>NW_028327174.1:193438942-194680942 GCF_987537825.1 Furipterus horrens
TTTGCCTATGCTATTCCAGAAAAGGATTACATCATCCTTTCATCTCACCCCAAATTTGTCTTCCCTCTGAGCTCAAATGTCATTTGTTCTACTGTACAATTTGTTTGGTTTATAGTAGTGTGGTTTTGTTCTGTGGTATCTATCCATACATGTACACCTATTCTCCTAAGCTCAAATCTCAGGTTTCCAAGGAAAAAGCTCACAGCTCCTGGACCTCTGCTTTAAGATAATCCAGCCCATGCAGACCCATGCTGCTTCTCCACATATCTAAATTCTACTCATTGTTCCAGGCCTAGTTCCAATTTTGGTTTCTTCCTTGAAGTGTCCCTAGGCCTCCCTGATCTCTTTGAATTACATGTTATCAGTAGTTATCAACCACAGTCTTGAAACACTCTGCTATTTCACAAGTAATTCATTAATAATAGTCAGATGTTAAAGTTTGTAACGGTTTGTGATTTTTGTGATTTATAAAGGATTCAAAGATTTCCTATACATTACTCTTTTTCACTTGTGTTTTGGTAAGACTTGGTCTTTTGTTTTTTAGTAGGAGAAAAGGTGCTGTAGCCTATAATGAAGGACCATTACTAATATGCCTACTGTTAATAGGTAAGCAGTTAGTATTTCTCTGCAGAAATCTTAAGGGATTGTGGCACAAACTGGGTAAGACCACGGGAGTTTATTGCACATATACATATCAATTATGTGTGTCATGGCTGATAAAAGGTTGATAACTGCTAATCTTTATCTAATGGTTTAGCACTATTTTTCACATGTTAGTATGTTAGTTACTAAACTCTAAGTTCCTTAAGTGTAAGTACCATTGACTGTAATTCTTTATCTTGAAGTATACACATTTTAAAATCTCTAGTAGGTATTCAGTTAACTCTTAGTGATTGATTGATGTTCTTGAAGAAATAAATCATGAAGGATGTATTTAAATGATTCCGTTTAAAATCTTAAGTTGTTGGGATTTAATCTTCATGAGCTCTTTACACATGCCTATTTGAGAGCTAGAGACCTACAATGTTATACTCACAGCAAGTGTTCAGTCATCATTTACTGAACATTGGATGAGTCAGTATGGTATTAGGGAGGAGCTAGGAAATAACATATCCTATTCTAAAGGTGAGTTAAATTATTTAGATAAATAACATACTTACTGTGAAAGTTAAGACAGTTTCTCTTTTGGCTGGCTTCAAGTCATCATTCAGTGAATAAACTCTAACTTTTACTGTAAGAATAATTGATAGGATCAAAAACTCTATTAAACACAGGGTATTTTGGTTTTTAACAATAATCATCTTTAAAAGAGATGTCTCATTAAAATGAATCAATATGTGGTCAATACACCAAAATCCATTTTTAAAGGAAAGAAAAAGTTTGCAGATATGTAAATTACTAATTCTAGTGAATTTAAATACAGTTCACTTTGTTGAAATATATTTACATACAACCTTTTCTGTAATTAGGCCATTGTTGATCAAGAATTTCACAGTAGCAAAATAGTACTATCTACCATATGCTTATATAGGAATATAATATTGTCTCATATTAGAGTTGAAGATTTTAATGGAAAATTAGGTAGTTTGATTCACATTATATACTCTTATAAAAAGACCCCTAATGATCTCTTACTGTTGCTGAAGGAATCTTGGAATTGTATGGTTTTGTTGTATTTATTGAGCGAGATCATACAATTGTTCTCTCATTGTTAAAAGAAAAATGTCAGTGGCTCAATAACAATTAGTTCTCTTCAATTCCTGTCAATTAAAGAAATGCATCTGCTCAGCATTAACTCATAGCTGCTTGAGATATGCTTACCTACTTCTAATGATGTAATTGTTACTCCTCTAGGCCTTTACTGATGCTCACATCATTTCATGGCCAGAAGTTCACCCACAAAACAAACTTAACTGGCTCCATAAACTTTTAAAAAGAGTATTATGCAAAGCTCTACATAGAAGCCAATTAATATCTCCAAAACTGGTTCCATTAAGACCATAGGAATATTCAGTAAATCTCCCCCACCCCCAACTCAGCTATCCTCTTTTCCTCACCCCTGTCTCCACCCTCGAATTCTCCCTTCTGCCTAATGAACACACGTGGTCCAGGCCTGCGCATCCCTAGGATGCTTACCGTAGGCAGTATGCTGCAGAAGCTCAGGCCCTGGAGTTCAAAACTTTGGTTCTACTCCTGCCTCTGCCACTTCTGAGTGTGATCCTAAGCATAATAATCCCTCTAAGTCTTAGTTCTTTCAACTGCAGAACAGGGCGGCTAACGTTTGCTTCATAGTGTTGTGAGAACTAAATGAGACAAAGTTTTTGCACAACGTGGCACCTAATAACTAATCAATGAATGTTTCTTATTTCTATTTTAGTATTATTTCTATGGCTACTACTTGTCTACTTTCTAACCAGTTTGCGCTGAGGTTAGAAAATTAATCATGTCTTCAGAGCAATGGTGTATCGGAGGCAAGATCAATAAGTTTTTGTGCCGAAGATATGACTTTTCGAATTTTAAAAAAGGTATTAAGTGCCTTCTCCATGCAGGCACTAGGCTAGGCACAGAGCTATGTGGTGAAACGAATCAGACATGGAAACCTTCTAACAGAGCGGAGGAGAAAGGCAGACACCGGGTCACACAAGCAGATGTACGAATCCGGAGATGAGAGGTGCTGCAAGGACACTTCCTGGCTTCCTAGGAGTGTTGTCAGGGCTGCCCTCTGTGAGATGACGTGTAAAGGTTGAGTAGGAGGTCATAAGGCAATGGAGGGGGCGTGACTGTAGCAGGCAGAGGTACACAGGCCTTAATCTGGATTGGACAATGGGGTGAGCAAGCATCTGAAAAGGGGTCAATTTGGCTGGCGTCCAGACGAGGGGGAGTGTGCTGGATGATGCAACTAGAGGGAAGGCAGGACACACGCTGTATGGACCTGAAGGATTTGGGTCCATGTTCTGGAGTTCTTTATCCTATAAAGCCTCAATGACTTAAGCCTTTATCTTAAAGATGCTTACACTAAAAATCCCTCAAGGCTCTTCAGATTAAATGTGTGCATCAGGACATTAGAGCTATAAATAGCAAGATTCAATCAATTTTAAAAGAATTACTTTTAAGCAATTATTTTTCTTCTGTGTACATACGTTTTGTCTTACTCCACAGATTAAATAATAATGAAAACGCTTTCCTGGTGCTGACTCTGTGCTAAGCACTTTTTAAAAGTGCTTTCGACATAAGAATTCACTTAATTCTCACAACTTTATGAGGTAAGTTCTATTATGATTTTCATTTTGCAAATGAGGAAAATGAGGCTCAAAGAGGCTGAGTAACTCATGCAGGGTCACAGAGCTAATCACAGCCTGAGCTAGGATGTGAACCCAGACAATGTGGCTCTAGAGTCTGCTTAGTGAAAATTAGAGGAAAGTTCTCTGGTTTTCCTCTATGATTGGAACAGATGAAGGTACCAAGTCTTCTTAGAGTAAAGCCCTGATAGAGAAATAATATATGAGTCTGTTCTTAAGGGAAGCCTTGACAGCTAAGAAAGGTCCCAGGGCTTTGGGTATCAGACTACTTACTGGACAAAGACTGGGGACCCTAAGTGGTACGAAGTGTTAATAAGCCCCAATTAATGAAGCATTCTCTAATATAGAAGGAGGATAAGGGAAGGATATATTTGTTTCCGGATATAATTATGTTCAAAAGGGCCCAAGCTTTATAGGCAGAGACTACCTCCCTGTATACCGAGTCATCTTGTTTGAGCGAAGAGATGGTACTGTTTCGGCAATGATATTCTGTCCAAACCATGAGCAATATTCCACCCTCTCTAGGCCTTTCCTTCCTGAACTGAACATAACAGGTGCTTCTGCTGAAATGGTAATGGTGTCGGCCTGTTCTATCCCACTGTCGTCATCATCACCATCACCCAAAGTTTAGCAAATGTGCACTGTGTGAGAAGTTTTTCATCAAAGCTGGCTAGTCCTCCCTCCCTTCTCCAGTCCATCTCCAACGATATCATTATCAAAGCCCCATAATCTTCCCATCCCATATATAGCTCTCTCATAATTCCATATTTACTGTACTCCAAAGTCATTGATGATGAGAGGGAGCTATGGGGGAATCAAAGACTTGCAGACACTTATATTTGGGCACCATTCACACTTTTCTGGGTTTTACTTTTGGTTCTTTAGGAATAAGCCCAGTTCTTCCTCAATCGCATAGTTTTTACAGGCTATCCTACCCTTTCCCTCTCTAACAGAAGAACCATAAATATGAAATAATGTTCTAATAGGAACTTTTTAAGGTAGAGTCCCCTAATAAAAATAATATTCATATATTTCTATGATCTAGTTTATTCTTTGCTGAAATATTATATCTTCTAGGGTTGGAGTTGTTTTCTGAATTTGAGGATTAGCTCCAAAGTAGTAGAACTTTTTAAATGAATGTGCCTCTATAGTAAATTATTTTCCCATTGCAAAAATTATAGTATTGACAATTACATCTTATGCTTATTTAATAAACAAAATACAACACAACAATTCACAATTTTTAAAAAGTTTTTTCCTACATGGAAGTAACTTATAGGGCAGATTATGTAATTGTTGATTTTGCAATTTATATGCATTTAAAATCAAATTTTTATTTAATTGTTCATTCAGTAATTACCATGTACATGGTATTTATAAGTCTAAAAGTCATTGGGAATTGAGACTCTTTTAAACAAATTGGAAACCTGTCTCCAGTTAATTGCAAGTGTTAAAAAGCTCTACAGTATAGTGTCAATTGTCCTTCCCAGGGAAAGAAGCATCTTGTACTCTACCTGACTGTTCTGGAGTATAAATAGGTTTGTCTGTTTGAATGAAGAGGAATCCATTGTCAGTGGTTATTGGTATTTTTTTTGATTTTGAAAAATGCTTTGATACAACATCCAAATACACATGTGAACCTAAGTTTTGTCCTCCAGACAATTGTTTGGGTTGTATCTGTAACAGAAAATATTGATGAAAAAGAGTATGTTAATATAAAGGTTATAAAACATGTTGACTTTCTAAATATCACTGTAATCCCATTAGAAGGAAAAGTAAGGATGTGTATTTAATCATTTAAAAAGCAGTAGGGGAGCCAGCATAGCAAATAAATTTTGCCCAAAGCCCTTCAATGTTAAATACCTTAACCAAAATTTAGCTTTAAGCAATTAAAAGCATTTCCTAACTGTTACATGCATTTAGTAAAACTATTTAAGCTACAGAAGCTCTCTTAATGAACTTTCATCAGCTTGCTGGAATAGCCCAGGCCTCCGTTCCCTCCCTTCAACACCCTGACTGATACCAGGACACTGTGTACTATAGCTACAGTCTTCTGCTCCCATCAGTTGAGCTATACACTTTCCAACACTTGTAAGTCATTGTAATTATCTACTTTACATTGCATGGTATGCAAATTTGATACATAAAAGTTAATAAAAGAAAGATAAGTGCTTCTGTGAAAACTTGGGCTTTGGGCACAGGATAAAAATTAATCCCTAAAATCAACTGCAGTCAAATTAGATATGTGAGTACTGCAAAAGTTGGGAAAACAGTAAAACTCTATAAAGATTCTGCACTCAGATTCTTTGCAAGTGTCTTCAAGTTCTTTCTTCACTTTAAAGAAACATAAACTGTAGAACAAAGATGATTTGTTAAAGTTATGGCACATAATAAATAAGATTTGATATTTCAATTGGTGGGCCTGCACTTAAAGAAAAGACCTTGGCACAATATCAAACAATTGACAAATAAAGATACATTACGATGTTAAGATAAAATTAAATGCTTAAAATATGCATCAATTTTTATGATTTCTCCACCTTATTCTTCTTTCCAATTAACCATCAAAGTTAGCACTGTTCAAATAGAACTTTCTGATGATGGAAATGTTTTATTATCTCTGCAGCCCAATATAGCAGCCACCAGTCACATCTGGCTCTTTGAGCACTTGATATGTGGCTGATGTGACTGAGGAACTAAATTTTTTGTTTTTGTTAAATCTGATTGATTTTAACTTAAATGTAACAGCTGCATGCAGCTAGTGGCTACCTTGAGTCTAATAAGATAAGAGTGTCTGATGAAAATAACACTTTTGGGAGATGAATTTTAATTCTTAATAAGCCCTAATAAGTGTAAATATTTGTTAAGAGACTAGAGCACTTGCCACCAAAAACACTAATAAAAGAATTCCTACATTTGGTTGAATTTATTTAGATCAATTTCTCAAACCTGAGTAACACATGTATACATATCTCTTTTAAAGGATAAAAGGTCTTCCTTTTAACCTTTATTATTTTTACTGCAATATTACTAAAATATGTACAAACCTAAAACTAGCTATACTCTTATGTCTATGACTTATATATGATTATAAAATCAAAATACATTTACAAAATAAATTCAAAATGCTAAAAATCAATATAATTATAATTTTAAACTCTATAAAATTTCAAATTTAATTTTTGTTTTTTAAGAACTCACTTTTAAGAAACATTGGTATAAATGAACCCCAGAACCCCTTCCAGGTCTGGTAATATTTGATTTTTCTGGTTCCTGATTTTTAAGTTTTAATTGGACCTTAAAATAATATTTTGGTTATATTTATTCACTTAGGTGAATAAATACTAAGTATGGAAAATTATTTTTAGTTATCAGAATTTTTTAATGAGTTGCAAGCACTTTTCTAACCAAGCTGTATCATATCTTAATAGAAGAAAAATTTATTTGATCAAGGTTGCTTTTCCTATCAACTACAGGTGGTCAGTGAGAGCTATTCACTTCAGTAATCAATAATTTATTCGTTTTAGAAACTGTAATTGTAGAGTATTGGAATTTAAACAAACAAATATTCAATAGCATTGATGGCTTTCTGTAGGCAATACATTACAGATCAACATGCATACTCATATTTCTCTATTTCTTTGTAAGGATAATCTTCACAGAAAATAAGCATTTTCAATTCATTTTCAAATACTGACACATCAGTACAATTTTATTTTCTAATAAGAACGCTATAATTTACATGCATTGCTCAAAACACAGACACAATTGTCTGTTTCTTTCATATTATCATTAGTGACAGACATACATCAGCTAACAATTCCACAGAAGTATTATATAATGACATAAATGGCCAGATCTCTGTGATATCAATATTCAAATTCTGAACACCTTTTATTGAGAATGTTCTGTATATATAAAGAAAATAAAGGATAAATACATACTGTTAAGATTGCAGAGTTTTGGAATTTATTGTCTGCGGATAAACTAACAGATTTTGAAGCAAAACTAAATTTTTTATCAGGATAACTTTTAATAGAGATTATTGCATCAAATGCTTCAGTGTATCCATAAACTTGAATTACAATGTTTTCAGATGCTCCAACACGAAGTACTCTTGGTGCTGATATGACATACCTGTTGAAACAGGGAAAGAAAAGAATCAGTATCTCTATATAAAATATTTTGTTATACTTCTGATTTTTTAAATCTCACTTGATATATTCAATTTAAAATAGGCCCATTTTCTCAACTTAAGAATGATTTTTTTAATTAAAATTTATTTGTGATCTATGGTAATTTCAGCATAGTTTACAAGAAGTAATAGCTTGAAATCAGGACTCAAAAAAATAACACTGGAGATTTAGTTACCATTTAGAAAGGCAGTAATAGTACATGCTCTGAGCTACTGCAGCAAAGGAAGACTTAATGATGTTGACTAGAACAAGTACATAGAGTCACTATTTTTGCCCAATGAAGGAAAAACAACATAGTTACCAGTGATTGAACTGCAGGTCTGCCATCTACTGGCTGAGTAACTGTAATAAATCACTTCCCCTCTCTGAGACTAAATTAACTGAAAATATCACCTTCTTTACCAAGCTGAGGTAAGGATGAAATGAGATTATGTATATGAAAGTACTTAGTATGCTTAGTACTCAATAAATGTTAAGATTCATTAATTCCACTGAATTTATTTGAAAGGAAATAATCTTAGAAGTATTGCTGTTATCCTAGTAACTCGATTTTTAAAAAGGATAGAATAAAAGTGACCTTGGGGGAATGCATTTGAAAATGGAAGTACTTAAGAGTCCTTAGAGAGCAAATCATCACAATCATATGATAATAATGGTAATAGCAATCACTGAGTGCTTATCATATATGAGAGTCTGCAGCAGCCCCTTATCTACACTTCTTTTAATCTTTACAATAGGCTAATGAGTAGACCCTATTGTTTTCTTAGTGTACAAGTGATAAGAGGCATATTTGACTAAGGCCACCTGGCTTATCAGAGAATGAGGAAGGACTTTATATTCAGGTCTCTCCTGGTTGTTATGTGTAAAACTGAGGTCAAAGCTACAAGCTTTGTTCACAACCACAGGCTGTTCCCTGGGTTTTATTTTCCATGTGATTTATACAACAATGAAAATAAATCCGTATGTGTCTGAAATAAAAATTTTAAGTGTGTGATTTTTTCATTGTTTATTAAAATTAAAAGAAAACCTACAAATATAAACTAGGTTATTAATTATATGTCACAAAGTATATCATTTGAATAGTTAGAGCTATTGGACTTATTCTATTACATAGAAAAAAAAAGTGTGTTTCGACCCAAAAGGTCATCATGATTGACTGATTCAAGAGGCCAAACAGCCAGCCCATCATTCCAACTGGCAGAATTATTGCAGGCTCCTGTGAACATTTTGACATTTAATAAGTCTTTTCAAATCAGTAAGCCTTTAGTAACACTGAAATTACTTCAGGAACAATTAAATCATTTAAAGCATCTGGCATTTCTACATGACACCTAATCTGGAACCATTTAGAGGCAAATAGTGACAGAGAGGAGAGGATCTCCAGACTTCCAACCATCATCTGATTTCCCCATGTGCTTACCCAGGAAGAGCAGACAATGAGAAAACTGTAGCTTTGATGATAATAAGGCACGTTTGCAGAAACCTTGCCATGTGCTCAGCATCGTTTTATGTACTTTCTGCATATGTAAACCCACCATGTTGCTACAACCACTCTGTGGGGAAGGTCTTATTATTACCCCATTTTACAGATGAGAAAACAGAGAACTAACTCACCCAAGGTCAGAGAGCTAATAAATCATAGAATTAGGAGCTGATCCCTAGCATCCTGTTTCCTGAATTAACACTTGGAATTGCTGTACTACACTGAATTTATCAAGAGTTTTGCAAATCTGGGGGTGTGGGGGAGTATTTTAATTTCAGTATTCTTAGAAGTTTAATATTTTTTGGTTTAGTATTGTTTTAATTTTAAATTGTCACTGTGGTAGTGAAACAAAATATTCAGTTTCCAAGTTCCTAGAAGATAGCTTTGGAATGATTCTTCATACAGACTTTGGTCCTTATGGATGTATCAGTAGCACAATCTAATCTAAAGAATTTCATACTTTTCTTATTTTCTTTCAATAGTTGCAGAGCAACAGGCCACTGAGCTTGCAGGGGGACAAAAATGTCACTTTGGTCTCTACCTCAAATGTTGTTTCCCCAGATACTTGCAAGGCTTGCTCCCTTACTGTTAGAAACAAGGACATGGTGACTCTCAAACCAGTGAAAAGTCATTAGTAACAAAGGGCAAATGTAATTAGAGGGTCTCTGAGAAGGGAGCTGACAGCACTGGCGTATCTACAAACCACAGAAGGGGCATTTAGATAACCGTGTTAGATTGTAACTCCGGAGTAACCAGTAATGGAGAAACGGGGAAGAAGGAGAGGGGAGGGGGAGCTAATTGCGTTAGGGCGGGGAAGATAATCCTCTCACTTTAGGGCAAGGAAGATAATCACTTTAGGGTGGCAATTTCAGGGTGGAAAAGATAATCACTTTAGGGTGGCAATTTCAGGGTGGAAAAGATGATCACTTTAGGGTGGCAATTTCAGGGTGGGGAAGCTAAGACTATAAAACCAGCTTCCTTTGTCTACTTGGTGCGCACATTCTCCTGGCTATGAGGGTGCGCCCGGCTCTGCAGACTCGTGAATAAAGGCCTCGTTTTACTGCTCAAGTCCTGTGTCCCAGTTTTTATTGTGAGCGTTTCTCACAATTTGGGGGCTCGTCCGGGATCCTCCGCCTGTGTGTGGGAAGGGCTCTGGGCCAAGGTGGGGAGACGCGTCCTACCCGCTTTTGGGTGGCCCGCTTGACCCAGGGCCCACCCGCCTCAGTGTCCGGAAACGACCCGAGACTTCTTGTTGGGACAGCAGTGGATCGACGCAGGGGGAAACAAAAGCAAACACCGCGGCAACCAGGCAACCTCGTGCACGGGCCAAGGTAGGAAAATTGGACTTAAGTACTGCCTTGGTGGTTGGGCATCCTCGGGAAGCTGATTGTGCGTGTGGCTGATACGAGTTGTGCGTGTGGCTGGTATGAGTTGTGCGTGTGGCTGGTACGAGTGTGGAGTGCCTCTCCGCTGGGTCCGCTGTCCCGTGAGGGAGACGGCCGGAGTGCACCTCCGCTGGGTCCGTTGTCCCATGAGGGAAACGGCCGGAGTGCAACTCCGCTGGGTCCGTCCTCCCGTGAGGGAAACGGCCGGAGTGCTCTTCCGCTGGGTCCGTTCTCCCGTTAGGGAACGGCCGGAATGCACCTCCGCTGGGTCCGTTGTCCCGTGAAGGAAACGGCCGGAGTGCACCTCCGCTGGGTCCGTTCTCCCGTGAGGGAACGGCCGGAGTGCTCCTCCGCTGGGTCCGTTGTCCTGTGAGGAAATGGCCGGAGTGCACCTCCGCTGGGTCCGTTCTCCCGTGAGGGAACGGCCGGAGTGCACCTCCGCTGGGTCCATTGTCCTGTGAGGGAAGCGGCCGGAGATGAACGAAGCATCTTGGTCTGTGTGCAAGTAAGCGAGTGTGGAGTGCCCCTCTGCTGGGTCCGTTAGGTTGAGAACACAGCCGGATTCAGCCACGGGAATCAGCTGAGGATGGGAAATGGAAATTTTAGGCCTAGGGGTGGGGACCAAAAGTAAGGAAGAACAGACAATGGTAAATTATTGTTGTTTCCTTTGGCCAAAGGAACCCATTTAGGGGAAATCTGTCTCCTAGCCCCTATTTGGGTCTGATGAATGTTGGGTTTGTCAAGCCCTGGTCTTATATGTGTGTTCAGTTTTTTTTTGGATTGTTTGTTTGTTTGTTTTTGGAGAAAGAAGAGAGGGGCATCACTGTGTGGTTGCCTCTCGCTCGTGCCCCCAGTTGGGGACCTGGCGTGTGGCCTGGTCGTGTGCCCTGACTGGGAGTTGAACCGGCGACACTTGGTTCGCGGGCTGGTGCTTGGTCCACTGGGTCACAACAGCCAGGGCCAGGCATCAGCCTTTAAGGAAAAGAGGGAATATACTCTCTGCTGATCACCACCTACCAGCAGATCCGCAGGTCTCTTCCCTGTAAAAAAGAAAAAGATAAGGCCTGGAACCCTCTGTCCTGTTTCCCATTGCCTTATAGCCCTGGCCAGCCGGCAGCCAACTGGGCAGAGGCATCGTGGACGGATAGTACAGACGGAAGAGGCCAGGAACACCTAGCAGATACCCCACCAGCATCCGCCCCCATGACACCTACGGCGCTGGTGGCAACTTATCTAAATTAAGAAAGGAATTGAAACAATGTAAGCAAGACCTAAAGAACTTCCCCATTCCCTCAGAGCAGCCGGTTCCCCCTTAGGGAGGTCTCCATGGGTCCAGGACATATTAGATATGTCAAATGCTCCTTCAACAAGCACTGAAGTTAGAAACTTCAAACGCAATATGAAGCGCTTGGTAAAGGACCCCCTTGGACTGGCAGAATAATTAGATCAGTTCCCCGGACCCAGCATATACATGTGGACAGAATTAATGTCTATACTAGATATCTTCAGTGGGGAAGAGAAGGGAGTGATCAGACGGGCTGCTATGAGGATATGGGAAAGGGAACATCCTCCCCGTCAGGGAATTGTCCCGGCCTAACAAAAATTTCCCAGTATAGACCCTGAATGGAATAACAGGCCGGAGAATAGGGCTCAAATAAAAGACCTTAGGAGCCTCGTCATCAGGGGAATCAAGGAGTCCATTCCCCATGCACAGAATGTCTCCAAGGCATTCGAAATACAGCTCCATCAGATCCCTGCAGAAGCTCAGGGACAAAATGAGGAAGTATTCTGGTCTAAATCCAGAGAATGCTGTAGGACAGGGACTCTTAAAAGTCACCATTGTAACAGAAACTGGCCAAATATTTGTAAGAAATTGCAAAAAGTAAATGAATGGGCCAAATAAAGCAATTAAAAAACTCCTCAGGAAGGCTCAGAAAGTGTATGTTAGAAGAGAGGAGGAGAAGCAGGAACTTCAAAAAGCTGCAGGATATCTCTGCAAATCTAGGAACTTTTAGCTGCCAGATACTGAGTTTGAGTACAGTCCTTCACAGTGTGGAAAAGAACAAGGATTGGAAGCATGTTATGGTTAAATCTAAAGCAGTAAAGGGTATTTAGAAAGTTTGTGAATGTTGCAGAAGGTCTGAGGAAAGTTGTAATTATAAAAAAGAAAGAAAGTTATGAAAGCTTTAAACCTGGGAAAAGAAAACCTCAGAAAGAATTGAGGTTTCCCAGGGAAATTTTAAAACTTCACATGAAAGAAAGGGAACCAGGAAAGGTGTAAGGCATGTAAATAAAAAGGTTGGTTAGAAATTTATAAAGGTTTTAAGAAGAAATTGTATGGTTTTAGTAATAGAAGGTATAATGCATGGAAATGCAGTTTTGAAGGACAAGAATTTTCCTTCACGCCTTTATATTTTTCTCCCTACCGGAACCCTCCAGTATCTGGCATTGTAAAGAAGTAAGAAGTGACATAAGGTTCCTTTGCATAAAACTAATAAGACCAGTTGCTAATGGTGGTTTTTGTCAGCCGAGGCTTTGACTGGAATGTCATGCCTGAAGGAGGCATGCCTAAGCTAATGCAAGCCCATGAGGGAAAGGCCTAGCACCTTGGGTGGTTGTGTGGTCCATGGCAATCTTTCTAGGGAAGAAACAAAGGTTGCTTCCCTGATAAATGGCTAGGAGGAAACTTTAGGCACAATGGAAAGCTTGAAGAACTTGTAAAAAGCATGGGTTTTACAGGCAAGGCCAGATGGCAGGTATGTGGCTCAGCTTCTGTGCCCAGAGGGCAGACTAAAGGTAATCCTGAAGGTTCCTTGTGTAAGTTCCAGCAAAGCAGACTTAAAATATTTATGCTATCAATGGCTGCTCTTGTTGTATTTATGCAAATGAACAGGCTAAATTAAAACTGGACTTAATGCAGTCCCTTTAATAACAAGGAGGGTAACCTTAGGGGAAAAAAAAACATGATTTGAGGAAAATCACAATGCTCAGTGGTAGACTATAAACTAGTGCAGCTAACTGTGTCTATAAAGTTCATTTTAATTCAAAGTTTGTTTTCATTCGAAAGTTAAAACAGGTCTGTGATATCAACAATGCTTAATCTACAGGCAAGAAGAATATCAAATGCCTTGCAACTGGATGTCTTCCCAATAAGACAGTCTTGCAAATTTAGAAATTGGTTTGTGAATTGTGTTGTGTGAATTAACATGTGTGTGTTCTTTCTGTTTTCATAGGGTATAAGCCTATAATCTCATTACCTGAGTGATTGTCTGTACATAGAAGCCTCACTTAAGAAGCCCATCTGCATTGCTGCCTCCTGAGACTCAACAGTTTGGCTGAACTAAGTGGTTGGGTTGGCGAAGTATGGGTTGGTCAGTGGGCTTCACTTTAAACTGGTCTCTCTTTTGCTTAAAATAACTTTCACCAAGGAGCTCCTTCCCGAAACTGCCAGCCTCTCCAGTGCAACCCTCTTCTTCTGACACTGAACCAGCCACAGACCTTAAGTCAGGAACCCCATGTGGCTGCCAGAGTTTATGGCCTAAAAGCTAATGTATCTGACATAAATCAAGTAGGGTGGCTAGGTCTTCACTTAGTGACAACTACTTCTTCCCTAGAAAATCTAACTTCTCTCAGCTATACCTCAGAAAAGACTCCAGAATAATCCAGCCAAGGTAAAAGTTTTTAAGGTATTAAATCTCAGACAAACCTTAGAGATAGAGACTGGGTACGGAGACGCAAATGCTTGGGTAGAATGGGTCAAATTTGCTGTTAATTCCCTGAATAAAAGCAACTGTTATGCTTGTACCACAGGGAGACCCCAGGCACAGGTTGTACCATTTCCACTAGGCTGGGACTCTGACCCCTCGGGAATGGCCTGTATGCTCGCTCTCTACCAGGATGAGAATGCATGGGGAAATGAGACTTGCAGAAGCTTGTCTCTCCTCTTTCCCTCTATAAGGAGTAATGGGACTCAATCCCTCCCTTCATACTCAGTGGGGCCCATGAATTACTCTTCTTGCCTCTCTAGGTGGGAAGCGAATTCAGGTACCCCTGCAGAAGAACTCCGAACATGCACTCATACCAGAAATGCGAGCCACCTTCACAGTGGGGCCGGCGACTATATTCCCCTCCAAGTCCCCAGAGCAGATGTCTGGTGGTATTGTGGGCAAAGGAGTCTCTGGAAAATCCTACCTGACAGGTGGAGTGGAACCTGTGCCCTGGTTCAATTGGCTATCCCATTTACCCTAGCATTTCCAAAACTGGTCCAGACTAGACTGCCCCTGTTAGGGAAAAGAGGTCAGTGGTGCCTGGTGGATCCTTTGATCCTCATATCTATATTGATGCAATTGGGGTCCCCAGAGGAGTTCCAGATGAGTTTAAAGCTAGAAATCAAATAGCAGCAGGGTTTGAATCAGTGCTCTTCTGTTGATTAGATAAACTATATTTATTATAACCAACAGAGGTTTATCAATTATACTAGGAATACTACAGAAGGAATCGCTCAACAATTAGATGCCACCAGTTGAGTGGCTTGGGAGAACAGGATGGCACTGGATATGATGCTGGCAGAAAAGGGAGGTGTATGTGTAATGCTTGGGGGGCAGTGTTGCACCTTTATCCCTAATAATACAGCCCCTGATGGATCTATCACTAAGGCCCTGCAGGGACTAACTATCTTAGCAAATAAGCTGGCAGAAAACTCAGGTATTGATAATCCCATAACAGGATGGTTAGAAAACTGGTTTGGCAACTGGAAAGGAATGATCTCATCAACTCTGGTATCCCTCATAGTGGTAGCAGGTGTCCTCACAGCTTTAGGCTGTTGTATTATTCCATGCATCAGAGGTTTGGTTCAAAGGCTAATTGAGACTGCACTAACTAAACAAATGCCAGCAACTTTTCATAATCTCCTCCTCCAAGAGACCAAAGGGAATCCTAACTATAAGGAAGAAAGTTGAGAAATCCTCCTTAAATTTGAAGGGATAAATAGAATGGTTTGAGTAGTCAATTTTCCAAAAGAGACAGGGGGGAATTGTTAGAAACAAGGACATGGTGACTCTCAAACCAGTGAAAAGTCATTAGTAACAAAGGGCAAATGTAATTAGAGGGTCTCTGAGAAGGGAGCTGACAGCACTGGCGTATCTACAAACCACAGAAGGGGCATTTAGATAACCGTGTTAGATTGTAACTCCGGAGTAACCAGTAATGGAGAAACGGGGAAGAAGGAGAGGGGAGGGGGAGCTAATTGCGTTAGGGCGGGGAAGATAATCCTCTCACTTTAGGGCAAGGAAGATAATCACTTTAGGGTGGCAATTTCAGGGTGGAAAAGATAATCACTTTAGGGTGGCAATTTCAGGGTGGAAAAGATGATCACTTTAGGGTGGCAATTTCAGGGTGGGGAAGCTAAGACTATAAAACCAGCTTCCTTTGTCTACTTGGTGCGCACATTCTCCTGGCTATGAGGGTGCGCCCGGCTCTGCAGACTCGTGAATAAAGGCCTCGTTTTACTGCTCAAGTCCTGTGTCCCAGTTTTTATTGTGAGCGTTTCTCACACTTACTGCCTTTAAGCTCTGTATGAGTGCCTTCAAAAACCTTATCTGTCCACATTTTCAAATAGTTCCCCATTATTTCTTTATTCTATTACTCTCCTTTACTTTTTTCTTCATAGCATTAATTAACTACCTGACCTTATTCACTCATTCATCGGTTCATTCATTCATTGGTTCATTCATTCACTCATTATTTGCTTCTCCCACTAGATGGAAGCTCTATACCATCTACTATATCCCCAGTGCCTATCACATGGTAGGTGCACAATAAGTTTTTAATGAATCGATCAATTAATTAAATTTATTAATTTAATTGACTGATGACATGTGAGTGATAGACTCTCACTTTTTCAAGAGAAAGAGAGGCAATGCTAATTAAGAGCAAGTACAAGTTTAGTAGAAAAAATTCAGAACCAGGGAACCCAGGTTCTAGTCCTAGTCCTAGTTCTACCACTTACTCTCAATCTCTTTGAACTTCAGCCACTTGTCTTTCAAAAAGGAATAAATAAAAACTACTTAAGGTACCGGGGTGTTTGTAGCAATGTAATAAAATCAGTGACATCCTAAGTACACATTTATATTCATAACATAGTTTACATATTTATAGTTATACATTTATGACAAACTAGAAAAAAATGGTAAAGAGGAATCCTCAATACTAGTCCTGCTTCTGTCTCTCTTTAGCACTATGACCTTTGGCAAGTCACCTCCCCTGTCTGCTCTTATCCTCATATGTGAAAGGAGTAGGATCAATTAGACACTCTTCAGTTCCTTTTCAATAATGTTGAGGCAAGAGAGAAAATTCCTGGGCAAGTGGAATGAGGAAACTGAGACAAGAAAATCAAACAGGGCCAAACAACTTGAGCAACTTAACAGCCATTAAGAACTTATCTCCCCAAATCAAGGACACTTGAGAGTGAATGGCTATTACCTCTTCTTCCTAACCAAACATTACATAGCTTAAAACTTCCGACCCTGGGCAATAAAGAACAAAGAATCAGGTAATGTCATTTGTGCCAAGGCCAAATGAAGTCAGGGAAACAAATAACAAAAACACCATTAAAAGCCAGACAGACCCAAGATAAAAGTAAAACCATATAACGGAACAAAACATATTCTCAACTCCCTGTGTGCTCATTGTGATTCATCAGCATATTTAAAAAATGCAACTGGAAAACTAATAAATATTCTGCTAAAATCCTCCCCCAAGATTCTCACTGCAGAAAAAAGATAAAAACCCTTCAAAATGAAGACGCAGCGCGGGCCTATCCTAGCGCACACCCAGGCCCATTCCCAGGCATAAACGTTTTATTTCCTCCTAAATTCTAAGGGTCCTAAGGAGACTTTCAGCCAGGGGAGCAGTGGGCAGTGACAGCTCAACCCAGGCTTACCCCCTGATTGTGTCTCCAGGGCCCCCTTTTTCTGACTTCCAGGGGAGTTAACAACAGAATACTGCTTTGCCTCATTCCTTTCCTATAACCTTTCAAGGAAACCAGCAGGATACAGTACCGCCCACGCTCTCATCTATTACTTCTTCTACCCTAAGTCCTCTGTCTCTGTAACCTTTACTTCCCAGGTGCGCTAACAGCAGAATGCCATGCTGGCTTACTCCCTTCCTATAACTTTTCTAGAGAACCAGCAGAATACTGCCCAGACCCTCTCCTGCTACTTCTTCTATGCTAAGTCTTTCCTTTAAGTTTTCCCTTCGTTTCACTGTACCCAGCCTTAGTAAATATATTCTCAAAATCACCTGGACTTGTGTTGTGACATCTTTCCTACTCAAAGTCAAGAACCCACACACTATAGGCCGGCCTGAGGCAGACCTGCTCCAGGCTGGTGCCTATCCAGTAACAATGTTATTTCTAGATATGAAATTACTATTGTAAGACACAATTTTAAACATACAGTATTTTAATAATAACACTAAACATTGTGAAGAATGAGCTCATGAATATAAAGTTAATCACAACAACAGTTTTTCAAATCACTATATTAGGATTAACCCCAAGTAACTCTTGCTTCACTATGCACAGCATATAGGAAACACAAAGGAAACTGTGCACTAAATATAAATAAGCGATAAATGACAAGAAAGTTTATTATCTAGAGTTTATTTTTGTGCTTTTTCAAAGAGAATTTTGAATAATCACATATGTAATTTACAAAAAATAGCAATCCCATAAAAGCTGTCATGTTGTGAGCTATTCATCAAATCAAAATACTTCCATGACTTTTTTCTTCAGAGATGAGAAAGTAGAAGGTAATTTTCAAAGGAAGACAGTAAATTGAATTTACTTTTCACTCATTACAACTAAGATGCTTTGGAAAATAAAATTGGGATCTTTTACTTACGTTTGTTTCTGTCCCCAACTTCTCCCCAGGAAGATTAAAAAACAAAGTATGCCCCAAAGGCCCATGGCTGGAGACAGCAGTAAACCATGGGTATAATCTTTCTGAAGTTACCTGCCTTTTAAATAAACCCAGCTTAAAGGATTTGAGTAAATTAGTTTTCTGGTTAATTATTGTCAGAAAGAGGGACTCCTAAGCAGGAAAAATAAAATTGAAACTGAAACAACATTTAATGCCCAGGTATAAAGGCAGGAGATGTTTTATATGGATTTATACCTAGAGAATTTGTTCTAATTAATATAATAAAGGGTTCTCACATGCGTGTTTGACACTACAATGAGTGGCTTAAAGCTAGAAACCAGTAAGTCTCATTGCCTTTGGTCTTCCCTCTTTTGACCGGGGCAACTACTTTGACCTTATATGGCCTGTGAGCATTTGTTTGGTTTAGACAGGACTCACTAGATGTTCTTTCTAGACAAGTCCTGGGCAATAGGGGTTGTTGGCACTGGCAATGGCCTCAGGATAAGCTGAGTCTGCAAAGGAGGTCTATGGAATAGTCCCTTGGTCTATCCCAGTCTAAAGAAGCTGAACACTAGGCAGAGGAAAGGCTGTGACAGGCAATGAAAATGCCATGTTGAGCATGCCAACCTCATTCTTTAGGAAATAAGTAACCAGTCAAATACTTTAATATTTAGTACGGAATGGATATCCTCCAATATCTATTAATTTATACACCATAGATAGAAAATTTATATCCATTCAGACACAGAATATCTTTCTTTGTTAAAAAATAAACTCATGTTATACCTTTCAGTAAGGATCTTATAAGAGCTTGAGAAAAACAAAGTATTCTATAACAAATGTGTCTAGTAATCAATTTAGAATAAAATACCATCTTATCTTTAAGATTTTATGATGTTTGTATCTACTAGAAAACTTTTTGTTCACTACCTTCCTTTTATTAGCACTCATTTCTACCTTAGTAATAATAAGTACTCTACTTTACAATACTAAAACAGACTTCTCTAAATATTATTCTAAAATTCAGATGTTTAATGGTCACATTGGCACTCCTTGCTTTGAATTTATAAGTTTTCATTTTACCAATACTTTAGTACTGAATTCATTAGAAAAAAAAGGCACACAAAGGAAACTTAATATACAAATTTTAATAAAGGTATCTCTTGCATATGTTATTAAAATGGTAACATCATGTGACCATTGTCTGACCATCTAGCACATTTGTTTCAAAAAAACCCTGTAAAATGATTAAACTGGGTTGTGAAAGATGGGTCAAGCTAAAACAAACAAAGTACTCTTGCCATCATTTTCGGGAAAAGATATTAGGGGAACATGAGAACAGTCAAATCATCATAGACGATAATTGTATGTTAAGCTCAAGTTCATCTGCTTGTATAATAAAGTCAATATTGATACATGATATTGGTTTCTCCGGTATAAAACTTAAAAAATAATGATGGATCTCAAAGGTCCTCAATAGAACTGATGTTCAACAATTTCTAGATTTTCAATGGTGTTTAACTAAGGTTTTTATCTGCCTTTTAAGCATGGCTCAGAGATGGATTCTTCTTTACATTTTAAAATGTTCCTTTGGGGAGTCTTTGGCTTTTATACAAATCTGCATCTCTAAAATTTAGAGAAGAAGCTAGGTCTGACAGGAACTTTGGTGGTCACCCGACCTTCCTGCTAATGCTACCTCAATTCTACCCTCAGGATTGAGCCAAATGATTTCACTTAGTTTACAAGGCCACTTCCTGATCTGGGGTCCCACTTGATTCTCCAGCCTCAGTGTTCCCATTCTTCACTGCAGGCAGGAAGCTGAATTACTTGTTATTATCCTCTGAAGTCACCACTCTATAGAGATGCTCTTTTATGGGGATAATAACCAGTAAATCAAATGCTATTACTACTATTATTAACCTATTTATATCCTTAATTTGGTGTTATCAGAAACATAGTTTAGTTATGAGTTATTGCTACCAGCACTGCTGAACACAGTGCACTCACAGTGTTGACCATACACTGAGTGAAAGGGAATTTGGGGCACAAACTATGTCCAGTTGGGGAACCTTAGAAGTACATATCTCTCATTAATCACTTGTCTTCCTATATATTTCTATGAATTGTAAAAGACATTGAGCTACAAAAGATTCATTGAACAAAGTCTTACACCAAAGTCCAATGTATAAAACAAAGTAAAGGGGCTTCAGTGCGGGGTGGCCCTGCTGTTTGCCTGTCTCCCTGGCATGCATCCCCAGCCGCTCACTGGGAAACCTGAGGTCCCTGGACACATGGCTTAAAAAGCATTGGTTTACAGCACCAAACAACATCTTCCAAGTGTTCTTGTTGCTCTGGGACCATTCTTGGTTCTTCCCTCTACCAATAACCCCAAGTCCAGCTTGAAATTAGTTTGTCAGTTGATCAGGCCCAAAGGAGAAACCAATCTCTTTTTGCTTTGTGCCCAAGATCCACTGCTTTAGTTGCAAATTAAAATTCCTCTTTCAAGTGGCTTGAGTCATCAACACCAAGCCTTCGAAAAGCCCCTTGTTCATTCACAATCCTGTACCTTTTCTCACATCTAAGACCCTGGTATCCCAATATCACATCAGGAACTCACACAGACTGCAAGAGGCCTGGTAGAGGATAATGGAAACGTGAAAACTCCAGGTATATACTCCAGAAAAACTTTTACACATGTGCCTAAAAAGACCAGTATTGAAATGCTCTTTGTAGCATTATTTGTTAATAGCAAAAGTTTGGTCGCAACCTAACATGACAGAAAAATGGCAAATACATTATTCTATATGAATACAATGGAATGCAATGCTGGCTGATAAAACCGGCTTGCAGAATGACACAAAGGGCATGATAACATTTATATAAGTTTTAAAAACATGCAGAGCAATGTTATTGTCTATAGACATTTACATTGGTAGGAATAACATAAAAACATGGTCGTGAAACGTAAATCCTAATCAGGATAGTTTTGTCTGGGAAGGGAAGGCGAATTGGGAGGTAGGAAGAGGTATACAGAGTGCTTCCACTCTCTCCATTACATTTTATTTGAAGGAGCATCTGAAGTGAGTACAGCACAATCTCACAAATAATTGAGTAAAGTTTGTGGTAGTTATACTGGTATTTGATAGGTCAGTCTCTACTTTTCTAAAAGTTTGAAATATTTCTTTTTTTTAAAAACTATGGTTTGGAGTGAAGCAAGCTTGAATTCAAATTGTGGCTCTATCTAATTTGCTAAGTGTTCTTGGACAACTTAATGAAATCTTGGAACCTCACTTTTGTCATCTGTGAAATCAAATAAGATGCCTCATAGAGCCAATGGGAAAATAAAATGAAACATGCATAAAGTCCTTGGCCCTGAACTTGAACCTGAAATAACATGAACATGAAAATGTTCACTATTATTATTACTGGTTTAAGACATATTCATAATTGTCTACTCTGTATTTTTAGTATGTGCACAGGATTGTAGCAATTGGTATTTAATACAGTTCTACCCTCCTGGTTGCAGCCAGACAGAACATGACAACGACAATCTTATGGCCCTCAGGATGGAAGAACGTCTTTATTATAGATCTCAGCAGAATTTTGCTTCCTCTTCCTTCTTCTTTCTTCTCCTTCTTCATCTCTTCTTCTCTTTTTTTGAAAAACCAGTTGAATTTCTGGTGGAGTTTCCTTATAATAGTGGAGCTGGGCTCAGGGCTGGGCGGGGAGCAGCCACCCCCACCCCCAACCTGCTGGGGCTTCTGCACTGAGTAGAAATAAAAGTTTAAGGCCGAGCTAGGTCCTAGATGCAACAGCCTGGAAAATCACATTAATCAGGAGACAAAAGTCCCTCTCAACTCTGTGATATTGCACTCCTAAAAGCAAAGGAATGAAACTCCGATGCCCAACCCACTGCTTGTGGGATAACATGGCTGCTGCAATCCCAGTCCTAGGTCAGCCCTAGACCCAGTCGTCACTTGCAATCACAACCTCTCACCTGGTCCCTTGATCCTTGCTTGGTGCAGGTTCCAGTGATCTCCCAAGTGTGGTGGCAAGGGGACACCTGGTGGGCTGACGTACTTCATGAGGAGAAGGTGGGGGACAGAGTGTGCTTTTTGATTGGGGTAGGACGGGAAAACATTCACTCTGTAGGTAAGGGAATAACATGGTTCTCTAGAAGAATGAGGTTTGCCAGAGGGGAGATGATGGTGCTGATTGGTTTGTCATTTGGGGTAAGTGGGAGGAGGGAGAGGGAGTAAGGTCAGGGTGTGGGCCCAGCCCTCCCAGCTTCCTGGGTGGCTGGGGTTAGGCGCTCAGCTTCCACTTCTTTTGTTTGTTTCTCTGTTTGTTTATTGTCAATTGAAAGTCTCAGATTAGATGACTGACCTCTTCAAAGTCCATCTAATAGCTCCATCCTGAGAGCCGGACAGTCTTAGGGAGCAAAGGAGCACCAAAAGGTCCCCACGGACCAGATCCTTTTCAGAGGGCATTACATTTTTTTCTCTGTTTATGGCATCGATTGCTGTTAGCACATTATGTGTACTTTACCTTTTTTTACCTCATAAACTGTAAAAGCTCTTTCCTCAGAAAGGTCCTCCCCCTCTGACTGTTGTGCAAGATCTTGTTGAAGCATTTTCTTACCTCCCACGAATTGGTGTAGTAATTACAAAGAAAGGTCATAAATGTACTCACCATCTCAACAAGACCATAAACTCCAGTGCATTTTAACATGTGCTATAGGAGATTCAGACAATGAGGACATTCCCCCAACTTTTACAGAGCTTATCCAAATATTATAATAACATAGTTATTACCTCCTGACATGTATCAGTTATTGCAATAATTAACTTTCATAAATTGTCTCTAATCTTCACAACTAATCTGAAGGGTGTTATTCTCCTCAGGTGACTGACGAAGAAACTGAGGCTCAGAAAAATATAGTAATTTGTCTCAGGGAACGCAACTAGTAAATTGCAGAGATGGAGATTTATGTTCGGATGAGTAGGAAAAAGAGAGATACCAAATCAGGCTGAAGTCTTACCTTCCCTTTAAAACCTTCTCCAGCTATTTTGTGTGCAGTTAATTCTCCATTTTAAAAACTCTTGCATTTATAGCTTGGTCCATACATTTAATCCTTGTTTATATACTATTGTACATTCTAGGCAAAGGTTCAAAGGCATAAAATAGAAATAAGTGAAGCACTTAGTCTGACTTATGTCTCATTCTCTCTTCCTCACAGGGTGCCAGGGTATGACTGGCTAAAGTGACAACCAGGCAAATGGCAGACTAAGGAGGTCACCTGAAAAGGCGAAAGGGAAGAGCCAGAGAACACAGTGGTTCAGACCAAGAGTGGATGAATTCGTATTTTTAAGTCCCAAATGGTAACTGAAGAACGATAAAAAAGAAAGCTGTTGCTCAAACTATCCCTGTAAGTCACCAGAGCAGTGGGTTGGAATAGCACGTCTCAAAAGGCTACTGCAGGTTACTAAATCAGTAATGCAACAGGAGAGGATTTCTGAGTATAGGGTATGCAGGAGGTGGAAAATAATAGACAAAAAGAGAAAATCAAGAATACACGATAGAATGCAGTTCCACACATTTTCTTCAGAGAAAACAAAGTGACAAAAATGGAAGAAAGTGCCCACCCCCTCTTTCTCTCTTACTTTTATAACCTCACTGAAGTTGTTCTTTCTATATCCCACACCTTCTGATGATCCAGTTGAACCCACTAATGTGCTCTTTGGCTCCCCTGTCCCACACTTTTTCAGACAATCTTACTTTTGTTCACCTTGAGTTCTTGTATCTAATTCTAATACCTACTACTCATCCACATGCACCTGCTGGTCCAGTGGCTAGATGAGGTAGCCAGTCTCCAAAATGGCCCTCAATGTCCTGATTTCCCTGGTATTCATGTCTTTGTCTGACCCCCTCCCATGCTGTATCAAGGTTGGTCCATTGGACCAAGAAAGCAAATGTAAAGGTGTGTGACTTCTGAGGTTAGGCCATACGAGACGTTGCCATGCCCTCCTTGCTCTCTCTTGAGTTTCCTGGCCTGAGGGAAACCAGCCACCGTGAGGTAAGGACATTCAAGGGGCCCAGGGAGAGGCCTATGTGGAAAGGCCTCCGAGGCCTCCTGCCTGGAGCTTGTGATCCAGCCACCATGGAGGTAAACCCTCCAGCCCCGGTCATGCCCTTAGGTACCACAGCCCAGCTGACATCTCAACTGAAGACTGATGAGAGAACCCGAGCCTGAATAACCCAGCTGAGCCTGTCCTGAATTCCTGCCCATAAAAACTGTGAAGATAATTCATGTTTGTTGTTATTTTAACCCGTGAAATTTAGGAATGATTTTTTTTTTTTAGCATAGCCATAGTTAACCTGTATGCTAAAATAGGTGTTTATCTAAAGATGCAACTCTCATGAAAGTCCCTTGCATTCACTACCACCGCTAACGGGGCACTTGCTCCTCAGTCGGCGGTACGTGTACTTTATTGTGCAAATGTACTCAAGTTCCTCAAGAACAGCAGTCGAAGGCCTACGTGAAAGCGCCACCTGCTGCTCGCAGTTTAACAGCACCCCGAAGCAGGCTGGAATAATTGGTGCTGACAGCCTGTGCTAGCTAACCATGCTGCCTTCTTCCCACGGTAAACTCTCAATTCCCATTTTATGTCTCTTCTGAGATTTAGCTTCTTTGTTTCCTGGAGATAACAACATCGGCCTTGCCTTCTTCTCAGATATGGTGAAATGTGAAATCCCTGAGCACTGAAAATCATATAAACATGTAAGAAGTTCTTGTGCTTATTCTTTCTAGCATCTTGTTTTTCCTACTTCATCAACTCTTTTTTTTCTGCCTGTAGACATAAAGTCTTCATTAATAGAAAATATTAAAATCTTTCAGTGGATTTTTTTTTTTTTTTTTTTTTTTTTTTTGCCAAAATCAATGTCAAACCTCTCAAAGGCTTAGTCTGCCCTCTCAACTTTATACAGTTTTCCTTTTTAATTTAGCCATGGGACACGCCCCCCCACCCCTGCCCTAAGGATGGCTTCATGGATATCTTCACGTAAGTTAGATAGAAAATAAGAAATGAACAAAATGATTGCCCTGCAGCACAGGTTACTTGATGTTGGTTGGCATGATTTGGCATTATCCTATTTTGTAGACACAGAAACTGATGATCAGAAAGGATTAAACAGAAGGAAAAAAAGGAACAAAGGATGGAAGGAACGATAAAAGGAGGAAGGAAGAGGGAAAAAAGGCTAGAATCATATAGAAAGAAATAGCCAGGGCATGTATATAGTTTGAAGGTCCTATTGTAAGATGAAAATGTAGATCCAGTTGTTCAAAAAACAAGGGAAAAAATGTTGATAAAGTTATTAAGATATAAAGTCTTTCTTCCATGGTCTCTCCCTCAACTTGTCTTTTTTTTTTTTTTTTTTCTTTCTCCCTCAAATTTTCATGGTGTTTTTTAACTTGCTATTTAATATCATCCTAAATAAAGGAAAATTAAAATTTGAATGTATTGTCATGAATTTTACCATTTATCTTTATGTTGTACAATACCAGTTTAAATGCAAATACAAGAGCATTTAATTGATATTTGGAATCACCAAAATTACACAACTTGTACTTCAAAACTCATGCATGTATATATATATATTCCATTCTTAATTTTCAAGTTCTATTAAGGCAAAGAAGTCTGGTCTTACCAAAGATAAACCTAAGCCAAGAAATAACATGTAGTTTAAACTATAACTATATTTCAAGCAAGAAACTTGTTGGTACAATGGGGTTAATCAACATCAGTAACACAGATATCCTCCCCCTCACGATGACAATTATCAACTTGCTGGGAAGCCTTTTTCCTCCAATCAGGGATCAATCTCATCTTTCTGCTCCTGCAATGATGTCCTTATTAAAGCGCATGTGTTACTATCAAAGTATGAGCTCCATAAGAACAAGTCTTGATCTTGTTTATCTGTGCAAATCTCTCCCTCACCCCCAGCGCCTTTCATACAGTGTTCATTAAGTTGGAAATTTCTTGCTTGTTTAGCATCTCTCTTGTGTTTAGCCCTTTTTTTTCATTCAGTGTCCAAATTATGAGCATAAATCTCAAACTTTTATCTAAGAAACACATTTTCTAGTTATTAGTTGCCTCACAAAAATTAAAATTAAATCAAAGGGAAGTTTTAGACTCCCATCTCTTTGAGGCTGTAATTTGCAAATAATACTTTCTTGACAGCTGACAGGACTATGTCTTGTCTTTGTACCCATTTAAAAAGGGATGCTAGGTCTCACAATCCTATTTATCATGCACAGCCTGCAGGCTGCTTAATTCATCTTTCTATTGTCCCGTCCTTAATGGGAGAAGGATGCCCTTCAGAGAGAAGGGAGACTTGGCTTCAGAGTGACCCAGGTAGGTAGCGAGGGACCAGCTATAGAAGGGCAAAGCAAATGTTTCATTGATCTGTCTCATTGTTGTCAGAGAAAAATGACCTCCAGTGTACTGGAGAAAAGACAGAGCAAGGACTTTGGAACAATGAACAGGGTCTAAAAGAGTTAATAAACAATCCCAAAGTTGAGTTTAATTGCTTCGGAAGGTTTTTTGTTGCTGTGGATTTACCATGTTTCAAATTTTTACATGTATTTGCTCTCCTCTCCTATTATAAATACTTCTGCATCATCATGAACTTTTGGGGCAGAAAACATGGTTTCAATAGCGCAGTAACAAATTTACATAAGAGCATATCAATTAATATTCTAGCAAGAGCCTATGAGAAGTGACTAGAAGTAGTTATATGTAAGTAAACTATTAGGACTATTAATATGAACATTGCCAAAATAAGTATACTACGTTTTTCTAAACATTGTACTTTTCCAAACACAGCATTAGTTTTTAGGGTTGCTGGGATGGAGCATTGCTTTGGGGTTCAGAGTTAGCATTCTTGTTCTCAGTCTGGACAAAATAGTTGTAAGAACCCAGACCAGTCTCTCCATTTCTCTGGGTCTGACCCTCCTCTCTTGGCCTTGTCTTTAGATAAGGGGATCAGACTAGATGATCCCTAACAGTAGCAGAAAACCATGAATCTTGTAAGGACACTGTCTAATCCAATGCTCCTACAGGATTTGCCCCTCTGTGGAATTATGATGAGAAAGCAAAGCCCAGAGAGATACATGCCTGAACTGACATGAGCCAGACCAAGAGCTCCAGGTGCTTGGCCTTCTGTCTCCCAGGCAACTTCTGTCTACCACTCCTCACTGCCCCATCTTTATTCTTTAATGAGTTTTTAGTCTATGAAATTATTGAGAACAATTTTCAAAAAGGTACAGTTGAAATTTCAGTAATTTATGAGAAATGACCATGATTTTTAATCTCAGAATATGCAGTTCCTGTTGTCAAGTCCTCTTTGTACTTAACTTTAATTGTCCATAAACCATATCTGTCAAAGCAACACATTTAAAACTTTAGGTATCACCAAATAATCTCTCTTTAATTCATCTGATGACTGTAGCTAATATCCAAATGAGCACTTAGTATTGGCCAAGCACTGTTGTAAGTGCTTTATATGTATTATATTTAACCTATTCAATCCTTTACAATTACAATGGAATAAATATATTACTATTCCATTGTGTCATCAGAAAAATGAGGCCCAGAGAGGTGAAGTAACTTGCCCAGGGACACACAGCAAGTAGGCAGTGGAGCTAGGATTCAAACTTGGTTATTCAGACTCCAAAACCCTTGAACACCACTCCATGCTTAGATGAGCCTGACAGCAGCCTCAGATTTATGCACCACCTAATTCATATACCAGATTTAAAGATTGCTTTAAAATTATAAAAAAAAATATGCATTGTAGGAAGAGTTTAAACACACTTAAACTTATTTTTATGTTAGTGACTCATCCTCTAGTATATCTTAGTATATATTGGACAGTTAATATAACATACTCTACAAATATTTACTTGCTCTCCTTTCTTTTCTCAACTTCTTTAATTAATTTAACTTATATAAAGCATTTTAACAAAGTATTGGTCTGTTTGAAACATATACACTACTAAGGAGTATAATGATAATAGCACAAAAATGGAAAAGTGAAAATAAAGCTATTTCTATGAGTAAAATTTCTATTTCTCACTGGAATTAGGTTAGTATAAATATAGGGTAGATTTGTATAAGATGTATATGGTGAGCCACGGAGCAAGCATTAAGAAAATAACTTTTTAAAATATAGTGGATTAAAATGCTAACACTAGAAAAATATTCATTTAATGTAAAAACAAAAGCTGTAAGGGAGAAATAGAGAAAATACATGGGGCATATAGAAAACAAAATAATAAAATGGCAAATGTAAGTCCAGGTATATCCATAATAACATTATATGTGAATAGATTACATTATGTAATCAAAAGGTAGAGACTGTCAGCCTGGATAAAAAGAAAAAACAAGGTTCAACTGTATGTTGTCTAGAGAATACACATTTTTTATTAAAAAATACAATTGGGTTGAAAGTAAAGAAAAGTCTATCATGCAAACAGTAATAAAAAATGGAATGGCTATTAGACAAAACAAACTTTAAAACACACAAAAAAAAGTTACTAGAAGTAAAGAAGGATTTTATACTAATAGAAGAGTCGATCGTTTAAAAGGACCTAACAATTACAAACATACATATACCTACAAAAAGAGCTCCAAAATAATGATAAGCTAAAAAACTGACAAGAGTGAAAGAGCAATAGAAATTAAAAGAAGAGGTAGATAATTCAATAATAATAGTTTTAATTGTGGGCAGAACAACTATGCAGAAGATAAACAAGGAACAGGAAGACCTGAACAACACCATACATCAACTAGCCATAAAAGACATCCATAGAACACTCTAACCAACATCAGCAAAATATACATTTTTCTCAAGCACACATGACACATTCTCTAGGATAGACCATATGCTAGACTATAACACAGGCCTCAATAAATTTAAAAGGATTGAAATAATACAGAATATGTTTTTTCTTTTTCTTTTTTATTACTGATTTTATTGGGGTGACATTGGTTCACCAAACCACACAGGTTTCAAGTGTACAATTCAACAAAACATCATCTGCACACTGCATTGTGTGCCCATCGCCCAAAGCAAGTCTCTTTCCATCACCATTAATCTCCGCCTGGCCCACCTCCACCTACTCCTGCCCCTTTTTCCTTCTATCACCAAACTACTGTCTGTGTCTATGAGTTATATACACCTTCTTTCATCCAGCTCCCTAACTACCTTCCCATCTGACAGCTGTCAGTCTGTTCCATGTATCCATGCCTCTGTTCCTATTTTGTTCATCAGTTTATTTGGTTCAATACATTCCACATATAAGTGACTATTTGTCTTTTTTTGACTGGATTACTTCACTTAGTATGTTAATCTCCAGGCCCATCCATGCTGTTGCAAAAGGGAAGGTTACCTTCTTTCTTTACAGAGGAGTAGTATTCCACTGTGTAAATGAACTTTACAATGGAGTGAAACTAGACATTAATACTGAAAGAAATTTGGGTAATTCACAACTCTTGGGAAATTAAGTAACCAATGTGTCAAAGAAACGAATCACAAGAGAAATTAGAAAATACTTTGAAGTGAAAGAAAATGAAGACACAACATACCAAAACATATCAGATACAGCTAACGCAGTGCTTAGAGGAAATTTTGTAGCTATAAACACTTATATCAAAAAAGAAGAGAGATCTTACCCTGGCCGGCTTGCTGAGTTGTTTCGAGCATTGTACTATATACCAAAAGGTTGTGGTTCGATCCCAGGTCAAGGTACATACCTAGGTTGTGGGTTTGGCTGCATACAGAAGGCATCTGATTGATGTTTCTCTCTCACATCGATGTTTCTCTCTTTCCCTCAATCTCAAAAACTATAGAAACAGAGAATAGATAGTGATTGACTGGAGCTGGAGCTGGCAATAGGGATTACATGCAAATTGGCATGAGGGAGTTGATTATGGTGATAGTTGCACATCTCTAAATTTACTTAAACAAATATTGAATTGCTATACACTTAAAACTGATGAAGTGCCTGGTTATTTAAATTATAGTTTAAGAGATGTGCTTTTTAAATGGGGCAAAGATGCTTAGAACCATGCCTGGGATATAGCAGGAACTCAACTAATGGGAACAGAACAAAAGCAAAGCATTCACTTTCACTCTGCTTCTGTGCCCTCTCAGTTTCACTCTTGTGAGCATTTATCTGGTAAGGACAGGACAGTCAAACCCAACGGTTTCTACAGTTGGTTTGAGCTCTAGAAAAGAGTTTGGTGGAGGGGGTTATAACTCACAATTAAAGAAGATGGAAATCTGGGAATTGACAATAGTGGTTCTATTTGAGGGGTGGGACTTGGTGAATGGTTGTGACTAGGAAGTGTCAAGGATGACTCCCTGGTCTCTGGCTTCAGTAATTAATGGTACGTGATACTACTTGTAAAGTCGGGTCATATTAGAGGAGGAACAGTAATTTTGTTTGATGGGAGGGACAGAGATAAGTTTACCTTGGACATGTTGACTTTGAGTTGCCTCTAAGATGCCCACGTAGTAGTATCAAATAGGCAGGTGGATAGGAAGCTTTTCTGTCTCCCACTTCCACCATGGCTATTTCCAGCTGCGGACAGTACCTTCCTCATTTCATCTTTCTTTCTTCTAGAAATTTGTCTCTTGTTCACTTCCCCTTATGATGCTATTCTCAATTTATTCCCATTTGGTAGCTTTTCTATCATTACAACAGGATTTGGGAAAGGTGTCAAAAAATAAGAGTGATTTAGTTCTCCTTCTCTTAGTTCCCTTTGTAAAGGGGCTTTTCCTTTGCTAATTAACAAGTAATATGCGGGGTGATATTTTGAGAGCAAAGGTATATCTTATTTACAAACAATATTTCATGAAATAGTTTTAATATCTATTGACGATCCTTGTCTGAATCAAATATATTGAGGGTGGTGAAATAATGATTTCCTAATTAGGTCATTTGATCTATATTAGCAGAAACTCCTGAACAGAACAGCTTTTCCTTTGTAGAAATTCCAAATGTTAACTTCCAAGGGCTTTAAAATTAGGAAAGAAGTTATTGGAATTTAGAGCTTAAAATATTTTAATGCTGGACAAAAGCAAATCACATTTGGAGGCTGTTCTGGTCTTAAATATTCTTTGGTCACATGGGAGAGCCACTCTGGCCTTAAAGAGGGGAATGAGAAATGAGAGTTTGGATTCAGGTGGCATAGTTTAGAGACAGAGGAGTTCAGGGTTTGCCTAAGTGGATGTGGTTTGGACCTCAGCACCTAGGACTGCCCTAGCCCTCTTTAGAATAGATTTGAACTCCAAAAGCAGGCACCGACTTCTGGCCAAGATGGAGGCCTAGAAAGACACGCTGGCTCTCCCTCCACAACTAAGAAGGAATACAACTACCTCAAAACTAGAGACAACCAGAAGTTCCAGAAAATCAAGCTGCATGGAAGTCCAACAAACAAAGATATAAAGAAGAAATACTCATCCAGACAGGTAGGAGGGGCGGAGAGGATGCAGTGTAATGGTGGTGGTGGTGGCAGTGGCAGGCCGGCAGAAAGTGCAGTCACATGTTTTAAAAATTAGGGAAGACACCTGGGGAGCATTCCCAGCTCCTGACCAGACTGCGCAGCTCATGGTCCCAGTGCCGGGGAAAATCAAGCCTCATTGCTTCTGACTGTGCAGACCAGTGGGCGTTGGGGTGAAGGAAGAAACTGCTGGTCTCTCAGCAGAGTCCACCTGTTTAAAGGGCCCCACAGTCCTAGAATGACTGCAGACCCACCCACTCTGGGAAAGATGGCCAGGGCAACAGCTAGAGAGGTGCCAGTCCCATACGAAAGTGGGAAAAGTACCTGGAAAAGGGGCAAGTGCTGAGCAAGCGGCATTGTTCCCTCTCAAACCCCTCCCCCACATACAGCGCCACAACATGGTGAAACAGGTCGCCCTGTACTGATGAATACCTAAGGCTCTGTCCCTTACAATATAACAGGAGCAACAGCTCTACCTAAGACACAGAGGCAAACAAACACAGGAACCTGTCAAGATGAGGAGACAGAAAAGTATGGCCCAAAAGAAGGAAAGAGATCAAGGTTCCAGTAGGAGAACTAAGCGATGAGGAGATAGCCTACATAACAGACCAGAAGACAGCTCACCTAAGTAGAATTCCAAACACTGGTGATAAAGGTGCTCACAGGCTTGACAGATATGCTTGAGTGTGGCAGACGCATAAGGGAAGAAGTGAAGGCTATGCTAAGCGAAACGAAAGAAAATCCACACAAAACCAATGGTGGGTGAAGGAAACTGGGGTTCAAATCAATGACTTGGAACATAAGGAAGAAAAAAACAGTCAACCAGTACAGAATAAAAAAACAAGAATTTAAAAAATGAGGAGAGGCTTAGAAACCTCTGGGACAACTTTAAACGTGCCAACATCCGAATCGTAGAGGTGCCAGAAAGAGAAGAGGAAGAGCGAAAAATTGAAACCTTATGTGAAAAAATAATGAAGGAAAACTTCCCAAATTTGGTGAAGGAAAGAGACATACAAGTCCAGGAATCACAGAGAATCCTAAACAAACTAGACCCAAAAGGACCACACCAAGACACATCATAATTAAAATGCTGAAAGTGAAAGATAAAGAGAGAATCTTCAAAGCAACAAGAGAAAAGCAGAGAGTTACCTACAAAGGGGTGCCTATAAGACTATCAGCTAATTTCTCAAAAGAAACTTTGCAGGCAAGAAGGGAATGGCAAGAAGTATTCAATGTGATGAAAGGCGAGGACCTACAACCAAGATTACTCTGTCCAGCAAAGCTATCATTTAGAATGGAAGGGCAGATGAAGTGCTTCCCAGACAAGGTAAAGCTAAAAGAGTCCATTATCACCAAGCCATTAATATATGACACATTAAAGGAACTTACTTAAGAAAGATCAAAACTATGAACACTAAAATGACAACAAACTCACAATTATCAACAACTGAAGCTGAAAAAATAAAAACAAAATCCAACTAAGCAAACCAGAATAGGAACAGAGTCATAGGTATGGGGATCATTTGGAGGGTTATCAGCTGGGAGGGGGAAGGGGGAGAAATAAGGGAATGGTGCAGGGATTAAGAAGCATAATTGGTTGGTACTAAATAGACATGGGAAAGTTAAGAATAATATAGGAAAGAGTGAAGCCAAAGAATCTATATGTATGACCCATGGACACGAACTAAGAGGTGTGGGATTGCTAGAGGGAAGGGGGATACTGGGCAGAGGGGAGCAAAGGGTAAAAAAATTCGGACTACTGTAACAACATAATCAATAAAATATAGTTTAAAAAGAAAAAACAAAGCAGACACCAAATTCCTTGAGTCACAAAGTCTCTACAAACCATGGCACTGAGAACAGTCCAAGGTTAACCTCAGTAGGGTTGCTATTAATCACTGGACATTGTAGATTCTTCCCATTCTGAACCCAAACCCATATATGGCTCACAAAGAACAATATCAAATCTCTAATTCTATGCCATTGTCATAGTGCCCAAAATTGTCTGTATTTCCCACTAGTCTGCAATATCTTCGAGGGCAGAAACTGTGCCTATCTCATTCACCATTTCATTCCCACAGACCTGGGACATAATAGGGTTTTAGTATATATAGACACAACAAGTAAAGATAAGAGCAAGGAGAGATGAATAAGAACGGCAACAAAAACAGAAAACAAAGTCAGTACCTTTAGGAAAGATTAGACATAGTACATGATTGATTTGTGTATTGCAAATTACATCTTACTCTACAAAATTAAAAAATTAAACATTTATTTAAAAATACATCTGTCACTCAGTTAATTTTTAAAGTCACACTAGCAAGACACAAACAGAAATGGTGTTAATGGAAGCTGTCATCCCGGCCTACAAGCTAGTATGATTCTCTTCTGAAGCAAATCCGCAAAATGATTAAACTGGATTGACAAACATGAGGCAAGTTAAAACAAACAGAATAGCTTTCTTATCATTTGGTAAAAAGAACTGAAGGAGAGCTAAGTCACTCTGCCGTGGCTAATATTTATATTGTAAATGCAACTCACAAGAGTAACAACGTCGTCCTGTTACTGGATAAGTACCAGTTCCTGGGAAATGAAAGAGTTGCCTTCATGACTTCCCCTACCCTCACCCTTTTAGCATGCTAAGAGAGGCAGCTGATATTCAAATTAGCTACAGGTTTCCCCTCTGACCTCTCCAAGGCCTGAGGCCTATCCGAGGCCTTCGCCATGCTAGATGCCAATGGATGGTACTGTGTCTGGATGAAAGAGGAAAACTGACAAAGAAGGAACTGGGGAGTACCCACCCAGCTTAACCGGATAAGGACTGGGAGACTCCCCAAGGGAAAATGAAGAGTTTTGCACCATCCCCTGGATTTTGTGTATATTTTTGATGGCTACTTATGAGATTGTAATGGATGACACCAGCATACCACGATTTGATAATGGAGCCCACCTGAGTATCACGACAGACTTGGAGGGGCGTAGCAGTGAGGTTACACAATAAATCCGATTCTCTGGTGGAAAAGAGAAAAAGAAATGAGTGTCAAAACAAATGAAAATAATGGAAATGGAAGTTAACAATGTACATATGCCAAACTAATAAATATCATCTGAACCTCAATTTAAAAATGCACGTATCTTTCGATTCCCACTCAGGGCACATGACTAGGTTGCACGTCAGGTGCCCAGTTGGGGGTGCAAGTGAGAGGCAACCACACAGTGATGTTTCTCTCCCTCTCTTTCTCCTTCCCCCTGTCTCTAAAAATAAATAAATTAACAAAGAAACAAATAAATTACTTTAAAAAAATGCACATACCTTCCTTTTAATTTAAAGGGTGGAACTTTTCAGAAATTTTGGCGTTTCTACAATTCCACAGGCTTCCTTCTGTGTTACATGAATATTGGGGGAGAAGGGAGCATCTTTCACATACGTGTGAATGGGAATGATGCCCCTACTGGAAGTCATCTGAATGTCCCATTCCCAAATGCATCTCTGCCTTTAGGAAAAGTTACAAGTGCCTAATACGTTCATAAGTAAGGCTCCTCTTCCACCTTTAGCTTCCTCACTCCAGGTTCTTGGTTGCCATACTGATGAACTTTATGTCCACCTCATTGCCAGGCTCTTTTCTCCCCGGTCCTCCTGGGCTTTGCAGAAGCCGTTCCCTTTGCCAAGCAAATTCTTCCCCACGCCCCTGCTCCTGACAATTCTTTTCCTCTTTCGGGCCTTAGGATGAGGTGTCACATCTGAAAAACCTTTACCTAATAATAAAATAACTAAAACATACCAGGAACTTTCCATGCGGCAGGCACTGTTCTAAAGTTTTTCAAGTGCATTGATCTTTAATTACCAGGGAAACTGAGGAAAGTAGGTATGATTAACCCACTTCACAGATGAGGAAATTGAGGTACGGAGAGAAGGAATTTCTAAAATAGTATTACAAAGATGGACCTTGAACTCTATAAGGAAGAAAGAAGCGATTGTGAGAAAATGGTAAGAACCGGTTAAGAACTGTGCTGGGACAGGGATCTTTTTGGCAAGCAAGCTGTTAAAATTTGAGGATTATGAGAAAAGAGAGAAAAATAGAAAGGGACTGCATTGCAGATTTCTGGAGACGGTGCAGCCTCTGAGGGTGACATGGTCCAGGATACAACCTTAAAAATGGGAGCCTGGAATGAAGGCAGGTGTCTTTGGTGATAACGTTAAAAAATAAATCACTATTTCCCTGGCACCCAGCACAGTATTTGCTAAAATGTCTTAAACTGTCTCTTGGGTATACGGTGAAATGCAGCCCTTTCAGGCAGGCCCCAGCCAAAGCTTCCGCAAAGGCTTCTTGCTTTTGCTTCCCTGTCACCCAGCAGAAGAATATTCAACACGGCCCACAGAACATTCGCTGCCGGACTCCCAGGCGGGTCTCGCTCCCTTAACCGCGGGGAGGAGCTGCAGTGAAAGCTGCATTCGCTCGGCGGCTCACCAACTTCTGGCCTGTTGTCCCTTGCACGAGAATTCGCCTCAGAAAAGGTGCAGCCAGGCACGCAAGTTCTAGGCCAGACCGCCGGCATCGAAGTGTGGGAGCTTGGCGACCGCTCGACGGGGGTCCCCAAGGCCGTCCTCTGGCCCAGGCGCCAAGGAGCGAGTCCGCGCCCCAGCGTGAGGCATTTGCAGCTTCGCCTCAGCGGCAGGAGACGGGCTCGCTAGCGGCTGCTGGAGGAAACCTGGCCTCCCTCAGGCTTCGCAGGCCGGAGAAACCTCGTGCGCAAGGGTTCCCCGCGCCTTCGCGCGCCAGCGGCTCCGTCGGAACAAAGGGCGGGAAGTCCTGCCCCACCCCTTATGGTACCGGGAGGGGCGGGGCCGCGGCAGGCACCGCCCACGGGGCGCGCGCGCTGCCCCAAGGCAACCGGCACAACACAACAAAATGGCCGCCGCGCCGCTGGGCACCTGAAGGGAACGATCCGTTGGGCTCGGCTTCTCCGCACTGAGCGTCTGGGCTGGTGGTAGGTGTTTTGCGGCATCCTGAGACGGAACGGCGGCGGCCGGTGGCAAAGGCAGGAAGGCCTGACCAGCTCGGGATGCATTCGGGGCGGGGAGCCTGTGCTTGGGAATTGGGTTGGATGTGAAGGAGGGGAGGTCCCCGAACGGGCGTGGGGAGGTTTGAAGAGAGGGCGGTGGAGGTGAGGAGCGGGGAGATGCAGGGCAGTTGGGGATAGAGGACGCGAGGATACTGTAACAGAACCCTTGGGCTGCTCCGATTGAAACAGAACCCACAAACTGTTTAGTTAGGGGCCCAATTGCCCACCGCCAGAATCATAACTCTTAATACCAGAGTTTGGTGAAAAGAAAAAGAATTGTTTATTTACACATATTCCTGCCTCCCCCTCCCAGACCTGGCCAGTCTTAGGAAAGTCAGAAACACCGTTTCCCTACTTCCCAAACACAGTTCAGCTTTACCAGCGGCTGCCAATCACTCAATTCTGACTGGGGAGGTCCTTTATGCGCTGTGGTGCCCTCCAGCTCTCAATGCATGACCGCCTGGGTTCTCAGCCTCCTTGTAAACTGCCTTCCTCCTGCAAACCGCATGGATCTCCTCTCCTTCTCAAAGTAGCCTGGCACGAGCCTCTTCTTAAAGCAGCCTGGACATCCCTTCTCCAAGCCACATGGAGGGAGCCCACAAGAGCCAGAGAGTGAGGGCGTGAGGGCCAGAGAGAGCCTGAGAGAGAGAGCCTCCTAGAGCCAGAGCCAGCCCCAAATCTTCACAGCTGCTTCTCTCTTCCTCCCTGCCTCCTCTCTTCCCCTACGTCCTCTCTCGCAGTGGGTGTTGCAAACCATCCTGACTATTCACAGAACCCTACGTATGCTCTGTCTGCTTCTTCCCTACCAGCCCACATTCCAAGATCCCTCCCATTTCCTGAGTCTTGGAAGTAAAGCGGATCTTTGCAACAATGTTTCCAGCCACTAGCTCCAGGCATGCAAGGGCATCCTGAAAGCTGCTTCCTGCTCCCTATCTCCTAGCCACAAACTCGAGGGTTTGTTTTTGGACTCCCCTGTTTTTGTAACAGTACGGCACTCAGAGGAGGAAGGTGGGGCTCGTGGGTGCCAGGTGACAGGGATAACGGATGGTTCGGTTATCCTGATGGGTGTCATGGTATCTGCGGAATACAGTACGTGGAAAAAGATGAGAATTGGGATATTGGGAAGAAGGGTAAAAAGGAGGCCTAAAGGAGGGGTGCATTTTGGTGTAAAAATTTGCTTTCAAGTCTTGATTGTTTTCAGCTTGTGTGTTACTTAACCAGCTCTGTGACTTTGGGCATGTTCCTTAATCTTCCTGAGCATGTGGTTTCTCATTTGTAAACATAATTGCTAATGACTTTTGAGTGTGTAATATATGTCAGATTCAGTTCTAAATCATTTGCATGTATTAAATAATTTAGAATTTAAAATGACGTGTGTGAAATTACCGTCCCCATTTTAAGAGTGCAACTGAGAATCAGAGAGGTTAAGTAATTTACCTAATGTCACACAGTGAGGAAGATCAGAATTTGAACTCAGGCTGTTTAGTTCCAGAATCCACACTCTTAATTCTTAATGATACACTTCTACTTATACATGAGGTTAACAAGTCTGATCTTACAGTACTTGCAAGAATTTAAATTTGGTAGTGTCTTGAAGTCCTTAGAATAGCCCTTTCTTCATTCATTCAACAAATATTTATTGTGAACCAAACAGACAAATAGAGTCCCTGCTGTCTTGTAGCTGAAACTCTAGAAGAAACAAGAAGTAATCAAGTTTTAAAGGAGACCACTTTGTGCAGAGACCATTTATAATAGGAGATATAATCCAGCTGTGCATCTTGAGTGTAGAAGCCCTCCCTTCTCAGCTCTGTATTTTTAGAGCCTAGTACAGTACTTGGAGCAAAAAAGTTGCTTAGTAAAACTGATGACTGTATAAATAAATTATTGGAAAGGTGTGAGAAGCTTGGGTGTTAGGGTTGTTGAGTAGAATGGAGAGAGATGTGAGATGAGAATTCAGGATGTTGATAGGACAGAGAAGGACATAAATGTCAGGGTGTTAAAAGGGAAAAGCAAGCAGCTAGGTAATTATGTTGGGATGAAGAGGAATAGGTGGAGGTTTGAGTATTTTCTTTGAGGACTGAGCAGTTGGGAAATCAGAATGGATATAGAAGTGTGAAGCAGGGTAGAGAAATGGAGGAGACTAATATCGTCGTCGTCGGCAGCCGTCCGTCTCGAGAGACGATGGTGTAGCTTCTTAAGAGTCTATCTGCACCGCCGAGAATGGCTGTGCAGTCCGACTCGGGAGTGACATGGTATCTGTCTCCTCCCGTGTTGAATCGACATCTTGCGATGACGCTGAAGCTACAGAGCCTGGGCAGGGTAATATGGAGGGTCTGCTGTCGCCCATGCAGCAGACCCCCCCTCTCTTCGCAGCTGAAGGGTCCAAGGGAAAGACGGAGTCGATACAGCTTGGGTTCAGGTGCGCCGCAGGAGTTGCCGGTGTTGACTACAACGTCAAACCGCCTTAGGGACTCCGGCTCCGGATTTTCTGTCGGGGTTTACTCCCTTAGCCTTTCCCCTGAAGAGGTATGCCGCAAGGCAGCGGAGGTTTTTTGGAGTCAGAGTTTTCCTTCTCTGATGTACCCTGACTGGAAGATCGAACCAGCGACACTTAGCTCGCAGGCCGACGCTCAATCCACTGAGCTAAACCAGCCAGGGCCAGGAGGAGACTAATATAGTCTTAGAGAATAGGGACAGAATTCATGGGAAAATTAGGCAATCAGAATGGAATGGAGGATAGGAGGCAGAGGTTGACAATTGCATTTGGAAAGAAGAGCGGCTGGATTAGAGACTTGGAGAGGAATGGGAATCAGGACTTGAGAAAGTTAAACAGCAAGTATTTAAATGGGTCCAAGGGTATGGAATAAAGTAGAATTAAAGGGAAAGTACTGAGGTGTGATTAAAGGGCCAAGGGATGTAATGAGGAGGGATTTGGTGGTCAAGAAAGGGGGATGAATATCTGCATATTGTAGTGGACTGAGAAGAGATGGAAAGTTTGGAGGTTATTGAGATCTTCTTTCTTTAGAGGAGATCATAGAAGAAAATGGAAAGTTAGGAATGCTAGGAAATGCTGGAGAGAAGTGGAGGTGTGCTCTCTGCCAAGCTGTGATGCTTGGGATTGTTAGATCAGGGCAGGTATCTAAGTCTCAGGGTGCAGGATGGGTGGAGTTTTGGTGCCTCGTCATATGATTCTGATTATCACGTCATTCCAGTGGCTTTTTCTTGCTCTGCAGACCACCTTGCGGGCCTTTAATATGTGTCTCCAGTTCTGAAATTTGTTTGGTTTTATTTTCTTTTTGTCCTTACTCTTTACACACTCTAGCCCTGCCTTTCACCTCTGTCTTCCCTTTGCTATTGCGCATTCCTTGTTTATGTCATGCTAACTATGTCCTAGGGTCAAACAACATCGTCATCTTTCCCTTAAAATTGTAGTTCGAGATTTACTATCTCCAGGTGGTTGCTTCTGTAATAATGCTAGCCATTCAAACACAGTAAATTCCTAAGCTTAGTTCAGTGAGTGAGCTATGCTAGGAGATTGTAATACATATCTATTGTTTCAATGTCCAGGCTTTACAGGAGCTATGACAGCCCAGGGAGGGGATCTGGGAATGCACTGTGACACAGCAACCGTCACTTAATCTTCATGTTAGAATTCATAAAAGGAAGGAATTGATCTAGATTTCTGGAATTTTATCTAATATGTATTTTTTTTTTTTAACTCTAAGTGAGTAAGACAGGGTTTTCTAATCAGGAGACGTAACAAAATACTTCATGATAGTCTAGTGAGGCCCATGTGTCATAGTCTTTAGGATGTTATGAGAAGAATTTAGTATGGTTCAGAATTTTAAGAATTAAGAAACTTATGGTCAAGATGGAGGCATAGGTAGACACTCCCTCCTCACGCAACCATAAGAATTACAACTAACCTCAAATAAAGAAAAATAAACAAACAAAAAACACCCAGAATGCCAGAAAATCGAACTCTATGGAAGTCCAACAATGTAGGATTTAAAGAAGCCATATTCATCCAAATGGGCAGGAGGGACAGAGTCATGCAGTCGGGCCATAGAGGACATGGTGTGGTGCAGAGAGATGGTGGTCGCGTTGGTAGCGGAATGGGCAGTTTCACATTCAGAAGTGGTGGATAAAAATTGGGAGGATTACTATGTGAGCGAGTGATTCCTGCCCCTGATCAGACTGCATAGACCAAGAGTCCAGCGCTGGGAAGATAAAGGCTCATAGCTTCTGAGTGTAAAATCCAGGAGGGTTTGGGGTGATGGAAGAAACTACTGGTTTCTCAGGAGTGTCTGTTTAAAGGCCCTACAAAGACTTAAAATGTACGCACACCTACCCACTCTGGGAATCGCCCCCAGGGCAATAGCTAGAAGGGCACCTGTCGCATATGGGAAGTGGGTGAAGTGATGAGAAATGGGGTGCATGCCAGGCAAACCTCCAGAAGCCAGGCAGTGGCATTATCCCCTCTCTGACCCCTCCCATCACACAGAGCCACAAAGCAATGAAGCGGGTTGCCCTCCCCTGACAAATACCTAAAGCTCCATCCCATACAACTTAACAGGTGTGCTAAGACAGGGCGTCAAAGCAGCTCTACCTAATACACAAAAACAAACACAGGGAGGCTGCCAAATTGAAGAGACAAAGAAACATAGCCCAAATGAAAGAACAGAACAAAACCACATGGGGGGAAAAACTAAACAAAATGGAGATAGCCAACCTATCGAATGTAGAGTTCAAAACACTGGTGATAAGGATGCTCAGAGAACTGATTGAGTATGGCAAAAACATAAAGAAAGAAATCAAGGTTACACTAAGGGAAATGAAGAAAAATCCAGAGGGAACCAACAGTGAAGGGAAGGAAGCCGGAATTCAAATCAACAATTTGGAACATAAGGAAGAAATAAACATTCAACCAAAACAGAAAGAAGAAACAAGAATGCAAAATAACGAGAGGATAAAAGACTCTGGACATCTCCAAAAGTGCCAACATCTGAATCATACAGATGCCAGAAGGAGAAGAGGAAGAGTAAGAATTTGAAAACTTATTTGAAAAAAAAAAAAAAAAAAGGAAAGAAAACTTCCCTAACTTGGCAAAGGAAACATATGTAAGTCCTAGAAGCACAGAGAGTCCCAAACAAGCTAGACCCAAAGAGGACCACACCAAGACACATCATAATTAAAATGCCAAAGGTTAAAGATAAAGAGCAAATCTTAAAAGCAGTAAGAGAAAGGCAGGGAGTAACCTACAAAGGAGTTCCCATAAGACTATCAGCTGATTTCTCAAAAGAAGTATTGCAGGCAAGAAGGGATTGGGAAGGAGTATTCAAAGTAATGAAAAGCAAGGACCTACAACCAAGAGTACTCTATCTGGCAAAGTTATCCTTTAGAATGGAAGGGCAGATAAAGTGCTTCCAGACAAGGTAAAGCTAAAGGAGTTCTTCATCACTAAGTCATTATTACATGAAATGTTAAAGGGACTTATTTAAGAAAAAGAATAAGATGAAAACTGTTCACAGTTGTCATTATAATAACAATGAACTCATAACTATCAACAACTGCATCTAAAACAAACAAACAAAAAAACTAAGCAAACAACCAGAGCAGGAACAGATGCATAGATATGGAGATCATTTGGAGGGTTATAAGCAGAGAGGAGCAGTGGGGAGAATGCAGAGATTAAGGAGCATAATTGGTAGGAATAAAATAGACAAGGGGATGTTAAGAATAATATAGGAAATGGAGAAGCTGGAGAACTTACACGCAGAACCCATTGACGTGAACAAAAGGTGGTATTGCTGGAGGGAAGGGGGCTACCAGGCAGAGAGGGGCAAAGGAGGAAAAAATGGGACAACTATAATAGCATAATCAATAGAATATATTTATTAAAAGAATATTAAGATGCAGTATACAAAATAAGTGCATTGTACAAAAAAAATGTATGTTTTATTAACCAAGAAACTCAAAAAATATAAAGCATATTTTTTAGCATGTAGCATAGGTGATTATTTTAATTTTAAAATTTTCTATCATGCTATGGGATGGAGGAAATATATAGAACTGTGCCTTGTCCCTCCACTCTTCTATTTTTTAATCTGTAGCCCTTATGAAAACTACATTTAATTCAGGAATAAATAAAGTTTTATTTTTAAAACACATGCCCCTTAGCTCTTCTCAAGTTTGAGTATATTATTCTTATTTGGAAAGAGAATGCCGGTACAGCTTAACACTGAATCATTAATATTACTGAGACTTTTTTCTGTGGTAGAATGGTATAAGACAAAAAAAAAAAAAAAAAAAATCGTTTACCACACTTGTGCGATCAGGACCCAAAACACTGTGGCTATGGCATAAATAGCAGTTATGTGAATTAGTGGGAAGCTTTTCTGACCTATATGGATGGTTTAACATGGAAAAAAATAGTGAAGACACATAGAAGTTTCCAGTTTAAAGTGGACTGGACCACTGGGACAAGGCAGGTGGCCATAATGTACTGTATAACTGTGAAATAATAGTCTTTAAAAAACAAATAGAGCAGGATTTTACTCTCTTCAAACTTGTCACCTTAAGAAACTAGATCATGAGTTCAGCGATGCTATTGTATTAAATTTTCTGGCTTATTCCCATGAGTATTGTTTGCATTTAGGGAACCCTGGGGGAGGAACAGGATGGGAGGAAAATGAGGGAGGAATTGGGGAAATGATCAATTCAGTTCAGAGGGGTTGAATTTAGGATGCCAGTGAGGTATCAAGTAGGCAGTTGGGAATAGGAGTCTGAAAGTCAGAAAAGTTGGATTGAAGATTTAAATATCAGTAAGCAGGTGGCATTGGGAGCCGTGGATGTGCATTAGATTGTTGAAAATGTGATTAGAGAGAGGCTAGATGGGATTTGAGGACTCTGACCTTTAAAGATTGAATAAGAGGAGTGTAAGCCAGCAGAGGAGGTGGAGAGCAGCCAGGAAAACAGGATGATAGCAGGCTAAGGTGGAATCCCTGAAGCCAGAGGACGATACTGTTTCAGGGAGAGAGTGCTCCTCACTATTACGTACTGATGGTTGACAAATATTTTCAGCTTCCTGCATTCTAGGACGCCTTGTGGGTGGAAAGGGCATTGTGACTAGCTCCAGCCAATAAATTGAAAACAAATGACTCGTAAGACTTCTGGCCGGAGCATGTGCCAATACAAGACCCTTTGGAGGTCTCTTTTCTCTCTGGCTAGGTGATGGGCAGTGTTTGAAATAGTGTCTGCTCTTGCCAGCTTGGAGTAGTGTGGGGCCTAGCAGCTGTAGCCTCTGAGTGGATAACTTTGTAGTCTTGAAAATTCTGGAAATAGATTAATTGCTTTGATAGTCTAAAAAATTAACCTTGTTAAATACACTGGAAACTCTTATAGGGCACTTGGCTTTTTTCTTGCAATGAGGAAAGGCTCTCAGCAAAAATTTTCCAACCTAAAGATGCCATTGTCATCTCTGTCCAATATGAAGTCTAGGTCACTTTAACCATTAGGAGGACCCGAGACTCTGCCTCTTCATTCTGGAGGACAGTGGAGTAGGCAAGTCAGGACTGCAGATGAAAGCACTATACTTCCGAACTACCAGGATCATCGAGGTATTGCTTTCTAATCTAACAATCCGACCACATGCTCTTAAGTAGAAATGGAAAATACTGGACTTAACGTTTTTGGTCCAAATGTAACATATAACCTGGTACTAACTTGACCTGTTGTTTTTGTTGACAGACACTGTGTAAGGACAGTGGAGGACGGAGGCTTCTGGGGGAGGGTGAAGATGTCTGAAAGGGTTAGGAGAAGGGAGTTTTCACAAAGAGGAAGCTAGGACGCTTTATTTCCTGTGGTGGGAGAGTGCCTTATAGCTCATCCGCCAAATTTATCATCGTCCTTGGTTTGGGGGAGGGCAAATCTGTTCGCTTCAGAACGGAGTGCCTTAACTGAGTATAAAAATATTATCTACCCTTGGGCTACTTCAGTTGCTTATTGGCAAACTGCTTATCTGGGAAGGGACTGATTTCCACATAAGGACATACGTATATTCCACCAAGGTTTTTATTTTTTTCTTAGAAGCATTCCATGAGTCTGGGAATCTGTTTTCAAAAATAGATTCTTTTTTTCTAGGAATATGTTTAATGTGATGAAATGTAAAAGAAAACTATGTAATTTTTTTTTTTTTTTTTTGGCAGAGTCACTAAATTAGAGCCATCAAGCTCTATTTACCTGAATATGTGATCAGTTTTTTATAAATAAGCATTATCAGCATTGCTGTCAGTTGGTACACTGTTATTTTAACTTGATTAATATTTAAGATATTAATCATTTTCTCTCCTAGAGTAGCCCAAATTAAAGTAAAAAAAAAACTTTTATTTTGAACCAAAATAAATATAATATTAACTCATTACAAATAATCATAGGAAGTCTTTGGCCCGCAGAGTGGATTGAAACCCAGGATTAATCCTCTTCTTTTCATGGCTGCCTTTTAAAACTCTACCATGGCTTGAATAAACTCTGATGGCAATATCCAGAAAGGTCTTAGGACAGGGTGCAAGGGGTGCTATCCATCAGCTTAGTACTTCATAAAATATGATGTGGTCTTCTCTATTGAAAAGAGCAACGAATTTGAGTTTCTCACCATTAAGAAAAAATAGGAAAAGATAATTTCTAAGAATTTAAGCATTTCTGAACTTTAAATTGGAATTAAAAAAGTAAAAACAGCATAGTGTAAGTTATTTTTTTAATTGCTAAAAATTTCAGTGCTGTATTGGATTAAAAGTATAAGTTTTGTATTCATCTGCGTGGATTCATATATTACTAGCTGCAAGATTTTGAGCAAAGTATTATAATTTTTTTAAATAAATGGCAATATGAATTTCTATCTCAGAGATTTGTTGTATAAATTAAATTTTTTACGTGTATAGCATTTAGCACAAAGCTTGGCACACAGCTAACAGAGAGTGGCACAAAGGTAGGTTTACAGTTGTGTATTATTATTTATTAATTATTTTACTATTTGCCATACGAATAACTATAAGCCTACTTCGCCCCACTCTGTATTTATAAACTGTTATTGTCATTATTATGAAATGCTATATAAAGTAAAATATTATTATTAAAGCATTGCTGTCTTTATATTTGCATGATTAAACACTTTTTATTTTATAACATCAAAACAACTTGTTTTCAGAGCATTCATGTCTTCCTTTCAGAAGCTGATTCACATGCAGGAGTCCGATATATTACAGAGGCCCTTATTAAAAAACTTACTAAACAGGACAACTTGGCCTTGGTGAAATCTCTGAACCTTTCACTTTCTAGAGATGGTAGCAAGAAATTTAGGGTAAGTTACCAACATTTCTGAATATAGGCATTGTTTTTGATATTTCCGTGCTTTAAAACTGAAAAACAAATAGATAATATATTTACAGTGACATCTCATCCTAATGTGACCTAATTTGCTGCAGACTTTTATCGTTTCCAGTGAAAGTTCTATATCAGAAGAATATGACATCTTCAAATTCATGAACAGCTATTATTATTTTTTCATTATTGACTAGAGAAAGGGTCAATATACTACAGTCTGCAGGCCAAATCAGGCTTGCTTCCTATTTTTATAAATAAAATCTTATAGCCACACTCATTTGTCTGTGGCTGCTTTTGCATTACAATAGCAGAGGTACTATAAGTAGTTGTCACAGTGACTATGTGGCCCACAAGCCAAAAAAGTTAACTATCTGGATTTTTGCAGAAAAAGTTTGCTGATCTCTTCTCTAGTGTTTACTACTTTAATTCATAAACTGTACAACATGAACATATTGTAATAGTCAACTTAATTTTTTAATTACAAGAATATTAACTTAGATAACTACTACATTCGTCACAAAAATGAATTCCAGAACGCTGAAGATCTTAAAACAAAACAAAAGTCAACCAACAAAAATGCTATGAAAGTACTAGGGAAGAATATAGGAGAATGTATTTTTAAATGTTAAGTTGGGAAGGCCCTGCTAAGCAAACACCACCCCTGCCACCACAAAGAAAAATATTGACAGATTTAGCTTACATAATGATTGAAAAGTTGTGTTTAATGAAAGATATTGTTTAAAAAGTTAAAAGAAAAACAACAAACTGACAGGTTGTGATTTCAACTTATGGAGAGTATCCACATACTATAAAGAGCTTCTACAATTCACTAAGGCAGACAACTCAATGGAAGGTGTCCAAAGGATATGAACAGACCATTCACATAAGTATTAAAAGTGGCTAATATTAACATGAAAATGTGTTCAACTTCATTAATATCAAAGAAATGTGAAGTAAAACTCAGCAATTAAGTTTAAACTTACTGAGTTTGTACTCACCAACCCAGGAATTCTATTCCTCAGTGCCTATTCAACTGACATTATTTCCCCATGTATCCTAAAAGTGTTTATATATTTATGTTTATTAAGCATTATTTAAGATAGGAAAATTGGAAGTAGCCAAATGTCTGTCAATAGGGGATTGGTTAGATATATTATAGTGCAATAATAGACTATGAAATACTATCAAGTGTCTTTAAAAGTAAGTTAGAGCTCTATGTATTAGTGTGGGACTATGTCCACAGCATATTTAATAAAATGAATTCTAAAACATTTTGTATAGTAATGTCTCAAAATATTTTAAAAAATCTATTTTCTTCTATATGTGTATATGTGGATATAAATTAATATACCCCAGCCTCTTAACAGTGGTTACCTTTGAACAGTGTGATTTTTTTTACAGGACCCTGGGAACCCAATGAAGAGAGCTCTTTTGCTTTGTCTAAAATTTGTATTAGAATATATTTATGTCTTATATAATTAAAAAGAAAAAAGGAACAATGCTAGAGTTTAAAACTTGCAAAAATGAATATCAAATTAGTATGATTTACTAATGGTTATTTACTGTATGGTTATTATGTCAGGCTGTGGGAGTAGGGAGAAAGGTAAATAAGCTTAGTTTCTGATCTCTGGGAACTTAGAGCTTAGTGTGAAGACTGCCTTAGGATTAAGAGGAGAAATAGTGAAGGAGAACCAGAGCATGGGAGGGGCACACCCATCAAAGAAGCCTGAAGGAGCTATTGGGACAGGAGAAAATCTGAGAGTATGATGAATTGAGGCCAAAGGAGAGAGAACTTAAGGCAGAAAAGGATGATATGAAATGTCACAGGACAGTCAAATAGGATGAAAACTTAGAAGAGGTCAATTGGATCTGGCAATAAAAACCCCTTCTGCTCTGGTTGGTATCGCTCGGTGGGTTGAGCACTGGCCTGCAAACCTAAAGGTCACCTGTTTGATCTCCAGTCAGGGCACAGGTCAGGATTGCAGACTGAGCCCCGAGCTGGGGACTTGTGAGAGGCAATGGATGGATGTTTCTCTCTCACATGGATGTTCTATCCTTCTCTCTCTCACTCCCTTGCCCTCTCTCTAAAATAAAAAGTAAAAATAAAAAAGTTTTTTTAAAGCCCTTCGTCTATTTCTCAAATTCACCAAGTTCATTCTTTCAGGACCTTTGCATTTTTTTTTCTTTGCCTGGTAATCTCTGCCCCCACATGTGCACACAGCTGGCTTCTTATCAAGATCTCAACTCAGTGTACGTCTTCTGGGAGGCCTTCTGTCACATGACCCAATCACAGTTAGCCACCTTCTCCTCAGTACTCTCTCTTATTCTTTCAGTCAATAAATATTTGTGTAGTACCCATTATGTGCCAGGTGTTATGCTGTAGCAGTAAACACAGCACACAAAATCTGTCCTCTTAGTGCCTTGTATTCTGTCACATGTCATCTTTATTTTCTTGTTAGTATGCTTCATTGTCTGAAAATTTTGTTAATATTTTCATTTGTTTACGGGCTTTCTCTGTGAATGAAAACAAGAACCTGTTTTCCTTATTCATGACCATATTTCCAGTACCTGAACAACTCATAGAAAATAAATATTCATAAATATTTGTGGAAGAGATGAGTGAATGGTGATCTTGGAGAGAACTGTTTGAATACATAGGAAGGGCAGAGATATATTACCTTACCAATAGAATAAGAGTGAATGAACCCTGGCTGCTGTGGCTCAGTGGATTGAGCGTCGGCCTGCGAACCAAGGGTCGCTGGTTCGATTCCCAGTCAGGGCACATGACTAGGTTGCACACCAGGTCCCCAGTTTGGGGTGCGTGAGAGGCAACCACAGTGATGTTTCTCTCTCTCTCTTTCTCCTTCCCCCTCTCTCTAAAAACAGATAAATATAATAAAAATAACAACAAAAAAAAAACAGAAAAAATGAAAGTTTAAAAAAAAAATTCTGCTTAAGCACTTAAATCTTTTAGCAAGAAAAAAGTGTTCCCTCCTCCATGTAGAGAGGGGAATAGTTACATAAAATTCAAATACTTAAGTACCTCTTTCCTGAGCTCTTCTTTGCCTGAGAAAAAAGGTAATTTATAGCAGGGGACATGATGAGAGGGAAGCTTCCCTAGCTCTGTTAGTCAAATATTCAGAGCATATGTGGGTTCCTTCACATGCCTCTTATTTGAAAGTAGTTTTCAAATATGTCAGCTGTATTCTGAAGGCATGTTATATATGATGTTAACAATTTGGTGGCTATCAGTGGTTTTATATTACACATTCTTCTGTTGCTCTCCACTCCATCATAAAGTGGATTGATGAGCAATTTAATCACTGGAAACTTATGTGACAATGTTTTATTTTAGCAGTGAACTCTTTAAGCCATCACTTAACATTGGTATTTAAAATACAAAAAACAAAAACAAACAAAAAAACACCCATCCAGTACTTACTGTAGTATCACTTCATATTTGTGAGCATTTAACATTTTCCTTCCCTGTCTGGTGTGGCTCAGCGGATTGAGCGCCGGCCTGCAAACCAAAGGGTTGCTGGTTTGATTCCCAGTCAGGGCACAGGCCTGGGTTCTGGGCCAGGTCCCCAGATGGGGCCGGGCGAGAGGCAACAATACATTGATGTTTCTCTCCGTATTTTCTCCCTCTTTTTCCCTCTCTCAAAATAAATAAATAATAAAATCTTTTTTAAAAAAAACATTTTTCCTGAGTTATCAGTCATTTTTGTAATATAGAATCCATGCTTTATTAAGATAAAAGAACTTATAATTTCTGTATACTGGCTCCCTGGTGCATGTGAGTTCATCCATTGAAAACCTTGGCAAAATCTTGTATTTTATAACTTTGTGCTATCCCCAAATTATGGATTATTATAGTTGTCTAGTTTCCTCTCATTTGTTTATTATCTTGTTGATATGTTTGTGCTGTGGATAAATGTTTTGTAAATTGTCGATGGTTTTTGCTGTTTTGTTTTTTCTGTAACTATTTTTGGTTAGAAGATAAACTGTTTTCTTCTTCTTTTTTTTTAAATGTTATTTTTATTGTTTTCCTGTTACAATTGTCCCACTTCTTCCCTCATTGCTACCCCACACCCAGCCCACCCCTTCTCCCACAGTCCATCCCGACTCCATTGTCCATGTTCATGGGTTATTTATATTAGTTCCTTTGCTAAACCCTTCCCCTACTTACCCCCTTCCCACCCCTCCCCCTCCCCCTGATAACTCTTACTCTGTTTCTTGTTCAATTTTGTTCATTTATTTGTGTTGTTCATTAGTCTCCTGTATTGGGTGATAGCATATGGTATTTTGCTTTCATTGCCTGGCTTATTTCGCTAAGTTTAATTCTCTCTAGTTCCATCCATGTTGTCGCAAATGGCAGGAGTTCCTTCTTTCTTTCTGCTACATAGTATTCCATTGTGCAAATGTACCAGTTTTTTAATCCACTCATCTACAGATGGGCACTTGGGTTGTTTCCAGCACTTGGCTATTGTAAACAGTGCTGCTATGAACATAGGGGTGCATAAGTTCTTTTGAATTAGGGTTTCAGGATTCTTTTGGTATAATCCTAGTAGTGGAATCACTGGTTCAAAAGGCAGTTTCACTTTTAGTTTTGTGAGGAAATTCCATACTGTTTTCCACAGTGGCTGCACCAGTCTGCATTCCCACCAACAGTGCAGTAGGGTTCCCGTTTCTCCACATCCTCGCCAGCTCTTGTTTGTTGATTTGTTGATGATGGCCATTCTGACTGGTGTGAGGTGATATCTCATTGTGGTTTTTATTTGCATCTCTCTGATGGCCAGCGATGTTGAGCATTTTTTCATATGCCTCTGGACCCTATGTATATCCTTGGAGTAGTATTTGTTCAGGTCCTTGGCCCATTTTTTAATTGGGCTGTCTGTCTTCTTTGTGTTGAGATGTGTAAGTTCTTTATATATTTTGGAGATCAAACCCTTATCTGATGTATCATTGGCAAATATGTTTTCCCATATGGTTGGTTTCCTTTTCATCTTGCTGATGTTTTCTATTGTTGAGCAGAAACTCTTTAGTTTGATGTAGTCCCATTTGTTTATTCTTTCCTTTATTTCCCTTGCCTTAGGAGATGTATCAGTGAAAATATTGTTACATGAGATATCTGAAATTTTCATGCCTATGTTTTCCTCTAGGATTTTTATGGTGTCACATCTTACACTTAAGTCTTTGATCCATCTTGAGTTTATTCTAGTGTGTGGCGTAAGTTGGTGGTCTAGTTTCATTTTTTTGCACATCCCTGTCCAGTTCTCCCAGCACCATTTGTTGAAGAGGCTCTTCTCATTCCATTTTATGTTGCTTCTCCCTTTGTTAAATATTAGTTGACCACAGAGGCCTAATTCCAAAACAAGGTCAAGACACAACAAAGAAAGAAAACTACAGGCCAATATCACTGATGAACATAGATGCTAAAATCCTCAACAGAATATTGACAAACTGGATCCAGCAACACATTAAAAAGATCATACATTATGATCAAGTGGGATTCATCCCAGGGATGCAAGGATGGTTTTATATTTGCAAATCAATAAATGTAATATACCACATAAACAAAATGAAAGACAAAAACCACATGATCATATCAATAGATGCTGAAATGCATTTGATAAAGTACAGCACCCACTTATGATGAAAACACTCAGCAAACTGAGAGGGAGCATACCTCAATATAATAAAGGCCATATATGAGAAACCCAAAGCCAACATCAAACTCAATGGACAAAAACTGAAAGCATTCCCCCTGAGATCAGGAACAAGACAAGGATGTCCATTCTCTTCACTCCTATTCAACATAGTATTGGAAGTTCTAGCCACAGCAATCAGATAAGAAAAAGAAATAAAAGGCATCCAAATTGGAAAAGAAGTAAAACTGTCACTTTTTGCAGATGACATACTAGTATACATAGAAAACTCTATAAGACTCCCCCCAAAAACTACTTGATGTAATAAGTGAATTTGGCAAAATAGCAGGGTACAAAGTCAATATTCAGAACTCAAAAGCATTTCTATACACCAACAATAAAATATCAGAGATAGAAAGTAGGAAAAAATCCCATTTACTATAGCAACAAGAAAAATAAAGTACCTAGGAATAAATTTAACCAAAGAGGTAAAAGACCTGTACTCAGAAAACTATATAACCCTGAAGAAAGAAATTAAGGAAGATACAAATAAATGGAAGCATATACCATGTTCATGGATGGGAAGAATCAACATCATTAAAATGTCCATACTACCCAAAGCAATTTATAGATTCAATGCCATCCCTATTAAAATACCAGCAACATATTTCACAAACCTAGAACAAGTACTTCAAAAATTTATATGGAACCGAAAAAGAGCCCGAATAGCCACAGCAATCTTGAGACAGAAGAATGCAATAGGAGGACTCACAATACCTGGTATCAAACTATATTACAAGGCCACTGAAATCAAAACAGACTGGTACTGGCATAAGACAGACATATAGATCAATGGAACAGAATAGAGAGCCCAGAAATGAACTGTATTCTTCTTTGTGTCACGTTATTTTCATATTTAACCATTTAAAAACACATGTATATGGTAAGTTAGTAAGTTTACTGTAGCAAATTCTGATAACACAGATGTATACAGTAGAAAATGAAGGTCTCTTTCCCTACCCCATTGCCTGGACCCTAATATATATCCTTTTTGTTTTCTATCCTTATATAATATACATGTAATTACATAATGTATATGTAATTAAATAAAATATATACCTTTGAATATTTTTGTGATTTAAAAAATTGTACTCTATGTATATAAATTCTGCATCTTATTTTTTACAAAACAGTATGTCATGAACAACTTCCCAAGTTTATAAAGAATACACACTTACGTGCGCACATACACATATCTATACACCACCCATAAATCTTTTTTATTCTTTTCAGAGTTTACATTATGTTCCATTATATGGAACCTATTATTGATGAATATTTAGGTTGCTTCCACTTTGTTGTTATTAAGAACAAGATTACAGAAAAAATCTTTATTTATATATGTGAATATATATGTATCTTATGCACTCACACTAGTAATTCCTTAGTATAAATCACTACATTATCTTTGAACTTATAAATAGAAAGAAAATGGAATCTGCTGGCTTTAATTTCACGTTTCTTTAGTTGTTGGAGAGTTGAGTATATTGCATATGTATTAGCTATTTTGTATTAGAAAAACATTTTCCATTCTCTTATGCAAAATATCTTGTAATAATACCATTTACACTTATATAATGCTTTCTAGTTTCATAAATAATTCCTCATGTAATAGGTCAGCCTATAAAAGAACGGTAGTAACATCGAAGTAGAACTGCTGGTGGCCATTAAACTATAGTACTCCTCCCTCTCCTGCCACCAACAAATATTAACTTTGATTATCCATAATATTAATATTGCTCTTTATCTTTTTGAAAGTAACGTCACTTAACTTCTGTTCTTTAGTTTCTTCATTTTTCAAATGAGGATGGCTTACCTGTCCTGCCAGTCTCAGAGCTGTGAGGACTTAATGACATAATGAATATGAAAATAATTTGAAATGAATAAAGCTAAGTAATGGAAGGTGGTAGGTCTGTAACTCATAGAATGATGATAAAATGTATTCATATAAGAACAATGTAAGTACTGATAATAATTACTGTTTTAGGTAATTTGTCAGTAAAGAACAACTTATGTTATACAGCCTCATTCTCTAGAGTTCTACAGGTGATGGTTTCTGTTTGCTTCTTTCTCCTTTTAGCCCTTGTCTTGGTTTCTTGCAGATCTTTTTCTGCCGATTCTTTATTCTTCCTTCAAGGTAGCTCCTTCAGGACTCAATTGCACACTGTGTTTTTCATGGTTTGCATGATAACTTGTATTAATATGCTTATGTACATTTTAAGTTTTGAAACTGGCTTGCCTTCCCAAGAAATGTGCTTGTGTATATTTGTGTAATTTTTTTAGTGGATGTGTGTATAGGAGAGTGAATTTGAATGTCGGGGGAAAGAATTTGTATCATTTTTCCTATTGATAAATATGCTAACTGCAGTCAGCTCTTGATTATCCATAGCTATACTGTAACTTGCCGACTTCCCAGGTCCTTTGACTCTTGATTGCTCTCATTTATGCATGCCCTCAATGGACATTTACTGAGTGCTTACTGTATGCTACACCTAGTGCTATAAAAGACACAGACGTGCTTTAAGATGCATGGGGTATTTATTATTGTTTGCCTGCAGAGACCAGTTCATGCATTCTCTATGATTCCAGGCATATTTGCCTTTGTCCCTACTGCCAATGATCTTTGGGAGAGAAGCCCAAGATTAGCCGACAACATTGGTTGTGAGTTGCTTTCTTGAGACTTGGCGACTTAGGAGCATTCACTGAAAGAGCATCAGTGTGGGTATGTGCTGGACACCCTGCAGCAGGACATCGAAGGCAGTGTAGTATAACAGTGTTAGATTTTAAATCAGGAGACTTGGAATTGAACTTGGCCTGTTCCACGACCAGCTGTGCAAGTGGGCAAGTTATTTAACCTCTCTGTGTATCTTGTCATCTCATAGGTAGTTGTGAAGATTCAGTGAGTTAGCACAGGTGAAATGCCTAGTAGTGTCTGGCACACAGTGGGTACTCAGTCAAGATTACCTCTTATCCAGGTTAGCATTACTTCCCTTTGATGGATAATCAGGAGGTGACTGTAAGCTAAATGATGCATGACTTTGATTTCCTGGGTCTTATGAAATATTTATGTTTGTTTATGTTTATTCTCTTCAGCTTGCATTTTTATATTAATAGAGTTTTTCTGCATGTTTTACTTTTTGTCTAGTATCTACTATCAGACACTGGCAAAAAAGGGGGGGGGAATCACTTAGGGGACCTTTAAAATGAACTCAAAGGGTGGGTATAATAGAAAGGGGGCTGGTGCTGATAGTTAATGAAATATTTAGCCTCCGCCACTAATCTAATATGTCACTTTGACAAGTCAATCCATTAATCTCGGACTCAATTTTTTAATTTGTAAATTCAGAGAATTAGATTATTTCTCTTATTGTAGCTCCAAAAATTTCTAAGAATAACTAAAGTGTTGTAATTTTCATGAATTACTTTATTAAAAATTTAATATTATATATTTGGATCTGATCTACTGATCTTACATTCTTTGCCCTCTATTACAAAGAATAATATTCTGAACACTTAAAACGGACATGCCATTAGCCAAAATACCACAGCAACCACAATACAGCAGTTAAAACTAAACTTGTATTTTCATTCTTCTCATTCCTCCCCAATTCCTTTATAATTAATGTTAAATATCATTTCCATCCATGATTTGTAGTTACTACTAAAATCACAGAGTAAGTTAAATAAATTATTGTTAATTATTGAGGTGTCAGGAAGCAGGTACTTAGTAGACTAGTTACTTAAAACTAATTGGTACAGAGTTATTTTTTTTTTCTACTGTGTGGTTGTCTCTCACTCCCGCCCCCAACTGGGGACCCGACGTGCAACCTAGTAATGTGCCCTGACTGGGAATTGAACCAGCGACACTTGGTTCGCAGGCCAACACTCAATCCACTGAGCCACAGCAGCCAGGGCTTCAGAGTTATTTTCATGGTTGGATAAAGCAAATTTAAATGTTTTTTTTAATTCTTCATCTATTGTATCCTGAAATAGCATATAACTTCAAAGGTCTTTTATGTGATCTCTTACGGTAATTTTGTATTTCATTCTTTAGAGTTATGATAAGATACTCTGAATGTTGTGCTCTTTGCTGTGGGGTTTAAAACAATCTGATTATTAGTTACGATTAGAAGTTGCCTCATACTGTTGTACTGTTATACTGACTTACTGACACTATATGTTGTCTCATATCAAATTGGGCCAATAGCTAAAACAGAAGACCATGGAACTAACGCAAGCATGTCAGAAGCAGTATGAGCTGGAACAGGAATTGGCCTTTTATAAAATTGATGCTCAATTTGAGCCACTAAATTATTATCCATCAGAGGTGAGTTATTTTAATTTTTTAATAATTCACAGTTAAAACAAGCTTCTAGTGGGGCAGGGGAGGGCAGATGGTGGGGACCTTCAAGGGATTTTATCTATAACCACTCCACTTTCCTGTTATGAGGGCATCGGAAGAGTAAATGTATTTTGGCTGAATCTGAGAATTATTTGGCTCTGTAAGTTAGAGCAGTATCCAAAAGAGGTAAGAAGCCCAGAAGGATTCTTACTACAGCCATATCCATAACCCAAAGCAGCTTTCTAACCCTTAGATACCTCATTCAAGAATATGGTTGATCATCTCCCTGAAATCTAAACTTCCAGAAAAAGTGCACTGCCAGCTTCAGCACTCATAGACAAGTCATCTCTGTATGTTGTTTGTTCAGTAATCACTGGGTGCTCTGTTACTTAACCATTATTTATACAAATGCCATAAATATTACTGCAAAAAAGAAACCACTCAATGTCTTAAGATCCAGTGATTGCAACCAATATCATATAATTTAGTTAGAAATGCAATTATTAAAATTTATTAAACTGATATTTTACTTATATATTAGACAGGAAACCAAGATAAAATATCTAAATTTCTGATTTGAAAGATTAAACAGTGCTAAAAATACACATAACTGTAGACAGTTTTTTAAAACATAAATCCAAATTCATTCTTTAGGAATAGGAAGAGAAATACTTTGAGACCATTTTTTGTTCTAGTTCTTTTCTGGGATATAAGAATAAAAGAATGACATGTATTTTCTGACTTTTAAGCATGTAGGAGTAAAATTTAGGCAGCTTTGTGATATATCACTAATAAAATGAATAATGTCACTTGACTGCTTATAAGTTACTTATTAAACCATACATCTGTTACTTTATTTTGCTTTTAGTATGTTGAAATTGATAAAACCCCAGAGGAAAGCCCATATATTGGCAAATCCAGATACAAGAGAAATATGTTTACCAGAGAGAGTTGCATTATCGACAAAGCCCAGCCAATAGGGATCAAGAAGATGGAGACAGATGAAGGGGACCAACCTAGAAATGGGCAGAAGACCTTGAGAGCTTCTACGCCACTGGACACAGAACTGGAAGACAAAGAAGGAAAAATAAGTGCAGGTTTTAAAAAGTTATTTTAAGTTCTTTAAAAATATAAAAATGTTGAATATGTAGGCAAATTGTGTTTTATAATTATTTTACCTAACATGCTGAAGCCATTTATTAAATTGTTTACATGAAAAATCTAAAACAAAAATAGTGATTTATTTGGCAGTTTTGTTTTTTTGTTTTTGTTTTTCTAGTTATTTCTATTATGTTAAAAAATGGGGTTTTGGACAGTAATATAATGACAACATATCCAGGGGTTACAAGAATGCTAAATCTGCTCCTGCCAACAGATCCTTCTCACCATTGGAGCTATACATTCAAAGGCATAATTAGTAATAATTGAAGCCAGTGAAGTACTGCTTTATTACTATGCGTGTAGCTTAAACCTAAAGCAGTGCTTTGGACAGGCTGGATCAGTGCACTCTCCTTAGGCTGGAGCCTGAGGCTGGCTTTGACTCTTCCCAACCTGTCCCACACTCTACCTCCTCAACCTTCTCTCCCACCCCACCCCCAAAACATCTAATTCAAGGGATCTTACCGCCTCCTGGCAAGTCACAAAGAAGTCAATCCTAGAAGGCACTTAGAGACCCTACCAATGACAGATTTTGAATCCACTTTCCCACTTGGCTGCATGGATATGAAAGAAGGAGAAATCAGACTTGAGTTTGTGCATCCTGCTAGTAATCATGGCCCGTGGTGGGGCTCTCACCAATCATATTAGCAGCTCATCTTCCCTCGGTTAGTAGCTGAACGGAAAGCATGGGAGGCCAGTAGAACTTGACTGACTGAGCTGTCCATGTCTACATGTATACTATATGCCAGGCTCCAGAGGGGGAAAGCAAAAGTAAATCAGACATCTGGGCAGACTCACTTCAGGCGCTCATCATTTTATAGGAGGCAGGGAAGAAGTGAGGAAGAAAAAGAAATTAGAAATTTGAGGTAGAAACTGATTGATTTGAGATTGCTCTAGTTGAAAAGGACTGTTTATTAGTGAATTTCTTGATATTGAGTCCCATTATAAAAGCATTTACCTCAACACAGGTTTTTTAAAAATAGCTTGAGCCTAATTATATAACTTAGTGACATATTTACCAATAAAATCCTTGTTATCTCAAAAGAGTTCTTTGGTGTTGGGATTGTCAAGTAAACCCCGTTTTATGTTAAGAATTTTACAAATTAAAGGATCGATTAAAAGGGACTAAATGGTAATGGAAAAATACAATAAAGATAAATTATAGTTCTATAGTATATCATGAAACTATTCTAGAGATTGAGAGGAAAACCATCATAAGAAATTACTTTTTTATTCCTGTGATCTATAATTTAATCTGTAATCTATAATTTAACTGGAGGGAAGAGGTTATTGTGAAGAAAAAATCTGGTAGAAATTAAAATTTAAAGATTTGTGTGTGTGTGTGTGTGTGCATGGTTTTAAATTTGCAGCACAAGCTCGGCTCTCAGAACTGCATGATGAAATAGAAAAGGCAGAACAACAAATCTTAAGAGCTATTCAAGAATTTAAACAACTGGAAGACACTATACAGCTTTAAAAAGTATGTAAAAGCAAAGCAGCAATGCTAAGAGGAAATGCAAAAAATGAAATGTTTTCTCCCTTCATAATCATGTAAAACAATTTTTAAATCAGTGCTGCTTAATTAATTATGGAATAATGAATTTCAGAGTCAAATGCGGCTTTAGCATTTCCAGTTACATTTTCCTTTCAATCATGGTGATATCCTATTAGCATTTTATAAGGTGTGTAGAAATAAATTAATTACAATTTATATAAAAAGATGTATTGGGTCTACTCTTACTATGAAAAGCACCTACATTACCCAGGTAAGTTGGTGTATTTTTTTTTTTAATTATTTGTTTATTTATTTTATCTCTTAGAGAGAGGGGAAAGGAGAAAGAGAGGGAGAGAAACATCACTATGTGGTTGCCTCTCACTCGCGCCCCCAACTGGGGACCTGACGTGCAACCTAGTCATGTGCCCTCACTGGGAATTGAACCAGCGACACTTGGCTCGCAGGCCGATGCTCAGTCCACTGAGCTACAGCAGCCAGGGCTTGGGAAATTGGTTTCTGATATATTTCCTAATTTAATTAAGCACTCCCTACTTCTAAGATCCTGGGATCTAGATTAAGAGTCAGAAGACATCTCTACTACAACATAAACATTATCAAATAAGCAGAAGAAATGTAAATGATATAAAATATGGTGTACAAATTTCAGAAACTTCCAGGTGTGTCATGAAGAAGTAAGTAGCTCAAACCCATGATGTAATAGCATAGGGAGAAAATTCAAATAAGGGAGTATCTGACATTTTACTTTTTAAGTGTGCAAAAGGTTCTAGTTATATGCAACTTTAAGTATCAGTATTTCAGAATTATGAGGATAACTGCATTCATACCATAGCAGATAAAACAAGAATGTAAAATCCAAATTATAGATTCTTTTTAAAGATATTGTTACTTTCAGATTATACAGTAACTAGAAAGTGATTCAAGTTTTTTTGGAAGCTTACTATATGGCAGTCGCCTATTGGGCCCAGAGTAAATGAACAAAACAGATGTTTCTTTTCCTCATAGACAGGAAATAGACAATAAACGAACAACAACAACAAAAAAGTATAAAAGAAATGTATAGTTAAACAACATTAAGTGTTGTAAGAAAAAATAGAAAATTAGGAGAGACAATAAAAAGGATATAATTTAAATTGTGGGGACCCAAAGGCCTCTCTGAGAAGGTGACATTTAGACTGAGACCCAAAGGAGAGGGAGCCAGTGAAGCAGTTAAGAGAAAGGTATTCCAGGCAAAGGTGACAATACATGCAAAGACCTTCAAACTAAAGATTGTTTTGAAGGACTTTAGGTAGTACAGTGGCTAACCTTATTTGTATTTTTATAAGAGCCCGCTGGCTGCTGCAAGAGAGAGAAATGAGGGAGGTGGAAAGAATGGAGATTTGTGCATCTGTTAGGAGGCTGTTTAGTACAGACGAGATGATAATACATTGGAGTGGGAAGGTGATGGTGAGCGTGGAGAGAAATCAGACCGATTCTGTGTAAAATTTGGCCCTAGAGCTGATTGATAACTCTTAAAGGTAGCTCGAAGGTGGGAGATGATTTTAATAATTAAATAAGAATGTTTCATAATAGTACTGGCCAAAATTTTATATAGCTAGATTGATAGATGTAAATAATGGACTTTTTAAACAAAATGTGCCTGGAAAAAATAGTTATTCTAAATCAGTAAATATGAATCTAAATTTTTTATTACACTATTAATTTGCTTGACATGCTAATAACAAGGGTAAGTACAATATAAAGTAAGTACTATATAAAGTCAGCTATCATTAATATGGTTATTAATAACTTACAAGTTGCTTATACTAGAGAGCCAGCTTCATTTTTACCTGCTATTAAATTATTAGCTTTCCTAAACTTTTATAAAGTAAGATTTTCTACATCTAATAAGCATAAAATTATATGAATGAAATGCCTAGATAATGCCTACATTGTATTGTTACTAAAAACCTCATAGAGCATACCTTTAAACTGTAAACGTTGTTTTCTTTAAATTTGTAAATCAGTGTTGCTATCCTCTGTTAATTGTGTGTTGGGGTGTGGGGGGTTAAGTTTCAGAAGCAGAGAAAGACCTTCTTTTCAAGCAGTTGAGTGGTAGGATACAACTTCTAAATAAATTACGCCAAGAAGCTCTGGATCTAGAAATGCAAAAGGAAAAGCAAAGGCAAGACATTGCTGAAAAGCAGAAGGACATCAAGGACCCGCAAATAGTCCTAGATAGCTTGGATTCTGAAGACCCAAAACATGTAAGTAAATGAAGAGATTTTGGCTTGTTCTGTGGGGACTAGAATATCGTTTTATCATTCTTAGCCTCAGAATCATTTTTGAAATTCTTTAGTTTATTGCACATATTTATATATGTATGTGTATAATGTATGTTATATATATTCATATGTATACATGAGTATGCATGTATGCATATATATAGTTTTAAAATGTATATGAGTGTATGTGTTTAAAACACAACAACCTAGAGTTTGAAGAAAATAGCTTTCAGTAGAATGAGGGATGCATAGTATACTTAAGTGGTTGAATTTCATTATACTATTCCCTCACTTATCGTGGGTATTACATTCCAGACCCCCCCTGTGAAGTAGGAACCTTACATTAATTCTACACTCTGAAACCTACATAACTTTAACAACATACATATACAATACCGCAACATCCCGCGATATAGTAAAAAATTGGCGATAAATAATTAAATATAATATTTTTAAAATCCCGCGATACAGTGAGGCTGCAATAAGTGAACCGCGATATAGAAAGGGACTATATATTTCAAACCAAGAGAAACCTGCTTCAGGGTGCTCTCTAAACCTCTTACCCTTTCTCTGTCTTCCCCTTTTTTTTCTTCATTATTAAGAGCAGGGTGGTAGGATAGGAGAGCAGAAGTGGGTTTAGAGTCCTTTTTCTACCCCTTCTTTGATTCTTTATGCAAATATTTCACTAAAGCTATTTGTTGTTTCATATTGTTTTGTTTTGTTGTTTAAAAGGAAACATTTCTCTCGAGAATATCTTCCTAAAATTTGGCCCGAGGTGGTGTTAGGTGGCTGGATGATGGAACTGGGTTCTTGTCTCTTTCTGACTGTATCCTAAGAAGGCTTACTAACGGCTTATGTTTTTGCCAATATTTGTACAACACAAGTGAAAATATTTTCTTCATATTTTAATGGTATACTTTGCATAACAAGGTGATTTTTAAAAGAACTTAAGCTCTCCAGATCAAGAGAAATAATAGAATTTAACATGGTAAGGACAGTGCATTATAATTGCTTTTAAGTATTTGACAAGGTTTTTTTTTTGTTTTTTGTTTTTGTTTTTGTGGTTTTTTTTAAAGAACATTGTTAGAAAGCATTTTATAAATAAATTCTTATGCAAAGAACACACATACAGAGCACACAAATTACCAGTAAGGTAGACCCCCAGCTCTTTTCCACAATGGGAAAACAGATCAGAAGAGAAAAAATGATTCCACCTTGTTAATTGTTTCCATCTATACTGACAGTTTTTCAAGTAGCATTTCTATTCCTTTGCTGGTGTTTTTGTTTTTTCCCAATGTGGAAATCAGGCTTTTCAGTCCAGCTTTGACTTTGTTTGCAATTTCTTCATCAGAACTCTGGAGAAGGCTAGAAAGAAGAATGGCTCCTCGATTCACACTAGCCCAGGACTTCAGGTTCTTTATACCAACATGCTCTACGAGGATTTTTGCCAGACAACCTTCTCTTGCATTTTCTTTCATCTTTTTATCTTGCTCTATTAACCACTTCAGAACAAGATGTCCTGCAGGATGTTCTGCAATGCGAAGCTCACCATCTTTGCCACCAGGATGCAGTTCTGCTGCTGCCAAGCTGGCGACGGCATTCATGGCAGGCTGAACGTCTCCAAGGGCAGCTCCCAGAATGTCAGACACCAACACACACGCAGACTTATCTAGCACCACTTCTTGAGTGTGACCCTGCAGGTAGCTTAACAAAGCTGGAGAAATGGATTCTAGGAGCTCTCAGCGTCAGATCTCTGGATCTTTCTTACTGTGTGCATTTCCATCTCCTTTCTGCAGAAGTTCAGTGATTTCTCATACTGTATGTGCAGGATCTCTAGGGCTTAGTAGGTACAACAGGACCTTCCTTCCATATTTGTCATTTACTATGTTAGGCAAGGAACTAATAATTTCTGATATGATTATCTGCTTCACAAGCCTAGTATCATCAATACAATCAAACACTGCCAATAAAACTAAATGGGAGTATTGGCCATTAGCCACCTGTTCAACATAAGTCTTCACTGTTTCACAATCACTTTCCTGTCCTTGGGCGTGCCATGCCACAGGCAGTGCATGGCCACTCTGGCACCATCATGTGTGTGCGCCAGTTAGACCACCGCCTTATGGATGGCTTCGATCATTTCTGATCTTAGCTTTGGGGGTGCATAGGTAAAAAAAAGTCCAAGAATACTTTATGCACCAGTGAGTGTTTAATCACAGCTTCTTTTTGGGCCATTGGAGTTAGAATCTGTTTCATTTCATCCATGATAACGCTCTAGTTTTTCTGGCTGTACCTCTAATACTTTGTCCAGAGTTGGGTGATCTGCTGACTTGTAAAGCTGAAATGTGTTCCCGTACAGCTCCTCTGTCAACATGTTCCTCTGCTCCAAAACGGCCTTGTTGTTGTATGCGTACCCCACGATGGCGGAGGCTTCCGCGTGCTGGAGCATCGTCCTCACGTGGCCTTAAAAAACTTATTATTATCTCCGCAATCTGTAGTTTACTCCCATACATGAGAAATTTTTTAACAACATTTCTGGAATATTTAGCTTTACTTAATTGGACCAAATCATCTCGCAGTTCTTCAAAAGCCTGTTTTCTCTGTTCTTCATTGCCATACTGAATGTAAAACTGGATCACACGAGTTGAATCATGAGCAAATGCAATAGTTTTAATTTTTCCTTGAATCAACTTCTGCAAATCACTTATCAACTTCATTCTTTTTTCTTTGTCACAGCGTTTTCTTCTCACAGTCTCCCAAATCTGCTTTGCTTGAACAACAGTGTCATAGTTGGTTCTGTCACTGAGTTGTCTGCTCTGCTTCAGCTCTTTCTTCTTCTTTTTGAAATTATCCCATTTGGGTTTCTTGGCAGCTGACTCATTACTTTTACAGTCCGGCTGGAATTTTCTCTTCTTGTTGCATTTATTTGCCTGCTGGAATTTGTTCTTTGGTATTTTATCTCCTTGCTGCTTATTTTTGAACTGCTTCATACCTTTTTGGTCTGTTTTTTTTTTTTTTTGGCACTTTTCTGAAAGTTCTTAGATGAGATTTTAGGTCCACCGTCCTTAACAGCTTTTCTTGGAAATGTCCTTGAACAAACAGAATCATTGCTTTTATAAAATCTTTTTTTTTTCCTTGGGATGTCTTTGTACCTTTTCCTGTGATTTTTTTTTTTGTTTGTTTGTTTGAATCCATCACAGCAGCTCGCACACGTGTAGTTCAAGCAAAAGCAGCTCCTGGCTCAGGCTGCCGCATCGGCTTCTGGGACCACTGCTAAGCTCTTTAAATGCATCGTTACACTGGATCCTCACAACATCCCTGTATGCTAAGTCTATTATTATTTTTACTTTATAGACGAGGAAACTGAGGCTTAGAAAGCAAATTGCTCAAGGCCGCAGAGCTACTGCAGATGGATCGGCGATCTGAACTGCAGACGTTTTACTGCATAGCCCATAGTAGTCACCACAAAGAGATCTACCTCCCATTGTCCTGCTAAGGAAGCTCTGTAAGGGCCGAAACCACCCCGTATTGAATTCTGTAGTCCCAACACTTGATACAGTCCCTAGCCCATGGCAGATGCTTAAAAAATCAAGTGACATTTTGCAATTTAATGGACAAGCCACATGGCTTTGCAGAAGAGACAGGAATGTTCCTCAGGTAGCTTCTTTCTTCATTAACCTCTCATAAATGCTGAGGATATAATATGAAAATAAACTCAGTGGAGACATTTAAGAGGTTTATAGTGTCATCGAAAAGAGCTTACTCTATATGTGACACCAGGCAACACAGTTAATCTTTCTCCACCTTGGTCTGCTCATCATTTAAGTAGAGGTGATAGTGTTTTACTCAAAAGGGTTTTGTGAAGAAAAAATAATATAATCCCCAAATCTGGCAGACAGTTCACGTATTATATATGGTACTCAATGACAGTAGACTGTTTGAAATTATCTTAATTTGATCTGCCACCATTTTTCCCATCAATACCTGCTCTTGACTATTTCAGCTCTCACTATCAACTCTGCTATCAGATGCAAAAGGTACAAAAGAGAAAGCTAAAACTAAAAGAAGTAAATTTTACTCCCTTGTCAGAGATCATGGTAAAAGACTCATCAAGGTATCCTATATAAAGGTAGATGCCAGAGAGAGTAAAACATTTAAAAATTAAATCTGTAAGACCAGTAAGATAAAATATACAGCAATACCTTTGTGAACTAAAGGCATGGAGAGGTTCCTAAAAATTACCCCCCCCAAATATAAAATAATAAAATGAAATTATAAGGAATTTATGTCAGAATAAAGGACTCCTGTTCAAAACACACTATGGTTCATTATTGCACAAAGTAAAACAGAAATAAAATCAACAAGAAAACCCAAATGGAAAATAGAAAACAGTGTAAGATAGAAATAAGCAACTTATAGATGGGAAAGCCCAAGTGGCCAACACCTAGGTGAAGAAGTGTTTAGAATCACTAGTAATCAGAAGAATCCAAATTAAAGCAATAAAAAAATATCACTTTCTACCCCTCAAAAGCAGCATATTTTAGAGAGGCAAAGAATACCAGTGTTGGTGAGGATGCGGAGAGACGAAAACCCTCATGCAGTGCTTCTGGAAGTGTAAATACTACAACCATTATGAAGAGAAATATGACAGAAGTATATGGCATTGAATACATGTATGCCCTTTGACCCAGCAGTCCCTCTCCTGGATACAAAGTCTTTGTGCTTAGTCTCTTTTAAGCTGTTGTCCCACAATTTTAATTACTATTAATTTATAATTTGTTCTGATACATTATACTCCCTCACTGATACATTTTTCAGATTTCTTTTGATGTTACTGCCCATGCACTTTTCCAAATACATCGTAGCTTTTAAAAATACCAAACTCTAGATCTGGCTGTGCGGCTCAGTTGGTTGGAACATCATCCCGTACCCCAAAAGGTTGCAGGTTTGATCCCTGGTTGGGGCATGTATGGGAGGCAACCGATTGATGTTTCTCTCTCACTCTCTCCCTCTCTCCCTCCTTCTCTTCCTCTCTCTCTCTCCCTACCCCTATCTCTAAAAATAATAATCATATCCTTGGTTGAGGATTAAGGAAAAAACAACAACAAAGAACTCTATAAAGTCTTATTCTGTATAGCAATTCCAATAGATAAGTATTGGAGGTATTTAGTAGAATCTCTGAAATAAACTGGACAGAATTGATTGCCATCTTTACCCTATTTAGCATTCTAGAAAGTAACAAAGATGCCTAAGTTACAGAGATCAGTAAAAACTGACTATTTATACCATGAATATTATTTCAGTCAATCTTCACAGTAATTTCACAAAATAGATATTTTTATTTTATAAAAGGCAGAATCAAGGCTCAGAATGATAAAGGGAAAAGGTCATAGGACAAGATTGGAAAGAGGCATAGAATTTTTTTTTAATAAAGATTTTTGATGGAGAAATTAATTCCCAAATAAAAGATCATTCATTCCCATCTTGTGACCCTGATGTTCACACCTAGGATGGGTAAGACAGGGCCATTTTGGAAAGCTGTTTGCAATTATGTTAGTATAGGAGGCACAAGTGTAAAAAGGAGGAAAAACCAAAGGATGCAGTGGCTTGGAGTCATGATGTGACTGCGGGAGGCTAAAACCTCAGACCTTGTGATATCTCTTCCCACAGATCCCACACATGGGCAGGCAAGCTGCGAGGAGCATGGTGTGTAGATAAAATCAGAGAAAAATGCTAGTGTATGGATTCATGAATACAGGACGGATTTTTCTTTTGTTACTCTATTGAAGTCCTTATTCAGTTTATGATACTCAGTTAGTTTAAATTGTTAAGGTCTTAATTCTTTGCTTTCCCAAAGGGCATGGTACTCTAAAGTAAACTTTTAAAAAATCCTCATTGCTATATCACTAAAAGAAAAAAAAATGATTCAATGCAACAATAAGGCAAACTTCAACCATTAAATAAGAGCTACAGGAGTTTGTCTTTTTCTTGAAAAGAATTGTTAACTGAGCACGTCATAAACCTCATAAATAGATAATAAATTTAGGCCTTGATTAAGTGCTCAAATCTTTGCAAAAATTCTAACTTTGAGAAGATTCAGAATATCTTAATTAAAGGAAAAAAGGGAAGCAAGAACAACTAGGAACGGTTTGTAAAGTGATTAATCAGCATTATTGTATTTTCAAATAATGCACGTTAAGTAAGTATGTAAATGAATTTTTTCTTATGTGTTTTTTGGACTGATGGCTCAATAGAAATACTAAAATTATTATTGTGTTGGATAGAAAATGATTAATATCTAAGAGAAGTCATGCAATTATTACTATTTCAATGTTTTGCATTTAAAATAATGGAATTATTTTTCTTTGTTCTAAACCCATCCAGGTTACAGTACAATGCATGCTATCAAGCATGGCAATGAACTAAGAAGTGGGCATTCCTGATTCTAGACAAGTAACATTTTGAAAAACAGTTTCAAGTTACGTAACACCATAATTTCTAGAGCAAAAGGTGACACATAAACTACAAAACTAAGCCCTGGCTGGTGTGGGTCAGTGGACTGAGCGCCAGCCTGTGAACTGAAAGGTCGCTGGTTTGACTCCCACTCAGGGCACAAGCCTGGGCTGTGGGCCGGGTCCCCAGCTGGGGGCCTGTGAGAGGCAACTAATCGATGCAACACACTGACGTTTCTCTTCCACTCTTTCTCCCTCCCTTCCGCTCTCTCTAAAACTAAATAAATAAAATCTTTAAAAAATATTTAAAAATACAAAATTATTTTGCTTACCATAAATACCCTTCGGGTCCAGAGTAATACCAGCATAACTTTCCTTTTTGACACCTTCTGGCTAAAATAAAGACAGAAAACATTGAGTTAAGGACATAATTATATCATATGACATAAATTCTTAGACTACTGTTCCCATTAAAAAATTATTTTTCAGGGAGAGAAGGCAAAGTATGTTTAAATACTTGAATGCATACATGCAGAAATGAGATTTTCTGGCAATTTGCATAGTAATCAGAGCAAACACTTAGAATTTATTATATGCCAGGCAACTGACCTGACTGCTTTGTATGCATCAACTCCTTTAACCTCAAAAATACTCTACAAAGTAGGTGCTCTTACTCCCATTTGACAAATGAGGAAACTGACACACAGAGAGATCAAGAAACTTATCCAATGACACACTGCTAGGAAGTGGTGGAGGCAGGATTCAAACCCAGGGAACCTGGCTCCAGAGCCTGTGTATGGAACAACCGTGCAAGTATGCATAGAACAAGCCTTGCACAACATAAGTCCATATATGTTTACTGAAGTGAATTCAGAGAATGAAGACTGAACCCTGAGAAAGAAAACACCTACTAAGAAGGGATCCTGGTGGCGAGCTGGGCTCAAAGACAAAAAGACCTAGCAGCCATTGTACCCGGGCCCGTCACGCAAACTGCACTTCAGGGAGAAGCCAGTGCTGAACTGCCTGCCTCTGCCCGCCTGCACTGTGTTTCTGCCATCTGAGCCAGCCCTTAGAAAGCAGTTCCTGGAATCTTATTTCAACCAATAGGACTGAGGCTGTCCCCATCCAACTGAAGCTGCACAACTCCAACCACAGTGGCTCTATTCTGACCAACCAGGACAGTGCCTTTTGGACCAAACTGTGATGATTTGGAGTCCTTATTTGCATGAGGACAGACCAATCAGGGATAAGGGACAAGGATTGCTGTCCATATAAGCCAGCTGCCCTCTGGCTCTGAGTGTACTTTCCCTTTTGGGAAGACTGCAGGCTGGGCTTTCCTGGCTGAGCTGAAGCACTGAAGATGTTTCTGGGAGGCAGGAGCAGAGCAGACCAATGCAGGACAGAGCAGACTGGCAAAAAAGGGAGGAGACCAAATTACAGGAGAACAGACCAACACAGGATACACCAAAATACCAAGGAGCAGAGCACAGCTTTCTGGCTGGAGAGGGGCCTGGCCCCAGGGCCAGCTGGTCCTAGGGCTGCCTCATGGCTGTGCTGTTGTTTAGCTGTGCTATATCACAATGAGCTGTTCTGTACTGAAAAAAGTTTCTTTCCTGTACCCCAAATTGCAGTTCATGGAAGACACAGCTCTGTCATTAACAAGCAGTGTGACTCTGAGCAAGAATCTTAAGACACGTAACATACTGTATGGATAAACAGTACTTAAAAAATGATAGTTTTCTTCCTTTTTTGGCCTGTTTACTTACTCATTTATAAAATGGAAAGTTTTCTAGACTGTAAATTCTAAACTATAAATGCATGGGCATGTCTTATTTACATCTCTAGTGGCTAGTATAATGTCTGGCACATGTATAGATTTAAAGAACACACTTTCTAAATGCCTTGAGGGAAAAAACCTGGAAGACTCTATACCAAATGGTTAAAATTGTTTATCTGCGGGTGTGGGGTTTATCAGTGACTTTCATTTTCTTTATGTGTTTTCAGTATTCTATATTTTCTACAATAAGCAAGTGTTATCCTATTTAAATTTAAAAAATAAAGTTTTAGAGTTAAAGAAAAGTTCCAAGAACAGTACAAAAAAGATCCGAGATAACCTCCACCCAGATTTCCCCAAATGTTAACATTCTGTTACATGGACATTACCATTTTCTGTGTCTCTTCCTGAGTTATTAAGCATATGCTGCTGATAACTTTTTTTTCTCAGAATGAAAAAAGTGATTTTAAAAGAATCAGGCAAAACGTGTTTTTCTTACCACTACTCGTAATGTTTTTACTAATATTTCTTTTCCCAGCGTAGAGTCCAGTGAAAAGCTGATGTTATGGAGGCCAATTTCCAGAGGAAGCACGGTAAAGGTCACCAAGTGACTGGAGTAGCCCTCTACTGTCTGGCGCAGACATTTGGAGGTCTTTCTCCCCTGAGGGTCGATGACTGGACTTCCTGATGAACAGATTCCCTCCATTGTAACACAGAACTGAAATATCACCAAAGAACAATTACATCAAAAGGATGTAATTTTCGATAAGGAAAGTTTGCCCTGACCATGTTCATCTGGACACAAACTCTTCCCTGATACTTCTAGAGTGCTAAATAATCCCTTAGAGTCTAAGGCAGAGGAGAAAGTTCATTTCAGATTTTCCAAAACACACACATGAGTTGCTGTACCTTAGCAATGTGAAGGGATGTCTAGAAAGCTCAACACTGCTCAGAAATATCTCATCTTCCTTACACTGTTACCCACTAAGTCAGAGGCAAAGCTACTGAAGTTCTTTGTTCATGTTGTGACAGCATTTGTTACACTGTCTCTTTTTTTGACAGTGGGAACCCCAAGCTCAGGCACTTTATCTAATTCATCTTGGTATCTTTTAGCTCAGTCTTTGGTAGTCAACAAATGGTTTTATGAAAGACTGAAAACCCCATCTCTTGGCATTCAAGACCCTGCCCAATGTGTCCCCAATCTTAACCTCTTAACTTCCCACTTGTATCTGATTTTAAAACCATACTCTGTATCCAGAAAGACCTAGGTTCAAATCTGGTCTCTGTCTCTCTTACTGGGTGATGAGAGCAGGTTGTACGATTTCTTCCCTCTTCATTTTCCCATATTTGTAGTGGGGATAATAATAGTAGCTATTAACTTCTGGCTCAAATAGTGGATATTTTTCATCCACTCCAAAAGCCAGTGAACTAACAGAATTGAGAACTGTACCTGAAAGAATAAATCTATAATAACAAGAGTAAGTAGGGAAACAAAGAAGAAAGTCAGTATTCAACAACTAATGTTGAGGAATTTCTAAAAAATGAAAAGTGCCTTCTCCCTCTTCAGAAACGCAAACAACCAGTGCAGGTGGGGCATGAATTAAAGAAACCTATTGGGTCATATTGGTTTATGTTGTTGAGCTGCATTGATTTTATTTTTTGTGTCTCTGATAATGCCATTAACAGAATTCTCAGAAAGAGATTTTCTTTTCATTTACTTGAACATAACATAAATACCTACTTACCTCTATTCTAGACTGTCTGTGGTTGTAAACAGTTCCTTTCAATTGGATCTGCTCCCCTCGTACAACAGAATATGGTATATTCATTTCCAGGAAGACATCTTTGAACATCTTTGCCTTGACAGTATCAGAAACGCATATACCTTCAGCACAAAGTAAAAGCAAAGTAGAAGCATATTAGGGAATTCCTATAAGACCTTATTAGTACTAAAAAGTCTTATATTTGCTTGCTTCAAGAAAACAATTAGATCATTTTTTTTACCATTGTTATCCCCTGTTTTTGAATTTTCTATTCATTGATCTTTATTTCATTAATTATTGGTATTAACAAAAAATTTTATTTGTCCACCAAATATTGAATTATATTTAAGGCATGAGTTTTTCAACTGAAGCACAAAATTTCTTCTTAAATAGTTTTCGTTGGCTCCATTTAGGAGATATAAAATTTTGATTGTGGAAACCAATATTTTGTAAAAACAAAAAACAGCAAACAAACAAACAAAACCAATCCTGAAGTTATTTATAAAGTATCTGCACTAAGTCACCATACAAGGGCATCAGCTCAGAGGAGCAGTCATATAGTTATTTCTAACTCTACTCAAGCTCCCAGTCACTAAGAAAAATGAAGAAAATAGGGGCTTGACATCAGCACTTATGAAATGATGGCTGAGAGAAGGGAAAAAGAGGAAACTGATAGGGTCAAAAATGGGGCATATATAAGCCTCTTCGTAGTATGTTAAAAAGAATACTTTTAAAAATGTCACCACTTAAGTCCTGGGTAAACTAAATAGACAATAACTAAATAACTACACATTTTTTAATGATGGAAAAAATACAGCATTTTTAAAAATATCATTAAACAAATCATCAAACTACATTTTGATAATCAAATCACTCCTTCAATGAGTATATAACTTAAACTTGCTTACCACTATCTGAAATGCCAACACCTTGAATTTCCCAGGTAGTTAGAGAATCGGGTAGCACAAACTGCAACTCCTTACTGAAAGTTAAAATGTTAATGTTCAAATATAGTGAAACATTGATTAACCCAACTGGACAGCATTCATTAGCAGAATTTTTGCTACACACTACCTTCGAAGAAGAAAAAAATCACAGCAAAATAAAATCACATCAGGTATTAAAGAAAAATAAGCAAAAATATATTCCACAAATCTCCTACTTGTTTTATGTTTTTAGATTTTTCACTTGTATGATGAGAATTCAAATTCAGAAGGATGTCTTTGAAACATTGCAAATTTGAAACATACAAAAGAAAGAAAAACTATGTTCATTGCATAACATGTTCTAAAATAGGGAAGCAAAGTAATGTATCTTAATAGTGCTTATAACAAAGTTGACATAACAATTTCTGATTAAGTTTATAGATTTATTTCATTCAACAAACAGCTATTGTCTGCCAATTTTGTGTCAGCCATAATGCTGAGTGTACAGCACTTAGAGATATAGTCCTGCTCTCAAGTAGTTTACAGTCTAGTACAAAAAAATAGTGAAGCAAACAAATTGCAATGCTCTGTAATAACTGTACCAATAAAGCATCAAAAAATTCAGAGGCAGTGTGCATTTATTCAACACATTTATTTTAGTGCCTCTACAAGCCAGGCAGACTCTATGCCAGGTCCTAGATATAAAACAGAAATCTGAATTTAGTCCTTGCCCTGGAGGTAATCACAGTTTAATGCGGAAGATGGGCAGGTAAATAGGCCATTTTAATACTGTGATGCATGCAACAAGATTAACCAGGAAAACTAATTTAACCAATCACTGGTAGGGTAGGGAACAGTAATGGGGAGGCTTACCAGAGAAGTGCTAGCCAAGGGGCAGTGTCAGCTGAAATGACAACACTGTGGAGGAAGGATTAGAGGTGACAAGGTAGAGGCAAGGAGACCCATTAGAAAACTGATGCCAGGCACAGGACTCAGCGCTTTGACTGGTCCTTGGAAAGTCAGTGCTTTGAGCCCCCCAAGGAAGGGTGGTGGTAGGGAATTGGCAGGATTCATCACTGATTTCAGTGCCCAGCACCGAGTAGGCATTCCATAAAAATGTGTTGAATAAAGGAATTTAATGAGAAAAAAAAATTGTTCTTCTTTATTAACATTTGTTTTATAGCACAGGTATTTCAGGATGAGAAGTGCTGTTTACTAGTGTATAGCAGTTAATGCTTACTGAAGAGAAATGAAATTAAAGGAATAGAACTCTTTTCCTCAAGAATTAATTCTGCCTCGGAATAAATTCCTAGAGCAAAGCACACTTTTAAGGAAAAAAAAAAAAAGTGAAGCATAAAACATTTGGACAAAAGGTAGTATTATTTTAACACTTAAACTATTGGGAAATGAGTAGTCTTCAGACTTGTGGCCTTTATATTTGCAAATTCTCACATATTTCAAAGGAATGTCAATGAAGTATAATACCTTTGTTAGCTAGGACAGGGGTGTCAAGGTCTGAGCCATTCTTATTAAATGCTATTCTTGCTGAATGTTAAAATGTAGCACAGTATTTTGCAGACCAGCTCTAAATAGGATAGGCTTGACAGAAACCCAACTGATAAGTGTAGCCAACTGCAAAGAAGAAACCAACATGTAATTGACCACACAGTGTATATAAGCAATGGCTCAGCCTTCCATTTGCAGACAGAACTTTGGATATGAATCCATTGTGCTTTACGTATTGGAAGTAAATTAAACTACCTTGCTTCAAGTGATCGTCGAGGCCAAAAGCTGGGATCAAAGTGGGGAATTGCTGCAGTTCTCAAAGACCTTCTTGAGACCTGATGAACTTCCCATAACCAGCTTTCTGGAAAATAGCTCCTTATTTCTGGTTTGGTTACTGATGTCACAGCCCGTATATCTGGGGGAAAAGGTATATTCTACTATACAAAAACAACATAAATTCTACTTATCGTCAAATTTTAAAATATGGGCATTAATCTAAAACAAGCATTTTCTGAAACATCAATGGAACATTGTTTAATGATTTCAAAATGGAACTATTAGGATTTCTCCTTTAATAGCATTGACCCAACAGAGCATAAAAATATCTTTAATTATTTATTTTGTAAACTGTTAAATGTTCAGTGTTCCTGAGATTGATTATACAAGATACTAATCAGTCTATAAAGTTATTTGCATTCTTATAATTGCAATAATTCTGTTTATGTGATTCTCTGCCTTAGCTTAGAAATTTATTCATAATATATTCCCTTTACTCAAAATAAGTAGAACTTCTGTTCCTGTCTGAAATAAACTAATAGGGACTGGGAGTATCTTTTTGTCTTGAAAAAATCAATACCAGACACAACATATAAAACAGTTTTCAGACACCAGAACAGAAATGATCCCTGTGGGAAGGGAGAAGGTTAGGTTAACCCTAAAGTTGTCTAGGGTTTTTTGTTTGAAGAGTTTGCAGGCTGCAGGGCAGGGAGAGGAGCCCACACAGACTCTTGCAGAGTTGCAGCAACACACATTGGAGTTTGGGGAAGTCAAGCTGTCTAGAATGAGTAGCAAACTACCAAAGAGAAGTTCCAGAGACTGAGTTCCATGTAGCTGAAGCCAAACCAGACAATTATAGTTGAAAAAGTGGACAATGAAAAATATACATACTAGACTGTTCATGAAAATGCTGCTTGTAATAAGCAAAAAGTCCAAAAACAACCTAAATATATCTAATAACATGGTTTTGGTGTCAGAGCAGCCTTTTTCTGAGAAATCACTGGAAGACCACCATGGGAGCAGGCAATGGGTTTATTGAGGGAAAAGGGGGGAGCAGGGAGCGGAGAGGCAACTCCAAGACTGACTCAAGGGCTCCTAGGAGCAAGGGGAATGGGGGAACAAGGGAATGGGGACTCCTGGTCCTCCACACGGGCCCATAGGAGTCCCACCTGTACTTCTGCAGGTGCCTTTTTTATACTTGTCACCTTGCTTATCAACATATTCAGTAGGTCATTTGCATCTCATTGCTTCCCCCACCCCCATATCCTCTGGGATCAGGCTGGGTCCATCCAGGTATCCTCTGGGAGCCAGGCCAGGGCCAGGCTGATTAGCATATATCAAAGGTCCAGGTGTGCATTCTACCTGCCTCCATGCTCTGACAGTAAGTAGTCACAAAAATTTGTTTGTAGAAATATATCCATTCAAATAGACAATGTTTAAGACACACTATTAAGCAAAAACAATCAGATTATAAAACAGTAGCTGTCATTCTGCTTTTGTCTGTTTTCTTTTGACTAAATATAAATGAAACAAAAGTCCTGCAAGTTCTGAAAACATATTAATGAGAGGTCTAGAAAGTCAGAAAATATTTGCATATATTGTGCTTGAAACTGAAGTAAGATTTCAACTTCTACATAAGTACACTTAAGCTTATGCTAGACTTAGAAATCTTTTGCTATATTTGGTCATATAGGTATAAACAGAATTTTTAATGATTGTAATTGTTAGAAACAAGGACATAGTGACTCCTAAACCAATAGAAAGTCATTAGTAACAAAGGGCAAATGTAATTAAAGGCTCTTAAGGGAAAATGTAATTAGAGGGTCTCTGAGAGGGGAGCTGACAGCACTGGCATATCTACAAACCACAGAAGGGGCATTGAGATAACTGTGTTAGATTGTCACTCCGGAGTAACCAGTAATGGAGAAACGGGGAAGGAGGAGAGGGGAGGGGGAGCTAATTGTGTTAGGGCAGGGAAGCTAATTGTTCTCCCTTTAGGGAAAGGAAGATAATCACTTTAGGGTGGCAATTTCAGGGTGGGGGAGCTGAGACTATAAAACCAGTTTCCTTTGTCTACTTGGCGCGCACATTCTCCTGGCTGTGAGGGTGCGCCCAGCTCTGCAGACTCGTGAATAAAGGCCTCGCTTTACTGCTTAAGTCCTGTGTCCCAGTTTTTATTGTGAGCGTTTCTCACATAATGTCACAGAACCATAGAATTTTAGAGCTCAGAGGCATATTGGAGATCATCTGGCCTAATCTTCTTGCTTCAAAAATGAGGAGGCTGAGGCTCTGAGAAGATAAAGAATCATTCAAGTTTATAGAATGAGTCAGCTTTAAACTTGCCCTGGGTCTTGACTATGGACTACTGTACTCTTCCATATTATATATATAGATGCCTCTTTGGATTCCCAGAAATGATGAACAGGTTTTTTTCTATGGGCATTTACAAATTATCTTTTCTACTTCCAATTTTAAACAGAGCATGAAAATTGCCTTTCTTAGCAGCATAGAATTACACAAAATTCCTCATATTGAACAGAATTCTGACAGAAAATGTCAAACTTACCTGAGCTTCCCAATGTAAAAGTTTTATGAGTCTCTTCGGCACGGAGCTTCTTTGCCAATGCGCAACAATCATTAAAAGCCGCGACGCACCTTGGACCTAGCTTAATCCGGGCAGCTCGCTGTTCACAGCTTTCATCGTCATTACGATGGGCTCCATCAATACAACATCTCTTCACTGTTGGATGTTTGTACTTAGCAACTGAAATGGTAATAACACAGCGCTCTTGGTGATACAACAAGTCATACATCTCAGGCTTAGAAGGGATCTGAAGAGATACTTGGTTTCTCCTGCCTTAAGACCCTCCTCCCCACAGCAGTCATGGCTAATTGGCTGATCAGCCTCCCCTTGGAATGGGGAGAATGTGGCCTCATGAGGTAGGCAGTCCACTCTGATTCATATGAAATGGTTGAAGAGCTTCCTGCAGCTAAGCTAAATACTGTATTGAAACTGGCACCTTGGGTTCAGCACCTTTGACTAAAACAGCTTAACTATCTGAGAAGCCCTCTAGTATTATTTCAAGATAATTGTCATCACTATATAAGTATTTCCTTCTTCAAGATAAATATCCTATTTTTTTTTCAAACATTTCTTATGTGATATGGTTTGTGGACCTTCACTGGTGGCATCACTCTTCATTGTAAGTACTCAAATCAATGTGTCTCTTTTCATATCATGAAAACTTAGAATGAAAATTAGAATTAAAATAATTCATATACAAATGGAAGGAATTATTATGTTGTAAGCATGGTTATTAGTTGAACTCAAGTCACTGACTCCAGTTCAATATTCTTTCTAATGTAGCATTTAAATAATTGTTTTCAATAATTTCTATTAGACTTGTTTCCCAAAGAGTAATCCAAAATACTATGAACTGTTAACATAAGAAATAGAAAATAGAGATTTCTAGGTAGGTATACCCCAAAGTTAATCAAATTATGGATTTTTCAGAATAAAAGAATATGATTTGAATTGCTAGATTAAATAGAGAGGAAATATTTGTGATGAAAATAAATTAATCTTATAGATTTTAGAAATAGAAATAATACTTATTTCCCTCAGATTAAAGTTATGGCAAATGCACTATTGTATTTATTTGGATTAATCTTTTTTAAGAGAGATGAATTACATGTCTGTACATATCTTCATTTTTATCCATTCTATCTGAGTTAGGGGACATTAGATAGTGTTTAATTTTCTCCAGCTTTTGAATGATATGACCATAATATGAAACTTGTAGCATACCTTGTTCATCTATTTTCATTTGCAGCATTCTTCTTGGCCTGAGAATTTCTTTACAAGGTTCACCTGCTTTTTTAAAAATGATAAAGACAAAGATGGAAGAAGAAAGGAGATTGAAATCTCAAAAAACAAAATTCCATAAAATTCCATAAGTACTTAAAATAGTCACAAATCATTCTTTCAAAAATACTGAGAACCTGCTCTCAATAAGGCATTGCACACTACATGTCTTACTATGACTTGTTTTATCTTAGGGGAGCGCGGGATCTAGCATTATATAGTTTGACTTGTTTGATCTCAGTTTGGTTTTCAATCCTGCAACCTTTTTGATCCACTGTTTCCAGAGAAATAGCTAAGTATCTAGAGTGGGCAAAGTTTTTGATAGATATTCTATTTGTATTATTTGTTTCTTCTGCTGTATTATTACAAATTATAGTATTAAATATACTTGTGAACAATTTTAAAACCGTAACTACCCTTAGGGAGTTCACAGTGTAGTGACTGAGCAAAGATGGATAATTCAGTATAAGAATGTGCAATGATGCACTGCTATTGTACTACTTATAAACAGAGCTAGTCTCTACAATATTCTATGAAAGGAGAAGGGAATAATCAATTTGGGGGTGGAGGGGGCAAAGGGCAGACTGAAGGGAGAAGCCTCATAGAGGAGATGACTCTTCCACTAGCTTCTCCAGGCCAATAAAAGGGAAAGCAGTTCTCATGAGGAAAGCCCCAACGCTGTAAAACAGCATAGTGCGACCCAAGATCCACTCTTGGTTCTATGTAGCTTAAACAGAAGGGAAGGGAAGGGAAGGTAGAGCAGGACGAGAAATAGTTGGAGAGAGATGGGGAGATCATGGGAGGCGTTGAGTACTACACTAAAAAAGTGTACTTTATCTTAAAGGCTAATGAAAAGTACTCTACAAGGGCATTATATAGTGATGTCATGCTAAGATCAGTGTAGAGAATATCCTGGAGGACAAACGAAAATGAGACCTGGGAGGCAAATGATTGATGTAAATTTCAGTATCAATTTGAAAAAGCAACAAAAACTGCTGAGCGTTTTACCATTTTCTGGGGTGTCATCTGCATTCGCATTGGTGAGGAAGGTGAGTCCAGCCAGGTGGAATACATCTGCATTGTTGCGGCCACCACCTGCCCCACAGCCCAGGTCACTCTTCTCTAAAGCGTGAAATACCTGCCCAGATAGTAGAAATCATTCATCTAAAGAACTAAAGGTATGAGTTATTTCATGGTTATAACAAACCTGTGAAATGCACAGGCCACTCATGGTTCAAATGGCCAAAGTCCAAACTGGCCAACTTTATTCCTTTAGTTTGTCTTTTTGTATTTATAAATATATACCTATTCAAAATTAAATCAAGAACTACATTTTAAGCTTTGGTGACGATGTTCGTAGAAACTGACCTATGGTATTTTGTACTTAGAACACATGTTTCAATTGATACAGTAGGTAGTTAAACAGGCATGAACAAATTGGGAACAATAGGCTAGGTATGGAATGTCACCAGGGCATAAAGTCTCGGGTGCCTAGCCATGGGCAAAACTGGGAAAACAAGTATTGCAGGCTAGGACTTTACCCCCCAGGGTGACCTTTCCACCCCTAGCTTGCTGCCTACTCATGCCATTTAGACCCATGAACTTTCATATCCCTGGTCATGTGGTTTAGACCCCCTGACCTTTCCTCCTCTAGGATGTCAGTAGTCATGTGGTTTTGACCCCCTTAGAGGAGGAACAAGGAGGATGAAGAATGGACTCAAAGGACTCCCATAGAAGCCCTTGCAATGGCCACTCCCTTAGCCTTAAGCCCTTAGGACAATGAGGTTCTGCCCTACAAAAGTGAACTCAGGAACAAAGACTCAAGTCTGCGGATCAAAGAGACAGAGTTCTGGTCAAACAACAGATAGCAACTAGGGCTCAGTTTTGTTTCAGCTCCACGTCCAAAAAAGAAGCAAAACCAGATAAAATGACACCATGGCAGACATCAGGACCAGATGCATTGACTAATGACCTCTCCTCTAGTGCCCACCAATCAGTAGAGACCATGACCCTGAAAGGACACACCTGGAAAGCTGATGAATATTCTATTGAGATATTGAGATCCTCCCCTGAGACCTCCCCTAAAATCCCTGCCTTTGAAAACCCCATAAAATCCCTTAAGACAATGGATCCAGTGCTCTCCGTCTCTCTCTCTCTCTCTCTCTCTCTCTCCTCTCTCTCTCTCTCTCTCTCTCTCTCTCTCTCTCTCTCTCTCTCTCTCTCTCTCTCTCTCTCTCTCTCTCTCTCTCTCTCTCTCTCTCTCTCTCTCTCTCTCTCTAGTACACCAGAGCCTTTCTCTCCCCTTTTGTTTCCTCAGGTGCTCTCTCTGTAGCAAGCCTGCACTTTTACCCTTCTTTCTTCATGCACATGAATGATCCTTGCTGTCTTTTTCCTGATCTCCAAGGACCCTTCCATTGCCTGTGTAAACTGTTTCCTGAATCCATGCAGCTGGCTCACTTCTTTTACCCTCTATAACTTTCTAAATAAACTTGCACCATCAGAGTTCTTGGCTCCGAAATCCTTCTTAGCCAAACTCAAGAACCGAGGTCTAACTCTGCTCTTAACACCATCAATATCATATCTTCCCTCAAACAAAAGAAAAATAAATGGGTGAAGGCCTCAATGAGTGAATTAGAAAACAAATTAATTTTTAAGTTGCTTAAAACAAACCAGAAAAAGAGTACAACCTTTTGTGTTTGGGGAAGAAGCTCTAGGTTCTTAGTGGGTGAGACCTTGTTTGGGGTGCTTATTCTAGTTTTAGTTTTGATCTGAAATGATTTTCTTCCTGAATGTTTTTAAGTTGAGTTTCATAGTTCTTTCTTCCTTGTTTAAAGAAATCGAACCCTAGAAAACAGTGGCAGAGCATGGTGGAGATAAATGGGAACTTAGGGAAATTGGATCACTCCCAAATTCTTCTGTGCCATAGGCTTTTATGAAAGTAGAAAAACAAAAACAAACAAACAAACCTAGAGGTCCACCTATCCAGTCTTCTCTTGTGCTGCTACTATAATGCTCCCTTCCCCGGCCTGCCCCGCCCCAAACCCAAACCCTCCCAACTGATGGCACTTTTGTTCCCTGAATGTAATTGCTATAGCGGTTGTATGTTTTTAACAGGCTTACCTCTACCCTTGTTAGAACAAGAAAGGATGGGCTCGTGCTTTAGGGAGTAACATGACAACGGCCTACCTTCCTAAGAACCGCTGTTACAGATTTTGATTATGGAAAAGCAGGTCCCATCTTCCCTTAATTCTTCTCTCACAACCTACCCTGCGGGCCACACTTTGTGACGTACTGCACAGAGCCACCCACGCAACGGGAACCAGTGCTACGCACTACTTAACTTTTTCTAGAGGCTTCTTGGCCTTCCTTTGGACTCCATTTATAGCACTGTCCACTGCCGTTAAAGCCACCCAGGAATCTGAGCGAGTTACCATATTAAGAGTTACACGTTCACCTGGAGAATATGCATCTGCACCTGGATCCAGAGAAACCTAAGGGTCATTTGAAAAAGAAAGAAAAAAAAGGTCATTTTTATGAGACAAAACTTTATAGGTTGCTGTGCTCACAGTTTCTTTTAGTCAGAAGAAAATTCAATTGTGACATAATCTGTGGCTTACCTGGAGCGGGTTGCCACATTTTTCTTCAGTATTTAACCAGACCGAGTCAGACACTAATTCTGCTGTGTTCTCTCCTGTGACAATGTAATAGACCAGGAGACGGGCTGAAGGAACCATGTTCTGTGTCACTGGAACACTTATATTTTGGTAAGAGGAATCTGGAAGTTTCTCACTTGTGCCAAAGTCAACGATTTTGCCCTTGGATACCATCTGAAATAAAGAGTGGCAGTAACATTAACTACCAAAACCAAACCTTTGCTTCAGGATGGAGCTTGGAGCTGGAATAGAAATTATGCTAAAGAAAAAGGAAGTTAACATGTGTGAGCCTACTATGTGCCAGGAACTTTTATATTTCCTTTAATTATTTTAATTCTCATATAACCAGTAGGACAGAAGTATTATTTTCATTGTGCAAATGAAGGGACTGAGGCTCAGGAATTAACACAATGTCATACTGATTTTAGTTTAAAATCACATAGTAAGAAAAACAGAACTAAATTTGACCGTAAATCTGTTTAAAGTCATAACTGTCATTAATATCTCTTTGTTTTACTGATTAAAAAAAACAGGTGAGTAAGCAGAGTATCTCTTACTAGGCAATTAACTTTTAAAGGCAGAGATTAGGTTCTAAATTGGAGGCATAAGTTAGGATTTTTTAAATTACAAATTACATGAAGCCAAAATATCCTCAAAGATTTCTAAGTTGTCCTTCGCAGCACCGCATACAGTAGACAGCAAGTTTTGGTAACACAGTCCCTAAATAGGTCCCCTAATTCTTCATCAGTCAATATGATCTTTTGTCCTCATTTCTTTTTTAAAATTTTTATTAAAAAATGTTGAAAAATCCATTATCACCTGTTTGGCCCACCCATTGGAATAATTCGTTCCATTTCCTTGATAATTGCCAGGAAGCCCTTAACATTTTCCCACATTCTTCCCTAGGTTTCACCAACGGGCTTCATGGACCACCTCTACTAACATCAGTGATGTAATAAGGGATGTTATGGAGCTGTAGAATTGGAGCAGGTATGATATGACCCAACAGTTAAGGACAGTATTTGGGTCCTCCTTTTAGGCCAGTGAAATGCATGGAGTTTAAATAGATCTAGGCATGTAATCTTTGGCCATGATATAGGGCAGAGGCAATGTGAGAATTTAATCAGGCTGCCTCTGAGGAGTAGTCAGCATTTTTTGGTGAAAGCAGACCAGACAAGAAGTCTGAGGTTCCCAGTTCATATCAAAATCTTCCTCTTCTGAGCTGAGTGACCATGGCAAGTCATAACCTCTCTCTGTTTTCTTCATTTATGAAGTGGTCATGAAAATCTTACCCAATCTCAAAGGTTTTTGAAACACTAGTTATCAAATTAGACGATGTTGCTGAAATGCTTTGTTATAAATAAATATAAGGAATCATTCTACTGTTTTTCTATAAGTAATGAAAAATGTTCCAGGTGGAGGAATAAATAGATGTAAATCTATAATTTTAGTACTTACCAAGTAATTATAGTGAGTTATTTTGTCAATATATGGACTTCGGGGGGTAACAGTAACAGTCAGATGTTCTCCCACAAGCAAAGGTTTATAGGTTCCAGTCCAGTCAATATAAAGGTAACTTTGACTGAAAGATGAATATGCTATTGCTGTGTAATCTTTGCTGGCCTGATTTTCTTCTGGAAGGTCTGGGTCATCAGTCCTGACCTAAAAAGGAACATTTCAGAGAAGATATGTGGACTATGATGAAATGTTTTCTGTGAGATATACCTTTTAAATTCCTTTGTGTTATAAATTTCTCAATTTCATACCAGCAAATGCTGAAGAAAGGAAAACCTCCACCACTCCCATATTTATCGTCGTCGGCAGCCGTCCGTCTCGAGAGACGATGGTGTAGCTTCTTAAGAGTCTATCTGCACCGCTGAGAATGGCTGTGCAGTCCGACTCGGGAGTGACACGGTATCTGTCTCCTCCCGTGTTGAATCGACATCTTGTGATGACGCTGGAGTGTCCTCTCCAGTGAAGCTGAAGCTACAGAGCCTGGGCAGGGTGATATGGAGGGTCTGCTGTTGCCCAAGCAGCAGACCCCCCCTCTCTTCGCAGCTGAAGGGTCCAAGGGAAAGACGGAGTCAATACAGCTTGGCTTCAGGTGCGCCGCAGGAGTTGCCGGTGTTGACTACAACGTCAAACCGCCTTAGGGACTCCGGCTCCGGATTTTCTGTCGGGGTTTACTCCCTTAGCCTTTCCCCTGAAGAGGTATGCCGCAAGGCAGCGGAGGTTTTTTGGAGTCAGAGTTTTCCTTCTCTGACCCTTATTTATACTGCTGCGGTATTCAGTTAAGTTTACAAAGACCACAGACAATAATTAGGATCATATGGGATTGTGGGCTGTGGTGGGCAAGTCTGGTGGAGTGAAGAGAGAAATACTGGCACTCTTCCTGAAGTTTAATGGCAGCTGGGGATTCCTCTTCTTATGGGCTGGAGTGGCAGAAATTTGGGGTAGTGGTGGGGAGGTCGTGAGGACTTGGGGACAGGAGTTCTGAATGGACATCACAGAGTTTCTCTGGCCCCATTTCATTGTGAAGTAGTGGCACAAAAGAGTGCTTAAAAACACAGCAGGGTGGTAGGGCAAAAATGCTGTAATGGCAGCAATATCCACCTTTGACAGCGAAGGGATTAGTAGTTCATGCTCTGAAGTCTAATATGCATTGATTTGCCTCCCAGTGCCGCCACTTATTAACTCTGGATAAGTCATTTAAGGGAAGCTTGAAGCCACTGTTTCCTCAGATACAAAGTGGCAAAGATAATATTCTCTAACCCACAGAGCTGATTACGTAGCTCTTAGCAAAATGCTCAGCTGATGGCAGGGAATGTATGCATGCTGCAGTCATTTACATGCATTATTCACTTAGTCACGTCTTACTCAGAATTGGAAACTTAAACATTATTTGCTGGGAGAGTGGTTCATGCAGCTAGAAAAAAAAAGGGAGCTCACACATTTAACCCTTTTATGGCCATGAAAAAGAGCTAAAAGTTGAGGGTAGTGGGAGAGAATACTCTTACCACTGACTTCCATTGCTATACCTATTCTGAAGCTTCTAGGTTCTAATATAGTCTTACAGATGTAAGAGAAAATAATAAATTCCCAAATGAAAAGGTGATAGATTTATCTTCCAATGGTAGTAATTTTATTTCTTTATTTTTGGATGCAAAATTGTGGAACTGTTCACTGGACTCAAGTATAAAATCTGCTGCATCGGTTCTGTACACTGGCCAAAGCACGCAGTCAAAAGTACACAATGTCCTAGAAAATTTAGCAGAATTCAGCTCACATTAAACTGTAGAGCCGTCACTCCAGATGGGAGATTAATCACAAATAAAGCTACTCCATCGTTGGAACCTGTTACGCTTTTCTTTGACTCCAAGTCATTCGTCTCTTGGTTTTCACCAACTGTTTGCGCACTCACGGTCACCGGCACCCCTCCGATTAACTCATCAAGTGAATCCTTAACTTGCACCTGTTTGTCAGAACAGTCAACATTCAATTTAACAGCTCAGCACTTGTTTTAAAGCATAAGAGTTCCGAAATAATTTTCCTCCCCCTCTACCAAAGTATAAATTATTTATGTTTGTCAGTAAAGAGAAATAGGTTCCCAGCTTATAAAACAATTTAATTCTTTTTAGTTAAATCACTTTTGAATAGATTCTCCTGTATATCAAGCAGACTCAGAAGATAAATATCATTTTTTAAACTGTGTCAAATAAATGTGATGAGGTATTCTGCTATCTAACTTCTGTGTTTCTTCAGTTGGTTTAGGACTGAGAAAAAGAGAAAAATGAGACAGTCACTTCTGGGAATCATTCTTTTGAATATGAGGAACAATAAATGCATCCTTTTTTTCTCTTAACCTCTACCTTTCAGTGCCATACATACAAGCATATATAATTTCCATGAAGATATACTTTATATTCTTTTTATATGTGATATTAAAGGCCAGTCACCAACAGTATGTATTACATAAAACATTTAAATTATACTAAAGTTGGTTTTTAAAAGCAGCATATTTTCAAAGAATAAAAAACTATTTCGCTCTGGCTTTCAAAACCAAGGGCAGGGAACAAAAATTTCTACTTTAATAATAGAATACATTATATAATCAAATACATACTAAATATAATAAAATACAACTTAAAGTTCAAATGAGTATTTTAATTCCGTAGTATTGCTTTTTAAAAGGGAAAAATGGAGGAAGGAGAAGAGACATTAAATAGGAAGAAGGAAGCAAAAAAGAGGAATGAGAGGAACAGGACACATCGCGATGGAAAGGCTGGAGAACACTAACAGATGAGATCAGTCAGAGTTACGCACAAGGAAAATGCGGAATGAAAAGCACAGAGTTGCAAACTCAGAGACACACAGGATGTAAAAAATGGGGTTTCTTTTCAAGCAATGACATCTCCATCTTAAGGCTTTTTAGGAACATGCCACCAAATAGTTTTAAATGTTAGTGCTTTTTAACTATAGACTTGTAGAGTTTTATTTACATATAACTTAAAGCAACGCTTATTTAGGGACTGCCTGACACAGGCTATCTTATTAAATACCGACATTGGCCCTAAGACTGAAGCTGACCCGCCGTTTCCCACCCCGTCCGCATCCACAGGAGGGGCAGCTTTTACAGAATGTTCCCTCCGTGATTTGCCTCTCTAGCATTCTTCCCCTGTTTGCCATCCCCCATGTTTTCTGTAAACAGAAAAAGACAATTATATTCAGCAGTTTTCCCATCATCCCCCTTCATCTACCTTGATAGAATATGGAATTCCAGGCTTCACAAAAAGAGGTGTAGCAACCAAATTCAGTTTGTAGGGAGAGAGGATGTACTTGACGCCAGAAAATTCTGCCTCTTCAGAAAATCCACCTAAAAAAATGACGAAGATAATGCTGACCATTTTAAGGAGCATCTGTATGGGGATCTGTTTTATCCTGATATGTCTCCACAGACTTGTCCCTTCACCTACTCCATTCCTGCACTCGTTCACTTACCAGTAGTAAGTAGGACATGGGTCTTGGTTCAGAAGGGCAGTGCAAAGAAGAGTTTAAATCTCAGGAGCTTTCAAAGCCTCGTACAAGGCTTGTATGTGGAGCCACCCCACATAGAACTAGAGTTATAGGAATGGACTGAAGAAGAAAGTGAAGAAGGGACACCCCTTTTCGTCAGTGCTCTGAGCTTCAGCTGAGAATGTACAAAGGATTAAGGAGAGAAGGAAAGGGTAGGCCAGAGACTGAGCCTACGGGAGCCTGGGCATCAGAGTGCAGAAATATGGAGAGACATGTAGAGGAGGTCAGAAAAGCATGCTTGAGGTAGAGAGAGCCCTGAGTGTCCACTGGCAGGAGCCCAGTATTGTCACCCTCCAGCTAAAACTACAGCTAAACTGTTAGGAATAATGTACAAAGCTCTGGTGTCCCCAAACTCCTTGTCAATATGACACCCCTTATACCACCTATACTTCAACTAACAGGATAATCTGTTATTCTCGAACATCAAGATTCACTTTCCACCCTTGGTATGTCCCTCTACAGAGGGTGCCCCGCTTCACTGTCTACCAGCCCTGCTCAGAACCCTGCTTATCCTGCAAGCCTGATCATCTTCAGGACACTGTTCTTGGTTGCTCAATCACTGTGTAGGATGCCGCCTTCCTCCGAAGGTCAATAACACTATTTTGCTAACACCGCACATGAAATTCCTACTTGTTACACAATCCTTTGCTTACCTGTGTAATAGCCGATGCTAGTATCTAAGCCACTTGCATGCTGGGATGATACATCATTCATATTTGAAAGACTGCATGTTTAGCAACACTCTCTGACTACTTCATAAATATTTATTAAACTGAACTTATTTGAAATAAAATGAGGAAAATAAAAGTAAGAAGAAAACATAATTAAAATCATGTCAAAACCAACAGCCAGCCAGGACAAGGAGGATAAAGTCATCATCATTCTCCCACATCTGTTGAGCATCTGACATAAGCAAGGTGCTTAGTAACTGAATAACTACCTCTATTCTGCATTTTGCTATCTTAGATGGAAAAATTTAAAGAGGCAGAGAAGTCCTTAGGGGATCATCGGGTTTAACTTTAATTTACAGAAAAAAACAGACTCAGTGTGGTTAAATTATTTGTACAAGGTTAGTGGGGGGTTCAATATAAACCTAAAAATATAAAGAACATTAGTAATCAAGACATACCAGAAGTAAGACAATTTGACTCAACTTGGAATAATAATTACTAACTGTTAAAAAATCATTGGAGTGGAATTGAGAGCACTATACAGGATATTAAGGATGCTAAGAAAGTAGTAGTATACCCAAGAAGGAAGAGGAGGAAGAGAAGGAGGAAGAGAGGAGGATGATCAACACTTACATGGTCATTATGTCATAGGTACTGTTTTAAGTGCTTTGGATATATTGACTCTTTGATCCTCACCACAACCTTATGACGTGTGTACTATTATTGTACCCATTTTAGAAACATCACTGCCTCCAAGTTTAGATAGAATTTCTGAACGTTACAGCTGGAAAAGGCTTTAGGATGCATTTGGTTCAACTTTGTCATTGCACAGATAAAGAGACTAAAATAACGATGATGATAATAATAACTTCCATTTGCACAGTAGTTTATCAAACATTTTTACATATGTAATTTTATTTTGATTTTGTTCCTCACCAGTTGAGAACACTGGGGTGTTAAATGTTCAAGCCAGGTGTCTGCAGAGCCACTCAGGATATCAACTGGGCGAGTACATCCTGCACTTGAGGCAATGGAACCCAATGACTAGAGAGTGGCAGGACTATATTCTAATCCCAACTTTTAATAATATAAAAAGTAAAATTTAACAATCAAAAAATAAAATATGAAAGACCTGTAGAAATTACTTATACCTTTAATATACTGTCTAAACATTCCCAAGATGAAGTAAAAACAAGAAGAAAAGAGAGAAACTTACCTGCAGACTCTATGACTGTTACACCAATATAAAGGAACTTATTGTTTAACTCTTCCAGACTGCCGTAGGACAGTTCCTTAACTGCTGTTTCAGAGTTAAGTGTGACTTTAGCAATTCCATTTATCAACTTTTCAAAGGGAAAAAAATGAGTGTTATTTTAGAGAAAAACTTATAAGAAAAATCTAACAAAATCTGCTTTTACTAGCCTCTCAAGAGAAAGCCAATGTCAAAAGAATGGTTTATTATCACCAGTAAAGTAAATGACTTGGTCCATAATTAAGCCAAGGAGGTTATGTTCTAGTCTATGTTATAGAATTATAGACGTGAGGAGTCTTAAACATTTGGTTCAACAGGTCTTTTTTGTTATTAACTGACAAAAATATCTTCTTGCAGTCCCTGAGTCATTACCCATCCTCCCCACCCTCCTAGGCCTCTCAGCGTGCTTTTGCTTCTTTGTTGGGATTTATACTTAATTTGTGCTTTGCTGCTCACATACTGAAACACTAATTTAAAAAAATACAATGGATAAAGGGATATGAGGTTAAGTTATATCATTTAATATTTAGCACAATAGTAAAATAGAGTTTGCCTTATTTTTTCTTCTAAAATTAAATAACTTGAAACCAGGGATTTTCGTATGAGTTAGCTTTAAATTTCAGTGTCTAGTATGACATCTTGCTTTAAAGAGAGGCATCTAATTTATATCCTGAGCAAATAAATCGGTCTTTTAAGGAGGCCAAAGGCTAAATAATTGATGAGGCAAACTGTGTGAATATGCAACAGTGAGTAGAATGACATGAGTCCTTATCGCCTGTGGTTTAACATAAAAAACAATGAACGAGGGAAAAGGGCACCAGGACTCTAATTCGATCCCAGCTTCCACTGGCCCTTAACCATGGACAAGTAACTTCCCACTGGATTCATTCACTCACAAATATGTATAGAGTAGTACCTACTCTTTGACAGGAACCATGGAGTTTCGTGTAAAAAATGACAGAGAAGTCAATAAATCATTTCAGTAAAGAAGGATTCTCAACCTCAGCACTACTGACATTTTGGAAGGGTAACTGTTGTGGGTGCTGCTCTGTGCATTTTAAGAGTTCAGCAGCATCCCTGGCCTCTGCCCACTAAGTGCCAGTAGCATCCCCTTCCCCATAATGACAACCACCAATGTCTGTGGACAATGCCAAATGTCCCCTTAGGGGTAAAAATAGTACCTGGTTGAGAACCACTGCAATAAGTTGTCAAACATACTCTGCTAAGTGAGGCTCAAGGACTAAGGGAGTACCTGGCAGAGGCGTTAATCTAGTCAAGAGGAATCAGGGAGACTTCCCAGAGAAAAGGTGTCACGATTGAGAGTCAAAGACGAAGGAGGAATTAGCCAGGCAAAGAAGAGGCAGCAGGGGACAAGGGGCAAGAGCATTCAACCAAGCAGGAGCAGCTATGCAAGGACCTGGAAGCAAGAGAGAGTAGTGTAAGAGAGAGGAAAGGGGGAAATGGCACGAGACAGGTGGGGTAGCGGAGGCTGATGTCATGGAGAATGGATAACGAGAAGCCAATGAGATTTTTCAGCTTCCGTTTCCCATAGCTACATAAAATGAGGGATCGGACTAGATAATTTTGAAGTAATTTTCCATCTCTAGCATTGATGATGTCTCTTCAGGAACAAGTGACTGTCTTTATATCTTACCGTTGTTCTCTGCCGTGCTTTATGCATCATTTCTTTATTATCATCGTGTAAGTCGTCTTTTATTCCAAAAGAGATAAACACTTCAGCCTCACTGACAACTTTGTTATAAAAATATCTGTCAGACAATAATACCATTAGACTGTTTTGATAAGAAGTTTACAAAAATAAAATTCAAATAAACTCACAATTTGAAATAACATAGAGCACTTGATACACTTCACATTATCTCCCACCCACGACTACATTTCATCCTCATCAAACTACAATAATAAAGCCAAAGTGCAGATTTTATTACTATGTACCTGAGGAGATCACAAGACTCAGGTCCGGACCTCCTTCCTACAGAACACACTACGTGATTTTGATGTCAGCGGGGAGCTGCGTTCTCTCCCCTTTTACATCTTTAAAAGCAGCATGTCCTATCTTACTTTTACATGAGATAAATTTTACTTTAATCCTAACTGCATATTGCCTTTTAGTTCAAAACTGAAGTAAGAATAAAGGAAACTTTCTGCACAGAAAATAATACTATAGCAAGAACTAATTTTCCTTATTCAGAGCTTGAAGCAATAAAGTGTCTCCATTAAAAGAAATTAATTTCTATAGGGCCATGTCAGGTGAGCCTTCTTTGTGGTCTAGGCTAAGTAACAAACACTCTATTTTAGGCATAAATGCTGGTAAGAGAGTCAGTATAGGGTAGCATCTGAGGGCATGGACTCTGGAAACAGACAAACCGTGTGACTTATTAGCTGTGCAATCTTGGGCAAAGTACTGAACATGTATGTGTCTCTGTGTTTTTTTTTGTTGTTGTTGTTGTTTGTAAAATGGGGATAGTATAATATCTACCTCACAGAGTTTTTGTAAAGATTAGATGAACTAATATGTACAGATGGTTTCAAAAGAATCTGACACATATAGTTATAAAAATTGGTTATTACTATTAATAACTACATGATATTGTCATTTTTAAATGACCTAAACTTTTGTGGTACATTGCTTGTAAAATAACCCCAATTTCCCACTTCCCCATATATCCACCATCTTTGCAGCTCCTTATGTACCAAAGGTGTGAAGGGAGTCTATTTCCTCTGGGCTGGTCTTACAACTTGCTTTGGACAAAAGAATGTGGTGGAAGTGGTGGTGTCCCAGTCTCTTAGGCCTGTAGGGAGCTTTTATGCTTCCATATTCTGTCTCTGAGCATTTTGTTGCTACAGGCTAGCCTGCTAGATGATAAGAGATACACATGGTCCAATCATCCTTGTAGCTTCAGTTAACTGCCAGCCAACCACCACACGTGTGAATAAGACCCACTTAGACCCCCTAGCCTCCAGCTGACGAGCCAAATGATTGCAGGCCCTTGGGTGGCCCAGCTGAGGAGAGCTTAGTCCAGATCAGCAGAAATGCCCAGCTAACTTATAAGCAGTTATGAATTTAAGACACTGAGTCTTGAAGTATAGTTAGTGCATCACTAGTTGGTTGAGCCATTAAATAATGACAGGAGAGGCGGCTTCATATCTCAATCCCAATATCCCAAGTCAGGCTACTTCCAAAAACAACACAATGATCCTTTAGAATTTTTTATTTTTTATTTTTGCAGGTAAATAACTAACAAAGCTAAAATCAGAACCAGCTCACATCAGAATGAGCAAATAAACTATAGGCAAGATGTCTGGTCAGTCAGTCCCAAAGTCAAGGCAGACATTGCCATTAAGTTACAGATCTCAGCAATACATCGTGCACCTTAGCTTTCACAAAGTTCCATGTCAATTACATATCAATAAAGCTGGGGAAAATCATAGATTCACTTTGGGCAACTATCACCAACAGCTAGATAATGTAGCTGGACAACATGAAAAATAAACAACTTTCTTACCTTGCTATTATAGTAATTTCAAATTTATTGAAGTTCTTATAGCTTATGAAACTATTTTCTGGTTCTATTGAGATAGAAATATGTGGTAACACTGAAAAGAAAAAGAAAAGGGCCATTTACCACTTTAAGTAGAGCAGTTTTCTTTCAGGTATAATTGATGTAACATCAACACAGCACCCACCTGTCATCAGTCTCATTATCGACAATAACAATGACAACAGCACTGGGAAGCCTCCCACTCCACCAACCAGAGGTGGATCCAGCTCTATGTACCAGAAGCACTTTGTTTATACTTAGATTATAGCATTTATTATAAGCAATTGCTTATTTTCTTGACTACAGTGCGGGCTCCTTGAAAATAGACTGTTGTCTGTTTACCCTTGTGTATCTCCCCTCTCACCCTTCTTGTAAGCCTTAAACATAGAAAATGTTTAACAAATGTTTATTAAATTGAAAATCAAAAATTCTTGCTTATTTAATATTTCCCATTTTTTGTCCAATAGATAAAATCCACCCGGTTCCTAAACTCCAGCACAATACTCTGACTTTGGTCAAGAAGAGAGAGGTTATAATTAACTATAAGAAATAACATCCATGTAAGATTAAAAATCAAGAGCAGAAAGGAGTTATCTTTCTATTTTTTGGTATCTTGACTGCCCAAGAGAAAACAATATCACCTGTTTAAATGTCATTGTCTCCTCTTTATACTAACTTGACTGTGTACCAGGGCCTATGGATTCTAATTCTATTAACCCACACAACGGTTAATAGAAAATTGGGTGATTGAGTGACCCTGATACTGTGGACAAAGACTGGCACACAGGTTTAAGTGAGATAGCTGACTTCTCAGATATGGCTTATGTGTCTTCTAGATGGTGAAGGCTAGAAGTAAAAGGACAATGTACTTTGTTGCTCTAGGCAGCATTCCTGTGTTATCATAGATCCAGGCAGGTGTGCTCTCCCCAGGATATAAAGCACAAGGAAATATTCTACTCTTTCATCTAATACCCACTTGTCTTGTAGTAGGAACATTCCTGTCAACGGATATACCCGTGAACACGACAGACACAAACCCTATCATTAATGCACTCACAGTCAAGCAGGGGAGACAGGCATAAGCAACAAATATTGCACAGATAAACACTTAAACTACAGTTATGAAAACTGATATGAAGAAGTACAGAGAATCCTACTCCGGAAAGAGAATGTAGGGAAAGCTTCTCTGAATAAGTGGTATTTCCATTGAGACTTGAAAGATGAGTAGGAATTGGTGAGGCAATGAGGGAGGGGGAAGTGCTCTAGGCAGATGGGACATCATGCACAAAGTCACCAGTGCAGGAGGGAAGTGAGGGAAAGAGTGCTATAAAACAAGGCTGTAGAGGGGAATGCTCAGATAAAAATAATGATCTTGACTTTCATTATATAATAAATGATTTCAAGATTATTTTGGCTAATGCTTAGTGAGAAGAGTTGGAAAACAGAGATAGCAATTAAAAGGCTTTTGCAGTAATCCAGGAGAGAGCCTGGTGATGAACCATGAGGGCGGCCACAGGTAATAAGAGGTGGGTGAATTCTAGATACATACAGGAAGCAGCAAAAACACTTGCAGTGAGGGAGGTCGGTTGTAGTCTTTAAAAGTGGAGCTTCATTGTAACAAATTTGTTGTTACTGTTTTGTGTGTTAATTGTTAAAATTTGTGTATTTATTTTCCATATTCAGAGTCTCCTAACGATTAAAAAATGACTTGAAGAAAAAGAAAGTTAAATTTGATATCAGAGCACACAAATTATCTAATAAACAACTATTAAAATGGAAAGATTAAGCTATTTATAGGTGAAATATTAGTCCATTAATATGATTGATTTCAAAATAAGAATATCTGCAATTTCAAAACAAGAATATCTTTTATTTCCAAATAAATATGTTAGGGATTCATGAAACAGAAGGAAAACAGCACTGGACTAGAGGTAAGGAAATCCAGTTGTTGTCCCCGTTCTGTCACTAATCGATTGTAATGACTTTAGTAAATCATCTGTTAGTCTTTCTGGGTTCCATTGATCTCATCTCTAATTAAGTTTCTCCTAAAATCATAATTCTGGAAAAAGACCTGAGCTATTCAAGCTCCTCCAGGGGCTAGTTCTCTTCAGGTTCTATGATGAGGAACACAGGTGTGCTAATTCAAGGTTAAGATGAGCACGCTGGAACTAGAGCCTAGGCACTGGGACAATCATTTGCACCCCCACTCCCTCCACCAGTACCTCTGACCTTACCAGTGGGCTGTTTCATCCTCAGGGAGTGATTCTACATTAAGTTCATTAATGAAAATTATTGCAAAAGCACTAACTCTTTATAGGTAAACTTTAAATTGTCAGAAATTACCATATTCTTTAACTTCAAAATATGTAGTCCCAGTTGTTGAAAAGTCCTCTTTATATTTAGCTTGAATTTTCCACATACCATATCTGTGAAAGCAAAATATTTAAAATTACATAACTCATTTAAATTATTTTAATTTACCTAGAGGAAAGCTAATCAATTCCTGTTTTAAGGAGGGAGAAGGAAGTAAAGGTGTATATAGCCTAAATATTACACTTTATTTGCAATAAACTGAAATAATTGAGTGTTTTCAGGATAATAGAAACTGTTTAGCAATTAGTTTTTCATACATTATGTTATTTTTTAATGTATATATCTTAATATCATCAACAGCTTTGAACTGAAGAGCTTATGATACTTGAGAATTTACTTGATCCTGGAGCTTAATTATACTAACATAATATTAAAATCTACACTACAGTAGGAAATTCATAATAATGTCTCTGGAAACATATAATACAGGTCAAGCCCATTTAGGTGATAAAATGCACACCTCATGCAAAAGAAACTAGAGCGGGAGACAAAGTATGGTTTGTCTAAAGAGAAAAATGATCTGGGTGTAATTAAAAACTTTCAGTAGAAAATACTTACTGAGCCCTGGATTAAACACTGGAGATTAAAAGTAAACAAGAAAACGAGTCCCTGTCTTCATAGACTTAATAGTTTATGGGAGTTCAAATTTCTTACTTTTCCATTTACCAACAGACTAGACTTTGGAAGTTGCTTAACCTCGTTTGTGAAATGAGAAAGAGAATATCTACTTTGCATATTGGTGATGCATGAATAAATTTCATATTATCATCATCATTAACTCAATGTGCCTGTTATGTTGAAGTGCTAGAGCTATAACAGTGAGCAATACACACATGACCCCTGTCCTCAGGAAGTTTACAGTCTACTGGGGAACAAAAGGAAAAGTATTGTAAATAACTAAACAAATAATTGCAATATGGAAGTAAGTGCCACTAAGAAAATAAACAAGAGAGTAAAAGAAAGAGAGGGACTACGTTAGATCATGTGTCCAGGGATAACCTCTTTGAAAAGGGAGCATTTACCCTGGGTCCCACAAAATAGGAAGAATCAAGTCTTATGAAGAATAAGGTGAAGCACATTCTAAGCAGAGGGGACAACATATGCAAAGGTACTGGGGCAGGAAAGTACTGGCTGTGCGAGGCTACCATGGCTGACACATAATCTGTGACAGAGCAAATGGCCCAAGATGAAAAAATGACAACAGTTGGAGAAATGATAACAGTTATAAAATAGGTTAAATTTTGTGTTACAAAGCATATAATATTTTCAAGAAAGTATATAATTTAAAAATTATCCAGTATATTTAAGTCCACCAATTTAATCCAAATTCCTCGATAATCTTCAGTATAATAAATTAACTGCAAATCCCCTTCGAGAGGGCAAAGCAAAAATGACCATAAAAAGATTTTGCTTTAAAGTAATAATGTAGTCATTGATAGGCGCACCTGTCTTATTAGTTCTACTCTATCCTCGTTGCAGGCAGGGACTGTGGAGTCTTCATTTATATTTCACATCTCTCATTCCCGTTGCACTTTGCACATACCAGGAATGTGTTCACTAAACATTTATTACATTGGGTTCTGCTTAAGCATATTCTTAAATCCTTTAACACGAGGTCAAATGAGAGAAAGGGCTCTGAGAACAACCCCCCTTCTTGAAATATGATAGTCTACGCAGAAAAGACTACAGAAGAGTAATACCTTTATAGCCCTCATAGCAAGGCATAGGACCACACCAGCCTTTTAGACTGATAGTCTCCTAAATTTTCTGAAAGGGTGAAGGGTTGATGGTTTTGAGAGGGAAAAAAAGCCTGAGGCCTATTTTTCCCTCTTCCAAATTTTAATTTCTGTGTGTAAAGCAGATTGATAAGAAATTTAAAAAATCCCCCACCCTCCGCAAAAAAAACTGAGTCTCGCTTCTCATTACTCTTTAAAAGATTTTGCACATCCTCATTTCTTTCACACTGACACCCCTTGTTAACAGTAGGTGGCTTCATTTGACTGGTGATCTGCCTCATCTAAAGTTCCAGGTGTGCTTTTTAGAGAAAACTTTATTAACACATATTTTTAAATTCTTAGGATTAAACAGGGAACAGTGACCAGAGGGGAGGGGGAAGGGGAATAAAGGGGGAAAGAAGGGGAAGGGTCTAGTACGGAACAGGTATAAATGACCCATGGACACGGACAGCAGGGTGGGAACTGACTGTCGGGGAGGGGGTGGGCGGGGCAGTGGAGAGCAATGGCGGGAAAATTTGGACAACTGTATTAGAACAATAAAATAAAATAAAATAAAATACTTAGGATTAGATGGAATCTTGAAGTCAGGAAAAGAGATAATTCCAGTATAATCATTTTCTTCCACAATATCAACTCCTGATCCATCAGGATCCTTTGAATAAAAACAAACAACATCAAAGCACATAAACCACATTAAAAAATTAACTGATTATATACATATACATATATATATATATATATATATATATTTTTTTTTTTTTTTAAGTGGAAGAATGCTCCTGAGAGGGACACACAGGCTAGGTCCTTTTTCTTGAAGGTTTTATTTTTCATTTTTATTTTTTTAAGATTCTATTTATTTGTTTTTAGAGAGAGAGGAAGGGAGAGAAGAGAGGGAGAGAAACATCAATGTGTGCTTCCCTCTTATGCACCCTCAGCCAGGGACCCGGCCCGAAACCCAGATGTGTGCCCTGACTGGGAATTGAACCAGCAACCCCTTGGTTCACAGGCCGGCGCTCAATCCACTGAGCCACACCAGCCTGATTATACTATCTTTGATCTACAGAAGTATTTACTAACAAATACCCACATCTTCAAATTAAATATGAAGGAAAAAGATTATTTAAATGTACTGAAGACAAATAAGGTTCATTTAAGCCACTTCCCTCTCTTTTGGGACCTCTCCTCCATCTCCTGCCCTACCCCCCTCCCGTCAACCCCCTCCCCCCACAAAGGTATGAATCAGCACCCAGGTAGCTTAGTCTCAGGTACCTAGATTAGACCCAACTCTCTGTTGTATAACTAAAAATAGAGTGTACAATATGTGAGGTTATGATCAATCAAATGTGAACTCATAGGATTTATAGATACCAGAATTTAAATTTCTTATCTGTTCATTTGAAATTTCTTAAAGTGAATATACTATAAAATACATTTATTAGTTAGACACTTTATAACTGCTGTATGGTCATCTTGAGCTTGATAAAACATTGAAAAGAGTGAAACACACTTTAAATTTTCATAAAGCTTCCCCATAAGCTTCCTTTTGTGTGTGGGTTTGAAAATTATTGAAACAAGGTTTCTTACTTTCTGTGGACCACATGTAGAAGTCCATTTTGGTCTTAAGCCAGAAATTTATCGCCATATGTCATGACTGAGAAATTCATGGTTGAGATTTTTTTTAATCCTCACCCGAGGATATGCTTATTAATTTTAGAGATAGAGGAAAGGGAGAAAGAGAGGGAAACATCGATCAGGTGCCGCCCATACTGGGGGTCAAAACCACAACCTAGGTATGTACCCTGACCGGGAATCAAACTCACAACATTTTGAGGTACAGGACGATGCTCCAAGCAACTGAGCTACCAGGCCAGGGCCATGGTTGGGATTGTAAGGGTTTTTTTGTTTGTTTGTTTTTTGTTTTTGTTTTTGTTTTTTGTTGCAAAGGTCCATTTTGAAAAAGAATTACAGTCGAAGCCAAGTATCTTCTGAGCTGTCCTTTATCCCTGTGTCTCCTCGCGCACGGTGTTTCTCAGATGATGTTTCTCGAGCGCTGTTTTCAGTCCACTTTCGGCACGTGGATGCCCCACTGCTCTGGGATCGGATCCTCAATCCTGCCTTCCTGGAGCAGCTCTTTTAACGACAACTGGCACCCACTCTTCCCGGTGTAGTGTTAGGTTTCTGCATCACTGAAGCTCCACCACAGAGGGGCGCAGGAGGTGGGATAAATAGCATCTGTCTACAGGCTCTAGGATTTTCCAACAGAAAAAGGGCATTCGAGTGGATGCTGCCTCTCCTTTATCCTCTTCCAGAGTTCCAACGTCAGTCAGCCAGTGTACGTACTAGCCTCATTTCTTACTTCTTCCTGCTGGCATGGCTCACTCATGCTATATAGTACATGGGAGATTCTTCATTATTTTTTTTTACACCTATGGCTATCCTTTTCATTAAGACCCAGCTCAAGGTTTCTTTGTCTATGCTTTTCCAGAAAAGGATTACATCATCCTTTAATCTCATCCCAAATATTTATTCCCTCTGAGCTCATACGTCATGTGTCCTACTGTACAATTTGTTTGGTTTATACTAGTGTTCTGTGGTATCTATCCATATATGTACACCTATTCTCCTAAGCTCAAATCTCGGGTTTCCAAGGAAAAAGCTCACAGCTACCGGACCCCTGCTTTAAGATAATCCAGCCCATGCAGACCCATGCTGCTTCTCCACATATCTAAATTCTGCTCGTTGTTCCAGGCCTAGTTCCAATTTTGGCTCTTTCTTGAAGTGTCCCTTGGCCTCCCTGATCTCTTTGAATTACATGTTATCAATAGCTGTCAAGCACAATCTTTAAACACGTTGATATTTCACAAGTAATTCATTAATAATAGTCAGATGTTAAAGTTTGTAACGGTTTATGATTTTTGTGATTTATAAAGGATTCAAAGTTTTCCTATACATTATTCTTTTTCACTTGTGTTTTGGTAAGGTTTTGTCTTTTGTTTTTCAGTAGGAGAAAAGGTGCTGTAGCCTATAATGAAGGACCATTACTAATATACCTACTGTTAATAGGTAAGCAGTTAGTATTTCTCTGCAGAAATCTTAAGGGATTGTGGCACAAACTGGGTAAGACCACGGGAGTTTATTGCACATGTACATATCATCAATTATGTGTGTCATGGCTGATAAAAGGTTGATAACTGCTAATCTTTATCTAATGGTTTAGCACTATTTTTCACATGTGTTAGTATGTTAGTTACTAAACTCTAAGTTCCTTAAGTGTAAGTACCATTGACTGTAATTCTTTATCTTGAAGTATACAAATTTTAAAATCTCTTGTAGGTATTCAATTAATTCTTAGTGATTGATTGATGTTCTTGAAAAAGTACATCATGAAGGATGTATTTAAGTGATTCCGTCTAAAATCTTAAGTTGTTGGGATTTAATTTTCAAGAACTCTTTACACATGCCTATTTGAGAGCTAGAGACCTACAATGTTATACTCACAGCAAGTGTTCAGTCTTCATTTACTGAACATTGAATGAGCCAGTACGGTATTAGGGAGGAGCTATGAAATAACATATCCTATTCTAAAGGTGAGTTAAATTATTTAGATAAATAATTACTTACTGTGAAAGTTAAGACAGTTTCTCTTTTGGCTGGCTTCAAGTCATCATTCAGTGAATAAACTCTAACCTTTACTGTAAGAATAATTGATAGGATCAAAAACTCTATTAAACACAGGGTATTTTGGTTTTTAACAATAATCATCTTTAAAAGAGATGTCTCATTAAAATGAATCAATATGTGGTCAATACACCAAAATCCATTTTTAAAGGAAAGAAAAAGTTTGCAGATATGTAAATTACTAATTCTAGTGAATTTAAATACAGTTCATTTGTTAAAATATATTTACATACAACCTTTTCTGTAATTAGGCCATTGTTGATCAAGAATTTCACAGTAGCAAAATAGTACTGTCTACCATATGCTTATATAGGAATATAATACATTGTCTCATATTAGAGTTGAAGATTTTAATGGAAAATTAGGTAGTTTGATTCACATTATATAGTCTTATAAAAAGACCCCTAATGATCTCTTACTGTTGCTAAAGGAACCTTAGAATTGTATGGTGTTGTTGTATTTATTGAGCCAGATCATACAATTGTTCTCTCATTGTTAAAATAATAATGTCAGTGGCTCAATAACAATTAGTTCTCTTCCATTCCTTTTTGTCAGTTAGTAGATCCCCCACCTTTTAAACAAATGCATCTGCTCAGCTTTAACTCGTAGCTGCTTGGGATATGCTTACCTAGTTCCAATGATGTAATTGTTACTCCTCTAGGCTTTTACTGATGCTCCAATCATTTCATGGCCAAAACTCCTCCCACAAAATAAAACTTAACTGGCACCATAAACTTTTTAAAAGAGTATTATGCAAAGCTCTACATAAGAAGCCAATTAATATCTCTAAAACTGGTTTCATTAAGACCATAAGAATATTCAGTAAATCCCCCCCACCCACAACTCTGCTATCCCCTTTCCCTCACCCCTGTCTCCAACCCCGAATTCTCCCTTCTGCCTAAGGAACGCACGTGGTCCAGGCCTGCGCATCCCTGGGATGCTTACCGTAGGCAGTATGCTGCAGAAGCTCAGGCCCTGGAGTTCAAAACTTAGGTTTCACTCCTGCTTCTGCCACAAGTGTGCTCCTAAGCGTAATAATCCCTCTAAGTCTTACTTCTCTTACCTGCAGAACAGGGCAGCTAATGTTTGCTTCATAGTGTCATGAGGACTAAATGCGACAAAGCTTTTGCACAACCTGGCACCTAATAACTAATCAATGAATGTTTCTTATTTCTATGGCTCCTACTTCTCTACTTTCTAACAAATTTGCGCTGAGGTTAGAAATTTAATCATGTCTTCAGAGCAATTGTGTATTGGAGGCAAGATCGATAAATTTTTGTGCCAAAGATATGACTTTTTGAGTTTTAAAAAAGGTATTAAGTGCCTTCTCCGTGCAGGCACTATGCTAGGCACAGAGCTATGTGGTGAAACGAATCAGACATGGAAACCTTCTAACAGAGCGGAGGAGAAAGGCAGACACCGGGTCACACAAGCAGATGTACGAATCCGGAGATGAGAGGTGCTGCAAGGACACTTCCTGGCTTCCTAGGAGTGTTGTCAGGGCTGCCCTCTGTGAGATGACGTGTAAGGGTTGAGTAGGAGGTCATAAGGCAATGGAGGGGGCGTGACTGTAGCGGGCAGAGGTACACAGGCCTTAATCTGGATGGGACAATGGGGTGAGCAAGCACCTGAAAAGGGGTCAACCTGGCTGGTGTCTAGACGAGGGGGAGTGTGCTGGATGATGCAGCTAGAGGGAAGGCAGGACACAGGCATATGGAACTGAAGGATTTGGGTCCCTGTTCTGGAGTCCTTTATCCTATAAAGCCTTGAAGACTTAAGCCTTTATCTTAAAGATGCTTACACTAAAAATCCCTCAAGGCTCTTCAGATTAAATGTGTGCATCAGGACATTCGAGCTATAAATAGCAAGATTCAATCAATTTTAAAAGAATTACTTTTAAGTAATTATTTTTCTTCTGTGTACATACATTTTGTCTTACTCCACAGACTAAATAATAATGAAAATGCTTTCCTGGTGCTGACTCTGCGCTAGACACTTTTTAAAAGTGCTTTCCACATAAGAATTCACTTAATTCTCACAACTTTATGAGGTAAGTTCTATTATGATTTTCATTTTGCAAATGAGGAAAATGAGGCTCAAAGAGCCTGAGTAACTCATGCAGGGTCACGGAGCTAATCACAGCCTGAGCTAGGATGTGAACCCAGACAATGTGGCTCTAGAGTCTGCTTAGTGAAAATTAGAGGAAAGTTCTCTGGTTTTCCTCTATGATTGGAACAGATGAAGGTACCAAGTCTTCTTAGAGTAAAGCCCTGATAGAGAAATAATATATGAGTCTGTTCTTAAGGGAAGCCTTGACAGCTAAGAAAGGTCCCGGGGCTTTGGGTATCAGACTACTTACTGGACAAAGACTGGGGACCCTAAGTGGTACGAAGTGTTAATAAGCCCCAATTAATGAAGCATCTTCTAATATAGAAGGAGGATAAGGCAAGGATATATTTGTTTCCGGATATAATTATGTTCAAAAGGGCCCAAGCTTTATAGGCAGAGACTACCTCCCTGTATACCGAGTCATCTTGTTTGAGCGAAAAGATGGTACTGTTTCGGCAATGTTATTCTGCCCAAACCATGAGCAATATTCCACCCTCTCTAGGCCTTTCCTTCCTGAACTGAACATAACAGGTGCTTCTGCTGAAATGGTAATGGTGTCGGCCTGTTCTATCCCACTGTCGTCATCATCACCATCACCCAAAGTTTAGCAAATGTGCACTGTATGAAAAGTTTTTCAACAAAGCTGGCTAATCCTCCCTCCCTTCTCCAGTTCTTCACCAACAATATCATTATCAAAGAAAGCCCCATAATCTTCCCATCCCATATATACCTCTCTCATAATTCCATATTTACTGTACTCCAAAGTCATTGATGATGAGAGGGAGCTATGGGGGAATCAAAGACTTGCAGACACTTATATTTGGGCACCATTCACACTTTTCTGGGTTTTACTTTTGGTTCTTTAGGAATAAGTCCAGTTCTTCCTCAATCACAGAGTTTTGACAGGCTATCCTACCCTTTCCCTCTCTAACAGAAGAACCATAAATATGAAATAATGTTCTAATAGGAACTTTTTAAGGTAGAGTCCCCTAATAAAAATAATATTCATATATTTCTATGATCTAGTTTATTCTTTGCTGAAATATTATATCTTCTAGGGTTGGAGTTGTTTTCTGAATTTGAGGATTAGCTCCAAAGTAGTAGAACTTTTTAAATGAATGTGCCTCTATAGTAAATTATTTTCCCATTGCAAAAATTATAGTATTGACAATTACATCTTATGCTTGTTTAATAAACAAAATACAACACAACAATTCACAGTTTTTAAAAAGCTTTTTCTACATGGAAATAACTGATAGGGCAGATTATGTAATTATTGATTTTGCAATTTATATGCATTTAAAATTTATATTTAAAATCAAATTTTTATTTAATTGTTCATTCAGTAATTACCATATACATGGTATTTGTAAGTATAAAAGTCACTGGGAATTGAGACTCTTTTAAACAAATTGGAAACCTGTCTCCAGTTAATTGCAAGTGTTAAAAAGCTCTACAGTATAGTGTCAATTGTCCTTCCCAGGGAAAGAAGCATCTTGTACTCTACCTGACTGTTCCGGAGTATAAATAGGTTTGTCTGTTTGAATGAAGAGGAATCCATTGTCAGTGGTTATTGGCATTTTTTTTGATTTTGAAAAATGCTTTGATACAACATCCAAATACACATGTGAACCTAAGTTTTGTCCTCCAGACAATTGTTTGGGTTGTATCTGTAACAGAAAATATTGATGAAAAAGAGTATGTTAATGTTAAGGTTATAAAACATGTTGACTTTCTAAATACCATTGTAATCTCATTAGAAGGAAAAGTAAGTATGTGTATTTAATCATTTAAAAAGCAGTAGGGGAGCCAGCATAGCAAATAAATTTTGCCCAAAGCCCTTCAGTATTAAATACCTTAACCAAAATTTAGCTTTAAGCAATTAAAAGTGTTTCCTAATTGTTACATGCATTTAGTAAAACTATTTAAGCTACAGAAGCTCTCTTAATGAACTTTTATCAGCTTGGTGGATTAGCCCAGGTCTCCGTTCCCTACATTCAACATCCTGACTGATACCAGGACATTGTGTATTATAGCTACATCCTTCTGCTCCCACCAGTTGAGCTGTACACTTTCCAACACTTGTAAGTCATTGTAATTATCTACTTCACATGCACAGTATGCAAATTTAATACATAAAAAGTAATAAAAGAAAGATAAGTGCTTTTGTGAAAACTTGGGATTTGGGCACAGGATAAAAATTAATCCCTAAAATCAACTGCTGTAAAAGTTGGGAAAACAGTAAAACTCTATAAAGATTCTGCACTCAGATTCTTTGCAAGTGTCTCTAAGTTCTTTCTTCACTTTAAAGAAACATAAACTGTAGAACAAAGATCATTTGTTAAAGGTATGGCGCACAATAAATAAGATTTGATATTCCAATCGGTGGGCCTGCACTTAAAGAAAAGACCTTGGCACAATATCAAACAATTAACAAATAAAGATGCATTACAATGTTAAGATAAAATTAAATGCTAAAAATATGCATCAATTTTTATGATTTCTCCACCTTATTCTTCTTTCCAATTAACCATCGAAGTTAGCACTGTTCAAATAGAACTTTGTGATGATGGAAATGTTTTATTTTCTCTGCAGCCCAATATAGCAGCCACCAGTCACATGTGGGTATTTGAGCACTTGATATGTGGCTGATGTGACTGAGGAACTAAATTTTTTGTTTTCGTTAAATCTGATTGATTTTAACTTAAATGTAACAGCTGCATGCGGCTAGTGGCTACCTTGAGTCTCATAAGATAAGAGTGTCTGATGAAAATAACACTTTTGGGAGATGAATTTTAATTCTTAAGAAGCCCTAATAAGTGTAAATATTTGTTAAGAGACTAGAGCACTTGCCACCAAAAACACTAATAAAAGAATTCCTACATTTGGTTGAATTTATTTAGATCAATTTCTCAAACCTGAGTAACACGTGTATACATATCTCTTTTAAAGGATAAAAGGTCTTCCTTTTAACCTTTATTATTTTTACTGCAATATTACTAAAATATGTACAATCCTAAAACTAGGTATACTCTTATGTCTATGACTTTTATATAATTATAAAATCAAAATACATTTACAAAATAAATTCAAAATGCTAAAAATCAATATAATTATAATTTTAAACTCTATAAAATTTCAAATTTAATTTTTTTTTTAAGAACTCACTTTTAAGAAACATTGGTATAAATGAACCCCAGAACCCCTTCCAGGTCTGGTAATATTTGATTTTTCTGGTTCCTGATTTTTAAGTTTTAATTGGACCTTAAAATAATATTTTGGTTATATTTATTCGTGAATAAATACTAAGTATGGAAAATTATTTTTAGTTATCAGAATTTTTTAATGAGTTGCAAGCACTTTTCTAACCAAGCTGTATCATATCTTAATAGAAGAAAAATTTATTTGATCAAGGTTGCTTTTCCTATCAACTACAGGTGGTCAGTGAGAGCTATTCACTTCAGTAATCAATAATTTATTCGTTTTAGAAACTGTAATTGTAGAGTATTGGAATTTAAACAAACATTCAATAGCATTGATGGCTTTCTGTAGGCAATACATTACAGATCAACATGCATACTCATATTTCTCTATTTCTTTGTAAGGATAATCTTCACAGAAAATAAGCATTTTCAATTCATTTTCAAATACTTACACATTAGTACAATTTTATTTTCTAATAAGAACGTTATAATTTACATGTGTTGCTCAAAACACAGACACAATTGTCCTTCTTAGAATTTTCTGTTTCCTTCATAATATCATTAGTGACAGACATACATCAGCTAACAATTCCACAGAAGTATTGTATAATGGTATAAATGACCAAATCTCTATGATATCACATTTTAAATTCTGTACACATTTTATTGAGAATATTCTGTATATATAAAGAAAATAAAGGATAAATACATACTGTTAAGATTGCAGAGTTTTGGAATTTATTGTCTGCGGATAAACTAACAGATTTTGAAGCAAAACTAAATTTTTTATCAGGATAACTTTTAATGGAGATTATTGCATCAAATGCTTCAGTGTATCCATAAACTTGAATGACAACGTTTTCGGATGCTCCAACACGAAGTACTCTTGGTGCTGATATGACATACCTGTTGAAACAGGAAAAGAAAAGAATCAGTATCTCTATATAAAATATTTTGTTATACTTCTGATTTTTTTAATCTCACTTGATATATTCAATTTAAAATAGGCCCCTTTTCTCAACTTAAGAATGATTTTTTTTAATTAAAATTTATTTGTGATCTATGGTAATTTCAGCATAGTTTACAAGAATTAATAGCTTGAAATCAGGACTCAAAAAAATAACACTGGAGATTTAGTTACCATTTAGAAAGGCAGTAATAGTACATGCTCTGAGCTACTGCAGCAAAGGAAGACTTAATGATGTTGACTAGAACAAGTACATAGAGTCACTATTTTTGCCCAATGAAGGAAAAACAACATAGTTACCAGTGATTGAACTGCAGGTCTGCCATCTACTGGCTGAGTAACTGTAATAAATCACTTCCCCTCTCAAGAGACTAAATTAACTGAAAATATCACCTTCTTTACCAGGCTGAGCAAAGGATGAAATGAGATTATGTATATGAAAGCATTTAGTATGCTTAGTACTCAGTAAATGTTAAGATTCATTAATTCCACTGAATTATTTGAAAGGAAATAATCTTAGAAGTATTGCTGTTATCCTAGTGACTCGATTTTTAAAAAGGATAGAATAAAAGCAATCTTGGGGGAATGCATTTGAAAATGGAAGTACTTAAGAGTCCTTAGAGAGCAAATCATCACAATCATACGATAATAATGGTAATAGCAATCACTGAGTGCTTATCATATATGAGAGTCTGTAGCAGCCCCTTATCTACACTTCTTTTAATCTTTACAACAGGCTAATGAGTAGACACTATTGTTTTCTTATTGTACAAGTGAGAAGAGGTATATTTGAGGAAGGCCACCTGGCTTATCAGAGAATGAGGAAGGACTTTATATTCACTTCTCTTCTAGTTGTTTTGTGTTAAACTGAGGTCAAAGCTACAAGCTTTGTTCACAACCACAGGCTGTTCCCTGGGTTTTATTTTCCATGTGATTTATACAACAATGAAAATTAATATGCTTTTGAAATAAAAATGTTAAATGTGTGATTTTTTCATTGTTTATTAAAAGAAAACCTACAAATATAAACTAGGTTATTAATTATATGTCACAAAGTATATCATTTGAATAGGGAGAGCTATTGTACTTATGCTATTACATAGAAAAAAAAGTGTTTCAACCCAAAAGGTCATCATGATTGACTGATTCAAGAGGCCAAACAGCCAGCCCATCATTCCAACTGGCAGAATTATTGCAGGCTCCTGTCAACATTTTGACATTTAGTAAGTCTTTTCAAATCAGTAAGTCTTTAGTAACACTGAAATTACTTCAGGAGCAATTAAATCATTTAAAGCATCTGGCAGTTCTACATGACACCTAATCTGGAAACATTTAGAGTCAAATAGTGACAGAGAGGAGAGGATCTCCAGACTTCCAACCATCATCTGATTTCCCCATGTGCTTACCCAGGAAGAGCAGACAATGAGAAAACTGTAGCTTTGATGATAATAAGGCACGTTTGCAGAAACCTTGCCATGTGCTCAGCATCATTTTATGTACTTTCTGCATATGTAAACCCACCATGTTGCTACAACCACTCTGTGGGGAAGGTCTTATTATTACCCCATTTTACAGATGAGAAAACAGAGAACTAACTCACCCAAGGTCACAGAGCTAATAAATCATAGAATTAGGAGCTGATCCCTAGCATCCTGTTTCCTGAATTAACACTTGGAATTGCTGTACTACACTGAATTTATCAAGAGTTTTACAAATCTGGGGGTGTGGGGGAGTATTTTAATTTTAGTATTCTTAGAAGTTTTATATTTTTTGGTTTAGTATTGTTTTAATTTTAAATTGTCACTGTGGTAGTGAAACAAAATATTTAGTTTCCAAGTTCCTAGAAGATAGCTTTGGAATGATTCTTCATACAGACTTTGGTCCTTATGGATGTATCAGTAGCACAATCTAATCTAAAGAATTTCATACTTTTCTTATTTTCTTTCAATAGTTGCAGAGCAACAGGCCACTGAGCTTGCAGGGGGACAAAAATGTCACTTTGGTCTCTACCTCAAATGTTGTTTCCCCAGATACTTGCAAGGCTTGCTCCCTTACTTCCTTTAAGCTCTGTATGAGTGCCTTCAAAAACCTTATCTGTCCACATTTTCAAATAGTTCCCCATTATTTCTTTATTCTATTACTCTCCTTTACTTTTTTCTTCATAGCATTAAAAACTATCTGACCTTATTCATTCATTCATCAGTTCATCCTTCATTGGTTCATTCATTTACTCTTATTTGCTTCTCCCACTAGATGGAAGCTCTATACCATCTACTATATCCTATCACATGGTAGGTGCACGATAAGTTTTTAATGAATCGATCAATTATTAAATTTATTAATTTAATTGACTGATGACATGTAAGTGATATACTCTCACTTTTTTTTAAGAGAAAGAGAGGCAATGCTAATTAAGAGCAAGTACAAGTTTAGTAGAAAAAATTCAGAACCAGGGGACCTAGGTTCTAGTCCTAGTCCTAGTTCTACCACTTACTCTCAATCTCTTTGAACTTCAGCCACTTGTCTTTCAAAAAGGAGTAAATAAAAACTACTTAAGATACCGGGGTGTTTTTAGCAATGTAATAAAATCAGTGACATCCTAACTACACATTTATATTCATAACATAGTGTACATATGTATACATTTATGACAAACTGGAAAAAAATGGTAAAGAGAAATCCTCAATACTAGTCCTGCTTCTGTCTCTCTTTAGCAGTATGATCTTTGGCAAGTCACCTCCCCTGTCTGCTCTTATCCTCATATGTGAAATGTGTAGGATCAATTAGACACTCTTCAGTTCCTTTTCAATAATGTTGAGGCAAGAGAGAAAATTCCTGGGCAAGTGGAATGAGGAAACTGAGACAAGAAAATCACACAGGGCCAAACAGTTTGAGCAACTTAACAGCCAGCAAGAACTTATCTCCCTGACTGAAGGACACTTGAGAGTGAATGGCTATTACCTCTTCTTCCTAACCAAACATTACATAGCTTAAAACTTCCGACCCTGGGCAATAAAGAACAAAGAATCAGGTAATGTCATTTGTGCCAAGGACAAATGAAGTCAGGGAAACAAATAACAAAAACACCATTAAAAGCCAGACAGACCCAAGATAAAAGTAAAACCATATAACGGAACAAAACATATTCTCAACCCTCTGTGTGCTCATTATGATGCATCAGCATATTCAAAAAAATGGAACTGGAAAACTAATAAATATTCTGCTAACTCCTCCCCTAAGATTCTAACTGCAGAAAAAAGATAAAAAGCCTTCAAAATGAAGACGCAGTGCAGGCTTATCCTAGCGCACACCCAGGCCCATTCCCAGGCATAAACGTTTTATTTCCTCCTAAATTCTAAGGGTACTAAGGAGACTTTCAGCCAGGGGAGCAGTGGGCAGTGACAGCTCAACCCAGGCTTACCCCCTGATTGTGTCTCCAGGGCCCCCTTTTTCTGACTTCCAGGGGAGTTAACAACAGAATACTGCTTTGCCTCATTCCTTTCCTAAAACCTTTCTAGGGAACCAGCAGAATATAGTGTTCCCTCACTTATCGCGGGTATTATGTTCTAGACCCCGCCACGAAGTACGAACCTTACATTTATTCTACACTCTTAAACCTACGTAACTTTAACAACGTACTTATACAGTACCGCAAAATCCTGCAATATAGCTAAAAATCCGTGATAAATAATTAAATACACTATTTTTTAAAATGCCGAGATAAGTGAACTGCGATATAGAGAGGAACTACTGTACCGCCCATGCTCTCATCTATTACTTCTTCTACCCTAAGTCCTCTGTCCCTGTAACCTTTGCTTCCCAGGTGCGCTAACAGCAGAATGCGACCCTGGCTTATTCCCTTCCTGTAACTTTTCTAGAGAAACAGCAGAATACTGCCCAGACCCTCTCCTGCTACTTCTTCTATGCTAAGTCTTTCCTTTAAGTTTTCCCTTCGTTTCACTGTACCCAGCCTTAGTAAATGTATTCTCAAAATCACCTGGACTTGTGCTGTGACATCTTTCCTACTCAAAAGTCAAGAACCCACACACTATAGGCCGGCCTGAGGCAGACCTGCTCCAGGCTGGTGCCTATCCAGTAACAATGTTATTCCAGAGAGAAAATCACTATTTTAAGACACAATTTAAAATGTACAGTATTTTAATAATAACACTAAACATTGTGAAGAATGAGCTCATAAATATGAAAGTAATCACGATAGCTTTAAAAATCACTATATTAGGATTAACCCCAAGTAACTCTTGCTTCACTATGCACAGCATATAGGAAACACAAAGGAAACTGTGCACTAAATATAAATAAGCGATAATGACAAGAAAGTTTATTATCTAGAGTTTATTTTTGTGCTTTTTCGAAGAGGAATTTGAATAATCACTGATGTAATTTACAAAAAATAGCAATCCCATAAAAGCTGTCATGTTGTTAGCTATTCATCAAATCAAAATACTTCCATGACTTTTTTCTTCAGAGATGAGAAAGTAGAAGGTAATTTTCAAAGGAACACAAAAAATTGAATTTACTTTTCACTCATTACAACTAAGATGCTTTGGAAAAAGAAATTGGGATCTTTTACTTACGTTTGTTGCTGTCCCCAACTTCTCCCCAGGAAGATTAAAAAACAAAGTATGCCCCAAAGGTCCATGGCTGGAGACAGCAGTAAACCATGGGTATAATCCTTCTGAAGTTACCTGCCTTTTAAATAAACCCAGTTTAAAGGATTTGAGTAAATTAGTTTTCTGGTTAATTATTGTCAGAAAGAGGGACTCCTAAGCAGGAAAAATAAAATTGGAACTGAAACAACATTTAATGCCCAGGTATAAAGGCAGGAGATGTTTTATAGGGATTTATACCTAGAGAATTTGTTCTAATTAATATAATAAAGGGTTCTCACATGCGTGTTTGACACTACAATGAGTGGCTTAAAGCTAGAAACCAGTAAGTCTCATTGCCTTTGGCCTTCCCTCTTTTGACCGGGCAACTACTTTGAACTTATATTGCCTGTGAGCATTTGTTTGGTTTAGACAGGACTCACTAGATGTTCTTTCTAGACAAGTCCTGGGCAATAGGGGTTGTTGGCACTGGCAATGGCCTAAGGATAAGCTGAGTCTGCAAAAAAGGTCTATGGAATAGTCCCTTGGTCTATCCCAGTCTAGAGAAGAAGCTGAACACTAGGCAGAGGAAAGTTTGTGACAGGCAATGAAAATGCCATGTTGAGCATGCCAACCTCATTCTTTAGGAAATAAGTAACCAGTCAAATACTTTAATATTTAGTAAGGAATGGATATTTTCCAATATCTATTAATTTATACACCACAGATAGAAAATTTATATCCATTCAGACACAGAATATCTTTCTTTGTTAAAAAATAAGCTCATGTTATACCTTTCAGTAAGGATCTTATAAGAGCTCGAGAGAATCAAAGTATTCTATAACAAATGTGTCTAGTAATCAATTTAGAATAAAATACCATCTTATCTTTAAGATTTTATGATGTTTATATCTACTAGAAAACTTTTTATTCACTATCTTTCTTTTATTAGCACTCATTTCTACCTTAGTAATAATAAGTACTCTATTTTACAATAATAAAACAGACTTCTCTAACTATTATTCTAAAATTCAGATGTTTAATGGTCACATTGGCACTCCTTGCTTTGAATTTATAAGTTTTCATTTTACCAATACTTTAGTACTGAATTCATTAGGAAAAAAAGGCACACAAAGGAAATTTAGTATACAAATTTTAATAAAGGTATCTCTTGCATATGTTATTAAAATGGTAACAATATGCCACCATTGCCAGACCATCTAGCCCATTTGTTTCAAAAACCCTGTAAAATGATTAAACTGGGTTGTGAAAGATGGGTCAAGCTAAAACAAACGAAGTACTCTTGCCATCATTTTCGGGAAAAGATATTAGGGGAACATGAGAACAGTCAAATCATCATAGACGATAATTGTATGTTAAGCTCAAGTTCATCTGCTTGTGTAATAAAGTCAATATTGGTACATGATATTGGTTTCTCCGGTATAAAACTTAAAAAATAATGATGGATCTCAAAGGTCCTCAATAGAACTGATGTTCAACAATTTCCAGATTTTCAATGGTGTTTAACTAAGGTTTTTATCTGCCTTTTAAGCATGGCTCAGAGATGGATTCTTCTTTACATTTTAAAATGTTCCTTTGGGGAGTCTTTGGCTTTTATACAAATCTGCATCTCTAAAATTTAGAGAAGAAGCCAGGTCTGACAGGAACTTTGGTGGTCACCTGACCTTCCTGCTAATGCGACCTCAATTCTACCCTCAGGATTGAGCCAAATGGTTTCACTTAGTTTACAAGGCCACTTCCTGATCTGGGTCCCACTTGATTCTCCAGTTTCAGTGTTCCCATTCTTCACTGCAGGCAGGAAGCTGAATTACTTGTTATTATCCTCTGAAGTCACCACTCTATAGAGGTGCTCTTTTATGGGGATAATAACCAGTAAATCAAATGCTATTACTACTATTAACCTATTTATATCCTTAATTTGGTGTTATCAGAAACATGGTTTAATTATGGGTTATTGCTATCAGCACTGCTGAACACAGTGCACTCACAGTGTTGACCATACACTGAGTGAAAGGGAATTTGGGGCACAAACTATGTCCAGTTGGGGAACCTTAGAAGTACATATCTCTCATTAATCACTTGTCTTCCTATATATTTCTATGAATTGTAAAAGACATTGAGCTACAAAAGATTCATTGAACAAAGTCTTACACCAAAGTCCAATGTATAAAACAAAGTAAAGGGGCTTCAGTGTGGGGTGGCCCTGCTGTTTGCCTGTCTCCCTGACACGCATCCCCAGCAGCTCACTGGGAAACCTGAGGTCCCTGGACACATGGCTTAAAAAGCATTGGCTTACAGCACCAAACAACATCTTCCAAGTGTTCTTGTTGCTCTGGGACCATTCTTGGTTCTTCCCTCTACCAATAACCCCAAGTCCAGGTTGAAATTAGTTTGTCAGTTGATCAGGCCCAAAGGAGAAACCAATCTCTTTTCCCTTTGTGCCCAAGATCCACTGCTTTAGTTGCAAATTAAAATTCCTCTTCCAAGTGGCTTGAGCCATCAACACCAAGCTTTCGAAAAACCCCTTGTTTGTTTACAATCCTGTACCTTTTCTCACATCTAAGACCCTGGTATCCCAATATCACATCAGGAATTCACACAGACCGCAAGAGGCCTGGTAGAGGATAATGGAAACGTGAAAACTCCAGGTATGTACTCCAGAAAAACTTTTACACATGTGACTAAAAAGACCAGTATTGAAATGCTCTTTGTAGCATTATTTGTTAATAGCAAAAGTTTGGTAGTAAACTAACACGACAGAAAAATGACAAATACATTATTCTATATGAATACAATGGAATGCAATGCTGGCTGATAAAACCGGCTTGCAGAATGACACAAAGGGCATGATAACATTTATATAAGTTTTAAAAACATGCAGAGCAATGTTATTGTCTATAGACATTTACATTGGTAGGAATAACATAAAAACATGGTCGTGAAACGTAAATCCTAATCAGGATAGTTTTGTCTGGGAAGGGAAGGCGAATTGGGAGGTAGGAAGAGGTACACAGAGTGCTTCCACTCTCTCCATTACATTTTATTTTGAAGGAGCATTTGAAGTGAGTACAGCACCATCTCACAAATAATTGAGTAAAGTTTGTGGTAGTTATACTGGTATTTGATAGGTCAGTCTCTACTTTTCTAAAAGTTTGAAATATTTCTCTTTTTAAAAACTATGGTTTGGAGTGAGGCAAGCTTGAATTGAAATTGTGGCTCTTTCTGATTTGCTAAGTATTCTTGGACAACTTAATGAAATCTTGGAACCTCACTTTTGTCATCTGTGAAATCAAATAAGATGCCTCATAGAGCCAATGGGAGAATAAAATGAAACATGCATAAAGTCCTTGGCCCTGAACTTGAACCTGAAATAACATGAACCTGAAAATGTTCACTATTATTATTACTGGTTTAAGACATATTCATAATTGTCTACTCTGTATTTTTAATATGTGCACAGAATTGTAGCAATTGGTATTTAATACAGTTCTACCCTCCTGGTTGCAGCCAGGCAGAACATGACAACGACAATCTCATGGCCCTCAGGATGGAAGAACGTCTTTATTATAGATCTCAGCAGAATTTTGCTTCCTCTTCCTTCTTTTTTCTTTTTCTCCTTCTTCATCTCTTCTTCTCTTTTTTTGAAAAACCAGTTGAATTTCTGGTGGAGTTTCCTTATAATAGTGGAGCTGGGCTCAGGGCTGGGCGGGGAGCAGCCACCCCCACCCCCAACCTGCTGGGGCTTCTGCACTGAGTAGAAATAAAAGTTTAAGGCCGAGGTAGGTCCTAGATGCAACAGCCTGGAAAATCACATGAATCAGGAGACAAAAGTCCCTCTCAACTCTGTGATATTGCACTCCTAAAAGCAAAGGAACGAAACTCCGATGCCCAACCCACTGCTTGTGGGATAACATGGCTGCTGCAATCCCAGTCCTAGGTCAGCCCTAGACCCAGTCATCACTTGTGATCACAACCTCTCACCTGGTCCCTTGATCCTTGCTTGGTGCAGGTTCCAGTGATCTCCCAGGTGTGGTGGCAAGGGGATACCTGGTGGGCTAACATACTCCATGAGGAGAAGGAGGGGGATAGATTGTGCTTTTTGATTGGGGTAGGACCGGAAAACATTCACTCTGGAGGTAAGGGAATAACATGGTTCTCTAGAAGAATGAGGGTTGTCAGAGGGGAGATGATGGTGCTGATTGGTTTGTCATTTGGGGTAAGTGGGAGGATGGAGAGGGAGTAAGGTCAGGGTGTGGGCCCAGCCCTCCCAGCTTCCTGGGTGGCTGGGATTAGTCGCTCAGCTTCCACTTCTTTTGTTTGTTTCTCTGTTTGTTTATTGTCAATTGAAAGTCTGGGATTAGATGACTGACCTCTTCAAAGTCCATCTAATAGCTCTATCCTGAGAGCCGGACATTCTTAGGGAGCAAAGGAGCACCAAAAGGTCCCAAACCTAAGCCAAAAAAATAACATGTAGAAACTTGTTGGTACAACATCAGTAACACAGATATTCTTCCCCTCATGATGACAATTATCAACTTGCTGGGAAGCCTCTTTTTCCTCTGATCAGGGATCAATCTCATCTTTCTGCTCCTGCAATGATGCCCTTATTAAAGCGTATGTGTTACTATCAAAGTATGAGCTCCATAAGAACAAGTCTTGGTCTTGTTTATCTGTGCAAACCTCTCCCTCACCCCCAGCACCTTTCATACAGTGTCAATCAGTGTTCATTACGTTGGAAATTTCTTGCTTGTTTAGCATCTCTCTTGTGTTTAGCCCTTCTTTTTCACTGAGTGTCCAAATTATGAGTATAAATCACAAACTTTCATCTAGGAAACCCATTTTCTAGTTATTAGCTATAGAAAATAACTGCCTCACAAAAATTAAAATTAAATCAAAGGGAAGTTTTAGACTTCCATCTCTTTGAGGCTGTAATTTGCAAATAATACTTTCTTGACAGCTGACAGGACTATGTCTTGTCTTTGTACCCATTTAAAAAGGGATGCTAGGTCTCACAATCCTATTTATCATGCACTGCTCTGCAGGCTGCTTAATTCATCTTTATATTGTCCCATCCATAATGGGAGAAGGATGCCCTTCAGAGAGAAGTGAGACTTGGCTCCAGAGTAACCCAGGCAGGTAGTGAGGGACCAGCTATAGAAGGGCAAAGCAAGTGTCTCATTGATCTGTCTCATTGGTGTCAGAGAAAAATGACCTCCTGTGTACTGGAGAAAAGACAGAGCAAGGACTTTGGAACAATGAACAGAGTACAAAAGAGTTAATAAACAATCCCAAAGTTGAGTTTAATTGCTTCAGAAGGTTTTCTGTTGCTGTGGATTTACCATGTTTCAAATTTTTACATGTATTTGCTCTCCTCTCCTAATTATAAATACTTCTGCATCATCCTGAACTTTTTGGGCAGAAATCATGGTTTCAATAGTGCAGTAACAGATTTACAGAAAAGCATACAAATTAATATTCTAGCAAGCTCCTATGAGAAGTGAAGAGAAGGAGCTATATGTTAAGTAAACTATTAGGACTATTAATATGAACATTGCCAAAATAAGTATACTACGTTTTTCTAAACATTGTACTTTTCCAAACACAGCATTAGTTTTTAGGGTTGCTGGGAAGGAGCACTGTTTTGGGGTTCAGAGTTAGCATTCTTGTTCTCAGCCTGGACAAAATAGTTGTGAGAACCCAGACCAGTCTCTCCATTTCTCTGGATCTGACCCTCCTCTCTTGGCCTTGTCTTTAGACAAGGGGATCAGACTAGATGATCCCTAACAGTAGCAGAAAACCATGAATCTTGTAAGGATATTGTCTAATCCAATGCTCCTACAGGATTTGCCCCTCTGTGGAATTATGATGAGAAAGCAAAGCCCAGAGAGATACATGCCTGAACTGACATGAGCCAGACCAAGAGCTCCAGGTGCTTGGCCTTCTGTCTCCCAGGCAACTTCTGTTTATCACTCCTCACTGCCCAATATTTATTCTTTAATGAGTTTTTAGTCTATAAAATTATTGAGAACAATTTTCAGAAAGGTACATTTGAAATTTCAGTAATTTATGAGAAATGACGATGATTTTTAATCTCAGAATATGCAGTTCCTGTTGTGAAGTCCTCTTTGTACTTAGCTTTTTTTTTTTTTGCCCCCACCACCCAAGTGTACTTAGCTTTAATTGTCCATAAACCATATTTGTGAAAGCAACACATTTAAAACTTTAGGTATCATCAAATAATCTCTCTTTAATTCATCTGATGACTGTAGGTAATATTCAAATGAGCACTTAGTATTGGCCAAGCCATATAAGCACTTATATACATATAAGTGCTTTATATGTATTATATTTAACCGATTCAATCCTTTGAAATTACAATGGAATAAATTATATTACTATTCCATTGTGTCATCAGAAAAATGAGGCCCAGAGAGGTGAAGTAACTTGCCCAGGGACACACAGCAAGTAGGTAGTGGAGCTAGGATTGAAACTTGGTTATTCAGGCTCCAAAACCCTTGACCACAACTCCATGCTTAGATGAGCCTGACGGAAGCCTCAGATTTATGCACCACCTAATTCATATACCAGATTTGAAGATTGCTTTAAAATTATAAACAAAAATATGCATTTTAGGAAGAGTTTAAACACACTTAAACTTATTTTTATGTTAGTGACTCATCCTCTAGTATACCTTAGTATATATTGGACAGTTAATATAACATACTCTACAAATATTTACTTGCTCTGCTTTCTTTCCTCATCTTCTTTAATAAATTTAACTTATGCAAAGCATTTTAACAAAGTATTGGTCTGTTTGAAACATATACACTGCTAATGAGTATAGTGATAATAGCACAAAAATGGAAAAGTGAAAATAAAGCTATTTCTATGAGTAAAATTTCTATTTCTCACTGGAATTAGGTTAGTATAAATATAGGGTAGATTTGTATAAGATGTATATGGTAAGCCATAGAGCAAGAATTAAGAATATAACTTTTAAAAATATAGTGAATTAAAATGCTAACACTAGAAAAAATTCATTTAATGTAAAAAATAAAAAAAGCTGTAAGGGAGAAATAGAGAAAATACATGGGGCATATAGAAAACAAAATAATAAAATGGCAGATGTAAGCCCAGGTATATCAATAATAACATTATATGTGAATAGATTACATTATATAATCAAAAGGCAGAGACTGTCAGCCTGGATAAAAAGAAAAAACAAGGTCCAACTATATGCTGTCTAGAGAATACACATTTTTATTAAAAGATACAATTAGGTTGAAAGTAAAGAAAAGCCTATCATGCAAACAGTAATAAAAAATGGAATGGCTATCAGACAAAACAAACTTTAAAACAAAAAAAAAGTTACTAGAGGTAAAGAGGGATTTTATACTAATAGAAGGGTCAATCCTTTAGGAGGACCTAATTATTATAAACATACATGTACCTACAAAAAGAGCTCCAAAATAATGATAAGCAAAAAAACTGACAAGAGTGAAAGAGCAATAGAAATTAAAAGAAGAGGTAGATAATTCAATAATAATAGTTTCAATTGTGGGTAGAACAACTATGCAGAAGATAAACAAGGAACAGGAAGACCTGAACAACACCATATATCAACTAGCCATAAAAGACATCCATAGAACACTCTAACCAACATCAGCAAAATATACATTTTTTTCGAGCGCACATGACACATTTTCTAGGTAGACCATATGCTAGACTATAACACACGTCTCAATAAATTTAAAAGGATTGAAATAATACAGAATATGTTCCTTCTTTTTCTTTTTTATTACTGATTTTATTGGGGTGACATTGGTTCACCAAACCACATAGGTTTCAAGTGCACAATTCAACAAAAAACATCATCTGCACACTGCATCATATGTCCATCGCCCAAAGCAAGTCTCTTTCCATTACCATTTAATCTCCCCTTGGCCCAGCTCCAGGTACTCTTGCCCTTTTTCCTTCTATCACCAAACTACTGTCTGTGTCTATGAGTTATATACACCTTCTTTCATCCAGCTCCCTAACTACCTTCCCATCTGACAGCTGTCAGTCTGTTCCATGTATCCATGCCTCTGTTCCTATTTTGTTCGTCAGTTTATTTGGTTCAATACATTCCACATATAAGTGACTATTTGTCTTTTTTTGACTGGATTACTTCACTTAGTATGTTAATCTCCAGGCCCATCCATGCTGTTGCAAAAGGGAAGGTTACCTTCTTTCTTTACAGAAGAGTAGTATTCCACTGTGTAAATGAACTTTACAATGGAGTGAAACTAGACATTAATACTGAAAGAAATTTGGGTAATTCACAACTCTTGGGAAATTAAGTAACCAATGTGTCAAAGAAAGGAATCACAAGAGAAATTAGAAAATACTTTGAAGTGAAAGAAAATGAAGACACAACATACCAAAACATATCAGATACAGCTAAAGCAGTACTTAGAGGAAATTTTGTAGCTATAAACACCTATAGCAAAAAGGAAGAAAGATCTTACCCCGGCCAGCTTGCTGAGTTGTTTGGAGCATTGTACTGTATACCAAAAGGTTGTGGTTTGATCCCAGGTCAAGGTACATACCTAGGTTGTGGGTTTGGCTGCACACAGAAGGCATCCGATTGATGTTTCTCTCTCACATCGATGTTTCTTTCTCTCAATCTCAAAAACTATAGAAACAGAGAATAGATAGTGATTGACTAGAGCTGGAGCTGGCAATAGGGATTACATGCAAAAGGGCATGAGGGAGTTGATTATGGTGATAGTTGTACATCTCTAAATTTACTTAAACAAATATTGAATTGCTATACACTTAAAACTGGAGAAGTGTATGGTTATTTAAATTATAGTTTAATAGACGTGCATTTTTTTAATGATTCATTTATTTGTTTATTTTATTTTTAGAGAGGGGGAAAGGAGAAAGAGAGGGAGAGAAACATCATTGTGTGGTTGCCTCTCACTTGCACCCCTGACTGGGGACCTGATGTGCAACCTAGTAATGTGCCCTGACTGGGTATCGAACCAGCGACAATTGGCTCACAGGTCGACGCTCAATCCACTGAGCCACAGAAGCCAGGTAATAGATGTGCTTTTTAAATGGCGCAAAGATGCTTAGAACCATGCCTGGGAGATAGCAGGCACTCAACTAATGTGAATAGAATAAATGCAAAGCATTCACATTCACTCTGCTTCTGCGCCTTCTCAGTTTCACTCTTGTGAGCACTTATCTGGTAAGGACAGGACAGTCAAATCCATCGGTTCTACACTTGGTTTCAGCTCTAGAAAAGAGTTTGGTGGAGGGGGCTATAACTCACAATTAAAGAAGACAGAAATGTGGGAATTGACAATAGTGGTTCTATTTGAGGGGTGGGACTTGGTGAATGGCTGTGAAGAGGAAGAGTCAAGGATGACTCCCTGGTCTCTGGCTTCAGTAATTAATGGTATGAGATACTATTTGCTAAGTTGGGTTATATTAGAGGAGAAAGAGTAGTTTTCTTTGATGGGAGGGACAGAGATAAGCTTAGCTTGGACATGTTGACTTTGAGTTGCCTCTCAGATGCTCAGGTGGTGATATCAAGCAGGCAGGTGGATAGGAGGCTTTTCTGTGTCCCACTTCCATCGTGGCTATCTCCAGCTGCAGACAGCACCTTCCTCATCTCTGATTTACTGGTGAATACAAATTCATCTTTCTTTCTTCTAGAAATTTGTCTCTTGTTCACTTCCCCTTATGACGCTATTCTCAATTTATTCCCATTTGGTAGCTTTTCTATCATTACAATGGGATTTGGGAAAGGTGTCAAAAAATAAGAGTGATTTAGTTCTCCTTCTCTTAGTTCCCTTTGTAAAGGGGCTTTTCCTATGTTAATTAACAAGTAATATGCGGGGTGATATTTTGAGAGCAAGGGTACATCTTATTTACAAACACTATTTCATGAAATAGTTTTAATATCTATTGATGATCCTTGTCTAAATCAAATATATTGGGGGTTGTAAAATAGTGATTTCCTAATTAGGTCATTTGATCTATATTAGCAGAAACTCCTGAACAGAACAGCCTTTCCTTTGTAGAAATTCCAAATGTTAACTTATAAGGGCTTTAAAATTAGGAAAGAAGTTATTGGAATTTAGAGCTTAAAATATTTTAATGCTGGACAAAAGCAAATCACATTTGGAGGCTGTTCTGGTCTTAAATATTCTGTGGTCACATGGGAGAGCCACTCTGGCCTTAAAGAGGGGAATGATAAAAGAGAGTTTGGATTCAGGTGGCATAGTTTAGAGACAGAGGAGTTCAGGGTTTGCCTAAGTGTATCTGGTTTGGTTGGTTTAGCTCAGTGGATTGCGCGTCGGCCTGCGAGCTAAGTGTCGCTGGTTCGATCTTCCAGTCAGGGTACATCAGAGAAGGAAAACTCTGACTCCAAAAAACCTCCGCTGCCTTGCGGCATACCTCTTCAGGGGAAAGGCTAAGGGAGTAAACCCCGACAGAAAATCCGGAGCCGGAGTCCCTAAGGCGGTTTGACGTTGTAGTCAACACCGGCAACTCCTGCGGCGCACCTGAAGCCAAGCTGTATTGACTCCGTCTTTCCCTTGGATCCTTCAGCTGCGAAGAGAGGGGGGGGTCTGCTGCATGGGCAACAGCAGACCCTCCATATTACCCTGCCCAGGCTCTGTAGCTTCAGCGTCATCGCAAGATGTCGATTCAACACGGGAGGAGACAGATACCATGTCACTCCCGAGTCGGACTGCACAGCCATTCTCGGCGATGCAGATAGACTCTTGAGAAGCTACACCATCGTCTCTCGAGACGGACGGCTGCCGCCGCCGCCGCCGACGATCTGGTTTGGACCTCAGCACCTAGGATTTCCCTAGCTCTCTTAAGAATAGATTTGAATTCAAAAACCAGGCACTGACTTTTAGCCAAGATGTAGGCCTAGACAGACACACTGGGTCTTCCTCCACAACTAAGAAGGAATACAACTACCTCAAAACCAGAGACAACAAGAAGTTCCAGAAAAAAAGCTCATTGAAGTCCAACAAACAAAGACATAAAGAAGAAATACTCATCCAGACAGGTAGGAGGGGCGGAGAGAACACAATCTGGTGGTGGTGGTGGTGGCAGTGGCGGCGGCAGTGGCAGGCCGGTAGAAAGCACAGTCACGCGTTTTAAGAAGTAGGGAGGACACAAGGGGAGCGTTTCCAGCCCCTGACCAGACTGCGCAGATCATGGTCCCAGTGCCGAAAAAAAATCAAGCCTCATTGCTTCTAACTGTGCAGACCAGTGGGGGTTGGGGTGGAGGAAGAAACTGCTGGTCTCTCAGCAGAGTGCACCTGTTTAAAGGGCCCCACAGTCCTAGAATGTCCACAGACCCACCCACTCTGGGAAAGATGGCCAGGGCAACAGCTAGAGAGGTGCCAGTCGCATACGAAAGTGGGGAAAGTACCTGGAAAAGAGGTTACTGCTGAGCAAGTGGCATTTTTCCCTCTGAGACCCCTCCCCCACCTACAGTGCCACAACGTGGTGAAACAGGTCGCCCTGTACTGATGAATACCTAAGGCTCCGCCCCTTACAATGTAACAGGAGTGAGAGCTATACCTAAGACACAGAGGCAAACAAACACAGGAGCCTGTCAAGATAAGGAGACAGAGAATTATGGCCCAAAATAGGGAAACGGATCAAGGGTCCAGTTGGAGAACTAAGAGATGAGGACATAGCCAACCTAACAGAAGCATAATTCAAAACACTGGTGATAAAGATGCTCACAGGCTTGACAGATATGCTTGAGTATGGCAGACACATAACAGAAGAAGTGAAGGCTATGCTAAGTGAAACGAAGGAATATCCACATGAAACCAATGGTGAAGGGAAGGAAACCGGGGTTCTCATCAATGAGTTGGAACATAAGTAAGAAAAAACAGTCAGCCAGTACAGAATGAGGAAACAACAATTGAAAAAAATGAGGAGAGGCTTAGAAACCTCTGGGACAACTTTAAACACGCCAACAACCGAATCATAGGGGAGCAGAAAGTAAAGAGGAAGAGCAAGAAATTGAAACCTTATGTGAAAAAATAATGAAGGAGAACTTTCCAAATTTGGCGAAGGAAAGAGACATACAAGTCCAGGAATCACAGAGAATCCTAAACAAACTAGACCCAAAAAGGACTACACCAAGACACATCATAATTAAAAGGCCAAAGGTGAAAGATAAAGAGAGAATCTTAAAAGCAAGAGAAAAGCAGAGTTACATACAAAGGGGTGCCTATAAGACTATCAGCTGATTTCTCAAAAGAAACTTTGCAGGCAAGAAGGGGCTGGCAAGAAGTATTCAATGTGATGAAAAGCAAGGACCTACAACCAAGATTATTCTGTCCAGCAAAGCTATCATTTACAATGGAAGGGCAGATGAAGTGCTTCCCAGACAAGGTAAAGCTAAAAGAGTTCATTATCACCAAGCCATTATTATATGAAATGTTAAAGGGACTTATTTAAGAAAAAGAAGATCAAAACTATGAACAATAAAATGACAACAAATTCACAACTATCAACAATAGAATCTAAAAGATAAAAACAAAATCCAACTAAGCAAACCAGAATAGGAACAGAGTCATAGGTATGGGGATCATTTGGAGGGTTACTAGCTGGGAGGGGGAAGGGGGAGAAATGGGGAAATGTTGCAGGGATTAAGAAGCATAATTGGTTGGTACAAAATAGACAAGAGGGAAGTTAAGAATAATATAGGAAAGGGTAAAGCCAAAGAACTTATATATGACCCATGGACACGAACTATGGGGGGTGGGATTGCTAAAGGGAAGGGAGGTACTACGCAGAGGGGAGCAAAGGGTAAAAAAATTTGGACTACTGTAACAACATAATCAATAAAATATATATTAAAAAACAAAAAAAAGAAAACAGGCACCAAATTCCTTAAGTCACAGAGTCTCCACAAACCATGGCACTGAGAACAGTCCAAGGTTAACCTAAGTAGGGTTGCTATTAATCACTGGACATTGCAGGTCCCTCCCGTTCTGAACCCAAACCCATATATGGCTCACAAAGAACAATATCAAATCTCTAATTCTATGCCATTGTCACAGTGCCCAAAATTGTCTGTATTTCCCACTAGTCTGCAATATCTTCGAGGGCAGAAACTGTGTCTATCTCATTCACCATTTCATTCCCACAGGCCTGGGACTTAATAAGCTTTTAGTATATATAGACACAACAAGTAAAGAGAAGAGCAAGGAGAGATGAACAAGAACAGCAACAAAAACAGAAAACAAACTCAGTACATTTAGGAAAGATTATCAAGGGCATTGGAAGCCAAGACCAAAATGTGGTGTTTCTCAGACAGTGGTAAGTTATCCTATATTGTCATACAGAGTCAGGTTTTCACATATCAGTATTCATAGATGTCTAGTGTAGAATTTGTGTTTAGACATCGTACATGATTGACTTATGTATTGCAAATTATATCTTACTCTACAAGATTAAAAAATTAAACATTTATTTAAAAATACATCTGTCACTCGGTTAATTTTTAAAGTCACACTAGCAAGACACAACAGAAATGGTATTAATGGAAGCTGTCATCCCGACCTACAACCTAGTCTGATTCTCCTATGAAGTAAATCCGCAAAATGATTAAACTGGATTGAGAAACAAGAGGCAAGTTAAAACAAACAGAATAGCTTTGTGATCATTTGGTAAAAAGAACTGAAGGAGAGCTAAGTCACTCTGCCGTGGCTAATATTTATATTGTAAATGCAACTCACAAGAGTAACAACGTCGTCCTGTTACTGGATAAGTACCAGTTCCTGGGAAATGAAAGAGTTGCCTTCATGACTTCCCTATCCTCACCCTTTTAGCATGCTAAGAGAGGCAGCTGATATTCAAATTAGCTACAGGTTTCCCCTCTGACCTCTCCAAGGCCTGAGGCCTACCCGAGGCCTTCGCCATGCTAGATGCCAATGGATGGTACTGTGTCTGGATGAAAGAGGAAAACTGACAAAGAAGGAACTGGAGAGTACCCACCCAGCTTAACCGGATAAGGACTGGGAGACTCCCCAAGGGAAAATGAAGAGTTTTGCACCATCCCCTGGATTTTGTGTATATTTTTGATGGCTACTTATGAGATTGATAATGGATGACACCAGCATACCACGATTTGATAATGGAGCCCACCTGAGTATCACGACAGACTTGGAGGGGCGTAGTAGTGAGGTTACACAATAAATCCGATTCTCTGGTGGAAAAGAGAAAAAGAAATGAGTGTCAAAACAAATGAAAATAATGGAAATGGAAGTTAACAATGTACATATGCCAAACTAATAAATATCATCTGAACCTCAATTTAAAAATGCACGTATCTTTCAATTCCCACTCAGGGCACATGACTAGGTTGCACGTCAGGTGCCCAGTTGGGGGTGCAAGTGAGAGGCAACCACACAGTGATGTTTACCTCCCTCTCTTTCTCCTTCCCGCTTTTTCTAAAAATAAATAAATAAACAAATAAATAAATTATTTTTTTTAATGCACATATCTTCCTTTTAATTTAAAGGGTGGAACTTTTCAGAAATTTTGGCGTTTCTACAATTCCACAGGCTTCCTTCTGTGTTACATGAATATTGGGGGAGAAGGGAGCATCTTTCACATACGTGTGAATGGGAATGATGCCCCTACTGGAAGTCATCTGAATGTCCCATTCCCAAATGCATCTCTGCCTTTAGGAAAAGTTACAAGTGCCTAATACGTTCATAAGTAAGGCTCCTCTTCCACCTTTAGCTTCCTCACTCCAGGTTCTTGGTTGCCATACTGATGAACTTTATGTCCACCTCATTGCCAGGCTCTTTTCTCCCCGGTCCTCCTGGGCTTTGCAGAAGCCGTTCCCTTTGCCAAGCAAATACTTCCCCACGCCCCTGCTCCTGACAATTCTTTTCCTCTTTCGGGCCTGAGGATGAGGCGTCACATCTGAAAAACCTTTGCCTAATAATAAAATAACTAAAACATACCAAGAACTTTCCATGCGGCAGGCACTGTTCTAAAGTTTTTCAAGTGTGTTGATCTTTAATTACCAGGGAAACTGAGGAAAGTAGGTATGATTATCCCACTTCACAGATGAGGAAACTGAGGTACAGAGAGAGGGAATTTCTAAAATAGTATTACAAAGATGGACCTTGAACTCTATAAGGAAGAAAGAAGCAATTGTGAGAAAATGGTAAGAACCAGTTAAGAACTGTGCCGGGACAGGGATCTTTTTGGCAAGCAAGCTGTTAAAATTTGAGGATTATGAGAAAAGAGAGAAAAATAGAAAGGGACTGCATTGCAGATTTCTGGAGACGGTGCAGCCTCTGAGGGTGACATGGTCCAGGATACAACCTTAAAAATGGGAGCCTGGACTGAAGGCAGGTGTCTTTGGCGATAACGTTACAAAATAAATCACTATTCCCCTGGCACCCAGCACAGTATTTGCTAAAATGTCTTAAACTGTCTCTTGGGTATACGGTGAAATGCAGCCCTTTCAGGCAGGCCCCAGCCAAAGCTTCCGCAAAGGCTTCTTGCTTTTGCTTCCCTGTCACCCAGCAGAAGAATATTCAACACGGCCCACAGAACATTCGCTGCCGGACTCCCAGGCGGGTCTCGCTCCCTTAACCGCGGGGAGGAGCTGCAGTGAAAGCTGCATTCGCTCGGCGGCTCATCAACTTCTGGCCTGTTGTCCCTTGCACGAGAATTCGCCTCAGAAAAGGTGCAGCCAGGCACGCAAGTTCTAGGCCAGACCGCCGGCATCGAAGTGTGGGAGCTTGGCGACCGCTCGACGGCCGTCCCCAAGGCCGTCCTCTGGCCCAGGCGCCAAGGAGCGAGTCCGCGCCCCAGCGTGAGGCATTTGCAGCTTCGCCTCAGCGGCAGGAGGCGGGCTCGCCGGCGGCTGCTGTAGGAAACCCGGCCTCCCTCAGGCTTCGAAGACCGGAGAAACCTCGTGCGCAAGGGTTCCCCGCGCCTTCGCGCGCCAGCGGCTCCGTCGGAACAAAGGGCGGGAAGTCCTGCCCCACCCCTTATGGTACCGGGAGGGGCGGGGCCGCGGCAGGCACCGCCCACGGGGCGCGCGCGCTGCCCCAAGGCAACCGGCACAACACAACAAAATGGCCGCCGCGCCGCTGGGCACCTGAAGGGAACTACGGGCGCGTCTCCGCCCTGCCGCGTACCACGGCCCGCTGGGCTCGGCTTCTCCGCACTGAGTGCCAGGTCTGGTGGTAGGTGTTTTCCGGCATCCTGAGACGGAACGGGGGCGGCCTGCGGCAAAGGCGGGAAGGCCTGACCAGCTCGGGATGCATTCGGGGCGGGGGCGTGTGCTTGGGAATTGGGATTGGATGCGAAGGAGGGGAGGTCCCGGAACGGGCGTGGGGAGGTTTGAAGAGAGGGCGGTGGAGGTGAGGAGCCGGGAGATGCAGGGAGGTTGGGGATAGAGGACGCGAGGATACGGCGCTCAGAAGAGGACGGTGGGGCTGGTGGGTGCCAGGTGACAGGGATAACGGACGGTTCGGTTATCCTGACGGGTGTCATGGTATCGGGCAGAATACAGTACGTGGAAAAAGATGAGAATTGGGATATTGGGAAGAAGTGTTAAAGGAGGGGTGAATTTTGATGTAAAAATTTGCTTTTAAGTCTTGATATTTTCCAGCTTGTGTGTTACTTAACTGGCTCTGTGACTTTGGGCGTGTTCCTTAATCTTCCTGAGCATGTGGTTTCTCATTTGTTAAAATAATTGCTAATGACTTTTGAGTGTGTAATATATGTCAGATTCAGGTCTAAATCATTTGCATGTATTAACTAATTTAGAATTTAAAATAACGTGTGTGAGATTACCGTCCCCATTTTAAGAATGCAACTGAGAATCAGAGAGGTCATGTAATTTACCTAATGTCACACAGTGAGGAAGATCAGAATTTGAACTCAGGGTGTTTAGTTCCAGAATCCACATTCTTAATCCTTAATGATACACTGCTACTTATACATGAGGTTAACAAGTCTGATCTTACAGTATTTGCAAGAATTTAAATTTGGTAGTGTCTTAAAGTCCTTAGAATAGTCCTTTCTTCATTCATTCAACAAATATTTATTGTGAACCAAACAGACAAATAGAGTCCCTGCTGTCTTGTAGCTGAAACTCTAGAAGAAACAAGAAGTAATCAAGTTGTAAAGGAGACCACTTTGTGCAGAGACCATTTATAATAGGAGATATAATCCAGCTGTGCATCTTGAGTGTAGAAGCCCTCCCTTCTCAGCTCTGTATTTTTAGAGCCTAGTACAGTCCTTGGAACCCTGGCTGGTTTGGCTCAGTGGATTGAGCGTCGGCCTGCGAGCTAAGTGTCGCTGGTTCGATCTTCCAGTCAGGGCACATCAGAGAAGGAAAACTCTGACTCCAAAAAACCTCCGCTGCCTTGCGGCATACCTCTTCAGGGGAAAGGCTAAGGGAGTAAACTCCGACAGAAAATCCGGAGCCGGAGTCCCTAAGGCGGTTTGACGTTGTAGTCAACACCGGCAACTCCTGCGGCGCACCTGAAGCCAAGCTGTATTGACTCCGTCTTTCCCTTGGATCCTTCAGCTGCAAAGAGAGGGGGGGTCTGCTGCATGGGCAACAGCAGACCCTCCATATCACCCTGCCCAGGCTCTGTAGCTTCAGCTTCACTGGAGAGGACACTCCAGCGTCATCGTAAGATGTCGATTCAACACGGGAGGAGACAGATACCGTGTCACTCCCGAGTCGGACTGCACAGCCATTCTCGGCGGTGCAGATAGACTCTTGGGAAGCTACACCATCGTCTCTCGAGACGGACGGCTGCCGACGACGAGTCCTTGGAGCAAAAAAGTTGCTCAGTAAACCTGATGACTGAATAAATAAATAATGGAAAGGTGTGGGAAGCTTGGGTGTTAGAGTTCTTGAGTAGAATGGAGAGATGTGAGATGAGAATTCAGGGTGTTGATGGACAGAGAAGGACATAAATGTCAGGATGTTAAAAGGGAAAAGCGAGCAGCTAGGTAATTATTTTGGGATAAAGAGGAATAGGTGGTTTGAGTATTTTCTTTGAGGAGGGAAATAATTGGAAGTCGGAGTATTGTAATAGATTAAGGTGTCAGACTATTTCCCGGGATGAGCAGTTTGGAAATCAGAATGGATATTACAATCTGAAGCAGGGTAGAGAAATGGAGGAGACTAATATAGTCTTAGAGAACTGGGACAGAATTCATCGGAAAATTAGGTATTCAGAATGGGATGAAGGATAGGAGGCAGAGCTTGGCAATTGTATTTGGAAAGAAGAGCGGCTGGATTAGAGACTTTGGAGAGGAATGGGAATCAGGACTTGAGAAAGTTAAACCGCAAGTATTTAAATGGGTCCAAGGGTATGGAATAAAGTAGAATTATAGGGAAAGTACACAGGTGTGATTAAAGGGCCAAGGGATGTAATGGGGAGGGATTTGGTGGTCAAGAAAGGGGGATGAATATCTGCATATTGTAGTGGACTGGGAAGAAATGGAAAGTTTGGGGATTATTGAGGTCTGCTTTGTTTAGAGAAGATCATAGAAGAAAATGGAAAGCTAGGAAATGCTGGAGAGAAGTAGAGGTGTGCTCTCTGCCAAGCTGTGATGCTTGGGATTGTTAGATCAGGGCAGGTATCTAAGTCTCAGAGTGCAGGATGGGTGGAGTTTTGGTGCCTTGTCATATGATTCTGATTATCACATTATTCTGATTATCACATTATTCCAGTGGCTTTCTCTTGCTCTGCAGACCACCTTGTGGGCCTTTAATATGTGTCTCTAGTTCTGGAATTTGTTTGGTTTTATTTTCTTTTTGTCCTTACTGTTTACGTACTCTATCCCTGCTTTTCAGCTCTGTCTTCTCTTTACTATTGCTCGGTCCTTGTTTATGTCATTGCTAACGACATCCTAGGGTCAAACAACATCCTCATCTTTCCCTTAAAATTGTAGTTTGGAATTTACTATCTCCATGTGGTTGCTTCTGTAATAATGCTAGCCATTCAAACACAGTAAATTCCTAAGCCCAGTTCAGGAAGTTAGCTATGCTAGGAGATTGTAATACATATCTATTGTTTCAATGTCCAGGCTTTACAGGAGGTATGACGACCCAGGGAGGGAACCTGGGAATGCACTGTGACACAGCAACCGTCACTTAATCTTCATGTTAGAATTCATAAAAGGAAGGAATTGATCTATATTTCTGGAATTTTATCTAACATGTATTTTTCTTAACTCTAAGTGAGTAAGATAGGGTTTTCTTATCAGGAGAGATATAAAGGACTTCATGATAGTTTAGTGAGGCCTAAGTGTCTTAGTCTTTAGGATGTTATGAGAAGAATTCAGTATGGTTCAGAATTTTAAGAATTAAAAAACTTATGGTTAAGATGGAGGCATAGGTAGACACTCTTCACCTCCTCATGCAACCACAAGAATTACAACTAAGCTCAAAAAAAACAAAAACAAACAAAAAACACCCAGAATGCCAGAAAATCAAACTCTATGGAAGTCCAACAACTTAGGATTTAAAGAAACCATATTCATACAGATGGACAGGAGGGACAGAGTCATGCAGTCGGGCCAGAGAGAACATGGTGTGGTGCAGAGAGGCGGTGGTGACGTTGGTATCAGAATGGTCAGTCCCACATTCATAAGTGGTGGATAATAATTGGGAGGGTTACTGTGGGAGCGAGTGATTCCTACCCCAATCAGACTGCACAGCCCAAGAGTCCAGCGCTGGGAAGATAAAAGCTCATAGCTTCTGACTGTAAAATCCAGGAGGGTTTGGGGTGGTGGAAGAAACTACTGGTTTCTCAGGAGAGTCCGCTAAAAGGCCCTGCACAGACTTAAAATGTACGCAAACCCACCCACTCTGGGAATCACCCCCAGGACAATAGCTAGAAGGGCACTCGTCGCATATGGGAAGTGGGCGAAGTGACGAGAAATGGGTTGCATGCCAGGCAAACTTCCAGAAGCCAGGCAGTGGCATTGTCCCCTCTCTGACCCCTCCCATCACACAGAGCCACAGAGCAATGAAGCAGGTTGCCCTCCCCTGGCAAATACCTAAGGCTCCATCCCATACAACTTAACAGGTGTGCTAAGACAGGGAGTCAAAGCAGCTCTACCTAATACACAAAAACAAACACAGGGAGGCTGCCAAATTGAAGAGACAAAGAAACATAGCCCAAATGAAAGAACAGAACAAAACCACGGGGGTGGGGGGGGGGACTAAACAAAATGGAGATAGCCAACCTATCGGATGTAGAGTTCAAAACGCTGGTGATAAAGATGCTGAGAGAACTCACTGAGTATGGCAAAAACATAAGGAAAGAAATGAAGGTTACACTAAGGATAATAAAGATAAATCCAGAGGGAACCAACAGTGAAGGGAAGGAAGCTGGAATTCAAATCAACAATTTGGAACATAAGGAAGAAATAAACATTCAACCAAAACAGAAAAGAAACAAGAATGCAAAATAACGAGAGAATAAAAGACTCTGGACATCTCCAAAAGTGCAAACATCTGAATCATAGGGGTGCCAGAAGGAGAAGAGGAAGAGCAAGAAATTGAAAACTTATTTGGAAAAAAAAAAAAAAGGAAAGAAAACTTCCCTAACTTGGCAAAGGAAACATATGTAAGTCCTAGAAGCACAGAGAGTCCCAAACAAGCTAGACCCAAAGAGGACCACACCAAGACACATCATAATTAAAATGCCAAAGGTTAAAAATAAAGAGCAAATCTTAAAAGCAGTAAAAGAAAGGCAGGAAGTAACCTACAAAGGAGTTCCCATAAGACTATCATTTTATTTCTCAAAAGAAGTGTTGCAGGCAAGAAGGGACTGGGAAGAAGTATTCAAAGTGATAAAAAGCAAGGACCTACAACCAAGATTACTCTATCTGGCAAAGTTATCCTTTAGAATGGAAGGGCAGATAAAGTGCTTCCAGACAAGGTAAAGCTAAAGGAGTTCTTCATCACTAAGTCATTATTACATGAAATGTTAAAGGGACTTATTTAAGAAAAAGAATAAGATAAAAACTGTGAACATTATAATGACAACAAACTCATAACTATCAACAACTGAATCTAAAAGAAACAAACAAAAAAACTAAGCAAACAACCAGAGCAGGAACAGATGCATAGATATGGAGATCATTTGGAGGGTTATCAGCTGAGAGGGGGAGTGGGGAGAATGCAGGGATTAAGGAGCATAATGGGTAGGAATAAAATAGGCAAGGGGATGTTAAGTATAATATAGGAAATGGAGAAGCTGGAGAACTTACAAGCACAACCTATGGACATGAACTAAGGGGGTATTGCTGGAGGGAAGGGGGCTACCAGGCAGAGAGGGGCAAAGGAGGAAAAAGTGGGACAATATAATAGCATAATCAATAAAATATCCTTATAACAAGAAGAGAGAATATTAAGATGCAGTAAAGGAGGAAAAAATGGGACAACTATAATAGCATAATCAATAAAATAGAGTTCTAAAAAGAAGAGAGAATATTAAGATGCAGTATTCAAAATAAGTGCATTGTACAAAAATATGTATGTGTTTTTTTTTAACCAAGAAACTCAAAAAATATAAAGCATATTTTTTAGCATGTAGCACAGGTGATTATTTTAATTTAAAATTTTTCTATGATGCCATTGGATAGAAAAAGTATATAGAAGTGGGAACTGTGCCTTGTCCCTCCACTCTTCTATTTTTTAATCTGTAGCCCTTATGAAAACTACATTTAATTTAGGAATAAATAAAGTTTTACTTTTAAAACACATGCCTCTTAGCTCTTCTCAAGTTTGAGTATATTATTCTTATTTGGAAAGAGACTGCCAGTACAGCTTAGCATTGAATCATTAATATTACTGAGACTTTTTTCTGTCGTAGAATGGTATAAGACCAAAAAAAAAAAATTGTTTACCACACTTGTGCGATCAAGACCCAAAACACTGTGGCTATGGCATAAATAGCAGTTATGTGAATTAGTGGGAAGCTTTTCTGACCTATATGGATGGTTTCGTCGTCGGCAGCCGTCCGTCTCGAGAGACGATGGTGTAGCTTCTTAAGAGTCTATCTGCACCACCGAGAATGGCTGTGCAGTCCGACTCGGGAGTGACACGGTATCTGTCTCCTCCCGTGTTGAATCGACATCTTGCGATGACGCTGGAGTGTCCTCTCCAGTGGAGCTGAAGCTACGGAGCCTGGGCAGGGTGATATGGAGGGTCTGCTATGGATGGTTTAACATGGAAAAAAATAGTGAAGACACGTAGAAGTTTCCAGTTTAAAGTGGACTGGACCACTGGGACAAGGCAGGTGGCCATAATGTACTATATAACTGTGAAATAATAGTCCTTTTAAAAAACAAATAGAGCAGGATTTTACTCTCTTCAAACTAGTCACCTTAAGAAACTAGATCATGAGTTCAGCGATGCTATTGTATTAAATTTTCTGGCTTATTCCCATGAGTATTGTTCGCATTTAGGGAACCCTGGGGGAGGAACAGGATGGGAGGAAAATGAGGAAGAAATGGGGGAAATGATCAATTCATTTCAGAGGGGTTGAATTTAGGATGCCAGTGAGGTGTCAAGTAGGCAGCTGGGAATAGGAGTCTGGAAGTTAGAAAAGTTGGATTGAAGATATAAATATCAGTAAGGAGGTGGCATTGGGATCCATGGACTTGCATTAGATTGTTGAAAATGTGGTTAGAGAGAGGCTAGACGAGACTTGAGGACTCTGACCTTTAAAGATTGAATAGAGGAGTGCAAGCCAGCAGAGGAGGCGGAGAGCAGCCAGGGACGCAGGATGATAGCAGGGTAGGGTGGAATCCCAGAAGCCGGAGGACGATACTGTTTCAGGGAGAGAGTGCTCCTCACTATTAGTATTGATGGTTGACAAATATTTTCAGCTTCCTGCATTCTAGGATGCCTTGTGGGTGGAAAGGGCATTGTGACTAGTTCCAGCCAATAAATTGAAAACAGAAATGACTGGTAAGACTTAAGGCTGGGGCATGTGCCAATACAAGACCCTCTGGAGGTCTCTTTTTCTCTCTGGCTAGGTGATGGGCAGTGTTTGAAATAGTGTCTGCTCTTGCCAGCTTGGAGTAGTGTGGGGCCTAGCATCTGTAGCCTCTGAGTGGATAACTTTGTAGTCTTGAAAATTCTGGAAATAGATTAATTGTTTTGATAGTCTAAAAAATTAACCTTGTTAAATACACTGCAAATTCTTACAGGTTTTGGTGGACACTTGGCTTTTTTCTTGCAATGAGGAAAGGCTCTCAGCAAAAATATTCCAACCCAAAGATGCCATCATCATCTCTGTCCAATATGAGATCTAGGTCACTTTCACCGTTAGGAGGACCCAAGACTCTGCCTCTTCATTCTGGAGGACAGTGGAGTAAGCAAGTCAGGACTGCAGATGAAAGCACTATACTTCCGAACTACCAGGACCATCGAGGTATTGCTTTCTAATCTAACAATCCGACCACAGGTTCTTAAGTAGAAATGGAAAATACTGGACTTAACGTTTTTGGTCCAAATGTAACATATAACCTGGTACTAACTTGACCTGTTGTTTTTATTGACAGACGCTGTGTAAGGACAGTGGAGGACGGAGGCTTCTGGGGGAGGGTGAAGATGTCTGAAAGGGTTAGGAGAAGGGAGTTTTCACAAAGAGGAAGCTAGGACGCTTTATTTCCTGTGTTGGGAGAGTGCCTTATAGCTCGTCCACCAAATTTATCATCGTCCTTGGTTTGGGGGAGGGCAAATCTGTTCGCTTCAGAACGGAGTGCCTTAACTGAGTATAAAAATATTATCTACCCTTGGGCTACTTCAGTTGCTTATTGGCAAACTGCTTATCTGGGAAGGGACTGATTTCCACATAAGGACATACGTATATTCCACCAAGGTTTTTATTTTTTTCTTAGAAGCATTCCATGAGTCTGGGAATCTGTTTTAAAAAATAGATTCTTTTTCTTTTTTTTTCTAAGAATATGTTTAATGTGATGAAATGTAAAAGAAAACTATGTAATTTTTTTTTCAGAGTCACTAAATCAGAGCTGTCAAGCTCTATTTACCTGAATATGTGATCAGTTTTTTATAAATAAGCATTACAGCATTTCTGTCAGTTGGTACACTGTTATTTTAACTTGATTGATATTTTAGAATATTAATCATTTTCTCTCCTAGAGCAGCCCAAATTAAAGAAAAAAAAACTTATTTTGAACCAAAATAAATATAATATTAACTCATTATAAATAATCATAGGCAGTCTCTGGCCCAGAGCGTGGATCTAAACCCAGGATCACTCCTCTTCTTTTCATGGCTGCCTTTTAATACTACCATGGCTTGAATAAACTCTGATGGCAATATCAGAAAGGTCTTAGGAAAGGGTGCAATGGGTGCTATCCATCAGCTTAGTACTTTATAAAATATGATGCGGTCTTCTTTATTGAGAAGAGCAACAAATTTGAGTTTCTCACCATTAAAAAATATAGGAAAAGAGGATTTTTAAGAATTTAAGCATTTTTGAACTTTAAATTGGAATTAAAAAAACTAAAAATACAAAACGCAAGTTATTTTTTTAATTGCTAAAAATTTCAGTGCTGTATTGGATTAAAAGTATGTTTGGTATTCATTTGCCTGGATTCGTACATTACTAACTGCAAGATTTTGAGCAAATTATTATAATTTTTTAAATAAATGGCAATATGAATTTCTATCTCAGAGATTTGTTGTATAAATTAAATTTTTTAAATGTACAGTATTTAGCACAAAGCTTGGCACACAGCTAACAGAGAGTGGCGCAAAAGTAGGTTTACAGTGGTGAGTACATGAAACAAGGTTTATTCGTGTATTATTATTTATTAATTATTTTATTACTTGCCATACGAATAAATATAAGCCTACTTTGCCCCACTCTCTATTTATAAACTGTTATTGTCATTATTATGAAATGCTATATAAAGTAAAATAATATTATTAAAGCTGTCTTTATATTTGCATAATTAAGCATTTTTTATTTTATAACATCAAAACAATTTGTTTTCAGAGCATTCATGTCTTCCTTTCAGAAGCTGATTCACATGCAGGAGTCCGATATATTACAGAGGCCCTTATTAAAAAACTTACTAAACATGACAACTTGGCCTTGGTGAAATCTCTGAACCTTTCACTTTCTAGAGATGGTGGCAAGAAATTTAGGGTAAGTTACTGACATTTCTGGATATAGGCATTGTTTTTGATATTTCTGTGCTTTAAAACTGGAAAAAAAAACAAGATAATATATTTACAGTAACATCTCATACTAATGTGACCTAATTTGCAGCAGACTTTTATTGTTTCCAGTGAAAGTTCTATAGCAGAAGTATATGACATCTTCAAATTCATGAATAGCTATTATTTTTTTTTCATTATTGACTCTAGAGAAAGGGTCTATATAGTAGTCTGCCGGCCAAATCAGGCTTGCTTCCTATTTTTATAAATAAAATTTTATAGCCACACTCATTTGTCTGTGGCTGCTTTTGCATTACAATAGCAGAGGTACTATAAGTAGTTGTCACAGTGACTATGTGGCCCACAAGCCAAAAAAGTTAACTATCTGGATTTTTGCAGAAAAAGTTTGCTGATCTCTTCTCTAGAGTGTTTACTACTTTAATTCATAAACTGTACAACATGAACATATTGTAATAGTCAACGTAATTTTTTAATTACAAAAATATTAACTTAGATAACTACTACATTCGTCACAAAAATGAATTCCAGAACGTTGAAGATCTCAATCAAAACAAAACAAAACAAAGGTCAACCAATAAAAATGCTATGAAAGTACTAGGGAAGAATATAGGAGAATGTATTTTTAAATGTTAAGTTGGGAAGGCCCTGCTAAGCAAACACCACCCCTGCCACCACAAAGAAAAATATTGACAGATTTAGCTTACATAATGATTGAAAAGTTGTGTTTAATGAAAGATATTGTTTAAAAAGTTAAAAGAAAAACAACAAACTGACAGGTCGTTATTTCAACTTATGGAGAGTATCCACATACTATAAAGAGCTTCTACAATTCACTAAGGCAGACAACTCAATGGAAGGTGTCCAAAGGATATGAACAGACCATTCACATAAGTATTAAAAGTGGCTAATATTAACATGAAAATGTGTTCAACTTCATTAATATCAAAGAAATGTGAAGTAAAACTCAGCAATTAAGTTTAAACTTACTGAGTTTGTACTCACCAACCCAGGAATTCTATTCCTCAGTGCCTATTCAACTGACATTATTTCCCCATGTATCCAAAAAATGTTTATATATTTATGTTTATTAAGCATTATTTAAGATAGGAAAATTGGAAATAGCCAAATGTCTGTCAATAGGGGATTGGTTAGATATATTATGGTGCGATAATGGACTATGAAATACTATCAGGTGTCTTTAAAAGTAAGTTAGAGCTCTATGTATTAGTGTGGGACTATGTCCACAGCATATTTAATAAAATGAATTCTAAAACATTTTGTATAGTAATGTCTCAAAATATTTTTAAAAAATCTATTTTCTTCTACATGTGTATATCTGGATATAAATTAATATACCCCAGCCTCTTAACAGTGGTTACCTTTGAACAGTGTGATTTTTTTACAGGGTCCTGGGAACCCAACAAAGAGAGCTTTTTTGCTTTGTCTAAAATTTGTATTAGAATATATTTATGTCATATAATTAAAAAGGAAAAAGGAGCAATGCTGGAGTTTAAAAGTTGAAAAATGAATATCAAATTAGTATGATTTACTAATGGTTATTTATTTTATGGTTATTATGTCAGGCTGTGCGAGTAGGGAGAAAGGTAAATAAGCTTAGTTTCTGATCTCTGGGAACTTAGAGTTCAGTGTGAAGACTGCCTTAGGATTAAGAGGAGAAATAGTGGAGGAGAACCAGAGCATGGGAGGGGCACACCCTTCAAAGAAGCCTGAAGGAGCTATTGGGACAGGACAAAATCCGAGAGTATGATGAATTGAGGCCAAAGGAGGGAGAACTTAAGGCAGGAAGGATGATATGAAATGTCACAGGACAGTCAAACAGGATGAAAACTTAGAAGAGGTCAGTTGGATTTGGCAATTAAAAAGCCCCTTCTGCTCTGGTTGGTATCGCTCAGTGGGTTGAGCACTGGCCTGCAAACCTAACGGCCACCTATTTGATCCCCAGTCAGTGCACATGTCAGGATTGCAGACTGAGCCCCCAGCTGGGGGCTTGTGAGAGGCAACGATGGATGTTTCTCTCACATGGATGTTTCTGTCCTTCTCTCTCTCACTCCCTTCCCCTCTCTAAAATAAAAAGTAAAAATAAAAAAGATTTTTTAAAGCCCTTTCATCTGTTTCTCAAATTCACCAAGTTCATTCTTTCAGGGCCTTTGCATTTTCTTTTCTTTGCCTGGTAATCTCTGCCCCCAGATGTGCACACAGCTGGCTTCTTATCAAGGTCCGAACTCAGTGTACGTCTTCTGGGAGGCCTTCTGTCACATGACCCAATCACAGTTAGCCACCTTCTCCTCAGTACTCTCTTATTCTTTCAGTCAATAAATATTTGTGTAGTACCCATTATGTACCAGGCGTTATGCTGTAGCAGTAAACACAGCACACAAAATCTGTCCTCTTAGTGCCTTGTATTCTGTCACATCATGTCATCTTTATTTTCTTGTTAGTATGCTTCATTGTCTGAAAATTTTGTTTATGTTTTCATTTGTTTATTGACTTCCTCTGTGAATGAAAACAAGAACCTGTTTTCCTTATTCACGACCATATTTCCAGTACCTGAACAGCTCCTAGCAAATAAATATAAATATTTGTGGGAGGGATGAGTGAATGGTGATCTTGGAGAGACAGCTGTTTGAATACATAGCAAGGGCAGAGATATATTGCCTTACGAATAGAGTAAGAGTGAGGAAATGTACCTAATTCTTGTGGGAACATGGTGGCAAACAAGAAAGATAAAGTGAGGGCTTGCTAGGAAGACAAATTTGGTGTGACGTGATTTATGTAGGAGAGAGTGAGCATGTTGAACATAGGCTTCTGCAGCAGGGCACTTGTCTAATTCACTGTTATATCTCCATAGCCTGGTGCTACACCCAGTGTGTAATAAGCGTGTAATGAATATCTGTTACGTAATGACTGTTTTTAAACTTGAGGGGAAGACCTAGGAGAAAGATTAAAGATGCAAGTGTATGGGGAGAGGAGATGGGTAAGGTTATGCAGGAGTCTAAGTACATTGTTGAACTTTGAAGGAAGAAGGAGAGGAGGGAGGGAGAAGCATGAAAAAGTTAAGGCAGAGGAAAAGATGAGGTGGGGGAATTCTTGTTGGATAGTCTTGCACCTCTTAGTATATAAGAAATGTAATCTTGGAGAGTTTGGCAGCTTGGCTAGAGCTGATCTCTTGGTCAAGGAGAGCCTCACCAGGGATTGTCTAGGAAAACAGTGAGGGTTTATTGTTCTCTATGACTGATCACGTATTTACATGTTGTGCTTATGTCAGGGCGTCTATTGTGTAAAATATTAATTCATTTGTTTTCAACTAGTATATCGAAAATTTGGAAAAATGTGTTAAACTTGAAGTGCTGAATCTCAGCCATAATCTAATAGAGAAGATTGAGAAGTTGGATAAGCTGTCAAAATTACGTGAACTCAACTTATCCTATAACAAGATATGGTAAGTATGTACTTCTTTAGGTAGCGCCGCAGGATCATTGTCTTTGTTAAAGAGGTAGACTGATGCTGCCCGTGTTACTGAAAGAAACCTTTGAAACAGCAGGCACTTTGATCCTTTATTCATTGCATGTCTGGCCCTTCCCAGATGAATACTGCCTTCATGATTCGGCACTATTAAAGTACAGAGTAATATCTATCTAGCATTATCAAAGAAGGAGATAGGTTTTTTGAGTACCAAATTTTATCTTAATTCCATTTTAGCAGTAAGTTTTCCCAGATAGAGTCTTTGATTCACTGCCTGTTACATGAAGAAAGCTGACATGAAGCAGTATTAACCCTGTAATTTTGATCCTAAAGATATTTCAATTCATTTTATCCTGTGTGTTTATCCTGATGTTCTTTGCTCAATGATGTAAGAAATATACTCTCCATATTGTTTCCATTTCATAATATGTATTACTTGGAGAGATAAACATAAAATTGACTAGCTAAAACTGCACTTAGAAGCCTTATTATAGACAAATGATATAACTATCAAATCTTGAAAATCTTTGTATCTGTATACTTTCCCCCCACTTTAGACTTGGTATATATAAGGGCCAAAGAACAACTAACAGTGGCAGAAACTCTTATATGGCAAAAATAAATGGGAAAATAACTGATTAATGAATCAAATCCTTAATATAGAGTTTGTATAAAAAATAATTGATCCTAACAAAAATAATTTCAACAAAATGAAAATAAAAATAAAGAAACTTGGAAATATTTGCCTGGTATACTGTTCTCCTGACCAAGTAATTAAATTGACAATTACATTGGAATTAACTTGGGAAAATATTTCGTCAGTGAAAATTCATCAGTATGGGTGATGCTTTATTAACTTAAATATTCTCATTAAAATATTTGTGTTTATAAATACAGTATTATTCTGGGGGTCCACGAGCTCAAAATGGCAGCCTTATCCTGCTTGCTTAGCAAATCTTTCAGTAATGATTGAAAGTAATGGTTACGGGCATCTGCGGGGCTGTAACCCATAGCACTGGGTTTTCCAGCTCTCCCCTGGCTGTCCAACGCTAGTACTCTTCACAGTGGTTAGTGAGAATGCCACAGACAGACTCTTCCTTCTGTGTTGTGGGATCATAAAGTTTGATAGTAAGAGAGGTAGGATTTCTGGCCTCAGTGATGAAGATGTTACCAAAGCTGTTGTGCTGAATTTGTTTTTAGCTGCATTTTTTTATTTTTTATTTTTTGGTTCTCATCTATGAAAAGGGTTGATAAATTATGATTGTGAAAAGTAACCTCACAGAAAACCAAAGTTGTTAATTCTAAAAATACAGCAGAGGGACTCTATCATGGTACTTACTAAGTTTGATTTTACCCTTTGATTTCCAGCAAAATTGAAGGCATAGAACATATGTATAATCTGCAAAAGCTAAACCTTGCAGGAAATGAAATTGAACATGTTCCAGCATGGTTAGGGAAGAAGTTAAAATCTTTGCGAATCCTCAATCTGAAAGGCAACAAGATATCATCGGTAAGTTATCCAGAGTAGCAAGAATGTTTTTCAAATTTTTAGACTTGTTGAAAAAAAGATTAAAATCTAAGTTTTAAAAAAGTGGGGTCTCTTCTTTTAAGATCAGTGGTCCTTTGATGGAACATTAAATTTAGACATAACCTGGGATTCTCTAGGGTAATTAAATATAATCAGTCCTAGTTTTACATGGTTCCATGTAACTGAGAGTTGACTTCTTAGCATTTTCACATCAGTTATTTCATTTGAGTCTCAGAGCACTCTTGTTAAGAAGACAGTGCAGGGATTATTTTAGAAATACTATGGGGGGTTACGGCGCTGGGTGGTGGTGGGCAAAGGGAGAAAAAGGAACAACTATAATAGCATAAACAATAAAATACAATAAGTAAACAAAGCACTGTGAGTTAGGTACCACAGTTTTACTCCCATTTTTAAGTATAGTCTCGCAGAGGTTAAATCTCTTACTTAAAGTCACTTACTTTGTATCAGAATTCAGGTCACTGAATGTCTGGAACAGATTTCTTTTTTTCCAATTTATGAATTAATCTCGATTATTGTATTAGGTGTTTTGGGAGGTTAATCACTAGTCGTTTATAGTAGGGCAACTTTATTGTGGTTCACATAATCTGATAATGATGTATATTTTTCTCTGGAGTGTAATTTATGATTTTCTTTGATATTCATAATTAGACTTTTAATATTACTAAGTAAAATCATTAATATATTTAAATCTGTATTAGAACTGGAACAATCATGCTATAATTTAAAGAACATCAGTCTTAAAATAGAAAATAAAAGATGTGCCTTCTAGTATGTGTCTAGATTTGTCTTCTCTCACCTTGAAGAAACTCTTCATCTCTCTGAACCCCACTGCTTAAGTTGGAGAAAACAATCTCTACCCTGCCTCCTTTACAGGAGCTTTATGGGCTAAGATGAAATGATAGATGTGAAAATACTCTAAAAATTTAAAAACAATAGCTCTTCGGTTGCATTCCTTAAACCTTCACCAGTGGAAGCAGTAGTAATAAACAACAGTGTGTAATGCTGTGCAGTGAACCATGTCTGTGCTTTCTTATTTCATCTTTATAAAGATCTGATATGGTGACTCTGCCATTTCACTGTGATGGCCCCAGAGCCTCCGAGCCCAGGACCCACGCCGTGTTGCACGTCACCTTGGAACTCCTAGGGCTTACGGGGTGATGGGGTGGCTATGAGTCTAAAATTTCCCACAAATATTTATTTATGATTATTTCTAATTTGGTATCACCTTTCATCCCAGTTCACATTTGACATTGGCATCAATAAGAGTGATACACGTTCACTTGGGTAGAATTTATTTGTGCTAACTATTAATAGTAGTTTCTCAACCTTTTAAAATCCCTTTTTGGATAAACATAAACATCTCACTTCAAAACTGAGTATCTCCACATATCCTTATTTCTTTTAACTATTAATTATAGCCATTATCTGAAGATTTAGCACATTTTTTTTTTCAATGTGTTCAATCAGTGTAATGAAATGACAGCAGGTGTAGAGGTACACAGGTTTAAATTCAAATCCAGTTTCATTCACTTATAACCTCTGAGCTTTGGGCAAGTTACATAACTTCTTTGAGCCTCAGTTTCTTCATGTGTAAAATTAAGATGATTCTTATATCGTAGGTGGTTGTGAGAAGTCACAAATGAAATGGTATATGGAAATGCCTAATATTGCCCTGATGTACTATAGATACTCAGATACTCCTGTCTTATTCCTCCCCTCACATACTACTTTTTGATAATGGGTTTCATGAACAGGTTCCTTGTCATGTTAATAGCAATTTCCTGTATTTATTACTTCTTTCGGTATGTTTATGATGTTTAAACTCTACCAATAATGTTATATGTCATTTCAGCTTCAAGATGTAAGCAAGCTGAAACCACTTCAAGACCTGACCTCTCTGATCCTAGTGGAAAATCCAGTTGTGGCCCTTCCTCATTACTTCCAGTTTACCATTTTTCACCTCCGTTCACTGGAAAGTTTGGAAGGTCAGCCAGTAACCACTCAGGACAGACAGGAAGCTTTTGAGAGATTCAGTTTGGGTAAAGCAACATTTTTTTTTTTTAACTAAATTTGGGTGGGATAAGAATAATTCAGAAGTTATCCATAAAAATACATTATATTATGAACATTATAATGCTGTTAAAATTTTCATGGTAAGATGCACCATAAATCTATTAATCCAACAAATAGTCTTTGAACATGTATTGTGTGCCAGGCACTGTATCTGGCACTAAGGATACAATGATGAGGAAGACACATGGTACTGGCCTTTGCGCAGCTTGCGTTTTAGTGGAGAAGACAGACAAAAAAGCAAGGAAGCCCTGATAAAGTAGCAGAGGAGACCACACTTTCTCAGTAAGTGTGGAGTGAAGGAACCCTCTATGAGGAAGTGACTAAGCTGAAGACAAAGGTGAGAATGGATTAGCCATGTGAACAAAGGCATTCATGGAGAGGGAGCAGCTTATACTTTGAGGTTGGGTAGACCCTGGTGAGTTAGGGAACTGAAAGAAGATCAATATGACTGGAGGGACAGCTCAAAAGACATTTGGGGAGATGGAGGCGGGCGAGGGATAAAATAGCACAGGTCCTTGGGGTTTGGATTTTATTCCAGGTGCAGAAGAAAGCCATTGACAATTTTTAACCGTGAGTGGGACTGAGTCAGTTTATATATTAGGGTTATTTTTTATACAAGATGGTGGATGATTCGGAGCAGAGCAAAATGGAGTTAAAGGGACATGTCAGGAAGCTGCTGCAGAAATCTAGGCTAGAAATGTTGATGGCCTGTATTTAGATGGTGGGTTTGGTATATCAATGGGTCAGTTTTGGAGGTTTAGCAGCACTTTTTAATGAATTGGAAATTCCCAGACTTCTGGCATGAGTAAGTGCTTGGATGGTGATATTTTATATAAAAATGGGAGAGCTTAGAATGCTGAGTTTGAATGTCTGTGGAAAACCAAGAGGAGTTGGAAATGTGAGTCTGGAGTTCAAAAAGATCTATACTAGACATATAAATTTGGGAATCATCAGCATAAAATGATCATTTAATTCCACCAGAATCAACTAGCTCACTCAGGCAGGGTTTGGGATGAGCAAGAAGGGGAGTGAGCTAAGGAAACTCAGAGAAGCCAGCAAGGTAGGAGAAAACCAAGAAACAGCGGGTTGCAAAAGCCCAGAGAAGAACTTTTCAAGAGAGGAAGTGGTCAGCTCTGCTGAGACATGAAGAGGTAAGATGAGCACAGAGCAATGCATGAGATTGGCAGTATATGAGGATGCTCTTGACAAGAGCAGTTAAGGCATGGTGAGGACAAATGCTAGGTTATAGATGGAAGAGCGATTGGGAGAGAGACGCTACAGTGAAGATTTGAAATTTCCTCCCAGAATTTCACCCCCCTAATACCTAGTGAGTTTGAAGAAAAAAAAAAAAAAAAGTTCACCGGTAACTTCCAGACCAGGAAATGGGCAGAAGCCAAAGTGGTAAAACCTCAAAGCTAGTAATCAAAGAAGCAAAGAGGATATTCAAGGGCAGAGTGGAGAGACAAATCATGGCTCAATTCTTTTGGTCCCTGAGAAGACAAGAAGATTAGATGAGAGAAAATCAAGAAAGGCTGTCTCTTAATAAAAGGGATAGGACACTTTCTCCATCAGAAGGGATATGTGTGTAGGTGTGGGTAGTTTTGTTGCTTTGGTGGTGGGAAAATGAGGAAGTTCCCCTGGTGGGATCTGTGTTCTCATGAGACATGAGGTCATCGACTGAGAAAGAAAATAGAAGGGAGTACGGGGTGGGGGTGTAGAGAAAGAGGAAGGTCTGAAATACCCATTTTAGAATGTTAGGAAATGAGCCTCTATGTTCAGCCATTTGAAATTAATGTTAGTCTACTTTGACTTACAAAAATGATGGTCTTATAATGTTTGTTAATTGGGTTGGGATCCCCCTTACTCATCTATTACCCTGAAGTTTCTGTTTTAGAATCCTTAAAAATATAAATAATACAAAGGAAAGTCATCATATAAATGTACTATTGGGGAAAATGTTTCAGTTACTTATGATGTATTTATGACTTTGAATATTAATTAGGAGCCTTCAATATGCTGAACTCTTGGCATCCAGTGGTGAGCTGGGTAGATGCAGTTTCTGCTTTCACAAAGCTTAAGTGGGGAGGCAGACAACCAAGCTATTCAATCACATTCGACAATTCCCTATGTGACGAGGGCCGCAGCCATGGTGCAAGGTGGTGTAAGAGCATCCCTGAGAAGCATCGAACCTGGGGAGAGAATAGAGTCAGGGCGGACTTTTCAAAACATGCTTAAAACTAAGACCTGGAGGATGCAAAACAGGCCAGTAATAGATAGAGGAAGACAGTTCCAATCAGAAAGTGAATAAAAGCCTGCAGGTGAGAAGAGGCATCGCAAATCTGAAGAACGGGAATCATTTCAGAAAGGCTGCGGTGAGGTGTGCTTGAAAATGACGCTGGAAAAGGAGTTTGAGACCAAATCATGGAAAGCCCTGTCAATTCTTCATGGAGGCTTTTGGATCCTGTCCTTATCATTGTGGGAAGCCTCTGAAGGATTTTGAGATAGCATAGTATTTTAGAAACATGCTTTCAGCATCCTTTAATGTTTGATTACAAATATCAAATAAAATATTGCATGTTTTTATAGAAAACCTGGAAAGAAGCCTCATTTATCAACACACTAATTGAATTCAACATTTGAAAGAAAAATGTTATCTTCTAAAATTGTTATCCAAATAATGACTTCTTACCTGTTAATATACATCACTTTCTAGTTCAGAACAGTCTTTATTTTTTCCCCGAAAAGTTACTCATAGCAAACAATTTTAAAAGTAGAATTGTATGTATATTATTCTGAGAGTTCTTTTGCTATTAGTTACGAAATACTCTTACCTTTCTTCAACTGGGAAATGTTCAATAAACTATTAAACTTGTATTGGCAGAAGAAGTAGAAAGACTAGAAAGAGACCTGGAAAAAAAGATAATGGAAATTGAAGATCTTAAGAGTAAACAAACAAAGTTCCTGGAAGAAATTAAAAATCAAGATAAATTGAACAAGTCATTAAAAGAGGAGTCCATGTTACAAAAACAGAGCTGTGAGGATCTAGAGAGTAACCTAAACACAAAAAATGAATTGGTAAGTTTATACGTTACATTGTTTTAACTATATTCTCTTAAATAGAGCATTCTTTGTCCTTGGGTCAAAAAACACAACTTCCTGACCATAGAATGGGGAAGATGTGGTTTAATGGAACCACGTGCTAAAGATTTTACAAGCTGTAGTTGACTAGGCACTATGTCGTACTGTTGCCCAAAAGACAAATGCTGTTTTGGGCTACATTATGTGAAGTACAGTACCTAGAACAAAAGAGGGAGGTGAGGCCCCACAGTATGAGGAGCTGGTTAGACTACCCATAGATGTGTGTATTGTTTTTTTAATAGCATTGTTAGTGAGACTGTACATTGGTAAAAACTTTTAGAAAGCAATTTGGCAAAATTATCCAAATTTAAATGGATATACCATATGTCGTATATGTTGTAAATATTATATTTAGTGTTTATGTTATTATATTTATTTATTTTTATATAAGTGTTATAATATATAATCTATATTTCCAATAGTATTCTGGAGAATTGGTAGCAAGATTATGTATGTGTGTGTGTGTATATATGTATATATATGTATAAAATGCATATATATATGTATATATACAAGGACATTCCCTAAAATACTATTTATATTAGCAAAATATTGAGAATAACTAAATTGTCCACCAGTGGATATCTATGTGGTAGAATAATCTTGTTAAATATTAAAATGAGGTATAGCTGTATGTCCTGATATGGAAGGATGTCTGACACATACTGCTATGTGAAAAAAGCAAGCTATAAAAGAGTATATCAAGGATGATCCTATGTAAAATAGTGTCAGTATGTGTAGGGAAAAATGTTAGAATGTACCAAACTCTTGACAGTAGTTATTCTGAGGAATGGAATTACAGACTTTCAAATTGCCATTTATACATATCTGTACTATATAGATTTTATACAGTCTGGCTTTATGGTTGAAAGAAAAATAATATTTTAAAAGAGATTTAAATAGACTAGATAATGTATGATCAGAAGGTACCTGGCGCAGAGTTGTGAAACTGTTGAAAGGTCATGAGACCATATCCTATGAGGAATGGCCAAAGCCACCAGGGGTGTTCTGACTAGATGAGAGACCCAGCGAGCTATGATGATTGCCTTCAGATAGTTAAAGGACCGTTTCAAAGAAGAGGGACTTAGACTTATTGACTGAAGTCCCACAGGTAAAATTAAGAAGTAGCAAATAGAAAATATAAGAAAACAATGTTCATTTAGTAATAAAGAAGAAATTTCTAACAATTGTCCTGAGATAAAATGTGATTACTCTGGAATATGTTTGCTATCACTGAAACAGGGATATGCTCAGGGTTAGGGGAAAAGATAAAAACATTAGAGAGATGGACTAAATGATCTTTAAAGGCCTTTTCTACTCAGAGAATCCGATCCTGTAAAATTATTAGTCTACTATCTGTCCTTGAAGGAAAAAATAACTGTTGGTACTTTTCTTTTGACAGTTCATTTTCTGATCTATGCATAACTTAGAGAAGTATACCTCATATAACTATAAAATTTTAGATACAGTTATATATATTTTTTGCATTTCCCTTTCAAGATTGGCATTCTAGCTTAATCACTTATTTGTTGACAAGAATTCTGCTTAAGCACTTAAATCTTTTAGCAAGAAAAAAGTGTTCCCTCCTCTGTGTAGAGAGGGAAATAATTACATAAAATCCAAATATGTAACTGCCTCCTTCCTGGGCTCTTCTTTGCCTGAGAAAAAAGGTAATTTATACCAGGGCACATGATGAAAGGGCAGCTTCCCTACCTCTGTTAGTCAAATATTCAGAGCGTATGTGGGTTCCTTCACATGCCTCTTATTTGAAAGTAGTTTTCAAATATGTCAGCTGTATTCTGAAGACATGTTATATATGATGTTAACAATTTGGTGGCTGTCAGTGGTTTTATATTACACATTCTTCTGTTGCTCTCCATTCCATCATAAAGTGGATTGATGAGCAATTTAATCATTGGAAACTTACGTGACAATCAGTTTTATTTTAGCAGTGAACTCTTTAAGCCATCACTTAACATTTGTATTTAAAATTCAAAAAACAAAAACAAACAAAAAAATGCCCACCCAGTACTTACTGTAGTATCACTTCATATTTGTGAGCATTTAACATTTTCCTTCCCTGTCTGGTGTGGCTCAGCAGATTGAGCGCCGGCCTGCAAACCAAAGGGTTGCTGGTTTGATTCCCAGTCAGGGCACAGGCCTGGGTTCTGGGCCAGGTCCCCAGTTGGGGCCGGGCGAGAGGCAACAATACATTGATGTTTCTCTCCGTATTTTCTCCCTCCCTTTCCCTCTCTCTCTCAAAATAAATAAATAATAAAATCTTTTTTAAAAAAACAAACATTTTTCCTGAGTTATCAGTCTTTTTTGTAATATAGAATCCATCCTTTATTAAGATAAAAGAACTTATAATTTCTGTATACTGGCTCCCTGGTGCATGTGAATTCATCCATTGAAAACCTTGGCAAAATCTTGTATTTTATAACTTTGCGCTATCCCCAAATTATGGATTATTATAGTTGTCTAGTTTCCTCTCTTATTTGTTTATAATGTTGTTGATATGTTTGTGCTGTGGATAAATGTTTTGTAAATTGTCGATGGTTTTTGCTGTTTTGTTTTTTCTGTAACTATTTTTGGTTAGAAGATAAACTGTGTTCTTCTTTGTGTCATGTTATTTTCATATTTAACCATTTAAAAACACATGTATATGCTAAGTTAGTAAGTTCACTGTAACAAATTCTGATAACACAGATGTATACAGTAGAAAATGAAGGTCTCTTTCCCTACCCCATTGCCTGGACCCTAATATATTTCCTTTTTGTTTTCTATCCTTATATAATATGCATGTAATTACATAATGTATATGTAATTAAATACAATATATACCTTTGAATATTTTTGTGATTTAAAAAATTGTACTCTATATATGTATATAAATTCTGCATCTTAATTTTTACAAAACAGTATGTCATGGACAACTTCCCAAGTTTATAAAGAATACACACTTATGTGCGCACATACACATATCTACAGACCACCCATAAATCTTTCTTATTCTTTTCAGAGTTTATATTATGTTCCATTATCTGGATCCTATTACTGATGACTATTTAGGTTGCTTCCACTTTGTTGTTATTAAAAACAAGATTACAGAGAAAATCTTTACTTATATATATAAATATATATGTATCTTATGCACTCACACTAGTAATTCCTTAGTATAAATCACTGCATTATCTTGAACTTGTAAATAGAAAGAAAATGGAATCTCCTTGCTTAAATTTCACGTTCCTTTAGTTGTTCGAGAGTTGAGTATATTGCATATGTATTTATTAGCTATTTTGTATTCTTTAAGGTTTTTCTTTAAGTTTGTTCTGTCCTTTTATTATTCTAAAGGACTATTCTATTTTTTAAAAAAAGAATTCTGGGTTTTATTCTGAGAGCCTGCATTGGAAAAACATTTTCCATTCTCTTATGCAAAATATCTTGTAATAATACCATTTACACTTATATAATGCTTTCTAGTTTCATAAATAATTCCTCATGTAATAGGTCAACCTATAAAAGAAAGGTAGTAACATCGAAGTAGAACTGCTGGTGGCCATTAAATTATAGTAGTCCTCCCTCTCCTGCCACCAACAAATATTAACTTCGATTATCCATGATATTAATATTGCTCTTTATCTTTTTGAAAGTCACTTAACTTCTGTTCTTTAGTTTCTTCATTTTTCAAATGAGGATGATTTACCTGTCCTGCCAGTCTCAGAGCTGTGAGGACTTAATGACATAATGAATATGAAAATAATTTGAAATGAATAAAGCTAAGTAATGGAAGGTGGTAGATCTATAACTCATAGAATGATGATAAAATGTGTTCATATAAGAACAATGCAAGTACTGATAATAATTACTTTTCTAGGTAATTTGTCAGTAAAGAGCAACTTATATTATACGGCCTCATTCTCTAGAGTTCTACAGGTGATGGTTTCTGTTTGCTTCTTTCTCCTTTTAGCCCTTGTCTTGGTTTCTTGCAGATCTTTTTCTGCCGATTCTTTATTCTTCCTTCAAGGTAGCTCCTTCAGGACTGAATTGCACACTATGTTTTTCATGGTTTGCATGATAAGTTGTATTAATATGCTTATGTACATTTTAAGTTTTGAAACTGGCTTGCCTTCCCAAGAAATGTGCTTGTGTATGTTTGTATAATTTTTTTAGTGTTTGTGTGTATAGGAGAGTGAATTTGAATGTCGGGGGAAAGAATTTGTATCATTTTTCCTATTGATAAATATGCTAACTGCAGTCAGCTCTTGATTATCCATAGCTATACTGTAACTTGCCGACTTCCCAGGTCCTTTGACTCTTGATTGCTCGCATTTATGCATGCCCTCAAAGGACATTTACTGAGTGCTTACCGTATGCTAAACCTAGTGCTATAAAAGACACACACGTGCTTTAAGATGCATGGGGTATTTATTATTGTTTGCCTGCAGAGACCAGTTCATGCCTTCTCTATAATTCCAGGCATATTTGCTTTTGTCCCTACTGCCAATGATCTTTGGGAGAGAAGCCCAAGATTAGCTGACAACGTTGGTTGTGGGTTGCGTTCTTGAGACTTGGCGACTTAGGAACATTCACTGAAAGAGCATCAGTGTGGGTATGTGCTGGACACCCTGCAGCAGGACATCGAAGGCAGTGTAGTATAACAGTGTTAGATTTGAAATCAGGAGACTTGGAATTGAACCTGGCCTCTTCCACAGTGAGCTGTGCAAGTGGGCAAGTTATTTAACCTCTGTCTGTATCTTTTGTTGTCTCATAGGTAGTTGTGAAGATTCAGTGAGATAGCACAGGTGAAATGCCTAGTAGTGTCTGGCACACAGTGGGTACTCAGTCAAGATTACCTCTTATCCAGGTTAGCATTACTTCCCTTTGATGGATAATCAGGAGGTGACTGTAAGCTAAATCATGCATGACTTTGATTTCCTGGGTCTTATGAAATATTTGTTTGTTTATGTTTATTCTCTTCAGCTTGCATTTTTATATTAATAGAGTTTTTCTGCATGTTTTACTTTTTGTCTAGAATCTACTATCAGACACTGGCAAAAAAAGGGGGGAATCACTTAGTGGACCTTTGAAATGAACTCAAAGGGTGGGTATAATAGAAAGGGGGCTGGTGCTGATAGTTAATGAAATATTTCGCCTCTGCCACTAATCTAATATGTCACTTTGACAAGTCAATTCACTAATCTCGGACTCAATTTTTTTAATTTGTAAATTCAGAGAATTAGATTAGATTATTTCTTTTATTATAGCTCCAAAAATTTCTAAGAATAAATAAAAAGTTGTAATTTTAGTAGAATTACTTTATTAAAAATTTAATATTACATATTTGGATCTGATCCACTGATCTTACTCACATTCTTTATCCTCTATTACTAAGAATAATATTCTGAACATTTAAAACGGAGATGCCATTAGCCAAAATACTACAGCAACCACAATACAGCAGTTAAAACCAAACTTGTATTTTCATCCTTCTCATTCCTCCCCGATTCCTTTATAATTAATGTTAAATATCATTTCCATCCATGATTTGTTAAAATCACAGAGTAAGTTAAATAAATTATTGTTAATTATTGGGAAGTCAGGAAGCAGGTACTTAGTAGACTAGTTACTTAAAACTGATTGGTACAGAGTTATTTTCATGGTTGGATAAAGCAAATTTAAATGTTTTTTTTTAATCTCCATTCATTGTATCCTGAAATAGCGTATAACTTCAAAGGTCTTTTATGTGATCTCTTACGGTAATTTTGTATTTCATTCTTTAGAATTACGATAAGATACTCTGAATGTTGTGCTCTTTGCTGTGGGGTTTAAAACAATCTGATTATTAGTTACGATTAGAACTTGCCTCATACTATTGTACCTTTATACTGACTTACTGACGCTATATGTTGTCTCATATCAAATTGGGCCAATAGCTAAAACAGAAGACCATGGAACTAACGCGAGCATGTCAGAAGCAGTATGAGCTGGAACAGGAATTGGCCTTTTATAAAATTGATGCTAAATTTGAGCCACTAAATTATTATCCATCAGAGGTGAGTTATTTTAATTTTTTAATAATTCACAGTTAAAGCAAGCTTCTAGTGGGACAGGAGAGAGCAGGTGGTGGAGACCTTCAAGGGATTTTATCTATAACCACTCCACTTTCTTGTTATGAGGGCATCGGAAGAGTAAATGTATTTTGGCTGAATCTGAGAATTATTTGGCTCTGTAAGTTAGAGCAGTATCCAAAAGAGGTAAGAAGCCCAGAAGGATTCTTACTACAGCCATATCCATACCCCAAAGCAGCTTTCTAAGCCTTAGATACCTCATTCAAGAATATGGTTGATCATCTCCCTGAAATCTAAACTTCCAGAAAAAGTGCACTGCCAGCTTCAGCACTCATAGACCAGTCATCTCTGTATGTGTTTGTTCAGTAACCACTGGGTGCAGTGTTAGTTAACCATTATTTATACAAATGTCATTAATGTTACTGCAAAGGAGAAACCACTTAATGTCTAAGATCCAGTGATTGTAACCAATATCATATTATTTAGTTAAAAATGCAAGTATTAAAATTTATTAAACTGATATTTTACTTATATATTAGCCAGGAAACCAAGGTAAAATACCTAAATTTCTGATTTGAAAGATTAAATAGTGCTAAAAATCATACAACTGTAGATAATTTTTTAATCAATAAATCCAAATTCATTCTTCAGGAATAGGAGGAGAAATATTTTGAGACCATTTTTTGTTCTAGTTCTTTTCTGGGATATAAGAATAAAAGAATGACATGTATTTTCTGACTTCTAAGCATGTATGAGTAACATTTAGGCAGTTCTGTGATATGTTCTTCACTAATAAAATGAATAATGTCACTTGACTGCTTATAAGTTACTTATTAAACCATACATCTGTTATTTTATTTTGCTTTTAGTATGTTGAAATTGATAAAACCCCAGAGGAAAGCCCATATATTGGCAGATCCAGATACAAGAGAAATATGTTTACCAGAGAGAGTTACATTATCGATAAAGCCCAGCCAATAGAGATCAAGAAGATGGAGCCAGATGAAGGGGACCATCCTAGAAATGGGCAGAAGACCTTGAGAGCTTCTACGCCACTGGACACACAACTGGAAGACAAAGAAGGAAAAATAAGTGCAGGTTTTAAGAAGTTATTTTAAATTCTTTAAAGATATAAATATGTTGAATATGTAGGCAAATTGTATTTTATAATTCTTTTACTTAACATGCTGAAGGCATTTATTAAATTGTTTATATGAAAAGTCTAAAACAAAAGTAGTGATTCATTGGGCGGGTTTTTGGGTTTTTTGGGTTTTTTTTTAGTTATTTCTATTATGTTAGAAAATGGAGTTTTTGACAGTAATATAATGACAACATATCCAGGGCTTACAAGAATGCTTAAATCTGCTCCTGCCAACAGATCCTTCTCACCATTGGAGCTATACATTCAAAGGCATAATTAGTAATAATTGAAGCCAGTGAAGTACTGCTTTATTACTATGCGTGTAGCTTAAACCTAAAGCAGTGCTTTGGACAGGCTGGATCAGTGCACTCTCCTTAGGCTGGAGCCTGAGGCTGGCTTTGACTCTTCCCAACCTGTCCCACACTCTACCTCCTCAACCTTCTCTCCCACCCCACCCCCAAAACATCTAATTCAAGGGATCTTACAGCCTCCTGGTAAGTCACAAAGAAGTCAATCCTAGAAGGCACTTAGAGACCCTACCAATGACAGATTTTGAATCCACTTTCCCACTTGGCTGCATGGATATGAAAGAAGGAGAAATCAGACTTGAGTTTGTGCATCCTGCTAGTAATCATGGCCCGTGGTGGGGCTCTCACCAATCATATTAGCAGCTCATCTTCCCTCGGTTAGTAGCTGAACGGAAAGCGTGGAAGGCCAGTAGAACTTGACTGGCTGAGCTGTCCATGTCTACATGTATACTATATGCCAGGCTCCAGAGGGGGAAAGCAAAAGTAAATCAGATATCTGGGCAGACTCGCTTCAGGCGCTCATCATTTTATAGGAGGCAGGGAAGAAGTGAGAGAGAAAAATAAATTAGAAATTTGAGGTAGAAACTAATTGGTTTGAGATTGCTCTAGTTGAAAAGGACTGTTTATTAGTGAATTTCTTGATATTGAGTCCCATTATAAAAGCATTTACCTCAACACAGGTTTTTTAAAAAATAGCTTGAGCCTAATTACATAACTTAGTGACATATTTACCAATAAAATCCTTATTCTCTCAAAAGAGTTCTTTAGTGTTGGGATTATCAAGTAAACCCCGTTTTATGTTAAGAATTTTACAAATTGAAGGATCAATTAAAAGGGACTAAATGGTAGTGGAAAAAATACAATAAAAAGATAAATTATAGTTCTATAGTATATCATGAAACTATTCTAGAGATTGAGAGGAAAACCATCATAAGAAATTACTTTTTTATTCCTGTGATCTATAATTTAATTTAACCTGTAATCTATAATTTAACTGGAGAGAAGAGGTTATTGTGAAGCAAAAATCTGGTAGAAATTAAAATTTAAAAATTTGTGTGTGTGTGTGTGCATGGTTTTAAATTTGCAGCACAAGCTCGGCTCTCAGAACTACATGATGAAATAGAAAAGGCAGAACAACAAATCTTAAGAGCTACTCAAGAAATTAAACAACTGGAAGACGCTATACAGCTTAAAAAAGTATGTAAAAGCAAAGCAGCAATGCTAAGAGGAAATGCAAAAAATGAAATGTTTTCTCCCTTCATAATCATGTAAAACAATTTTTTAAATCAATGCTGCTTAATTAATTATGGAATAATGAATTTTGGAATCAAATGTGGCTTTAGCATTTCCAATTACATTTTCCTTTCAATCATGATGGCATCCTATTAGCATTTTATAAAGTGTGTAGAAATGAATTACGATTTATGTAAAAAGATGTATTGGGTCTACTCTTACTATGAAAAGCACCTACATTACCCAGGGAAGTTGGTTTCTGATATATTTCCTAATTTAATTAAGCACTCCCTACTTCTGAGATCCTAGGATCTATATTAAGAGTCAGAAGACATCTCTACTACAACATAAACATTATCAAATAAGCAGCAGAAATGTAAATGATATAAAATATGGTGTACAAATTTCAGAAATTTCCAGGTGTGTCATGAAGAAGTAAGTAGCTCAAACCCATGATGTAATAGCATAGGGAGAAAATTCAAAAAAGGGAGTATTTGACATTTTACTTTTTAAGTATGCAAAAGGTTATATGCAACTTTAAGTATCAGTATTTCAGAATTATGAGGATAACTGCGTTCATACCATAGTAGATAAAACAAGAATGTAAAATCCAAATTATAGATTCTTTTTAAAGATATTGTTACTTTCAGATTATATAGTAACTAGAAATTGATTCAAGTTTTTTCGGAAGCTTACTATATGGCAGTCGCCTATTGGGCCCAGAGTAAATGAACAAAACAGATGTTTCTTTTCCTCATGGACAGGAAATAGATAATAAACAAACAAGCAAAAAGTAAAACAAATGTATAGTTAAACAATATTAAGTGTTGTAAGAAAAAAATAGAAAATTAGAAGAGGCAATAAAAAGGATATAATTTAAATGTGGGGACCCGAAGACCTCTCTGAGAAGGTGGCTTTTAGACTGAGACCCAAAGGATGAGAGGGAGCCAGTGAGGCAGTTAAGAGAAAGGTATTCCAGGCAAAGGTGACAATATGTGCAAAGGCCTTCAAACTAAAGATTCCTTTGCAGTGAGCGAGAGTATGGTGGAAAACAAGGTTAAAGATCATGCCAGGCTTCACAGGCCATTTTAAGGGGTTTGAATTTTATTCTGATGTAATGGGAAACCTTTGAAGGACTTCAGGTAGTACAGTGGCTAACCTTATTTGTATTTTTATAAGAGCACTCTGGCTACTGAAAGAGAGAGAAATGAGGGAGGTGGAAAGAATGGAGATTTGTGCATCTGTTCGGAGGCTGTTTTCGTACAGACGAGATGATAATACATTGGAGTGGGAAGGTGATGGTGAGCGTGGAGAGAAATCAGACCGATTCTATGTAAAATGTGGCCCTAGAGCTGATTGATAACTCTTAAAGGTAGCTCGAAGGTGGGAGATGATTTTAATAATTAAATAAGAATGTTTCATAATAGTACTGGCCAAAATTTTATATAGCTAGATTGATTGATGTAAATAATGGACTTTTTAAACAAAATGTGCCTGGAAGAAGTAGTTATTCTAAATCAGTAAATATAAATCTAAATTTTTTATTACACTATTAATTTGCTTGACATGCTAATAACAAGGGTAAGTACAATATAAAGTAAGTGCTATATATAAAGTCAGCTACCATTAATATGGTTATTAATAACTTACAAGTTGCTTATACTAGAGTGACAACTTCATTTTTACCTGCTATTAAATTATTAGCTTTCCTAAACTTTTATAAAATAAGGTTCTCTACATCTAATAAGCATAAAATTATATGAATGAAATGCCTACATAACTCCTACATTTTATTACTAAAAACCTCATAGAGCATACCTTTAAATTGTAAACGTTTTCTTTAAATTTGTAAATCAGTGTTGCTATTCCCCCGTTAATTGTGTGTTGGGGTGTGGGGGGTTAGGTTTCAGAAGCAGAGAAAGACCTTCTTTTCAAGCAGTTGAGTGGTAAGATACAACTTCTAAATAAATTACGCCAAGAAGCTCTGGATTTAGAAATGCAGAAGGAAAAGCAAAGGCAAGACATTGCTGAAAAGCAGAAGGAGATCAAGGACCTACAAATAGTCCTAGATAGCTTGGATTCTGAAGACCCAAAACATGTAAGTAAATGAAGAGATTTTGGCTTGTTCTGTGGGGACTAGAATATCGTTTTATCATTCTTAGCCTCAGAATCATTTTTGAAATTCCTTTTTAGTTTATTGCACAAATTTGAGTTACATATTTATATATGTATGTGTATAATGTGTGTTGTATATATTCATATGTGTGAATATATATAATATATATGAGTGTATGTGTTTAAAACAACAATCTAGTGTTTGAAGAAAGTAGCTTTCAGTAGAATGAGGGATGCATAGTATACTTAAGTGGTTGAATTTCATTATATTTCAAATCAAGAGAAACCTGCTTCAGGGTGCTCTGTAAACCTCTTACCCTTTCTCTGTCTTCCCCTTTTTTTCTTCATTATTAAGAGCGAGGTGGTAGGATAGGAGAGCAGAAGTGGGTTTAGAGTCCTTTTTCTACCCCTTCTTTGATTCTTTATGCAAATATTTCACTAAAGCTATTTGTTGTTTCATATTGTTTCATTTTGCTCTTAAAAATGAAACATTTCTCTAGAGTATATCTTCCTAAAATTTGGCCCGAGGTGGTTAGGTGGCTGGATGATGGAACTAGGTTCTTGTCTCTTTCTGACTGTACCCTGAGAAGTCTTACTAATGGCTTATATTTTACCCAATATTTATACAACACAAGTGAAAATATCTTCTTCATATTTTAATGGTGTACTTTGCATAACAAGGTGATTTTTAAAAGAACTTAAGCTCTCTGGATCAAGAGAAATCAGAGAATTTAACATGGTAAGAACAGTGCATTATATTGCTTTAAGTATTTGACAAGTTTTTAATTATTCCATTAAATATTTTAGTAAAATATTGTAGATATTTTTTTTGCAGACCAGCTAATTTTGACAAAGAGTGACCTTATCATCATAGATTTAAGGTCTTTTCTAACAAAACCTAAGACTTATTATTAAAATTGAAACCGAGAGTAATCTTATTTTAAATAATTTGTGATAAATGAAAAATTTGAGATTTTAAGTAATGTGTGTAATATGGTCAATAATATCTTTATTGCATTTACTTGTTCAGAAGTCTGCCACCCCTTGTGAGGCAGTCCCCTGAGGACTGGAACTGTATCTCTAGGGGCCAGCCCTATGTTTATGCATGCAAGCATCAAGGAAGGTAGGAAGGAACCAGCTTCTAGGCACTACCTGAAGCTCCTTTGCTGCCCCTTCCAGTTCTGTGATCTATGAGTCTAGTTAGAACCTAGATTGTATGTTCGCTTTCAGCTAATGACTGTGATATTCCTGGCAGGCACAGTCTAATGCTCACTGTATTTATGCAAAGAATTCCATATTGGAAGGATTAAATGAGAAGTAGGAATGGCATTCAAGTTTTGAAGGTAGCCAGACTCCATCTGTGTTGGTAGGAATGAAACATACAAACCAGATTTAAGATTCCTTTTTGGTATTGCGAAAACTACTAAAGAGGCCCTGGCCAGTGTGGGTTAGTTGGTTGGAGCATTGTCCCATAAACCAAAAGGTCGCGGGTTCAATTCCCATTTGGAGCACGTGCTTAGGTTGCAGGTTCGAGCCCCTCTCGCTCGCTATCTCCTTTCCTCTCTCTCTCTCTCTCTGGAATCAATGGATATATATATCCTCGGATGAGGATTAAAAAAAACAAAACAAAAAACTACTAAAGGTTAGTTCATAATGTTACAGCCTTGGTCTGAGCACCATAGGAACGTCTCTTTTTAATTTGTTCACTGGAGGGAGCATCTTTATCTAACTTGCACAAAGTCCCTATTGGCTACTGTTAGGCACCCCGTTTTAGGCTACAAATAGGAACATTTTAACAACAGGAAAAGAATCAAGAATGAGACCCCTGCATATTTTTTAACAGATTGTAGATCGACTTGTATTCAGTTAACTTTTATAATGTAATTAGATGAGGTATCTTTCTGAACTGCAAATAAAATTTAAAAGTAAAAGCTTGAGAGATTAGAAAATAGTATATGATAAGATATGATGGAAAGAAGTATATTGTGTCAACAATGGCTTGCATAGCCCTGGGTGTTTGCATACTGGTGAGGGGAACTTTTATCTCCCTATGAAATTAGTGACTTTTTTTCAATTTGCAAAAGATGAGAATGCGATTTTAAAAGGTTAAATGATTTCCCACTCACCCTTTTAGGTAGACGTAGAGCCCACGCTTATGCTGCTGCAATGACCCTCTCCCCACAAAGGAATTAAAGATCTAAAGAGATTAATTATTTTTAAAATTAGCTCAGAGCCGAGCCTAAGTCAAGTTCTCAACAAACAAACATTTTAACTACGTTTCAAAAGGAGAAGATATTTAAAAATCAGATCCCATTTTAGTTATAAAAATGATCATAGCTAGGAGCACAGCTGTAACAGAAGCAAATAATAAAGGAGGATTTACATCGCTCTTCCCTGCATGGCCATGCCCTGTAGAAGCAAGCGGCAACTGTTCCCTGTTGAGATTTAGCCTGTAGTGATCTTTTGCAAAAGGGGTGCGTGATTGGCCCTCGGGAGCTTCCTGTGTTGTGGGGCCGACGGAGGTTGCTCGTGATTGGACCGGCTCGCCTGTCGCTCACTCGGCCAGGAATGTGGTTTGAAGAGCTGGGAAGTTGCCGAGGTTTGGAGGCGCTTACAAAAATGTGGCTGTCAGAGAGGAAAGTGCACATAAATTTGAAGACATTAGAAAGCGTTCCGCCCACAATTTCCTTGTTCTCAACGGCTCATTTTTAACAGAACAAATTCTAAGTTAAGGTAGGATCTTTTTTTTTTTCTCTCTCTCTGCAAAGGGCTTAAGAGGAGGAGGAGGAGGAGGAGGAGGAGATGTTAAGTTCCTGTTTTTACAGTAATTCTTTTGTGAGCGCCAGTGTCCTGAAAATTGTGGAATCTACTTTTGCTCCCATGTGTTTAATGCAAATCACGGGCATAGTGAACCATTTTTTGTCCTGCATGTAAAGAAATTTAAATGAAAATTTTAATGGTGAATTTTAAACATGTATTGATAGAGATATGAATGCAGGAGTTTTTTGTTTTTGTTTTTTAATTCTTTCTTGAGCCATAAAATCCTTAAATTTGCTTAGAATTTAAGCTATTGCCTGCAGTTACCTTTTCAGAAAGATTTCAGATGGATATTTTGGGAACTAGAGACAAGTGTTTTGAAAGTCCCATCAAGATTTACCAGGAGTAAATTTAAAACCTTCTGATTTAGCTGCCATTCATTTGTTCGTTCTTGTCTTTGGAGGCAGCAGACCTCTAAAATTGAAAAAAAAGATGTTATTGTGTAACAATTGGGTCTTGGAGTTTGTTGTTTGGACTGTAATGTAGTTCTTTCTCCTGATAATTGATTTATTGTTCTGTTCCTCTGATGGAGGGTGGGGGTGGGGGTCAGGGTGCAAACTAGAGCTGCTGAGGGTGTGAGTGAGAGGGCAGAGATTCTCTGGGGAATTATTTTGTCCCCATATGAACAGTCTCCAAATGATCTGGGCAACTCATTTAATGAATCTGAGACTTAGTTTTCTCTTGTGTAAAAGGAAGAGTTAGACTATTCCCTAGTTGTCAGTTTCCTCCCCAGCACACCTGAGAAATACAATCCAGTCTCTTCAGTTGCCTGTAGCTCCCTGAGGCCATCCATGCCTGTCAGGGTGTGAGAGGGTGTGTGGTTGTGTGGAAGCTCTGTTTTCCACCAGTCACTTAGGCAGTAGAGAGGAGCGTGCCTCTACAGGGCCAGCCCTCCATCTTGAGAATCATTGGGTTACATGGTGTTTGAGGCCCCTCTGAGCTCCCAGTTTATTGAAATTAAATGTTTGGTTGTATAAGGAATTGAAAATGAACTTGAATTTCAAGTACATTTTTATTTCATGTCTCTATTATCCCATAAGAAACCTTTTTTAAAAGTACATATGATGTTTTTTATTAAAAAAGTATCATTTATTATAATATTTTTAATATAAGAAACTTATACAAAAAAGAAAAAAATCTCCTGTAATCCTTCCACCAAGATATAATCCTTGGAATATAGTCTTTTTCTATATGTAGACAAAATCAATTAACTTTTTGAAAAACTTAGTTTTAAATTTTTTTAAATTATATTTTATTGATTATGCTATTATAGTTGGCCTGATTTTCCCCTCTTTGCCCCTCTCCACCCAGCACCTGCCACTCCCTCAGACAACCTCCCCACCATTGTTCATGTCCATGGGTCATGCGTATGAGTTCTTTGGCTATTCCATTCCCTATGCTGTACTTGACATCCCCATAACTATTCTGTAACTATCTGTTTGTGCTTCTTAATCCCCTCACCTCTTCACCCATTTCCCCACACCCCCTTCCCATCTGGCAACCATGATTCTGTCTCTGTTCTTGTTTGCTTAGTTTTTTAGGTTCAATTGTTGGTAGATATTTTTGCCATTTTATTATTCATAGTTTTGATCTTTTTCTTAAATAAGTTCCTTTAACATTTCATATAATAATGGTTTAGTGATGATGAACTCCTTTAGTTTTTTTCTTGTCTGGGAAACTCTATCTGCCCTTGATACTAAATGATAGCTTTGCCGAGTAGAGCAATCTTGGTTGTAGGTCCCTGCTTTTCATGACTTTGAATATTTCTTGCCAATTCCTTATATCCTGCACGGCTTCTTTTGAGAAATCAGCTGACACTCTTATGGAAACTCCCCTGTAGGTAACTCACTTCCTTTCTGTTGCTGCTTTTAAGATTGTCTCTTTAACCTTTGGCATTTGAATTATGATGTGTCTTGGAGTGGGCCTCTTTGTGTCCATTGCTTGGGACTCTGTGCTTCCTGGACTTGCATGTCTATTCCTTTCACCAAATTAGGGAAGTTTTCTTTTATTAATTTTTTCAAATAGATTTCCAATTTCTTGCTCTTTCTCTTCTCCTTCTGGCACCCCTATGATGTGAATGTTGGACCTCTTGAAGTTGCCCTACAGGCTGCTTACACTGTCCTTATTTTTTTTGAATTCTTTTTTCTTCGTGTTCTGAATGGTTGTTTTGTGCTTCCTTATGTTCCAAATCATTGATTTGATTCTCAGCTTCACCCACTCTATTGTTGTTTCCCTGTAAATTGATGTTTATTTCAATTAGTGTATCCTTTGTTTCTGACTGGGTCTTTTTTATGCTGCTGAGGTCCTCACTAAGTTTCTTGAGCATCCTTATAACTAGTATTTTGAACTCTGCATCTGATAGATTGTTTATCTCCATTTCGTTTAGCTCTTTTTCTGGAGTTTCGATATGTTCTTTCGTTTGGGCCGTGTTCTTTGTCTCCTCATTTTGGTAGCCTACTGTGTTTGTCTCTATGTATTAAGTAGAGCTGCTTTGACTCTGTGTGTTGGTAGTGTGGCCTAATGTAGTAGGTGTCCTGTAGGGTCCAGTGACACAGCCTTCCCTATCACCCAAGCTGGGTGCTCAAGGTGCGCCCTTCATATAGGCTTGTAATTGAGCCTTGGTTGCTGTTGGCAGATCAGTGGGAGGGATTTACCCAAGCCAGTCAGCTGCAAGGACTGACTGTGACCACTGATCACCTCCTTCCACCTTTCATGGAAGATCAGCTGTGCAGGGTGGTGGTGCTCCAGTGTCATCTGTAGCTGTCCACTGGGTGCGCTGGCCTGGGGTTTTCTGGGTGGTGCAGGCCAAGGTCAGCCCCCACCTGTGTCTTGCCCAGGGCCATCCTGCCTGAGCTATAAAGCAATCTGAGATGGCTGCTACTTGTGCTAGGCTTGGAGATTCCCAGGCAAAGCCAAGCTGTGAATCTAAGCTGGCTATTGCTAGTGCTTGGCCTGGGCTCACTGAGGCCAGCAGTTGCTTATTTGAGAAGATTCAGGAAGTTGTGAAGCAGGAGCTGAGATCAGCCATTTATATAGAAGAGCAGCTTGGGTGCTCCCATAAGTTGGGTGGAGCTGAGTCTTGGGATATCCAAGGCAGGTCAAAAAGTGTTAGCCAGGTTGATGGAGTCTCAGATACCGCACCAGCCTGCCAGCCCTGTGGGTAGAGGGTCCAGAAAAGGGACAATGGCTTCTGCTCACCTTGATGCCAGACACCTCAACCTCCCACTGCTTGCCACTGGTGCCCATCAAGCTTCCACCCTGGTGCTGGAGCTCAGAGGGAGTGAGTCTCAGTAGGTGAGACCATGTGTGGATTCTTTAAGGTGAACTACTTGGGGCTCCAGCGGTTTTCCCTGCTGGTTTTTGCAGCCAGAAGTTGTGGGGACTTACCTTCCTGGCACTGGTACCCTGGGCTGGGGGGCCTGGTGTGGGTCTCGGACTCCTTGCTCCCAAGATATCCCTCCTGAGTTTTTATCTACCACATGTAGGTGAGGGACCAGCCCATTCCATGTCTGCGCCCCTACTACCGGTCTGGATGGATGTGATTTTTTAATTCCATTATTGTCAAATGTACATTAAGCTCAATTTTGGACAGTTCTGAGTAATAGTTGTTCTATATTTTAGTTGTTATTTTGATGTGGTTATGCAAAAAGGTGAGCCATGTTCGCCTATGCTGCCATCTTGACCAGAAATCCTTGAAAACCTTTTTAAAGAGACATATTTTAATGCAGTTCAAAGAACTCGGAACCTGGCTACATTACCTACCAGCTGTGTCCTCAGAAAAATCACTCAACGTCTTTTATCCTAAATTTGCTCATCTATAAAGTGGAGATGGTTCCCACATCAAGTCATCCTGAGGTTTAAATGAAAACTACTCATGTGAAAGCAACACAGGGCCTGACATACTGCCAATTATTACATTTTATTTTCCAATTTTCCTTTTAAAAAGTTAAGGATTATTATTTTTAAGAGAGGGTTTTTTTTTCAATGCAGTGCCATATGAAGGCTCAGAGAAGGGGTAAAGAGCAACAACTTGGCATTATGAACAAGCAGTACAAACAACTTGAAAGCCGTTTGGATGAGATACTTTCTAGAATTGCTAAAGAAACTGAAGAGATTAAGGACCTTGAACAACAGCTTACTGAAGGTGAGAATTTAAGTTTATTTAAGAGTAAATGACATCCAGATGGGCATTAATCTGGATAATAACGGAATATGCTTCAGCTCTTAGTACTCATATTTGGTAGGGAAATATTAGCACAATACCCAAAAGTGTGTGATAAAATTAAAAATTTTAAGTTTAATTTTGTTGTGCTGATGTCCTAGTGAGTCAGTTCATTGCAGTCGGTAGGCAAGAAGTCAAGTTACATGATCATGATTAACTCTGGCATGTGATTGCCCTCTTCTAAGGCATAAGATCCTTTCAGGAGCAAAGAGCCCACCGCCATCAGGGATTCAGTGTCCAGTTATAAGGAGAATGTATAGAGAACTTGAGAATCTATTTTTGCAATGCAGATTTAAGTTGTGACATTGTCACAAGAGCAGAAGTGAGTATAGAATGGTGAGAGCCTTCGCTCAGTGTAAGATCCCCGTCCCTGTTCTGCCATTATCAGCTGTGTGACCCGGGACAAATTATTTCCATTTCAATCATTAGTTGTTGGGAAGATGAAATAAGATAAGGTTCATAAAGTGCCTGGCACATAGTAGATGCCTAATATATGGTCGGTTTGGATTTTTTTTCTGTCTTCAGGTTTCATGTTTATGTTCCCAGTTTTGTGTGTTGAGTGGTTTTGTTTTGTGTATCTAGCAGCAAGAACTCAGTTTTGCATACATTTTTTCATTTTATTTGGACATTACTACTTTAAGTTTTTTACAGTAAGAATTAAGTATTTTATAAGCAGTGTCCACTAAACATACTATTTTTATCATATACCTGCTTATTACGCCTCTACTATGAATAGCAGGGGCAAAATTATCATTATATCTTGAAAAATAAAAATAAGATAGTAAGAAATAATTGAAAGCTTAGACTTTCGTTCTTAGCTGCTAACAACTAAGGAGACTAAAAGCAGTATTACTCATGTATCTTGAAAGCATTTTCTTATATAAATTACTTTCCCTTTTTTCGTCTTAGGCCAGATAGCAGCCAATGAAGCCCTGAAGAAAGATTTAGAAGGTGTCATCAATGGGCTGCAAGAATACCTGCAGACTATCAAAGGCCAGGCAACCCAGGCTCAGAGTGAGTGCAGAAAGCTGCAGGGGGAGAAGGAGACGTTGCTGCAGAGACTGACCGAGGTGGAGCAGGAGAGGGACCAGCTGGAAATAGTGGCCATAGATGCAGAAAATATGAGGAAGGTATGAATGATTTGTTTTTTCTTGCAACCCAAATGATTCAGATGCCTCGTGCCCTTGGGACCACCCCTTGAAAAACTCTTCTATAGAAGCTCTCATTGTAGAATCCCCCCCTTTAATCCAGAATAGTTTATCTACTTCTTTAAGGTCCCAAATAAATAGATGCAGGCCTTAATGTTTAGTTATGAAAAATAGATGAACTAAAATGACTCAGAACTGAGGTATGCTAATCAGTATGTACTTATGTTCTTGTTAGCAATCATTTAAGTTGTTCTGTCAGCCTTACTATTAGAGAGTGCTCATCTCATTTTGTTCTTTTGGTAAGGGAACCCACTGTGGTTTTATAGAGTGTGGGCTTTAGAGTCAGAGATCTCACTTCATGTTCTCACTATAGCTTTTCTTAGCTACACAGCCACATGCCATTTACTTAGGTGTTCGTTCTTCTCATCTGTGAAATGGGAGTTATAGCTTTTCTTACGCAGTAATTATGAAGATGCGATGAAATAATGAATGTGAAAACATTTATTCCAATATCTGATAGAAAAATAGGTTTTAAATTCCACTCTCCTCTTTTTACCTGTTCAGGCACATTTAAAGTATCACACTTTGAAAAACACATTGGGAGCTTACTGATTTTTCTGATTACATTTAGTCAGGGTTTTGCTTTCCAGCCTGGATATGCACAGCCTGTGGCTTCGTGACACTGCTGATGAACACTTTCTGTGCCAGGCTGGCCAGCTTTTGGTTTATTGCGCTCAGGTTTCTTACAGCGATTTGCAGATGCTTCAGCAGCACAGTGAGGGTTTTGTAGTTAAACGTACCCTTCCTTAACCCTTCCAGGAGCTCGCAGAGCTAGAAAGTGCCCTCCAGGAGCAGCATGAAGTGAATGCATCCCTGCAGCAGACCCAGGGAGATCTCAGTGCCTATGAGGTTGAGCTGGAGGCTCAGCTGAAAGTCCGGGATGCTGAAGCCAACCAGCTCAAGGAAGACTTGGAAAAACTAACAAGGCTCAGCCAGGTAAGTAAGAGCATAAAGCCATCTAGGAACCAAGTAACTTGTGGCCTTAATATGTCTTTAATGTAATGTAAGATTAAACACTTTTTAATATAATGTATGTAGAGTGATAGGAAGAGCACATTTTTGGAGTCAGACATTCCGAGTTCAAATACTACCCCTGTTTAAACAATTATAAATCACTCATCGCTCTGAGTTTCTGACAAATGCCTCTTCATGATGAGGATAGGGAGATAATGGACATGAAAGCATCTAGTAGTTGGTATTCTGTAAATTCTAGTCTCTCAAACAGCTTTAAGAGACCTCCTTTAAGTTGATGTTAAATTTTATTTTGCTACCTCTTATTTTGGTCGGATGAAATATCCACTCATTTAAATTATATCTGTAAATTAGAGAAATAGTTATTCATCCAGTAAATACTTACTAATTATCCATTGAGGGCTAGATGTGAGTGTTGCAGAAAACAGCACAGACATGGTCACAGTCCTTGTGGAGCTGAGTCCAGTAGGTGAAACAGGTGTGGAAGAAAGAAAGGGATAAGGTTCTGTGGCTAGAGGCGGGATGTTCAGGGAGGACTACCCTACAGAAATGATGTTTCAGCCAAGGCTTGAAGGATGAATAGGAAATGGCCATGCACAGGGAGTGGGGTGAAAATGGTAACTGGTAAAAGGGTGAGTATTGTAGACAGAGAGGTGAGGAGAAAGAGCAGAGTGTATTGAAGTGCTGAAAGTGTACATATGCCTGCAGTATCCCAGGAGCAAGGAGAGGAGGAGGGAAGGGAAGACACAAGCAGAGAGGCAGACAAAGGCCAGTTATAGTATGTTCTTTATCAAATTAAAAATTCAGTTGGTTAGAGTGTTGTCCCGATAGCCAAGGTTGCGGGTTTGATCCCCGGTCAGAGCACATACCAGAATTAACCAGTGAATGCATGGATGGGTGGGACAGTGGGTTGATGTCCCCCACACCTTCCTCTCTCTAAAAGGTAAATAAAAGAAAAAGAAAAAAATACAGTTTTGTTTAGCTATTAGCCAAAGAGATTGCATGTTCCTCCAGGAGGTCCACCCTGACCTTCCCCATCTGCCTGCTAAAAGTCTGGGTTTAGGACTCTGCTTTGCTTTTCCAATAACCTTGTGCTCAATCAAAGCATCTTATCATGTGTATGGTGATCATAGGTTTATATTGCCAATCTTTTCTGCCAGACTCAGCATAGCCAATGCCCAAAGTGTATGTGTCTGTTTCTGTTTCTGTTTCCTCAGGGGCTAGAACATGAGGAGGGAGGGTCAGTATGTTCTTATGGATGAAAGTGAAATAAAATAAGGTAGTGTGAATCCCAGGAATTTGTATAGAATAGCATTCAGATGATTAGAAATGGAAATAAAAATAGGTCTGGCTTATTATAGTAATTACTTTCTATTCCTTATCACATGTCAAAGACCACTTGCCAATTACCAGGATTATACTTTTTAAGACTACCAAATTTTACAGAACTACAGTTGATAACAGCTTTGGGGGGAAAAAACTGCAGATGATATGACCAGAGTGCAGAAAATAGGAGATTGGGGGAAAATAACTAAAATAACAGTAAATACATATTCTTAAATAATAGTAAATAAGATTTCTAATTTCTAGATGGTATGTACTTTCAAATCAGTTCCTTTTCTTTTTTTTAAAGCCAGCCCTTAGCTTGAAATTCACTGTCCTTTGTATTTCCATTGTCTTTTTTTTTTATCTCTCATAAGTCTTGACAACAATACAACTACCTGGCCCTAGCTACGTGGCTCAGTTGGTTGGAGCATTGTCCCATACACCAAAAGGTCATGGGTTTGATCCCCGGTCAGGCACATACCTATGTCGTGTGTCCAACCCCTGGTTGGGGCGTGTATGGGAGATCAGTGTTTCTCTCTTACATTGATGTTTCTCTCTCTCCCTCCCTCCTCCTCTCTTGCTCCTTTCCTCTCTAAAAAACCAATAAAACATACCCTCGATGAGATATAATATACATTTAATATACAACATATATACTTAATATAAGATATATTTTATATATATAAAACATATTTATATGTGCAAAACAGCCTGGCCTTTTCACAAATTCACTTGGTGTTGAAGGGGTCACTCCCTTCCTTGGCATTAGGAGTACCAAGATTGGTCTTCAGATCACCTGTTGACAGTGTGATATCTAGAGGTCTCAGAATGGTACACTTTAGTTATATGAAATCACTTGTGAAGCTTGGTAAATGCATATTCCTGGGCCCCACCCTAGATATTCTGGTCCATCAAGTCTGAGATGAGTCTAGGCTTACGCATTTTTAATAGGCACACCAAGTGATTTTGATGCTGGTATTTGAGAAATATTGGTCTAAGTGAAAGGAGAGCAGTAATTGTTAAATTAGCCACAGAGCGTTTGAAGGGAGATACTGGGGACCACCCCCAGAGATTCTGATTTGATCTATCTGGACTGAGTTGATTTTGATACTTACTCTTCTTTAAGTATTAATAGTTTAAGGAGGCAAGTGAAAAAAATTGCTATGAACCTTTAAATTTGGGAGTACAGACATAAAATTGAGTTGTTAAGAAACCATAGCTAGCAAGGGACAGCATATGTTGTAAATTTCTTTTTTCCTTTTGAGATCATTAATTATTGCTCTTTTGTGTTTATGGTTTCATATTATTGCTTCCTGTGGCAATAGTTAGAACAATTAGCCCTTCAAGCAGAACTTGAGAAGGAAAAGGAAGCCCTCAAGAATGCCCTCGGAAAAGCCCAGTTCTTAGAAGAAAAGGACCAAGAAAACAGTGAGCTCCGTATGCAACTTGAACAGCTGCAGGTAGGGACTTGTTGGTTCAGAAGATATTCTTACATGGGACACTCACAGACAGTGACATCTTCAGTCAGCAACTTGACCACCTGCTCTAACGTGTAATAAGCAACTTGAATTATTAGGCGGAAAAAAAACATTCTGAGTGGGACAGTACCACAGCCTCTGTTCCCTTGTGAGCCCATTGTTTTAAAATTATTAATATATATACACACACACACACACACACACACACACATATCATTAATGTTGTTAGGTTGGTGCAAAGAGAGGGGAACAGTATCAATTGTAAACAGAGAGTTCTGTGTAAACTCACAGGCGAAAGCACAACCTTGCCTTTCTCCTGGCAGCACCTTTGTCACCAGACTGAGCTCAGGTTTTCAGATTGGTTCCTTCTTTTTCCACTGAACTGTCTGGCCAGGAACTTAACTACAGTGGGTTGCAGTAGAACTTCTTAACTCTAAACCGTTTTTATAATCCCTCAGAAAGGATGCTATTAAAAATGCAGTCATTTTACATTGGTGGGGAGTTTTCTTTGGCCAAATATCTTTATAGCGATTGTCACAATACTGTGACCAACAAACTGCAGGAGAAACAGGGGGACAGGATTTTCCAGATAATTAAACTCTCTCAAAGAGGACAGATGTCTGAACAAACGAGTAGCTGGATCAATACTCAGTTTCCAGATCTGTGAGGTCAGGGCCCGCTTGGCTGACTGGGGTGACAGCTATTACACTTCCCCATACGTAAAGGGGCAGAGTTGCTGTGGTTTGGGAAAAGCTCCAGAAAGTCAAGCAGCGAAGTTTGTGACAAATAAGACTAAGTTCACCCAAATTCTCTCTCTTCCTCCAATGCCTTAAATATTTTTAAGTATATTTTATTAATTATGCTGTTACAGGTATCCCCATTTTACCGCTTTTTCCCCTTCTTCCCAGTGCCCCCTTTCCCTCCAGCAATCCCCACACCCCTTAGTTCATGTCCATGGGTTGTACATGTAAGTTCTTTGGGGTCTCCCTTTCCTGTGTTATTCTTAATGTCCCCCTGTCTATTTTGTACCAACCAATTATGCTTCTTAATCCCTCCACCATTTCCTATTTCCCCCCCTCCCAGCTGATAACCCTTCAAATGATCTTCATACCTATGATTCTATTCCTATTCTGGTTTGCCTAGTTGGATTTTGTTTTTATTTTTTAGATTCAGTTGTTGATAGTTGTGAGTTTGTTGTCATTTTACTGTTCATAGTTTTGATCTTCTTTTTCTAAAATAAGTCCCTTTAACATTTCATGTAATAATGGCATGGTGATGATGAACTCCTTTAGCTTTACCTTGTCTGGGAAGCACTGTATCTGCCCTTCCATTCTAAATGATAGCTTTGCCAGATAGAATAATCTAGGTTGTAGGTCCTTGCTTCCCATCACTTTGAATACCTCTTGCCAGCCCCTTCTTGCCTGCAAAGAATTTTTCTTTTGAGAAATCAGCTCATAATCTTATAGGAGCCCCTTTGTAGGTAACTCTCGGCTTTTCTCTTGCTGCTTTTAAGATTCTCTCTTTATCTTCAACCTTTGGCATTTTAATTATGATGTGTCTTGGTGTGGTCCTCTTTGGGTCCAACTTACTTGGGACTCTCTGTGCTTCCTGGACTTGCATGTCTATTTCCTTCACCAAATTAGGGAAGTTTTCTTCCATTAAGTTTTCAATTTCATGCTCTTCCTCTTCTTCTTATGGCACTCCTATGATTCGAATGTTGGCATGTTTAAAGTTGTCCCAGAGGTTCCTAAGACTCTCTTCACTTTTTTTTTTTTTTTTTTTGCATTCCTGTTTCTTCTTTCTGTTCTGGTTGAATATTTATTTCTTCCTTTTGTTCCAAATCGTTGGTTTGAATCCCAGCTTCCTGCCCTTCACTGTTGATTTCCTATATATTTTTCTTTATTTCACTTTAAATAACCTTCATTTCTTCCTTTATTATTATTATTTTATTTTTTTTTTTTGCCGTGCTCTATAAGTTCTCTGAGCATCCTTATCACCAGTGTTTTGAACTCTGCATATTATAGCTTGGCTGTCTCCATTTCATTTAGTTCTTTTTGGGGGTTTTGTTCTGTTCTTTCATTTGGGCCATACTTCTTTGCCTCCTCTATTTGGCAGCCTCCCTGTGTTTGTTTCTGTGTATTATGTAGAGCTGATTTTACTCCATGTCTTAGCAGCGTGGCCTATGTAGCAAAGCCACCTGTAAATTGTGTGGGGCAGAGCCTTGGGTAATTGCCATGGCAGTGCCACCCACTTCACCACTCTGTGACTCTGTTTGTGGCTTAAGAGAGGGGACAGTGCCGCTGCCTGGCTTCTGGCAGTTTGTGCAGCACTCGCCCCATTTCCAATCATGTCACCCACTTCCTGTATGCGATTGTACCCTTCCAGTTGCTGCCCTGGGGTTTGCATATGTTCTAAGACCATGTGAGCCCTTTAAGCAGCAAAAATCTGGGACTTTATGGGGGTTTCTCTTCCTGGTGCTGGAACCCTGGGCTGTGTAGTCTGGCCTGGGACTGGGATCACTTGCTCCCAGGGTATCCCTCCTGATTTTTATCTATCACATGTGAATGTGGGACTGTCTGTTCTGCCTCTGCTGTTTGTCTGAGCCACATCACCTCCCTGCCCCGTGACTCCATCTGGATGAATGTGGCTTCTTTAAATCCTTGGTTGTCAGATTTCCATACAGCTCGATTTTCTGATGGTTCTGGTTGTTATTTGTTTTTGAGATCTGGTTGAATGAGGAGGTGAAGTTTGTCTACCTACGCCTCCATCTTGCCCAGAAGTGCCTTGAATATTTTTTCTTCAAAGTTTAAAGAAATCTAAAAACCTAGAATTTAATTTTTACTGCTCTCAGTTCAACTTCTGAAGCAAATATAAAAGATGTATATGTTTCCATTTTTGTGTGAGTTTTGTGTGTGTTGGGTGTTCATTGGGTTATTTTTATTTTTACTATAGGAAAATTTCAAATAATCACAAAAATAGAATAGTCATAATCTTTATTGACCAGCTTTAACAATCCTCAGCATTCTGCCATTCTGTTTCAGTTAGTCCACATTTTTTTTCTGGAATATTTTAAGGAAAATCTCATACATCGTTATTGCACTCATAAATGCTGTAATATACATCTCTTAAAGAACAGGACTGAACTATATTCTTTGGGGGCTTTCTCCGAAGTAGAAACTGAACTCAGCTTTCCAGAATTCTTGGCCCTTTGGTTATTTAGCCTACTAACCTACTACAGAGTACAAGTTAAACTCCTGACTTGTCTTGCCAGAAATCATTTAGTTTCAGTGAATCTAAACCTACTAACACTACCTCAGGGAAGGAGACAACTTGGCCAGGAACCAGAGCTGTTCTGTCAACCTATCAGGGGCTTCACAGCCCTCTTATTTCTCCTACTCTGTCTTTCTGGGCATTGTGTTTAGTCCAACATGGATCTCAGCCCTGAGCTGACATGCCTTCATAGGTCCAGCTCTTATGCAGACTTGCTGTACTGACTCTTGGCCCAGTTTTTGGAGAGAGTTAGAACTTGTTTTCAGTGGATTGGCTGGCGTTGGATCAGATTACCTGCGGCCAGCATTAGACAGTAGTACAGAAATGGCCACCTCAGGGCCACTGGGCAAGGACATTCTGCAGATAAGAGGACTCTAGATAGGACAGGCACATAACACCTTCATTGCAATTCTAAATTCTCCATTTTAGTTCATACTGTTACACTGAGTTTGAAATAAATTAATTACTCAGGTAGTTATTCAGGGGAATATAGTTAGTAACTTAGGATATAGAATTATTTTTCTTTACAATTTAGGGAAATATTAACAGTTTCTTTTTACTTGAAAGGGCCATTGTCTGAATTTAATTCTGAGGTGTAGATATATTTGTTAGTTTGTTGGTAGTGAAAATATGCTGGGATATAATCTCTCAAAGAATTATAAGCTATTAGAGAAGCTTCAATATTAGGTGTTCTATTTTTCAGTTGATTGACAGATGGATCTCAGTGCTATGGGAAAGTGTTTTTGTTTTTGTGTTTTTAACTTTGAATTATGGACATTTTCAGGCATATACAAAAAGAGAATACTATTAATAAAATGAATCCTCATGTATATACCACCGATCTTCACAATCATGGCCAATCTCATTTCATTTATAATGCCCTCCACATTCTGCCCCTCACACCTATCAAACATGGAATTATTTTGAAGTAAATCCAAATATATTTTATCTGTAAATACTATACTACTACATGTATCTCAAAAATATGAGGGCTTTGAAAAAGCATAAACATGGATACCATTTACACCCCAAATTATAATAATCCCCTAATATCTATCATCAAATACTTCATCAGTATTCAAATTATCTCATAAAATTTTTAAGTGTTTTGTTGGAATCAGGATCCGAAGAAGGTACACACGTTGCATTTGGTTAACTTGATTCTCAAGTCTCTTGTAGTCTATAGATTTCCTCTTTTTGTAAATTTGCTTTGTGTTAAGGAGAACTAGGTCTTTGCCCTGTAGAGTTGTCCATATTCTAGGTTTTGCTGTTTGCATCCTCATAGTATTGATTATGTCCCCATATGGAGGCTTGTTTAAATTCAAGTTAGGTTTTGGCAAGAAGACATTCAGAGGTCATGCACATGGGAACCTCTTTTGGCGTCACATCAGGAGACATCATAATGCCTGGTTGTGTCTTTTGTGAATTTTGATTGAACAGCAGTAGATTCAGGTATTGTCAGCCTGAGTGGAAAGGGTTTAAAAAATTAGTAAAGGATGTTTAATAAAACTGTCATATGACAAGTAATACAGACTGTATATGTATCTGTGGGTCTATTTTTATTTCTGTTTTGCTAACCTTTACCTCCTCATTTTACTCCCCTTCATAGGATGATAATAACCTGTTGAAACAGCAACTTAAAGATTTCCAGAATCACCTTAACCATGTGGCTGATGGCTTGATCCGTCCAGAAGAAGTAGCAGCTCGTGTGAATGAGCTACAGAGAAATCTGAAATCAGGAGCAGGAGAAATGAGGTAATGGAAAATCAGGACCTCCAAGTATACAGTGGGCCCAGCTGTGAGGATCAGTGATGAATCTCACCTTTCCAAGTACTGTAATATCACTCATTTCTTTTGTCAGGTTTCCCTTTATCATAGTTTCATGGTTGAGACACCAGAAAGCTTAATTCAAATTGTCAGTCACTGATATCTTTTTTTTTTTTTACATTTTAAATCTCTTAGAATTTTTGGTATTATTTAATTTTCAAAACAAAGATTTTAAGAGTAACCCTAGAGTTCATTATATATGGTTAGGAAGTAGGGACACATTATGCATTTTAAATAGAAAACAACCATCAAAAGTTAATTTAAATATATGAAATGGGCATTTATTTTTTGAGCAAACGTTGTTAGCCTGTGTTTTCAGAGTGACTAAGAGTGATTTGATAAAACAGTCATTTGCACCTCAGAGATGCTCAGTAAGTTGCTATGGGTTGACACCAGTCCCATTCCATACGACTTTTTATTCCTGCACTGATGTTACCAGCATTCTTGTACCTGACATCTAGCATCAAAATATAGTGTCACGTTTATAACCATCTTTTTCTCCCTTACCAGAATCCATAGTCCTTCAGATGTCTTAGGGAAAAGTCTTGCTGATTTGCAGAAACAGTTCAGTGAAATCCTCGCATGCTCCCAGTGGGAAAGAGAGGAAGCACAAGTGAGAGAGAGAAAACTCCATGAAGAAATGGCTCTGCAACAAGAGAAACTGGCGAGTGGACAAGAGGAGTTCCGGCAGGCCTGTGAGAGAGCCCTTGAAGCAAGAGTAAGAAAGGGCAAGAGGCAGCTGGAGGGAAGTGTTGGGCAAATGTTCACATTTTTCTGCAAATTACAATGCTCCCTTTCTTGTATAAATACAGTACAAATGTTGTTATTTTCACTCATAACATGTCAGGCTGGGTGTGACTAAAAATTCAACCCCGAATATGGGTATTGACCTTAAAGTCAGGCTTCTTTGTTACACTGTGTTTTCCTTGTCCTGGAAGCAAGGGAGGTCTGTTTCTTGATATGCAAGTAAAGAATGTCACATTGCTAAGTATAGCATGGTGCCAGAATCGGATTTTTTTGGTGTAATTTTTAATGAGACAAACATTAAAATGGATCGTGGAGAATATTCAAGAGAAAACCACCCCCAGTAACTCTGAATATAAAATTTTGTCACACATTTAAAAAATGAAATATAACTCTCCAAAAAGTTTTTATTTTGCTTGAAAATCAGCTTTGAAGCTCTCATTTTTTCACAGATTAATTTGGATAAGAGGCAACATGAAGCAAGGATCCAGCAATTAGAGAATGAAATTCACTATTTGCAAGAAAATCTAAAAAGTATGGAGGAAATCCAAGGCCTTACGGATCTCCAACTTCAGGAAGCTGATGAAGAGAAAGAGAGAATTCTGGCCCAGCTCCAAGAGTTAGAGAAAAAGGTGGGGAAGAGGAAGAAAGAGACCCACGAGTCCCTGCTGCCTGGTCCTGTCCCCAGCGATCAGGCCAGCTGAGAAGGGGTGTGGTCCACGGTCACCTCTGGCTGCATTGCTGGCCCAGCAGTGAACCTAACCTAAGAGAAACCGGGGCGCATGTCATCGAATCAGTGCCCTGAGACAAGGGTGCCAGCATAGATGCAAACAAGAGAATTGGGAAAGTAAGGAGTGACTTTAGAGCTGGTCAGGTGGTACTTAAATGCTGTTGATGGAATGCGTTTGCCTCCTTCAAAACCCCTTGCCAAGTAGGACACATCTGTGGGAATTGAGGTCTAAACTCTTAGTCTTTCTTTATTTTTCTTTTTTTAATCATATTTTTTCATTACCATATATCCCCCTTATACTCCCCTCCCCCTGCAATCACCACACTGTTGTCCACGTCCATGAGTCCTTTTTGCTTGATCCCTCCACCCATTAACCCCCCCCCCCATAGCTGTCATCTGCTCTCTAGCTATGAGTCTGTCTCTGTTTTCCTTGTTAATTCAGTTTGTTCATTAGGTTCCACGTATGAGTGACATCACATGGTACTTGTCTTTCTCTGACTGGCTTATTTCACTTAGCATAATGTTCTCTAGGTCCATCTGTGCTGTCGCAAAAGGTAAAATTTTCTTCTTTTACAGCCGAGTAGTATTCATCCTTCTTCCTAACACCCTGACCTGTTTGGGAACTTCTCAATCCCGCCTAACCATCTACTCCCATTGTCAGATCCCAGATCTTATCCAAATGTACCCACTGCCTTTAAATCACAAACTGAAGCATCACACTCTGATCATAACCTCTTACCTTACCAGCACCTCCGTGCTGACAGTTTTTCAACCTTATTGAGAATTTCAGCACATAAGCCCCACCTTTTCTGTTTGTTAACATTCCTGTCTTTATTTTCCTCCTCGTCCAACTTAAATTCCATAGTTCACCGCGATAGTCATTTCTGCAAATATCCTCAAATCTCTTGCCCTTTTCTTCGGTCTTCTCTGACAAACCTGCGGCTCTTTGCTTTCTTTGGGCTTGCAGACATGCTAAGTATTCTTGGAGAGAAAAAAGTCGCCCTTTCAGGCATGGAAGTATCACTATAAACTCTTGGTCACCAGACCCCAACGGGAAGCCTGACCCTTTTCTCTAGTAAGCTCATTCTCCCGTGCGCTGTTGTTTCCCATCTCACTCCCACACCTGCCCTCTCCCGTCTCCCAGCCTCAGTGAATGGCGTGCTTCGTGCCTCACTGAGAGCCCATCAGTCCCCGAGTCTTACTGAGGCCAACTCCACGATATATCTGGAATATATGTGCTTCGTTCTTCTCCAGTGCCACCGCCCTCATCCAGCCATCATCTCTTCTGGGCAACTGCTGTGGCCACCAGACAGGTCTCCCATTTCCACTCATGACCCTGCTCCTCAGGGCAGCCAACATGTTCTTTCAGAAATGTGAGTTGGCTCTTGTCATTTCCATCCATATCTCCCCCCATCTCTAGAAGCTTTTGTTGTTTTTAGTATAGAGACCAAAATTCTTAAGCTTATGAGGCCCTGCATGATGGCCTTTGTTTAAGTCTCTCCTTTTCTCACTATGCTCCTTCCTTCAGTTCATCACAAACGCCAAGTTCTCTCTTCCCTTCTGGAAGACATGCCATTCCCTCTGCTGGGCCATGTTCTTCCACTCTTCTCCCTGACTGATGCCTTCTGACCAACCTTAGTCTCCCCTGCTGTTCTCTCAGATAGTACCTACTCTGCCCCTTGATAGCACTAATCACACTTTTAGTTACACATTTGTCTGTGTATTTGTGTACTATCTGTCTCTCCTAAGCTCCTTGAGGGCAGCAGCCAGGTCTGTTTCGGTTGCCACCATATGCCTGCTGCCCAACTCAGTGATTCCAAGCGGCTAGTCCATCACTTGGTCATGGTGCCAAGAAATATTTTTCCAATGAATGAATGAATTTATGATCTAAGATTCTTGACTAAGAAAACTGGTTTTATTCTAAGTTTTATCATATAGCTTTGAGATGATTTTATTTATTCATTCACCTAGCAAGTATTTATGGAGCACCCACTGTGTACCGGGTATTGTCCTAGGCATGGAAGCGTGTAGCCATGAACAGAGAGTCCCTGCCCTCATGAGAGCTTATGTATTAATTCATTGCTACCAGATGACTTATATGTTTAATTAATGTTTCTTTTATTTTAGAAGAAGCTTGAAGATGCCAAATCTCAGGAACAGTGCCTTGGTTTAGATAAAGAATTAAAGAAACTAAAGAAAGCTGTGGCTGCCTCTGATAAGCTGGCCACAGCTGAGCTCATCATTGCCAAAGACCAGCTGAAGTCTCTTCATGGGACGGTTACGAAAATTAACCAGGAGCGAGCAGATGTAAGTCCACGTGTACAGAGCAAGTTTCCACCAGTGTTGCTGCTGTCAAAAACATAACGACTTGTATTACTGATCTTCTGATAGACTTTGGCTGTTTTATAAATCACTGTGAAGGTGTCTGTCTCCCTTCACACCTGAAGACTATTTCTCACACCACTGCCCTGCCATGGGTCCTGCACTCTTGAGTCCTGAAAGGAACCATCAAAGGAAATATGCTGTCCCTACCTTCAAGTGCAGGGATCTGCTTAGGAAGGGAGCTACCAATATACACCCAGAGGTCCTAAGGGCTTGCCATGCAATCCTTCTGAATCTCAAACTTGTCATCTTGTGCAGTCAGGTGACTAATATGTTACCTCATAGGGTTGTTATGACTCCTGACTGAGATCATGTCTGTTTCAGTCTTTATAGGGTGCAAATGCTAATGAGATTAATGCACTAGATCATAGGAGAGACTCTAACGATGAGAGTCCAGAGAGACACCAGTCACGGAAGACTGTAGAACACTGAAGAAAAAATTAGCCCTCGCTTCTCCTGATGCAGCACCCTGCTCACTTGGCCCCATAGAGGGGTGGGGCAGGCTGCCAGGTGATGGGAACAGCACGAGACAAGGCGGGACTTGGTGTCACATGTACATGGGATAGCCAGGCAGGCAATGTGACAAAAGCAGAGGAATCAGTCTGGGAGGAAGGAAAAACAGAAGAAGACAACCTTTCTCACACCTCTGTCCCGGCAGGAGTTGCAGGAAGCGGAGAGGTTCAGCAGGAAGGCAGCCCAGGCGGCCAGGGATCTGACCCGAGCAGAAGCAGAGATCAAACTCCTGCAGAATCTTCTCAGGGATAAAGAGGAGCAGGTGAGTGCTGGCCCCTGAGCCCTCCTCCTGAGTGGGTCCTTGTCAGTTCCTAAACGACGGATGACTGTCGGTGACATCTCAAAGAATTTTGGAGTGCAATCACTAGTCAGTCAGGGCTTCATTTTCTTCTGTGTGCCGGGGACAGTGCAGTTTAATTATACGGGGCAGTGCCGTTTCCTCATTAGTAGAGTATAAGTAAAATTTACAGAATTACAATCAAGCAGCAAGGATAAGTGCATCTGGGAGAGCACATTCATTTGGAACTCCGTGTATGTGATTTCTCCCTAGTTGCGCATTGAGATGGGGAAAGCAGATGAAGGAACTGGAGGAGCAGACTCACAGGTGCTGGAAATCGAGAAGCTGAATGAGACCATGGAGAGACAAAGGACAGAGATCACAAGGCTGCGGAATTTACTAGACCTCACCGGCACTGGTAAAGCATTGTGCTTTGATTTGTGCAGTGGTATTGTAGTTGGTCTAAAATCAAAACATTTTGTTCGTTTTTGACGTTTAGCAAATTTATTTAACTGTTACAGATCAGTTCCATGTTTGATTTACACAGCTTAATAAAAGCAAAGAAATAAACCTTTTATGTAAGTACAGTATTAGGGGATTTGATTACAAAGAGACAAGAGATTAGTTGTATTTTCAGAAGAAATAATGTTTACAAACCTGTTTCTTTTCTCCCTCTGGCTCACTTTATAAGTGAACACTTCTTTAAGTGTTAGCAAAGTCTCATTACCAAACGGCAGGTTGAAAGTTTGCTTTGAGGAATTGATAAAAGTCATTGACTCTCATGGGATCACTTTGTATTTCAAGAGAGAAAGGAAGTACATGATTTCGTAGCCAACTTTATAGCTTTCCTTTATAGACAACAAAGGAAGCTTTGAAAACGTTTTGGAAGAAATTGCTGAACTTCGACGTGAAGTTTCTTATCAGAATGATCACATCAGCAGCATGGCAGATCCTTTCCAGAGACGAGGCTATTGGTACTTTATGCCTCCACCATCATCGTCAAAGGTAGGAAGTCTGTGGTGCTGCGGGAATATACTGAATTTTCTTGAAGGGAGTGTGACAATGTTTTCTTCCCCAAATTTGTGAACAGGTGTTGAGAACACATATCTGGGCTAAGCCATGCATTGAGGTTCTTAAGTGTTGTGAAGATTTGAGATGAAAATAGGGCTTACCCCCTGCATCCCCCCACCCCCCCAAAAAAGAAAATAGGACTTTCCCAATGAATGTGGCAATTGCCCTTTTATACTTAGGTGGTATATTTTGGGGTCCCTGAATGAGGCCACTATAAGGGATAAGATGACTTGAGCCCAGAAAGCCTGTTGAAAAAGGGATATAGAATTGTGCTGACCCTCAGACAGCAAAAGAGGCACCTGCATTTCACTTTTTTGTCACCAGCATCCGTTCCATGCTTCCTGAAATCTGGTGCTGGGCAGTGGTGGGGTACCATGATGAATGATCCAGCCCCTGCTCTCAAAGAGCTCATGGGCTGGCAGAGCAGGCATGTCATTACATATAATTACAATGTACTTAACAGAACAGGGACTTGCATGTGGCAGCAGACTTGACCTCTGTGTTCTGGTTGCACAGGAGGATTTATTTTGGGGGGAGTTCGGGAAGGAAGGCTTCATAAGCAGGATCATGAAGTCAACACTTAGCAGCCCTCAAGGAATGGGCTTTTAGGAGGGAGGGCATATCTTTTAAGGGACAAGAGAGTTGGTTTAGCCATGGCAGTAGCCTATGGGGCTGGAGGGCTGGATGGGAGGAGTGAAAGGTGAAGCTGGAAAAGTAGATTTGGGTCATGCTTATTTTGAAAGGGCCTCAAAACCTTGCAGTTAATTACGTAGGCCTTGGGACACTAAGGTTGTATATAATATTATGACCAGAACTGTAGTTTAGGAAGAATAATTGCACTGCGTATGCAGGCTAGACTTATGGCAGCTGAACTCTGTGTGAGGCTGTTTGAACGTATTTGGGTGAAGGATAGAAGAAGCCAGAGCCAGAGCAGTGGAGCGGGAGCAGAAGAGATGGCATTGAGGGATGTTCACAAGAATGGTCAGGGCTTGAGGCCTGAGTGTGGGGAGTGAGAGGAGGACCGGAGGAGCACCTATCCAAAGCAGAGGGACTGGGTGACATCTTGCCAGATGCAGCTGATAAGCAACAGCCAGGGAGAAGCAGTCTGACATGCTAGGATCCCAGGGCTGTGTGGACTCGGTCAGAGCCCCAAAGAGCAGAGCCTGAGGTTCTTCTCCCACAAACCTAAAGGAAGCCAGCATCCTCGGCACAACCAGGGCTGGAGAGGGAAGCGGTGTAGGTGAGCGTCTGGAGGATAGACCCAAGACTGGGGAGGGGAGGGAGAGGAGCACTTTAAAGCCGTGTCACCATGCCACACTCCTAGGGCAGCAGGAGACTCATATCCCCAGGTTCCCTCGGAAGTTCACTGGCGTCCTTTGCCTCAGTTGCTGGGCCAGCAAGGACAATGCAGAAGAAAAGAGAGAGAGAGAGAAACCACCAGGAAAGATTAGTACTGGAACAGGCTGACACCCACGCATTTTACATGACCACATAATCACGTCTCACTTCTGTCTGTGAGAATTATGATCTGTGAAAACAAGTTTTTTTCTCCACTTTGCTTTAGACTTTGACATTTTGCTCAGTTTTGCTCTAGACTTTGACATTTCTCCAAATCAGCCTTCTCATTTGTAATAGTGTGCTCTGCTGTTATTTGTTGTAGGTTTCCAGCCATAGTTCCCAGGCCACCAAGGACTCTGGTGTTGGCCTAAAGTGCACAGCCTCAACTCCCATGAGAAAGCCACCTGCCTCGGGATACTGGGTTTATTCTCCCATCAGGAGTGGGTCACACAAATCGTTTTCAAAGAAAGGTAAGTTGGGTTACATAAGGTGGATGCATTTCTCTCACCTGTTCAGTTCCTTAAATCCATAGGGCACAGTCCAAATTCCTTAGCTCACTTTGCAATGCCCTGTGTGATTTGGCCTTGGCCAGTGACCCCTTGTCCTTTCGTCGCACCTCCGATCACGTTCCCACATGTCAGCCATAGCCAGCTGCCTAAGAGACACCATGTCATGCTCCTTAGAACTCCATGTTTTAAGCCCTGTTTGGAATGTCCTTTTTCTTCCTATCCCAATAGTCATCCACGTCCTCGTCACAACTCCTTTTATGAGCCTTCTTCCACCCTGCCTTGCCCAGGCAGACCGAGCCGTTTCTTTGCCTGTGCTGCTGGAGTGTGGCAGCTTCTGTCCTTAAATCGTGGCATTAATTTGCTTGACTAAAATGAAGTGTTAGAGGGCTGTCCTCTAAAGCTTTGTGGGAAACAGTCAGACCCGGGATAAATCCTAGCTCTTTCACTAAATAACTGTGTGATCCTAGGCAAATTATTGAGCTACTCTGAAACTGTAGATCTTTAAAATGGGAATATCACCTTCTGAGAATTTGTTCATTAAAACCTATTTATTGAGGGCCTACTGTGTGCTAGGTCCCCTGTCATCAGTGACAAACATAGTTCCTGCCTGTAGGGGAGATAAGTAAACTGGCACCTTAAAGAGTGCTGCGTGTGGGGGTGATGCTGAGAGCCGTGGGACCCCACAGCACGCCACTGTCGGTCTTTTAATGTCGCACGAAGCAGGCACCACATGATTGCTGAATCAATGAATGAAGACAAGAAAAGAACCCAACAGACAGGCATAAGAAGAACTCAAGTATCAGCTATTTAAAATTATTTGAATCCCTGTTTTGATCTGCTTTTCAAAACTGCTTTTAACCTTTTATATAGAGTTTTCTCACATTTCTGGTATCTGGCCTAAATGCTGTTGTTTTCTGCCAGATTTGTTTACCTAGTAAGCCATGGCGGGTATAAAATTCTTCTGTGTATTTCTTTCAAGATGCAGACAGTGAAGGAGACAACGCAGAAGAGAGCGAGCTGGATGACCAAGAGGACCGCCCATTTGTGCCCCCTCCTGGATACATGATGTACACCGTGTTTCCCGATGGTTCTCCTGTGCCCCAGGGCATGGCCCTGTACGCACCACCTCCTCCTTTGCCCCACAGTAGCCAGCCTCTCACCCCTGGCACCGTTGTTTATGGCCCGCCTCCTGCTGGGGTCGCCGTCGTTTGTGGACCTCCACCCCCCAACTTCTCCATCCCCCTCATCCCTGTAGGCATGCTGCATTGCAACGTCCCGGAACACCATAGCTTAGTAAGTGGGAAGACAAAACCCTCTTCACATGGCTTCCACAGGAGACTGGTTGTGGTTATATACTTAATGAGTTAGCCTGTTTATACATGGATTATATCCCCAAAGTATGTGTGTAAGGCTAATGTTTAGAACTGAGCAACCACTCTCTTAACTAAAATACTGTCCTAGACAGGAGTTAGGGTAGCAGACCAGTCTAAAAACCTGGTTTAACTCATTATATAACAAAATGCTTTTAGTCCAGAAAGTAACCATTTTTAGAAAGCTTATATATATTTTTCTATTGATGAGTACTATATTAATATGTATGCATAAGTATATCTGTATACTAGTGCCTGTACTTGTACATATGCATATGTACATATGCATAAACATGTATGTGTTTGTGTGTACACACATGTATGTGTAGCACACAGCGAGGCTTTGATGAAGACTGTCTCTGGGTAGTGAAATTCTTTGATTATTGTTTCTGTCTTTTCATAGTTATGTTTTTATTATACACACAATTTTGTATCTTTTTCCCACTTAATGTTACAAGCATTTCCCATGGTTTTAGAAATGTTTTAAAATAGTATGACTGCACAACACCTGTTTGTAGGCTCCATGATTGACTTAACTGTGTGTAAACTTTTACTGTATTTCATATTCTTAATTTAGATTCCGAGAAATTATCATTTCCAAATTACTAGATAACTTTATAACTTTCTGGTTCTAAAGAAAAAAATAGTTATTTACAAGCTCCTCCTTCTATCTCGAGACACATGGAGCTCTTTATTTTTCCCATTTCTTCTCAGCAGATAAGGTAAAGAACTAGGACACCTGGATGCCAGCCACCAGTTCCATTTTAATAAGTCAGACTAGCATCAGAGGGACTGTACGTATTTAGGTGGTTAAAAATGACAGTCATTCGCATTATCCTGCAGCTTTTCAGTACACATTGAATAGAGCATTTCTGTTGGTTCAGCATTTGAGAATCTCTTAAACTGGTTGGTACTCTGGCACAGTGTGGTATCTCCCTGTACTTGCGCAGTTATTTATTCAGCTTGGGTTTTTCCCATTTCAATTATTCTTCAAACCCCAGGCAAAACCCCTCTTCCTCTGGCCAGCCTTCTAACAAAGCTTCCCTTCCATGTACTCAGAGGAGGGAGAGACCTCTTTGTGCGTCTCTTCTTCTAGGTGCTGAACTCTGGAGGCAGCAATTGTCCACAAGAGCTATTTGCTGAATATTTATCAACCATAATTGGACTGATGGAAAAGTTAAAAGCTTTATTAACCCACCCATTTCATCTATGGTGTGTGAAAAAATTGGCTTGACTTAATTTTTTTTTTTAATACTGAAGCCTTAAAAACTGCCACCAATTTCAGGTCAAACAGAGCCACTTTAACCGTAGTTAATTCCAGCTTTTGGCAGGAAGGAGGGAAAATGTCATGTGATGTTTCAGTATTGCATTTTTTTTCTTTGTTCAGGAGAGTGAAGTTTCTAGATTAGAAGACATAATGCAGCATTTAAAATCAAAGAAGCAGGAACAGTGGATGAGAGTATCCAAGCAGCAGTCTGAGAAAGAAATGGATGAACTACATCATAATATTGATGATCTTTTACAAGAGAAGAAAGACTTAGAGCATGAAGTAGAAGAATTACATAGAACCATCCAGAAGCATCAACAGCGAAAGTAATTATTAGCCATTTCATTTTTATAATTCAGATGAATATAATATTTGTTCATTTAGATCATCTAAATCAGTGTTGCCCAATAGAACTTTCTGTGAACTTGAAAATGTTCTAGATCTGAACTGTTCAAAGCACTAGCCACAAGCCACATGTGGCTGTGGAGCACCTGAAATGTGGCTAATGGAACTGAGGAACAGACTTTAACGTAAATTGATTTGTATCTATATTGGACAGTGTAAGCCTAAATTCTCTTAGCCAGTAATCCACATCAGCTCTTCCTGTAGTCCCTCGTGGAGAATGGCACAGCCGTTCCTGCTCCCAGTTACCCTAAGACCATGCCACCAACATCTCCCTTTCCCTCACTCCCCCAGGCATCTGGCTCGAGTCCAGTTCTGCTGGTTCTGCTCAAAGAGCTCTCAAACCGGTTCCCTTCTTTCCTCTCCACTCTACTGGCCTTTAATAGCCTCAGCTTAGGTCATTGCAATAGCTTCCTCGCTGGCCTTCTGCATCTAGTCTAAACTCCTGTCTATCAGCTTGGCTGCAAATCTCACGGTGCCGCTGTCCTATGTGACTCTTGGTTCTGTCAGAATATACCCCATCCCCCAAGATCTGCACCCCGCCTGCCTTTTTTATCCTGCTCTTCTTACTTGCTGTGGTTTCCCCAAGCACTACGTTTTCTTCTGCCACCCCTCTGTTACACATACTGTCCTTTGCCTGAAATGGCTTCCTTACTCCTCTGCCTCTTTCAAGGCAGGGATCCCCTCTTACACAAAGTCTCTCTCATCTCAGGCTCTCACAACTTGGGGTTGGTGCTGTTCACACCATGTTTTAAGGAGCCCAGGAGGGCAGTAGTGGGGCCTCCCTCTCTGTTCCGTAGCACATGGTGTAGGGTCTGTGGACAAATGCATGTCTGGTCAGTGGGTCACTCATGTAGAAGCCCATCTTCTGCAGTACTCCATGAACTATGACACTTCCCAGTTTTTGTCATTTAAGGCAGACTGGCCCAAGCACCAGGGTTGGGGGAGACCTGTGGAGGACACGCAGGTGAGTTAAATATGGTGTCTGCCTTCCAGTAGACCTTTCAGGGAAAAGCAGGGGCCTTGGGACTAGATGTTTGAGGATTTAGGGGATGGTTATATCGATTATTTTTGTAGGTATATGTGGGAGGGTGGTTTTTTGTTTTTATCCTCACCCGAGGACATTTTTTTCATTGCTTTCAAAGAGAGGAAGGAAAGAAGGAAGAGAAGGAAACATCGATTGTGTGTCTCTCACGTGCGCCTGGACTGGGGTCGTACGCACCCAGATGGGGAATTGTACGCACCCAGGCTGGGTGTTGTACGTGCCCTGACCGGGAATTGAACCCACAACCTTTTGGTTATGGGATCATGCTCCAGCCAACTGAGCTACACCTGCCAAGGTGGCGTGGGGGTGGGGGTTTGAGGAGGCTGGTAGGGCAGTGGAATAACCACTTCTTTTCCCAGATATAAAGGTGTAATATATATGATCATTTTAGGGAATTTGGTAACACAAAAATGTTCAAAAGAAACAGTAAAAATCATTATATGTCTTCATTTAAAGGTAATCTGTTAATATGTTTATGAATTTACTTTTAGGTTTTTCTGTCATAGATGGTCTGGTTTTCAAGTAATTTTGACACGATAGGCTTGAGTTCCTGAACCCTGTGTCATGCTTTTTGATTTGTCAGAAAGCGTCACCATAATTTTAGTCTAGCAGAACAAAACGAGGTAGTCTCTGGGGCAGCGGGTGAACTGGGTCTTGAAGGATAGTTTTGAGGTAGTGGATCATTATTGTAGTCGTGGCTTATTTTATTTTTATACCACAGAAGAATAGAAATGTCAATATCGTTTAGGCTACAAATGTCTATATCTTAATATTTAAAATCTCTTAATGTACATGTTTATTTGTTTAGAGACTTCATTGATGGAAATGTGGAGAGTCTTATGAATGAACTAGAAATGGAAAAATCGTTCAAACACCATGAAGATATTGTAGATGAAATTGAGTGCATTGAGAAAACCCTTCTGAAACGTCGAGCAGAGCTCCGGGAAGCTGACCGACTGCTGGCAGAAGCCGAGAGTGAACTTGCATGCACGGAGGAGAAAGTATGTTCAGTGGTGGTTTGGGGCGAGACAGCTTTCTGTCGTCGGCGTGAAGGATTAGAAAGAAAATGTGTTGAGAGTATCGTGGTCCAAGTCCAACAGCTGTGTTTCCGGCTGGACGCTGCTAGTTAAGGAGCTGTGAGAACTTGGGCGAGTCACTTAAGCCGCTGGGCTTTGCTTTCCTCACTCATAAGGTCCGGCTAAGAATACCTAGGCTGTTTAAATTAATTAAATGAAGTAACATATTTAAAGCTCCTGAAGTCATTAGTTCCTAACACAAGCCACTTCCTTATCTTATGTGGGTCTTTTTATTTGGGCTTTGATATCTGTATTTATTAAATAGATCAATCTTAAATTCTTATAGAGCAACAGTGGACCTTATAGGACTCCTAGTCTTACTTTGTTCTCTATGTTGGTAAGGATATAAAATCAAGTATTTTTTGGTCTGAGATAATACTCTTGAGACTACGACACAGAAGGAAGTCAGAGAGGAGAAGGAGCTACCTTTTACTACACATTGGCTGCTTTATAAAAGCCACTTTATTTTACCTTCCTGGCCACCCTGGAAACTGGTTGTAAGCGCAATTCACAGATGTTTCTCAGAAAGGCTGATAACTGGCCCAGGGTCACAGCAAGAGAGCTTTTTTTAGTTCTATGAGAATTCCAGGATAAAGCCCCACGCCCACATGGAGCAACCTCAGGAACTACTATTTTTATTGTTACTTAAACACGGATTGATGTAAAGAATAGAAATCTGTTACTCAAGAACTAAAATGAAGGATCTGTAAAAGTAATTCTTTGAGTGATGGTTTTATAAGAATGGAAAAATAGCCTCATCTCTTTTCAGATGATCAGTTCCTTCTTCTGTCACATGTTAGATTACAGTGAGAGAAAATAGGTATGAGCAGAACTAGAGGAAAATTTATCACTAGTATGTAAAAGAAAATTAATGATACCAATTGTAGGCAGAGATAGATAGTAGTAAGCTCCTTTCCCTTCATCCTCCCTAAACGACTCAGGGAAGCAGCTTGCTAAGGAGGAAAAGGAGGGGAGAAAGTGCTACATTTTGTAAGGAATGTGCCAGACACGTTAAAACCTGATACAGAAGGAGACAGAAAACCCTACTTGGAAAGGTGGCATTCTGGAATGCGTAGTGAGTTTCGTCCAGCGTTTTGCTGATGAAACTGACGGAAACCGGCCATGTGGAATGGAAAGAAGTCCAGTGAACTTTCTGTAGCTCTTCAGGAGCTTGCTGTCCGTGCTGCATGCTCACGCGGTGTTTAATAGACCAGTTTAACGTACGGATACCTGATTTAGTACAACTGCAAAACTTGAGGTTTTTGGCTGACGGTGAGTCACACTGCTCAACCCAGTATTGTACAAACCAAACTATTTTTGGATCTTTGACAACATTGTTTTAAGCCATTTATTTTAGAACAAGAGAGAAACCAAGTTGATTTAAAAAAAAAAATACTGCTTTTGCCAAATCTTGTATAGGAATATTTTGAAACACTTCAAAAGTATTAATATTTGTGTATCTCAGCCATAATTAAATCATCTTCAGATTAATGCAGTTTTACTTAACATGATAATAGCCAGAGCACAGCCAGACTGTCTATGCGGAGGGAATATTAGTAAAGTCACTTCATTGCCACTTAATTGGCTAGATATTTTTAATTGAAAAAAATAACATGTAATAATATTACAGGTTATTTCTTAAATAAGATTATCCAGTCTCACCACCCTCAAATGATTACTTTTGTTTTTGCATAGCCTTTCTATCTTTGTTGACACAGACATAGTTTTACATGCTTGCTCCTGTAGTGCTTGTACCATTTAAAATTTATCTTTTTCAGTCAACATCATATCATTAACATTTTTCCATGTTTCTACACACTGTCATCCTGTTTTAAAGACTGCACAGTGTTCCACTGTGTGGATACATTATCACTTGTTGAATCTGTTATTTATCCTCATATTATTTCAATATACAATGAGCATTTCTGGGTGGTAGTTCTTCTGAATTCTTTTCTGAGAATTGGAGCATCAAAGCACATGAACATTTTTAAAAGTATTTCGGTATTGCCTGGTTTTCCAGGAGTTGTACCGATTTATCCTACCAGTAGCTGTGAGAGAGTACTGTAGCTGAATTGCTTTTAATGACAGTTTCTTTTGTAGACCAAAAATGCTGTTGAAAAGTTCACCGATGCCAAGAGAAATTTATTGCAAACTGAGAAAGATGCTGAGGAATTAGAAAGGAGAGCTCAGGAAACTGCTATTAACCTTGTCAAAGCCAACCAGCAGCTCAGGTAGGTGGGATCCCTCAGCTATTGATATGTTCGGTAAGGTGAATGAAAAGTTTAATTCCAAGAGGATAATAATTGCTTTATGATAAATAAAACATATTAAGTCTAAGGGCCCTCTGGAGAATAAAGCGATGTTTTAGATTGATCCAGGCTGACACAAAGGATTTGGAGCAGCACAAAATTGAGCAAGAAGAAATCTTGGAAGAAATAAACCGAGTTGTTACAACAAAAGACTCAGACTTCCAGTGTTTAAACAAGAAGAAGGAAAAACTGACTGAAGAGTAAGTATTGCGGCCTGTGAAGGGCTTCGAGGGGCTTGTGTTGGAAGATGGGTTGGGGTTCAGTCTCCACTCGGATCTGCTGTATTACTGTGTGCTTCATAGGCTGCAGAAACTGCAAAAAGACATTGAGACTGCAGAATGCAATGAGGATCACCACCTGCAGGTCCTTAAAGAGTCAGAGACGCTCCTGCAGGCCAAGAGGGCAGAACTGGAGAAGCTGAAAAGCCAGGTATGGCAGCAGATGCCTTGGAAAACCAGTTGATGTTGCTTTGAAACCTATATTTATGTGATGAGCATAAAAGTGATACATATCTGATTGTTGAAAACACTGGAAAATACAGAATAAAGTTTAAAGCATAAATGAATATATATCCTAGTGGTTAAGAGTAGAGTCCAACCCAAATTTTAATCCCAACTCAATGAAATATATATTATTGAGTAAAAGAAGTGAGTCTCAAAACAGGATATACTCAGATCATTTATGTTAAATGTGTTTATGAACACTTATGTTTGTATTTTTAATGTATAACAAAGTACAAAAGTGGTCATCTGAGAAGGGAGGATTATGAAGATTTTCTATTTTCTCTTTTGCATGTCTGCATTTTCTGTAAATAAATATGTGTTACTCTTAAAATTGTAAGTAATTTTTAAATTTACAAAATGAATAAATTTTTAAAACCCTTGTCTAATTTCTGTTGCCGAAGTAGTTATCAAGTGGAATAAGGTATAGATATGAAAGTTTTATGAAAACCATAACCTGAGGGATCATTATTATCCTCTTTTTGTTTTTGGTATGATTTGAGTGATGTTACATATGTGAGCTCAAGGTCTTTATTAGGCATTTCATGGCTGTGTCCCCAGCCTGGCCTTTCTGACTCTTGCCGCTGGGATCATTAGAATCAGGCTAGCTCCTAACTTCTCCCCACAGCCATTAGGTGGACTAAATAGTCTCCATCTCAGCACTGAAGTCTGTGTGGCCTTTGTCAAGCTATGTGTGCTTCCCTTTTCTTTCGTGCAGGTGGCAGCTCAGCAGCAGGAGATGGCCATCTTAGACCGGCAGTCAGGGCATAAGAAGGAGGAGTTGCATCTACTCCAAGAAAGCATGATCCAGGCCAAAGCTGACCTCCAGGAAGCGCTGCAACTGGGAGAAACTGAAGTAGCTGAGAAGTGCAATCACATTAGGGTATGTTTTCTAGTGGATTTTCTTAAGAGCCCTAGGATAGTGCTATATGTTTATTTTGAGACATTTTCATTGGTTCCACCCCAAATGCATAAGTAAATTCCTGCATCTTGACTTCTCTGTAACATCAGGTGTGGTCGTGTGTTATAATAGCCATGCTGTGGCCATTATGTGTAGCTGCCCCAATTACGTTTTCTGGACATGCCCAAGGTATTCTGCCTCTGTGCCTTTCTGTTACAATTTCTTCTCCAGGGATTCCCTCTCTGAGAATGTCCAGATCCTACCCGTTTTTCCTGGTCCAGGTTCATACCACTAAGAAGACTTCCCATACTTTTCCTTTACCTGAAAGGAGTTTCTCTCTCTTCAGAGTCGAGTAGCACTCTGCACCTTTCCTAGGGCATCCTAGCCTTTCCTGATGATGTTTATGTTCCCAGCCTTACTTACCCACAAGGCACCGAGCCCCTTGAGGGCAGGAGATACACCTGGATCAGCTTTTTTCTCTACAACACATTGTCTTGCGCATAGCAAATATTACATATACATTTTATTTGAAGATAGTATGTTCCTTTCTTATTTCTATTATACAAAAATATGTTAGTGTAAAATACAATGCTGTTCTTGACATAAAAGGCAAAAGCGAGCTTGTTTCCAAGTTAGAATTTCTTCTATAAAATGAGACAGTTAATAGTAGAACCGATATTAAAGTAATTCCCATTCATAATTTTGTGAAGGGGGGGTGACTTTTATTTATTTATGTTTGCACAGGAAGTAAAATCTCTTCTGGAAGAACTGAGTTTTCAAAAAGGAGAACTGAATGTCCAGATTAGTGAAAAAAAAACTCAGCTCACTCTTATAAAGCAGGAAATTGAAAAAGAAGAAGAAAATCTTCAGGTAGTTTTAGGGCAGATGTCTAAACATAAAACCGGTAAGTTTTAAAGGAAAATAGTCATATGAAGTCTCAGGTTGGAAATGTCTGTATTCCAGGTCACAGAAAAATGGTCAGATAAATTTTTTTTTATTTTAAAGTTTAATCTTACTACTAAGAAGCAAAGAAAAGCAGATTATAAAAGAAATATGATATTTCCTGCCATTTAAATTGATAACATTTATTTAAAAACAAAATAATCATATTCATTGCCGACCCAAGGAGTGGTGAAAGAAGAGCACTTACGTACAGGCTATGGAGCAAAGTATAAATTGGAACGCTCTCCCAGTGCTGCAAGATGCGTAAAATTCACACTGGAATATTTTATTTATTCATTTCTAGAGAAAGGAAGCGAGAGAAACATCCATCAGTTGCCTCTCCTGTGCCTTCACGGCCTGCAACCCAGGCACGTGCCCTGACTGGGAATCAAACCAGTAACCTTTCACTTGGCAGGCCGGCTCTCAACCGTCTGAGCTACACCAGCCAGGGCCACATCTATTGAAACCCTTAGCCCATTTCTGGTTGTCTAGAGAGGCCAACATTGATGCACATCACAGGAATTTTTTTTTATTTTTTTTTAAAGAGAAGCTTTTATTTCCTTGTCTCACAAATTAAGCTTCCCGAGTTGGTTACTTGAAACAAAATTTATGACAGAATTTGGAAACAAATGACTGATTTAAAAGCCGTATTCTAAAAAATCGAATGACATGAAAAAATGCTGGTGAGAGTGAAAAAAATAGATGAAAAACTGTATGCAGTCTAGTCCAAGTTCATTTTAAAATATATGTGTGTGTGTGTCCATGTACTCTGGAAGCACATCAAAATGCCATTGTAGTAGATGGTGGGTAATTATGGGGTTTTTGTCCTTTTATATTATTTTTCAGATTTTCTGTAGTTAGCAAATATTTTTATAATCAGAAAAGCGATTTACTATTTAAAAAATCTGTTTCAGTGGACAAAAATTTGTTATGTAAATCTTAACAAATATTTTTAAGCTTTTCTTTCTTATTTTGATTAAAATTCCTTTGGGTGGGATAAATGCTTTTAGACCTACATCTCTGTTAACTGTTTCTGTTAAAATGTTTTGTTAAAATTAATGCTGTAGCAATATTTTTAAAGGATTTTTTCATTAAGAATACAGTTATTTAGCTCCATTAATTCAGCACAACAAATATTTTTTGATTATCGTTTCTTGTATCAGTCAAAAGCATTATGTTCTGTTTCATTTTATAAATGTTTCCAAGTTCATTCAATAGCATGGACCATGTTTTGTTTCCGTTAGAACTAAAGAATATTCTGGACATGTTGCAACTTGAAAACAATGAGCTACAAGGCTTGAAGTTACAACATGACCAAAAAATGTCTGAGTTAGAGAAGACTCATGTTGAAGTGCTAGAGGTAATAAACAAAGCCCTTTTACCCAACCAAACTGCATTCTTTGGCTTTTAGCATGTTTCAGTTATCTTTTATCTGACTTAGGAGAAACTGGAGTTAGAGAATTTGCAGCAGGCAGCCCTGCGACAGAAAGGGGAAATAGAGTGGCAGAAGCAGCTCCTCGAGAGGGATCGACGGGAAATAGAGCGAATAACCGCCGAGAGCCGAGCACTACAATCATGTGTGGAGTCTTTGTGCAAAGAAAAGCAGGATCTCAGAGAGGAATGTGACAGCTGGGAAAAGAAGGTGGCACAAACCAAACGGTGAGAGCTTTGGAGATCACTTCTTAAAAGCTAAAACATTATAAACACACTATACAAAAACATTGGAAAATAGAAGAAGGGAAAAAACAGTCCATAAATTCAGTATCACAACAAAATTCTGCTGTAGCATTTTTGAGTGAATTTCTGTTTTATGTTTCTCCCCCAAGCATTTTCTTAAACAACCTGTTTTTGTTTCTGTTTTTAAGTAAAATGATGTGTGCTGGAAGGTAGAGATAAATGGAGAAATATATCTTGTTTGTGGGTAGGAAGACAATATTGTTACAATTCAGTTCTCCTCAAATTGATCTATAGAGTCAAAACAATCACAATCAAAATCCCAACAGGCTTTTTACATAGAAATTAACAGGTTCTAGAATTCATATGGAAGTGCTAAGGGCCTAGAATAAAATCTAAAACTTTTTAGCTATGACACCAAACCAGCTTTAAAAAAGAACAAAATTTTAGGGCTAATACTACCGGGTTTCAGGACTTATAATATAGCCATGGTAAGCAAAACACTACAGTACTGGCATAAAGGTAGACAAATACATCAGTAGAACAGAATAGAAAGTCCAGAAGTAAACTCACAAATATGCGGACAGCTGATTTTGACAGAGATGCAAAGACATCTTCTTCAGCAGAGAAAAGTTGGCCTATTCAAAAAATGAAACAATTGCATATCCAAAACCAAAAAAGAAAAAACAAGAACCTTAATCCCTACCCCACACTATATATAAAAATTAACTCAAAATGGGCCATAAATGTAAAACCTAGGTATAAAACTCTGAGGAAAAAAGCCTCTGTGACCTTGGGTTAGGCAAATTTTTTATCTAACACCAAAAGCATGACCCATAAAAGAATAAATTGATAAAATTGGACTTCATCAAAAAAATTTTTTTTAAGATTTCATTTATTTATTTTTAGAGAGAGCGGAAGGGAGGGAGAAAGAAAGGGAGAGAAACATCCGTGTGTGAGACATACATTGATTGGTTGCCTCTGGGGACTTGGCCCACAACCCAGGCATGTGCCCTGACTGGGAATCAAACCTGTGACCCTTTGGTTCGCAGTCCAGTGCTCAATCCACTGAGCCACACCAGCCAGGGCTGGACTTCATTAAAATTTAGAACTTCTGCTCCTCAAAAGACACTTAAGATAATGAGAAGACATGTAAGAGAATGGGAGAAAAATCTTTGCAACCACATATCTTATAAAGGACTTGTACCCAGAGTATATATAAGGAATGCTCAAAACTCAAATAAGAAAATGAACAATCTTATTTTTCCAATGGGCAAAAGAGTTGAACAGACACTTCACTTCAGAAGATACATGAGTGGCAAATAAGCACCTAAAAGAGATGCGCAGCATCATGGACCATTAGGAAAATGCAAATTAAAACCAATATGAGATATTATTACACACCTATTAGAATGGCTAAAACTGAAGACTGACCAAACCAAATGTTAGTGAGTAATTTCCCCATATGACTGGTGGGAATGTAAAGTATTAGTAAAACCACTTTGGAAAATAGTTGGGCAGTTACTTAAAAATTCAAACAAAGCAAAACAAATTCAAACACATACCTACCAGAAGATCTAGCACTTCCACTGCTAGGTATTTACTCATGAGACACGAAAGCCTATCTCCATACAAAGTCCACACACTAATGTTCATAGCAGCTTTTATCTGCAATAGCCAAAAACTAGAAACAACCTAAATATCCATCAGCTGACGAACAGAGAAACAAATTATAGTATATCCATACCATGGACTACTTACTCAGCAATACAAAGGGATTGCGTTGCTTCAACAACCTGGCTGAATCTCAGAATAATTATTCTCGGTGAAAAAAGCCAGACAGAAACAAGTCCATCACTGTGTGATTCCAGTTACATAAAAGAATGCATGCTCGTGTATGTTTATGGACAAATTCTGTTTTACAAACAATTGTGTTTCTCGCTTTTACACTTATCAGAAATCAGAGATCCATTTTAATCCCTCAGATTTTTGGAATTCTTATTGCTAGTCATGTTTTTATGTTTTTGTTCCTGATTTTTATAAAACTTCAATATAATGAGTTCCTTTTTGAAAAATCTCCCATTTAGAAAGCCAAAAATAAGGTTTCTTTTGAAAATGAATTGAAGAGCCTTACATTTTTTTAAGATTTATAATCACTCAGACTCCATAACTACATTGTGAAATCATAGCACTGTTCCTCAGTTGTCCCTTATCTGTGCTTGAACATTTTATATTTGACAGTCTGCCTCTTCTCTACTTGGATGGTAGGGTTTTAGCAGCTGCTGAAGAAAACAGCAAAATGGAGCAATCAAACTTAGAAAAGCTGGAATTGGGTGTCAGAAAGCTGCACCAGGAACTAGACCAATTAAACCGAGACAAGCTCTCCCTGCATAAAGACGTGGCAGCGGTGCAGCTGCGGCTACGAGGTATGAGGCGGCCCGGCAGGAGCTGCTGCCCTCGGTTGGCGTCCTCTTTTTAATTGTTTGATCTTCTTATTATAGAAATAAGTCGTGCTAGTGGGCATGGGATTTCTTTTAGAAGTGACAGAAATGTTCTAAATTTAGATTGTGGTGATGTTCGTACAACTGTGAATATAGTAAAAGCTACTGAATTGTATACTGTAAGTGGGTGAAATACAGAGTATATGAATACCTCAAACCTATTCATATACAGGTTTTATTTTTATTCCTTAAAGAATAATTTTAAAGCAGCAGGAAGATGAAATAAAAATTACTATTGACCTTACCTCTCAAAAATAATTCCTATTAACAATTTGGTGAATATCCTTACAAATTTTTCCTATGGATATGTGTTTGTTTATATTGTTTTAAAAACAAGAATAACAATGCAAATAATATATCTGTTATCAAATCTTTATAATTATTTATGATTATTTAGGAGAAGTTACTAGGTAATTCTAGCTGATAATATACTTGTTGATTATTTACTATGTCTTAGACGTGATGCAAGTACTTTATATAGATTTTCTCGTTTAATCATTATAACATTTTTATTTTATCCATTTATAAGTAAGGGAACTTTAGTTTCCTTGGCACTTGCTTAAGATAAATGACTCGCTCAAGTTCACACAGTAGGTGACAAAACCATATAGATATAAAATTTATTCCCAAATTGTCTTCCTGAAAGGTTGTACCAAATTTACATTTCTACCAGAAGTGTTAAAGGTACCTGGTTATAAATCATGCACCTCATCAACACTAGGTATTATCTGTAAAAATTTTTTGTTAGGTTTTGAAAATGGAAGTCTTTAAGAATCCTAGGCTCCAAGCCCAGATCTGGGTTGTGCATGTACCTCTCTCATTTGGCCTTTAAAAAGATAGTGTGGCGTAGTTGTACATTTTCAGAAATACATTTAAATTCACTTCCCCTACTTTTGGGGGGAACTAATGGGAATCTGGAGAATGAATACGTATGTATTTCCTATATCATGTAAATGTTGTTTCTGTAGAAAAGCAAGAGGCACTGAACTCACTACAGGAAGAACTAGCTGATGTTCAAGACCATTTGAACCTAACAAGACAGGTAAGCCTAACATGTAGTCTTACCTGTTAGACAATTGGTTGAAATATTAATCAAATAGGCTGGTTCCTTTTTATACCAGCAAGTCCCATAGGGCCATTTACACAGCACTAACATACTATACACAAACATTTTGATATAGAGCAGTGATTTTCTAATCTACTTTAGCCCTAGAACTCTTGATTCAAACAACATTTTACTCAAAGTAAATAAATGAGATGGTAGCTAGACCAGAAACCCCTCCGCAGCCCCTGTGGAGGCTTCAGGGACCAGATGGACCATCTCTTATCTGAGACACAGAGGAGAGACTGGGCTTAGATTTGATCACTCATTGAGCTGCAGAGTAGACTCTTGACCCTTATACCTCTGATGATCTACTTAAAAGTAATTCAGTGTTGTCCTGTGAAAATAGTGTTGTTTATATATATGTATTTTAAATCCTCACCCAAGGATATGTTATTGATTTTAGAGAGAGAGGAAGGGAGAGAGAAAGAAAGACAGAGAGAAACAGAGAGAGAGAAACATTGATTGGTTGTCTCCCATATGGTCTCTGACAGGGGATTGAACCCACAACCTAGGTATGTGCCCTGACTGAGAAGCGAACCTGCAGCTTTTTTTTTTTTTTTCTTTTTTTGCTGTACGGGATGATGCTCCAACCAACTGAGCCACCTGGCCAGGGAAGAGTGGGGTTATAGTTTGAGTTTCAAAGAACCTCAAGCAAGTTCTGGGCCTCAGTTTCCACTATGTAAATTAGTGGTTTGATTAGACATCTAAATTCTCTTCCTTCTGCCTCTAGGATTCTGTATTTCCAAGATGTATAAAATGTAAAATCAAAGTATTCTGTCCCTAAAAATCTTACCTGGATTCTCATGAATGTTTTTTGTGTTGTTAGAAATATGGTTACTTTTATAAAAAATGCTTAATTTAAAGAAAGATGTATTGTTTTCTGAGTTTTTTAACCTGTATATTTGAAAAGATAACAAAACCATGACTTAGGTTTATTTTCAATAAGAATTAACCTTACTGACAGTTTTTCTTAATGTTCAGAAAAGCCTGTGAGGTGGGTACTTTCTATTCCCATCTCAGTGACAGTGCAGCTGAAGCTCAGAAGAGCTGAATCTCCTGCTGAGATGATGACAGCTTCTGTCATCTTACTTTTAAGGTTCTAAAAAGAAGAAAGTCAGTAACTGAGTCCTGGATACCTTTGTCTAGATTTGTTGAGAAAGTACAAGATAGGGGAACTTCTGTTTTGTCTCATTTTGTCAGAGTTGGCAGATGCCGGAGTGGCTCTAGCACTTCTGGTAAAGACAGCTGTAGGAGGTTGCACTGTGTTCTTTCACCTAAAGGACCTGCTCCACACCACCAAGCTGAAGGACGCACTGCTCAGTGAGCAGACCAGGCTCCAGAAGGACATCGCTGAGTGGACTGAGAGGTTCGAAGACTGCCAGAAAGAAGGGGAGAAGCAGCAGCAACAGCTTCAAGTGCTGCAGAAGGAGACTGAAGAAAACAAAGCCAAACTAGCCCAACAAGAAATGGTACTGCACATTTGTGACTTTACCTAACAGGAAACACTTCGTCACTCTGTGAGCTTTGCTTCCCCCTGGCAGAAACCTGCTGAGAAGTACCCCCATGGGACAAGCTTCCCTTAACTGCCCTGTGTAACCAGGGGATATTGTAGCCAACTCTCTCTTGGTGTTAGTATTAAGGCCTTAGAACATTGGTCCTATAAAGCAGCGGTCCCCATCCTTTTTGGCACCAGGGGCTAGTTTCATGGAAGACAATTTTTCCATGGATCGGATTGGGGGTTGTGGGGGTGGCTTTATATCCTGCCACCATATGCAGCTGAATTGTCACTTGCCACTCACTTAGAGGGCTTTGATATGAGGCTGCAAGCAGTTGATTTATAACAGCCTCTGTGCAGTCAAACCTCTCTGCTAATGACAATCTGCATCCATAGCCACTCCCCAGCGCTAGCATCACCACCTCAGCTCCCCCTCAGGTCAGCAGGTATCAGGTTCTCATAAGGGGAGTACAACCTGGATCCCTCCCATGCACGGTTCACAGTAGGGTTCGCGCTCCTATGAGAATCTAATGATGCAGCTGATCTGATAGGAGGTGGAGCTCAGGCCGTAGTGCGAGCGATGGGGAGCAGCTGTAAATACAGGTGAAGCTTCGCTCACTTCCTGCTGTGCGTCCCAGTTCCTAACAGGCCACAGACCAGTTTTGGCCTGGAGGTTGGGGACCCCTGCTCTAAAGAATCTTGATGGCCACATGTCATTTTCTGCTTGAATCCCCGTCTCACATACTGGCCAAATCTTTTTTACGGTCCCTGCTTGATCACCTTTGTAAAGGGAACACACTGTCACCATGGGCTGTTTCCTACTCTCTTTTGAACTGGAATCTATCTAGTGTCCATGCAGGTTTCCTCGTCTGGAACACTATTTGTTCTTGGATGACTGACTAAGTTGTTCTTTATTAAGATGTTTCAAAGACTCCAGAAAGAGCGAGAAAGTGAAGAAAAAAAATTAGAAGCCAGCAGAGTGACACTGAAGGAGCAGCAGCACCAGCTGGAAAAGGAATTAACAGACCAGCAAAGCAAACTGGACCAGGTGCTCACACAGCTGTCAGTGGCAGAAGAGCGTGTCAGGACGCTGCAGGAAGAGGAACAGGGGAGTGAGGCCCTGAAGGAGACGCTCTCCCAAAAGCGTATGTGTTCCGGAGCCTCACATTTGGCGGGGGAGGGGCGTCTTCTGGTGTCTTGTAAAGTGCCTGCAGGAAGCCCAGGCCCCAAACATAGCCCCGAAAGGAAGTATGTCCAAATTGGATCCTCCAAGCCCTGCCCTAAGAGAGGGGAAGAAATAATTTGTCTTTATGATGGTGGCTTTTGATCTATTGGTATTTGAGACTGACTGTTAAGCCTTTCCGCTTTACCATATTGTCTACATTGAGCATGCTATCCCCAGAAAGTGGGACAGTAAAGCAAAGAAGTGCCAAAAGGTGCTCTACGAAGTACATTACTTATGAGCTTTGGGAACAATGACCCATTTCATCTCAACCATGAAAAAGAACAGTATTAACTGTTCTACTTCTGTCCAAATTTGACAGTAACAGATGTCTGTCAAATTTGACAAATACCAAAATACAAGTATTTGCCTTCGGGTCTCTTCTCTCTTAAGCCATATGTAAATGAAGTTTACATGGGAATCCAGGGTAAATGATTATTCTAACATTAATAAATTATTGATATTGTCCGCTCTCCCCACCTCTGAGTAAACTCAGTGGACTTGGGGATCTGAAAGGGTTATTATTCCTTTTTCCCTGAGAATTCTCGGTAGAATCAGACCCAATCATTTCATTATGAAAATGAAACTTAACAAAAAAAAAAAAACTTTTTAAAAAGTATGACAGTGCCAGATGTGTAAAAAGTGAAATCTGGATAGGGTGTTACTCTAAAGAGGGTGATCATAAAAATTAGTTTTAGCTGTCAATATTATTTATAAGCATTATTTACTAAGTCTCACTATGTACTAGGTATTTGCATACATGATTCCCACTGGACACCAGGAGATAGGCTCCACTGTAAAGTAGGGCTCACACCACCCCAATTCCTGTGTTCTTTGCACTGCACCCCCTCCTGTGAAGGAAGATGTAAGTTCTGGTGTGCCTCCCTTTAGTAAAATCAAGGTGTATAAAAAACACTCCAGCACTTTGTTCCATGTTCCCTGGACCCCAGGATTGGTGCTGTTTTTGAGTCAAAGACTCAAAAAGGACGCTGTAACTATCGCTTTGGAGCCAGGCCCTCCGAGACCAATTATGTCAAGAGGCGCCCTTATCTGGGCCTTTATTCTGGCCACTGGGGGAGCCGGGAGCACTCCGAACACTGAGCGGGGAGGAGCGGGTGGCGGGCCAGCAGGCCGTCTGCCTGCCGCCAGCCCAGCACCTCTGGCTGAAGCACTAAAAATGCTCATTGCAGAGCAACAGCTTTCAGAGCGGGAGCAGCAGTTAATGGAGAAGTCGAATGAGCTGCTGGCTCTCCAGAAGGAGGCAGATTCCATGAGGGCAGACTTCAGCCTCTTGCGGAACCAGTTCCTGACAGAAAGAAAGAAATCCGAGAAACAGGTTCTCAGTCTGAGGGAAGCACTGAAGACCCAGCGGAGCCAGCTGGAGAAAAGCCTCCTGGTGAGTACCTGCTGCCCTGGCCGCTGATGAGCAGATGACGCATTCGAATGTCTGAACTGAAACACTGCGTCAGTGCAGAGAGCATAGATTACCTGTCAGCCCCGTGGTTGCTTTTGGTGTATTTATGCGTAATGTGTTCTGGAAGCTGATGGTAGATTTTGCCTGCATCTGGGCCGCAGGCCTAGAGGAGCCCTGTCTGTCTAGGCTGGAAAGACAGCCCTGTGAACATACAATGTCAGCACAAAGGAGCGAGCACGCTCAGCTAGCAAGCCGCAGCCTCCCCTCCACTGGAGGGGGGCAGGGGCCTGGGGAAGGAAGGCTTCTGAGACATTCCCACAGCTGCAGGCGGTGCTCAGTTTCCTCAGCCTACCCTTTTCGGTCAGCATTAGCGTTAATTAGTTTTTATCCTAAGACCAGGAGGCCCAACTTTGGGTGCTTTTATTCCTGAAATAAATTTTGAGAGGTAATATTCTGATGAATTCAAACAGTTTATGGTGGTGGGAGGCAGACAGGCAGCAATAGGGACTGTCACAGGGGTAGGTTTATCTAACACTGTCTGGAGGAATGAATGACGCCCTGTGGTGTGAATGGAGCTTTAAAGCATGTGTGTTTCCCACAGGGTGACAGATACCCTTACAGCTAATGATAGGGCAACATGATTGTAAAGATAATGGGCAGATGTCTAGATTTTAATCCTCGCAATGACCCTATGATGACGGGCATCATTGTTCCCATAGTGCAGGTAACTAATGGAGGCTCAGAAAGGGAGAGGAACTTACTATCAAAAGTAATGTTGTAGATCTAGCATTCGGACTTTGGACTAACACACTGAGCAAGTCTGTACTCGCAGCTTGACCACAGCTGCTGAAGAAGGCGGGTAGAACTAGCCCCATTTTACAGCTCGAGAGGCTGCGGCCCAGATGGGAAATGAAGTTACAGAGCTAGTGAGTGTGTTAAGCCAGCAACGACAGCTCCATATGCTGGACCACAGAGTCACTTTCCTCCTTCCGCGCTAGGAGCAAAAGCAGGAGAACAGCTGCATGCAGAAGGAAATGGCAACCATCGAACAGGTGGCCCAGGACAACCACGAACGGGCCAGGCGCCTAATGAAGGAGCTCAGCCAGATGCAGCACGAGTACACGGAGCTCAAGAAACAGGTGCGCCCAGGAGCTCCGCCGGCAGCCCCGCCGGCAGCCCCGGCCAGAGCGGGCTCCCCTGGGCCTCAGAGGTCATTTCTCTAGTGGCCCTTTAAGAGGAGTATTTCTTTGTGGAAACTGTGAAAAGCTGACTATAAGAATGTCTGTTAAGTCAATTTTGTTTTTCTGGTCTTAAAAAAGTATTTGCTCAAAATATACTTTTAAAATTCCCTTAAATTCAACAAGCTTTTTGTTAGTTTTGAAAGAAAAATGTTCTTTAGCATAAAATTTTATCATGGCCCAAAGACGTATATTGAAATGTTAGATTTTAGGTCAGAAACAAAGTCTGTAAGAGCTAAACGCCAGACAAGAAAACATGACTCCAGGGGAACCTTCACCATCCGTCCTGCTGTGGGTGTCAGAGTCGTTCACGCTTAGACTGGAGTCTCCTCCCAGAACTCTTGTTGGGCTGCCATGGCCACTCAGGTGCTCTGCCACAGTCTGTCCTTCAGACAACCCCATGTGGCCATGTGGTTTCATCTGTGTCTCCAAACCACCCCCTAGGGACACCCTCTTTGGTTCAAGAAAAAAATTTTTTTTCTTTAAAGGTCCCAAGCCTCTGCAAACTTAGAATGGCAATTAGCAGTGGGTATGGCTATATTATCCTCACTAAGCTTTTTCTGTAGAGAGCCACACAGAGCAGTCTCAGGTAGTGTTAAACACAGCCTGTAACACCTGGGGATCTAGACTGCTCAAACCACCAGATTTTTCACCTGTAAAGCAAAAGCATTTGACCAGATCATTTCTAAGGCCGCTTGCAACATTAACACTTGTAACCTAGATCACTTACGACTTGTTTCAGCAAATTGCCCCTTTTCTCCTAGTTGCCATTTATTGGGTACCACTAAGATGTTTCATATACATTTTCCCCTGGTTCTCACATTCTGGAATGCAAGGTGTTATCTGAATGTGTAAACAAGGTAGCAGGTTCAGAAGTTAGCAAACCTGCCCTAACTCCTCTGGTGAAGCTTGCTGGCAGTGAGGTTGAAATCCTGCTCTGTCTCACCTCAGAGAGACCGCCTCCTGCAGGGTGCTGCATGGTCAAGGAGCTCTGTGCCCACGCTTTGCTAAGTGGGGGTTGCGCCACTCCAAGTGGCAGTGAAATTGCTTACTTGGTAGCTTATAGATACTTGAGGAGTTGAAAAATCACAAGCTTCAGGCATTCGTAGATCTCTAAATACAGGGCACATTAAACAGTTTATTTCCAAGTCAGTCCCAAACTTCACCAGTGGTCTTTGGCTCTCACTCTGTAGATGGCAAACCAGACCGATTTGGAGAGGAGACAGATGGAAATCAGTGAAGCGATGAGGACGCTGAAATCTGAGGTGAAAGATGAAATCAGAACCAGCCTGAAGAACCTTAATCAGTTTCTTCCAGAACTTCCCCCAGATCTGGAAGCGGTTTTAGAAAGGAACGAAAACCTAGGAAGAGGGTTGGAAAGCTTGAAAGAGAACTTCCCATTCGCCCTGAGTGAGAGGTCATCAGCTTTTGAAGAAAAACCTAATTTCTCCCAGGGTCTCATAATGGTAAGGGTTTACCCTGCTATTCTCTGGACATTGTAGAGCAGTGGTTCTCAACCTTCCTAATGCTGCAACCCTTGAACACAGTTCCTCATGTTGTGGTGACCCCCAACCATAAAATTATTTTTGTTGCTACTTCATAACTGTAATTTTGCTACTGTTATGAACTGTAAATATCTGATATGCAGGATGTATTTTCATTGTTACACATTGAACATAAAGCATAGTTATTAATCACAAAAACAATATGTAATTATATATGTGTTTTCCGATGGTCTTAGGTGACCCCTGTGAAAGGGTCGTTTGACCCCCAAAGGGGTCGCGACCCACAGATTGAGAACCGCTGTTGTAGGATAACTTGGTTCCCACCTCCCCTGGATTAGCTGAAAAACAGACTTGAGGGCGGGGAGGAGAGGGCGAGGGGAAGGTCGGTCGGGCACTGACAGTGGTGTGCGGTGACTGCTGTCTTCCTTCCCTCTGAAAAAGGATGAACACTGGCGGGGAGAGGCGCTGCGAGAGAAGCTGCGTCACCGCGAGGACCGCCTCAAGGTCGCCCTTCACAGGATACGTATATAGCATGGGCCACTTGGCGTGCTGCGGGGCGTGGGGGAAGGGCTGGCATGGGCGCACTGCTGTCGAACGGGCTGCGCGCGGCACCCACAGCAGTGGCATAGGTTGCCGTTGAAGCGCAGAGAAGGTGGCCTCACACGGTGAGCAGCAGGATCAGTATTCGAAACCGTGAACTCTGGCGCTGAGCCCAGCACTCTCTAACCCACATGATGCTGCGTGTGCCTCCGCTAGAACTGCCAGACCCTAAGCACTCGGGATGGGGAAGGGAGAACGGTAAACAGTAAGGAGCTCACGGGCCCATGGTTGGGGCAGAGATTGGGGTACTGGAGAAGGACGCTCGGGTGTCAGATACGAAGTTGTTGGCTCAGAGCGTGTTGAGACTCATCCGGGGAAGCCTGTCTGTCTGTAGACAGCTGGAAATGGGAGTCTGGGATTCAGTGGTCAGGGCTGACGTGGAGATCTGGGGTTTAGAGTTGTAAAATGAGAGTGAGGTAGAACCGGTTGAGACAGAATGCTTCTTTGGAGAACAGGTACATGTATAGCTATACATGCGCACATACACACGCATGGGCTGAGAGGGAGTGTTTGCGTATGAGTGGAGGCCTTGGACCTCCAAAAGCCTTCAGCCATATGTGTCTATTTAAATGTAAACTCGTTATATTTAAGTCAGGTTAAAAGTTCAGTCCTTCAGTTGGCACATTTCAGGCTCTCCATAGCACAGGGAGAGATCAGCCCCTTCACCACGGGATGTTCTGTTAGTGCTGCTGGAGACTTCGAGAGCAGCATCTCCAAGGTGCAGCACTGAGAAGGCCAGGAAGTAGCTTCGGGTTGAGGAGTCAATACACGGAGAGACACCGAGGACAGGAGACCAACCTCCTGAGTCTGGGCAGGGAAGGGAGAAAGGAGGCAGTAATTTAATGGGAAGGTCGGGGACGTAGGATTCCTCAGCGTCGTTACAGCGAGAGAACAGACTGACAGCACAGAATGGTACAAGGGTATGTTCCCTGAGAGCAGTGTGCGTGCACCTCTCGAGTTGGTGTATTGTTTATTTGTTTGTTTTGGGACAAGAGCATTTTCAACAGCCATTCCCACTATGATAGTGAGATTTACCTTTCAAATGTTAAACATGAGGAAGCCACTGAGTAATAGTTCTGGTACATTTCTCCTGTATAAAACCCTGAATTTTGCCCTCACGCTTTCAGGCCCAACTTCGACGCTGTATGTCCAAGCAAGCAGAAGTGTTAATCAAGGGGAAGCAGCAGACAGAGGGCACTTTACACAGCTTGAGGAGACAAGTCGATGCGTTAGGGGAGCTGGTCACCAGCACCTCCGCAGATTCCGCATCGTCCCCAAGTCTGTCTCAGCTGGAGTCTTCTTCCATCACAGAGGACTGTCAGCTTGGACCTGGCCAGGTAAAGGGAAGCCCTTCACAAGGGGTCTGATCTATACTTGGAAGGTACCTGAAAGCTTTTGGGTATATAATCTAGAGGAGATTCAGAAGGGGTAAAATGCCACCTTTAAATCTCTGGAAAACTTGCCCTAGGAGAGACTTGTTTTTTTCATGGTCCCTAGAAAAACTGGAATCAAGCAGTTGGTAGATGTAGAAACTGAGGTTTTAGGAAACAGACTAGAACTGGAGACTGGATGACCTGTCAGGGGCGTCCCTAATTCTGCTGTTAATGTCCTCCATGACTGATTCCCCTCTTCTCTGCTGGGTCGTAGAGTTTAGACCTGAGAGGCCAGTTTGAGTCCTAGTCTGTCCATCCCCCTGCATTCTGGGAAAAGATGACTGACTGTACCTACTGTTACTCCTCAGCAAATTTGAACACAGACCTCTTAACCCAATCTATTAAAAAAAACACTGAATTTCACAGGGTTTTCTGAGTGACTTAGATATGGTTAATCGTTTAGGAGAAACATGAAATATACTCATGGATTGGTAAATAGTAGTAGTACTACTGTCAGAGACAGATAATAGCTACCATTTTTGAGTGCCTATTGTGTGTATGTACTAAACCCTTTACATGTATTTTCTCATTTAATCTTACATCCTGGGAAGTAGGATTATCCCTTTATACAGATAAGGAAATTGTATGAAATGAAAAATGGTATCAAGGTCACAGCAAAAGATAAAACCGGGACTTAGGAGCTAATCTGTCTTTACCAGAGCAGTAGATGGAATAGTTGAGCCACAAAGAACATTCAAGGACAGTTGCCTCTTTAATTGGCACAAGCTCATTAGTAGCTGAGCCAAGATTTACATAAGATTACCTTAAAACCCTCTATGGAAGGACCCAAGTCAGGCACAAGCCCAAACCACCACAGGCCTCAGGGTATGGCTTAAGGAAGAGGGTGTCAGGTGGCTTTGGAGATAAGACCGCCCCCACCAGTGAGAGAGGTGTGCTTAGGGGGTTGGGGGCCAGGTTCAATAATCAGCTCCTGGTGGCAGCCATAAGAGTTCAGGTGCTCTAAATTCAGGAGACCAACCAAGGAGGGTTAGAGGCACCATGGGCAGGGCTGAGGTCGTTAGCATTATTTTGGAGTCAGACTCCGAGAGACAAAAGCCCATACTACATTAGTTAGGGGGCTAGCTTCTGAACCTAATACTTTTCCCTTCTTTTCAGAGCTCCTTCCAACAAGTCCTACAAGGTCCATCAAAGTCACGAGACAGTTACCGACACTGATGCCATTCCCAGCTTCTTGCTTACGGGGCGCCCGTTACAAATAAGTTTTAACCAGCACTTCCAGTTGGAAGATTTTGAATTCTAGTTTTATCATAGCCTTAAGAAAAGTAACCTTTTAACTTTTTCCTCAGATAATTTTGTAGTGGTTCATCTTAAAACATTTTTCCAAAGAGTTGCTTATACATATATTTTACCTATTGCCATCGTGCTACCATTTAGTTCTGTTAATTTAAGACCTGTTTTTACTGTTGGATGAACTCATCCTTTCTCACTATAGGAAAAATAAATGGTTCAGCCAGATGAGTAGTCCTGCATAAATGTATTCGAGGAAAGACCTTCTCCACTACCTCACCAACTTCATAGTTGGAATGCCACTTGGTTTATCAAGATCCAATAAATTCAGATGCTGGAAGTCCACTGTGGTTATCTCACTTGTACCATTAAGGCCAGAGTTTTTGTAATCACTTGTACATATGGGAATAGTTGTATACCATTTAAACCTGGGTCTTAGATGGCTGAGCATTTTTCTTTTATCTTTGAAATGTGTTGTATAAAACCAATGATGAATGTAATTGCAGATTTGAATCTATAAACCATTGAACTCTATAGAGAAGATACCTAGGTCCCTCTTCATTTATAAGTGTCAAAAGTTATTTTTGGATTTTGCTTAAAATCTATTTTCATATGAAAATAAAAGGTAAAATAAATTTGGGGCTATCGTCTGACTTTACGTTTCACAGATCTACAGTAAAGCTATCATATTACCTTAATTCTAAGAAAAGGCAATCTTTCAAATGATTTTCCATCTTTTGGTTGGTGGTTGAAATATGTTGTCCATTTCATCTTTGGAAATATCTATTATAAAGCTATTACATTTCAGGTGCTTTTCCTCAACCAAAACTATTCTTTGGTGGAAAAGTATAATTTTGTACTTGAGAGAACCTGACCCAGTGGTTAAGTTCAAATTATGTTCACTTTTAAAATTTTGCATTACTGTAATTAATGGCTCAACTCCATGGTCTGTAAATACATTATTTCCTTAAAAACACGAATAGCAACTACTGTCAAAATCAAATGTGTGGCAATAGAATTATTCCCATGGGACAGGTCTCGTATGAAATTACATGCAATAGATTAGGTTTTAATATATTCCCAAGGATTCTTTTCTAGGCCCTTAGGCAGCTTCTGACCCATAACGCATAGTATGCCATGTTAACTACAATACCTAATAGCAGTGTAGTAATTCCCTTACTTCGCCCTGGCTGGTTTGGCTCAGTGGATTGAGCGTCGGCCTGCGAGCTAAGTATCGCTGGTTCGATCTTCCAGTCAGGGCACATCAGAGAAGGAAAACTCTGATTCCAAAAAACCTCCGCTGCCTTGCGGCATACCTCTTCAGGGGAAAGGCTAAGGGAGTAAACCCCGACAGAAAATCCGGAGCCGGAGTCCCTAAGGCGGTTTGACGTTGTAGTCAACACCGGCAACTCCTGCGGCGCACCTGAACCCAAGCTGTATCGACTCCGTCTTTCCCTTGGGCCCTTCAGCTGCGAAGAGAGGGGGGGTCTGCTGCATGGGCAACAGCAGACCCTCCATATCACCCTGCCCAGGCTCTGTAGCTTCAGCTTCACTGGAGAGGACACTCCAGCGTCATCGCAAGATGTCGATTCAACACGGGAGGAGACAGATACCGTGTCACTCCCGAGTCGGACTGCACAGCCATTCTCGGCGGTGCAGATAGACTCTTAAGAAGCTACACCATCGTCTCTCGAGACGGACGGCTGCCGACGACAACGAATTCCCTTACTATTTACTGAGGTTTATATTCCTAAAAAGTTGTTTTGGCTACAACTGGGCTGTTAAGATACGGGATATGGTTACAAGGAAGACAATGAGAATGACATATAATTTACTAGTACGTAGTAAATTCTAGAAGGCATCTAATTCCAAAACAAAAATTGATTTGGTAGTGTATTTTGTACTTATATTATTGTTTCATTTGCACAAGTCTTACAAAAATGCTTAAAATCTGGCCTATTCAGTTATCAAAATCCTTCAGGGACACATTTTCTTGTTCTGTCCATGTGCTGAATGTGAGGATAAAACACCTTTCTAAACTCCCACATGGAACCCTCTTTATATTCCCAAATAAATAGGAATGGAAGGTAATCATTAAGTGTTGTGTTTAAGGGTAGTGAACTGAACCATATAATCACACACACACACACACAAAAATCATACTTAAACCAATAGATATTTTGGGGGGGAAGGTTCTTAAAACTTTTAAGTCTTCTGACTTAGTGTATGAAGCCAGCTACCTGATTCCAAAAGACTTTTTTCCAAAGAAACTCTACTACCTCTAACTTGTATTATGTGAACATCATCAACAAAAAATAAAAATCAAGGTTACTGCATCAAACACTTTATTATCCATGGAAAATACTTGAACATTGTGGAATGTCTAATGCATAAAAAGTACTAAGCACCAATTGCTAGTCAGGAGGGCCTCTCCTCATAGGTGCAAGGGCAATGAATAACCCAGAGAAACATGTGACCACACAAGTAGTAAGCTCTCATGGATTAAAAATTTAAAAGAATTTCACCTTCTCTCCAAAGTGCACTTGCCCAGTGTCTGGCATATGAATGCTACAATGACAATTTGCTCCTCTATTTTTGAGCACCCAAGTTTATTACAGGGAATTACACATGCAAATAACAGAATCTGGCCCCAAGTACAGTTAAGGGAGAACACCATCAGGCAACAAATGTGATCTCACAGCGACAAAGGCTGGCTGAAAACAGTGCAAGTGTGATCCAAACACAAGGATAAAAACTCAGTTACCAAGTGATGGGAATTTATATGCTATGTATGCACATTTCTCTATCGACAAATAAAATTGACAACTTATGCTAAATAATTTTTTATCTGAAGAAAATATAAAATCCTATTATAGTTCAGAAAATAATACAAACAATTTTAATCTAGATACAGGTACTTTATTTACAAATATTTAGATTAATAGCATTTTGTTACATCAAATGAAGAGTACAGCAGTCTGAATAAATCCTGTCACAAAAACAATAAGACCCACTGTAACTAACTTTGGAAATCAGGGTATTGCACCTAAACAAGCCGTAGTCTTTAGTTTGTGACTGCTACCTTATATCCCAATGGGTGGTTTGTTTGTTTTGTCTTTGTAAATATATACACACACCCGCAGGTCATGGTCCCTGGGTGAGTCCCTTGTGATGCAACAATGTGAGCAAAATGGATCACTGTAAGTCTTTAACAGAATATAGCAATCTACTCCAGGAATCTTCTTTATAAAAAAGTTCAAGACAAAAATAAAAATGAGTCCACAAATTAACCAAATCCTATTTTCTGCACATTCCAGTTTTGGCTTTTATTTAACATTGACTATACAATACTCTGGTACTATCACTTGTTTATAAACCAGAAAGGTGTATCTTTTTTTAACTTTAGTGTCTGTAAAGAGGGATTTAAAATGTGTATTTTAAACACAGCAGTTGAGCTGAGTGCATTTTATATAATATATGGAGGTTTACCCATCCTACACTTCAATAACTTCTGAATTCCCAGCCTGAACCTTAAACTCAGAAATCAACAGAAGCAGAAGTAAAGAACTGGGTAAAACATAAGTTTGTTGTCTAAAGAAATAAGATTGTTTCCCTTGCAATACTGCATTCTTTCAGTGGCCAAACCATCTCGTGCAAAGTAATAACTTAATTTGTATCAGCACAAACATTGAAACACTGTTAGATACACTTTCCCTTTTACAAAACAATTTATGCCAACATGACAAAAAACAGTGCCTCTCACTAAGAACACAAGGGATATCTTAAATTATTTCACTGTAGTGTTAAAAATGCACAATTTAAAATCCCTTAACAGCAGACCTGTAGTTCTGGCTGTCCAGAATCTCACCATTCCAAGAAGATAAAGGTATAAAAGCTTAAAATGTGCAATAATAAACCCAGCCTTTTTTCTTTTTCTATACAGTAAGGCAAGAAATGCAGCCTGTAATGCGAAACGTTTACAAAAAGAGAAAAGCAGGTTAGCACATTGTTGATTGCACAAGAACAGTTAAGAAAATCAGCAGGTAAGCCACAGTGCAAAGATGGAACAGAATCTGCTAGTGTTAATACTCACGCTAGCTCTTTCCAGCATAATGTCCCCAAACACTGCCAGCACCAAAGGGTGGAGCCAGTATTACTTGTGAACTGCAGTTGTGTCTATTTCCTTGTGTGAAATGGAAGGGAGTAACATGGTCACATATAGGTCATACTGTACAAACTGGTATTTTATACTGTTCCAATGCCAGTAATCAATTTATTTTCTTCATTAAAATAATATACACAGAATGTATTGTTAGTTCAGTTCCTTCAAATTTTATACATATTTACTTTCTGCTAAGGAGAAAAGGATAAAATGGTGTACAAAAAAAGATAAAGCTATTAATTAAGCATAAGAGAAAAGAAATGGGTATTTTCCCTGTGCAAGGCTGAGACAGAAGCAAACTTCTTCAAGAAAAATGCCACCCACACAACAGGGAATTGATCCATCAAAAACGAAACAGGAGCAGTTACAGAACCCCTTCTCTATCATCAGAAGCCATTTCACAGCAATAAAACTCGGTTACAACAGTCACACGTGAACAGTTAAAGATGGGGAGAAAGGCGAGGTACCAAATTAAACCGCACAGTGGGACAAAGCCTTGCCAGAAAGGGGGGTGGGGGGTGTGTAAAATCATGAAGTCCAGCATCAATGCTCAGTTTAAATCATGTTTTGGTGACATACCTATCACAAGGACAATCAAGGAGGGGAAAAAAAAGTCTAGATTTACCATGCAGGAGAGATTACTCTACTTGCCTTTGATAACCTGATTACATCTAGTTGTTTAGCAGTTTAGTATTGTGTTAAACTGTTTTTACAACAGAGCTGTTTTTTTCTTTTTGAATTAAACCCAGTAAGATGTACAGAAGACAATGAGGCAGTAAAAAGTACTGCTTCCAACAGACAGAGGTGAAAGGTCAAATGAGAGCCACAACAAAGAGGTCACTAGCAGCCACAGCCTTCTCTCTGGGGTTGGGGTTCACTGGTTAGCCGGCCTCCCTGCGGGGCTGAAGGTTTGTGCTGTACACCAGACTCAGCAGCATTCAGATCCAGGCTTCCGTCCTGAATGTTCTGATAGATTTTCTTGGCAGCCTCAAGGAAAGCATCTTCTACATTCTCTCCCCTAAGAGGCAATAACAACTTTATTCGAGAACCACAGTTTTCTACAAAAGGTAAGACATTATACACTGACCTTTTGCTAACCTTTAGTCAACTGCCATGATGTCTTCAACTTAGCCACTGTCATCTAATAAAGAGATTACCAGAAGACTGAGCTAAGAGAAAACATGGGAAAATATTTTCTGTGGAAAGCATATAAACATAGCACTGAGCTATTTCTACAAACCCTATTTGGGTAACTATGTGTTCAAATCATTAAAATGTTCATATATTAATATATGACAGTTATGATAGGCCATTTCTATAATAATAGAGGGTATTAAAAACAGAAATGAAATCTCCAAAGATGCAAACACAATTCCAAGATTTGTAGAGTCTGATTAGCCAAGCATGAATTTTTTATCATGTGATGGTGACATGTGTATGCTTAGCCGTGTTCACATTTCAATTCTCTTAGAGCTAACAGTACAGCTGAATGAAAGGGAGCTAGCTTCTTAGAATGCAAGGAATTTTTGCCTAAATAAATGAAGAACTAAGATGGAAGTCCTGGGATTCAATAATGGACATGGGATAGCAATCAGAAATGTTGATTATGCTTCTAATTACTCTTAACATTGACTAATGCTGCTTCTTACCACGATCAGAAGTATTAAACAGGCTGACTGAGCTTGATTCAAAGATGCCAAACTCAACCTCAGTTGAAAGTCCAACATTTTTGCAATGTTTACACGATTTCGTTTATTAACACTGATTACCAGCAGGCATTATCAAGGTATAATCTTTTTGGTTAAGTAACAAAAATATTATTGTGAAATGTCAAATAGGAAGCAAAGGGTTCCTTACCATTCCCTTAGCCATAAGCATTATGCATTTACATATTTATACATTTTATGTACAGATGACCCTTGAACAACACTTGATTAAAGGCACCAACCTTCCTCCCAGTCAAAAATCTGCTCCAAACATGCCAATCCCCAGAGATGGAGTTGACCCTCGAACAAGGTGGGTTTCAACTGTGTGGGTCAACTGAACTAGGCAGATCAATTCAAAAAAACCCTCGGATGACTAGACCCATGTAGTTCGCACACATATTGTTCAAGGGCCAACTGTGTGTATGTGTGTACATACACACATAAATATATTAGGCATCTTTTATATATATGATTCTACTTTGAGAAATTTTGAATGTAATTGAAAGTGATTTCATTTTAGCCATACTTACGTTTTTGCACTTGCTTCAAGGAACAATAAGCCTAAAAATAAAATTCAGACTAACATTAGGACATTTCAAATAACCTCACAGGGACATTCTCTTAAGCAACATCTGGATAAAGGTTTCCCATTAGCCTTCAATATTTTATGAAAGAATTAAGTGTGAGATGGAGGGAATAACTGTACTACCCTCTACCATGAATGCTCAAATACATGTTGCTATTTCCCCACCCTTGAAATCTGGGCAGTTAGCATTAAAAAATAATTGTCAAATAATCTGCAGGATCAAAATCCTTAGAAATTCTCCCAAGTGTGAGAATTTAATCTCCCTAAGAGCCATTAAAAGCCTTAAAATAAACCTACCATTTTCTTCAGCGAACTGTTTGGCTTCTTCATATGTAACATCTCTCTGTGCCTCCAAATCTGCTTTATTTCCTATGAGAATTATTACCTAATGTGTGACCAAAAGAAAGACATCTTAAAACAAAAGCAACCATTAAATCAACCATAAAAATTCTAAAATCCAAAAATCTTAATAGAAAAAAACATGTTAATCTAAAAAGAAGAACAAGTACTAGCAATTCTCCACCAGCCAGGACTACAGAATCATGAAGCCATTAGTATTAAGAGGGATCTCAGCAATCTTCTAGGCCAGGGGGTTCACAAACTTTCTGTAAAGGGCAGAGAAGATATATTTCAGGTTCCCGAGCCCCATATTATGATCTTTTTGTATATGCTTTTTTCCTTTAACAACCTTCTAAAAATGTAAAAAAGTTCCTATCTCTGTAAGCCAGTCAAAAACAAAACAGCCCAGGAGGCACACCTGCTCTAGGCCAGACTACGATTTATCTGAGGAAGATGATTAAGGGCCCAGGAACAAGCTCCCGGGGACCTGTGAATGCACTGAAGTTAAACACAAAATGCTGTAAACAAGGACAGTCCCTGAAGAGAAAATTCTTGGCTTTCATCAGATTTTCAAGTTTCTGAGACCATCAAAAAGTTTAAAAACTACTAATTCAATTGCTTCAGGCAACCAGTAAGGAAATTAAGGTTCAAATTAGGCAAAAAGAATTGTAGGGAGTTTGTAGGAGGAGGACACTATCCCCAGGCAGGACTAAGTTTGAAGCAACTGGTAACAAATGTTGTGTGTGGTAGGGTGGGGGTAGGGGGGCAGTAGCAAACACATATGCAGTGAGTTCAAATCCAAGGCATCCACTTTGTAATCCTTTTATACAAGTGAAGTTAGTTAGGCCAAAATTAAAGGCAGCTCTGAAAAGTTCTAAGAAAAAAGTGTGCAGCCTTGGGAAATAGGGTTTTTTTTGGGGGGGGGGGGGTAGATTTATAGACAGACTGTCTCTGTTTATTTGACACCAACACCAACTGGTAAACCCTTCCTCCCCCTTCCAAACACATGTGCTAATCTAGATACGGATACTTGAGGAATGAATGGTTTCAACTAAAAGGGATTTCTACCATCAACTTTTTTTTTAATGCGAAAGTACAACCCTTGGCTCTCCCAATTCCAAAAAATGGTATCCAATAAGCTTTTGAGCTGAAATGTAAACACTGAGCAAGGACAGGTAAGCAGAACAACGGAAGTGAGCATTCTTCAATCTGTGTGGACAACTGATCACTGAGGAGGGAAGAAGTTTTCACAAACAGTCCACTGGTCTTTTGAAGACTAAGATAATAACACTTAAAAAACAAAGAGAAATATTTCTTTTCTAAATACCAAGATTGTTAACATCGCAATAGCATAGTACAGGGCAATTATAAGACAGATACTCAAAACAAGAAATCTGAAGAGAAACACTGCCTCTTCTCCCAATTCCTTAAGAATTTCTACACAGTACTTCCTATCATTCTGAAAGGCATACTGATAAGACAGAGGAATAAAATATACCACCAACAAAACACACAAGAGTCCCCTTATCCACAGTTTTTTGCTTTCCAAAGTTACAGCTGCCTGTGATCACCAATATCATAAGAGTATGATAAAAATTATTTAGAGACCATATTCACATAACTTATTACCGTGTAGTTATAATTATTCTATTTTATTATTAATGTTGTTAGCCTCTTACTGTGCCTAATTTATTTACTTTTTCTTAAAGATTATATTTATTTATTTTTAGAGAGAGGGGAAGGGAGGGAGAAAGAGAGGGAGAGAAACATCAATGTGTGGTTGCCTCTCACACACCCCTAAATGGAGACCTGGAGACCTGGCCCGCAACCCAGGCATGTGCCCTGACTGGGAATCGAACCTGTGACCCTTTGGTTTGCAGGCAAGCACTCAATCCACTGAGCCACACCAGCCAGGGCTACTGTGCCTAATTTAGAAATTAAACTTTATCATAGGTATGTATGTATGTATAAGAAGAAAACAGTATTTAATATCAGGTTCAGTGCTATCTGTTACTTCAGGCAACAAGTGAGGTGTCTTGGAACATACCCTATGCAGGTAAGGGTGAACTTCTGTAATTTCCACAAAGAAATCAAAGGCAACACTACAGAAAAGGTTAATGTTTGAGCTGGACCTTAAAGAAGAGATTTTTTTCTTTTGGAAGATCTGGTAAGATTTCAAGAGGCATAAATAAGGCAGGAGGATATAGCTGGTTTTTTATTACACTCCTCGGAGGACCCTCTACAGTAAGGGCTTTTTGTTTTTACAAACAGTTTATCTGAAATAACTACAGAATCATCGAAGTTTATAAGAGTAGAGAGGTCCTATATACTCTTCACTATGATTCCCCAACAGTAGCATCTTACGTATTTACAGCATACTCTCAAAACCAGGAAACTATAACTACAATCTATAGCCCTTACTCAGATTTCAGCAGCTTTACACACACTCGTGTGTTTGTGTGTAGTTCTATGCAATTTTATTGAAGCTACAGATTTATATCATCACATTCAGAATATAGAAATGTTCCATCACTGCAAAGGAACTGCCTCGTGTTGCCCTCTTTATAGTCAACTCACACTACTCACACCCCCACACCCTCATTGCCAACCCCTGGTAACCACGACTCTGTTCTCCATCCACAATTTTCTTTTTCAGAATGCTTTTTACAAATGGAGTTACACAGAATATAATCTTTTGAGACTGACTTTTTCAATTCTTATAATGCCCCTGAGATCCATCTGAGTCGCTGCATGCATCAACAGTTCATTCCTTTGTATGGCTGAGTATTCCATAGCATAGATGTACCAGATTATGTAACCATTCACCTATCAGTGCCATTTAGGTTGTTTCCAGTTTTTGGCTGTCACAAATAAAGCTGCTATGAACATTCACCTATGGGTGTGTGTGTGTGTGTGTGTGTGTGTATACCTAGTGTGTGTGTGTGTGTGTGTGTGTGTGTGTGTGTGAATATATATATATATATATATATATATATATATATATATATATATATATACACCTAGAATGGGTTTAATGTGATGATGGGTATGAAAGTCCTAGGCACAGTCCTGGTCATAATAAGCAAACCATGTTAACTGACCCTCAATATGATTAAATTGTTGTTCCCTGATAAAAGCCAATGTTACCACTGATTACATATTACTGAACCAGGCCTCTGCTAGGTGCTAGGGTACAAAATTAAGTAAGACATAGGCGTTGTTCTTCAGGAGCTCAGAGTTAGTCACAGCTCAGTGCCTTTCCTCCCTTGTCCCTGGAATACCCTCAACACCATCTACTGAAATCTTACTCAGCCTTGAAATCCCAGCTCAAACACCCTACCTCCTCCATAAAGCTGGCTTCTCCAGATGGCACTGCTCATTCTGGGACCCCATCAGCACCCTAGTCACTCTATTCTAACTTATATTTCACTCTACTTTTCAGCACAGCTATTTATATTCCCACAGGTAATCTCCCTGCTAGACTGTAAGTTTCTGTGGGCCAAGGACCCCCACTTATCTTCATATACTGCAGAGTGTAGCATGGTGGCTGGCCTTTAAAAATCTCAGTGTCTTCTCAGTCTGGCTAAAAAGCTAATTTTTTAAAGCATGCAGAACTCTATTTTTAACTGAAATCTTAAGAGAGAACTGCAGATTCACATGCAGTTGTAAGAAATAATGCAGGGAGATAGTTTATACACTTTTCCCAGTTTTTGCCAATGGTAATATTTTATGAAACTAATGCAGATCCATTTTAAAGTGATAGTTTCATATTTCATAGTCTCCACTTGACATGAGATCACCACCCCATTCATAACTTTCATTTTTTTTTCTAACCACAAACATGAAAAAAAAAACTAACTATAAACTGTGACACCTGGGGTAATTAGCACTGAAAAAAATGTCTTCTTCAATTAATTCAATAATAAAATAAAGATCCTCATTCTTAGTATCCAAATACAAAAATCCCACTAGCAAATGACTTTCCTTTTTTGGGTTAGCTTAGATCTTAAATTTTCTGTATAACAGATGTTTAACTTACAGTATTTGGATTGGTGAGATTCCTTGCATCTGTCAACCAGCTGCTTAAGTGGTTATATGTACTTCTTCTGCAAAAATTAAAGTTTACATTTGTGACTGCCATGTAAAATTGCCATTTAACAGAAAAAAAATAAACTTCAATAAATATTTAAAATACAGACTTTAATCAACAGATCCTAAAAAAGTATTTTTGCTTTGACTAGATTTTACCCTAAAGAATAACAGTTGTGGAATGCAAACATGTATTTCTTTTTTTTTTTTTTGTATTCATCTTTAAATTTTCAAATTAAAAACCAAGTCAGTTATGCCACATATGATATGCTGATATAAAAATCACATTTCCAGGGGAAGGGGTTAGATGTACAAATTGTCAGCTATAAAAAGTCACAGGGATATAAAGTACAGCACAGGTAATATAGTTAATTATATTGTAATAAAGGTATGGTTTCAGGTGGGTACTAGATGTACTGAGCTGATCACTCTGTAAATTACATAGAAAGTCTAATCACTATGTTGCACACCTGGAGCTAATATACTATGTCAACTTTAATTGAAAATTTTTTAAAATTATTAAAGAATTTAAATCCACCTTTCCTTAAAGAGTAAGCTAATTTTATAACAACATAAAAACTGGCTTTAAAGGGCATTGAATACAGGTGACTGGAAATTAAAGTCCCCAAATATCAGAGTGAGCTTATCCTAACTTTGTACTTGTTATCACAGCTAAATCATTTTGGGTTTCAAACTGCCCTATTTCTTCCACTTTCTCCAAGCAAGAGTTTAAAAACTCATAGGCTCATTTGCACTAGACAAGAAGGACCTGAAAGAGCAAACACATCCAAATAATTTATAATATTATACACAGTATATTAATCAGACATTATCAAAGGGGTCAAAATAATAAAAACTTTGAAGTTTGAAAATGTTTTTGACTTACACAGATTCATAGAACATTTATCCATCTTATTCACTTAACAGGTGAGGAAACAGAAGCCCACAAAGATTTAAATGATTTCAGAGCCAGGCCTAGGACCTTTATACACAATGGGTCCTGAAAGTGTTTCAAGTTTAGCCTTGTGAATAGTATATTCCATAATCCCCAGTTGCCAGTGCTTATGTGAAATTTAGTATTCCAAACATTTAATTATTTCCTAGTGGGAACTGAAAAGAACTCCTTACTCAGACTCTCTTTTTACTGTGCTGTATCACATCATACACAAATTACCACCTAAATGTAAAAAAGTCACATAAATCAAAATAACTTTTCCCAGTGTTTTAAAATGTTTAAGTAAACAGTTAAATCATTTTTAAAAAACACAAGCCTTATTAATGCTCAATATTTATAATATCAGCATACCTTATTTTACATACATGTATCTTACTTCATGCAAAAAACCTTAAATACAGCCCCAAAATATATTTATACTGATTTTGATGGATATAAAAATGTCAAAGCTGCCAATAAGAAAGAATTGCAAATTGGACCACTTAGTAAATGGGAAAATCCATACATCCCTTTAAGTGGTACCAAAATAATGAAAACCGTATTATTTAGATGTACCGTAACTTTTGCTAATTGTTTCATTAATTTAAAATTTACCACCATAATTTCAAATCTATAAATACAGTATCATCCAAATACTCATTGCGTGGTGCTATTAAGAGCTTTTAAAAAAAGTGCTAAAATATCCCTAACTCTGTCATGGATGTTAGATTATTAAACAATTGATAGAGTCAAACAAACTGCCATGATAAGCTATGCTGTCAATTTGGAAAAGTATCCCTTAATGATTAAATGTTAATGCCAAGAATAAAAAGTATTATTAAGTAGGGACTTTTAAGTTTGCAAAATGTCAAGGATTACTAGGAAAAAATGGGGGAAAAAAAACAGTAACATGGCTGCAACATCACTGTCACTATGAAGTATCAGTGAGTCAAGAAAACAGCTATCTAAAGCCTAAAGGTACTTTGGTTCTCAAACTTAATTTGTTCCAGAAGGCTGTTTGAGAAGAGATTGTTTGAAAGCCGAATCATACCATTACTGATCATACAGGTAATCATCAGTGTGAAAGGGTTGTCAGGTCAAAAATCAAAGTTTTGTTCGACAACCGAGACTTTTTTTTCCATGAAAAACTTCGTCAAGAACCAAATTGTTTGAGATGGGAGACATTCGAGAACTGAGGTTTGACTGTAAACAGTTTTATTGAGATATAATGAACATCCTATAGAAGTTCAACCTTTTAAAATATACAATATAGTGGTTTTAAGAATATTCACAAAGCTGTGCAATGATCGCTATCTAATTCTAAAGTATTTTCATCACCAAAAAAAGAAACCCATACACATTAGTAATCACTCTCCATTCCCTGGCAATCCACTTTGTCTCTATCCATTGGCCTACTCTGGATATTTCATATAAATGGAATCACCTAAACTGTGGCCTTTTGTGTAGAGCATATATCAATGTTTCTTTCCTCCTAATGGTTGAACTTTACTTCACTGTATGCATATACCACATTTGTACATCCATCCATTCATGAGTTGATGAACATTTGGGTTTTTCCCAGCAGTACACTTTTTCTTTCTTAATGTTTTATTTTTAGAGAGAGGGGAAGGGAGGGAGGAAGAGAGAGAGAGAAGCACCGATCACCTGCCTCTTGCACAGCACAAACGGGGGCCCCAGCCCGCAACCGAGGCATGTGCCCTGACCAGGAATCAAACTGTCAACCTTTCAATTTGCAGGGCAATGCCCAACCCACTAAGCCACACCAGGGAGGGCTCCAGCGATAAGTATAAGAAGTATGTTTTATAACTTAGAACAGACACATTTTACCAGAAGTACTATGCTAAAAAATGTTTAAAAGCAGAACATACATCAAATCATCACACTGTATAAATTCAACTTACACAATGTTACATGTTAATTATATCTCAATAAATCTGGAAAAAGACAAATACCAAAAAAGCAAAACAAACCATTAACTCTATATATTAATATACTGCAAGCACACATTGCCATATTTAAATTTTATTAATTCATGGGGTTTTTAATTATGTGAAGTCTTCGGGAATGCACCACTCAAAAAGATGTCCTGTGCAGATGGCCAGGTTTTTCAACAGTCTTCCCACAAAACTATTGATCACTGCCTGGCTATATAGAGAGTATTATTAACACATTAAGTGCCATGTCAGTCACCGGAGACTGACACTATACTTTCCGGAAAGGAAGACAAAACAGGCTCAGCACTTAACGTGTTAAGGCTGTTTCACTGTTTTAACCCTGCAAACACCCAAATCTAGGAAACAGTTTAAAGCATTTCCCAAAGGGAAATATGCTTGAAAGTCTAATTATCACTTGCTCCCACTCATTCATTCCTACCCCACCATCTGAAAGTCAGAGTCACAATGCTTTAGATTGACACAGAACTAACATTAAAGATGATCCAGTTCATTTTCTAACTTACAGTAAACAACAGAGTTTAATGAAGTGGCATAATTTTCCATGTTTTCCAAAGTCAGTTTTGGTCCAGTTTTGTTACTTTGTATAAAGTGCTTTGAGTTTCCAGAAGTAACCAAGTTGAAATGAAGTCAAATCTCACTGCCTGAAGTACTATAAACTACTTCAGCCCATTTTAGAACACAAAAGGATTTAATTAAAAACTCAAACACGTTCAGATGCAAGCATAAGAACTTTGTATAATCTACCATGTTGGAGTAGCAAAACTACTTAATTCTTTGCTTGGTCTTAATTTTGAAAAGGTGTAAACTTTAACACTAGAGACTGAAGAGAGTAATTCCTCAAGACTTCCTTGCTTTCTACTGAAGTGAAAAGAACAAAGTTTGGTATAAAATATTATTTCACCTCAAATAAGTCAGCTGATGCTACTTTTCAGAATAGTATTCTTTTGTCAGCTCCACAAGCATCTCCTAGAGTTTTTCTTCAGAAAAGGAAATCAACATGTTATGTTAAATCTTACACAGCAATTTAGAGAAGAAACCGTAAAACCAAAATAAGCACATTTATAGTCACACAATTACCAACTAAGGAATGCTTAAATCAATAAAAAAGAAACCACATTGCCTAAAGATTTTTCTCATATGAAGGTTGAAAATTATTAATCTCTTACCTAGTGATATCATACACCATAAGCGCTCCCGCAGCTCCTCTGTAGTAGCTTCGTGTAACAGCCCTAAACCTCTCCTGTCCTGCTGTATCCCATATCTGCAGTTTGATTTTTTGGCCACTAACTTCAATTATTCTTGTACCAAATTCAACACCAATTGTGTGAGGACAATCAGCCATAACTGTTAGGGAGGAAAAAATATTTAATATAACATTCCAACTTCAAGAAAGCTTCATATTAAGACCAGTGGGGGGAAAACCCACTGTATGAATCAAATGACTCAGTAATGCTTGCAGGCTATAAACAGACAGACTAAGGCTAGCACTATGAAAAAAAATAATAATAATCAGCAAAACCCAGAATAATAAGTCACAAAAGTGGACTAGAACAGGGGTCAGCAAACTTCTGTAAAAAATCAAATAATAAATATTTTAAGATTTGAAGGCCAAAAGGTCTCTGTTACAACTATTCAACTCTGTTGCTGAAACACAAAAGCAGCCATAAGCGATGCATAAAATGGGCATACTTGTGTTCCAATAAAACTACAAAAACAGGCAGTGACTGAATTTGGTCTACAGACTCTTGTTTCCTGACGCTTGAACTAAAATAATCTGCTAATTAAAAATAAAGATTGTGATAAACTCTTCCTACCATCAAAGTTATATTATTTATCCTTCTTACTATCCTCACATGTAACAACAACAACAAAAAAAAATCAGTGGATTCAGAACTCTGTTATTAGTCAAACAAATTTTTATCCTGGAAAATATCATTAATACCTCAAATGAAATCATACTTAATATATATTTATAGTTATATTTTAGCAAGTTATATATGTCTAACCCAATAGGACAAACTTGTTAGTCCTTTACTTATAATTAAGCCATTGGAAATCTAAACCCTCTATTCTCTGGTACAAGTACACACAGACCACTAGATACTTTATAAAATATTATATTAAGCAAAAAAAAAAAAAAAAGACAAATAATTTCAACTATATATAAACACTTTCAACTATATTTAGCCTATCAGTTACATAAAATAAAATGGCCCCTTACCCTACCACCCAAAAGAGTTGTACTCTGAATCTTAATCAAGTCATGAATACAGACAGAATTCCACTTTAAGTATTTCCAACCTATTATTAGTTAACAAATGATACATGCAACAAAATTTCCCCTAATAAGATAATTTCTATGATGCAAAGTCAGAGAATAAAAGGATTTAAATTTAAATTTGACATTACAGAATACATTTTTAAAAATTAAGTTTTACCATCAAAAAGTTGAAGTGAATCAAATTATATATGGCATATAAAAATCAACACTCTATATATGTTGGCATATTTCATTTTATCTGCACCTATTTAAAAATAAAATCACTCCCTAAAGACAAAAGTGCATATAAAGGAAAAGGTTATGTTTAAAAGCATAAAGTACACTGAACATGACACTTTAAAGGATAGAAAACAATAATTTACTAATGTTTTACCTTACATATTAAACTTACATTTTTTTTCTGTAAATTGATGAAGCAAGCAAGATTTTCCTACTCCCATGTCCCCTGTTTAAAAAAAAATTTCAAGTGGCAATTACAATTCTCAAGTTTACACTCATATACAATGATTGCTATACCCTTTACATTATCACAAATTTCTGGGACACTTAGAAAAGCTAATTTATAATGAGTTGAAAAAAATCCTACAAGTCAGTTTTCACAATGATGTACAAATTCACTATTCCCAACTTTTAGCAGTGGTAGAATATAGTTATAAATTATGTTAATAGCCACCAGCTTAAAAGTGTTTTTTTAACAAGGGAAACTGTAATTGTGTTTTTACTTTGAGCTGTTTCAAAGTTTTATATTGTTCTCTCCCTTAATCATGCATAAAAGCAAAAGACTCATAGGACAACTAGGCAGCAGAATATAAAAAGCAGAAATAAGTTTTGAAAGCCCAATTCACTAGATCCCATCTTATCTCATATTTATTATATTTTTGCATAAATTCCACATAAGAGAAGTATGTACACTATACGAAAGTCGTAACAAAACAGTGTCACTTCTGTACTACAGTAATTTAACCCTTGGAGAAGGAAGCAGGACAATATAGTCACATAAGCTCAACATTAAAACTTTCTGAATCAATGTTCTCATCAATTTTTGGAATCCAGGGGGACCTGAGGGCTTTCATTAAATTTTTGGAATGTAGTAGCACTACTCAGAAATTATTTTTCATTCCAGTATTAACACGCTTTCAGGTAGCACTCACAAACAACCAACGTCACTTCAAAGATACCCAGCGTTGTACTACACCAGTATCCAGAGCCACACGAAAAGCATACATGGTTATGCAAAAATCAATCTTCTTAAAAGAGCTGTAATTTTGCACTGAGAAAACCATCCACTTCTGGAGTGATATGTTAAGTATTAGTATGTAAGTATTTTGTATATTATAACCTTCTTTGGTGAACAAAAGTATAAGTTAAATAAACTTACCAATAATAATATATTTAAAGATGTAAGAGTAGTTGTATGGTGCAGTTGCCATGGTGGCACTAAAAACAAAGAAAACTGTGTTACTTCAGTAGAAAAGTATACCCAACCCGATAATTGCTATCCTTTAAAGATATATAGGATTAAGCACACTAATTATAAACAAAATATTGGTTACAGGAAGTCAGAGTAAAACTGCATTTCCTAAATTGATCAAAAAAACATTTTTATGGATGAACATTGCTTTAATATTCTCATGTATTATTCATGAAAATATAAAACATTTATATCAAAACAATTCTAATATTTCACACTAGCAAATATCCAATAACAAATGTTACTCTAGGAAATCTTTAAAAATTCGATTTAAGCATCATTATAAATAGTCCTCCTCCCTCCTTAAGGTCTCATCCCTATTAACTGGTCATGTGAATTACTGATGGTCTACTTGTTCAGAACTCTCTGATTCTTTTACAAAAGAATGTTTTTTAAAAACTAACCACTAACTTATAGACACAAACTTTTTTACTCTACTCAAAATCAATGGTTAGCGTAGCATTCAAAGGAAGAGCAAACATTATTTCCAACCCAAATTAAGGACAGATTTAGATACAACCACATGAAACTGTTGTCCTTGTAGATTTTTTTTTAAGTCAATCATTGGCAATTTCATATGGTTCAACCTAATGTAGGATCTGAAGATTAATATATCAAATAATGGCATAAAATACTACTTGTTTATAAAATTTGAAAGTTTACATATTAGAATATACTGTACTTCAAAAGATCACAGCCCATTTCTTAATCTCAACTGACTTATCCTGAAGAATTCTAATTTCTCTCCTACTTTTAATAACTTAAAAAAAAAATCTTCACTTTATTCAAATGAATGCCTTGGCACTGCTAGGTGCTAGAGAAGAGGTAAATTTCAATACTGGAAATAACTCCCAATAAAATTATCCTCAAATCAGTTTTCAGTTTAAGCAAAGATATATATATATATATATATATATATGAAGGTTTAACCATCATTTTTAAAAATTTGATTTTCATTAATTTTTTACCATTCTGAACAACTATTACATTACAAAAGCAATATATTTGGTATGACTAGAGAAATTCATTTACTGAAATTAACACCCTCTTATATAACATTTCAAATAAAATTTCTACATAATAAAATATAACCTGTAGAAAAAGTATATATGTAAAATAAGTAAATTATTGTTATTAAGGAAGGAGAAGTTGTAAATTACTGGACAGTCACTTCACACAATATAGTCTCCTCTCTTAGCTCTATGAATTACATTCAACAAAAGTGGATGCCCTGTTACCCACTCCGGCTTGACTTGTTGTAACACATTTATAATCAGTCTTCAACATCAAAGAAACCTCACTTAACCAGTTCTTTCAGGAAAAGGGATTTTTCTGGTTAAGATTAACTCCAATTTTGATCATCATCCTGATTCCCTTTTTCCAGACACTGGGGACTCAAAACGTTTAAGAATGAACATGGTCCTGAAGGAAAAATCGGTTTGAATTATTCACAAGATCTCTCTGAACCAGATCCCAAACACAAAGAAAAAAATAATCTCTTGTAATAAAAATTATATTTAAAGGTTATAATGTCTTAACTTGTACTCCTCCCAGACTCTTTTCTTCTAGTTAATTTATAGCTCTTTTTTCCCCCAAACTTGGGGGAAAATAATAATTCAGTAACCTTTAAATTACTATTTCTCTCACGTTCTTCTCCTTCTGATTTTCCTATTTCTTTTCCCCATTCTTACTGAAAGTTGTAGCTGTACAGACTTTGCTTCCTTCTATTTTATGTTAAAACTATGGAGTCTAACAATATCAATTTCTACTTGAAATGCTCTAAAAGCTAATCATGACATTACAACCCAGTTCTAGTTGTACTAATTTGTGTACTTGCTAATTATCAAACAAGAATTCATTAATTAAATATCTACTAAGATGAATAATTTTGAAAATGTTTTAAAAAATTACCAAGCATTACTTGCTATCAACTATTTCCAAATAAGAGAATGATCACCATTTCAGATAGAATACCAATGCCTATCTCTACTGAATCACACAATTTTCTAGTTCATATTTCTTAAAAATTACAAATAAAAACCATAACAGCAGAGTTTAAAAAATTACTCAAATGTACTAATTTCAGTAACAAGGAAAGCAGAAAATATCTAGCACTGTAGCTACTAATACAACAGATCCTCCTTTTCTTACTCTAAGGTAAGATACTAAGCTATGTTTAAATATACTCCTATAGGTTATTGATAACATTCACTCAAAATTATGCATTTGTAGTAGAACAATAGTCAAGTGACCTTTTCTTTGTTTTTCTTTTATTAGATTTATTTGGGTGACATTGGTTGATAAGATCATAAAGGTTTCAAGCGTACATTTCTATATATTGCATATTAACTATTTAATATTGCTTTAACCAAGGATTTCCCGACCTCATTTCTTAAACACAAAACATACAACTGTTAAGATGATAAGATGAGAAACATATTTTTACTTAGCAACTAGCTTTGGAAGAGGAAAAAAAGTTTTTACCCTATTACTTAAGGGGTGTTTCTGCTTAAAAAAAGAAAAAAGGCATTAGAAATGTTAAACTAGATCAAATGCTCTGAAAACATAAGTCTGACCTCTTAACACTACAATCTCCACTAATTAAAATATCTTGGTAATATTCTGTAACTAGTGCATAACTACTGGTATGATTAAAATGCACTTTCTTCCATGTTTTATAAAAAGCATTTGAATCAAGTTCATATGTACATAAGATCGCCTTTAATGCCTTCGATTTCTTTAAGGAAAAAAGAGCACTACATTCAGACAACAGGCATCATTAAATATATGAACAACATGAAAACTAATAACAAACACAACTGTACGGTTAGCACTTACTGGGCACTTAATGTAAGCCAAGGAATATGCTAAATACTTTACATGCATGCAATCTCACTTAATTCCTTACTACTACCATTATAAAAGTGATTATTACCCTCATTTTACAGATGAGGAAAGACTGAACAGGCAAGTAACTTGAGGTCACACAGCTAACTGGTCAAGTCTACATTAAACTTAAGACTGTTCTGACTGTGAAGAACCCCACTCTTCACCATTACACCATCCTCCCTCCTCCAGTTATGAAATGTGCCTGTGAGCACATCTATGAAACCCTATAGTGCTACTCTGGGATACAAATCTTTCTCAGTTCACTCACCTGGTTCTAATTTAATATTATGAATAAGCAGTGTTAAATAATTACATTCAGAGTATGCACTGTAATCAGGACTTACAGATATGAGTAAATGATAATACTAGTAATAATAATTCATATTATATCTATTTACAAAAGAAGTTTCTGAAGAGAAATAAGATTTGTTGAGGGCAAACCATGTGATGATCTGCACTTTTCCCTGTATTGACTGCCTTACATAATTCTTACAACTCTTCCAAATCATTATCATATCCATGTAAAAACTAAATAAATAGAAGTTTAGAGAAATTCACATTTGGCCAGTATTACAAAGTTAGTAAATGGCAGAGCTGGAACTTGAACCCAGGCCTAATTCCAAAGAACCCAATTTTCTCTAAGATAGCTTAGGAAAGGTACATAAATATATGGACTGATAAAAATAAAAGCAAAAACTCAATTAGAGAAAGATGGAGGATGATTATACTAAAAAATCAGGGTAATAGTTTCTCTCTCAGTGCATGTAAAATTCAGCTCAAAACTTCCTGTCAAGAGAAATGTTTATTAAATGCATAATCACTAATAACTGTTGTGTGGCCAGTTTTAAATATTAACTATGCTTAACAGTGCTTTAACAGGATTTTGCAACCTCATCTCTTTAACATGAAACATACCACAGTTAAGGTGAGAAACACATTTTTTAACTGGAGTTTGCTATTGCACAAAACACTTCAACATACTTTTTTTTTCCACTTAACAAAATTATGGATGTTTTTCCAAATAAAGTTATCCAGACATATAAATTACCAGTTTAGAGATGTGAAGGTAGGCACTTTCATACAATTTGCTTGTGGGAGTATGAACTGCCACAAGATTTTTTGGACATAATCAAGTATATATTTCAAAATCTTAAAAAAAAAATCCAAATCACCCTTTGGTCAAGAAACCCACTTAAAGGTAGTCTACAGGACACAATATCATATGATCGCACCCAAAAGAGGAACCTAATGAACAAAATAACGAACAAAATAGAACCACAGGCATGAAAAGGTGGAACAGACTGACAGTGACCAGAGGAGAGGGAGGAGGCGGGAGAGGGATAATGGTAGAAAAAAGGGGAAGGGACTAGTCAAAGAACATGTATGAATGACCCATGGCCATGGCCATGGACATGGACAACAGTGTGGGAACTGACTATGGGGAGGAGGCGCAGAGGAGGGCAAAGGGGAAAAAATTGGGACTACTGTAATAGAATAACAATAAAAATGATTTAATTTAAAAAAAAACTTAAAATAAAAAGTAGTCTACAGAAAAAAGTTTCACCCCACAAGGTTACAGGTTCAAATGCATTAAATGCAGCATTTTTATAGCAAAAAAAACCCCAGAACTGGAAATAATCTAAACTCTTAACAGGGAAATGACTAATTAAAGTACAATACATGCGTACTATGAAACAATATACACCTAGTTTAAAAACCATTTAAAGATAGATGTTATTAACCTGGAAATAATATCCACGGTTTTAAGTGAAAAACAGCCTGAGTTGGATGTGATAGCATAGCCCATTTTGAACATAAACACACACACTTCAATCCTATAAGCACATAACATAGGATACATGTCAAATTGTAAAAACAAACATATGGACCGAGACCAGAAAAATGAAAAGAGAATTTATTAACTTCTTTATCCATTCCTGCACTGACAGTATAATAAGGATGTGCTATACTAAAATTCAAAGTGGGAAAAATAAAGGACTATTAAATATTCTTAAAGCATTTATATACAATTCTGATACAAAACAAGTCAAAAAATAAACCAAAACGAAAGAACTCCCATTCATAGTATTTCCAACATTACTTCCACATTCACTAATAATATGGGGAACATTATATGAAGTCAATCATATGATCAGTCTTAAAAAAAAAAAAAAGAAATACTCCAATAAGCAAGGGTATTTCCAGTTTTTTTTTTTTTTTGGTTGTTTTTTTTTTGTAGTTTGGTTCCTTACTTTAACTTATGCTCCCTTTCTGACTAATCCTTTCACAACTGTTATACAGTTATTTTATTCTACTTCTTAGAACGTATGATGTTACTGTGCAATTTTTACATAACTGATTCAAGACAATACAGGGGGAAGGAGGGGAATCAACCCGCTAAATATTTCAGGTGATTTCAATTTTGACCATGTTATTTTTTTTTTTTTACATGCAAGATATAAAAACACCAGAATCAAGACAAACTGCTGTTGTGATTCCAATATAAAAATATATGTTAAGCATCTACTAAGCATAAAGCCTTACACTAGGTTTGACAATAATGATTTAAAAAAAGCCAAACAACATTGTCCCTGCCTTCAGAAACTTCAAGAACAGAAGCATTCTGATTTGCTTCTAGCCCAGTAAAGTAGAATGCTGCTTGATTTTTAAGTCAAGTAGACACGAAACTTCCGTGGCCACCCTAATAATCTAATCAAAGTGAGTGTCAATTTCCTTTGCTCAACCTCTGAAAATCAGCCATTTCTAAAACTCACCTAAAAAACAACAATAAAAATCAACACTTCACTTTTGACAGGCTAACGTCACACACCTTTCTACAAATCAATAATGGAAGAAAAAAAACAATTCCTTCATGTGTCAATAGCATGGTATGCTATGAATAGGAAATAAAATACTCCAATACTGTACCTATGTTCACAGAAGTACTTAGAAGAAAAACAAATATAAAAACTTTGCCCTTACTACTCCAGTTAAAAGAGGATTAGCTCTAAAAAAGAGGATTAGTAATAGTGAGAATTTTACTGAGATGACAGAATGTCTGAGATTTGCATCAAAATAATTTGGTGGAGAGGGTACAGGTACACCTCGATGAAACACGATTGCTGATCATTGTTGACACTGGCTGACAAGTGTATGAAGGCTTAACAAACTACCCTATACTGTGTATGTTTAAAATAGTCTAGAATAAAAGTATTTAAAAAGTAAAGTAGAACAACTTTGATACCTCTATTGGTACATTGCTGTCTCCAGCCATGCCTGGCATTTAACCATATAAAAATGTCTCAAGTTCTACTGATGAAGTATGAAGCACCTCTCAATTGCTCTTGTTTTAACATATTCTATTTGTCTTAACCAAGGGTTTCATCCAAGCACAATATCTTATTAGGATTATACAAAGATATTTGATACTGTGATAAAAATCAGTTGTAAAAACACCCCAAATTCTGTTGCATAATTGAAGTACACAACAGCTATAAAGTTTAACATAAAATACAGAGCAAAAATAATTTTTAATGCAGCTCTAATTCCAAGGAATTTTAGCTTATTAGAATCTAAGGTTTTACATCTTTTAAATAGCTGCCATTTACTGAGTGCCTAATATATAGCCAGCTATTTGATAAGTAATCTCTAATACTAAAAACTCACTTTACAGATAAGGAACCAGCTCAGAGAAGTGATCTATCTGCGACCATATACATACCACGAAAGGAGAAGCTAAGATTAAGGCCCAGGTCTAAATCCACAGCTCTCCAAAGCCCTGGTCTTCTCCTTTATTCAATAAATACTACACACTCACTACATGCCTGGCACTGTTACAGGTAATGGGACACAATGTGCCAAGCAACGTGCTAAGGGTTTTTAATCCCACTTAAGCCTCATGACAACTGAAAAATGTAGGTACTATTAACCCCAGTAGAGATAAGACCACTGAGTCTGAAAGGTTCAGTAACTTGCTTATGGTCACTTAACTAGGAAGTCAAAGCAAAAATGCATTACATATTAAATGCCTCAAGGCATGACCAAGTAAGCAAGCGCCCACTCAGGATACTGAGGAAGAACTTCAGAAAGGGGAAGAGGGAATGGGAGCTGAAGGACTAGGGCAAGGTTGTTTTGGAAGGAGGAGTGAGAACTAAATTAGTGCCGCATTAAGTTTGCCCTTAATAACCACATCGGAATAAGAGGCGGTTGTGAAATGAGCGATCCACTTCGCAAGAGCTCAAATCTGCGCTCTTGACACTTGCTGTGGAGCCACCGGGAAAGCACTTGGCCTCCGGGAACCCCAGTCTCTCCTGCAAACACAAAACGGAAATCTTGCCCTCGGCCCTCCGGAGTTGCGGGGGTGACGCTTGGCAGTGCGGTGGCTGACGCGACGGGCTTCGGGTTATAAAGGGGCAACCCGCTTCTTCTGACGGAAAAGCAAGGAGAAAGGGACGAGGCGGCGGCCACCTCTTACGCGGGCAGGTCTGTAAGCCGGCCCGACCCGGGCGCAGGGAGAGCCCGGGCTGCGCGCGCCATCCTCGCCCGGCCACATCACAACTTCCAGCCTCAGTTTCCTCACTCGGGAAACGGGGGTAACTCGTCTTGTCACCAAGAGCTACGTGAAGCAAGACAAACCTGTGCGAAGACGCGTAAATCCGTGCCTGGCACAGAGTAAAATGCAAATAATCGAAACGACGCCTGTTCCTTCTTTTCAACTCCAGAAATGCCAAAACTTTTGGTCGTCGTCTTCATTGCTGGAGGCTGTCTGGGCTCGGGGCCTGATAGGATGTCGCGGGCCTCGCAGGGACTCCCCCACACCGGAACCTCGCAAGCAGAGATCCACCCCCCCCCCGACCCCTTCCCCTCTCCAGCCCGAGTCCAGAGGCGGTGCAGCCACAACGACAAGGACACCGGCGCTGGTCCAAGATGCCGGCGGACTGCCTTTTGTACTCGGGGCCAGACGTGGCCTACGGGACGGGGACTGCCACGTCTGGGGCTCGCAGGCAGCAAGGCGGCGCGGCCCGCGCGGCTAAATACCGCGGGGGTGGTCTGCAGCCGCCGGGAGTCAGTCGGCCCAGTTCAGCCGCGGTGGCGGGGAAGGCGAGCCCGAACACACCCTTCCCTGCACGCCTCGAAGCTCTCCCTCCGCCGGGCGGAGAGGACCAGAGGGCTCGGCGGGCGCAGCGCGGGGACACCCTGGCCCGGGCAAGGGAGTGCCGGCAGGCCCGACCCCGCGGCGCCCACCGCGACCCCGGGCTCGCCGCGGCCTGACAGGGCCTGCCCTGCGGCGCCGCCTGCCCGCGGTCCCTTGCTCGCCGTCGTCTCCCCGCTAGTCCCTCGGAGAGCCGGGAGAGGAGGCCTCGGCCGAACGGACCCTGCGGAAGGCCTGGGTTACCTGGGGGGCTGCTGGTGGCTGGGCAGCTTTCCGGGCGGGACGGAGGGCGTCAGGACGAGGAAGAGGAGTGCGGGCGCAGCCGGAGAGGGGCGGGGGCGGTCAGCCGAGGCCCCGGCAGGTAGCGGGCTGGCCGAGGAGGTGCAGACGCGCTAGCGGCAGTAGCGGCGGTAGCGGGGGTAGCGGCGACAGCTCCCGCGGCTCCCTCAGGATCTTCCTCGGGCAGGTCCAAGATGGCGACGCTCCCTGCACAGGGTTTCCTGTCACCCTCGCAATGGGCCGGACCACAAAAGAAGGGGGAGGAGGATGCGCGCGCAGCTGGCGGAGCCCGGAAGTGGGTGGCGGGGCGGGCCTGCTAAACCACACCCCTTCCCCAGCCCTCCGCTCTGGACCGGACGCGCCGCCGCGGAGGCCCGCCCCACTGGCCCTCATGCTTGAGGGGGCGGGGAAAAGCACTACTGCGCAGGTCCGCGTAGAAGCTGCTGAGTGAGGTACGTTTGGGACTAGCAAGACTGGGCTTGTCACTCTGAGGACCTTTTACTCTTCTTAGTGCCAGCAGCTGCCACTCCCTGGACGCTTAGCACCCACCAGCCACTGTGCTAAACACACAATTACTGCATTCCGTCAACATGTATTTGTCGCACCCTTGTACGCAGCGGTGAACAGGGCACACTAGTTCCCTGTCCAAGAGTCCCACGAGGTACATATCTGCATTTTATCGATGGCGAGACAGGCTCAGATGGATCAAGTCATTTGTCCAAGATCATGCAGCTAGGAAGTGGCACTTTCTCCGTTAACGTTTCACTTCTGTCCCTTTTCACTTCCTTTTGAGGGTGCCTTTGACACAGGAGGAGAAAGATTGTGACTACATTTTTCACAATTTGCCCATCACCTCCCATATTCCAATTTGGTGTGCTATTTTCAGCTTCTCAGAAAGTTTGGCGCAACCCAGCACGAGACCCTGTTAAGACTTTTGTGGGTCCTGGGCACTTTGGCCTTGTGCTTGTGGATCAATATATGTCATTCATATTTTACAAATGCATTGGTATAGAGATGGGTGTATCGATGAGATACGGCAAAACATTTTCTTTGACTTAAAAGTTCATTTTTTTCCCTTGACTTCAAAAGAAGTTAAAACATTTTTTTGTAGGTCCCTAAAAGTATTGTGGGCGCCTAATGGATAAGACCTCTCTGCCTCAGTCCAAAATGGAGTTCAAGCTCACTCTTGGCATTCAAGATTTTTCATAAGCTGGTTCTATCATGGGTAAGTGAGATTTCATTGGAAGTGTATGGCAATTTACAGATCTTATTTTCAGAAGGACCTGGCTGCATATCTCTGTTTTGCAACTAACTAATGACATGTTGCCATTGGGCATGTCATTGATTTCTCAGATCCTCAGTCTTTTCTACAACATAAAGGTGATGATATCTGTCTCACATGGGGCCTTGTAAAATTAAGTGAGATAAGATATGCAAAATGCTTGGCAAATACGAATTTAACATGGGAATAGTTATTACAAGATAATCTAACCTAAGGTAATACTGAAATCCTTTCCAGCCCTTATTGGTCTATGCTTTTACTCCTGTACTCTTTAGTTCTAATAAATCGTTTGTGGTCACAGTTTGACATCTCCAAAATCAAGAAATCTGCCTGTGCCAAATAAAAGAGAAAGCTGTGAGCCCTGGCTGGTGTGGCTCAGTGGATTGAGTGCTGGCCTGTGAACCAAAGGCTCACTGGTTCAATTCCCAGTCAGTGCACATGCCTGGGTCACAGGCCAGGTCCCCAGTTGGGGGCACATGCGAGGCAACCACACATAGATGTTTCTCTCCCTCTCTTTCTCCTTCCCTTCCCCTCTCTCTAAAAATAAATAAAATTTTTAAAATAAATAAAAGAGAAAGCTGTGAACCAATTGCCATTACTTGTACAGCAATGAACTTGGCCTGCCTTGAAAGTTTCTGTATATCCAGTTGTCACCAAAACTGAAACCTTAATGCATAGCTATTGCTTATTGAGCACTTACTATGTGCCAGGAAGTGTCCTAAGAATCATGCCTAGTTTCTCATTTAATCCCCACAACCATGAAATTGGTACTGTCTTTACCCCATTTTATGAGTGAGAAAACAATGTCATACAAGTCTAAGTCATATAGGTAAAAATTGGAAGTACTGGGACTTGAACTTAAGCATATGTGACTTCAGAGCTCCCATTCCTAGCACCACTCCATACTTCATCCCTTATGTGCACCATAGCAGCTTAAATGTAGATCCCTAATTGCTGCTTAAGTTTATGTCAGAGACATTACACTTTGATGAACCATTAAAGAGAAACACTGTAGTGAATACAGAGTACCTGTCACATGCTAAGCAATGCAATTAGAGTAGAAATTGTCGAGTCTTGTCATAAGTCACAGAACTTTTAAAGTCAGGAGAGGCTGTGTGTGACCAATTTCATCATAAATAAGGACTGTCCATTGGATGCCAAGCATCTGTCAGGGTTTCTAGGTACGTTTTTTAAAAAGCTGTTTATATAAATCATGTATACTCAAAATATTCATTGCAGGACTGTTTTTAATAGGAAAAGCCTAGAGACAAACTATTACTAGAGAACTATTATAATAAATTTTAGTACACATATATTGTGGAATATATGCAGTGCAGCAATTAAAGAGAATGAGGCACATGTGTCTGTCTTGATATGGAACAATCTCTAAGAAATACTTCAAGTGAAAAAAACAAGATGCAGAAAACTAAATAGTATGCCAACATTGGTTAACTAAAAAGAGGAGGAACTAGCTGTGTGCTTGTGTGACTGGACATTTAGAGGGATTTTTTCCTGTTTTCCTGTTTTCCTGAAACTGCTGCCGAGGCCCAAACCTGAACAAAAAAGTCCATAGGAGCCCACATTCTGCATTCAAAGACTTGCCAGTGGTTGGAACCAGCTATATTCCAGCAGGGCATTGGGGGAACCATTATTGTTCTACCAGCCCTTCCATCAACCCCTTCTCCCAACCTATTCACCATTCCCACCTCGCTCTCCACAGACAAACCATGTCCACTAAACAGTGGAAAGAAAGAATAGGAGATGGGACGGAAGTCAGCCTTAGGGAAAATGAGTGTTCTAAAAAAAGGCCCATCTTTTCCTCGTTCCTTCGTGAGAATCACTAATGAACATTGGGTGTGCATGCAGAAGAAGAGACGGGCAACTCCCCCTGCCCTGATACATATTTGGGCAGTAAGCTTATTGGTCTGCTCTGCCCCATTGATACCTAAGGAAAGCACAAATGGAGAGAGACCCCATGGCAGGGGGCTTTGGATGGCACGGTGGAGGGCTCTAGATGGAGAGGGAGTAAAACTGCCCCCAGTATCTTCACATATACCTTGACTTCCGGTCCTAGATTAGAGAACAGCGAAGAGATGTTCAAACGGGAAGTCAGCTGGAAGATGCAGCAAATGTATGAGGGGTCACCCATTCCTAGGGGAGATGCATGAGATCACTCCAGGTACCGATTCTTTGTCATGTCCACCTGTTCTTGTTTCCTTTCTACCTGTTTATATTTTTGTAATTTCTTCTGTAAAAATAGATGTTATTCTATTTTTTCTCTTTTTCCAGAGCCTAAACATTTAAGTCATTTTCAAATGTCTCTATTATGTTTATTTAAGCCAAGTTAATTCATCTCCTTATCAGTTTTATGGACTTAATTTTGTTAATTTTTTCTCATATGTTTTAGAATTTTGGTTCAGAGGCATATCTTGGATTGTAGGTCCCCCCCCCATATATATATACATACTTATCCCTTTTTGTATAGTGCTTTTGGAGTTGCCACCAATCTAAAATCAGATATTAAAATATCATTCTCCCAGTTTTTGTGATAATATTGAAAATATATCAGAACCAGTTTATATTCTGAAATTTATTATTATGTGCATGTGCTGTCTAATTTTTAAAAACTATAATATTATCAGATGTAGTTGATTGACTTTCAGTGATACATAATTCAATTAAGTAAAAACAAATAATTTTAAAACACCGGTTTAATAAAAAAATAAATGGTTATTGATATACTTCAAAATTTAGCAGACTGACCAAGAAGTCACAATCAAGTGCATGGGACTCTTTAATCTCTGGATATGAAAAACGATTAGATTCAAATTCCTTAGAAGTAATATATAAATGTAAGGATATGTGCATGCTATTTATTTTTCATTTTTATTATATTTTATTAATTATGTTTTACAGTAGTCCCAGTTTTTTTCCCTTTGCTCCCCTCCGCCAATACCCCGCTTCCCTTCAGCAATCCTATGCCCCTTAGTTCATGTCCATGGGTTGTGCATATAAGTTCTTTGGCTTCACCCTTTCCTATATTATTCTTAATTTGCCCCTGTCTATTTTGTACCAACCGATTATGCTTCTTAATTCCTGCACCATTTCCCCATTTCTCCCCCTCCCCACTCCCAGCTGATAACCCTCCAAATCAACCCCATACCTATAATTTTGCTTCTATTCTGGTTTGCGTAGTTGTATTTTGTTTTTATTTTTTAGATTAAGTTGTTGATAGTTATGAATTTGTTGTCATTTTACTGTTTATAGTTTTGACCTTCTTTTTCTTAAGTCCCTTTGACATTTCATATAATAAGGTCTTGGTGATGATGAACTTCTTTAGCTTCACCTTGTCTGGGAAGCACTTCATCTGCCCTTCCATTCTAAATGATAGCATTGCTGGATAGTGTAATCTTGGTTTTAAGTCCTTGCTTTTCATCACATTGAATACTTCTTGCCAGTCCCTTCTTGCCTGCAAAGTTTCTTTTGAGAAATCAGCTGATAGTCTTATAGGCACCCCTTTGTAGGTAACTCTCTGCTTCTCTCTTGCTTCTTTAAAGATTCTCTCTTTATCTTTCACCTTTGGCATTTTAATGATGATGTGTCTTGGTGTGGTCCTCCTTTGGTCTAGCTTGTTTGGGATTCTCTGTGCTTCCTGGACTTGTATGTCTATTTCCTTTGCCAAATTTGGGAAGTTTCCCTTCATTATTTTTTCGTTTAAGCTTTCAATTTCTTGCTCTTACTCTTCTCCTTCTGGCACCACTATGATTCAGATGTTGGTATGTTTAAAGTTGTCCCAGAGGTTCCTAAGCCTCTCCTTGTTTTTTTTTTTTTTTTTTTTTTTTTTTCAATTCTTGTGTCCTTATTCTGTACTGGTTGACTGTTTTTTTCTTCCTTATGTTCCAAATCATTGATTTGAACCCTGGTTGCCTTCCCTTCACCATTGGTTTTGTGTGACTTTTCCTCGTTTCACTTAGCATAGCTTTCACTTCTTCCCTTATGCATTTGCCATACTTAAGCATATCTGTCAAGCCCATGAGCATCTTTATCACCAGTGTTTTGAACTCTGCATCTGTTAGGTTGGCTATCTCCTTATCTGTTAACTGGCTATCTCCTCATCACTTAGTTCTCCCACTGGAACCTTGATACGTTCCCCCTTTTGAGCCATTCCTCTGTCTCCTCATATTGACAGGTTCCTGTGTTTGTTTGCCTGTCTTAGGTAGAGCTGTCGCACCTGTTACGTTTAAGGGGTGGAGCCTTAGGTATTCGTCAGTACAGGGCGACCCATTTCACTACGTTGTGGTGCTATGGGGGGGGGTCTGAGAGCGAACAATGCCGCCTGCTCATCACTCGCCCTTTTTCCAGGCACCTCTCCCATTTCAGTATGGGACTGGCACCTCTCTAGCTGTTGCTCTGGCCCTTGTTCCCAGAGTGAGTGGGTCTGCAGATGTTCTAGGACCGTGGGGGCCCTTTAAACAAGAGGACTCTGCTGAGAGACTGGCAGTTTCTACCTCCGCCCCAACCCCCACTGGTTTGCACAGTCAGAGGCAATGAGGTTTGATTTTCCCCAGTGCTGGGACTGTGAGCCGTGTGGTCTGCTGAGGAGCTGGGAACGCTCCCCAGGTGTCCCTCTCCACTTTTTAAAATGTGTGACTGCGTTTTCCACCAACCTGCCACCGCCGCTGCTGCCGCCACCGCACCAAATCCTCTCTGCCCTGGCTCCGCCCCTCCTACCTGTCTGGATGAGTATTTCTTCTTTATATCTTTGTTTGCTGGACTTCCATGCAGCTTGATTTTCTAGAACTTCTGGTTGTCTCTAGTTTTGAGGTAGTTGTATTCCTTCTTAATTGTGGAGGGAGACGCAGCGTGTCTGTCTAAGCCTCCATCTTGGCCGGATATTTCGTGCATGCTATTTTCAACTGTAAAAGAAACTTTGTGACCATTAAAATGACCTCTCCCCAAAGCCATGTACCTTAACTGACTCCCCCAATGTAATCCCCTGGAGTCATAGCTAATGGGAGTGTTACCTTCTAAAGTTGACCTGGAACAACAAAATTCACATATGCTGAAAAGTGTACTTGCAAATTTCTCAGGAGAGCTTGGCACTGGAGACTAATTTATTTTCTCTGAGTTTCCCTTTGGTGTTTAATCTGATAGCCATCTCTTTGACCACTAGAAGAAGTGGTTTAGATTTAGAGGCCATGTTATATTAGAGGCCATGTTACATGAAAAAAAATACGCATCTTTGAACTGTAGAATCATACTCAGCGTGGCAAGATAACCATGTCATGAAACCCACATGAAAATTAAGATCCACTAAAAAAATAGCAGATTCAACTCTTTCGTCACTAAGGCATGCACCTATTTAGAATAAAGGAGGACAGGGTAGTACTTAAATTTTCTCTATTGATTTGTTGACCTTGTACATTTAGTTGAAATAATGTACATTAAAAGCATGTGTGATGTGACACACTGTAGTAAACATGGTGACTCTCACCATGGTAACTAACATGGCAGATGCTATCAAGAACTGAGAACTTAACCCTAGTTTTGCAAGCTAACAACTTAGCCTAATGAAGTTTCAAGGATACAGGCAGAAGACATGGGATTTCCTGCGTCACAGAGAAAGGACTTCATTTTTACAGCACTGCATATAGCATAAGCATCAGCATATTGGCATCAGTTCCTGGATATCTGAACACACAGTGTTTTACAGGAAAAGAATCCTGTGCTTAGAGGAACCAAATCTTTTATAGTGAAGAGTAAGCATTTCTGTCCTTTGCTCTGGAGGGAAATTATCGTTGAAGACTTTTTGTTCTACAAACATCATTGAAAAGATAGTTTAGGACAAGCGACAGTCAGAGCCTCTGCTCTCAACATGTGCAGAAACACAAGAGACCCATGGAGGGTTGTCTCCCAACAGGGACAAGAGTTTATTGTGCTGTACAGTATTATATTTGGTGGGAGGGGATAATGAGTGGGTGGTTTGCTATAGAGGAAAGAGTATGGTTTTGAGAGCACACAGACCGTAGCTCTATTTCCAGCATACCTTTCTATTAGGTATGTGACCTTAGTCAAATCACTTAGTTTATTGCGCCTCAACTACATAATGGGATAATAGATCTACCCCTAAAGAACTGTTGTTTATATCAACCGAGAAAGTGTAATGGAAACTCAGTCACAATATCTGGAAGAGTCTAAGCAATCAACAAACACCTAATTCTTTTATTCTTCCCTATTCACTGATTCCCTCATACAATCAGGTGCACACTTAGGCCTCTACCAGAGCCCTACACCCCTCCCCCAAACTGGAAAGCAAATTCTTGGGTCCCTACTTGAGTTAGTTAAGATATGTGGGTTCAGATGCTGTAACTAAGATAATGATAATGGCTCTCACAAGTTAGAAGTTTATTGCTCTCACACAGAAGTATGGATAGGTAGTCAAGAGCTGACATGGTAGCTTGAAGGTGGCAGTTTTTAAGCTATTTTTTTGTTTTCGCACTGCCACCAAATATATAGTTTCCATCTAATGGTTGAAAATACTCCAGCTACCATCATTATGTTCCATTCCAGCCAGCAGAAAGAAGAAGAAGAAGAAGTGGGTGGCCCTGGCCAGTGTGGCTCAGTTGGTTGGAGTATCGTCCCATAAACCTTGGGGGTTTGATTCCCAGTCAGGACATATACGTAGATTGCAAGTTCAATCCCTGGTTGGGGCATGTGTGGGTGCCAACCAATCAATGTTTCTCTTTCTCATTGATATCTCTCTCACCCCTTCTCTCACCCCTCCTCTCTAAAATTACTAAGCATACCTTTTAAAAAGAAAGAAAGAAAAATTAGTGGAGGAGTGGAGGAGTTGTGATCACAGCTAGCTGCAAGGGAGGCTGGGAAATTTAGTCTTTATCCAGGGGAGCATTATTATTAATAGAGGAAGAAAAGAATAAATATTGAGAAAACAACTAGCCATTTCTGCCACCCCACCCTTCTTTGCTTAAGAGTGGGCAGACATTAGAGCTCAAAGGCCTAGGGAAGCTAAAGTTACACTCTGAAGCCACCAAAGCAAGGACTGAAACCAGCAGTAGGCCATGAAGCTCTCCCACCAGTGTAATTTCTTCACAAGCCCATCTGGGGCTCTCTGGGGACTCTCAGTAACTGGCATCCCATTTTCCTTACCTGAGTTCTGAACAAGTTGAGGAATAACACAAAAAGAAGCAAAGGGAGGCCAAAAGATCACCTGTAATGCTGACATAAACCAGGTTGAGAAAGAGGTTTTTAGATGGTAGCTAATAGCGAATTCCAGAACCAGGCTGCAAAGACTAGGACAGGCACCCTCCTGGGGGGTGGGGGTGGGGGTGGGAGATGGAGCCACAGAGGCAGCTCCCTCTTACTAAGAAGAAGGACATGCTGCATTGAGCGTGACCAGGTATTCTTAAATTTACCCAACAGATCAGTCCTTCCCTACCCAGAATGTGCTCAGAAAAAAAAAAAAAAAGAACTTCCTCATTGAAACAAGAACTAGGAAAAAGGGATTCCCCTCTTCCATCCATGGTGAGCAAAGAGTGAGGCTTAGAACTACCAGAGAAAACAACTATAATACAGGCCACAGATATAAGAAGGACCCAAGTTGCCAAGTCAGAAATTACCCAATATTATAACTGGATTTGAGTCCCAGCCTTGCTTCTTAGTAATTGTGTGGTTTTGGATAAGTTCTGTAAATTCTCTAATTCTTCATTTCCTTGCATCTAAAACGAGGAAATGGCAGTACTAATTCCTCAGGTAGTTGTGAAGAGAAAATGAGGAAAGCATGAAAAGCTCATAGCAGAGTGCTTGATAGTAAACAAAGCCCTGTGGAAACAGTAGCTGTGATTATTATTTCTGAGGACCAATCAATAGCTCCTGAAGCAGTTTCTTCATATCAATCGGGAAAAGGAGAGAGAGAGAAAAGTACCTTTATTTGCTATCATGGAATTCAACAGAGATCAGAAGGGTTTCTGCAGAATAATAAAAAGAGTTGGGGAGAGAAGTAGCTGAGGGGAAAAATGCAGGCTTAGCTGGCTTGAAAGATTGGCTGGAATTCAGTCCCGTGTCCAATGTGATGCCCAAACACACACACACACACACACACACACAACCAGAGACCAGCGAATATTTACCCAGAGTCTGACATCACAACTCCCTTTTCCTGGAAAGGATATTGCCTTTATAGATAGTTAGAAGAGGCTGGGTTTTGCTGCATAACAAATGATCCAAAAATCTCAGTGGCTCACAACCACAGAGGGTTACTTCTTGCTCACCCCTATGTCCATCGTGGGTCAACTGCATCCCTATCCCGCATCATCTTTACTCCAGGACCCAGGCTGAAGGAGCACTTTTTCTCTCTCTGTGGAAAATTGCCAGGTTTTGTGGCAGAAGGAAAATAGACATGGTGAACAACATGCTGGATCTTTGAGCTTCTGTTTTAACATGACATGCATCCCTTGTACTCCTATTTCATTGGCCAGAGCAAGTCTTACAGCCCCACACTGACAGAGCTGGGGTACGTAATTCTCCTCTGGGGAGGTGAACAGAGGTGAAGAGTAATCCAGCCTACCACAGTGGACTCCCTCTTCATCCAAACACGCTCAGTTCCAGAGGGCCAGCCAGCCGCTGAGAGCTGTTTATTAGCTGACTGACCCCGGGCCTTCTCTGAGCCTCAGCTTTATACCCTGTGAAATGGAGATGGCAGTACTTGTCCTGGGAACCTCACAGAGAAAGGGTAAGAATTCAGATGAGACCACAGGTATGCATGTGGTATGTAAACTGTGAAGTATACTACACTCATGAGGGGGTCTCATGACTAGTATGCTTTCATGAGGAGAGAGGATAAAGCTTTTTATAGAGTACTTCTCTCTCTCTCTGCCCACTGAAAGGATTTGTTGAGCTTATTAGCACATAACCTAGTGCCATGTTCAGCACTTCACTTCGTATTCACAATTACATTACAAGGTAGGGGATGTTATTCATTCCATCTCACAGATGTGAGACCTGAGAGGTCAATTTGCTTGCTCAAGGTCACATAGCTAGAGAGTGGCAGAGTTCAGACTCAAACCCAGAGCCATCTGCTTTGAGGTTGCAACTGCTAATTTAAAAACAATGATCTAAGTAAAATAGGAAGGCTAGTAAATGTTAAAAAAAAAAAAAAAGTCTTACCGTGTCTTCAAACCTTGATTGATTTGGCTCAGCCTATAGATACTTTAGCCACTGTGTAAATTGGTGATGACATTCTGGTCGCCTGGTATTTCTAATAAATGCTTCCAAGTAAAAAGGTTGCTGATTAACTGAGGATGAAGAGGGATGGAAGTGGAGTAAATAATGCATTGAATTGAGAATGAGGGCTTGACTTAAATCAGCTGAAATCAGTTGTGTAACCTTGGCTGGGTCACTTCTGCTCTCTGGGTCTCACTTTTCTGATCTGTAATGTGGAAAGGTTACATGATCTCGAAGAGCAAATCCAGTCCAATGTTTCTCAGACGAAGGGGCCTCAGAGTCCACGAGGGAAGTTCAGGGAGGTTCCATTCCCCCTCAGCCTCCTTTCAATGTTCTCCCCGCAAAAAAAAAAAAAAATCACATAGCACTCTCCTGTTCACTGGAGCCCCTTAGTACCTAGTTCCTATTTTTCTTCTCAAGCTCTTATATTGGCAGACAGGAAGGGTCAATGGACACCTCATCTATAAAATAGGTTTGGTGGCCCTGAGTTTATTGGATTGTTGTGAAGGTTAGAAATCTGTATACCCTCCCTCTCCACTGAAGCCCCCACCCCTCATTTTCACCCCCTGCCCTCCATGCCAGGTGTCAGCAACCTCCTGGAGGAGGCCCCTGCAGCCTTCCTGGTTGATTCTGAACATTGTTCCTGGTTTGCCTGAGGAGGGGGGGTGGGAGGAAGGGGAGAATTTCCCCTTCTGGTTCTTCTGGGTGGTCTAATACTCAAATTGATGTGAGACAGCTTCACAGGGTAAAATAACCAAATTTAATGACCTATGTACTTATGGGGGGTTCCATTAGAATATAGGACAAATTAGGCAGTTGAGGCTTATATGCCATCTTGAGCTAAGGAGAAAAGGGATTGTGGTTTGGGACTTCAAAGGGGGAGGAAGGCAATTCACATGGAGATGAAAGCAAATGTTTGGTAATTGATGGGACACACAGGGGACTTTGTTAAAGGGGCCTTACTAGGTTTCTCCCTGTCTATCACACTTAATTCATATTAAACTGTAGTTTTCTATGATGATGGATTCCCTCCTTGGGCAGGTCCTCTTTCTAAATTCTTTTAGGCCATCAGGGAAAAGTCAAAGGTTTTTCCTGAGTCTCCTTTCTTAAAAATAACCAGCTTAAAATAATCAATATCCCCCAAAAGGCATATTTTGGGGTGGCAAAACTGTTCCACTTCAGGGGCGCCTCAGTACAGATGAGGATTTAAATATTTTAGAATCCCCAGAACACACTACCTGCAAGACAAATGAAACCTTTGAGCGTGGATAGACATAATTTTAACAAATTATTATGCTTAAAAGTCTTTATCACTCATTCTTTGGTCTTGCCAAAGACCCTCTTCCTGTCCAGATATTGAAGAGAAAGCTAAGGAATGAAGGTAGTGTGAAAGAATGAGAATTCTTTCCTGTTTTATACTTATTCTGGGTTTTACAGGTTTAATGTCTGACGTCCCTCACCCTGAGCTAAGGAGGAAGAGCTGTCATTACTGTTGGGTTCACTGCTTTATACCTGGTACAACATGTAAAAACAAAGAAAAAATTAATGTGTTTCATCAATAAATGAAGACTGGGTAGCTGGGCTTCACTGAGAACTGACAATAGCTGGGGTCAATGGTTTTCAAAACTATAAAACTATTGAGAAAACCAGTTCCTGCTCCCCCCCAACACTGCCCAGTCCCCCCCACCCCCCACCCCATCCCTCCCTGTAGTCTGGTATCAAAATAAAAGAGCAGACAGAGCACTTCAGACATGCTCCACAAGAGGGTGTAACAGGCCCGCGCCTGGCCACCTCCACAGCCAGAAGGCCTGGCCTCCAGTCATTGGTCTCACTCGTGTTGCTCCTGCAGCTCTGGTTCCACAGCAGTATTTTCTCAGTCTCCTTTTTTAGTTTCTCTTTTTTCCCAACCCGGGAGGAAGTAGAGACACTTCTGGAGTCAGATGGACTTGGATCAAAATCCTGGCTCTGTTATTTGCTGAGACATTAGCATATGAGTTAGCATTTTGAGCTGTTGCATTAATAATTGGTTAACTTCCTCCTCAAGCAGGGGAATGATGGAATGCTAGACTCTTAGCGCAGGAAGGGGCTTCCAAGATTGTCCGGTAGAGCCCCCACATTTCACAGGTGAGGACACTGAAGCCCAGGCTAGCACATAGCCCAAGTCTCCGAGCACTTGAGCCTGTACTCTCTCTGCTACACCCAGCTACCTTCTTCAGAAATGCATAAACCATAACAGCATTCATCAGTGAATGAGTGAATGAAAAGCTGAAAAGGAATCCTTTAACCAACAAGCGTGTGCCTCCTCTTAGAGCAAGGACTTTGCATCCAGACAGAAGCACAGACTACTGTGTTTGTCATCCAGATTAGCAGTGATTAACTTGAGCAAGTTACTTGACCTCTTGTGCCTCAATTTCCTAATCTCAATGGGGGTGGGGGTGGGGATTGGGAGTAACAACAGTACCTACCTCAAAGGGTGTTGTGAGGATTCAGTGAGCTCATACGTAGGGTGCTCAGCTCAGTGCCTGGCACCTAGGAGGCCAGGAAGAAATTAGTTCTTGTAATGTAGGTCCTATAACCTTTAAGAGCCTCGGTGTTCTTGTCTATAGAGTGGGGATTTTACATATTGTTATAGAAGAATTAAATGGCACAACCTCAGCATAGAACCGTGCTTACGGTAATGATATAAAATACAATATAAAATGATGAATGTTACTTTATCCCCTTCCATGAGGTAAAGAATGACTTTCTAAAAGCAAAGCTCTTCACAACCTCCACCCCCCCACTCCCCACACCCCCGCTACTGCAGTAGAGATTACGCATCTTTTCTCCCCTGGACTTATTGCTGCAGAGTCTGCATCTTGGGCAGAATGAGCAATACCATGTTGGCTGGAGATTCACCTCCAAGGGGCACTATTGCTCGGCTCCAGCCAATTGTTGGTAGGAAGGCATATAGGTTCCTTGTATTAGTTTCCAACGGCTGTTGTGTAACAAAGTGTCACAAACCGGGTAGCTCGAAACAACAGAAATAAATTCTCCTGTGGTTCTAGAAATTAGAAATCTGAAATCAAGGTGTCAGGGCAGCCCTGCGCCCTCTAAGTTTGGGGAGGATCCTTCCTTGCCTCTTCTAGCTTCGGGTAGTGGATGTTAATCCGTATTCCTTGGTTTACAGCTTCATCACTGCAGTCTCTGCCTCTGTCATCAGCCACATGGCATTCTCCCCTGTGTCTCTGTGACCCTTCTCTTCTTAGAAGGACATCGGTGATACAGAATTTTTTAAATCCTCACCCAAGGTTGTGCTCATTTTTTTTGAGAGATAGATAGAGAGAGAGAGAGAGAAACATCGATGTGACAAAACATTTAATTTATTGGTTGCCTCCCACATGCACCCTGACTGTGATCGAACACTCCAATCAACTGAGCCACCCAGCCAAGGCAGGGCATCAGTGATATAGGATTAAGGGTTTATCCTACTCAGTATGACCTCATCTTAATTTACATACTAATTTCTTCTGCAAAGACCCTATTTCCAAATAAGATTGAATTCACAGGTACCAAGGGTTAGGACTTCAACATTTCTTGGGGGGTTGGGGGGATTTCAAGTCAACCCATAACACTTAAGAGGTTTTTTGAAAAAAACTGGCTCTGGCAGCTGTGGCTCAGTGGATTGAGTGCCAGCCTGCAAACCAAAAGATCGCTGGTTCAATTCTGGATCAGAGCACATGCCTGGGTTGAGGGCCAGGTCCCCAGTGCGGGAGTTCGAGAGGCAATCAGTTGTTTCTCTCACACATCCATCGATGCTTCTCTCCCTCTCTTTCTCCCTCCCTTCCCCTCTTTCTAAAAATAAATAAATAAAACCTTTTAAAAAATTTTAAATTTAATGACTTTTTCAACTTATTAATATTTTATTTACATATAAAGTATATTAATTATATATTGATTTATTTTGTTAATTACATAAAGTTAATATGAATAATATACAAATTCTACTTCTATTAATAAGTTATTAAACAAATTTTTAAAATTAATATTTAATTTATTATCATTTAATTTTATAATTGAATGTTATAACATTCAATTAATTTTAAAAAAATAACAAGGTGAGTCAAGGAAAAACATTTCTGTGGATCTGAAAGGCACTCAGGCCATCACTTTTTAACCCTGGCCTCATGGACTGTCAGGATTGTCTCTCTACAAAGCAAAGATGATAATGTTGCTCCCTCCGTGATGGTCATAGCTGGCAGCAATAGCTGACAAAAAAACACTTCTAGCTACATCTCCCCCACACCCCCCTTTGGAACCTTGCTCAGGTGTAGCTTCCCTCACCCGAAACAGACCTTCACTGCCAGGCTTAAGTGTCTTCTCCAGAAACAGTCCCCATCTCCCCCGCTCTCCACCCCTAACAGCTCACCCCTTTATTTTCTCTGCTGCTCACTCCAGGCCCAGCTCAAAAGCCACTTCCTCTATGAACCCTGCCAGACGTCACAGTGTCTCCCACCCAGGGGCTCCACAGTACCCTGAGTCTGCATTTTGCAACACTTCTGGTTTTCCAGGAGTCACAGTGTGAGGCTATACCATTCACTGCTTCTCTCATAGGCTGGGAGCTCCTGGAAGTCAGGAACGTTACCTTGGTCGTTGTATTCGTTTGCCAGGGCTAGGACAACGATTCTTTGCTTGAGCAGACTTCAGTCAGCTTCTTAAACCTTCTTCTAGGCACATCTGTGCACTTCCTTGAAAAAACTATTTTGACAAGAACCCTAAGTCAGTTTAACCCAAACCCCTGACCCTTGATGTCTGATCACCCTCAATATCTAATCAGGTTCTTCATCCTCTCCCATTTCTCAAGTGATGTCTGTCTGTCTTCAGCAAAAATCCTGTTAGGTCAATTTAGCAAGAGCCCCCCCCCCCCTTAGCCTTGATGTTTCCTTTTAGTAATTTTCCATCTTCTGACCCCTTCCTGCTCCCTGGCTATAAACTCTATAAACTCCCAGTTGCTCATGCTGTGTTTGGAGTTGTGCCCAATCTTTCTTCCCCATTGTAAAATCCCGCTGCAGTTTCTATACCTGTCACTTTGGTCCTGAATCAAGTCTGCCTCACTATCTTTAACAAGTGCCATTGATATATATATATATATATATATCGTCGTTGTCGGCAGCCGTCCGTCTCGAGAGACGATGGTGTAGCTTCTTAAGAGTCTATCTGCACCGCCGAGAATGGCTGTGCAGTCCGACTCGGGAGTGACACGGTATCTGTCTCCTCCTGTGTTGAATCGACATCTTACAATGACGCTGGAGTGTCCTCTCCAGTGAAGCTGAAGCTACAGAGCCTGGGCAGGGTGATATGGAGGGTCTGCTGTTGCCCATGCAGCAGACCCCCCCTCTCTTCGCAGCTGAAGGGTCCAAGGGAAAGACGGAGTCAATACAGCTTGGCTTCAAGAGCTGCCATAACAAATGTCACAGACTGGGTAGCTTAAACAACAGAAACTTATTTTCTCATAATTCGGTAGTCTAGAAGTCTGAGATCAAAGTATCACAGGTTTGGTTTCTTCCGAAGACTCTCTCCTTGGCTTGTAGATGGATGTTTTCACATGGTCTCCTCTCGGTGTGTGCCCTACATTTCTACATTTCCTCTTCCTCTAGGGACACCAGTCATATTGGAGTAGGGCCCATGCGAATGACCTCATTTTAGCTGAATTACCTCTTTAAAGACCCTGCCTCCATATACAGTCACATTCTGAGGTACTGGGAGTAGGACTTCATTCAACATATGAATTTTGGAGTGGTACAATTTACCCATAACAGTCATCTCTTAAAAATTTTTTAATAACCCAAATAATATAGAAGTTTGTTATTATTGTTACATCAAACAATACAGGTAAAGCTAAAGTCCCTTTTTCCCCACCCACTCCACCCAGCTATTAATACTGCCCCCAAATCTATTTCTAAGCCTTTGCAAATGAGGGAGCACATGCATAAAGACATAACTTTGATGGTTTTTCTTTTACATACATAAGTTTACATTGCCCATACTGTTTTGCAAATCCTCATTTTTTTTTTTTTTTTTTTTTAGTGTATGTTTACCCACCCCCGGCTCAGACCCAGAGTTTAGGTATGGCTAAGAATGTTCAGAATATTTGTTTAAATATTGAAAAGAATGAAGGCTATGAGTTTTGTACCAGTCACCTAGTATCATAGAGTCTCATTTTTCTTGTATGTAAAATGAAGAACAATAATTAATATACTGATCTCTTCCAGTCCTCAAATTGTCTGTCATTTAGAGGTTACCCTTGTTGAAAAAGAGACAACAGGCCCAAATGGCGTCACCTGTGCTAAGTCCACATCACCAAACTGAGTCTTAATACCTAACCTAATTGTAGTTTCAGTCTCCCCCAGGAATATAATTTTAAGTGGTCAGTCTGGAATTTCCTGGTCATCACTAGTGGGGCAATTCATCTGATAGACCCCTGAAATAACCTTGCCTGAAATAATCCTTTCTTTTATTTATGACTTCCTTGTCCCACCCCCTTTCTGCCTTTAAAAACCTTTCCTTTTCTGCAGCTCTTTGGAGTTCCTTTCTATTTACTAAATGGGATACTGTTCGACTCATAAATCACTGAATAAAGTCAAGTACAACTTTAAATTTACCCAGTTGAACTTTTATTTAACACCCTTTTCTATAATACTCAACTAATATTGTCAACAGGAAGTCCAATAGCTTTATTCAGTTTCACTCTTTTGATATTTCTGAGAATCTAGGGAATGCTTCTGTTTTCCACAAATCCATCCTGATGGAAGCTAACATGTGTTGACCAGGTAGCAATTCTGCTGGTCTGTCTGCTGCTGTTCTCTCTGTTCCTCTTCACTCGATCAAGCAAAGGGCCAGACTCCTCTCAGTTCCCCCAAAAAATACCTAATACCAGAAGGTTCAGCTTAAGGGATTTTACCACAGCCTTCCTGATAGTGTTACCATAGGCAGTTACCTAATTATTCATAAGAAGGGGGAGCAAAGGGAAATAGACATTTAGTTTAATAAACTGGGGAGCATAAGCCAGTTTTCTTCATCAGAAAGCTACAGCTTTACTCCCCAGATCACAGCATTGCTCTGCCAAGGGGATTAATACTCCTTCTTTCCCTCCTTCATTATTGGATGGTTGGGAGGGGGAGGGGGAGGGAAGGGGGGAGGTGCTTGAGCATAGAGGTCTGTCATTCTAGGGGGTTTGGACCTATCAAAAGCCTGCAAAAGCTTGGGACATTGATTGGCAATTTTGAAAAGCTGGTCTTTTCGAAGCCCGAGATATATAATCCTGAGGAACAAAGAAGCTTGCTCTCCTTTCTCTCTTCCCCCCCACCTGGTGATGCACTCGCCCCGTTCATTTGCACACTCTCTCTCCCAGGACCGCAAGACTGTGTGGGTGGATCTAGCAACTACTGGGGCTCACCACAGACAGCGTGGGCTCCATAGAACTAAGCTTTAATATGAAGCAGAAACTCTGGGCTTTGGCCTTGCTGAAGGCACAGTTGGACTTCTGCCATGGCGGGTCAGAGGGAGATGGGAAATTGGAAACCCAGGGGCAGATTTCTACTCAAATAAAACTTGCCACATCACGGTTTCCTGTGCATGGGTCCCTGGAATGCTTTCCTCCCAATCCTCTGGAAGAGCCTGATTTCTACCAGCAACATTAGCATCATTAGCATCCTCATTATTACCTGTCAGAGAAACCTAGCGGGTAGGTTTTGTCAACTTAATCCTTTCTTTCCGTGAGGACTCAGAAGCTCAGAGAGGATGAGGAACTTTTCCAAGGTCACTCAGCTAACTGGTGGGAGAGCAAGGCCCAAAATTTGGCTAGTATCAGTGGAGCGCAGCTCTTTTAAGCTGTTTCACACAAAAGCATTAAAGTAACTGAACCACAGAGTGAGATAGTATTCTATTTTCAGTTATCTTCCATTCCTTCTGATTCGATCAAAGAAAACCTCGGGTTGTTTCTAATAGCCTTTGAAAAGTTCTCTAACCTGTGCCCATCTTCCTTTCTAACAAAGAGCAGGGAACAGTGTCTAGCTTAAGTTTAATGACATTGTTTTGTTTTCCTTATATTGATTTTTATGGAAACAATGTTGGTTTCCCGTTGAGGTAGCCATATAAATGCTCTATAAAAATGCATTTAAGCCCTGGCTGGTGTGGTTCAATGGACTGAGCACCAGCCTGCAACCAAAGGTTTGCCAGTTCAATTCCCAGTCAGGGCACATGCCTGGGTTTCGGGCCAGGTCCCCAGTTGAGGGCGCCCAAAAGGCAACTACACATTCATGTTTCTCTCTTTCTCCCTACCTTCTCTCTCTAAAAATAAATAAATAAAATCTTTAAAAAGTATATATTTAAGTTATTAAAAAGTGAGTAGGGTTACAGAAAAATATTAGGTCAATAATAGTATGGTAAGTTCATTACAATGGTAAAACTTGTGAGGTTTGGGGACTCAAGGATGGGGAATAATAATGAGGAACTTAAGATGGGATGCCAGGATCTACTGTTTAGTCCTGAGGGGCCACCTCTCTCCTTGGTTCCTGGCAGGGACTCTCAGAGAGGCCCCTTGATCCAGCCAACTCCAGCCTCAAGAAAAGCCAGTTAAGGTCCTAACGCTCCAGACCCACCAGGAAAGCAGCCTTTCTTTTCCACTCTCTTACTGTCCTAAATTCTCCATTTAAAGGAGGGTTCCCATCTCTCTGCATAACAAAAGTCCCCTGATACTTTTTCCTCAAACAATAAAAGAACAGCCAGTTTTTCTCTCGTATGCAATTAAGTGGAGGGCAGCTTGGCAGAGGCAGCCCATCAAAGGTCTGCTAGGAGTGAGGTTGTAAAAGTAGCCTTGTTTTCCAGCCCAGCCACAACCCTCCGCCCCCCCCCCCCCACCTCGACCCTGACTTGTTCTGTTCAAACATGCCCGTTTCTCTTGGCCAGTATCTTTGGCTTGGCATTGGAGGCCCTTCATAATCTGCACAATATGGTGAGGTAAGAGCACATTGGGCCAGGACTCTGGATGTCAGGATTCTGGTGCTAGAATGACCCCTAATTTATGGTGTAGCCTCTGTGGGTGCCATTTAGCCGTCAGTAGGAAGAAAGGATTGGTGTAGGCGTGTCTTTTTCAGAACTGTTATTTTGTGGGCTGTGCCTTGAATGCGAATTAATTGACCAGCCCAAGATCTAAGGCTGAAAGAGCCAGAGTCCAGCTCTCAGACTTGCCACCCCCAGCACTGTCACGAGAGGACTTGGATGCTTTGCAACTTCAGATTGTTTTATGCCTGAGGGCCCTATGTCAGGAAAAACAGGTCTGCTGAGAATTAAGCAGGCCTCCTGGCTTCCCAATTGTCTTTTCCTGTAAATAATCAACCGCAAAGCCCTACAGGTGGAGGAAACAGCTCACACCTGATCGCTCATAACACTGCTCCCATCCCAAATGACTGGTTCCAGCAGGAGAATTTTCTATTTTGTCTTTTAAAAAGGAAAATAGGTTTGTTTTTCTTAACTTGTCATAAAACAGATGTTCAGCTAACAAATATTTGGATGATATAGAAATGTATGAAGAAGAATTCAAGTCAACTGAAAATATTATCTACCTACCCCTGACTGAGTGATCCTTCATAAACATTTTTGTATTCATCCTTCTAGGCTTTCTCTAAGAAATACGGGGTGGGGCAAAAGTACGTTTACAGTTGCAAGTATGTGAAAGACAAAGTTTACTCTTGTATTATTATTTATTAATTATTGCATTATCTTCCATACCGTAAGAAACGCTCACAATAAAACCCCGGGACACAGGACTTCAGTAGCAAAGTGAAGCGTTTATACCCTATTCTGCAGAAACAGGCCCCCAGCCAGAGAGGCAGGTGCGCCGAAGTGGAAAAAGCAAACTGGTTTTATCCTAATACGAATAGCCCCCCACCCCTTCTCCCCCGTTTCTCCATTAACCGGATACTCCAGAGTTACAATCTAGTGCCATTATCTAAGGGTAATCGGGTGATAGGTCTGTCTCTAGCTCTCCCTTGAAGATTCCCTAACTTGTTTGCTGTGTTCTCTAGCTACATTTCCCATTTCCTTGTGTTTGGTGATGAGTATGTTCCTCCCTTTGATCTTAGAGACATTTGTGATGAGCTGCGGAATGTCATTTCCTGACTTGTATACTTACATTCTTTCTTTGTTTTACTGTTGACTCAGAGATGGACCCCTGATTCATGATTCAATTACAGTTGGTCTTAGATGTTAATTATTTCCTCCTGGTCCAAGAGTCACTAGCTTCCTTCTTTCCTACAATACGAACAAAATGTAAATGTTTGTCCCACCCTGTACAAAGACACATATCTTGATAATGAACATAAGACCATACTAGAAATACTGTTATAATTTTAAAAGGTAAAATCCTTACTCATGAAACTATAAAATGAACACTTGTCAAAGATTTTATTAACTTAGTAATTAATGAATTGTCCACTGAAAAATAACACCGACTATGTGTTTTATCACCAAAAAGGATTTATTCCAGAAAAAGAAAGGGTTGTAGCCCAGTATGTGAAGACATGGCAAGCCATATGCACACCGGGGCCTGTGTGCCAAGATGGTAGGGATATTTATAGAAAGGAGAAGAAAGTTAGAATCATAGAGCTTTATTATAAACATAGAGTTCTTCCTGTAGGGTTCTGACCTATAGAGTTCTGGGTTGAAGGGTTCCAGCCTGGAGGGTTCTCAAGATTCCCATTCCATAAAGTGTGAGAACTTCCATAAGCTCTAGCCCCTCCCATAAACCCTTTGGCAAGATTGTTGCTTACTTAAAGTTCTAGTTAGTCTTTAGCAGAAGGAACCAGTAATATATTAAAACCAGTTCAAAGGAGAATCTGACTAACATACACACACAGACACATACATACAATCAAGATGTGCAGGAATAAATTTTCTAATGCACATAAAGTTTATCATTCTCTTTAGCACAGTAAATTGATGCTTGGAATCATCTCTGAAATTGTACATTTATGGGACAAACTCAATTTGCATTTCTATGGGCAACAATAATTTGCATTATTATCATTTTTCTATAGTTTACAGGATTGTGAAATAGCTGAGTGAAAGACAGTGAAAGATTCAGGCCCCTACAGAATCATGTAACCCCCAAAGATAACACCCAATGTTCCATTGAAAGGACACTCAATAAACGTACACAGTTTTTCTCCTGAATGTATATATGCTCTAATAGCTAATACTTTGGAATTTCTTACTGTGTGTCAGGTACTGTTGTAAGTAACTGATCAATATTATCTTGCTTAATCCTCACAACAAGGCTGTGAGGTAGCTTCTATTATCATTCCATTTTTACTGATGAAAAAATACATAGAAGTTAAATAACTTGCCCATTGTCACATAGCTAGGAAGTAGGGAAACCAGAATTCAAAGCCCTAACTGCTACTTTGTATCCTTGTTTATGTGTCCTCTTTCAATTGATGGACATTTGGGTCCTTTCCAATTCTTTTCCATGATGAATATTTCAGTGAATATCCTTACAACGATCTCCACTTCTCTAAATTCCTCCAAGTGGGATAGCTGGCCCCAAGAATGTGCGCACTTTACATAGATGTGACCAAACTGCCCTCCAAAAAGTGGAATCAATTTATACTCCCATCAACAGACAGCTTAGGACAGTTTATTTTCCTACATCTTTGCCAACAATGAGTAATATCAATCTTTTTAATATTTGTCGCTCAGGTGAAAAAAAGATTTCTTTTTATCGCAAGAATTCTTCAGAACTCTGTTAGAAGGATAATTATAGGTGCAAGAGGTCACTTTGCTTCTCGCCCCCCAGGGTAGAGCTGTAAACTCAGAGCAAAGTGCCCAGTGGGGAAGGGACCTGTCTGTCTAAGGCCATTCTGGGAGTTAGGGGCAGATCTGGGACTCTTGTCAGGGATTTCTGATTTCTTTCCGAAGTAAACAGTCTTTCCTTGAGCCCCACTACCAGTGTTGCTTTCATTATATCAGTGGAGGGATTGGGGACCAATCAGAAATAAGTGTCCGTCATTGGGATTGATATAACTAGCTAGGTCACTTAAAAATAATAAAACAGGGGACTCCTGTGGGCCCGTGTGGAGGACCAGGAGTCCCTGTGCCCATGCTCCCCGTTCCCTTTGCTCCCACAGGCCCTCGAGTCGGCCCAGGAGTTGCCTCTCCCCTCCATCCCCTTCCCCCTTTTCCCCTCGATAAACCTATTGCCTACTTCCCCTCCAAAAATAAAATAAAATAAAATGAAATTTCTACCTCATCACCAATGGGCCAAACACTTAAATATAAAAATAAAAAAAGTAAAATAAATAAATGGACTACATGAGTAAGTTAGTTCTGTGATTTATAAAACAAATCATAAAAGTTTAACAAATTTGACAAATTTGGCTAAAATATCTACATGGCAAAAACAAAACAAAACACTATAAATGAGTTTGAAAGACACAGGAGAATTTACCCAGGATCCAACAACAAAAACATGTCAGAAATTACTTGGCATTCACCAACTGTTAGACCAATGATAGGACTGAAAAAGATAATGCCTGTGAATGGGGCTTGTGCAAAGGCTTTTTGATCTGTCCGCGCAGTAGTTGTGGGTACCATCATGACCTCTATGATCGATTGCCAGCGATGCAGCCAAAATGTATGTGGACAAGCACCAGACACAGGTGCAGGTGTGAAGGGTGCTGTTAGGGTGGCAGTCAATCACTTTTCCTTGGAAGAGGAAGAGCCCATGTTTTGAAACTACTGAGGATTTGAATCCTGGTACTGCTGGTGTTATTAGTCCTTTGACAAGATATGTAACAGCTCAAATCCTTAGCTTCTCATTTGTAAACTGGGGCTAGTGATACGCCCATCTCAGAATATTTTTAAGGAATCGGTAAGATGATGAATGTAGACTGCCTGGCACAGAGCCACTTATTAGAGTAAAAAAAAAAAAAGTGTGTTCCCTTCCCAGTCCCTTCTCTGAGAATCCACAGAGATTTCCTTGGCTCTCCAATTCATTCATTCAGCAACATTATCTTGTACCTGTGCATGCTGGGCACCCTGCCGGTGCTGGGGAGGCCAGTGTAAATATGAGGCAGTCCCTGCCCTCCTGGAATTACAGTCTAATGCGGACTTTGGATAGAGAACATAATTTGGCAACAACAAAATATTTACAATTGAAGGAGAGCTGTGAGGAAAAGAAACCCAGAGTGTAGCAGGAGCCTTGGGAATGTTCTGGAAAGGCCTCTGAGGAAGGGATCTGAAGGATGAGGACAATTAGCCTTGGTCACAGATGAGGGAAGCCCTGGTAAGGCCTGAGCAAGACGGACCAGGGTAAAACCTGGAGAAACCAAAGGAGGGTGGGTGACTGGAGCATGGGCAGGGCATTTCCAGGAATTCTGGCTCTGGCGTCCCAGAGAGGAGTCCACCCAGCTTCAGTCCAGACATTCTAGAAGCAGGAACTCAGTACTTCTGAGGTGACCTGGTGTATCTGGGATTTTGTTGGCGCAGCCAATAATTCAGGTGCAACCTGCTGGCTACTGTACCACTGCAAACAGAACTTGGACAACTGGCCCCAAGTTCTTGGTCTTAACCTGATTCAATCAGTCACTCTCCTTTGCCAAGTCTCACTATCCCTTTTTTGGCATTTGTCAGCTCCTATGTCTTCTTCTTATGAGCTCCCAGTAAGAAGAGAATGTGTCTTTCTCCTCCCTCTGTCCCTAGCTCTTGGCACAGACCTTGCATATACAAGGTGCTGCTGATCATATGTTTGTTGAATGAATAATAAATGATGCTTTGCAAAGATTTAGTCATTTGATCTTAGGTAACTGTTATCTCCCAATATGAGTTATATTTTACTGAGCATCTACTATGTACCACACATATTATTTTGCCTCCATTTTCTCCTCAGCTTTATATGTTGAAGAAATTCAGATAATGAGAAAAGTTGAAAGAATAGTATAATAAGCAACCATATTCCTTCATCTAGATTTGCTAATTTTGCCAGAGTTGCTTTATCTCTGTGTACTATCCCTACATACACCCCCCCCACACACACACACCTTTTCCCCCTCAAGCATCTGAAAGTTGTTATGATAACCATTTACCGCTAAAATCTTTAGCACATATCTCCTAAGAATAAGAATACTTTTCTACACAATCATGACGTTATTGTCACACTCAATAAATATACGATTGATACAATAATACCTAAAAACATTTCATGTTTAAATTTATCCAATTGACCTGATTATGTTTTTTATAGCTTTTCAGTTTTCACCCAGCAGTATAGGAAGCGTTTAATTTTTATGTCTCTTTAGCCTCCATTAACCTGGAAAAATTTCCTCCACTTTTTTTTTTTTTGTGTGTGTGTGTGTGTGTGTCTGTTATAACATTGGCTTTTTTGAAGGGTCCAGGCCAGTTTTATAAAATGTTTTACAATTTGAGTTTGTCAAATGTCTCCTCATTCAATCGGGTTACACATTTTTTGAGCAAAAAAAAGCTATTTAGATGATACCATCTCATTCTAGTGAATTGCACCAGAAGGCACGTGTTGTCAGCTTGTCCCATTACTGGCAAAGCTGAATTTGATCACTTGCATGAGATAACAGAAAATATATATTGGTCTCTGCCCCCAGTTCCTGACATAGAGCTCTTGAAATCCTGGTACTTTCCTACATGATAAGAACTCTAGGAGCTGCTCCTGTTCTAATATTTGGTCTGTGACCCTTGATCCTGGCACCGGGCTCCTGAAACCCTTGTAATTTCCTTGGTGATAGGAGTGTCTTTTGTTCTAAGGAGACAACTCTGGGTGGCTTCTGGATATGGACTGGTCATTGGAAAGACCAAGCCAAAATAAAAAACTTGGAATTTTTAGCTCCACCCCGCCATTCTCTTAAAAAGGGAGAAGGGCTGAACTGGAGTTAATGATTGATCCTGCCCATGGGATGAAGCCTCCGTTAAATCTCCAAAGTACAGATTCAACTTCCAGGGCTGGTGAATTCATCCACACAGGAGGGTGAGACACCCCAACTCCATGAGCACAGAAGCTCTTGTACTCAGGGACCCTCCCAGATCCTGCCCTAAGTATCTCTGTCTGTGTCCATTATCATATCCTATAATAAACTGGTAAATATAAGTCTTTCCCTGAGATCTGTGAGCCATTCTAGCAAATTAATCAAACCTGGAAACCCCTAATTTGTAGCCAAATTGGACAGAAGTTGTGGGTAACCTAGGGACCTGGGGCTTGCTATTGACATCCGAAATGGGGCAGGGGCAGTCTCGTCCTTAACTTGTGGAAATCTGACATGATTTCTGGGTAGATAGCATTAGAATTGAGTTAAATGATGGGACACCCAGCTGGTGTGGCAGAGAACAGTTTGGTATGGGGAAAACCCCCGCACATTCGGTGACCCGAAGTATCAGAAGTGAAGTGTTCTGTGTGAGTGGCAAAAGAGACACACAGGACTGAACTGAGTTTTCCTGCACCACTCGGTTAAGGTGGTGTCTACCAGACGTCTACTAGAAAGGTACCTTTTCCTTTTCAATAAGTAATTTCTGGGGAGATACTTTAAGACTACATGACTATTCTGTTCCCCAACAACTTTTCAGCCAGTGGTTTTCGCATCCATTGATGATGCTAAATTATTGATGATGAATTGATGATGAATCAGTTCTTACCATGGTGGTTGCCAAATGGTGATTTTCTAATTTCTTCTACATTTATTAAGTTGAAAATCTTTTGTAGAGCCAAGGTCTCTCCATTCTTTTTCTTTATTTTTGGGCCGAGAGGTTGAATGTCACTATGCACTTATGGATTCTTTTATTTATTCAGTGTATAGCAACCCTTTATCATCATTTTTCATTTTGATGTTTAAATTATCCCAAATTTGACCGGTGGGAGCTGCTCTGAGCCAGCTTCTGTGTCCCTTGATGTGTCTCCAGTAACTTGGAGCACTCCTTTGCTTTCAGGCACAAGATATTCCAGGCTCATCATTTGTCCTTAAACAGTAGAAAAAGGAAGCTTGACTCCCACGATATTTAGAGATCTTGATCGAGCTCAGGAATTTGATTCCAAATTCCTAAGAAAGTAGTTAAACTGATAGACCAACCATTTCTGTAGTGCAGAAAGGACATACCAAGGCCAGCTAAATCCTTAGTTGACTGCACACCGAGTTGCCTAACTAAGATGCAAACATTGGGATGATAATTTTAAACTTAGACAGTTAGCAACACATTCCAAGGGTATCTTTTCTACACAATCATCATGTCATTGTCACACTCAACAAATATAAGTTGAGCAAGTTGCAATGTGCGGGACAAGAGTACGTATAGGTTTTGGGCTGAGGGAGAACCAAGGTTTCCTTTAAGATCCAAGAACGTTCTGCCCTTGTCTGTGTTTTGGGGCAAGTGACTCCACCTCGTTGACTCCCAGAACTTTCCGTCTGTAGAAAGGATTCATTCATACCGTTTCCCCAAAAATAAGACAGTGTCTTATGTTAATTTTTGCTCCTAAAGATGCGCTAGGTCTTATTTTCAGGGGATGTCTTATTTTTCCATGAACAAGAATTCACATTTATTATTGAACAAAGAATCAACACTTATTAATATACTGTAGTCATGTCATCACAAACATCAGCGTAACCAGCCAAACTCTGAATTCCATCAAGAATTAGGGGAGAGCTGTAGCAATGACTGCCGCTAGGTCTTATTTTCAGGGGAGGCCTTATATTTCTAAGCTTGAAAAAAATTGCATTAAGTCTTATTTTCAGGGAAACAGGGTATAACATGCCTACTCTAGTGTCTGACACATGTTAAATGCTTATTAAATGAAAGCTACCTTTACGAAGAGTGCTGTTATTGTTATTAAAATCCGAGGAAGTTCTGTTATTCAGTAGATTAAGGTGATAGAAAAAAACAATGAATTTGAATTTTGAAGATTCTAATCCAGCTCTGTGGCCTTCAACTCTGTCCTCATTCTGATGAACTTCATTCTCGTCACTTGTAAATGAGAACCGAGAATCCCTCCTCCCCTGCAACCTCCTAGCATCATTCAGCAGATTTCCTGAGAACCTACAATACTAGGAGCAGAGCGATCACAGCTCTAATGCTAAAAGCCAAGGTTAAGAGTTGCTCCTCCCCTCCTCTAACACATGGTTAATTGGCAGTTCAGAGCCAAAGCGTAGCAAAGCAGGTGTTCCCTCCAGCTCTCCCTGACCTCCACGCCTGTCTGTCCTCTTTCCTTTAGGTCACCGTGTTGAAAAGAGCAAAGTGGCACTAAATATGAAAATGCTCTGGGAAGCTGCAGAGCCTGATAAAGGTAAGAGGGTATTTCCTCAGCATAATTACGTTCCTTTTATGGAAAACCTGTAACTGGGAGCACAGCCGGAGACTTCGGCTAATTTTTTTTTTTCTTTTCAATTCTCAAGATAATTCACGAGAGTCTTAGGTTGATGTTATTTACCAGGGACTCCTTCTACATTCTAACTATCACTGGGTGAAGTTAGCAGAGATCCAGCCAGCCCAGAACCAAATCCTCCATTGGAGAAGCTGATTAGAAAAGCTTTTTGAAGCTGTAATTTATTTAGGACATGATTTTGAAGAAGGAGGAGAGGGAGGAGAAGAAAGAATAAAGAATGAAGATTACTCAAACTCAGTAACTCAAGTGGGTGTCAGACCCCCAGTCAGTCCCACTGAGAGCTGGGAAGTGGGGAAGGAAATGCTCCAACTCTTTGACAGAGTGACCAGGAAGGCTGGCAGATGTTGTCCTAACTCAGGGCGCCCACACACCCAGCTATAAATTCTACCTCTTTAGCTAAGAAAGGCTCCTGGGAAATTATTAGCAGAGCCTGCCCCAACTCTGGGTCCTGGAAAGAGAGAGACGCAGGGAAAGAGGTGGGTTACTTCCAGAGGAGAGCAAGCGGTTATCTCCCAGGGGACAGTGTAGGTCTTTCCAAGGCCATCCTACTGTTCCATAAGGCCAGCTGCTCCTGGATCACCAGGGGGGCCCATCTGGCCATTGCCACTTCTGCTGTGAAGTGAATTCCTTAATAGGAGTCAGTGCTGTGGGACATATCATGGCCAGGTAAAAAGCTTTCCATAAAGCCATGGGCTGTGGCACAGGCAGAGGCAAAAAGGGCAGGGAAAGCAAATGTAAATAAAAAGTAAATATAACTATCATCTCACACCTGTCAGAAAGGCTGTTGTCCATAAATCAACAAACAACAGGTGCTGGCGAGGATGTGGAGAAAGGGGAACCCTCGTGCACTGTTGGTGGGAATGCAGACTGGTGCAGCCACTGTGGAAAACAGTATGGAGTTTCCTCAAAAAATTAAAAAGGGAACTGCCTTTTGAACCAGCAATTGCACTATTCCAAATAGTCCCTATTTCCTTAAGGATCTGTGTTAGTTTTTTAGGCACGCCATAATGAAGTACCACAAATTTGGTGGCTCAGAACAACAGAAGTGTGTTGTCTCACATTCTGGAGCCCCGAACTCTGAAATCAAGGAGTGGCCAGGGACCCCGCTCCCTCTAAGGGTGCTCGGGAAGGAACTGTTCCCCATGTCTCTTCTAGCTTCTGGCCACTTCTAGGCGCATCTTGGCTTGTACATGCATCACTCCAATCTCTGTCCTGATGTGGCCTTCTCCCTGTGTGTCCCCACATTGTATTCCCTTTTATGTGTCTGCCTCTGTTTCTGAATTTGCCCCTTTTAAGGACACCAAACATACTGGATTAAGGCCCAGTTTAATGACCTCATTTTAACTTAATTACCTCTGTAAAGAGTCAATTTCCAAATAAGCCTGCATTTGGAGGTAGTCAGGATTAGGACTTCAACATACCTTTTGGGAGGGATACAATTCCATTGATAACAGGGTCTATTATCTGCATCCCCTGCTTGGGCACTGATATCTGGGTCATTTGTAACAGAAGCAAACAGAATGTGTTGAGGGGGATATTGGGTAGCTCCTGGAATCAAAGGAGCACTTGAACAATCAGGCCTTGGGAGACACAGAAATCAGAGCAACCCCAGGCCAAAACTCGTGGACATCTCCTTCAGGCCTGTCTTCTAGATGACACTGCTCCCAAGTCCTTCTGGCCAAGTTGTCGTTTTCTCAAGACACAAATTCTTGGTGAGTTCCTTGGGTCAGCCTGTAGTGAAGTCAGGGATTGTTTAGCTGGGACCTTTTCGGATGTGGGAGGGGTAGTTCCTCCAAAGAGAGAGAGGGACTTCTGGGGTGTGGGAGGGGTAGTTCCTCCAAAGTGAGAGAGGGACTTCTATCAAAAGATCGGGAAGAGAGGTGTTGTGCAGGCAAAACCACAGCTGTTTGCTGCACATTGTAATTCACTTGAGAAAGATTTTCAGCTCAGGCAGTTACATTTCTAAATATTTTGGCACTTAAAGGAGTCATTTAGCCATCTGGAAAATGGATAGTAGTGGAAAAATGCAGTGTCATGTGGTAGAAAGAGTACTTACAGTGGAATTAGGAAAGCAGGTTTTGTTTTTTTTTTAATATTTGCAGGTGGTATAACCCTATCCTGAAAACTGAGCTAATTAACTAACAAGCTCTTGGAAGCAAGAGGAATATTCAACTAAGTATCAAGTTACTAACTGAAAATAAAATAATGCAATATAATCAAATAGAAAAATAACATAACGGAACTGAAGATGTTATTCAAATTAGCAGCCAAGGCAATTTGTAAAGGATGTAACTCAGCAAAAAGTACAGAGGGTCTCAGATTCTCCTCCGAGGCATAAAGGATGAGGGTGGGAAGACTCATGATATAAAGATGTCATTTCTCCCTAAATTGATTTATTCAGTGCAAAAATATCAGTAAAAAAAAAAAAATCACCTCAGCCAATCAAAAATTATTTTTTTAACTTGAAAATATGAGTCTAAAATTCAAAGGAAAAGTCCCTGTCCTTGGAGGTCAGGCCCTCACAGCCAGAAAGCTTCCTTCCAAGGGCAAGTGCTTAGGTTTTGACTCTGGCTCTGCCGCTTACTTAATGGTCTGTGAGACCTTGGGCACATAATGTAATCTTTTCAGGCCTTAGTTTCCTCATCCACGAAGTGGGATAATCGTATCTTCCTGCTTCTCAGAGCTGAAGCAGAATCACATGAGAGAAAGCTTTTGAAAGTATTTTATAAATTGTAAGGCACTCTTCATGCTATAACTACACTTAAAAAAAAAATCCCCCAACGATGTCAGCTACATTTGACAATCACAATGAGAAATGTTTTCATTGCTCTCATTTTGCAAAAAGGCACACCCCTTTCTCTTATTAAACTCAGTTACAGGTGGTCTGTAACCATTTGATTCCTGCGAGGAGAGAGAACAGCTAGTGTCAGCTGCTTGCTGCACTAGAGGGGCAGTCGCACGCTTGGCCACGCCCTGTTCATGTGGCCTGAGCAAGATGCTGGTGCCTCCCAGCACCGCCTCTGCTCCACCCCCTCACTCTTGAGTTATCATTTCTCATCTTTAGAATGAAAGGTTAGGGACTTCATGGAATTTGAGAATAAAGTTTGGAGTCTTTACTGATCTGTTTGAACCCTGGCGCCAGCATTTACCCTGGACAGTTCATCTTTTCTTTTCCTGGGTTTCAAAATCTATCAGATTGGGTGATAATAACACCAAGAGGACTTGAGGATTAAGTGTAATAATACATACAAAGTGCCTGGAACATAGTTAATGCTCAATAAAAGGTAACTTATAATTACCATAATAATAATAATTATATATTAATATGATTATGATTATTATTGCTACTACCTCTAAGGGCCTTTGCAGCTCTGAAATGCTAGGATAATATGTCAGAGAAAAGCTAAAACAGGGAGAAAGAGAAAAGATTCCCTTAATAGGACTTGAGTTAGTATTGCAAGTGGGACACAGAGCCTTATTTAACCTTGATGACTCACAACCACAACTCAGCTGAACCCTGCCTCCTCTGGACAAAGGGGAAGAGAGTTGGGCAGAGCCAGATGGGGCTAAACAAGGGAAAGCCCTGGCCTGAGAGGCTGCAGCTCATGGCCCCTCAGAAAGTCTAGTCCAGGAGTTTTTAACTCTTGTAAAATATATATTGAACTGAGGGATTTCTTCTTCAAATAATTTTTGAGATAGGCGCCAGTGGTGACCAACCCAAAGCTATGCCCCTCTCCTTCCTTGAGGGCAGAACCCTGATGGGGTTGGGGTCAGGCAGCTGTGAGGTCAGGAGAGAATGATGTAGCCCCAGGGCAAGGGCTAGGAGGAAGCTTGGTTATGAATGGCCATGTGACGCAATACGAGAGCATGTCTGCTCTGAGGCTTGGGCTGGGGGATGGGTGATTTTCCTCATTCCCTACCTATATGTTTGGTGGGACTGCAAAAACAGTAAAACCTCTATGGAGGGTGTATTAGTTTCCAATTATTGCAAATTACTACAAACTTGGTGACTTACAACAACACAAATTACTCTCTTCAAGTTCAGGATGTTGGCAGGGCAGGTACTCCCTTTGGAGGTTCCAGAGGAGATTCTGTTTATTTGCCTTTTCCACCTTCTAGAGCTTCATTCCTTGCATTCCTTGGCACATAGCCCCTCCCTCCACCTTCAAGACCAGCAATATGGGATTTTCAAAACTGTCTTTGCTCTGTCTTCTTATGGCCTTCTCCCCTGTGGTCAAATCTCCCTCTGCCTCCCTATTGTAAGGACACTTATGATTGTATTTAGGGTTTGCCTGGGTGATGAGGATACTCTCCCTCTCACAGTTCTTAACTTCATCCCGTCTGCAAAATCCCTTAGGATCTGGATATATGTGGGAGCCATGAACCATCCTACCACTGGGGGGACTTTGGCACTACTTAGCAGAATTACCTGTGTATTTATCTTTCTTTTTTTTTTTTTTAAGTCAGGTTTATTGAGGTATAATTTACATATCATAAAAAGTCACTCTTTATCGTGTGCAATTCTATGAGTTTCAACAAACACACATGGTTGTATAATTGCCATCACAGTCAAGATGTACAATATAGTTCCACCACACCAAGAAATCTCTTTATGCTGCTCCTTAGGAGTAAAACCATTCCCTCGTCTTGGCCCCTGGCAACTACTGATGTGTTGTTCTCTGTCCCTACAGTAGTACATTTTGGAGAATGTCATATAAATGGAATTATGGAGTGCGTAGCTTTTAAAATCTGGCTTATTTCTCTTAGAACAATGCATTTGAAATTCATCCATATTGTAGTGTACTGATGGTTTGTTCATTTTAATTGCTGGGTGGTATTCAATTATAGATATGTGTTATGATTAATCCCTCAGATGAGCTGTTCCCAGTCATTGGCAATTATTAATTAAGCCTTTATAAATGTTCAGGTACAGACAATGTTTGTATGAATATAAGTTTTCATTTCTTTTGAATAAAACGTGTGGGAAGGAGATGGCTGGATCATATTGTAAATATATGTTAAACATTATAAGGGACTGCCAAGCTGTTTTCAAAATGGCTGTACCATTTTGCTTTTCTACTAGTTATGTATGAGAGTTCCAGTTGCTCTACATCCTCATTGGCATTTGGCGTTGTAGTTTTTTTTCTCTTTAGTCATTCTGACAGGTGTGCAGTGATGCAGCAGCCGCACTTCTAGAAACCTAGCACAGGGATGCAGTGAAAAGATGTATTTACAAAGCTATGCCGCGCAGCTGTTTCTCATCACCAGAGAGTGGAAGCAACCCAGATGCCATTAATAGGAGACTAATTGAAGAAACCCAGATGCCATCAATAGAAGACTTAATTGGTTGCTTCCAATCTCTTATGATTTCAAACAGAGCTGCATTATCTAGTTGACTGGGCCAAATCCTGAAGTTTCAGGCAGGTACAAAGATTGGGGACAATGAAGACTTCAACAGGTTTTACTGTGGCTGAGTAGGGAAAGCAGACAAGCGGTGCAGAAGATGCACATGAGACAGGATACAAGTGAGGGGACTCAGCTCCTTGCTGCCCCTGGGTCTTCACAGGGGCATGCTCAAGTTCATTGGGCAGTGCAGTCAACCTGGGGAGTCAGGAACCAGTCAGGCCAGAGGCGCTCAGGCCATAGCACTGGCAGAAAGCCTGTGCCAGCACTCAAGGGTGCGTCCATTCACTCCCATGTAAGGGACCCCTTGCCGCATCGTGGTCCCACATTTGTCCCACATTGTTCTATTTCTTACCAGGCCAGCAGGTCTAACACAGGCCACACTGGTCTACCAGACAAACACAACATGACAAGTGTAGCCTTCCATCTGTGCAGCTTCTGATTTCCCTCTGCCTTCTGTCTTGGTTACATAGTATCGAGAAAATCCTGATTCACACAGACAAGTAGTTGTGAACTGAAGCAGTTTTTCATCATTTCCCATTGCAATGTCAGGCTCAAGTCGCTTTTCAATTAAACTGATCCAAAAGATTAAGAGAGAAGTGAGTAGAAAATGTTTTATCAATATTTTGAGTTTAAATAATTAATAATAGTCCATGTTTATGGATATTTCTTTTTTAAGTATATTTTGTTGATTATGCTATTATAATGTCACAGTTTTTCCCCCTTTATCCCCCTCAACCCAGTATCCCCCCTTCCCTCCAGCATCCCCCTCCCTTAGTTCATGTCCATGGGTGGTGCATATAAGTTCCTTGGCTTCTCCATTTCCTATACAATTCTTAACTTCCCCCTGTCTGTTTTATTCCTACCAATTATACTTCTTGATCCCTGCACCATTTCCTCATTCTCCCCTTCCTAGCTGATAACCCTCTAAATGATATTTCTTATTATTCATCTAAATTGGGAGAAAAAGGAACACCCAAGAGTTAAAAAGAGTACAAGAAGTATCCAAAATAAAATGTCATCAAATATATGTACTTGTTACACTGTGATCCTAATGAACCCCAAAGTCAGCCCTATCTGATTCATGAGGTTCTGGTAATGAGTCAGATAAAACATCAGTAAAGCTGCCTCATGCCCCATCCCTGAGCCTTGCCCCCAACCCCAACCTGGCAAGGGAGTTGTGACCAATGAAGGGGGGCCACTAAGATGGCCGTCTTCAGGTAGTTAGGAGAATAAATGCTACATAATGGCCAATTCATGATAACTAGTATTTTCACAGAAGTGAATGTAGTGCTTCCATGTTCTTTCCTTTGTTTTATCTCCAGTAAGCCTGTGAGTTTGGTAGAACAGGTGCAATCTTATAAAGGAGGAGACTGAGTTTCATAGAAGGGCCATAACCTAAGTTAGTCAGTGATAAATAGTGGAGAAAACAAATATTGCAACTTAGAGCCCTTGGTCTTTCCTTAATTCATCCATCTATTCTCCCACCTCCCTTTCTTCTTCCCTTCCTCTTCCCTTCTCTTCCCTTCCCCTTTCTTCCTTCTTTCTTTTCCTCTCGCTCCCTCCTTTGTACCCTCTCTTCCTCCTTACATCCTCCCATAAGCATTTGTGGATTCCTTCTGTTGGTCAGACCCTAGGCTTGGAACTAGGGATTAAAAATGAATGAGACGAGGTTATTGTTCTGGAAGAACACAGCAGGGGAGACACACGTATCCACAGCCCAAAATGGACACAATGTGGAGGCACCAGAGGGAGAGAAGAAGTTTGATTGGACCTTGAAGGGTAAGTAGCATCACCAGACAGAGTTAATGGGGAGGGAAAGGGCATCCCAGGCAGAGGAAACAAAGCAAATGCTGGGGAAGACACAAAGCCTAGACTGCTTGCTGGTAGGACGGGTAGGAGGAAAGTCCCGGTTTCTAGGAAAGAAAGGGAGCAGATGAAGCTGGTGCTAGATCAAAGAGGGCCTTGAAGACTGTGCTAAGAAGTTTGGAAGGTGATGGGGGCTGTTAAATGAGTTTTAAGCAGGAACGTGGTAGGATTATGTTTGTATGAAAGACCATTTGGAGGCCATCTTGTGGTGCATGGTTAGGATGTGGTTAGACTGGAGGCACTGAGCCCAGTTAAGAGAACAGCAGCAATGGATCTGAGGCCATGGAGATGGCGAGGGGGGAGCTATTTCACAATTATTTAAGAGACAGAATTGATAAGACCTGCAGGATGATATATAGGAGAGTGGGAGAATAACTCTGAAGTAGCTCCTGACATTTTCATTCCTTCCCAACTAATGTGACCTTATCACCCATTCTATTCAGAGAATATATTTATACTTACATTATCACTCTCTGAAGCGACTTTCTTAAAAATGGTTCTCCCTCTTCCTGAATTTAGTGAGCCATAATTGCTTCTTCCCAGCCCCCCTTTTCTGGTTCCTGGCTTCTCCAACATGGTCATGGGGAAATATAGCCATGCCTGGGGACTTCCCACTCTGATCACCTGTGATTGGGACAGGTGGGCCTGTGATCAAGCTGAGCCAATCAGAGTTCTCTGGGGTCTTGAAACTGAGTCAAAGAATATTGCTGCTGCTCTCTGGGAGGGAATTGGGAACTAGGTAGCTATTGGCTGATGGTTCAAGTTCAAGTGGTTGTCTTCTGAGAAGTAAAGAAAGCTGTTTTTTAGTGAAGGAATAATGAAGTATATGTTCAGAGAAATAGATGAAAGAAGTAAAGACGGTCATGTACGTTCCCCACAGCATTCAGGGCCCTGATCCCTCCTGATCCTGAGGCCAGGATGTTTCTACCCTTGGGGTCCCTTTTGCTTTAGCTAGCTCTGGCCAGCATTACTGTGCCCAAAAGAACGTTAGTGCTTTTATCAACAGGTGCTATTACAAAATTCACACACCAGTGATTGCATCTTCCAGAAGTGCCTTTGTGTTTGTGCAACTTACTCTCTAAATACTTCCCTTTTTTGCTTATTAACTCTCGTTTGTTTTTTAGAGTAAATTTTTTAATTGAAGTATAACATACACACAGCTGATTTCATTGTTAAAAGACCCATTTGCAATTATTTTTAAGTCATTATTTAAAAGTAAATAGAAGGCAAATGAATCAATTCTCCTCCAAACATTTACTGAGCAAATTTTCAGTGCCAGTAGGTGATAGGGAAATGGAGACAAATAACTTCCAGTCTGTATCATCCAGAGCACTGAACCTATGGTGGGGGGTGGAGGGGGCAGATGGGTGTGGACAAAGGCAAACAAAGTATTATTTGGAACATTCTAAACTCGGAGCATTTGTTTGACAAATATTTACTTAGTGTCCACTATGTGACAGGCTCTGTGAATGGTACCAGGAAGTCAGTCCCATGGACCCTAAATGCTAATGAGAGTATAGTATGTAAAAAATGTGGCCAAATTGAAAATCAGTTAATTTGAGCTGGGCTTCCCTGAATTGGAATTTTGGTAGGTGGGAAAGGTGGAAAAGGGGCATTTTATGTCAGGAACCAGCATAAGCAAAGAGGGAGCAATGGTTGCAGAGCTGCGTTGGGATCCTCCTGGGAAAGTATTGAGACTTGGAGCCCCGTGCAGGCCAGGCGAAGGAAAGAAAGCCTGTAAGACCTGACTGGAAAACCGGGAAAGCTGGGTGCATACGTGCCTCGATGCTATAGCCAGTGGGCCCTGGTGGGAATTGGGCCATGAGAAAATGCTTTATGTCCTTTGGAGCTTGCTCTGTTCTTTTACCTCGCTTGATCGCTTGATCGTACCAGCAGCAGAGGTTTTAACTTTAACTCAAAATGAACTCACCCTCCCTATTTTTTAGCCATCTGAAGTCTTTGTGTCCAACACACCCTGAACCTGAAGGAGATCTCAACGTTCTTTCAATTGTTATCCCTGAACAATATCTGTTTTCTGTAATCGGCACTGTTTAACATTGGTTGATGAGCTTTATGTGCATGGTTGATGAGCTTTATGTGCATGCTATATGCCCTTAAGCTTACTGCACTCAATAAAAGACCTTGGAGGAAAGCAATCAAGGCATTTGTCTCTCAGACATTTGCTGGCCTTCTCTCCCCTAGCACAAGCTGCCTGGGAAGTCTTCATTTCATCCGTGACACCAGGAGATCTCTGTGGGTCGGGAGTCCCCAACAGAGCTGAGAGAAGACTCCCGTGACCAGAGGTGGATTATGCATTGGGAAGCAAGGCAGTGGCAGAAAATGAAGCTGGATGAGACCCTGGGGCCAGATCACTAAAAGTTTTGACATTTACTGCTCACCAAATACCCATCTACTCCCTACATTTCCCAGTATCCTTGCAGTTGGAGGGAACCACATGACTAGTTTCACCAATGTGCTATAAATAGGAGCCACATACATCAGTTCTGGGCTAAAGTATAAAAAAAACAAGTGCTCCCTTAGCTTTCTAGCCTGGCCACAGTGACCAAGGAGGCCACATGGTCTAAGTGGGATGGATCCACGATGGTGACCCCTCCATCAGTCTGGGTCCATGAGAGATTCTGTGGAGCATATTCATGGGACATGTTTCATGAACAGGAAATAAATGTGTTGTGCTAAGCCATTAGGCTTTGGGGGTTGATTTGTTACTGCAGCATAACTTAGCCTATCCTAACTAATATACCAGACTGAAAAATTTGGAAATTTACCCTAGAGGTGGAGAGTTGCCCTGAGAAAGTTTTAAGCAGGTGAATGATATTGTCAGATTTGCCAGACGCTGCCATCCAGATTGTCTCCATTTATGTGTCACAGCAGTGTCATTAACCACTGTTCCATCTCAGGAGGGTTTGAGCTTGTTCAGTTCAGCTACCACTTGACTTATTTCCTTTCCCATACCAGGTACAGATGCCCAGAGCTTTCTTGTCACCACTCCACTGGTTCTAAGGCCCCATTTTCTTGCTTTGGGCTTATAGGCTTTGTCCTAGGTCATTATGTCACCTTTAGTAATGGGGTAGGTTCATGTTGAAGTTGTATAGTATGGATGGGCATCTTCCCAGCTGGGCAGGCATCCAGTGAGTTATCAATGCTAATGGAGTGACCTATTCACCAGCTGCCCACAGAGGAACAATTGTATATGGGCAAGTTTGGTGCAGGCAACAAGAGGCTCTCTCTCCGGTCATGGCTGAAGGATCAGTGACAATGACGTAGCTCTAGCTATGTTGGACATTGTTCAAACAATATCCCTTGAAGCCTTCTTTGCAAGTTCCATTCACCTGGCTCATTTGAGCTTCATGTCCTCCTCCTTTTTGGTAAACTGCCCCAGACCAGCTCCCAGGCCATTAGGGTCCTTGTGGTGACCCTCTGTGACTTTCCCCTCCTCTTCCTATTCTCTGACCTCCTTCTACTTTTAAGAAAATCTTTCCTCCTTTCTGGCCTTCTCCATAGTACTTCCTTCTCTCTCTCTTCTAGTTTCTGGGTTCTTCTCTGGTTCTTTAACAGAAGACTGTTAATCTATTACATCTAGAGCCTGGTTCATCAACAATTAATACAAACGAACCAAAAAAGAAAAGGTGTCCCTTTTCTTAAGGGTAGGGAAGACTCAATGTTCAAACTGCAGAATAAGTGAGGAGAAACAATTGCAGAAAGTTGGCAAGAAAAGGGAGGCAAGTTCAAACATTTTAGTATGAAAACAGTCTGAGCCTTCATATCCTGCCACATGTATACTAGCAAGATTTGGCTTTCACCCAAAAAAGTCACCTGTTCTACAAGCTTTCAACCCTATACCATTATAGAGAGCTTCTCAATGCTGAAGGCCCATTCTTATTTCTTATTCTTATCCAGTCCCTTCTCTTTCTTTTTCTCTCCTCCCAGTTCCCAATGCCCCCAACTTCTCTCTCTCGGATCCACCTTGGAGGAGATGAAGAATTACTTAAAATCAGAACTAAGAGATCATCCTTTACTTTCTGATGGTTTGTACAGTTCCCCTTCAGACTGGGCTCTGGGCTTTGGCTTTGCACAACCAGAAGGCCCTTAGGAGTTTTCTTCCCTAACATGGGAGTGGTTTTCTCCAGAAGATGAATTCTCCTGCCATCCCTTTAGCAACAAGTACATATAACAATATTTTGGTGTCTCCACCCATGTGCTTTCTGTTTATTATTCCTATTATTTTGAATACATAATAAAGTCACATGGTTTAAAATTCAAAGGCAACAAAGGGTATACACAGAAAAACTTCCTTTCAGTCCCTATCTACCAACCACCAGGGCTCCCCAGAGGTGACCAATGTTACTAGTTTCTTATGTATTCTTCCAAAAGTTTTTTATATAAGTACAAGCAAATGTGTATATCTATTCTTTCGGTTATTTTTTATTCTTCGCACATGCTAATATTCCATACACATTGCTTTTTTCAATTAAAAATAGGGATATAGCTTGGGAATGCCCCCCATCTTGCTACATAAAGAGTTTTACCTTTTTGCAGTACTTAGTGTATGCATGTTACATAATTTATTTAAATAATCCCCAGTTGATTAACATTTATGTGACTTCCAATTTTTTTTGCTACTATAAACAATGCTGCCTGATAATCTTAGATATTCCATTTTGCACCTTTTTGAGTACATCTGTAGAAAAAATTTCTGGAGGTGGAATTGCTGGATCAAAGAGAATGACAAGTGTTCTAATTGCTTATCTTTGTACCAAATTTCAGTCTTGCTTGCCATTAAGAGATTCTGTTTTCCCACAGAGAACATGTATTTCTAGAAACACCCTCTGGGGCCATGTGGAAGTTGGGTTAGAGGGAGAGGACCTAGGAGTGCCTATGAGGAAGATGACATTTTAGGTAAAAAGGGACAAGGAGACTCATTCTTTTTGGGGCTCAGGAAGGCTCTCTGAAGGTGAGGCTCTGAAGAATCAGGAGCTCACAGGCAGAGAGAGCAAAAGACTACGTGGTCATGCTGGTTCATCCTGGAGTTTAATCTAAAGAGAGAGTTTGGGGGAGGGGAAGAAAAGGCTGTATGCCTGAGAATGTACATTGTAGAATTTACCTGTAAGAGTAAGGAATAGGAAATCATTTGGTAAAGGTTCAGTAATGATGATATATGAACTCAATGGAAAAGCAAAGTGTTAACAATAACAGCAATAACAATAATAATATCAGCCACTGTTTATAAGAGCTACTATGTGTCAAGCACTGGATTAAATGTTACACGTGCACTAAAAAAAACAAAAAAACATTAATCCTTATACCAACTTCTGCATACGGCACTATTATTTCTAATTTACAGGTGAGAAAACCGAGGATCAAAGGCGACAAGTAACTTGCCAAAGGTAACATGACAAGGAAGTGGCAGAGCCAGGGTTCCACAAAGGTGTGTGTGACCCCAAAGCCTACGCTCCCGAATTCACTAGAATGCCTCCTCTCAAGAGCTCTGGGGAAGGTGTCTTTGGAGACGAAGGGATTGGAGGTGAGAAGACAGCGGCTTAAGAGGTTCTATGACTTTGTGGGGAGGAAATATAAAGAGGTATTGCAACCTGGAGAAATGTTTGCTAAATAATATAATGAGAGAAAAAACTGGTGTATAATTATTTAAATGTGATGATCACAAACTATGCAAAAATAGAAATACTTATGGGTGTGCTGTTTACCCATCCCCTGGAATATTCTGCCCAGAATATTCTAGGGCAGTCCCGGGTTTAAAGTTTCTGATTCTTGTCCGTCCTATCAGGTGTTACGCTCCGGCTTTGGGAAAGTTGGGGGAATATCGTTCCTTTCCTTACAGCTAAAGACTATGTTGAAGACATTTAAGTAGTTACTGTGTTTGTAATACCACAAGCATTTAAATATGTACCTATTATAGAACAAACATTGTGATATTTTGGTTTTCATCCCAGCTTCTGGCCAGAGCTCCTAAAACCTTTATCATTTCCTCAGTGATAAAAGGAACATCTTTTATTGTGGTAGTTGATCTTTAACCCCTGTTCCTGACACAGAGCTCCTGAATTTCTTGGGTGACAGGAGCATTTATTGCTCCAATGAGGACACTCCTGGTGGACTCCTGGATAGCTACAGGGCAGAGTCTGGTCACCCGAAAGACCAAGCCATGAGTAGAAGCTTGGAGCTTTCAGCCCGCTTCCCCATCCCCTGGAAAGGAGAGAAGAGCTGGAGGCTGAGTTAATCATGGGTCATGCCTATGTGATGAGACCGCCATAAAAATCCCTGACCTGCGGGGTTCAGAGAGCATCTGGGTTGCGGAGCACACAGAGGTGGCACAGCCAGGGAGGCGTGGGAGCTCTACGCCCTTCCTCCACACCTTGCCTGAGGCCTCTCTTCCAGCTGGCTGTTCCTGAATTCTCCTTCATAATAAACCAGTGCCCTAAGTAAATAGTTTTTCTGAGTTCTGTGAACCATTCTAGCAAATTAGGAAACCTGAGAGGGGGTCATGGGAACCCTGGATTTCTAGCTCGTTGGTCAGAAGTATTGGAGGCCTGGACTTGCATTGGCACTGGAGCGGGGAGAGGGGACAATCTTGTGGGACAGAGCGGTTAACATGTGGGATCTGACGCTCTTTCCAGGTAGATAGTGTTAACGTGGAAATGAATTGTAGGTTACCCACTGGTGTCACAGACTTGGTCAGCATGGGGGGAAAAGCCCCACATATTTGGTGTCAGAAGTGAGGTTCTGTGTGAGCAGTAGAAAAGAAACAGTAGTTTCTCCTTTACACACACACACACACACACACACACACACACAGTTCCGTATTGCTGTAGTGACTCAAACTTTTTCAAAATATGAAACTCGGAAACACCAAGAGGTGATATTTGATACAAATCTAGAAGGTTAAGGAAGCAGACATTTTGAGAGGGCATCTTAGCCTTACTAATTAATGTAAATTGATATCGATGTCTTGCCTATTCATTAAAAGGCTACTCCAGTCATTAGATTTCTGTGGTGATTGTTTTTTAAAGGTTAGCCTTGACCAACTCCATTATTAATTTTTTTTCAGCAGTACAAGTGAACAGAAGCAAGACAGGAGGCTTATATTTATTTCAGACAGCGAAAGTAACAGCTATTAATTGGTTGTTTCAGAAAGGTTATTTGGAATTCCTTTAGGTGATCATTTATTCATCCTGCCTTCATGTTCATTCTTCTCTTAATCCACTTAATTCATTTATGTATGCATTTATTCCACATTGACCAGTCTCCCATTGTGTGCCAGGTTCTGTGCTGGGCACAAGTGGTTTGCTGGTAGAGCTAGAAACATCAGGATAATTATAACAGTGTGTGAGTGCCATTTCAATTCAAGGAGCATGTGTTGAGTGTCTGCTCTGTCCAGGGTGCTGTGCTGGGCACTTTCCTGGGCAGCAGAGAATGAAATATTGGGCTCTGCCCTAGGGAAGCCCACAGGCTAGTGGGGGAGACAGGAAACAACCAGTAATGAAATCATTACAAATACCACCATTTATAGGGGAATTAACACGGTTCTGGGGTGAAGGGTTAGAGGACAGGGGCACCTATTTTGGCAGAATGGTCCAGGAAGTGCTATGGATGGAGTCCTCGCAGGGGACTATGGGAGCATGCAGGGGCAGCTAATATGATATACTCTGGAGGTGTCAGGGAACGCTTTGCCAAGGAGGTTCCCCGAAAACTGAGTCTGAAAAGGCAAGGGAGAGTTAAATAGGAGAGTAATGTCAAGATAGGCAATCCTAAGAGATGTAACTGGGGTACAAAGGTTTGGAGGTGTTGAGGTGACAGAAAGCAGGATCTTCTGGGGGTGGTCAAAGGGATATAGGCCTCAGGTGGGACAAGATGAAGCTGGAGAGAGAAAGCAAGTCCAGATTATGTGTGGCCACCAATGCCAGGCTAAAGAAGCTTGAAATTTGTCTGAATGGTGATCAGATGTGGCGCTTACCAACCATAGCCTCGGCACAGAAGGTTCCCGTAGCTTTTCATGGGTCCCCTAAAACCAGACTGTATCAATGTATTTTATGCCATGATTAAGTTGTATACTTTAACAGAGGGGGTCACAGGTTGCCCACTGAAGATTTAACGGTTTTTCTTTTTTTACTCCTGGGAAAGATGAAATTAAATGTCCTGTTTGAGTAACTCAGTTTTAACTACCTAAAGGTTGCTCCCTCATCCTGCAAAGGGACATGTAGGACTCCTGGAGACAAAAAAGGGGAAGGTTTGGAGACCCTAAGGGTGGAAATACAGATACATGTTGATACAAAGCTCCTGGCAGGCTGAAACCTTGGAGAATGCCTGTGTGAGAAACTGAGCGCATGGTCTGGGCCAAGCAGTGAGGTTGCTGGACAGTTCCCGAGACACCTGGCACCTGGTCTGTAGGATCATTTGTCCGAGGTCAGGGTCAAAACAGCAAGACTGGTGCTCAGGGAGAAAGCAACACTCCAGATTGCCTGCCTCGTGTGGGTGCAGACCGACTTCCTGCTGGGGCTGCATCAGCCTCTAAATTTGGGAGCATTCAGGAGAAGAAGACATCTCCACCAGGAAAACATCAGGCTTCTCTTAATCAGGCATTGGGTTTCTCAAGTCACTGGTTTTGATTTGAGAAAAAATACTCAAAGTGATTGCACTTACACTGAGTTTTTGAAGGCATTCTTCCAAATTACAGATGTAAAATAAGACAACCTAGAGTGACTTGACTTAAATTCACATGTTCTGAAGGACAGTTTACTAGCCCTTATAGACAGATGCTCTCTGCCTCTCCTTGGGGCAGGACATCATGCCGAGGCCAGTACACTGGAATCAGGGATTGGGAAAACTGGTTTTATGAGCCAGGCATAACCTCTCTTAGAAATCGTTACCTCTGTCATCCCACTTGGCGGATGAGACAATGGAAGCCGAGAGGAATGTGACTTATCCAGGATCATCCTGTAAGAAAGAGGCAGGTGGGGAGTGAACTCGAGGGTCCTAATTCCTCGGGCAAGGATATTTATACTCCAGCAAAGTGCCACCACTGCTGAAACAGTGGTGAGAAAGGAGAAAGAGGAAGGGAAGAAAAGAAAAATAGAAGCCCAAAAGACTAGGGAGAAGGGAAAGGAGGAAGAGCCAAGTGCAAGAGGGGGAAACCGGAGAAGGCAGATTAACGTTTTACTAAAACCTTAATCCAATCAGCTGTTATGGGGAGGGTATTTTTGTTTTTGTTTTTGTTTGTTTGTTTGAAGTTTCTCCAGATTTCAAGGAAGGTAATGCTTTGCTGGCCTGATTGTGTTTCCACTTCAACTTGAAGCACAAGACAGCAGCCCAACATTTTAAAAGCCCATTGTTCCGTGTTGTGGTGTGATAAGATAACTCTCTGTAAACGCTGCAGTCCAATGTACAAAAGTACTGCCCCCTCCCACTCCACTGGTGACCTTCGGGGACAGCTCAATGCCTTCTGGTCTGCTGAGCCCAGAAGGGTGGGGCTGGGCTTTCAGAAACAGCTGGGCTGATTCATCCAGAACAAAAGCTGGCTCTTCCTGCTAAATCCCTGGCAGGCAGGACTTGGAGGCCAGCGGGCCCCTGTGCCCCTCAGCGGGAACTTCTTGACCCAGCGCCAACAGTGTCAGTCTCCTGCGTGAGAGCCTTTGTTCGACAGCTTCCCGCTAACCCCATCCCTCCAGTCTGGCCTGTCCTCAGCCCCACATGGGAGACAGAGGCTTTGGAGTGAAATCTGGGTTCTCAGCTCTGCCATTTCCTAGCAAGTGACTTCACCTCTCTGAGCCTGTTTCTCCATCTGTGAACTGGGAATGAGAGTAGTTCACCCTGAGGGACTTGTTGTCCGGTTTGAAGGACATAATGCTCCGAGCAGGCACCCATAAATCCTACTGTCCTCTTGCTGTCCTGAAATCCTCTTGCTGTCTGGTTTCATTGTCCATAACTCAGTCCATGTACCTTGCATTCCAGACCCTCTGGGACATACTCCCTCATCTTAACACCTCCATGCCTTTCCCGATAGGATTCCCATAATGATACCAGCTACTGTTTACAGAGCCCTTTCTATGCCCCACTCTTTGCAGCAAGCAGTTGACGTGGACAGTTTCATTTTCCCACAACTCTTTGAGATGGACACAAGGATCAGAGCAAGAAACTGAGGCACAGAGAGGCATCCTCCAAGGCCCGGCTCAACTCCTTCTGTGCAATCTCCTTGGACCCTGACTATGTCTCCCAGCCTCTCATCCCATCCCCACCAGAGCTTCCTCTGTCTTAGTTCCCATAACACCCTGTTGTAAATGTCCGTTTCCTTGGCCACAAGCCCTGCAAAGATGAGTCTATGGCTGATTCATTTGTATGCCCTTAGCCTCAAGCACAGGGCTTGCCCATAGCTGGTACTCAGAAAAGCAGTGAGTAAACATTAAGTAAGGGAAAGACAGAAAACAGGAGCTTCTTTTGTGGGTACAGTATAAAAGAATACAAAAATAGCACTTGCTCAAAAAAAACTTTTTTGGCCTGTGTGTGTTTAAGAGGTTTTATGAATTACTTTGTTTCTACAGCACAGGAGTTTATCATCTTTCTTAAAATAGGTCTATATTTCTTAACCATCTCCAACTAACTCCCTTATAAAGAAACAGTATCTTGCCATGAAGCATTACATGAAATGTAGAGAGAAGGGGCTAACCTCAGACCCTAACATTGTCAAGATGAAATTAAGTAATTCCTGCTCCTGAATGGGAGGTGTGGAAGGGGCCTTACCTTCCCCTTGACTGTCTTTCACTTTTGCTGTTGAATGAAGCTGGGCTTTGGCAAGAGACCCATGTTCAAATCCCAGCTTACCGCTCACCCAGATCTGGAGGCTTAAGCAGGTTACTTACCTTTTCTGAGCCTGTTTATTTGAAAATTTGAAGATTATACCTAATCTAAGACTTAACTGAAATAATAATGGGGCCAGTATATCGTAAGTGCTTAAAAAGTTGTAGTTATAATTACAATTTTAGTTGTTATCACGATACATGCTGCTGTCATAGGGCCAGCTGTGTGTAGCTGCGGGCAGCAGGGACAAGCCTGGTGGAAGAAGGAAGGGATCTGGGTGCTTTTGCTATTTCCTTGAGGCTCATGCTGTCCAGCATCTGACTGGCATTTGTTTGTGGAGCGCAGTTGTAGAATCGTGTCTGCTAGGAATCTAACCATGTAGAAATTCACCCACGGTGGGTTTTATGGTTGAGCTGACAGTGATTGTATGGAACCCATGCTTCTAAGTTCTCATTCAAATAATGGGACAAACACATTCCTGCCGGGGGATTCAGAAGACGTTAGGATTGGCAGCTCCTGGAATTCAAAGCACAGCCCTCTCCTGAGTCCTTCTGGTGGGTCCCAACTCACCCCATCTGACCAAACTCAGCTCTCATTGTGCTCATTTACTGATTCATTCAATAAAAATCTGCTAAGCACCTGTTCTGTGTTGGGCACTATTTGACACTGGGGATAGATTAGAAAGCCAAGCAAACACACTTTCTCCTTCTTCTGAGCTCCCAGCCAGTGAGGGAGGGATACTCATAAATAGGCGCTCTCAATGCAGAGGGTTGAATGGGGGAACCCAGGGTATTGGGTAATGGTGTGCTGGTAAATCTTAAACAGCAGGCTCGGGGGTCAGGGAGAAGGGAAGCCCTCACTGGTAGCCTTTGCTGATTTCTGTGGTATAAACACTCCCCCCATGGCTGATTTCAGGTTACCAGTGTGAGGTTACTGAATGTGGAATTGGGAAGTGATGTGCAATAGCACACCATTATATATGGTATTTCTACTACATAGATAGATAAATAGGTAAAATAACCTCAGAAGCACAGATAATAGGCTAGTAAAATAATCAGGAGGTAGTAAGTTTTGAGAAGTTATTAGCTTTATTTTATAATTTATTTAATTATGAGTTCGTGCAAATTAAGTTTTATTGAAGGCTGTGTTTAACAGCTAGCTCTCAAAATTCCTGGAAATTTAACAACCGGCTTTTGCAAGCTGGCTCTAGCACACCACTGAAGGCGGCCAGGCTGGAGCCAGTAACAGACTCCTCCCCTTCTTCCAGGCTTATCTTCCTCCAACCTCCACACTCCTGCTTGTTCTGTGCCCTCCACAGAAGATGCCATCCCATTCCTCCCCTCTGTTCTTCTCCCTTCCTTCCTTTCAAGGGCGACTGCTCCTTCTGCAGAGTGAAGCTGTCTTCTTTGGCTGGTGTCCCCTCCCCTTGTCTTTCTATCCATAAGTGACTGTGGGAACAGACAGGTTTGTGCAGTGTGACCCTGCCTCTCCGGCTGGAGTCACTTGGATAAGAGGTAGGCATCTGACCCAAGTTAGCTTGTATGTCACAGACAAAGATTTCAGCTGATAAAACATTTCTGCTGATAAAAGAAATGCTTATCCAGTGTGAGACCAGCTGTGAACCCCACGTGTCAATGTATAAAGCAAAGCACTAGGAATTTGGTTGGCCCACCAATATAAGTATTTGTTATCATCATCATTGTCATTATTATTATTTCAAATATTTTCAGGTGACAGCTTCAGCCATGGGCTTTTCTAGAACCAAATGAAGCAATCACAGTGTTATGTGTGCAAGCCTCACATATCTTGGCCTCAGTTTCCCCATTTCTACAATGAGGGGTGGGATCAGATGTTCTCCAATGTTTTCTCCATCCCACCATGATATTCTCCAGTTTAATGGAGACGCAGATTCCTCTCTTTGCCTGAGAGAGGTTGCCGGGGTTGGAAATGATGTGTCAGATAATAACAGGACATGTGTATACGCCAGAGATTGTAATCAAAGAGCTCAGAGCCAGATAGTCTGCAGTTCTGCTTTTCTCCCTGCTGGCCCTGCAGCAGGTCACAGGAAGCCTCTGGAAAAAGCAGAGAGTGGCAGAGAAAGGGGAGGAGTCTCCCTCAGGTGGTGGGCACCCTGCTTCAGTTCTGAGAGAAAGTAGCACCTGACAGAGTTTCCCAAGTCAGGAAAGGTGGCAGAGTATGACACAGGACACTGAGCAAAGGAGAGACGACCAAAGACTCAGGCATGTGAGGTGTCATTTCTGTGAACTTGGAGAGCTACTTAACACCCCCGATGCCTTGGCCTCATCTGAAAACTGCACATAGTAATGCCGAGGGGGGGGGGGGGGAAGAGTGTGTATGTGTGTGTGTGTGTGTAAGGGGGCGGTTGGAGGGGTAGGGAAGCCCAGAGCCTGGCACAAATTGTTCAAGAAATGGTTCCTGTAGCTCCAAGCATTGTTCAAAGAAGGGGGGCAAAAGGAAGAGCCGGGCTGGGATTCCCCATGCCCTGTGGCTTCCCTGGATGCCACTCAATTGAAAAACCAGGAACCGAGTATTTTGTTCTTGGCTTCTCTACTTTTCTGACTCTGATCCCCAGCACCTGGCAATTATTGACTTGGTGCATTTTACCTTGTGTTAAGAGAGAGATTTAACTCAGCTGAAAACATGGGGCTGCTACCAGCACCCAAACTGAGAAGGGACATCTTGGTCCCCTGGTCCAGTCTCCTGTTGTGTGAGTCTCCTGACTTGGAGTCACAGAGCAGCTGCAGGAGACTCAGGAACCCACGTTTGCTGCTGGGAAGCTGTACTAGGGGCCCCTCCATCATAAATGGCTCTGTCTCAAGTGCATGTGGGTGCTGTTGAGAAAAATACAATGACGCTTGTTTACATTACCTTGCATTCATCTCTAACGATGTGGATTTGCTCACTCACCTAAAATAATGTCTGCCATCACACTAGCAAAAACTTCCATTTACAGAGGACCCACAGTACCTACCATTGTGCTAAGAATCTTTCTCTCACTGCGTCTTCCCAACAGCGCCACCAAGACGCAATTTTACAGAGAGGACATTGAGACTTGGATGGGTTAAGTCACTTGCCTGAAGTTACAGGACCACTGTCAGGAGTTCCAGCCCAGGCGGCCTGACTGCAAAGCCTCTGATTACGGACGGCTTTAACTTGAGCCCAGGGATGCGCTTTGGCATTTCCTGTTTCTTCGTTCTGAATGAAGTAGGGGATCATCCTTACCTTTTATTCCCTTCAGTGGGTCTAGCTGCCGTCTGCACACCTTCCCTGCTTTTGCGAGTACGTTTCACCCGCTGGGGGCCTTGCCTCCCCACGTCGGGCCTCACCCGAGCTGAAATATGCCTCCGCTGGTCCTAGTGGAACAGGGAACGCTGCCCACCCCAACTGGGCTCTCCCACTCCAGTCCAGCCCCGACGCTCCCCTGAGTCTTCTCGCCTCACGCCCCCCTCCCCGCCGGCCCCCAGGCTCCTGCAGCTCTCTCCTGCGTGCTCCGGGCCTCAGTTTCCTCGCAAATAAAGCAGGCGGCTTGATGCCTTCCTTGGCCAAGTAGCGAGGGGTTGTTGGTAAGGAAACTCGCAGTGCACACCAGGAAGGTTGGCCTGAAGGCAGAGTCGCCATTCTGCAGGCAGCCTAGGGGAGGGGCCGGAGGTCCTCCCCCTCCCTCCTTCCCCCTCCACACCCCTGTCCCTGCCGCCCCGCCCCGAAGGCGGCTCCGGCCCTCGCCCTGCCCATCCCCGCCGAGCAACCGCAGCGCTCCTACCCTGTCGCCAGGAACCAGCTGAGCACAGCTGGACCCAGCAGCCCCTGTCGCCCGCGCCGCAGCAGCAGGTAGGGGAAGGGGGCGGCCACGACCGCGGGCATCGGGGGATCCTGGGCATCTGGGTCCTTCTTCTCCCTCCCCTCTGGGAGCTCGCCCCCGCCTGGAGCTCGGCGGGACGGCGGGGGCACCGCTGGAAAAGGGCTTTCTCTCTCACGTAGCTCATCTTCCAGAGGACCGAGGAGGCTTGACTTGGGGGGCTAGGGCCGGAGAGGAGGGGGGTCGGGCCCCCACCCACGGGCCCCGCTGTGCACCAAGCATCCGAGCTAACATGGGCCCCGCCCCCACGGCTGGGGGAACTGGGCCCGGGGCCTCCCCGGCACTCCGCCTATCTGACCCCGGCTTGCTGGTAGTTTCTCGCCTGCGGTGTGGGCGGTGCACTCCACGGATCCTTGACTCGACTCCAGGGTAATAATGCCGTTACCTGCTCATCCCGGGCGATGGGGAGCCCTTCGCCTGCTTCCTCTTTCTGGGCTCAGCACTGTTAGAAAGTTTTCCGTGTACTCGTCTGAAGTCTTGCATTTGCTGCCTGTGGGTGCTGTCTCCTCCGCACTACGGTATTTGTTCCCTTCCCTGACTCCCAGGCAAACTTCTTTCAGAGTTTGGAGACAGTGATTGGAATCTCCCTTTCTCCCTGGGCCCCCATCTCTTCTCAGGTCTGATCACCCCTGACCTGAATACAGCAATGTCCCTCCTCCAGGGCGAGCAGGCTGCTCTGGGCCATGCCCAAGGGCAAGCCTGAGCCCTTGCGAGCTTTGCGTAGGCAGGGGACTAACTTGGAGCCCCTCACCTGCCCAGAACGGTAAACAGCCGAAGGCATTCGGGGCTGTGCTGCGGCAACAGGTGCTTTGTGGGAGGCAGGGCTGCGGGGGAGGGCCTGCTTCTGTTTGGCCAGGAGGACTTTTCAAAGACTTCATCTGGCACATCCCGTTCTCCCAGGACCACATTTCTGGCCTGGGCACCCTCACCTTTTACTGCATGGCACTTTACCGTGAGCATAGCTTGCTGAAGTCTGACCCCAACCTCATTCCACAGCTGAGAGAACTGAAGGACCCTGAGAGTTTGTGATGGGCTCATGGTCACAAAGTGAGGAAGGGGCAGGGCTGGGACCCAATTCCAGGCTGCCCTTAGCTGACTCCCTCTAGGTGGTGGGATCTTACACTCTTTCTTGAGTGTTCCATTCACTAAGGGACTGAGTACCTGCCCCCACACACACACACTTGGGGGTACTGGTTGGTGTTCCCTGGGGATGTTCAGGGAAAGAGGCTTGGAGCAGGAGAGGAAAGGTAGCAGGAGGGACTGTGGGCATCCAGCTCCCTTGAAACTCCATTTTCCTTTCTGAGGCCTCCCTATTTATAAATGCCAGGGAAATTGTAAACAGCCAGGGGAGCTTGAGTTGGCACCAGGGCGAGTTACACAGCAGCAAAGAAGGTTTCCATGTGAATCAGGGAAGGAAACTTTTCTCCAGAATTTTCCATAGTCTCTTTTATTATGGACTAACATGAACTTGGGAAAGCAGGCAGCTCCCTGGAGGGGGGGCTGCAGGGTTTGCCTCTCATGATGCTTCCTTCCTCCCTGCTTCCTTGAGTCAGTATTCTTCGGGTCTAGTACCTTGTGCTGTGAGGGCACAAGAGCCCCTGGGGAGGACAAAGCTCTCTGTCCTCAAGATACTTCCTATCTCTGTCCTCAAGATACTTCCCATCTATAGTGGTTGACACAATCATGTGATACTGATAGTTACTTCAGCCTATAAGAAGGTGACTAAGTCTTTCTGGGTGACCCAGGCCTCAAAAGTGAATAATAGTTTCCTAGGAGATAAATGGATTGAGGGAAAAGACATTCTAAGAAACAGGAAGAGCTTGTGCAAAGGCACCGAGGTTTTCTGAGCAATCCACATGGCTAGAATGGAGAATGGGGGAAAGGTGGAGTGGTGGAGTTGAGACTGTAAATAAAGATGGAACTAGATTGTAAACTAAGGGTTTGGACTTTATTTTAAAGACAATGAGTCAAGAAAGGTTTTTGGCCAGAGCAATGATAAAAACTCAATCTGGTGGCTGATGTAGAAGATGCATTGGAAGGGGCTCAGCTGCAGGCAGGGGGATCCCAAGGAGGTTGTTGGATGGTCAAGTGAAAGAGAGTCCAGTTCTGAACCAGAGCAGTGGCTCCAGGATGGATCAGAGTGGCAGATTCTGGAAGCCCAGCTGAAGATCTCAGAACCTGGTATAAATTTTATCTAAAAGCAGCCCTGGCCAGTGTGGCTCAGAAAGCTGCTAAGTTATTATGAGTTTTGCTGTGTTATTTTTTCTTATTTTTTAAGCCAAAAAAAAAAAAAAAAAAAAATATATATATATATATATATATATATATACATATATATATATATATATATATAAAGATTCAATCCTGGCTGGATAACTCAGTTGTTTAGAGTATCGTCCCTATACACCAAGGTTGCAGGTTCGATCCCTGGTCAGGGCACATACAGACATCAACCAGTGACAACAAATCGATGTTTCCCTTTCCCACTAAAAAAAAAGAAAAAGAAAATTAATAAAAATAGAATCAATAATTTTTTTTAATTTAAAAAAATCAAAGATTCAAACATGGAAAGGAGTATAGAGTGACTTTCATCTCTCCAAACCCCCGTTTCCCCCAGAGGTAGCCACTGTTAACAGCTGTGGGTGTGCACTTCTGCCAAATTATTACAAACAAGAGCTGTGTGGATGCTTTCACACTTCTTGGGTACCCAGTGCCAGTAGATCACTTCCTTTTACTCCATCCGTGTGGGTAGTTTGGGTCTTTCATGAGAAGTTGCCAGGCCATAGCGATGATTTATGTATGATCTTGCATCGTTGGCTGAGATTTTGATCTCCGCTTTTCTTCAAGAAATCTTTACAGCCTAAATCTACCATCTCTGAGGGTATATATTTGCTTATTTGAGACTATAAGACTGAGAGAAGTTAAAAGCACTAACTTGGGAGTGGAGCCACAATGTTAGTTCTTCTGAGTGACCTTGGGCAAGTCCTGGTTCTCTGGGCCTCAGTTTCTTCATCTGTTAAATGGGGGGATGTTGATCTGCATCATAATCATAGAAAGTTACCCTTTTAGTATACCAAGCGCAGGGACATGAGTTACTTTGGGGATTCCTCACAACCATTCATCTGAGGTAGGTACTATTATCCCCTTTTACAGCTGAGGTGACTGAGGCGTGGAGAGGTTAAATAATGTGCCTTGGGTTGTGAGACTATTCTGTGTTGATGCCAGGATTCTGGAGGTCTGACTATAGAGCCGTAGATCTTAATCACTGCAGACATTCTCCTGAAGGTTTCATCTAGTCCGGACATGAGAACTGATGGGGGAGGTGTGTTGTGGCTGTGACAGTGGCCATGAGTCAGCGTGCGTGGCTGGGGAAGCTCAGTCCTGAGTAGAGGCCTGAAGGGGCCTCCTGGAGCTGTTTGTAAACTCATACTTTTCTGTAGACCTATCAACAGGACTCCAGAGGGGAGGCCAGTTTTTCCTGCATTTCAGAGAACACAGGACTTGCCCAGGGTCACTTGTCGAGTTGGGGGCCCAGCCAGGACCAGTCCCCTTCCTTTCACCATTTGAGCCCATGTTCTGGAGAGCTTTCTGGGGAAGCCAGGCAAAGTTGGAATTCCCCCCCCCCCCCCCCCACAGTTATTCCCTGAGAAAATGCCTGCAGGAGCAAGAAAAAGCAGGTCCCAAGAGTTATGCCTTTTAGGGGGGAGTGAAAGAAAGAGACCAGTGTTTAGGCCTAAGTAAAAATATCTCCTCTCCTTCAACTGTGTGTCATATTTCAGCCTGATGTGGTTTGTGAGTTTGGAGACCACAGGCAGACTGACTGGGTTCCTGCTGCTCTCGGCTTCCCCTCTCCTCCCGGCTCTGCTTTGTGCCTGGAACCACAGCAGCAATTTAAGGGCAGGGCACAGAAAAGCGGTGGGCGTGGGCTTGATTTTACCACCGACAAAGTACTGGGTGACTTGTGCTAATATGTGCCTTTCTCTGGGCCCCAGTGTTCACTCGGTACTAGGGAAATGGACAGGATAATGTCAGGCTTTCCCGGTTCTGAAGGCCTTGTGTCAGAGGGCTCTGTGCTCAGTGCAGGGACGTGGGACCTGCACGTCTGCAAGCACAGAGCGAGCCCACAGCAGGCATCACATTTAAGTTACTTGCACCAGTGCCAGCTCGAGATTCAGCTCCTGTTCATGAGTTTGGTCATTGTGGGTTGGTTGCCCCATTTTGCAGATAAGGAAGTTGAGGCCTGGGATCCTTTTATGTATCCTGTTCCCTGTTCTACAAGCAGTAAGAATCATGGCCACTGTACATAGCATGCTTACTGTGTGTTCATCTTTTGTCTTCACTGTCTTGCTTAATCTTTTCACATCCCTATGAGAGAGGTGAACATGACTCGGTTTTACAGATGAGGAAACTGAGGCTTGGCGCAGAGGGATGGAATGACTTACTTTCTCTTCTCTGAGCTTCATAGTAGCCCTGAGATTGTCATTGCAGACCTCATTTTATAGATGAGGAAACTGAGGCCCGGAGATGGGAGCTCTCCTGCCCAGAAGTCCCCAGGGACCACATGGCCAGTTAGGTTCCTTCCCAGGCCCTGCATCCAGCTCTTTCCTGGTGACTTGCTTTTTCTGTCTCAGAAGGAACCTCTGTGCCTCTTGCATTCAATGCTTGGACTAAGGAATAGCAGTGTTCTTCCTGGGCTGTAAAGCATCCCTGAAATTTGCTCTGCCCTAGGGGACTCCAGAGATATTTTGAGCCCTGGTTTCTCAGGGAACTTTGATGGAGGTGCCACACCAGTGGGAGTGGGTTCATTGATTCTGCTTTTAAGCAAACAGCCCTATTACCTTCCAGCCTCAACAAGGATATCATGTGGGTCCAGCTTATTTGCCAAGCAAAGAATATATATGAGGTATATGTAAACTTTCAGGGTGGAGGTTGGCCCTTCATCTCCTTCCTATAGTGGCTATGACTGGGCTGGGCCCTTGGCGGGTACTCAGTAAATACTAGTTAATTTTGGGGAGTAGCAAAGTGCTTTGGGTGGGACACCCATGGAATATGGGGTGTTTTTTCTCCTCTCCTCCAAGGATTTTTTTTTCTTCTAATTATAGTAAATATTGATAGGAAATTTGGAAAATAAAAGAGTATTACAAATTAATTCTGCCAACCAGAGATAATCACTGCTAACATTTGGGTGCATTTCCCTCCTGATATTTTCAGAACTTTTTTTTTTATCCCCACATAATTGTGGCCACACTGCATTTACAATTTTCTCTTCTGATTTTTTGTTTCTTTTCAACATTATGACATGAATATTTTCTCATGTTATTCAGGACTCTAAATTTAATTTTTAAAAGTTTTTAAAATGTGCTATACCTAAATAGATAAATACATGTTTATTGCTATTTTAAATCTTTTGTCCCAATAGTCTAGGGGATTAAAGAAGTTAAATTATACATTTTACTTGTAAAAAAACAAACAACACAGGTTTTACTTTTTTGTCATGAAAATGACATGTGCCAGTCTGATTTTTAATCACGCTTTCATTGCATTTATGGTGTAAATATACCACGGTTCATTGCACTGGCCCTCTAGTATGAGGCATTTAGGCTGTTTATAAACAATGCTTCAGTGAACATCCTAGTGCATAAACTCTTCTTCTCTCATTATTTCTTAGAGGGGTGCCCAAGACTTGGAGTTGCCGGGTAAAAAATGAGATATTTTACAGCTTTTGGTACAGTTTGCCAAATTTTTGCCTGGAAAGGCTACAGCTATTCTTATTCCCACCAGCCACACATGAGCGTGACGGCCTTTTGTGGGAGCCTTGGGAACTGGTTATCAAAATTCTTGCTCAGGGCCCATTTACGGAAACATCATCATTCATTCATTTAGCAAATACATTTGCACAGTTAAGCATCAGTACAGGATAACAGTTAAAATCCAGGCTGAAGAGACAGAGAGAAGCTGGTTCTCATTCTATGGGTAGTTTCTACTTTGCACTTGCCATAAGACCTTGTGTTTACGCCAGGTCACTGCTCTGCCTCCTCCCTTAGAACAGGAGGGTTGACTTTGTGTTCCCTTGACTTCGGTGTGACTGTGGTGACCCTCAGCAGAAGACCTATCTCACCTCAAAACAGTTTCTAGGCTCCAACCTTTAGAGTTGGACCTTGGGACTTGCCTGGCCCACCCCCTTACTTCATGGCTGGGGATATTCATGCTCAGAGAGAGCAAGTGAATTTCCTAAAGCACACAGCAAGGCCTCTGATTGCTACTCATCAAAACCAAAATGATTTCAGTTATTATTAGACCTAAGGCCTGGAAAGATTAAGGAACCTGGCCATGGTCAGACCCCTAGGTTGTTCTGGCCATGTGGTCTTGGAAAAGTCATTTCCCTCTCTAACCGGTTTTCCCCATTGCAAAATGGAGCATGGCATCTTCTCTTACCGTCCCAGGTCTGCTTTTCTGCCAGTTGAAGATCCAATGGCAGGTCTTGGTGTGCCGATTGTGCATCCTAAATTGGGGTGTTTTTTGAAGGTCACTAGTACAGATGTTAGGTCAGAGACTTAATATTACAACATAGAGAAAGATACCTGTGGACCCTTGCTCTCCTCAGACGTAGAGTTTTGTTAACAATGTTGCCGCTGGACATAAAAGATGTTCTAGAGCATCTCAAACTGATCCTGCACACAGATCAACTGTGGATTTTATTAAAATGCAGATTCTGGTCAGTAGATCTGGGGTGAGGGCTGATACGCTGCACTGCTAATGACCTCCCAGGTGATACAGAGTTGCCATGTCCAGGAACCACACTTCCTACAGTGGGAGTCCAAATCCTGTCCTTATTCAGGGCTCTGAGAAGAGCCCGCATTTCTTAATGTCTTTCCTTTGAGGCTTTCCCTCCCCATCATATTTGCCTCTGTCTTCTCTTCCCAACACTGAGTTGAACTATTTGGTTCACATCTATGAGTTTCTAGAATCTGAACAGCTCTTGAAATATTTTGCTGCCTAATTTTGCAGTGAGGTACAGCTGATCTTTCTTTTAAGAGAGAGTGACTCAATAGGAAGCCATCTGAAGGAGGAGAAAGTCAGCTGTACGACCTAACATTTGACTTAAACATTCCCACCTGAAGTTTTTATACTTAAGATTCTAAACATTATTCTCAGTCTACAGGCTGCCAACTACAGCCCTGGGGAGGCCCCAGACTGTTTTTTTTTTTTTTGCCTCTGATCTAAGAATGGTTTTACATTTTCCAAAATCTGTTAAAAAAAAAAAAAAATCCAAACCCAAACCAGGGAGAATATGCAAAAGAGAGGGTATGGGGCCTGCAAAACCTAAAATATTTATTTATTGCCAAGCCCTTCAAAGTAAAAGTTTGCTAACCCCTGATCTAGAGTAACCAAAGCTTTCTGTTTTTCTCTGGTGAACAAGAAGCCTAGACTCATAGCTTGAAACCTAGTGAGACCAAGATGTAGGGCAGGCAGCTTGATTTGGTGGGAGCTGCCCAGACATCTTAGCTGTGTCACCCTGAGCACGTTATTTCACCTCTCTGAGCTTATGTCCTTCCTTCACAAAATGAGACAATGATACCTGCCTGGCAAAGTTATTGTGAGGACGAGAGATGATGTATGTCAGAGTTCAACGCTTGGAAGGGCTCAGAAAATGCTAACTGCTGTCATTGGGGTAGCCCTTTGAACCTTTCTGGCTTTAGTAGACAGATACCATGTTTCTCCCACCTAATCTGCAGGTCCTCCCAGTGAACTGGGAGCAGTCCTTTAGGAGAAAAAACACTTCTGTTCCAGTCGCCGGCTACCCTCCTGCCCTGCCCCAGGGCGGAAAGCTCCTCTTCAGCCACCTTCTAGGCAGATGGGGTTCCTGATGGCTTACACACTTTTGTTAGTCGGGGAGCTCTATCCGAAGGCCAGCCTTTGCACTGGTGGGAAGCTCTGGTTGTTAGAAAGCGCCTCCTCTCCCTGTGCTCTAAGTTATAATTCAGCAAACAGGCACCTGGCTAGCCTGGCTGGGATTTCAGCACCAGACAGAACCGCCTCTCTTTATGGCTCCATCTCGGGCGTGTGGGCGATGGACTAGAGTCAGCGGTTTGTGGACCTTGTTTTTAAGCCCCTGCAGTTTTAAGGTCCGAAATGGAAAACAGACCAACTTGGAGTTAGCTGCGGCTCCTTGTAAACCTAGCTGAGTTTGAGACTCTGGGGCTCCCTGTGTCCAAATCCTGGGAAAGAATGTAATGCTCTTTCTGCTCATAGATGGCAGCACCTGTCCTCTTAGCCAGCTCTGTGTGATGGGGAAGACCGGAGGGAGGCCTGTGGGATTGCAGAGGAGCTCAGCCTCCAAGGGGAAGGGGAGGCTAGAGAAGAGTTCCTGGAGGAAAGCTGGGCTTGATCATGAGTGGAAGGAGAAAAGGAGAACAGAGCTGAAAGGGAGTTCTGAGACAGAGGAAGCAGTCTGCACTGTTATATGAGGAACAGAGTGCAGCTGTGTCTGGCTGGATCTTGGAGGGGGTGTGTGGGAGACAGGAACTGATGAGGGCTTGTGCTCCAGAGGCTGACAGGGGCAGATCATGAAAGATGTCCAAGAGTTTGTTAAGGATCTTGGACTTGATCTGGGGGCCACAGGGAGCCAAGGTAGAATCTAAGCAGAGGAGTGACACGGCCTGGCCTTGCTCTGAGGACAGGGCCCTGAGGGAAGGAGAGAGGAAGTGGGAGGACCAGTTAGGAAGTATTGCAGTCACCCAGGTGAGAGGAAGATATAATTTCTAGAAAAAGACTTAGGGATTTAATTAATAACCATAGTAAATGTATGTACTGTTCAAAACCCTTGACATGTTTTATCTCATTTAATCCTGATAATGACTTCATGGGGTGGGTTCTAACATGATACCTTTTTTACAGAGAAGGAAGTGGGGAGTCAGAGTGGTGCAGTAACTCGTCAACTACATAGTTCCTTAACCGAAAGGCCATTTTGTCTAACTCCAGAATCCTCAGCCACTGCTCTGAAGCTGATTTTAAGGATTGTAAGCTGAATTCAGTCATGCCAGGAGGTTACCTTAAATGCTAATGGGATTTTATGTTGGATTAATAGAGGCATGGTATCTAGAGATGAGAGGTGAGAGTTCTGCTCGCCCTGCTTTGGATAGAGTACACTTGTTTGTCTAATTCCGGGTCTTTCTTTTTTCCCAGGAGGGACAGGATTCATCTGGAGTAGATCAGGGTAGGGGTCAAGGGAACCAAACACCTTGGTCTCAGGAGAAGCTGGAGGAAAGGGACTGCATAACTTGTGGAAGACTTAGGGGCCCAGGATCACTGTTTTCAAGTCTCCAAGGAGTCACTGGGAAGCAGGGTGACAGACCTGTTCTGGGTGACCCCAGAGTGAGAGATTTTAGCACATCCTAATGACAATTTATTTAACCAGCCAAACTCTCCAACAATAGGTCCTGAAGCCTTGTCAGGGAGCTAGAGTGTCTCATTGTTAGAGGCCTGCAAACAAGGGCTGTGTGACCCTAGTAGTGGGAGCGGGGGAGGAGTGGAAGCTTTTGATTTGACCAGATGACCTTGAGCCCTTAACACTGAGAGCTGGCCCTTTATTTCCAGGTCGTGCTGATACCTGCTCTTACAGCTTCCGCCCTGGTCCTGGCACCTCCGCCTGGAACAGCCCTCTTCACCCTCACAGCCCCGCAAGGTAGGTAGAGCAGTGCAGATCCCCAAGTCAATGCAGACCCCCGAGTCCTCCTAAACTGGGCTCTGACTGTCTCCCTGCCCAAAATCTGAAAGGGAAAGTGAGGCAGTGCCAGTCGCCATAGCGGACTCAGAGGTCGTTTCTGAGGCTTTTCTAGTAAAGCTCAGAGTACACTTCCGCCTGCTATCTCATTTGCTTCTCACCTGCCCTTCAGAGGGAGGCCAGGCAAGGGTGATCCTGAGGGGAAGCAGCAAGGACTGAGTGGGCTGGGTGCCAGGGTGCTGGGCCCCCACCTGGCTGTGCTGCCTGCTGGCTGTGCGACTGCAGGACAGTTGCTTTCCCTGTGGAGGCCTCTGGTGGCTCTTCTGTGAGAGGGTGGGTTCCCCTGAGGAGGAAGGAGGTGCACAGATTCTCCTTGGAGGCTCTGGAGAGGTGAGAACATCTGGGGTGTGGCTGCCAAGTCTCCAGCTCAGTGACTGTAGGAGGAGTACCTGAGAGTGTGAGTCACCAGGAAGAGGGATGAGTCATACCTGCCTGGGGACGGCTGGCAGGGCCTGCAGGGTGGGGTCCCCCTACCTATTGGATTCACAGGTGACCTGATGAAGCAGGCTGAGATCCTGGGGGTGGGATGCAGAGTCCTGGGCTGGAAGCAGGAGACTCGGGTCACTTCCCGGCTTGGGACTCGGTTCCTCTGCTTAAAAAGTGAGTGCGTTGGTCACCCCTGCACCCACCTAACAAGTTGTCATGAGGACGGCACAAGCTCGTAGATGCTGAGGGACTTTGTGAGCTGTGAAACGGGAAGAACCACTTCTAGGGACTAACCCAGCTTCCAGTGCTGGAAAGGAAGTGAATTTCTAATAGCAACTACGTGGAGAGCCTGGAAAACACCCCTCCAGCCCATGACATCACCCTTGGTTGCCCAAAGGAGAAGGGGCCGAATGCCTACACGCTTACTCATCGGCTGCAGGCCAGCTGGCTGCCAGGGGGTGACAGCGACCACAGTCAGAGCTGTTCCTCTTTCCCAAAGCTTAGATGAAAGCGCCTCTGATGGTCTCCAGAATGCTTTGTCCTCAAAGCCAGGATTCCTAGAAGGCCTGCCGGGCCCAGAGAGGGGACTTGTCCGACTTCAGCCAAAGCTTAATGCTACCCAGAGAGGAGGGAAGGGGGCTGGTCTTGGTTCTGAAGCTCCAGCTTTTTGGACTGAGCCCAAACCACCCCCAACTCCTAAAACCCAATTGCCTCTATGTGATCTGTCACCAAAAGAGTGTTACCCTCTGTTCATGCTTTTAGTAACAACAACACAGTAACCCATCCTCTGCCCACTTGTGCATACCCTCCCGGACCAGGCTGGCTCAGGCCCAACTGTTAAGTGAGCTTGACTGGCTTGCCCCTGCACTGTGCCCACCTCATATCCATTTCTGCTGAACTTGGGCTCAACCTAGGAGGCCCCAGTGAGCTCCGGCTTGTCCAGATCTATTGGTATTGCCTCAGATCCCCAGGTACCATCTCCCTGGAGCATCTGGTCCTTTCTCCTTTTAGAAGCTCTCTCTTCTTTTTGCTTCTGGGAGGCTGCGGCGTCCAGGTTATATATTTCCCTGACATTTAGGCCCTGACTTTATGCCTCTAATGTTCATCAAGATTCTTACCACTTTTCTTGTCTTGAGTGACATTATAGCTCTACTTGTTCATTCATTCATTCATTCATTTGTGGGTACATTAGTTGAGCTGAGTGTTGGAGAAAAGGATTCCCTATCCCTGATGGTCTTACAGTCCTAGGTCTTACAGTAAGTCGTCACACACACAACACATTTATTTCTTCAGCTGTGAAGGAAACAACTAAGGTTATGAGATCATATGGTGTCGGGTGGTGTGATGGAATTCTATCTGGACGATGAGGGAGGCTTCCCTGAAAAAGCTCAGACCTGAGGAGGGAATGGAAGGTGACTGGGTGAGCAGGGAAGGGAGCCCCCAGGCAGCAGGAACAGCATGGACAAGGCTCTGAGGTAGGACGTAGCAGGTGGAGAATTGTTGGGGATCTGAAGGAAGGGAGCGTAACGGGAGAAGGGCCTGGAGACCAGATAGCACTTCAGTCATGCAAGACCTTGGGGCCTTGGGTAGAGTTTGGGTTTTATCCTAGGCCAGTGGGAAACTACTGGAAGTTTTAAAGTAGGTGAGAGATTTGCCCTAATCTCATTGTTAGAACCCTGGAAAGAGATCGACCCAAGTGCCGAGGATGTAGTTTTTGGTTCTTCCACACTGTGGCGTCCTGACGCTGCGCCTTGGTGCTAGGCTTGGGCCGTACTGGGAAATGTGCGCTTCCCAGCATTCTCTGGGCGCCTTGCCTTTTTTCATTGCTGAACTTCTGTGTGGAGAGGAGAGATGAATCAGGCCTGCCCCACCCTGGAGATCAGAATTGTGGTGGCTGAGGATGGAGTCAATTGTGCTAAGTACCAGGGGAGCCAGGGAGGCCTTGTCCTCTTCTGAGTCAAGCACTAGGTTGACAGTCTCATGGGCAAAGGCTTGGCCACTTGGAGCCACTGTGCTTGGGGACTAGTGAGCAGGGTGACTAGAGCAGGAATGTGGGGCTGAGGTGGAGAGTAGCAGGAGATAACGGGGAGAGCAGGGCTAGGGGAGGCATTGAATGCCAGGTCTCGATCCCTTGGGTGCCATGAGCCTTGGACACATCTTCAGCTGGGAGTGGCTTGATTGATGGAATTGAGAGGGGAGGGGGGGTTGCGTTGGGGCCAATGCTGGTCTGAAAGAATGAGTAACACTGGTGAAACCTTGTCACTCCCACCCACCTGCACACAAACACAGTGAAACACTCTGCCTCCTGTCCGCTGCCCTTGTTGGGCTCAGAGACTCCCCCGTTAGCTGGCTCACGGAGCGGCCAGTGTTTGGCTGCACGGCAGCCCTGGGGTTTGGTTATACACTGGGCTGTGGAAGCGAACAGGTCTGAACTTGCTATGTGCCCCTTCAATGTCCCTTAACCCCTCTCAGCCTCAGTTTCCTCTGTGAAATGGGGGTGATTATAGGGCTTGGGGGGGGAACTAAAGTCCTAAGCATATGTCTTGTGCATAGGGATGGCCATTTATCTTTATTTCCCTGTTGGCTGCTAACGGCCCAGTCCATGTCCTGATCTGCCCTTTGGGGAGGGAGTCCTTCTCTGCAGCCCTCAGTCTGTAATCTGAATTGAAAACAAAGTGTTCCCAGCAGCCCTGAAGGAGGCCTCTAGTGGGACTCTGAGTGGTTTGGAAATGCCTTTACATTTCCCCACCGGGGCCTGGCACAGGGCTGGGCTCAGATGGCTGGACGAGGTCTTTTTTGTCTCTTTAGCTACAGTACACAGCACAAGGCTGGCCTACCGTGGTTCTCATAAATCCTAAACAGAACAGTTTAAAAAAAGAAAGCCCTGGCTGATGTGGCTCAGTGGATTGAGTGCAGATATGCAAACCAAAGGGTCGTCGGTTTGATTCCCAGTCAGGGCACGTGCCTGGGTTGCGGGCCTGGTTCCCACCAGTTGGGGGTGCACGAGAGGCAACCACACATTGATGGTTCCTCTTTCTCCTTCCCTTCCCCTCTCTCTAAAAAAATAAATAATAAAATCTTTAAAAAAAAAAGTCATACACTGGGTGTCATCTTGCCAGCACCTTTATCTGATGGCTGGGGCCCAGAGAAGGACAGTAACTCATCCAAGGTCACTCAGCCCTTTAGTGGCAGGGATTGGACCTGCTCATTTCTCCCTGGCTCAAACATGGATTGCAATTCTAATTTTTAAAATGCCGGTAATTAAAATTTCAAGTTAGCTGGGGGAGGGGTAACAGTGGAGTGGGCATTTTGGGTGTAGGGGGACCCCTGCAGACCATTCCAGAGAGTATCTGGCTACAAAGGCTGTAAGAGTATCACTTAACCTCCTTAGTTTACATTTGGGGAAACTGAGGCCTAGAGCGAGATAGTGGCTCGCTCAGGGTCCCCAGAGAGTGGGAAGCAGAGAAGGAGTCACAAGGCCCACTTTCAATAATAAGCAGTAGGTGGGTGGCTCTTCCCCCCTGACCCACTGCCTCATGTTTAAAGAAAGTGAATTAAAGTGTGAACAATGGTTTCCTGAGGAAGTTTTGGTGTTTAGTTGCATCAAGGAGAAGGACCATTTCCGGAACTGTGCTTGCCCATGTGATGTCTGTGGAGTGGGGCCTGGCACAGCTATTTCAGACTAAAGCCACAGGGTCCTATTTATAGGCTGATGTGATTAGGTTGATGTGGTCAGGAAAGGCCTGCCTGCCCTCTGCCCAGCCCCCGCAATGGCCAACGAAGAGGCCCTCGAGGGCGATTCCGACCCATGGGTGAGTAGCAAGGGACCTGGGGTGGTCCCTGAAGCTTGGGAGGCCTCAGGGGAAGTCCCAGTCCTGCCTCCCAGTGCAGCGGCCAGCAGGTCCTCTGCAGAAATGAAACCAGTTCTGCCCCTGCTTAAAAATCCTCCACTGCCGCCAATCAGTTCAGGACTCCTGCTAGTCAGGTCCCTTCCTCACCCACATGTCTAGGCCTCCACATCTCTGGGCCTTTGCTCTTGCTGTTCTCTCCCCCTGACTTGCCTGCTCCCAGTTCCCCAAAGACAAACCTCCATTTGTCCTTTGAGGCTCTGCTCAAATGCTCCCCCTTTGTGGCATGTCAGGTCCTGGGTGCTCCCTGGTTTGTGTCAGCTGAGTGATGGCCCGAGTTCATGTGTGCTCTCCACCGGACCAGGACGTCCTGAGGAAGGACCTGACCTAGAGGAAGAAAATGAGAAAGGCCTTGGGAGTTGAGCACCTACTCTGGTCATTCACCTTCCATGTTTGATGAGATAGGATCTGTGTGCCACACTCCACGCAATAGGTATGTTTTAATGGTGTGTAGGTGTGAGAGTAAGACTTCAGAGTCAGACAGGCCTGGGTTCACACTCTGCCCTGCACTTGCTGACAGTCATCCTTGGGCTGGACTTCTCTGAGCCTCAGTTTTCCCATCCGTAAAATGGGAATGATACGTACTTCCTATGGGTTTGGGGGAAGCTTTGTCAACAAGATGAAGCTTGTAAGTACTTGCACTGCTTGGTCCATAATGAGTTTCTGTATGCAATATAGGTATCATTTTCAGGTGGGCAAACTGAGATTCAGTCCAGGGAAGCGCTTTCTCTAGGGCCCTGCACAAGTCAGTGGCCAAAAAGAGACCAGAGCTGGATGCCGGCCTCCAGCTCCACCCTTTGTTCTCCTCCCCTCCCTCTCTTAGCCCCCTGGGCCTATTCTGTTCCCCAGATTGGGGGAGCTTTGTTTGGGATTGTTTGTCCTAAGAAGTTTCCTCTGTGGTGCCACTGGTGACTCAGGGATCTGAGTCACCAGGAGGCCGAGGGCCAGGGAGGAGGAGGGAAAGGAGAGAAGGGACAAGGAGGGGGTCCCAGTTCCAGCTCTGGCTCTCCCACTGCCTGATCGAGTAGGTCAGAGAAGTCCCCCCCCTGTCCTGCTGGCTTCAGTGTCCCCAGGGGTGAAAGGAGATGTTGGGCTCTGGTAGGTGATTTCCAGTCCAGGCTGAGCTTCAGAATCCCAGGTTCCCGGGCCCCACCCCAACCCACAGACTCCGACGTGGGCGTGGGGCCTGGAGCTCCCCAGGTGATTCTGTGCACACCAGATCTGCAGAGTGTTTGGGAACGAGGCTGCTTGAGGCTACTACGGGCTGGGCCTCAGAGTGGTGGCTCAGCCTGACACTCCACTAACTCAGAGGGCCACTTCTTTGCTGAACGCTTCGTCAGAGTGGTACACAGGAAGTGCACAGGCTTTTCTCTTTTAAACAACTTTGTTGAAGTATCATTTAAGTAAGTTGTCAAAGTAAATTTATGTATAATTTATATACATAAATTCACCTGGTTAATTAATTCAGTGATTTTTAATACATGTACAGAGTTGTGCCTCCAGTCCCACAATTCAGTCTGAGAACATTTCCATGACCCCTGAAAGGTGCCTGCACCTGCTTGCTGGCAATATCCATCCCCACCCCATAGCTTGTCACGAATCTCCTGTCTTTCTGAATGCTCAGACCTGTGTGCACCCTGCAGCATCTCCCTTTCTGGCTGTGTGACCTCTTGTAGATTATTGCCCCTCTCTGAGCCTTGGAGTTCTCCTTAGTAGGAGAGGGAATACTGTTTATATTGTTTGAATTTTGTGAATGTGATGGAGTATATGCTGTATAGTAGGAGCTGGGGACGTGGGACATCTGTCCCAGGCACTGGGCTAAGCACCTTATTTCCCACAACAGCTCTTATTAGGTGAGTGTTAATATCATATCTGTTTTAGACTTAGAGAAACCGAGGCATTGAAAAGGGAGACCACTTTTCCCAGGTTGCATAGGTAATGGTGGGTAGGGTTGGGAGTCTGCCCCAGGGCCTGCCTGCCTTAACTATTCCACTGCAGATGGGAATCATGGCTCGAGGGACACCATTTGAGGACCCAGGGCAAGGGTATGGCACACAGTTTCAAGGAATAGGACCTGATACAGTGGACATGGGGTTTAAAAGATAGTGTGTAGTACAGAGTGCATATCATGTAATAGATGTGACCTGGTCCATGGAGCATGATCCAAGGAATGAGTGACATGGGACACAGTACATGGAACATGCATCAGAGTAGACACACAGGACAAGGCTTGAGGAGTGCAGGACCTGGTATAGGGCCCAGAGAGCGTGGCCTATGGAATGCTGGGTATGGTACAAAGTATGTGATGCAGGGACGTGGTACCCAGGGTATAGCGCTTGGGATTCAACAATGGGGCACAGGGAGACCTTTTCCATGTCAGTGCCCACGGCCCCAGCACGCAGTGGCAGGAGCCAATTTTCTCTTTCCACAAAGGCCTGTCTGTGTTTTGCCTCCTCCTCCCTGTCTCTTTGGATGCCAAAGAGTGGGTGTGTCCTAGAGGACTGGGGCCCAGAGTTCCTCCCACCACCCTACTTGCTCAGACAGGGGTCAAGGCTTGGGGCCAAGACTGAAGCTCAGGAAGAGCCTGCCAGACCCCAGATCCTGTCGCTCAGAGGCAGCTGTGAGCACCAGCGCTGGCCAGCCAGAGCCGAGTAATTTTCCTGTGAGCCGTGTTCCCTCCTGCTCCCCTCCTTGGCTGCTGCCGCTGGCTCTGAGCGCTGCATTCCAGTGCTTCGGGGAGAGAGTCAGCCTGCTGTTGGGGCGGAGGTGCAGAGAGGAGGCAGCTCTTAGCAGGCTGGTGGCTCCTGAGCCCTCCCAGCATCTGGCACTCACTCCTTTATCTTCTCACCTGCACAGGAGTCCCCAGTAGCCTAATGAGCTGAGGCTCGGAGAGGCCAAGAGCTTGCCCAAGGTCACACGAAGTCAGAGGCAGAGCCGAGGCTAGACCCCAGCTCTCCTAAAGGCAGGACACTGAGGATGTATAGCGGCAAGGTTAGGTGGCACAGAGGCTGCTGTTGGGGGGCGAGCAGGTGATGAGGCTGCAGGAGCACATGGGCAGCGCAAGGGCCTTAAGTGCCAAGCTGGAGAGTCCTGTCTGCCTTCAGTATGTGCTGGGGGCCGTCGAAGGGCCTGAGCAGGGAATAATGCCATCTCCAGGGATAATAGAGAGTCGAAGGCAGGGAGGAAGCTGGTGAAGTAGTTTCAGAGGAAAGATGGGGCCCCAGAACCAGGACAGTGGCTGGGTGGTGGGGGCGGGAGTGTGTAGGGTTGCAGCTCTGGCCTCAGGCCTATGTGCAGTCCTGGTGGGATGACCATGGGTAGGCCCTGCCTCTGAGAGTGTCCCTGGGGGTTCTGGAAGCACCCAGAGGAACAGGCACTTGGAGGGTGACGCTGGTGACTGGAGGTGTGGCCAGGAGAGGACCTCGGGAGAGAAGACAGCACTGTTCCAGTGCCCTGCTGGTGCCAGGCGCTGGGTTCTGTGTGCTGGATCGCAGTTAATTCTTCCAGCTAGATGCAGTTGTCCTCTGACCTGGGAAAGGGACAAAAGCATTCTGGTACCATGCTTCTGTTTATATTTAAGAGGGGAAAGTACTATAAAAACCTATTAAAAGGAAAAGGGTTAGTAACAATAAAAAAATATCTTTGAATCTCTGAAAGTTCTATTGAACTTAAGAATTTGAGAGCTTTGCAAAGAAATTCTAATCATGCTATAGCATGTGGGCTTTTTCTGTAACTGATTTTTACCACTGTGCTGGCAAGCCTGTGACATCATCTTGCCATTCAATACCCAAGGACACAGGCTCAGAGAGGTTGAGTCACTTACCCAGGGTCATCCAAGTAGTAGGTGACAGGGCTGGGATTGGATGGTGACTCCAAAGCCCTTGTTCTTTTGGATGGGGCAGACCAGAGGAAAGGGGAGTGTATCCTCAGGAGAGACTCGTGGAGGGGGTGGCATGAAAGGTAGGCCCCTGAGGTGCTGGCTCAAGGCCCTCTCCTGAGATGCCTCCCCAGCACCAGCACCAGCCAGCACCCTGGGTCTCTGGGCCTTGGCTAGGACCCTTCAGCACCACCCCCCTTTCTTTGGATGCAGGGACACAGAAGTAGAGGTCAAGGGTGGGTATGCAGACCAGTGGCCTGTATGTGTGCACAGCCTGGACACATGGTGGGGGCTCATCTTTGGATGTCATGGTTACTGAGCACCTGCAGTATGTCAAGCACGGTGCCCAGGACTCCCATACACCCCTCAGGATAGAAGTTGTCACCCCATTCTACAGAGGAGGAAATTGGAACTCTGCAGAAGGGCCACTTGCCACGTCCAAATGCACCCCAGATATTCCCTTCATTCTCTTGGCTAGGAGGTCACGCACCCCTCGCCCTGTTGGTCATTCTTGGCATCCTGAGCTTAAAGAGGCTCAGCCCCCTGCTCCTGGGGGAAGGAAACTGGTATTTTTTGAAACATCTGTTTTATGCCAGGCATGGTTCTAGGATCTTCCACATTTATGGTCTCATTCAGCCCTTTCTACTTGCCTTCAGGAAAGGCATTTGAACCTCAGTTTTATACCTAAGGAACTTCAGTCCCAGAAAGAGAAACTTACCCAGGCCCCTTTGTAGGTACAGGCTCTGTGCCCAGCTCCATGCTAAACCCCAAATATATTTTATCTTATCAATTCCCACAAGAGCCCTAGGAAGGGTGTATAACCCCCAGATGAGGACATGGAGGCTCAGAGAGCAGAAGCAACTTGCTCAGACCACACAGTCAGAAAGTGGTAGGTCAGGGACTGATACCCAGATTTTCCTGGCCAGGGCTTTTTCCACAGTCAGGCACATTGTTTTTCCCCTTCTTGGAAAGCCCTTCCGCTGTGGCGCGGGGAGCTGCCTCCCATGGCTGCTGCTCATTCCAGCTCTGGCCGGGACTTCTTAGGCCCTGTCTTCCCGGGAGGTTTGCTGCTGGAGACGCTGCGCCGTCTTCTACTGGTCCTGTGGCCACAGCGCCTGCACGTGGGCCTCCGTGTCCTGCTGCTGGTTTGTCTGTGCCTGGGCTCTCCTGCTGGTGGGCTACAGGGGGCCAGAGGGGCGAGGATAGTTGTTTGTCGCTCCTTACAGCCCAGGTGCTGGCCCGCGCCTGCCAGGACCAGCTCCTCCCACAGAGAAGGGGAGACAGAAGGTGAAGTGGGCCCTGGCAGGCAGGGCGCTGGGCTTGTACCCATGGTCAAATCTGGTCGCTTCCAGGGCACGGAATCGGGAAGTGGTGGGGCCTGGCCCCCTCTGAATGTCCTGTTCTGGCTCTCGGCACTAGGTGGGGTTGCCTCCGGAGGCTGGGAACAAGCCAGTGGCTTCGATCCCTGGGATAGTTAGTTTCCTGGAGGTGACTTCAGCCAAGCCCCACTGGCCGAGTCCCCAATGGATGTCTACATCCAGGACAGACTGTGCTGACATAGAAATCTAGCTGGCCCTTCCAGTGAGCCCTGTCATGTCATGGAGGCAGGCCTGAGCTTTGGCCTGGTCATCAAGAGACCTGGGTTCTCGGTCTGCTCTGCCAGGTACTTGCATGTGATTCTGAGAAGCCACCCTGTGGTCCTTGGTGTCATCACCTCCAAAGAGAAGATGGACTAATGAACGTGCTGCTAATGAGTCCTGCTTTGTGCAGTGTGCTCCAGCAATCTCGCTCCAGGGCTCCCAACTGTCCTGCAAGTGGGCATCCCTATTTACAAACAAGGGACCCAAGGCTGAGAGAAGGACAGTAACTTGCTCCACGTGACACAGCCCAGACCTGAACTCAAGAATCTCACTGTGGCACCTGTAACCTTTCTCCTGCCCCACTTGCTCTTATGTAGCAAGCCAGTGCTGAACGAAGGCCTCCCCAGAGAAACCAGACAGTTCAAGAAAAAAGGGACTCACTGTTGGGGAGCTCCTGCTGTGTGCCAGGCCTTGGGCCTCCTCACTGTCCTGTGAGCTACAAATCATCCTCCTATTTTATAGATAAGGAAACTGAGGCCCTGAACGTAAGTCCACAGGGCTCTCCAGGCCTCACTGAGGCCCTGCCAGTTTCACTGGGTATCATGACTGGTTGTCCCTGTTAACTGACCATTGTCCCAATTAGCAAAATTCCGGCCAGAGGGATGGGTGTTCCCATGAGGACCCAGAGAACAGCAGTGATCCAGAAAGCAAATAAGCTTTGAGAGGGCTTCCCATGAGTGCCGGCTTCTGGGAAATCAAGAACAACAGTGTTTGGGGTGAAGAGAAAAGAACAGGGCGGTGTCTCCTAGGCTGGCCAAGGCCTTTTGTACACGGTGGCCAGGGGTGGAGGGTGAGGTCATCTCCTCCAGACTCTGGTAGCTGCCCCGGGAGGCCCAGAGAGACACAGAAACTAGCCTAAGGCCTCAGAGGGAGCAAAGCTGGAGCTGGCTGTGGGGATCCTGGGACAAACGACAGGGGAGGGACGTGAGCTGTACAGCTCCTTCCTGGGGCAGACACCAAAAAGCTGCCTACTGTCTGTGTGGCACTGGGAAAGAACCAGGAGCACCCAAGATCCGAGGTTAAGAGGACATCTGAGGTGTAGAGAAGGGAAGGGACAGGGATGCGCTTATATAGTGAGTGGTGGCAGAGCCAGGCTGCCTCCCAAATCACAGGAATATACCTGACCTGAGTGCCCATGAGTGGCATAGAGTGTAGGTGCCACAGTCCATCTTTCACTCAGTGGCCACAGCCTGGGGGTCCTCCTAGGACATGCCTTTGTCCTGGGTGCTTACCCAGGGGTGTGGAGGGCTGGAGGCTTTCCTGATGTGGCCTCCTGCCCTGACCTGGGAGGTGTGGTGGGGACGGCTGCTCCAGAGACTCCTGGCTGCCAGGCTTGGCTGGGGCTTGACTGGTTTATCAACTATAACCCTTTACCCGGAAAGGCACTGTTGCTCCCTGCCTAGGCCGGACGGTGCCAGGAAGTCCTGCTTGATCTCCCCAGACTGGTGGGGACAGGAGCCAGCCACACTGCGTTTGAGTCTCAGCAATGCCTCTTACTAGCTGAGAGACCCTGAGCAAGTGACTGGACCTTCCTGAGTGTCAGTTTTCCCGTATGTAGAATGAGAACTTTAAAAACTCATTTCCCTGGTTGCTGTGAAGAGACTGAGTCTTGGACCCCCTACCCTCTTCCTTCCCTCTCTTCTCCCAGAGATGTCTGGGCCCCGAGGAGGGGTGGCATGCTACTACTGGTGGTGGCGGTGCCCCCTGCAGGCCAGGGGCCCTGGACAGTCAGATTCAGAAGGACTTGTAGAGGTGACGTAGTCAGTGCCATTTTCAGATGGGAGACCTGATGCTCAGAGACATGTAGGCTCTGGATGTGGTTGCACAGCCAGTATCTGGGAATGTTGGAGCTGGACTAGCACAGGGGCCTACCCCATCTTTTGCAGTGGAGACCCCGAGGCCCAGAGGAGGATAGTGACTTGCCCAAACTCACCCAGGAAATCAGTGGCAGAGTCGGGCCTAGCACTGGGGCCTCTTCTTTTCTACCGAGGAATCTTTCTCCTACACTCAAGTCCACCCCCCTACCCCTGAACTCACATCATCTTTCAGTCTCCACCATCACTGCCCTGTAGTGAGAGTCCCCAGGCTGTGGGCTTTTCGAGGGCAGGGCCCAGGGCCTGTTCACCGGGTCTTCAGTGCCTAGGGCCCAGGCCCCAGAGCTATGAGGTCTGCAAAGCTGCAGGGCCTTTGTGATCATTAACCTGAGAGCCAGCGACCCTGGGCTGCTTCTCAGACCCCTGGGGCCAAGGCCAAGCCAGGCAGCCCTCTGTTAATCACCAACTGAGGAGGTCAGGGCCTCGCTGCTCTAAGAAGGGGCTCTAAGAAGGGACGGCACAGTGGTCTCTCTGGGGTCTAGGGTGACAAGGAAAGTTCTTCCTACTTGTTTGGATTTTCCAAATTGTCCAATGAGCAGGAGTCACTTTAAGCATATTTTTTAAAGGTATTATTTCTAGGCCAGTGTTTTGTTAAAAACAAAAAAACAAAACCACCACATTAGATACATACTTGTAAATTGTTTTTGACCAACCCTGCAGCAAGTTTTTTATTTTAAGCAAGTAGACTGAGGTATAATTTACATACCATGACAATTCACCCCATTGTAAGCGCACAGCACTCTGAATTTTAGCACATTTTTCAGTTGTGTAATCACCACCATGATCCAGTGTTAGAGGCTTTTATCACCCTCACATGTTTCCTCCCGTTTGAGAGAGAAATTCTCTTCTTCATTCCTTTCACGCAAACTGCCTTAACAGTTTGCTGTTTGCCTTCCTTGACTTTTTAGGGATGTATGCAAAAACAGATATCCTTATACAAAAGAGGAAAGGAGCCAAGAGTTATACAATCTGCTTTTTGCCCTTGGAGGTCCCTCCGTGGTTATTGAGTGCCTACTGTGTGCCAGGTCTGGCTCATTGTGTTTTCACAGCTGCAGAGTGGGCCATTGTATGGTGGCCCTGTAATTTATTTAACCGGAAATTTGGGTCCCTTCCAGTTTTCCTCAAACAATGCTGCAGTGAACATCCTTGCACTTATATTTTTGTGTCCCTTTGTAAGTAATTCTGAAGAAAGTGGATCTGTGGTTGCATTGTGTGTTTTCAATTTGGATAATCAAATTGCTATCCAGAGAGGTGACAGCTTGTTTATGCTTCCATCAGAGCATATGAGAACTTTGGGGTTTGCATAATGCGCCAATCTTCCAAAATGCCTAAGGAGAGGGAAGGGCTCTCTGAATCTAGGCCCTAGCAGGCCCACTGCAGGCTCCGCAGGCCCTGAAAACTCAGCATCTCAGCTTGTTTATGCTTCCATCAGAGCATATGAGAACTTTGGGGTTTGCATAATGCGCCAATCTTCCAAAATGCCTAAGGAGAGGGAAGGGCTCTCTGAATCTAGGCCCTAGCAGGCCCACTGCAGGCTCCGCAGGCCCTGAAAACTCAGCATCTCTCTGTGACTACCCTCCCCCGACCCCAGACAGGGACTCCTCCACATGGCACGTGGGTCCCTGTGACTCCTGCTGCCCTCCCACCTCATCTCTTGCTCCCTGTGTTTCGGACTGGACCCCTCCACTCTTGGCTGCCCGTGGCCCATGTTTGCTTACCCTTTGCCCATGCTACTCCCTCTCCGAAAATGCCTTTTCTTCATCTCCCTCCTCCCTGTCCTTCAATGCCCAGGTTACAAGTCCCTTTCTCCACAAAGTCTTCTTAGAATCCTTACTATCTGGAATCATCTTCACTCTGTGTGTGTTCCCTGAGCCCTTTATCTGCCCCACAGACCCCAGTAAGCAGAGGGAAGTTGAGGAGGATGGAGGGCGAACTTGAGCCTGGTTAGACGGAAGCTGGGTTCCAGGAGGCGCTGGGATGGGCGACTACAGCTGTGGGGAAGGGGGATGCGAACTCCCGTTTACCTGGTCGTCAGCCAGGCCGTGTTCACACACAGAGACTGACTTAATCCTCAGCCACTGAACTGCCCCATTAGGGCATCTCCTGTAAGGAGACGAGGTGACGGAGGCAGAGGAAAGGAAAATAACTTACACACAGTGGAGGTAGGAACCAAAGCCACAGGCCTCCAACCCCCCAATTCTCTTTCCTGTCATCTCACTGAGCTGTTGGGAGAGGGGGAGTTCTGGGATGCAAAGAGACCTCGGAAATGGAGAAGTTGAGTCCAGTAGGGTGGTGGGAGGAAGCGGAGAGGGGTTGGTGGGACTAGGGGAGTCTGAATCACACTTCTAACCCAATGACTGTGCCTTGGGAGTGGAAGGGTGGAGGAATGGGAAGGGGGTCTAGGAGTGGGGAAAAAACTTAAAGCCTTGTCTTCTCAGGGGGGAGCCAATGGATAGGACCTAGAACCACCCCCTCAAAAAAAAACAAGACAAAATTAAAAAACTGAGAACAACTACAAGAAGCAATAGGCGGTGTTACTTATGAAGGTAAACCCTGAAATCATCAGCCAAAGGGGGTGATAGAAGTGGTTGCCCCTGGGGAGCAGTAAGTGGGGTTGAGAGGGAACAACTTTGTACAAATACATTAAGTCTTGATAAAAATAAACATTTTAAAAAGAAAAACTTTTTTGATTGTCCAATCACTGTTCTTTATACCTGAAACCATATACCGAAGAAAAAGGAATAAAAACTTTTTAAAAAGAAGGAAAGAAGGGGTGGTCTTGACTTAAGTAAAACCTGCAGTTGCAGGAGGTAAGAGGTCTGCCTGCCCCTTCCTGAGTCCTGTTGGCTCAGGGGTCCAGTCTGCCCCTAGCGGGTGGCAGCTGCCTGCTGTCTAGGTGGACAGGCCACCCCAGAGGACCTGGGTTCAAATCCTGCCTGTACCATTTCCTAGTGGTGTGCAGGTTGATTGTGTATTCTGCACGCAGTTTTCCCCTCTGTAAGATGGGGCTGTCCCTACAGCCGCTCTCTAAGGATAAAGATGTTACCATGCATGGAAAGCCTTCAATAAATGCTGGAGACGTTAGGTGTGGATGCGGCAGGGGTCTTGCGTGGGTCACACGGGAGGCTAAGCAGGTCTTCCTGCCTTTCGTGAATGCGCCCATTTAGTGTGCACAGAGTTAGTGTCTGCTGTATGCCAAGCTCTGTGCCTGGTCTCCGCCCCCCTGAGCTGGGGGGTAGGGTGGGGAGGTAGGGGTGGCCGCACCCAGTCGGGTCGTCCCGGTCCCGGTGGGAACCCCGATATCTCCAAAATCCAGGCCAGGTCCCCGCCCCTGCCTGGCCCCGCGGGGCTCGGCCCTGCCCCTCGCCCTCCTTGCGGGGCGGTTCCCGCTCAGGCGGGATGGGCCAGCGGCTACTTAAGGTCGGCGACTGGGAGGCCGCGGCTGCCGCTGGGTGTCCTGCAGTCTTCACAGCCATGGCTCCGCAACGCTCCGCGCCCGCGATGCTCGGCGCGCTGGTCCTGGCGCTGTGCGCGCTGTCGCCGCCGGCCACTGCGGCCGCCGCGTCTCAGGGGGCGGCCCCGGCACCGGCGACCCAGGGGCGGGTGAGTGCCCAGGGGGCCCGGGGGCTCCCGGAGTAACTCTCTATTATAAGTTCTTGCAGATACAGCACTAGAAAAAGGGGAGTAATTCAGGTCTAGAATGGAAAAACTGTTTTGTTGCTTTGTAAGTATCTCTGGCTGCCTCCGGGGCTCCCGTGGATGGGGGTGGGAGCCTCGGGACCTGGCTGCTTCCCTTCCCGGAGGCTAACCACACCTTGGCCGGATTTCTTTTTCCTCATAGCTTCTGATTTCTTACCCGTCCCTGCCGCCTGATTTCCCCTCATTCTCGTCTAGTGTCTCTTTCCCTCTGCCTGATTTCTCTCTTTCCTGCTTCTCAATTCTTCCATTTCAGATTTCTCTTTTTCCTCTGATTTCTCTCTCCCTCTGCACTATTTTCTCCCTCTGCCTTGTATGATCTCATCCCTGCCTGCTTATCATCATTACGGTTGTTTATTTTCTCTGTCACTTCTCTGTTGCCCTTTTGTGTCTCTCCACCCCTCTGCCTGAGTTCTCTCTGTCTGGTTTCTCAACCCCTCCCCCCAGATCTGTTCTCCGGCCAGGTGACCTGTGCCTGCTCATTTCTGCCCTTTGGCCCCAGGCTAACAGTCCCACTCTGCTCCATCTCGAACCCTCCTGCATGTCCTTTCCTCCATCTTTGACCAAACACCTTGTCTCCAACAGGCTCCCGCAGACCCTGGCTGCATCCTCTCTGCCTTTTCCAAGAAATGGAATTTGGGGGTGGGGTGCTGGGGGGGCAGGAGGGAGGAGGCAGACAGCTCAGGAGGCCTCTTGGGCTAAGTCTTTTAGACCCTCCTTGGGGGTGCGGTGGGGACATGGATGGGGCGTGGGAAATCTCCCCACTTCTAAGAGCAAAAGCAAACAAGTTGTGCGATGTTGGGCCAGTCTCCTCCCCTCTTTGGGCCTCAGTTTCCCTATCTGCAGAATGGGGTTGAATGATGAGCTCTCTTAGGACCCTTTTAGTTCTAAGAGCCACTGAGGATGCTGGAAGGGAACATATTGAACCCCTGGGGACCCCCAGATTTACCATTTCCATCTGAGGGGGTCTCCCCGCGTTCCCAGAGTTCATGTTCTTAGAGCCTGGGGCAATTCCTTCTATACCATTTCCTAGCTGGGGGTCTTTGGCAGAGTCGCTTCGCTGCTCTGTCGCTCAGCTTTCCCAACCAATTGGCACTAAGAAGGGAAGAAAAGAGGTAGCACCCTTTGTCCCCCCATCACTGGAGAGCTGAGTAGGAGAGGCAGATGCTTGGCCAAGGACAGGGTTTGGACCCTAAACTCTGCCCTGCTTGCTCTCTCATCAGACAGGGCTTGTAGAAGGGTTAGACTTGCCTTGGGGGGTGGGGAGAGTCAGAGGCTCAAATGAGATGCTCTTGGTGCTGGAAAGCACCCTCCCTCGCGCCCCGGGGTCTCTCCCTGCCGGCCTCTGGCCCTGCTCATGCTCTGCCCTGTCTCTTCCAGCCCAGCAGCATGGTGGTGGAACACCCCGAATTCCTCAAGGCAGGAAAGGAGCCTGGCCTGCAGATTTGGCGTGTGGAGAAGTTCGACCTGGTGCCTGTGCCCCCCAACCTTTACGGAGACTTCTTCACAGGTGACGCTTATGTCATCCTGAAGACGGTGCAGCTGAGGAATGGAAACCTGCAATACGACCTCCATTACTGGCTGGGTGAGGCCAGACCCCACCCCCATAAAGCACAGCCCTTTGAGATGTGGTTTCCAGACAGCCCCATGGGAGCTAAGTGACTACTGAGCATCAAGTATATGCTAGGCCCTTCTCTGGGGATTACAGCTCCCCAGGCTCCAGAGCCAGCCTGCTTGAGTTCGGAGCCCAGCTCTGTCCTTTGGCAAGTCACTCAGTGCCTCTATAAAGTGGCCATGTTGGTAGCACCCACTATCTCATAGGGGTGTTGTGAGGGTTAAACGAGTTAAAGTTAGTGTGACACTCAGAGGTGACTTGGGGACTCTGGGCCCCCTCCATAACTTCCCTGGCCTAGCTCCAGCCATGCCCCAGTTTACCTTTCAGAGGTGCAAGCCTGGCGTTGCTGCCACAGCTCTGCTGTGTGACTTTATAAGTCCTGCCCCCTCTCTGAGTCTGTTTCCTGATCTGAACTGATGCACAGCAGGGTTGAGTGAGTGCAGGGAACAGGTAAGGGAGGAGAATGTAGGGGGATATGTTGGAGCTGGAGGACTCTTAGAGACCATTGAGTCCGGCCCCCGTCTTCCCATTATACAGATGAATTAACTGAGGCTCGTGCAAGGCAGGGGCTTGCCCAGCTTCTACCGTCAGGCCAGCCAGCACGGTGCTGGGGGCTCTGGACTCCTCCTCCATAGGAGGCTGGGACTTCTCTGGAACCCAGGCTTACGCCGCTCTGATGTCCCCTAGGCAATGAGTGCAGCCAGGACGAGAGTGGGGCGGCTGCCATCTTCACCGTGCAGCTGGACGACTACCTGAACGGCCGAGCTGTGCAGCACCGTGAGGTCCAGGGCTTCGAGTCAGCCACCTTCCTCGGCTACTTCAAGTCCGGCCTCAAATACAAGGTGGGTCCCCGGTGGCAGGGACAAATGTACCACTGAGAAGGCTCACTCGGGCCCAGTCTCCTTTCAGCCTTGTGGGGCCATGTGGGCAGATAGGTCAGAGCACGGGCTTTGCAGTTGGCCAGCCCTAGGTTTGAATCCTGTACCCTTCCTACTCTGTGACCTTGGACAAATCACACTTCCTCTCTGAGTCTCTGTTTCTTTATCTTAAAATGAAGAGAAGAAAATTCCCTATCACTTTACAGGGTTGTCTTTCTAGCTACAGCAGAAAGGGGTGAGTCATGGGTGGAAACTCAGCCACTCACTTGTCCTGGCCTTGGGCCTAGTCCTGTTTCTGCACCCCTTAGTTCTTGCCCCCTGCCAACAAAGGGTTCCATGTTAGGTATTTAAAAGGGTGCCCTTGATCACATTCCTCTTCCTGTTCATTAGAATCCTCCTTGAACTTGAATTCTAAGGAGTCTGAACCAACACAGATCTCTCCTCCAGGCCCCAGCCAGGTAGAGCTGAGCAAAATCAAGCCGGGAGCCCTGAGAGGCTGTGCCCTAATATGCTGTGTGCCTTTTGGCAAGCCACTTGGCCTCCCTGAGCCTCCCTTTCTTCTTTGGGTACATGAGAGCCTGTTATACCTGCCCTTCAGGCTTTGGAGAGGATTTGGTGAAGGTGTAGCTGGAAAATGCCTTGCAAGGGGCTTGGCACCTCAGAAGGTCTCAGGAAAAGCTGGAGTTTTGCAAAGCTGAGGTTCTCTTTGGTCAGGATAGAGAGGGGATCACAAGCTTTGATAGCCAGATGGACCTTAATGTTAGAGTCCAAATCTCTTATTTTCAGGGATAGAGGGGAAACCAAGGCACAGAGTGATTAAGCAACTAGCCTAGGGTAACACAGCAAGTCAGTCCCAGAGGTGGGACCAGAACCCAGATCTCCCAGCATTCTTTTCACTACACCAACCTATCTCTCAAGCCAAGTCTGTATCGCTGAAGTGTGTGATTTTATGGAAGTCATTGTCCCTCTCAGGGACTCAGGGCCCTTTTTGTCAACAGGGTGATGACCCCGTCTGCCCAGTGAGGCACAGGGAACTGGATGATGGGAACGTGCTAGTGAGGCTGAGATAGTAAAGGACAGGGTGTGTCCTGGGAACGGGGCCTCAGCCCCAGGCTGGGCGGAGCTGGGCTGGATTCCCTGGAGCTCACCAGCGCCCCCTTTCTGCCGGTTCACACGTGCCCACAGCTCCTCCTGCAGAGCTATCCAGCTCTATCTTCTTCCTAAGTCCCATTCTGGGGCTGTGGTACCTTGAAGAAGGAGAGGTGAGAAGGTTGGAACCCTGACCTAAAGAAGTACCTGACCTTCTTGCAGCTGCTGGAGCAGGAAGTGGATAGAGCAGATTGAGGTTCTGGTCCCAAGGCCACCCCTCTAACTGCGAGGCTTTGGCTAGTTGTGTGCCTCTGGGTGTGTGCTCTCTCACACATTCCCCGTTTGGGATTCATTCAGCAAACATTTATTGATTACGTAACAAGTGCCTCCGTATTGTTGCTGTTGTGTGGACAAGGGAAGCAACTTGCACAGCTGGTAAGAGACGGAGCCTAGGTGTGAAGGGCTAGCATGGAGCTGGTTCAGTGTGGACATTTCAAGGTTCCCTGGTCTGTGATCTTAGCTCAGATCAGGCTTAGGAATCTGCATGTTTAGCAAGCCTCTCCCCCCTTCTGGGGGTTCTTCCAGGATGTTCTTGGGCCATAATCTGAGGAATGGGTTCCCAAGCCAGGCCCAGATTTGAGACTTCAGTCCTGAAATTTCCTGGCTCCTGATACAAATGTGAGATCCCAGGCTGGTCATGTTTTCCACCTTCTGCAAGCCCTTGGGCTGCCCCCGCACTTGGCAGGCTCAGCCTAGGGTTCTCGGCCTGGAGCCCTCATCAATTATACATCCCCAAGGAGCAGAGCTTGTTATGCAAGACTTGTTCCTGTGAAAGCCTGCACCTCAGAGCCAATTCTGTCCTCTGGTGTGAGAAGGGGCAGGGAGGGGACAGGAGGTACTAGAAGGGGCTGTCACAGGGCCTGGTTCATCTTGTTCTGCAAGCCCCAAATCCTTTTTGAAAAAGTCACTGTGCTTTCAGAATCCATTGATCCCTCCTCCTCCTCCTCTTCATTTTCCTTCTTCTTTTTCTTCTTTCCTCCCTGACTTCAGACAGAACCCTAGAGACCCCTTGGGGCTGGGTTATTTGAAACCTTTTGTTCAAAGAGAATCTGGGCCAATTGATACTGGAAGACCCTGGCCTCAAGGAACACAATGGGAACTCCCAGCCTCAATCACTCGTTTTTCTTTGTTTGATAAACAGTTTAACATTTAAAAAATGTAAACCTTTATATATATTTTCCTTCCTCTGACTACAAGAATGATACAAGCTTATTGTAAAATGTCAAACATTATAGGAATATAGATTTTCAGAAGTAAAACCCCCCATGAGTCTACTTTTAGAAACTTACACTGAATGGTGGATAATGTCTCTCTCTATGTGAACATAAAGATATGTATATTCATAGAGATACAGAACTATCTATATATATATGATATGTGTCATCACTTTAATTTGGAAAGTGGCTTCTAAAACAATTTATCCCATTAAGTTTTGTTCAAATAATTTGAGGCTAGTTTCTACCCCTGTAATGATTAGACCATACAAAGTAATAAGTAATCCTAAAGATTATAGTACAAATAGTAACAAATAGTAAATATTTCAAAAAATTCCTGCACCGTGCATTTGTAGATCTACTGTTTTCTAAGAGCTTTCTTTTATTATTTTGTTAACTTGTCTCTTCAAGTCTAATTTCTTCTTAGATCAGGAAAGTTCATTAATCAGGAAATGCATGCCCACAATTATTAGAAATCAAGTATTCTTTTATTTTGTAAATCTATATACAGAGAATTTATTGGAACCAAAGTTTATGACAAAAAAAAAAAACTTTAAAAATGTTTCTGTTTTTTTAAAATAACAGACAAAAGGCATGCTTGAACAAATAAAATACTTTAGAGATGTATGAAAAAGAAGTTAAGGGTCCTTCTCTTCCTCCATTTCCTTTTCTCTGAGGAGTCCATGGAAACAGTCAAACTTTTCAGGTCCACTGCCCCTTTACCTCCAGTTGAATGAAGTCCCCAGGTCAGGGCTGCCCACAGACACTCGGGAATTACTGGGCTGGCAGCCTTGAGAGTGGCTGGGTCCCTGGAACAGTGAGCTTGAGGGTAAAACCCAACACTACCACCAACTAGTAAGATCCATGGGCCCTGGACTTAACTTGTTTGTGCCTCAGTTTCTTTGCCTGTGAAGTGGGGTAATGAGAATCTCCACATGGGGGCGTGTCAGCAGCACATTGCCTGTCCATAAAGCGGGTGCCCCAGCCCTTGGCAAGGACTTAGTGAGTGGCATCCCATTACCAGGTGAGCACAGGGCGGTTCACCTTTCCCCCCAAGCTGCCCTTCCTCATCTGCTCCCCAGCAGGAGGGCCATTGAAGCAGGGCAGGAGGAAAGGCCCTTTGAACACCTTGGCAACCCTGCTGAGCCCCAGAGGATGCTCTTGAAAGGTCTCATGCTGGTACCAAGAAAGGACACTAGGGGACGCTCCACTTGAAAAAAATACAGTATTCCCTCACCACGGGTATTACGTTCTAGACCCCCTCCCGCAATAGGTGAAAATCCGCGAAGTAGGAGCCTTACATTTTAGTATTTATATATATTTTAAGGCTTTATAAACCCTTCCCACACACTTCTAAACCGTTCGCAGTCCCTTATTAACCGTTCCCACTCCCTTATTAACCTTTTCCACACTTTTATAAACATCACTTATGTTTTTAAACATATTCTACACTCTTACACCTACGTGACTTTAACAACATATGTATACAGTACCGCAAAATCCCACGATATAGCGAAAAATCTGTGAGAAATAATTAAATATAGTATTTTTAAAAATCCCACGGGACAGTGAGGCCGTGATATAGAGAGGGACTACTGTAATTTCTACTTGAAAGACTGCTCTGAATGGTGGCTTGTTTCTGCCTCTCATCCTGGGTGACCCTAGTGACCTTCGCTCTAAGAAAGCATGATGTTGGGGGAAGAACCTTTAGATTCGGTCACACATGAGTTTGAATCCTAGCTTCAGCATTTACTCCCTGTGAGATCTTGGGCAAATCCCTCTACTTCTGGGCTCTATTTTTCTCATCTGTAAGATGGGGCTAATGACACCTGTCTCAGAGACGACACATGCAAAATGCCCAGCACTGTGTGCATTTTCGTTTCACAGACACTTCCATGTTGCTACTGTGTATAGACATAATAGGAGCCCAATGAGAACTTGCTCCTTTTGTCCCCTTGCTTTCATGTAGTCTGTGTGGCGAGGATCAGACTTGGCTTCATTCTGTAAAGTGAGGCAGCAAAGTGGGGCTGCATTTCTGGCTTTAGTGGAAGCCCTTCCTCCTCTACCCCCATGGAACCCTTTTCTTGAAGAATATCTTCAAAGACTAGAGTTCCTTAGAATATCCCCTGGGAAATGCTGGTTTTGAGAAAGTAACGTTTGCAGCTTTGTGACCCAGGGAAATGGCCCCAAAGGTCTTTGTTAAATTCAAAGAGGTGGCAGCAAGGTGGTATGGCATCTGCTGGAAGGCCACTAGTTCATAGGCCAGAATTTCCTTTAACTCAACGCTATTCCTTTCCCCATATCTGCTCCCCTGGACCCCACCCCGCAGACTGACACTGTCTCCTTGACCCAACAGAAAGGAGGCGTGGCATCAGGATTTAAGCACGTGGTACCCAATGAGGTGGTGGTGCAGAGACTCTTCCAGGTCAAAGGGCGGCGTGTGGTCCGTGCCACTGAGGTGCCTGTGTCCTGGGAGAGCTTCAACAACGGCGACTGCTTCATCCTGGACCTGGGCAGTGTGAGTCCTGCCCTGCCTCTTCCCAGGCCTGACTCTGGGGGGGCGGGCACACCCATGTTAGCACATGCAGACACAGACAGGGAAAGCCACAGGCACGGTAGCCCCATGCACACACGTGCTCTATACATGAGTCAGACACACCTGCAAAGCCTTGGGTAGAGGTGTGCCTGGGCTCATAGGCTCCCACACTATAGACTGAAGCCTGTCATGCTTGTGGGCACAGACCTCCTGCACAATGTATTCAGGCTTCGATTGACATGTAGGCTCCCTGATACCTTGTGTTCATATGCACATCTCATGTATCCTTTTACATATAGTCTCTCACTTAAAAATGCATGGCAGGCATGTGCAAAAACTAGTCTCTTGCCCACTGGGCATGGACATGGCCACCATTATGAATGCCTACACATGTAGATTTGGTGTGTTGTTCAAGGACCCTCATATGTATGTGTCATGTGCAGTTGCACATGAACACTTGTATATGGCAGTGTGTATGGGATGCACTTCCCCAGGCCCACCTTACAGATGTGTGATGCTTTGTACCCATTTCTCCCCAAATCCACGTGCCCTCATACCTGCAAACGAACATGGACAGACATTGCACTCCAACATCATGTATACACGTGGTGTAATGTCCATGCAAGTGCAGCACACACTTATTTAGTGTAAGCTTTTCATTAAGGTAGAGTGTGTGAATCCGGAGTGCACAGCTCTTTGGATTTCAGAAAGTGAACACACCGTGTAACAACACCTGGATCTAGAAACAACATCGCCAGGTCCCAGAGAGCCCCTCCTGTCCTCTTCCAGTCCCTTCACCCTCAAGGATAGACTCCACCCTGAACTCTCTCAATAGCACATAGTAGTTTTGCCTATTTTTGAACTTCATACACCTGGAAGCTTTCTATTTTATATTTGACTTCTGTGCAACGTTCTGCTTCTGAGATCCATCCATATTGTAGATTGACCAGTCTCCTTGCTCTACAGATTCGATTGGCTGGATATGCCACAAAGTATTTATATGCTTCCTATTGCTGATGGGCACTTGGGGTAGCTCCTGGTGAGGGGCTTTTACATGCGGTGCTACTCCGATGTCCTTACACAGGTGGACATCTGGATGCACTTCTGTTGGGTCCCTTTCTCGGGGAGGGATTGTTGGCTCATAGGATATCAATAGCCTGAGCATTAGTAGCTATGGCAAGGTGGTTTTCCAAATTGGTTGTACCAGTTTCCACTCTCACCAGCAGGCAAACGTTTTTATACACATGCTCTGTGCAGTTGTGTCTATGTAAAACACATACAACAGCCATGCACTCACACAACCTGTTGTACCCGAGTGATACTGCTTGTGCTTGGATGTGCGCATGTGCACGCCCTGCTGGCACACACTCACTCCATAGTCTCCTCCTTCCCTTATCACTGGGCAGGGCTCATAGGAAGGCTGGGACACTGCCTTACATGGAGTCCCTGTCTTACAGGATATATATCAGTGGTGCGGCTCCAACAGCAACCGATTTGAGAGGCTGAAGGCCACACAGGTGTCCAAGGGCATCCGGGACAACGAGCGGAGTGGCCGGGCCCAAGTGCACGTGTCTGAGGAGGGTGCTGAGCCTCAGGCAATGCTCCAGGTACTGACAGCCACATCCCGGGAGTGCAGGGTGGGCGCTGAGCATGGCGACAGGGTGCTCTTCACGTCCTTCCATTTCCGAGGCAAGTTTGAGTTGAATTTGCTTTGCTACCAAGCTGGCACTCTTTAGGAGGGGGGAAGAGCAGCTTCCCCAACAGCTCCCAGACTCCCCCGAGAGGTGGGCTGGAATCCACAACCTGGTGTGTGCTGGGGATGTGAGCTGCACCCTCCCGCGGGGAGGGCCAGATCCTCAAAAGGAGCTGAGGAAGAGGGTCTCAGCCTCTCTTGAGGACAAACCTGGTGCTGGAGCCAGGTCAGAAAAATACAACAGAAACCCAGTCCCCTCTTTTCTCTTCGACCACTCCTGGTAGTTTATGGCCCATTGAGTCAACTGCATGACGTGATTGTCAGTCATTTTGCTTTGTGAACATATCAATAGAGGCAACTCCACCAGGAAAGAGGGGACTGTGAGCTCTGCCCCATGCCACTTAGCTCCTGCATGGAGGTGTCGCGTTCTGGTTTCTAGGAAGAGTAGGAAGGCGAGTGTGAGGAGGAGGAGCCCGGACACAGCCGTGGCTTGGGAAGGGTAGTTGCTGGGGCTGTGGAGGCTAGGGGTGGCCAGAATGGAAGAGTGAAATAGGGAGCCGCAGGTTCAAATTCTGCTTTGCCACTTCATAGCTGGGTGCTATAAAGTCACTCCATCTCTCTGGACTTCTGTTTCCTCCTCTGTGAAACGAGACTGATAATTTGTGCCACCCAGCGTGGGTGTGAGCACCAAAGGGACTCCTTGGAGGCATGGGTCGGAAGGTGTGTTCATTAGCTGTGGTCCTCCTTCTTGGACGGCCTAGGGGGAGATGGTAGAGTAAGTATCTGAAGGACTGTCCTGAGGGCAGAGGAGCAGGGCTGATGTGGTTGAGCTCTGCACGCGAGAGACACGTGAAGAGATGCAGGATGTCTTTGGAGGGGTTTGTCCCCTAAGTGGAGGGTCACCGTGGATGCCCGTGTGGTCCCTGCCTGCCTGCGGAGGGGTCTCTGTCAGGAGCTTGGGCCCCTCCCTGGGGAAGGAGGCTGCTAGGAGCTCATGACCCCCCTTTTTCCCATCTCTCCGTCTCTGCAGGTGCTGGGCTCCAAGCCGACTCTGCCTGAGGGTACCGATGACACAGCGAAGGAGGACGCAGCCAACCGCAAGCTGGCCAAGCTCTACAAGGTGAGCCTCAGCTGTTCTGTCCCCTGGGGTCAGGGACAGGGCAGCGGGGGCTCAGCCTTCCTGAGCTCCTCTGTGTGGGACCCAGTTCTAAGCACGCTTGGGGGGCTGGGCTTCTGCATGTCCCCAGAGGACACCCATCATTTGCCTTCGCCTCCTGCACCGAGGACAGGGGAAAGCCATCAACTGCAGATGTATCTGTGTCATGCTCATCTGTGCGACTTGGCGGCGGGTGTCCTCTCTCTGGAACTCAGTTCCCTAGTCTGTAAAGTGGGGAGAAAGGCAGTCAAGTGAACTTTCCAGGATGTCTGGGAGTCCACAGAGAAAACTGACGGGAAAGTGTTTGGGGAAAAAAAGTACATGGGGAAATACTACAGAAATGGACCTGTGTTTGGAGGGCAGGTTGTGGTTAATGACTTTATTTATAATTTCCTCCTCGTGATTTTAAAGACTGAATTGAGGCTGCTGTTGAGCTCAGGCCCTCTGGCCTGTGTCACTGTGATGCTCGTGTTGTGACCTGGGCTTATTTGTGAAACAGAATGGGGCACAACTTTTCATAACCTCCAAAGAAAAACCACATTAGTGATTTTTATTCTGATAAAGTAATACATGTTCACTGTAAAAATAAAATATTAAGCAATACAAAATATATATAAAGGTACAATATACAGACAATGTAGTATAGAATTGTACACTTGAAACCTGTGTAATTTTATTAACCAATGTCCAACAAATTCAATGAAAATTAAAAATTATATATATAAAAAAAAGAAAACTTTTACTGGTTTAAGATAACCAGTACTATTTTTAGATGTGTTTTAATTACGGAAGTAACAATAGTCAAATAAAAATAAATTGGCTTCTCCTCTTTCCCTCTCTGTAGGTTACCATGGTTACATAGTTACCATTTAGTGAAAGGAAATCTAGATCACATCTTTCTTTGTCTAATTATATACTTTTCCATCTCTACTTGATATGAATGGATCCAAACTCTTCATGCTGTTCTCCCTTCAACATGGTCATGAATGCCCTTCTATACTAGAGACCCATGTGACCCTTTAGAACAGCTCTGTGGTGCTCTATTTTAGGAGCATAAGGATTTCAGCACATCCCTAATGATGGACTTTAGGGGACGCTTCCACTTTTTCGGATGCCAAGCAGTCCCTCTGTGCACCTCTGCTAACTATGGAGTAGAGCAACTTCCCAGACATCATCACAGGCTGAATAGTGAGTCGGTGATTGAAAATACCGGTTCTGGACTCAGACTGCCTGAGTTCGAATCCCAGGGCTGGTACTCTGGGTGTGCAGGTCACTTAACCGCTCCGTGCCTTGGTTTCCGTGGGAATAAAATGCGCATAAGTGTAGACTTGTCACAGGGTTATGGCAAGGATTAAAGGAGTTCTATAATTATGTAAGTTATCAGTGCTGCACATACGAAGTGCTCAATAAGGCTAGAACCCTCATTATTTAAAGTTCTGATACATATTACTAAACTGTACTCTGGAAGGGCTCCCAAATGACCCTCCCCAGGGGTTGGAAAGTGCCTGTTTACCCAGAGCCTTGTCCACACTGGGTATTAATCTTTTGAATTTTGGCTAGTATGGTACATGTTTGTTTGTTTGTTTTTAAATTTAATGAGATGTTAATTTTGGAATAGTGTTTAGGTTTACAGAAAAAGTGCAGAGATAGTACAGAGGGTTCCCATACACCCTTTATCCAGCATCTACTTAACGTTTAGCATAACCAGGTACATTTGTCAAAACTAAGACATTAACACTGATTCAACGCCATTAAGTAAACTACAGACTTTATTCAGATTTCCCCAATTTTTCATTCCAGATTCCAACCCAAGCTACCATACTGCATTTAGATCTTTTACTTCTATTTATTTTTTAACTGATGAGATTGACTGTCTTCTTTGCCAACTCTACAGTTCTCCTAGACCGCCTTCAATCCCTGCACTTTACCCCCTGCCCTTTCTTTCCGTGTGCAGTGTCTATGTGACACCTGTGTGTAGGTCACAGGCGTGGTCCGACAAAGCAGAAAAGGAGAGGGTGCAGGTTCCGGTGTCCCTCTGCCCTGCCATTTGCAGTGGGGGGTGGGAAGGGGACCGACTCACGTGTTGACTGGGCGTGCCCTCTGGGCAGGCCGCGGTGGTGGAAGTCACTCACATTCTGGGCTCCCCTTGTCCCCCTAGGTCTCCAATGGTGCGGGCACCATGTCAGTGTCACTTGTGGCTGATGAGAACCCCTTCGCCCAGGGGGCCTTGAGGTCAGAAGACTGCTTCATCCTGGACCATGGCCAAGATGGGAAAATCTTTGTCTGGAAAGGTAACGGGCACCGGTAACAGGGCGGGCCCCTGCAGCCCGTAGAGTGTATGTTCCAGGGACCCGGAGGCAGGGGCAGGCTCCTCAATGGAAATCAGGAGCCGAGCTAAAGCCCTGGCTTTGCAGTTGACTCGCTGTGTGATCTTGGGTCCTTTACGTGCCTCTCTGGGTCTCATACTTCTTATCTGGGCTAAAACCAGTGTTTCCCAAATGTGTTATAACACCAGTTCTTGGAGAGGTTAATTGGCATCATATAAAAAACATGTAAAAAATACATATAGCTTTGTGGTCAAATAGGTTATGGTCAACACTGGGTTCAATTACGCTCACCTGTCTCTTTACTGCGGGACTTGAAAAGTGCCTTTAACTTGCTAATGTACGTTGGGGCTTTGCATGAAAGGGATCTGGTTTCTGTTTGAGAAGCGCTGCGCCAGGGGTCCACAGAACTCCTCGTGCTGGTTCTGGGAGGCTCTGGACAGTGTTGTCCCAGGTGTTTCTGAGTAGATGCCTCAGCATTGTCCTTGGATACTCTATGATTAGTCCAAAGGAAGAGGACAGAAGGGGAGGGAGGCAGCGGGTTCACAGAGAATGACAGAGAGAGGGACACAGAGTTGAGCGCTTGTGGCTATCATCATCGTCATCGCCATCGTCATCCTCCTCCTCCTCATCGTCATTGTCTTGGCTCCTCGGACTTGGTGATGAGAAGGCTGGAGACTGAGGGCTGACATGAGCCAGCCAGGAGCTGTCCAGGCACAGGGCTGCTCTGAGGCATGGGACCAATTCAGACTGTGGCGTAGAAGGAGCCCCCCACCCCCCAACCATGGAAAGAGGGCCTGGGGCAAGGAGGGGACCTGAGTGTGTGCTATATAGGCTTCAGCGTCGTTGGGGCAGAGACAGCTTTCCCACTTGCTGAGTGCTATGGCTACGTCACTTAACCTCCCTAAGACACTGACCCCAGGCCCCTTATCCTCCATCTGCCGACAGGCAAGCAGGCCAACATGGAGGAGAGGAGGGCTGCCCTCAAAACAGCCTCTGACTTCATCTCCAAGATGAACTACCCCAAGCAGACCCAGGTGAGTCTGAGGTCAGGCAGGAGAGTGAGGGTGGGTCCCGTTTGGGTGAGAGGGCTAGGGTGGGGTGGGTGCCCTCCCTCACCTCCCCACCCAGTGTGGGCTGTAAGTCTGAGGCTCCCCGAGGACACCTGCTGGGTGGTCTTTGTTCTGGGGGTTTCAGTCCGGCCACAACCTGCTCTTCCCTGGCCCCCTCCAGGTCTCTGTCCTTCCTGAGGGGGGCGAGACCCCACTGTTCAAGCAGTTCTTCAAGAACTGGCGGGACCCAGACCAGACGGACGGCCCGGGCCTCCCCTACCTCTCCAGCCACATCGCCAATGTGGAGCGGGTGCCCTTCGACGCCTCCACCCTGCACACTTCCACTGCCATGGCCGCCCAGCACGGCATGGATGACGACGGCACAGGCCAGAAACAGGTACCTGCGGGCTGGCTGGTGTGTCCGGCCCCGCCCTGCTCCCTCCTGGCACTTCTAGCCCATGCTTGGCCTCCTGCTTCCCCAAGGGCTTTTCTATACGGGGTTTGGGCCACAGTTCTGGTGGGTGAGATCCTTTTGTCTTAATTTTTACAACCAACATACTCTAAGCACCTACTGTGTGCCAGGCCCTGTGTCGAATGTCTCAGAACCACGTGCATATGAGGAGTGCCTGATCTGGGAGGGGTGGTGACTGTAGCCACAGGCTAATTGCTCAGACCAGTGTGGTCAGTGGAAGATGGGAGGCGACCACAGGGATTATGGGAACAGGAAGGACAGTGCTGGGGGGTGGGGAGGGTGGTCAGGGCAGTCTTCACAGAGATGCAGACACTTTGGTTGGGTCTCAGAGTATGAGTAGGAATTTGCTGCTGGAGAGGAACAGTGGGCCTCACAGGCAGGAAGCTCTCTCGGGAGCGTCTTGGTGCCGAGAGCATCCTTAAGGAGGGGCCTTGAGTGCAGTGTCCAGGGGTGTGGACTTAACTCCTGTACCTTGTGGGTGCTAGTGAGGGCTTTTTTCTTTCTCTTTCTTTAAAAGAAGAAATGTGTCTGGCTCAGTTCTTTGCTTTCACAACTCCCCATGAAAATGGATTAGAGGCAAGAAAATGAAGGTGGAGACCCCATGGAGATTGTTACTACTAGTAGTTTAGGGAAGAGATGATGACCTTGAGACCAGGAAGGTCACCACAAAGATGGAGAAGCATGGGGTTGGGGTTCAGAGATGTTTATGAGGTAGAGTCTGCTTCTGGAAAACATGGATTCCATTTCACACAGTAGAAATAGCAAAAAGTTAATTTTTATTTATTATTGTTTGTGTCATTGGTATTATTATTCATTCATTCATGTAGTGAAAATATGCAGGGTAGGGCAGTGTGGAAAGAGTCCTGGCAGCCTGGCTGTGTGACGTTGGGCGTGTTACTTAATCTCTTTGACCTTCACTTTTTTTCACCTGTAAAATGGAGTTTAATCCCACTCTGTCACGTTCAAAAATTTTCAAGGTCCAGAGATTGTGGGCTTCTTCTGTTCGCTGGCACTTAAAGGCTCAATGTCTGTGCAGCACCACCAGATGGCGCTGCAGGGCCTCATGGCCACCCGGGAAAACTGTCACTTGAGCTCCTAAAAGAGATCTGCCGACAGGGATCGTCCTGAGGTCACCTAGCGATGGCCCTGCCTCTGGAGGTGATCCACAAAGCCCAGACAATTCAGTAGTGATACAGATAATGGTAACATTAGTAATAACAACAATCATAATTCTAATAAGTGTAGCTGCCAACTGCAGAGCAATCACCCTGTGCCAGGCTCTGTGCTACACTTCCATGAATAAACTCACTTGATCCTTACAACGGCCTTTCAAGGTTGGTATACTTATTATTCCCATTTTTCACCTGAGGAACCTGAGTACATAGAGTTTAAGCAAGTTGTCCCAGGTCGCACAGCCTCGAAGTGGGTAGAGGTTGGTTTGGACCTGGGCCGTATATTGATTGTGCCCTCAGCCCTCACTGTGTTCTGCTCACTAAAAGCACATTCGGTAACGGCCACGCAGCTCGCAGTCCCTGTGCTGATTCCCCTGAGGAGGACGTACGGAGTGGGGCAGGGGTGCGGTTTTAGGATTCAGGGCAGGACCCCTGGGTGTGAATCCCAGTGGCGCTGTGACTTGGGTAAATTACTTAACTTCAGGCTGAGCCCAGGTGCAATCACCTGTAAAAAGCTTGTCCCGTGGTGGAACCTCAGTGTGGTTTCCCAGCTGGCCTGACTTTGGGGGTGGGGGTGCCGCACCATGTTGAGTCCAGCTTTGCTCTGGCAGATCTGGAGAATTGAAGGCTCCAACAAAGTGCCGGTGGATCCCGCTACGTATGGGCAGTTCTACGGCGGTGACAGCTACATCATCCTGTACAACTACCGTCACGGCGACCGTCAGGGGCAGATCATCTATAACTGGTGAGGGTCCGGGGCCATGTGCTGGGGGTGGAATGTGGGAGGTACTAAGGGTGGGGGGGGGTGAACGGGGCTGAAGGATGTGTCTGCAGGTATGGGATCGGGCAGCACTCTGCTGGGAAAGGCTCTTCTCCAAAGGGCAATGCCTGAACTGTAGTTTAACAGCTTCCCTGCTGATGCATGCTTGGATTGATTACAGTCTTCTGTCATTACAAGTGTCACCGCAGTTGCTCTTCAGAGAATCCTTTGCCCTCTCTGTATGTCAGTTTGATTATCTGAAATCTGGAGATTTATGGGTTTCTCAGGCCACGGCCTAAGGAGAGACTCAGGACTCTGTCAACCTCAGTACTAGGTATCACTTCCTCTTCCAGGCAGGGTGCCCAGTCTACCCAGGATGAGGTCGCTGCGTCTGCCATCCTAACTGCCCAGCTGGATGAGGAGCTGGGAGGTACTCCTGTCCAGGTGAGCCCAGTCCACTGCCCCTTTGGGTCACACTCTGGGCCTTGTCCATCTGTTCCCTCATCTGTCTGACTGTCCATCCATCCATCTGTCCGTCCATCCATCCAACAAACATTTCTGAGGGCTCCTGTACGCCCGACACTGCATCTGCTGCCATGAACACACAGACTTACCCTGCCCTGATGGGGTTTCCAGTCCAGGGGGCAGAGAGACATTCAACAGACATGCACACCAGTGGGTACATAAACACACACTGGAGATCAGTCACACGCCATGACGTGCACGGTTAGCGAGAATGCTAAAGTGCTGTGGGAGGGAAGCAAGAGAGGCAGCCTGGTGAGCAGCTCAGAGCATGCCCACCGGGGCAGCCTCTGAGGACTGAGTCCGGTCTTCACCTGTCTTCACCTTGGGCAAGTCACGTAGCCTCTTTATATGTCTGTGTTCTCAAACTCGGGATAACAACAGCACCTATCTGGTATGAGTGCTGTGTGGCTGAAGAGTTAATATTTGTAAAGCACTTACAGCCGTGCCTGGCCCATAGTAGGCCCCTTATATGTGCATGTTAAGTATAAGGATATAGATCCCAGGAAGGGACTTTTTAGCTGGGGCCTAATGGATGATTGAGGGTTGGCCAGGTAAAGAGTGAAGGAAAGACTTCCAGACAGAGGGGAGAATATGTGCACAGGCCCTGAGGTGGGAGAGGACCCTGGGTATTAGAATGATAGGAGTCTGGGAAGACGCTCAGAGAACTCAGAAGCCATGGCGAGGATGTTGACCTTGACCCTGAGAACAAGGGGATGTTGTTGAAGGATGACTGTGATGTCAGGTGATTTAGGAGTCTGAAAGGTTGTTCTGGCTACAGTGTGGGGTCCTGGAGGGCAACAGAGCCAGGTTGGGGAGATGAAGGGGAAGGATACAGAATTCTCCTTCCTCAGTTTTACACTTGGAGTGGACGGGGCTCTAGATTCAGATCCAAGGTTTGTGCCCTGAACTCTGTGACATTGGTGTCCCCTAGGTGCCGGGTATCCAGTGGGCTGATTGCTATCTTAGCTCATTTGATCCCGACAGCGGCCTTCGGGGCAGCGTTCTTGGCCCCATTTTACAGAGGAAGAACCTGGGAGGTTGAGGCACAAGCCCGAATTCTCACCATCAGGGTGGCCCTGGGGTCTGAGCTCTAACCCAGCAGTGGTGGGTTGTGCTGGGAAGTGACCACAGTGCCCTCAACTCGCACATGAGATTTGCTTCTAAGTTTGGCTCGTGGGGTCACGACTGGGACCTGAGTGGGCACACAGGCAGGAGCAGATGTGATAATCTTGGCATATCACATCTGGGGTGCACTGGCTGAGCAGGAGGGGTCTCTTCGGCCCTGGAAGGTTCTGTTCTCACCACTCCACTGGCTTTCGTGCTTGTAGCTGACATCACCATCCTGGAAACATGTCCACGAGCAATCCCTGTGCTTCCATTTAAGGGAATATTTGCAAACATGGGCTCTCTTGCTTCTTGGACTAGACTCTGGGTCAGCAAGGCAGGTCCCCTGGGGAAGGGAGAGTGACTGATGCAGTGCCCGGGATGGCAGTCTCTCCAGTCTTCCTGGAACTCCCCTTTCCCTGCCCAGCCCTGTGTTCTTAGGGCCAGCTCCACACCACACGCAGACACACATACACACACACAACACACACATGCAAGCATGATGGTCTTGTTTGGGGGGTGGCCTGGGCTGTGCTGGCTAGGGACGGAGGGTGGGCTGAACGCCACATATAAGAAATGATGTCCCCACTTCCCTGACTTGCTCTTCTGTCTTCCTGCCAGAGCCGTGTGGTCCAAGGCAAGGAGCCTGCCCACCTCATGAGCCTGTTTGGTGGGAAGCCCATGATCATCTATAAGGGCGGCACCTCCCGCGATGGCGGGCAGACAGCCCCTGCCAGTACCCGCCTCTTCCAGGTCCGGTCCAGCAGCTCTGGAGCCACCCGAGCCGTTGAGGTAACTGACACGGAGGCCCTGAAGCCCAGGAGGGCCTGGCCTCCCTGAAACTTCCCAGGCTTGCTGGGCAGATCTCTGGGCACAGGATGGGGTGGGCTTGGCTGAGGGGTTAAGACTTAGCAGTGTTTTGTACCTTCCTGCCTTGGCAGAAGGATTATATGTCTTAGACTTTTCCTTGTTTCAAGGATGCCCAGAGCCCCTTGCATACCTTCCATAACAGGGAGCTCACTACTCACAAGTAATTGATTCTTCACAGTCTGGGCACTGTTTCTCATCACATTTCAGTTGGCTACTATCTCTTTGGTGGTAGAAGGTGCACACCCAAAAATAATCCTACAGGGTGGTCTGAGCAGCCTAGAGGAAACGGGACTATCACCTCCTTTATTCTGGACACTCAGCTTTTGTTAATGCAGCCCAGAATTCCAGAATCACCTGGTTAGCCACAGGGCACTAGTGACTCATGGAAGTCAACTAAGTCACTGTCCAAGTCTGTGCCTTCTGCTGGGATGGGTGTGCTCATCCAAGTCCCCACCCAAGCTCGTCCTGCTGTAGTGTCTCCTGGGCTGTGTGGGAAGGCAGCTGAGAGCATTTTGTCCGATTTCCTATTAACTGAGCACTGTCCTCCCAGATAATGCCTAAGGCTGGTGCACTGAACTCCAACGATGCCTTTGTCCTGAAAACCCCCTCGGCCGCCTACCTTTGGGTGGGCACAGGAGCCAGTGAGGCGGAGAAGACCGGGGCCCAGGAGCTGCTCCAGGTGCTGAAGGCCCGCCCTGTGCAGGTGGCAGAAGGCAGCGAGCCAGGTAGGGAGGAGCAAGGAGCCTGCTGCTCTCCGTGGACTGTTGCTGCGAGGTGTTCCTACGTTCCTTCTTTTGGGGGGGGCTCTATATCCTCACCCCTCCTTCATACCTGTCTCCTAAAGTATGTTAAATAAAGCAGGTTGGATGAAAATGAGGGCTTTGGTGAGTGAGAGCGAGGCCTCCACGAGTTAGAGAAAGGAGAACTCAGCCAGGGCCAGGGCAGTCAGGGAGGGCTGCGGGGGGAGGTGGTCAATTGAGAAGGTCAGTTGGGAGGAAAAGACTTGATAGACCAAGGGCAGGACTAACGGCCTCACAGGGGCAGCGGCCTCTCCTAAACTTTAGCCTCTCTGTGCCCAGTGGTGCCATGGCGTCCTCTGATTCCAGAATATAAGTCTGGAACATCTTTCTGTGCTGGCCCTCAGTCCCTCCTGCTTGGTGCTCAATAGACTTGGGGAAGAGCTGCATGTCCAATGGAACCTTCTGAGAGGATGAACATGCTCTTTATCTGCCAGGTCCAATTTGGTGGCCGTTATTCCTGCTTGGCTAATGAGCACTCAAAATGTCACTGGTGGAATTTGTGAGAACGAGGAACTAAATTTTTAATTGTATTTAATTTGAATGAATTTAAGAATTAAAGAGTCCATGTGGACAGAGCAGGTATAGTGGAAAGAATGCGGGGATTGGAGCCTGGGAGGATCTGCAGCCTGGCCTTGCACATTGAGTGCTAGCTGTGTGACGCTGAGTACGTCGCTCAGTCTCTGAGCCCTTGCTGAGTGGGATCATTGTTCCCATCCTACGGTGCTGTCATCAGCCTCAAGCTAGAAGTAATCCTGACTGTGCGTCTACTGCCAAGTCTGCCCTCTCCGGGCTCTGTTTCGTCACCTTCGTGTTTCTCAGACCACGTCCTTCTTTGGCCCCCTGGGATTTTAAGATGGGGATGGGGGTGGGGATCTGAAACAGTGGTTGCTCTAGGACAGGGTTTGTCCCAGCGTCTGATGAGAAGTGTTAGGGGGGCAAGTGTGCCAGTTGGCTATTTGTGTGGCCTACCCTCACAGACAGCTTCTGGGAGGCCCTCGGTGGGAAGGCCGCCTACCGCACATCCCCACGGCTGAAGGACAAGAAGATGGACGCCCACCCCCCTCGCCTCTTTGCCTGCTCCAACAAGATCGGACGTTTTGTGGTGAGCCCCTGCTTTCCCTTGGGGAGGAGCATTTGCCAAGGAGGGCGGCCCAAGGCAGCAGGGGTGAAGAGATCAGATGGCCCAGCCCAGAGGAAGGGGCCCCCTGCTGGCCAGAGTCGGCTCTGCAACTCCCTCGTGGGGAGCCTGCCCAGGGAGGGAAGAGGGCTGGTCGTGTGCTTTTCATTAACCTCTTCTGTTCTTTCCCAGATCGAAGAGGTCCCTGGCGAGCTTATGCAGGAAGACCTGGCCACTGATGACGTCATGCTCCTGGACACCTGGGACCAGGTGGGTAAAGGACAGAAGGTGAAGGCCCCGAGGGAGGTGGGAGGATCTTGACTTCCAGCTCTAAGGTGGTTGACCGAAGGACATAAAAGAGGCAGTGCCAGGTGTTGCTGGAGAATTCTGTGAGCTGCTGCAAGCCACTTCCCCTTTCTAAGCCTGCATTTCCTCATCCCCAGGTGGGCGTGGAGGTACCTACCTTGCAAACTCCAGCAAGGGGAGATGGAGATAAATCCCCTTGCAAACTACAAAGCACTGTATGAATGCAAATCAGATTTCTACCAGCTTCTCTCCCAGGCCTTTAGGGAGTGTGAACTCTCTCTTTTAAAATATCGGTAAAGAAAGTTGAACATAGCCATATATCCTGTACAAGCATCAACTATCCAGGGTCACCTGGAAGTTTTGACATGCATCTCCTGCTTGAGAAGACTCTGGGCTCTCTGCTTCATCTCGTAGGCAAGGCCATTGTGTAGGACTTGGCAGGGGAAAATGCCATTCGTGCATTCAGCCAGTACAAGGGTGGCAAAAGTAGGTGTACAGTCATTGGTATGGAAAAAGACACGCGGGTTATAATTATTACAATAGCTTTATTAATTCAGTGTTTCACGTACTTTTGCCCACCCTGCATTAACTGGGTACCTACTAGATGGCAGACACTCTTCTGGGTGCTGGGGATAGAGCTGTAAAGAAAGAAGCCATTTCTCTGCCCCCACAGGGCTTACATTCTTGGGGAGGTGGCAATCAGTGACCCTTACTATCACATTGGCTGTCCCCAGAGTTGCCAGGGGTAGAGACAGCAGCCGCACAGGCATGGGATTCCCCTCTCCCCGCGGGGCTGCTTCTTGGGATCCCCAGTTGGAAGAGCAGCACCAAAATGTTTGCAGCTTGAACCGTTCAGCCATGTTGCTAAGCGCTCCCTCGGGACTCGATCCGTTTGTGTGTGTGCGTTTTCACTCACTCAGCCGGCTCTTAGGAAGTGCCTCCCGGGCAGAATGCTGCCGGGATGAGCAAGAAGACCACCTGCCGCGGAGGGGCCAGTGTAGTAGGGAACACGTGTAAATAAGAGCCATAAAATGGTATTTCATTGTCCAATACTATTTCATCAATGATTGGTGCTCTTTAAAACATTTTAGATAAAAATGGGTGATACATAAAAAGTAACTGAATTTTTTTTTTTTTTAATAATTTATTTATTTGTTTGTTTAGTTATTTTTAGAGAGAGGGGAAAGGGGAAAGGAGAGAGAGAAGGAGAGAAACATCTCTGTGTGGTTGCCTCTCACTCGCGCCCCCAGCTGGGGACCTGACGTGCAACCCAGTAATGTGCCCTGACTGGGAATCGAACCAGCGACACTTGGCTCACAGGCCAACACTCAATCCACTGAGCCACAGCAGCCAGGGCTTGAATTGGGTTTTTTTGTTGGAACAAAACTTATAAGAAGATGCAAAACGGTGGTTGTGGTGGTGAATTGTTTTCCTTTCAAGCTCTAGGCCCATGTTGGCCCAGGCACACAGGCGCTGGCACCTAGCAGACTCCTTCTCAGTGAATATTCGTTGGATGCATAAAGCTGTGAGCATACGTTTGGCCGCGCACTTGTTGAACAGATAAATGCCTGTAAACCTCTAGAGAGGAATCTCCTACTCAAGGCACCTGGTTGGCGGTTTTAGTGAGTGAGCAGGCTGGGGTAGGAGACATGAAAGAGTGGTGGAGTCTGAGGCAAACTGGAACTTCCCATCTCGGAAGGGGCAGCGTCTACTCAGCTTCCTCCACATGAGAGGGAAGGCTCATGGTTACCAGATCCTCCAGGTTTCCCAGAGAAGTCATAAAATCTAGATTTAATGTAATCAGCTGGCAACTAAATTTGTCTAGAAAGATAGGCAAAGCATGTTTGTAGATCACTGGTTTGCAACATCTGTTCCAAATCCGAGTTGTCTGAGGGCTCTGTCAGCTGGGGGGTTGTCCAGACCCCGCGCCTGGAACCTCCCCGGACCCTTCCTCTGCTGCCAATGAGTTTGGCCAGCATGCTTCACGCGCTTTTTATTTCCCATCTCACCTCCAGGTCTTTGTCTGGGTTGGAAAGGATTCTCAAGAAGAGGAAAAGACGGAAGCCTTGACTTCTGGTGAGGACTTAACTCTGCCTGTGGGTCTGTCTCATGTGAGGGGTGGGATCAACCTCCTTAGGAGCCTGGGAGCTCGTGATACAGGGTGGGGACTTCCTCATTCCTGGCTGGTCCCTAGGGAGCCCTGCCCGGGGTGGTGAGAGAACAGCTGGGTTCCTTCAGAAAGCCCGAGGTCATGCAAGGGAAAGCAGGAACAGACTGCAGCTGCTTCAAGTTCCCAGAACGCCCAAGGCCCGAGCTTATCAGGGTTTAGGTGATGGAAGGCAGATCCCTGGTGGCTGAACGGACCTGATTTGGGGGCTGGGACCCCCAAAGCTGGTTCTTTAGTATCTCCCAATAGGGGACAGCAAGAGAAAAATGATCCAAGCTTTGCCAGGCAGGAGGTTAAACTGTAACCTGTCAGTTCCTGTGTTCCTGAGCAGGGTGGTAGAGGAGTCGTGTGTCATTGTCTTAAAGGGGTAATGGTGTCCAGTGCAGGTAACTCCTGCTCTGAAGCGCCTCTCCCTGGCGAGGGCGGCACTGAGGGTTCCTGGGTTCCCTTCTCCTGCATGTGTGTCTGCAGCTAAGCGGTACATCGAGACGGACCCAGCTAATCGTGATAGGCGGACCCCCATCACCGTGGTCAAGCAAGGCTTTGAGCCTCCCTCTTTCGTGGGCTGGTTCCTTGGCTGGGATGACAACTACTGGTCTGTGGACCCCTTGGACAGGGCCATTGCTGAGCTGGCTGCCTGAGGAATGGCAGGTCCCACCCCTGTCCCTGGTCAGTGCCTTCTAGAACTATCCATCCCTCAAAGAGACCTTATAGCAGGGCCACTCAGATATGTGTGTTTTTTACAGTAGCCAAAAACTGCCCTGCGAAAATTCAGCGTCCTATAAAAATTGTCTCCAGTATCCATCCTTTTGGGAATTGAATTCAATAAAAGCTTTTTTGAAGTGTGTTAGCCTGCTGTGGCTCAGTGTGTCCTTGTGGTTATTCTGAGGATGCCCAGGGAGGGGCCTCGCAGGTGCCTGGGAACGAGTGAAGGAGCTTCGTTCACCCCATGTGGTATTCTTGGCCCTTCAAGGAGCAGGTGCCAAGATGAGATGAAATGTGTACAGATCGTACTAGGGCATCTGTGTGTGTGGAAGGAAATGGAGGGACCCAGGGAAGGCTGGAGAGCCATGAGACCCTGGTGCCAGCCTGACCCCAAGTAAAGGAGAGGGCGAGAAGCTTAGGGGGAAGCAGTTTACACCTCTGGGCAGTCCACAAGGGTTCGGCAAAGCTTCTGGACAATCCTTGAGCTGAAGTGTGAAAATATTCTTGTATTGGTATGGTCCCATCTTTGTTGCTATTTTTCTTTTTCTTTTTTTTTGTGGTAAACCATACATAACGTAATATATATAATTGTGGCCACTTGTAAGTGTACAACTCAGTGGTTTTAAATGTATTTACAATGTTATGTAGCCATCCCCAAACCTTTTTCATAATCTCCAACATAAAATCTGTGTCCATTAAACAATAATTTCTTGTCCCTCATTCCCCTCCTCCCATTCCTTTAACCCCTTTAACCTCTGTTCTACTTTGTGTCTATGAATTTGCCTCTTCTAGGTGCCTCGTGTAAGTAGACTCACAATATTTGTCCTCTGTGTCTGGTTTGTTTCACTTAGCATAATTTTTTCAAGATTCATACATTTTGCAGCATATGTAAAAAAAAATTTATTCCTTTTCGTGACTAATATTCCATGGACTATATATATGGATATGCCCCTCTTTCCAAAAGATCAAGTTAGGCCACTTTGCTTTTATGAAAGATCTACATTAGTACAGTAATGGCTCTTACATAAAAAAAGTTCAGATTTCCTTTTGTTAGCAAAAACAGGTACTCATGTAGGTCTTTCATAAAAGCAAAGTGGTGTAATTTAAACTTTTGAAGAACAGAGGTTACTCTTTGCTTTATGCCATTTCGACATATGAAAGGTTTCGCAGGAATTCCCTAATTTCGGACAGCGAGGGAAACCTTATACCACATTTTATTTTTCCATCGGCGGACAGTCGGGTCCTTTCCACTTTTGGCTATTGTGAATAATGCTGCTGTAAACATTGGTGTACAGATATCTGTTTGATTTGGAGTAGTTGCTAAGCCAGAGTCCAATCAGCCAAGGAAGGAGTTGTGTTTCTCCTGGGAGAGGGTGTGGTGTGTCTCCTCTCCCCAGTACACTCAGTCATTGTGAGGCGGGGCGTGGAGCACTTGTGGGGATGGAATTCAAAGCCAGCAGCTGGGGCTCATTCCCTGCAGGAGAAAGCTGGCCAGGTGCATTCTTGTGGCTGCCACACCCTGTGACATCTGCCCAGAACTTCCTGGCTTCCTCTGGGTCCTGTGAATTACTCTGCTGCCCCAGAGCTCTTTGGAGAAATCTCTGCTATCACAGGAGGTGTCCCTGGAGGCGCCCCAAATTTGCAGCCTTTGGGGTTTGGGAGAGGGACTTCCTCTGTCCCCCACTTGGTCCCCTGGGCCCTGACTCTGCTAATGCTCAGATTGTCACAAGGCCCCTCTTAGACATTTCCATGGACTTGTGCCTCTACAACTTTTCTTCATGGAGGTTCCAAACCCACCCGAGGAACTGCTGGGGGCCAGACCCCATTCCCTCCCCTCTACCCTTCTAGTCTTTTCTCACCGTGATTTCCCCATTTTGTTCCATGCCACTCCCCCAGCCTCATCCCCAACCCCATCCAAGTTATGACATGAGGAAAACCAGCGTGAGGGTTTATGTGGTGGGAAGGGTATGTGTGTATTTACACTGTTATTTTCAAAGCTAGCTGATCACCCAAATTGCCTAGGGAGCTTTGAGAAAGCATAGATTCCCTGGGGGGCCCTACCTCCAGAGATTCTGATTCAATGCAGAAGTGACGAAGGTAGTGAAGAAGTAATTTTCCAGGGGAAAGTCAAGTCATCTCAGGCAGCGTGTGCAGCAAGTACAAAGGGAACTGTTTGGAAGGATGTCATCCTCAGGGACAGACAAGCCTGGTGTAGTTGGAGCAGGAGGTGGGGCATGCTAGGCCTCAGAGCTGAGAGTTTGTGAAGGGCCTGGAACCCACATAAAGGGGTTTGCACTTGATCTAGTCATGCCTGCCTCCCTCACCTACGCCAGAGGGTTGCTCTCATGGTCAAAGCAAATCCACTTGACAAATGTGAAGCTCTGGGACAAAAGCAGCCTTTACCACCTGGAGCTTCTGGAACCTTCGCTGGAGGCTGCCCAGACAAAGCCAGCCCACATCCTGTAAGCCTTGGGGAGGTCCGATTCTAAGTGGACCGGCCCATGTGTTCTTTGTTTGCATTAACTGGCATTCAAGGTGGTTTATTGGCCAATTTCAGTTTATTCGCGGCTGCAGCTTGGAGAGAGCCCTGTGATGCTCTGAGAAAGGACTGTTCAGAAACAGCTGAATTTCTCGGACTTCACGTTTTTCTCTCAATGGCAAAGTAATTAACGAATCAGGAACACTATCAGTCACTTCAACCACGTAATTTCTTTTCCTAACAATTTTTGAAAGACCTTGGACTTCATCTACAATGGAGAAGTCATTGTGAAATGTCATGACAGGTGATGGGGTGTCTCTCGGCAAGAGATGGGCCTGGGCTTGGATCCTTGTGTCCTATTTTGTGCAACTCAGTTCAGATATTTATTGTGAACATTATGCCAGGTGATGTGCAAGGCACTTAGAGATATAATAGAAAATTTTCTAGGAGCCTCAATTTCCCCACCTGCAAAATAGCACTAGTGTATTAAAATAGTACCTAACTGAAGGTGGTGTAATACAATGATTAACAGCTGGGCGTTGGAGTCAGACCCGGGTTCCAATGATAGCTCTACCACTTATCAGCAATGTGATCTTAACCTCTTGGTAGCTTCCTTAGATGCAAAATGGGAATAAGATTTTTTATGGTGATTAAGGGAGATTTGGCTTAGTACAATGCCTGGCCCATAGTAAGTGCACCAAAATGGTTTAAAAAAAAAAAAAAAAATCCCCCTTCCTGTTTTTGTAAAACTAAAGAGCCTATCCCATAGCAAGACCTAAAATATATCCATGGAAGGAAAGACCCATTGCACTGTGGATTAGATAGGTTATTTTTGGCTGTAAGCAATAGAAAACCAACTCAAACCAAATTAAACTATAAGCACACTTGCATGCCCTCCTACACGATAGTTCAAAGTTGAGGGGTGGGAGGTGGAGCCCTTCATGGTTGACAAAAACCAATGGATCTGTCTGGGGCCCTGTTCATTCTCTTAGTTCTGCCATTCCTGAGCTGGTGGTAGACTATCTGTAGGTGTTCTGGCTCTCACACCCACACATGGCAATGCGCGGAGGAAAATAGAAAGGATTGTTTCTAGAAGTTTTCCCAGCAAAGAGGAGGAACTGTCCCCTGGTCCACAGAAAATCTCTCCTCTGGTTTCAAGAGTCCTTACAGTCACATTACCATTCCTGACAAATTATGGGCTAGCAAGAGGGACTTACCCATGAGCCAGCTGGATTCATTCTAGGACCTGGGGTTAAATTCCTCTTCCCCTAAAGTGAGGGCTCTAACAGGGTGGTACCTAAACAGTCATAGGTCCTAGGACAGAGGAAGGGGCAGAGGCGTAAATAGGTGATAGGTAGGTGGCCATTTTTGTTGGAGACCTTTGGGGGGCCAGGTGCTGAAAATAATTATTCATAGTAATGTTTCCTTACAGTCTTGTGGCATCTAGTAATTTCCAGAGGGCTTAATTTCCAGCCTATTTTTTTCCGGAATCTCTAAGGGAAGATTCCCGACCTCTATTCTGGTGACTAACTTTCTAGAGCCTTCTAACACCTCAGTTTTATCAGTGGTTTCAATTTCCTTTCTCAGCAAACTCTTCTGGCTATAGGGTGGATTGAAAAGGGCTGTATCCTATCAGCAAGTGTGACTCCTTTGGACAAATCCCAGCCTGATCTTAGCCCAGAGGGGCTGAAATTTTAAAAGATCTTAGACATTATCTGGTCCCGTGGTTCTTAAGTCTTTGCACAGGCAGAGCGGAGGGCTCAGTGCATCCCCTGAGGTTGTATGCAAATTTGTGCTCTATAGTTTCCAACACATATTCAAAAGGTCTGAGACCCAAACAGGTGGAGTCCAGCTTCCCATTTTACAGGTGAGGCCAATGGGGCTCAGAGAAGGCTCTGATGTAGTGGGGGAAGCACTCAGGAACCGTCATTTTAAAACAGGGATCTGCAGAATCCTTTGCTTGTTTTTAAAGCGATAATAAATATCACAGACACTTGAAACAAAATGGAGAAATTAATTGAATGTAGAGCCTGATTAAAGACTGTAATTATCTTTTATAATTTCAATTACTATTGTTTGTATTTTTAAAAATTTAATATGCTTTGTTTATGCTATTAGTTGTCCCAATTTCTTTTTCCTTTGTTCCCCTCCACCCAGTGACCCCCCCCTCCAGTTGTCCCCCGCTTTTAGTCCATGCCCATTGGTTGTGCATATAGTTCCTCTCAACCTCTTCCTGTCTACTCCACACCCTCCTACTATGCTGAATTTCTGCACTATATCCCTCCCTTTCCCCACTTCTGCCTCCCCACTGACCTCCTCCCCAAATGTTCCCCATACCTATAATTCTTTTCCCACTCTCGTTGCCTACTTAGTTTGCCTTTGTTTCGATTCCCTAGCTTCTGTTGTTGGTTGTTCTGATACAGTTTTCATTTTAATGTTCATAGTTCTGATCTTCCTTCTTCTAAACAAATCCCTTTAACATCTCATATAACAGTGGTTTGGATCTGATGAACTCCTTCAGTTTTACTTTGTCCTGGAAGCACTTTCTCTGCCCTTCTATTCTGAATGACAGCTTCGCTGGATAGAGTAATCATGGTTGTAGGTTTTTGCTTTTCATTACTTTGAATATTTCTTGCCAGTCCCTTCTTGCCTGCAGAGTTTCTTTTGAGAAGTCAGCTGAGAGTCTTATTGGGACCCCTTTGTATGTAATTCTCTTCTTCTCTTGCTGCTTTTAAGATTCTCTCTTTATCCTTAATTTTTGACATTTTGATTATAATGTGTCTTGGTGTGGTTCTCCCTGGGTCATTTTTTTGGAACTCTCTGTGCTTCCTGGACCTGTAAGTCTATTTCCTTTCCCAAGATAGGGAAGTTCTGCTTCATTATTTTTTCACATAATTTTTTAATTTCTAGTTCTTCTTCTTCACCTTCTGGCATTCAGATGTTGGCCCGCTTATAGCTGTCCGATAAGTTTCTGAGCCTCTCTTCATTTTCCTCACTTCTCGTTTCCTCTTTCTGCACTTGCTGACTGTTTGTTCCTTCCCTATGTTCCGATTTGTTGATTTGATCCCTAGTTTTCTTTCCCTCACCGCTAGTTTTGTATGTTTTTTTGTTCATTTCAGCAGGACTAGCCTTCATTCCTTCCCCATCTTGTTTAAGATCTGCTGTTAGGTCTGTAAGCATTTTTATAACCAAAGCTCTGAACTGAGCCTCAGAAAGATTTCCTATCTGCTGAACCGGTAGATTAGATATTTGCTGTCTGGTCAGCTGTGTCACCAGGATCTCTATCATGATCTGTGCCATCCTGACCGTTTTGTGTTTACCTTTCCTTCCTGGGCAGGGCTGTCACACCTCCTATGCTATAGAGGGTGGAGTCCCATGCACTCGTCACAACCAGGTGACCCATCTCACCATGCTGTGGCGTTTTCTGCAGGGGTGGGGGTCCAAGATGGGTTCCTGCCGTTCATTCTCCGCTGAGAGACCAGGAGCCTCCTCCTCTGTCCCCACCCCTCCAGGCCTCACAGTCCAAGGCAATGGAGGTCTGCCTTCCCCAGTTTTGGAATCGCAAGCTGACGGGTCTGGTCTGCAGCCGGGGGTGCTCCGCAGGTGCTTCTTGCCTCCCCCTAAATACAGGTGTCTGTGCTTACCGCTATCCTGCCTACATCACTGCTGCTGCCGTGGACAGCACAGCTTGACCTCTCCTCCCTGTCTGGACAAGCACCACTTCTTTATAACTTCATACGTTGGACTTCCATTTATTTTCAGGAACTTCTGGTTATTGCTGGTTTTGCGGTAGTTGTATTCCTTCTTAGTTGTGTAGGGAGACTGGGTGTGTCAGTCTAGGCCTCCATCTTGGCCGGAAGTCTCCTGTGTTTGTTTGCCTCCATGTCCCAGGGACAGTTGTCACTCCTACTACGTTGTAAGGGGCGGGGCCTTAGGGATTCGTCAGTACAGGCAACCAGTTTCACCATGTTGTGGCGCTGTATGCGGGGGAGGGATCTGAGAGGGAACAATGCCACTTGCCCAGCACTCGCCCCTTTTCCAGGCACCTCTCCCACTTCTGTATGGGACTGGCAGCCCTCTAGCTGCTGCCCTGGCCATTGTTCCCAGAGAGGGTGGGTCTGCGGACATTCTAGGACTAAGGGGTCCTTTAAACAAGCGAACTCTGCTGAGAGACCGGCAGTTTCTGCCTCCGTCCCAACCCCCACTGGTTTGCACAGTCAGAAGCAATGAGCCTTGATTTTCCCCAGCACTGGCACCATGAGCTGCTAAGTCTGGTGAGGAGCTGGGAACGCTCCCCACGTGTCCCTCCTGACTTTTTAAAATGTGTAACTGCGCTTTCCACTGGCCTGCCACTGCCACCACTGCTGCCACCACCACACTGCGTCCTCTCCACCCCGGCTCCGCCCCTCCTACCTGTCTGGTTGAGTATTTCTTCTTTACATCTTTTTTTGCTGGACTTCCATGCAGTTTGATTTTCTGGAACTTCTGGTTGTTTCTAGTTTTGAGGTAGTTGTATTCCTTCTTAGTTGTGGGGGGAGATGCAGCGTGTCTGTCTACACCTCCATCTTTGCCGGAAGTCTACTATTGTTTTTTAAAACGGCCTCATTGATTGACATTAAGTAAATGTTATATATGTGAATTTAAAAATTTATCTTGATAAAAGACACTTTAAATCTTTTTCCCAATGTAGTTTCCTTTGGGAAAAAAAAGGCAGTTTCTGCCAAAATAAAGTTTGAAAACCATTGGTTCATTATTGACTAGCTGAGCAATCTTGGGAAGACCTGGTGCTGTGATCCCAGAAATAACATGGTGTAAAGGGCCACATAAGCCCAAATAGCTGGGAAAGTTGGGTTTCCTCCAGCTCAGGTTTGTGTGTTGTAACATTTTATGGTTACAAAGCTCCAATCTATTCCCCTCACTTCTGAAAAACGAAAACCCCACACACTGATTTCAGGAAGAAACAGGCTCTCACCCAGAGAAAGTCAGTAAAAGAGCACTCTTTATTATGGACAGCGTTGGGGAGGGAGGCCACCTGAAACCAACTCTTGCACTCACACCCTCATAGTAGGCTTCCTTCCTCCCAGGTGATTTAATTTCAGACTCCTGGGCTATGAATCCATAGTGCAGAAAAGGAGACTGTTTGGTATCTGGAGACAGGGAAACTCAAGGAGCAGAAAGCACTGTTACTCAAAGTATGTGGTCGTTTTCTGGTCCTCAGTGGTTAAGGGTGAATCACCTCATAAGAGATAAAATCATTATTTTCAGATTATAAATGCCACTTGAGTTTCAAGTCAAAATGCTCCATTTGCATTTAATAAACTGAGCCAGGGACTAGGATACATGGTGGTTCAAGGTTTTCTAAAGTTAAGCTTGGAAATGGGGTGTAGGGGTGGGGACACGCATAGGCTGGGATTGACCGAGTAATCCGGCTAACGACAGATAGGAAGAGTGGCTCCGGGTAAGGAAGTAGCTATTAGATTTCTCAAGGTGAACTCAGCCTGAAAGAGGAAGTGTCAATGTCACCAGCCAGCAATCCAGACCGGTAAGAAGAATGCCAGGTTGCTCAGATCACAGGCATTTGTGAAACAGAAGGTGCTTCCCAATATCACAGATGAAGCAACTGTGGTTCAAAAGGGCTGCCCACTTCCTCTTTCAGCATCAAGAACAACGAAGCAAATAAAAGAGACCTACATCTATTATAGTTATCCTAAGTTTGACAGCGTCTTCCCCAGCTCGTTGGATATTATGTGCTCGATATATTGTGAATTCTTTATACTACTTAATGAATGGGCTCTGTAACCAATATATTTCACAGTGTACAATAGTTAAAGGCATGCAGACAGGAAAATATAATAGTCTTCTGAAGATTTTTTTTTAAAAAGTATTAGTCCTTAAGCTGTTCAAATGGCTATAAAAACAATTGCTTATAGAACTCAGAAAATTTTATCTCAAAAAAATCAAAACTACTTAGAACTTGTTTTATGAAAATAGGCAAAAGTGAGAAAAAAGCACTTGTGTGACAGGTATTTAGCTGATTTGAAAGACAGACCACAGAGGAATCATTTACTCATAGAGACTCAAAGAAGTTTTTTTAAAAAAAGCAACCTCATTATTTTAAATGAACCTCTATAATAGTCTTTCAAAAGTTAGGGGAATCATTTTCATTGATCTTGACCTTACTCCAGTGCTGACAAGGAAATGCCTAGTCTCAAGTGAGTATTATTTTGAAACATGGTTTGCGTTTAGAAAGTAAAGGGATGCTAAGAAATTTTCCTTAAGATTCCCTGGAAGTAAGGCACGTGTGGCCCAGAGAAGCTGGCCGTAGCCTAAGGTCACACTCAATCTAGGGAAAAGGAAAGGGAGGGAGATTAGTCAAGGTCCCTCCCTACTCTCTCTCTCTCCTCATGGGTTAAAGGCTTTTGGTCCCCTGCTTCATCCTCGGAAGGGAAGAGCTCACGTCTGAGAGAGGCCTGTATGCCTCAATGTTTTGCCCCCAAAATGCCTTGCAACATGTCTATGGGCAGAGGGAAGACGATTGTGGAGTTTTTCTCCGCGGCAATGGTGGTCAGTGTCTGGAGGTACCGGAGCTGAAGGGCCGCAGGAGATTCGGTCATGACAATGGAGGCTTCTTTCAGAGCCCTGGATGCATTCATCTCTCCCTCAGCAGCAATGACCTGTGTGGAGGGAAAGGAGAGCAAACTGGAGAAAACAGCGGGTGCCCAGCGCAATCAAAGCTTTCTAGGGAGCATGCCAGGAGGGTTTTAAGGAAATCCACTTCCAGCTCTGGGTCTAAGAAAACACTGATGTCTGGGGATGGATGAGAAGAGACTAAAAGCTGCCAGTGGAAGCGCTTCAGAGTGACGGGTGCAATTTGCTGGTGTTGGGAGGCTGACCGTGCACAGGGAGGAAAGGGGAACAGGGGCCGAGCCCCAGGTTTCTAGGTTTCGGCTGCCTGATAGAGCCATTAGGTGGCATTGGAAATACGGGATATGGTGCTCTTTGAGAGCGAGGACCAAGTTTACAGGACTAAAAAACTTAATCAAGGCAAACTATTGTGTCCTCCCTAAGTCTGTGAGAAGGGGCAAGTGCCAGAGATGCTGAAAGAGAATCAGGTCACTGCGGTCCAAGGCAAGCACAGCAGAGGAAGCACAAATAAACCCCTGCCATGAGGACAGCGGGAATCTCAGATTTCCAGTTATGCTCCTTTTTTTGGGGGGGGGGGGGGGGACGGTGATCTGGGCATGGACCAACTGCAAAGATACCCACTACCAATCAATACACAATCTCTTGGCTGGGAAGAACAGATCCACTGGGTTGGACACACGTTTTGCTAATAGAAAAGCTGCTTTGAGTGAGCTACCCAAGATGTGAACCCAATACCATTGGTTTTGTCTCAGTGTAGGCCAACTATATGTTATGGGTAGGATTTTAGAAAGTGAAGCAGGATACATGTGGGTATGTGGGGCTTTTGCCAAGGGTGTCGTAATCCCGTGTCAATCAGCACTTTATATATTTATAGAGTATCGTTTTAAAATCTGGCATTTTCCAGTATGTCAGATTATTGCTGTTTCCTTCTGCAGCCCGGGCGGGCTGGGCTGGAAGGAGGGCAGAGGAAAGGGATCAGTATTTTTGCACTCCAGCCTCTCAAATGAAAGATGACCAGGCCCAGAAATAGGAGCTTGAAAGCACATGCCAAGCACTTTTCTGAGAGTTATGAAAAAGGAAATAAAGGAGACCGCAAGCCCAAAAGAGATTACGTTTTCAAGTTCATTAAGAGTTGGTCTACAAACTTTAAAGAGATTCAGCTAAGATACTATAAAACAGGAGGGAGAACCTGTCCTCTTTTGTGGCTGGCTCCTTTCTCTCAAATTATACCCATGAGCACCTCTAGTCACTTGGTCACATGGTATTCCTTCAGGGGAACACACCCAACTGATCCGCTCACCGAGCCGTGGGCGCTGGGGTAGCTTCCCGTTTGGGTAAGGAAAAAGGGCTGCTGTGAATATTGTAGGCATGCCTTTTCATAAACAAATGAGTACATTTCTGCTGGGAATATACTGTCAGACGGTTTTATAAAGTAGTTATACCAATTTATACTCTTTCCAACAAAATATGAACTCCATTACCTTCCTCACCAACACTTGATTCTTTTCTTTCTTTCTTTTTAAAGCCGTTCTGGTGGATGTCTAGTGTGGCTAGTGTGGCGTCTCCTTGTGATTTGAATTTGTATTTTCCTGAAGCCTAATTAACTGAGAAATTTTTTCTCTGAAGTCTATTAATCTATAGGTTCTCCTATCCTTTGCAATTTATTTGTTGAAGAAACTGACCCACCCTATTTTCCATTAAGAACTGGAATGTATGGTTTTATGGATACTGCAGGGTTACTGTATTTTACATAAGGGCTGGACTCATAACAATTCTATGTGTTAACCCTAACCTTAAAGACAGACAGAGTCACTGCCTGGGTCCACGAGATTGCCTCCAGGACAACCCTGCAGCCCCATCCAAGTGGGAGCAAAGTAATTTAGAATTTTAACCAGTTTCATTAATCTCTTCTTCTTGTTATAAAAGGAAGATAGAAATTCCCTTTCCTAACTGGGGAGAACGCCTGCAGTAGAGACTCAGTCCACCCTGGGAAGACTGAGAAGGCAATGAGGAGCAGAGAGGACTTCTAATTTCCACCACCACCACCAGACTGTGTGACCTTGAGAAAATCATTTAACTTTTCTAGGCTCCAATTTTTTTCATCAAAATGCGTTTCATGTCTAGAGCCAATTCCAAGCAGTTGAGGATTGTTACCTAGAGTGCTATAGAAGGTCAAATCTAAGCTCAGTGGAAAATGGTGCTGTGGTTAATTACCGGCATGGGATTAGAAGGGTGGAGTAGCAGTATCCGGGCCAGGTATTTGTCACCTTCAGAAGATAATCTCTAAGGACGCTTTGGGCTCTGATATTCTACATAGTCTATGTACAACAAATTCTGTTGTTTAATATGATTTGGAAATGGGGCTTTTGGTTAATGACATATTGTAGGTATAAGTGATTCCTAATTTTTAAAACAATTAGATTCTAGTAGGGCATATTTAATATTATCATGAATATAATTTAGTCTTCTAAATGTGATGATTTGAAAGAAAGCACTTAAAGGTTCTGAGTGCCACCAGGTTAGCATCACAAGCATCAATGATCACATTAGAAAAACCTAAAATTGCTGGTTAGTAGAAAATTCTGGGTGAAATGAGCCCCTACTCTATTTGGGGCTGGTTAAGAAATTATAGTGAACCATTTGTGGCTGAAAGGGCATCCTAAGAGCAGGGCAGGGTGCTGTGGTTAGCCAGTTATGACCAGCTACTGCTGATTTTCTAACAACAGCAAACTGGTTTGCTCCTTGTGTCTTGGAAGATCTGTCAAGTCCACAGTAACCCCTCCTACCAAACTTCCCTGCTCCTCCGCACATTCACAGGCGAGGGGCTCTGAGACCTGATTAATACCTGACTTCACCCTCTGACCCAAGATAATTTCTCTGCTGTGAATTTGGAGTCAGGGCTGGTCTGTCTCCTTCAGTGTTCAAGTAGTGCCAGACAGTCTCGCCTTCAAGCCATTTGCAGTGAGATGTGGCTCAGGAAAGAAATGAGTCACTCCTGTCAGTCCTGACTCCTTTCAGGTCCTTGGTTCCAACTCTGATGAAGCTCGACTCTACTTCCTACCCCTGGGTTTGGTGAGGTAGTCCTGTGTCCTTACGCCGTATCATTTCAGTAGATTGTCTTTTCTAGGTTAAGGTAACAACTAACTAATAGCCTCCGGCACTCCTCAAAGGAGTCATGCATCTGTACAGGGTTAAGACACTGGCAGGAATGACGATGAAAAGAAAGAGGGGGTGGAGCAGATATCAAAGAAAGAAAAAATTTTTTAAAAAGGAAAGTGGGGAGAGAGGAAAAGGCAACAGTAAGAAGAAAGAAGATGCAGAGAAAAGGGAGAATGAAAGGAGACAAAAGAAACGAATGAATGGCAAGCAAACCGATGAGGTTGCCCATTTGCTCTGATGTCAGAACTGGTAATTTGTCCTTTACAGGGAACTGGGAGATTAAAGGACAGGACACACAGTTAATAAAAAAAAAGAGGTAACTCCGTATGGACTCATATGCCCACGTGATGCTGAGTGAAAAAAGCAAGGTGCGGAGCAATGTGCATAGTGTACTCTACTTCTGTAAAACAAAACCGGCCAACAATCTAACAAGCTAGGCAAATAAACCGGAAATGACAATCTGGAAGTTAATCACTAACCTGTTAAGTGTGCTGACCTCTGGGGAGATATCATTTGAAGTCACTGGGAGGACTTTCATCTTAACTAAATACTTCAGGATTATTTCTAATTTTTATAACAAACGTGTTACTTTTTTTTAATTAAAAAGAAAATTCAATAGGAAAAATAAACTACAAAAAAAATAATAATAAAAATAACCTTGGCTCGGGCCTCCCGGGACGCTTCCGCTTCTGCAGCCATAGCCCTCTGGAGCTGCACAGGGAGCTTCACATCCTTGATTTCCACACGCTCCACCTTGATGCCCCAGTCATCAGTGGCATCGTCCAGAGTACTCTGACGGGAAGGGAGAAGACAAGCTAAAACGGTCACTCCCAGTCCCGAGGCCTAAGGTTGCTGTCTGCATGGGGACTTGGAGTGGATAAGGTGCGGGCTCACTGGGGAGCCGACTCTTATTCAGGTGCCAATGAGCTAATGCAGGCAAGCTTTCTCTAAAAAGGTCAGGTAGTAATTATTGATTTTCAGTCTGTTGCAACTATTTAATCCTGCCCTTGTAGGTTAAAAGCTGCCATGGATAATACATAAACTGACGGGTGTGGTTGTATTCCAATAAAACTTCATGTATTAAAACACGTGGCCAGCCAACTCCCAAGCTAATGTGCCTCTGTGTAAGCCATGTTATTTCTTTGTGCTTCAACCTTCTCCCTTTACAATAGGAAATCATACTATTTATTTCCTGTGGTTATTGTGGGAATCAGATAAGATCATAGATTTTACACACAATGAAGTCTAAATAATAGGAATTCAGATGGGTAGGGCTCTTGAACAGGTCAGGCTTAATGTATCATCTATTACTCAAGCAACACTGGAAAGCCTAAGACTTACCAGGGAAGTCATGGGCTCGCACAGAGAATACAACTGACAATACTTGCACTATGCAAACAGCCTCTGAGCTATTATGCTATGAAAAGGTCAATACTAAGGCCGATTCTGGAAATACAGACACACTGGAGGAAACAAAGACCAGTGCATGAATCTGAGTATTATTACCCAGGAACGATTTGTGTGAAAAACCTCCCCTGCCATCAAGTTTGGGGAACCCTTTCTACGAGGCCAAAAAGGCCAGTGGTTCCCCGACTTGAGCTGGTAAGTTGTCAAACCACCATTGAGTCTTTGCGTCAATTTTCAATTTCCAGTGAGCACCAGCGCTGGTGCACGCCTCACCTGCATGTTGTGTGCAATTTCCTCTCTGTCAGAGAGGATCTCAGAAAGGTTCTTAGTGCCCAGGACGTTCCTCAGAGTAGTCTGTGCCAAGAGACGGGTTGCTGAGTCGGCGTTGGTGATGTTGGCCACAGCCAGGGTTGCGTTCTGGACGCGGTAATAGACCACGCCATCCACGCTAACTGTCACCGAGTCCTTAGTGAGGATCTACAATGTAAAGGAAGCGATTTTACATCTGTCTGCCAACTGTAAGGAATGATATTCTATAGAACATCTTATGACACCAGCTGATTTTCTTTAGTAAGTGCTATCGACTGAATGTGTCCCCCCCCAAATTCATATGTTGAAACCTAATCCCCAATGTGTTGGTATTTGGTTGGGGGTGATTAGGGCATGAGGGCAGAACCCTTATAAAAGAGACCTCGGAGAGCGCCCTCACCCCTTCTGCCACACGATGACACAGTGAAGACGGTCATTTATGAACCAGGAAGCAGGCCCTCATCAGACACTGAATATGCCAATGCCTTAATCTTGGACTTCCCGGCTCCAGAACCGTGAGAAATAAACTTTTGTTGTTTATAAGCCACCCTGTCTATGTTGTTTTGTTACAGCAGATCAGATGGACTAAGATAGTAAAGCAACAGAAAGACTTCAATAAAATACATTCATTTATTCATTAATTCTATGCCTTCATCCAATCAGTCAACAAAGGAGACACCACTCAGTAGCAGGCACTGTGCTAGGTACCAGGGATAAAGGTATGAAAAATCTTGGTTTCTACTTTCAGAGAGGATGAGGAATTAAGGGAGGCTTTAAGGAACAAAAAATGAGCATTTGTAGGTTTCAGGGGTGAGTCTTGAAGGAGTAAACATTTTCAAAGGGTGGAGGGTATAGTGAAAGAGTATTCAAGGCAGAGAAAATAATGTGTATGAGAGAGCCTAGGTCTATAAGTATTACTGGAACTAGAAGTAGTACAGCATCACTAGAAATGGGAATGGGAAATGTTTTCATAGGGCAGGGGCAGGGTAAAAATATCTTTCCAGCATGCTGCACAAAAATGCTTCATAGGACATAAGGTGCCCAGTGCTTCCTACCGCCTGCAGGGCAGTCCTTAGTTTGGATACAATCCTTTGACACCTGGCCCTTTGACATCTGGCCCACTGGCCTCACTCTTCCCCACTCCCTCCTGCCCGCAGTATACTAGATGAGGTGCATACATCATGTTTCATGCCTCCTGGCCTTTATGCTGATGTCCCCTCTCCAGGGATATCCTGTCCTCTCTCTCCCTCATAACATCAGACTGGCATATTCTTAGTCATCATTCAAGACACAACTCCAGTGTCCTTTTCTCTGTGAAACTTCCCTGGCTTACATAGCAGAGTATGCCCTTCCCTTTGCATCTTACTGCAGTGACTTTATTGTTTTATATCATTGTTTCTCTATTAAGACTATGAATTTCTTGAGGGCAGTTTGTCTCTGTATCTCTGTCACCAGCAGAATGTTTGATACAGAGCAAGTCATCAATAAACGAGAGATTAATTAAATTGAAACGTAGTCCCAGGAATAGTGATTAATGAGGAGCATAGGAGTGAGAGTTAGGAGACTGACTCTGCCTGAACCTCCTTCGGTGACCTCTAGCCTTTAAACTGTTTGACCTAGCCCTGGCCACTGTGGCTCAGTTGGTTGAAGCATCATCCGGCAAACTGAAAGATCATGGGTTCGATTCCCAGTCAGGGCACTTGTCTAGGTTGTGGGTTCAGTCCCCAGTCAGGGCATGTATGGGAGGCAACTGATTGATATTTCTCTCTCACATGAATGTTTCTCTCTCTCTCTTTCCACTTCCTGTCTCTCTAAAATCAATAAATATATACTCAGGTGATGATTTAAAAATTTAAAAATTTTGATTTAATTTTAAAAATTATTAGCCACATTTGTGAGATGGGGCTAATAATATCACCCAATTCTACACAAATTGCTTTGAAGATCAAGTAAGAAAATGTGTGTGAACAAAGCCCCTTTGAAAGTGTTAAAAACTACGTAAATAGAAAATAGAAATGACAATTATATATTACATAGGTGTTTAATCCTGCCAGGCATCAAAGCAGTCATCCTTTATTTATTTATTTAGGAATCTAAATATAATTCTAACTTGAAAGAAGTGAGAGATTTATAAATAAATATATAGTACATTATCATCTGTTAAAATTAATTCTTTTCTATGAGGTGGTGGGAAAAATGTGTATTATTTCTAAACAAATTCTTGACCCTGTGACGTGGTCACAGCCAGAGCTTTCTAATGCTGCAGCCTCTCTGCCTACTGTTTATGTTAGGCAGCATGTTTATTTCCCAACACAGTAGGTTCACAGGGGCTCAGAAAAAGGACTGCCAGCCAAGTTCCAACTTGCTCTGCGCTCAGCAGCTGACAGGAAAGCAGAGAGCAGCTGGAAGGCAGACGCGCACAGCAATCCTGCCAGATGCCTGCAATGCTACAGAGGAAAATGCCAGAGTTTCCAGCTACCCTGAAAGGGGCTCCTTCTGAGAGCCGGTCTTTCCTGAAAGATGGGAAAACACGCAGAGGATGCCATGATGCTCTCAGTCTTGTTCCTCGGCGTAGAAATGCTTTCTGGTGTCACTGCATATATGTGGATCATGAGGCCTGACCTCACCAACTGCTTGGCTCAGTGCCAGCAAGGAAGTTCCAAGGCCGGTTTCTGGATTTTTGTGATAAGAGAAGGCAACATGGCCAGGGTCTACGACCCTGCTAGACACCGGGCTTTTGGCCAGGAAACACTGACGGTATTTTCTGTCCCTCCCTTCATTATGTTTTAAGGCCTTCTGTCCGCAATAGTTGTTATGCTTCCTTAGACATAGTACCAAGATGGCTATCTGTGATCCAAGGGCCATGAGGGAGCTAATGCAGAATGTGTGGAGCATGGAGTTGTGGAGGAACCCAAAGGGCTGGATTTTTGTCCAGCTTCTACCTACCTCTGTAGTCAAGGAAGTCCCTCGTCTCACTGCAGTTATATACTTTCTAGGGATTCTGGTTCAACTGTGATATTTGTGAAGTATTTGAAAAATCATGAAATAATTACTAATCTAAAACATTATATGCTTTACCTAAAATGCCAAATGAGCAGTTTCTAATTCTTTGGTTATGAACCCATTTATCTAGAATAAAATCAAGACCTTTAGGAAGAAGAATACCACATGAAACAAGATTTTCTGTCAGAAAACCCAGAGAGAAGAAATGTGGTAGAAAAATGACAATAATAATGCTAACGTTATACTTACATTAACATTACACTATGTTTTATAAATACAAACACTTATATAACACTTAACTGTAAGCCATTGTTCAAAGTCCTTTACATATAACTCATTTAGTTCTCCCAAGAACCCTATAAAGTAGGTCCTGTTATTCTATAGAGTAGGAAACTGAGGCCCAGAGAAATTAACTCCCTTGCTCAAGGTCAAACAGCTGGAAGACGGTGAGGGCGGGCAGGCTCTAAACCTCCGCCCCGACCACCGCACACGACGCCTCTCACTGTCGGGCACTCCCACACGGCGTCTCTGTTACTCACAGCAAAGGCCCCCGTACCTCCTGAGGTGGAATATCAAACGAAATGGTTCTCATGTCCACTTTGATGAAGCTGTCAGTGCACGGCAGAACAAAAAACAAACCTGCAACGCAGACCCACAGAAGATTATAGGGAGATACTGGCACTTAATCGGTTGACTTGACCATTCAATTCTAACGGCATCGATCCTAATCCACTGTGAGCCATCCGTGCATCTTGGTGAAGGAGCCGGAAGCTAGGAATGCTATCCTTTACCCCACTCGCTTACTTCCTGACCTTAACTGTCCTCACCAAGGCCTGTGGATTACTCCCCTGTGACTGTCACTGTTTCCACTTAGACCGAGGCCATCACTCCCCAAGTCATCGTTCTATTTCTTCCAGTGCCTCTCCTCCGATCCATTTTCTAAGCTGCAAGCAGAGCAGCCTTTCCTGCAATTCCAGCTCCTGAACAAGCCACACAAGGTTCTGCAAGACCCGCCCCAGCTCGCCTCTTCAGGCACTCCCCTGTCCTCCTGCCCTCCACTCTGGCCGGGCTGGGCAACCTGCAGTTCCTTGAATCTGAAATACTCTCCTCTATATTGCTTTGTACATGTTGCTACTTCTGGTAGGAATACCTCCCCGAATACTTTTTCATGCCTCAGGATTAAGCCAGGTTGTCACCTCCAGAAAGCCTCGTCTCATCCTCCTAGCTCGGGTCAGTCACTCTTCTCTGGGTTTCCACAACTATTTGGATCACAATACTTATCACACGGACTCGTAACTATCTGTTTCCTTGTTGGTGTCCCACCACTAGACAGTAAGGCCCTTGAGGGCAGGAACTGTATTTGAGTCTCCTGTGAATTCTCAGAGCCTGCAACAGAGCAGGAGCTTAATCGAAGTTTACCAAATAACAGCTCAAAGTCTTTATCTTAGTACAGGTTCTCATGCTTAAACGTCCACAGCTGGAGCTATCCCTGGCCTACGACAATCTTATCAGCTCCAATGGGAAGGGGAGGGGAGAGGACGGAAGGAAGGAGTGGTTACAGCAAGACTGGCTAGCACCCCGGCTATTGTCACACAACTTCTGTTATATGAAGAACTCTTTTTCTAAGTCAACAGAGAACCTCATAGGGGAAATCACATCAACAAAAGGAAGAATTTCAGTCTCCAGGAAACAATCTAGAATCCCAGTACTGACCAGGTCCTTTGGCTCCTCCTTGTAAAATGCGACCCAATCTAAAGATGATGGCTCTTTCATATTCTTTTACAATCTAGATTAAAAACACAAATAATAAATTAATATGAGTACAAATATTTATATGCATAGCTTTTAAAATATATGCTCTAAAGAGGTTACATGCCTCTAATTTTCTTTTCTTCTCTATAATCCAGATTATATCTACAAATGATATGTCTAAAGGTTAATGTTAATACCCCTACAAAGAATATTTGTTTACTTTTTTAACTAATTATAAAAGCAATAATTATTCATTGCATAAAATTTGGAAAATACAGAATAGTATACAGAAGCAAATCCATAACCTCACTCATGATAATTCAATTACTCATGCATTGTTAATATAGAAAAAAGAAAAAAATTTTCCATAGTTTGTCTCCTGTTTCTCAAATTATAATAATAATTCTTGGAGCACATTTTACCTTTCTAGGAATATGTAAATGATAATCATTTATCAAAATATTAATAACTTTACAGAAAAAATAACCAGCATTTGGGAAGTACTTACCATGTGGCAAGCATTGCGATAAGCATGTTTAAATACATTAATTCATTTAATCCTCACAAAAGCCCATTACAGGGAGAAAACATGGCAAAGGTCACACCTTGAACAATGGAGCTAGCAGTCAAACCTCAGCATCCTGATTCCAGAGAACTTCTCACAGGACCATCCCATAGTCCCAATGCCAGAAAACTTTCAATGGCAATCTTATTTAACCCTTGGAAAGGACTGACTAAACTGGCTGAAAAGAACTTTTAAGATTCCATTATAATAGGTGACTAGAGTGAATTTTCTAAAGGAGAGATGGAGGAAAAAGAATTATAGGCCTCTATGGTCTCTGTCTCTCTTACACACATACATACACAGAGTGATTTATGTAGCCAGGGGCTGACCCTTCTTTCCAGATGCGAATAAAATATTTTTTACCTTTATGCACATCCATATTGATATTGGCAATGTTATAAGTGTAAACAAGAGTGAGAAAGACACCAAGATCCACCCGCAAAGTCCAAGGCCTTCACTGGGGCTATCTGTGAAAATGAAAAATACACAGCTCTTATTGTTACCAGCAGTCACCACCATCTTCATCCTTATTACTCACTGCACACCTGTGCTTGCCATTATACTAGATGTTTTACATGAACTTTCCCATCTAATCCTCATAAAACCTTAAATGTAGGTTAGATGCTAATCTAGTTAATATAACAAGTATTTTTCACATTATTCTTTTCTTTAAAAAAAAAATATATGTTTATTGATGTTAGAGAAAGAGGAGGGCAGAAATATCAATGTCAGAGAGAAACACTGATTGGTTGCCTCCTGCCCAACTGGGAGTCGAACCTGCAACCAAGGTATGTGCCCTGACCAAAATGGAACCCCCAGCCTTTTGGTATATGGGACAACGCACCAACCAACTGAGCCACATTGGCCAGGGCCACATTATTCTTTTTTTTTTTTTTTTTAATCCAGAAAACATCTACTAAGCACCTAATATTGATTATGCCCTTTGCTTCGCACTGAAGTCATAAAAGTAAGACCCAATCCCAGCTATCAGGAAGGTTAAAGTTTAGTGGGCAAAGTAAATAGATTATAATACTAGATGGTAAGTGTAGATATAGAGTATCTGTTCCGAATATTATGAAAACACAGAATAGGGGTAACTCGCACAGCTGGGGTGGAGGTGACAGCAGAGTGGGAGGAAGTGGGTAGGTAATAGTGGTGGTTGTCAAAGGGCCTTCTTATGGGATTAATGTTTCAAGAAAAAACAAATGCAAAGAAAGGGGAAGGAAGGAAAAGGGCATTTAAGCTAAGGTACAGCATAATTAAAGATAAATACCATGTGATATGTGAGGATAAACTCATTTTGGATCCTCTTTTTAAAAATGACACCTGTAAAATATCTCGCTAGGTGTAGGCCCATAATTTATTAGCCATGTCCTTACCTCTCCTTCCAATTGCATCATAATTTTGGTTAGATAAAGTTTTAGATTATCATGAATATAAAAATGCAATTCAAAGCTAAGCCATGTCGTGAAGTATAGTCTTCCTTTCCTGTACAATGTTTACTTTCTTTTTCTGGAGTCAATGCCTTGTATTTTACCTTTGCTTATTTTCAATGTACTTATTAATTTAATCTTAAGCTTTTCATCAACCATCTAAATCTTTCAGAAGGGTTAGGTACTCTATGAATTTCATCTTCTGACTAAGAGTCTCTCTTGGAGCCATGTCTGCACTCACTGTCTCAGCTGGGGCGCCCAGCTATCAGTTTGCCTTTCACTGTCTTCCTGGGACATCCCATCTTTAGTTTGTTTTTCCTTTTTTGTGAAGGACAGAGGGACTGAGTAGGCCAAGGGATGCTATCATTTCTTTTATCAGCCACAGAAGACTTCTGCTCTATTTCCAAGAATTGTTTTAGTAATGGGAGGGAGATTAGCAAGAGGAGAAGTATGCTAGGCACAACTCACTGCTCAGAATATAGGGAAAAGATAGCACAGAGACAGGACTTGGAATAAATAGGAGGCCAAAAAAATAAACAGAGTTAAGGCTGGGCGCATGGGAGAAAGAGACACAGGCCAAGTGCTCCAAAACACAGGACGAAAAACCAGAAAGACATGGAGTACTTTGGTTATCTACGACTACGTAGTCTTCTGATCCTGCGTCATAGTGTGAAGTAAACATCTTTATGCATACTTAAATAAAAGTGATCTAAGTTAATTTTGGAGGTTCCTAAGTTATAATTTTGGGGCTATACCATATTCACCAAGAGAATATTCCAAGCAAGGCCACAGTCCTGCTGTGGAGAAACCTCACTCGGGTATTATTATGATAACTGATAATAATCACAATGGCCATTCTTGGATGGTTCATTATAGACCAGGTGCACTGTGCTAAATAACTTCAGATGTGTATCTGATTTACTTCTTACAAAGCCCTGTAAAGTATTTTTAATTCCATTTTACAAATGAGGTAAACATGACTTTCCCAGCGTCAGACAATGCAGGACCTGGGATTCAAACACAGGTCATCTTACCCCAAAGCCCATGTTCTAAATCAGTTCACTCTGACCCTTTGCCTGTGAATTAAAAAAAGATCCTCATTAAAGAAGTTTGTGTTTGGAGCTCTTTCTTAAGACAGTATTCAAACTGGGAAAGCAAGGTAGGAGTTCTAAGAGTGAAAGCTGATATTGCTACAGAGGAAGTCCTCCTAATTCCACCTGTGTCTATTTATAGGAAAAGACAGTCTCAGGGCTCTTTGCCAGACCCAGGTCTAGGTTTCCAAGTGAAATGAATTCCAAACGAGGAACAGACTGGCGACACACTTATCTGACAGCTTTCTAAAATACCCCTGTATTGCCTGACTCTCCCATATCTGTGTCCCGAATATACCAGACTATAAACTCCCTGAGGGCAGGGATGTTTATTATTCATTTTTATATTCTCAATGTCTAGCACAGTAACCAGCATACAGCGGGACTAAAATAAAATCTTACTAAGCTTTTCAGCTAGATGTGGTTTTCCTTCCTCTGAATCTTGATAGCACTTGTTTACTGTGCATTTATATCCCATATTAGACTGAGATTTCCTGAGAATAGGGAGCATCTAAATTTCCATTTAAATTCTGTTACTTCCTAGTTGTGTGATCTTTACCTCTTTGAACCTTAATTTCTTCACCTATAATATAAGGAAAACTAGACTGGCTTTGTCGGGTTGAGGTAGTGCTCAGTAAATATGGATGGCAGTTTTCTGTAATCCTCCTGTCCTACTCAAATGTTCAAATTTTCACAATAAAAACAGGAAAATAGGCAGCATTTACCCTTTTATATAAAGTCTCTTAAAGTACTTAATTTTCCCCTCACTTAATGCCTCTCTCCTGCCAGGCTAGGCTTAGACATTCAAAGACCCTCAAGAAGTTCATTTATGTATTGTTACTAAATTATTGAATTATTATCTACATGAGGAAGAGCCAGGAAGCCTAGCCCAGTAATTTTTTTTATGCTTAGTTTCCATTGTTACATTATGTTTTTGAGAAGCTCAGATGAATATACGGAATTATAAATCAAGAGGAACAATAAGTGGATATTCTGAAAACTGGACCTGGTCTTTCACATTTAAAATGTTCAGTTAGAAATAATCAGAGTATATACACTGGGGAAATGGCATCATTTTATATTATTCTAGTGCCTTTCAAATAAAACGATCCTATTTTCAACTCTTAAAATTCTTCCCCATTTGATTATAGCACAAAAATGTAGTACACAAATCACATTCCTTAGAAAGGTGAGGTTTAAACTGCACCAGGCCATAAACGTGTCATCTACCACCTGTAGGCTAAACGACATGTTCACATCTAAATAATAATAATATCGAAAAACATTTCATTGTCTTCTATGATAAACATTTTGGTTGTGTATAGTTTTCTCAATTAAAATTCTGCTGCATTGAATATACTTTTAGCAAAGTTTCCATAATACTTGTTATGTATACTAGTTTTGCTAAAAAGATGAAATTGCATGATTCTTAAATTTATCTTATTCTGGAGGTACCTTTTATTACTGCTAACAAAAACTATTTATTGAATGTCGATTACATGTCAGCCACAAGCCCTAGCTCATTATATACATTATTTCCAATGTTTACAAAAATCTGTAAAGTAGGTATAAAATATTCCTCTAGGCGTCCCAAAGTAATAAAGCAAGAGACTTTCTGGGAGGAGACAAAAGAAAACAAACAAAAAACATAAAACAAATGATAAGAACAAGTTGTACAGTAATTTTTGTATGGTTAACTTTTGGTAAAGCAGTAAAATATACTTTTCAAGATGATACCAAACATAATTTCAGAGCACTGTATGGTGTTAATGACCCCATGTCAGCTGACTTATGTTAATGTCTACTGAACCTTGGCCCTATGTACCGGAAATCACATGGAGTAATATTATACATTCCATTTACTAATGCAACTTTACTCCAAAGTTTACAAAGTACTGAATTTCCTCCTCAAGGGAAGGCCAGAAACATGTCTTACACAATATCAGCAAGTCTGACTCAGATTCACAAGCATTGCTACACACACACACAAAGCAATGAATTAACCATAGAATTACTGAAATAAGTAGATAGCAACCTGTGAAGAACAATCTCTTCCTTCTCCTTTCCTGGAATAAAAGTGAAACACTTCATGTTTTAAATTTCCAAGAACAGTTTAGGTGGGGAAAGATAGGATGGCTAGGAATTCAGTCTCAAAAACGTATGCCATCTGGTTCTAACAGCTCCTTTTAAGGGGCAGCAGAAGTTCAAATGGCAATTTTTGAATTTTTCTTAAAAGCATATACATTCAGGATATGTGTTCTTTCTGACTGCGACTATTCCTCATCAGAAATTTTATGTCAGGATTTGGCAAACTTTTCCTGTAAAGGGTGAGAAAATAAACATTTAGGCTTGGTGGGCCATAAGCCTGTCACAACTATTGCATACTGTGCCATTGTAGTGCAAAAATAGTCACAGGCAACCATACAGGAACGAGCATGGCTGTGTTCCAGTAAAACTTAACTTATGAACACTGAAATCCAAACCTCACATAATTTGCACGTGTAACAAAATCTTCTTAAAAAGAAAAACACTTATAAAAATAAAAACTAGTTGTAGCTTGTGGGTCATACAAAAACAGGCGGTTGGTCAGATTTAGACCTATTTCTGTTCTACGTCATAGAGCTATCTCTTTAAAAAAATTTTTTTTTCTTATTAATTTTAGAGAGAGAGGAAAAGGGGAGAGAGACAGACATCGATTTGTTGTTCCATTTATTTAGGCATTCATTGGTTGATTCTTGTATGTGCCCTGACCAGGGATCAAACCCACAACCTTGGCATATGGGGACGAAGCTCTAACCAACTGAGCTACTCTGGCCAGGGCTAGAGCTATCTCTTTGAGGAGGAGGACTTCATACATTCAATACACTTCATCTTTCTTCCAGCTTTTCAACTAATTGTACACTTTCCAGATTCCCAGTTTCTCTCCCTTTGCCTGTTTTGAAACAAGGTGTTTATCAGATCTGATAAATAAAAATTCAAGCTGAAGACAGGCAAAAGGGCAGATGAAGTAAGTGCATATATATTAATCAAATTTTTTGCTATACTCAATTTTTCAAATGACTGGAATTTTAGGGGCAAGAGGTAAAGAATTGAAGGAAACCACAGGAGAAAAGGAAAACTAAAAGAAATGGAGAAAAAGAATTAAAGAGGTGAGTGACAACAAAAATGAATGTGGCATTCTGTAGACAGAAAGATTAAAACAGGCAGAGTTTAGCATATAGTACGGTCACAATAAAATAGATGTTGAAAACATGATGGTATTTATTTGGAGATCACAGCTTGCAGCTCACTTGGGGAAGAGGTTTTCAAAGCAAACAAGCACATACTCCAACCCACCTTTCAAGTGATTGTTTTAATTAGGCACAGTTTACAGTTCTTGAATGGCCTTATCCTTAAACCCCTAGGGAAAATATTCTCTGGGCTAGAATGCCTACAGGCCAGATGGTTTCAAGTTAAGAACCATGACTGAAGACTTTAACTTTTCTTTCCTATTTATTAGCCATCTATAGTTATAAATACTAGATCAAAAGAACTGATATTGATTAAGCATTATGTGACTTAAGACACAAAATTTAAAATGTGTTTACCATGAAATATTAGGAGAGAAAATGGACTAATCCTTTTAAGAAAGATTTTCAATAAAAGTTTAAATAAATGGAATATTTTGCTTAGCCTGAAAATAAACAAATTAAGAATATTGTTTTCCCAAGTATCTTGAAGATTTTCTGTAGCTTCCCTTCATTCAAATAATTCTAGCTGTAAAACAAGAGGAAAAAAATAGATGAGAGTATCCTCAATAATTTTAAACTTGAATCCCTCAGTCTTAAATTGGCCCCCCTCTCCTAATTTCCTACAGCACTTCATTGAACACACTTGTTAATTACTCAATGTCTGTCTTCTTCATGAGATCTTGGTCTTATTAAAGCCCTATAGCCTAATGGCTTCAGAGTTGGTTCTGCCACTTATTAGCTGTGTGATCTTGGGAAAACAGCTTGACTCTGTGCTTTAAAATAGGGCTAATAAGAGGAAAAAGGGACAACTGTAATTGAAAAACCAAAATAAAAAAAATAATAAAATAAAATAAAATAGGGCTAATAAGAGAATCTCTTCAGGTAAAACTGTCGTTATTTGCAGATGACATGATACTGTATATAGAGAACCCTAAAGAGCCTCCAAAAAGCTACTAGAACTGATAAGTGAATTCAGTAAAGTAGCAGGATACAAAATAAATATTCAAGAATCAGTTACATTTTTATACACCAATAATGAACTATCAGAAAGAGAAACCAAGAAAACAATCCCATATACAATTACATTAAAAAAAAAAAACCCAAAACCCAGGAATAAATTTAACTAAAGAGGTAAAAGTTCTGTACTTAGAAAAATATAAGACATTGAAGAAATCGAAAAAGATACTAATAAATGGAAGCATATACTGTGCTTATGGATAGAAATAATTAACATCTTTAAAATGTCCATACCACCCAAAGCAATCTATATATTCAATGCAATTCCTATCAAAATGCCAATGGTATTTTTCACAGAACTAGAACAAATAATCTAAGAGTTCATAGAGAAGCATGAAAGACCCTGAATAGCAACAGAGATCTTGAAAAAATAAAAAAAGAACAAAGTTGGAGGTATGGTGCTACCTGATATCAAACTATACTACAAGACTACAGTAATCAAAACAGCATGGTACTGGTATAAAAACCACACATAAATCAATAAGCCAAATTGAGAGTCCAGAAATAAACCTATGCCTATATAGCCAATTATTTCTGGCAAAGGAAGCAAGAACATACAATTGGGGTAAAGATGGTTTATGCAATGAATAGTGTTGGGAAAATTGGACAGATACCTGCAAAAAAAATGAAACTGGATCACTTTTTTACACTATATACAAAAAAAACTAAAAATGGATTAACGATTTAAATGTAAGACCCCAAACCATAAAACTCCTAGAAGAAAACATAGGCAGTAAAATCTCAGTTCTCTTAGTATTATTCTTTCTGACATATCTCCTTGGGCAAGGGAAACAAAAGCAAAAAAAAGAAATAAAGGAACTACATCAAACTATATAGTTTTTGCACAGCAAGGGAAACCATCAACAAAATGAAAAGACAACCTACTAAATGGGAGAACATATTCACCAGTGATACATCTGATAAGGGGTTAATATACAAAATTTATAAAGAATTCAGATGACACCAAAAAATCAAATAACCTGATTAAAAAGTGGGCAGAGGATCTGAATGTCTGTTTACCAAAGAGGACACACAGATGGCCAATAGACATCAAAAGTTGTTCAACATCAGTAATCGTCAGAGAAACGTAAATTAAAACGACAATGAGATACCACCTCACACCTGCCAGAAAGGCTATCATCAATAAATCAACAAACAACTAGTGCCGGCAAGGATGTGGGAATCCAGATAGGTACAACCACTATGGAAAAGTGTGGAGGTTCCTCAAAAAATTAAAAATGGAACTGCCTTATGACCCAGCAATTCCATTTCTGGGTATATAAAGAAACCTAAAACATTAATTCAAAAGAAGATAGGCACCCCACATTAACTGCAGCATTATCTACAATAGCCAAGATATGAAAGCAACCCAAGTACCCATCAACAGATGACTGGACAAAAAAGCTGTGATACATGCCCCGGCTGGTGTGGCTCAGTGGATAGAACACCGGCCTGTGAACCACAAAAAAGCTGTGATACATGCCCTGGCTGGTGTGGCTCAGTGGATTGAACACCGGCCTGTGAACCACAAAAAAGCTGTGATACATGCCCTGGCTGGTGTGGCTCAGTGGATTGAATGCCGGCCTGTGAACCAAAGGGTCGCCGATTCAATTCCCAGTCAGGGCACATGCCTGGGTTGTGGGCCGGGTCCCCAGTTGTGGGCATGTGAGAGGCAACTGCACATTGATGTTTCTCTCCCTTCCCCTCTCTCTAAAAATAAATAAATAAAATCTTAAAAAATAAAATCTTAAAATATAAAATAAAATAAAAAGCTGTGGTACAGCTCTGACTGGTGTGGCTCAGTTGGTTGAGCATCATCCCACAAAGCAAAAGGTTACCAGCTCAATTTCAAGTTAGGGCACATGCCTGGGTTGTAGGTTTGGTCCCAGGTTGGGGTGCATATGGAAGGCAACTGATTGATGTTTCTCTCCCCTTTTCTCTCCCTTCCCCTCTATCTGACAATGAATAAATAAAATCTTTTTTAAAAAGCTGTGGTATATATATACAGTGGAATATTACTCTGCCATAAAAAAGAATGAAATCTTACAATTTGTGACAGCATGGATGGACCTAGAGGATATTATGCTAAGTGAAATAAGCCAGTCTGAGAAAGACAAATACCATATGATTTCACTCATATGTGGAATATTAAAAAACAAAATAAATGAACAAACAAAATAGAAACAGATTTATAGATACAGAGAACAGACTGATGGATGCCAGATGGGAAAGGGTTGGGGGCCTGGGTGAAAAAAGGTGAAGGGATTAAACAGTACTAATTGGTAGTTATAAAATAGGCATGATAAGGTAAAGCACAAAGAATATAGTAATAATGTGGGGACTGTTTATGGTACCAGCCGGACACTTGAATTATCAGAGGGAACAGTTTGTAAGTATATGATTGTATATCCACTGTGCTATGCATCTGAAACTGAAACAAAACTGTGTTGAATGCAAACTGTCCTTGAAAAAAATGTTTAAAAAGTAAAAGAATAATTCCTATAAAATTGGGAAAGAAAAAAAAAAAAGAGTACCTCTTCAGAGGCTTAGTGTGAAGAGTAAATGAGCTAATATGGAACATACCTAGTGCCTAGATATTTGTTTAAAAACTAAGTTATTGAATAAGTAGAAGAATTCTGCCATTTCTTTGGGAGGAAGAAAAGACTGCCTATTATGTAAGACAAACCAAAACGACATGTCAGCAGACAGCATCTGAGAAATCAGTTCCCAAAAGTTCCGTCCCAAAGCCATTGTCATACGGCTTTCCTCAAATGTGTTCTTTCTCTTTTTAAAATCAGACCTTTCCACCCGTGAAGTTAGAGAATTTAGAAAGGTAGAAGAATGTGCTGAATATGGCCCATGTCTGGAAAGACAGAAACAGTTAGGTTCAGAAAAATGTGAGGGAAAAACAATTTCATAATGGTATTAAGTTAATTAAATTTAGTCTGGGTCTGAAATATATTAAAACAAAACAAAACCCTCCTACTTCTTGTTTTTTTTCCCCCTTTTTCAGCTCTTTCACTTGGACATCTTAAAAGTATCTATAATTTTTTTATCACAAAGTCTTTATATGGTAACACCATTTTAGCCTTTAAAAAATGGGAAAGAAGCATAAGGAAACTAGATCATAAGGTTCTCAATTCTTTAGCTGAGGATGAATAGCTAAGCAGTAGCTGAGAGCTTGCCTTTGAGTTTTGGTGTCAGATTCCAATTCTATCACTAAAATTTCTCATTAGTAAAATGAGGAGAAAAAACAGTGCTTACAGAGTTCTTATGAAGATTAAGTGAGAAACTATGTAAAGTGCCTGACAGGCAGTTTTAACTAAATAGTAGCCATTATTATTATCACAATTTTAAGATCATTATTGACACAGTATATAGGAATAAACTTTTTACTAAGTGAGTTACCTTCTGGGACCTGCGCACCGTAGAGAAAATATCAAGACTAACAATCTGCTTGGGGACTCTATCTCTGGAGGAGAAATAGGGCACACTGGGGCAAGGTAATTCAGAATTCTAAACTTTCTTGGACTGTCTGCATATAACTTTTTAAAATTTCTTGTATAATTACTAGGCTTTCTGAAAAGTAACTTTTTATTTTGTTTTCCCTACTAAATATCTTAATAACTTACATTTTAAACTTGCAAAACAAATTCACATAAAATTTCTCAATTGATACTCAAAACCTTGAGAGGTAGATATTGCAGTAAGATTATGGCCAATGTATAGATGAGGAGTTAATTCTGGAGGCTGAGAGACTTGCCCAGGATGACCCACCTTGTACGTGATGGTATTGAAATCTCAATTCAGATAATTGAATTCTAAATTCCACTCTTATTTCCTTATACTATACCAGTTTCACAACTGAATAAGGTTGGTATAGTTTTCACTGATACTTTAGGATGAACATTTTATGGCTTGTAGCATTAAGATTAATCTATTGAAACGTCAGGCCAAATGCTTCGGTTCAATTCTTTCCCAGTTCCGGACTACAGACAAAGATTAAAAAAGAATGGAGGAGGCCTCAGCTGGATAGCTCAGTTGGTTAGAGTGTTGTCCAGATAAGCCAAGGTTATGGGTTCAATCCCAGCTCAGGGAACATACAAAAATCAACCAATGAATGCATAAGTAAGTGGAACAACAAAATCGATGTCTCTGTCTCTCTCAAATCAATTAAAAAAAAAAAAAAAGGAAGAAGTGTGTGTCAACAGAAAATTGACACTTCCTTCTTTCTATTGACTGTAGTATCTAACTTCTCTCTTTCCACATTTTAATTAAAAGGAGATTCCTTATTAGGTACAATATATTTTCTTGACAATTATAATCCCTTTATTGACAATACAAATCCAGACAAATAGTCTACTTGTCATAAGAACATATAATAAGGAACATGATGTTCACACTCTAAAATCAACAGTTTGGGTTATATATAACAAACTTCATGAACTGTACAGAGGAAAATTATTTCCTCAGTAGAAGTCAGACATTTAACAATGTGATTTATTTCATGGGGGATCTTGATTTCCCTCCTCTATTTCCTTTTTCTTTCAACAAACATTTTTGCAAACCTACTATGTACTTGATACTGAACTTATTACAGCAATGAAGGACACAATCTATGTTTTCAAAAGCTTTTCTGGTCTAATAAAGGTGATTATAATTGGCAATTATAATACTGTGTTATAAACATGATAGAGATATTCACACTTTATTAACATTAAAAATTATTTTTCCTCAAAGTTAATCAGGCAATCATTTATCTTTCACGGTGTAAAATTTAACTATCAAGTGGTACCAAGAACCTATTTTAATCATTAGAAAAAAGATAAATGCCAGCTTTTGGTCCTCTGTTTGAATTAATTTATGACAACTGATGGTTTAACTAGATTAATTATTGAAGAAGTTACAAAGTTCTCCCCAATCTGATGGCTGTAAAAACTGAAATAAACAAATCAGTCCCTGGCTTCTGCTTATTTTCAGGCATTCTTCCAAAGGGACTTGTTCTGTTGACATGACTCTTAATTGTAATACATTTCTTTGCAATGCACTTGCATTATTTCATTACAAAATGAATGAGCTGGCTTTAATAAAAACTAGTCTTGACTAGGTTTGGTCATACTTATGTTCCTAAGACTAATTATCAGTTTTTATATCTACTCTTCCTCAGAAGCAACTCTCTGGAGCTGCTTTATTAAGAGGTCTAGATTGAAGCTGGGCTTTCTTTGTTTTTGTCTCTCACCTTCAGTGAAATACTGATGTTTGACAAGGTCCTCAGTTTGGATAGGCATTTTGGAGGTAGCTCTAGGATAGGAGAATGGCTTGGAAAACCAGATAGCCCAAGTTTGAAACCTAGCTCTGCATCCCACACAGGTGTGTGTGTGATTTTTTTCACTTTGAGCCTCAGTTTCCTTGCTGTCAAATATCGAATAATGATGTCTTGCTTGTGAAGCTGTTAGGCGATTGCAATTAGATAATGTTTGTAAAATACTTAAGACTGGACTGTTTGGCACGTAGTATGCGCTCAATAAATTTTAGTAATGACATTCCTACCAGTGTCAGAGCTCTAAGGTTTACATTAAAAAAAAAGAAAAGTGACTGCCCTAATTGAAGACTTTTCCACTGAAGAACGAGAGGTTTTCTTTTAGCATTTACAGAAGAAACAGGGATCAACTTGCATGATTTATTGCACTGGTAAGGACACTGTTGTCAATTGTGTGGTTGATCTATTGAAATAATCCAGTGAAAATAAAACAATGACTGCAAGTTAAAAAAAAAAGTGACATAGACAAAGCAAAATTTTGCTTGTATGTATAATTTTCTGAGAAGGTGCATAGTTTTCATTACATTTTGAAAAGATTTGTAAAATGAACTTTGAAGCGAAAACTGGTCTGTGACCATGAAAAACAACTAAATGAACTTCAGTACAAAGATCATGTTTATTCCCAAAGAACTTCTATACACAGATTTCCCACCGCAGTTTCACCAAACCTTTGATATTGTTAGAGTCCTTTAGTCTCCCACTGGAAAAAGGACCTGCCCACCTTCTATCTAGAAAAAGAGCGAATGGCACCATTTTTTTTATGTTCGAGTTTTAGAGTCAGTCAAATCCAGACTTAAAAGATGGCTCCATATAAACTGTGTGACATTTAAGTAATGTCACCTCTGTGAATATCAGTTTCTTCAAGTATGTCCTCCCTGTTACATTCCTGATTTGGGAAGATAACCCTCCAAGGCGCTTGCTAGAGAAAAGTATGCGGATGCGTCGACAAGACTGGCTTTACAACTACTCAGAATGGGTAAGTTCAACACAGTGTTCTTTGTGGGGGTGCTGCAAAAGCCCGCCCAGCCCCCTAACTTTCTTTCACTGTCATCCTGTGTGAAATGTCATCCACAGAAACGATTCCTTTGGGTCGCTAAGAGCCCCTGGGAGGGAATCAAATCAATGCCTCCTGAGAGAGTTATCGCCTTTTTGAAGCCCCTAAGGAGTTAGCCAAGAACGGTTCAAGGTGCTAGCGTTCTCAGGGACACTAGCTCCTTCCCAGGGAACACGACTGAGCCACTCAGAGTTTCTGCCTTCAAGGCTGGGAAGGCCCTGGTGGGATGGGAGTGAGCGTCGGGGAACTCAGAGTTCCTTGTGAGGGCCAAAAGCGAGGTCCCCAGGACAAAGTAGAAGGCGGGATGGGGCAGGAACTGAAGCTGGTAAGAGTTGCGGGAAGGAGGCCAAAAAAGACTTCTTTTCTTCCCCAAATATGGCCCCCTCTCTGTCAGGAGCTGGGGGCGAAACCTCGCAGGTCGGTCTTATTACGATACCCGAAACTGGCAGGGGGGTTAGGAGGCGATCAGGGATGTTTTCCAGCGGGCGAAGGCTGGGTGGAGGAGGTGGCCTCCGAGGGGATGCGGCGGGGAGGAAAGGGGTGTCGGGAGGCAGGAAGACGCGGTTCCCGGGTGTGGAGGGCAGTTGGAGCCCCGCCTTCCCCAACCGCTGGCCGCCAGTCACTGAGGTGTTTCCTCGTCCGCGTGAGCGGCAGGAGATAATAAACCAAAAGCTCTGGCCCGGGGCCTGCCATCTGGCAACCACTGGATAACGCAAGCCCCTGGGACGGCTTTGCGTACTGGAAACGCGCCCTGCTGTTGGCGCGTCCACAGGGTGCCGGGCACGCAGCTGCAGTTCACTCTGCACCCTAACATCCCTACACCCGATCCCCAGCCCGTGAAACAGGGTTCGTCATTCTCGGCCTCTTAAGTGAGGAAACCGCCGCTTTGAGTAACGGTCGCACAGCCAAGCAGCGGAGATGGGCCTGGGAGCTCCGGAGGAGAGGGGTAGGGGTCGCGGGGCTCACCCTTGAAGGTGTCAGGGACCCGCCGCGGTTGGGAGTCCGTTCCGTGCCGCTTCTCAGACATGCTGCCAGAGCCGGGGTAGCCGCTGTCGAGTCCGGACAGCCGAAGCAAGACCCGGTACCGCAAGGAATGCCCTGAGGAATCCCGGGTCTCAAGACACAGGCTGAAGTCCCGCCCCCTCCCCGAGACCAGGCCAATCGATGCCCAGTACCAAAGAGGACACGCCCCCCCCCACCCCCGCCCATGCGCTCTTCCCGCTGGGTCTTAGGCTAAGGGGCGTGGCCAGCGGGGTGAGGCGCCCCTCGGCAGGGGTTCTGGGCCCAGGGGCGGCACAGGAAAGAAGAAACAGGGGGCCACAAGGCATGGTCAGGGGCTGAAGGTATTGGAGAAGGAGCTGAATGGATGGCTTGAGGAAAAGGTGCGAATAAAGGAAAAGGAGCCTTTCTGGGCTGACGAATAGCAGATACGAAAATGGCGCCTTCCCTGAACTGTTGGGTCCAAGTGGAGGAAAGGAAGCGGAGAGGCACCCGGTGGCCAAAGTGAGGGCCCAGAGACAATCCTTGATCTATAGGACCCATGGTGTGAGGGGAAGGAACCGACACGACCGCCCTCGAGGCAAGGGAGTGAATTCGAGTGAGGTGCCTTTATCCAAACAACGCCCTTTTGGACCACCTGCCGCCTGCCAAGCAGCGCGCTCATTGTTGGGTACAGTGGACAAGGGACAGACCCAGTGCCACCCTCATGGACTTTACAGTCTAGCGGACAGACAGGCAACAAACAAACTAACCAAACCATGACAGGTGGCGAAGAACTCGGTGAAGGGAACGAGAGAATAGCAGATGACATCGACTTTAGTTAGGGGACGAGGGGAGGCCTCTGTAAGGAGGTGGCATTGAGATGTGACCTGAAAGATGAGAAGGTGCCAGCCATGGGAAGGGGGACAGTCGGTGCGGGAGGTTGGAAGTCGGAGAGGGTATCCCAGGCAGAGGGAAAGCAGATGCAAGTTATTCCCAACCTCGAGCTATCTGTTGGATTGCGGCTGAAACCTCACGTTTGAAAACCAGGCTATATTTTATGCTCCATGAGTTGTCCTAATGCAGAATGCTCAAAGTATGTTGATGTACATCACAAGGTGCACTTTTAAAAACATTTTATTTTGAGATAAAGACTGATTCACAGGAAGTTGCAAAGACAGGAAAGAGAGGTTTTGTGTATCCTCGACCTCGTTTCCCACAATGGTTGCATCAAATAGTTTACATGAAAGCCAGGAAATTGGCAGTGGCTTAAGATGTGTGCAGTTTAATGCCATTTATCACAGATAGAGTCGTATAACCACCACAGCAATAAAGATACAGAGCTATTCCAAGTAAGGAGCACTTTTTTCTCTTTCTTTTTTTAATGTGCTCAATATTTAGCTATACGATACCTAACACTTTGTGGTGTTCGGGTAATGTGAAATGGTAAGCTTTCTCTCTTATTTTATCTCTGGAGCCTTGGGATGTCAGGACTGAAACGAGTACCCACAACTGGGACAGGTGTTAAGAGTGCTTTGGGGTGCAGAGTCTACTATGTGATAAAGCCTGGTGCAGAGCTCTCAAGGTGATTTCCAATCACGGGCCAAGAACTTTATATTTGCAGGGTTGGAGTCCATTCACTTGATTTATAAGCCTCCTGGATAAGATAAAGAGGGGAGTATAGGGATTTAATGACCTTTTCTAAATTATCCTTGAGAAAGTCCACAGCTTCATTTTTTCCCATTCTCCAATGGATAAACTCCAGGGGCTTAAACTTCCTGTTTATCTGGGGTTTCCAGGAAGGAGGGGCAAACGCAGTAGAGGAGAGCTTGATTGCACGTTGCTTATTGTGAAAAAGTAATTAGCTTTCATTTTTGCTGGAAAGGGAAATATTTCAAAATGAATTTCATGTTTGTATTCCTACCTGCTACCTTTGCTCAAGCCTGGGCAATTCCAACAGCATCACTTCTGGGGAATTAGAAAAGATGTTTCTCCCTTTGGGACAAAGACTTTGGTAAACACTTGTTGGCTTTGGTTTCAGATTGCATCAGTTTAAGAGCTGATTCCAGGCCTAGAACTGAGAACAAGCTTTAACTTTCTCATGTATATTTTGTATAAATGTTTTGATTAAACATACTTTAAAAATAAATATTAGTGTGTCATCCTCTCCCTTGGTGGGAATTTCTAATCTTAAATTTCCTTCCTGTAGTGATTAGAAGTTAGAATGGGTTTTGAAAACTACACTTTAGAAAAAGAGATGTATAAACAAATAACTTGAACAGAGAGGAGAAATACTTAAAAGCTTATCACTTCTAACAGACCTATTATAATTTTGGTGGTTTTTTTTCCCTTTGGCTGTTAACTTAAAGGATATTTGCATATAAGTTAAAATCAGAGTACTTTATATATTCCATATCCCTTTTATGTTTTATTTTGCTGTTATTACCCTAGCATATTCAGGGTATCAAATTAAGTATTGATTGATGGTGATAGTGATTACATTAAGACATGGAAATCAGTTTAAAAACAGACCTGCACCATGAATCCATAATTGAATGACTCAGAAGGAAATTTAATTAGTCTTTTTCCTGTGTCCACACAAGAAATGCTTTAATAAGAACAACAGGAAACTCCTTATTTATTTTTTTCCCTTTAAATTTCAAGTCCAGGCTGTTCTCAGTGCCTTTAGTGAAATCAGCTAAGCAGATACTTTTGAGGGAACAACAATACCAGCAAGTTAAATCTGTCTGTGGCATTTTCCTCAGGATGGAACTAATAACTTTGATCTGTTTCTCTGTGTGGACTAATTCACGTGTATTGTATCACAGCAGCTCTTTTTTATTTTCTTAGCTCTTCTCATAAGGAAGTTACTCCAGGAATTGAATCATAACAAGGGTTTCACCAGAGGATTTAATAGGTCTGAGCTGTGGCAGCAGACGAACTACACCACAGCACTTGGTAAGAGCACTGGGAGTCCAAGTTCTAAGGTGTTATGAACGCAGAAAAGCATTACTGAAACATCGGTGGTATTTAATAGTCATCTATGGGGAGAATTTTATTTTTTTAAGTATATTTTATTAATTATCCTATTACAGTTGTCCCAACTTTTCCTCCTCTGCCTCCCTCTACCTGGTACCCCCCCCCCACCTTCAGCAGTCCCCCACCCACTTAGTTCATGTCCATGGGTCGTGCGTGTAAGTTCTTTGGCTTCTCCCATTCTTATAATATTCTTAATATCCCCCTGTCTATTTTGCACCTACCAAAATGCGTCTTGATCCCTGCACCATTTCCTCATTCTCCCCCTGCCCCCTTCCAACTGGTAACCCTCCAAATGATCCCCTTACCTATGATTCTGTTCCTGTTCTGGTTGCCTGCTTAGTTTGTTTTTGTTTCTCAGATTCAGTTGTTGATAGTTGTGAGTTCGTTGTTATATTAATGTTCATAGTTTTGCTCTTCTTCTTTTTCTTAAGTAAGTCCCTTTAACATTTCATATAACAAGGGCTTGGTTATGATGAACTTCTTTAGCTTTACCTTGTCTGGAAAACATTTTATCTGCCTTTCCATTCTAAATGATAGCTTTGCTGGATGGAGTAATCTTGGTTGTAGGCCCTTGCTTTTCATCACTTCGAATACTTCTTGCCAGTCCCTTCTTTCCTGCAATGTTTTTTTTTTTGAGAAATGAGCTGACAGTCTTATGGGAACTCCTTTGTAGGTCACTCTCTGCTTTTCTCTTGTTGCTTTTAAGATTCTCAATCTTTAGACTTTGACATTTTAATTATAATGTATCTTGGTGTGGTCCTCTTTGGGTCCAACTTGTTTGGGACTCTCTGTGCTTCTTGGACTTGTGTGTCTATTTCTTTTGCCAAATTAGGGAAGTTTTCTTTCATTATTTTTTCAAATATGTTTTCAATTTCTTCCTCTTCCTCTTCTCCTTCTAGCACCCCTGTGATTCAGATATTGGTGTGTTTAAGTTGTCTCAGAGGTTCCTAAGCCTCTCCTTGTATTTTTTGTATTCTTGTTTCTTCTTTCTGTTCTGGTTGAATGTTTATTTCTTCCTTTTGTCCCAAATTGTTGGCTTGAATACTGGCTTTCTTCCTTTCACTGTTTCCCTGTATATTTTTCCTTATTTCACTTTGTGTAACTTTCATTTCTTCCTTTGTTTTTTTTGCTGTACGCTGTGAGTTCTCCGAGCATCCTTATCACCAGTGTTTTGAACTCTGCATCTGATAGGTTGGCTATTTCCATTTCATGTAGTTCTTTCTCTGGGGTTTGTTCTGTTCTTTCATTTGGGCCATATTTCTTTGTCTCCTCCATCTGGCAGCTTTCCTGTGTTTGTTTCTGTGTGTTAGGTGAAGCCGCTTTTACTCCCTTAGTAGCGTGGCCTATGTAGCAAAGGCACCTATAAACTGTGTGGGGCGGGGCCAGAGTGGAGCCACCTGCTGCACCGCTTTGTGGCTCTGTGTGTGGTGGGGGGCTCGGAGAGGGGACAATGCCACTGCCTGGCTTTTAACAATTTTCCCAGCACTCACCCCATTTCCAGTCACTTCACCCAGTTCCCGTATGTGATTGGAGCTCTTCAGTTACTGCCCTGGGGATTGCATACATTCTAAGACCATGCAGGCCCTTTCAACGGCAAAAACCCAGCAATTTCCTCCACTGCCCCAACCCCCACTGATTTTTACAGCTAGAGACAATGGGGGTTTATCTTCCTGGTGTTAGAACCCTGGGCTGTGCAGTATATTCCTCCCTATTTTTATTCACCACACGTGAATGTGGGACCATCCATTCCGCCACCGCTGCCACTTGTCGGAGCCATGCTGCCTTTCTGTCCCTGTCCCGTCTTTCCAACTCTTCCCCTCCTACCTGTCTGGATGAATGGTTTTTTAAAATCTTTAGTTGTCAGACTTCCATATGGCTTTCTGACAGTTCTGGTTGTTATTTGTTTTTGAGATCTGGTTGTAATCCTTTCTATGGTTGTGCGAGGAGGCAAAGCGTGCCTACCTACACATTTTCTTCCTCCTGCTCATTTCATGTTCCCTTTGCTCTGAGCCAGCACCTGTACCAGGTGGTGTGATCCAAAGTGTCATTCCTGAAGGCTCTGAATCTGCAGTGGTCTTGTCTTTTTTTGTTGTTGCTGTCGTCAAAGTAGTTTTCCACTTTTATTGAGAGAATGTACAGGAGAAAATGAATGTACTTGACAGAAAGGAGTTAGAATTGGTGACTGACAACATTTGGAATGGGAGGAGGGAACAAAAGTCTGTTTATGTGTTAAAATTTTTACACTATGAGACACAGTTCTGGTTTGAGCTTGAGTGGAGTTCAGATAGATCTGGGCTTAATGCAGAGTTCCCAACGGGCCTGGCTGGTCCCACACTGAGGGATTTCCTGGAACCTGAGACTTCCTATGCTAAAAACTGGGCAAGCGCCCGTCAAAGTGGGACCAGTTGGTCACCTTGGCCTAAAATGAACTGTCTGTGAAGATTAGTAACGAGAGCTTCTTGACATGAGCACTGAGTCAGTCACCTTCTGGGATAATCAGTCCTTAGGAAATGAGCAGTCAAGGTGCCTTTAACTTGGCCCAGGAAGAGAGCCTTTAGTGAAGCAGGGAAATGGTGATTCTTACTTAATGCTTTATGGTTGCTGCCATTGAAATCTGTTCCCAGCCATTGGAATCCATGGATCTAGTGTGGTCTCGTGGGAGAGGATATTGGAAATAAAATCTGTTACCCCCTCTAACAGAGTGCAACACAGAGGGGACAGATTCTTTCTTACCACAGACCACACCACACCACAGCTCTGAAAACGTGAGGCTTCACTCGTGACTTCAGATGAAGGTAGGTTGGAGTTGCACGGGGCAGAGTGGAAGGACTTGGTAACACACCTGGCACACTGCAGAACTGAAAATACGTGGCAAGGGCAAAATAACATGTATGCAGGTGGGGCATGAATTAGTGAGGTTTTGATTTGTACAGCAAACGTGACATCAACGGGCTGGGGAGGGGGAGGCCAGAGGAAACTCCGCAACACTTGGCTTTTCTTGAAGCAATTCCATTCAGGAGGAAAGGATAGATTAAGGTTACTTTCTTTGTGATATTGTGCCATCTAGTGTTAATTGTCATGTTCTTTGTCCTAGTTAGATTAGTAAAAGAAAGCAAATGATTGAAGAATCTCAGGACAGTTTCCAAAGTTCATCAATCATTTGTTTGTTCATTTGACAGATACTGACGGAATACCTTCTATACGCCAGTTACTCTTCTACGCATTGGGATTACAGCTGTGAACCAAATGCCCAGAAATCCTAAACTCACAGAGGCTTACCTTCTTGTGGGGAGAAAGACAACTAAATAAGAAAAATAAGTAAACTACATACTATGCTATATAGTTATAAATGTTAAATAGAAAAAAATCAAGGAAGGAAGAATTAAGTTTAAAATTTGGGAGGGGGGCTGGGAGCTTTATAATTTTAGATCACATGTTCAGGTTGGCCTCACTGAGAAGACTATTTCTGAGTGAAAAAACAGAGGTAGTGAAGGAGCATTTTAGGCAGAGGAAATAATCAGTGCAAAGGCGCTGAGGTGAAAGCATGTCCGGTGAATTCGAGGAGCAGGAAGGAGGAATATATTTAACTAGGGGGAAAATACTAGGAGACGAGGGCCTTGGGGATCACAGTAAGGACAACCACATTTATCCTGAGTGAGAGAGGAAATCGTAACAGTTTTGAGCAGGGGCATGGTTTTACAAAGTAATATACCAGGCGGGACAAAAGTAGGTTTGCAGTTGTGGGTATGTGAAACAGAGTTTATTCTTATATTATTATTTATTAATTATTGTACATTTTCCATATGAACAACAATAAACCTATTTTTGCCACACCCTATATAAATGATAGCCTATGGTATGTGTCCTTCCTTAGATATTTTTATATGCTAAACATTATTCATTCACTTAATAAATATTTTTGCTGAAGTTTTCTAATTTTCATTTGTTTTGAGATAGTTTGGAATGGCTTCTTGCAGAATTTTTTATGATAACTGCTCTAAAATCCTTGTCAGATCATTTCAGCATCTGATTTATCTCTATTTTAGCATCAGTTGACTGTCTTTTCTCATTTGGGTTGTGAATTTTCTGATTCATAGTATAACGAGTGGTTTTTTAAATTGTATTCTAGACATTTTGGGTATTAAGTTTTGAGACTCTGGATCCTGTTTAAATCTTTTATTTCAGCAAGAGAAGTCACCTGTATATGTTTACTTTGGGGGCTGTGGTTCTGATGACAATACAGGTTTCAGAGCCTATATATTATCCTGGTCCACTTCGTTCACCTGGTGCCACCATGGCTCCAGCTTCACCCGCTGAGTCATACTAGCCAGGGTGATGTCTGTTTTTTTTAAAATAAAATTCCTGGAGCATTTTTTTTAAAAATGAACTCAATATTTTTGTAACAGTAAAAGTAAGATACATATTTGGTAGAATGTCTCTAGTTCACCTTAGTTCAATCAGATACCAGGTAGATCGAATACAAATGAGGAGATTAATCACAAGCAGCATATATCACAACACTGAAAACCAGAGTAAATATTTCATAAGTGAATTGATGAATACTTATCTTTACCCCTACATATATCCCCTTGATATTTTGTGGTTTTATCTATCTATTGTATCTCCTGAACTAGAGTCTGGGTGTGTGTGTTTGTTTTTTTTTTTTTATGCATTTCTTTTGTTTGTTTGTTTGTTTTATTGTTGTTCTATTACAGTTGCCCAATTTTTCCCCATTTCTCTCCACTGCCCACCCTCTCTCTCACTGCCACTCTCAATCCCCACCCTGTTGTCCATGTCCATGGGTCATTTATACATGTTCCTTGACTAGACCCTTCCCCTTCTTTCCCCTCTTCTCCCCCCCCCTCCCCTCTGGTCACTGTCAGTCTGTTCCTTGTTTCCAGGCCTCTGGTTCTATTTTGTTTGTTTGTTTGTTTTGTTTACTAGATTCCTGTGATAGGTGAGACCATATGGTATCTGTCTGTTGCCTCCTGGCTTTTTTTGCCTCTCCAGGTCCATCTATGTTGTTGCAAACGGTGGGTGTATTTCTTTATAAAACATTCATTTTATACCTCCAAAAGTATTTCCACATTAATTAAAATACATAGATAATAACATTACTGTACACTAACATTTAATTGTCCATTTATCCAGCACAGGTTGACTTAGATGCTTCAAAATTATAAGGAGAAAAACAATTTATTATGAAAGATCACACAGTTTTGCAAGTTTCTAAAACACTGGGAAATCTAGTGTTTTATCTTCAAGTAATTACTATGATTTACTTATTAACCCATAAGTCTAATGATATTACCATCAAATCCCCCCTGACTGCCATGCTATCTTAATATGTTTAATTTGTGGAGGCGTTCTGAAAGTTGGATCCCAATTGTATTCTGGTGATAACAACTTAGTGGGCTTATTGATAAAAAAATACTTGTTTAGGTGACGTTCATATGTGCTGCTAAGTTCATTTTCGATGTCATCAGTTACTCCCTTTTGATATTCTACAGTGAAGGTTAAAACCTCCTGCGGTGTGCCACCAAAAATGGCACTGTGATAATAGAAATCTCCCTTTCCAAAAGGGATGAAAGCTGCTGATTTAGATCTTCTCTCATAAGGGAAATTTTTAACATTTTCAAAATACCACCATGCATGAAGCTGAGCTACAGATTTGCCCAGGGTTTCCACTCCAAAGTCATGCCTGAAGATCTGGTTTATATTCATACTGAAGAGAAAGTCAGCTTCATGCTGGATGTGTGTTATGATGTACATATTTAAGTTCTTCATGCGTATGACATTAAAGTCGTCCCACATTTTATCTTTTAATACAGTTAATAGTTTAAATGTTCGAAGGGGGCCTAACTCTATGGGAGGTAGCCTAGAGAAGTCATCCATCAAGATATAAAAGATAACATTGTAGCCAATCATAAAGTGCTTATTAGCAGATTGGATGAACTGTTTCAGGTAGTGTCCTGTAAACCTGTGAAACATAAGAGAAAAAAAAAACAGAGAAAACTTATTTTGCTAAAAATCATCAGGAGAACATAATATCATTTAAACATGCTAACATATATGTCATTGTTGCTAATGAACCACCGGTAGGTAAGGGTAGAGAAGTTGGGTCTGGATCTAACTCTATTGTTACTGAAAGTGAATGAATGATTTGGGAGCCTGAGAAGAACCATAAAGTTTGTTGGGAAGAAAGAAAAAGAGAGCTAAATTAATATCAATGAAAAGATTCCCAAGTAGTGTTAAAGACTTAGCCACAGCTGAAGAAAATAACTACAATAGACAAATAAACATACAGTTCATCCAGAAATATTAGAATTAATCATGAGTAGCTCTTTGGGTGTAGAAAGTTCTTGGGTGTTTCTCTACAATACATTTGTCCAAAATAAAAAAGGATATTAGTAGCACCTACTTTCCAGTAGCCCATACAACCAAGCCTATGGTAATGTTCAGCCTTTTATAATATTTTTCCAGGACCTGTCTATTATAAGTTTCTTCCCATATGACTGGAGCGAGCCAGTGAGTTGTTGTTATTACATCAGGACGTCTTCTGTTGAACAAACAAGAAACAAAATATGCAGATACCACTTAATTACGACAGCAGAAGTTGTTGTCCAAGTGAATATGCTAGTGATTATAAAGTACTTACTATGTGCCAGGCACAGTTATTGAGTGCTTTACATTTAATCCCTGCAGTGTCCTATAATGTGCTATTATTATCCTATATTTCATAAGAGGAAACAGGCACAGATTGATTGAATGAATTGCTTAGCTAATTTATTCAATCACACAGCTAATAAGTGGCAGAATCGGGATTTACAATCAGCCAGTTGTACTTCAGAATCTAGGCTTTAGTCATTGCACCTACTGCTTTTTGAGTACGGGGACTTTTTTCTTTGAGCTCTGACCGTACATAGCTTAACCTCAAGTAACCCAAGGTTTGACCATTTCTTTGATTATTGGCTAAAGCAGACAGTACTACTGCCTCCTTATATCTTCTTTACTGCCCCCTTCTTTTTCTTTCCCTCCCTCCTGTTTTCCTAGAAGCTGTAGTGTACTCTCTTTTCACTTTTTCCCTAATGCTTTAGGCCCATCAATGCAACCTGTAAGAAAACAAAATTAGTCCAAAAAACAGAGACTGACGTTAGATTTGGTTCTAATAACAGCAGTAGGACAGCGGACGTAGCAACGGTAGTAGTAATAGTTTTGCTGGAGGCAGGGCACTAAACTAGTAAAGCAAATTAAGAACTTTGTTTTGGAAGGAAATGCATACAAAGTGAGAAACCATTCTTAAGATAGAGTTTAAGAGTTGTGAGTCAAATATGGGGGGGGGGCAAAAAACCCTGTAATTGTCTTCTAGAGGGCAGGCCCCTTGTAGTACAGGCTACCCCCCGCCCCCGACTAGGTGAGTGTTCTAGGAACCCATCTGTACCAGTGCACCAGCTGGCATTTGCTGCTGGTGATTGCAGGTTTTCATTACAAATCCAGACCAGACAAGTGTAGCATTTGGCAACACTTAGTAGTATTGATACATTAACAATAACATACAGTAGTCCTCTCCTTTATTCTCAGGGTTCCAAGACCTCCAGTGGATGCCTGAAACTGCGGGTAGTACTATATGAAGGGGGACCCCAAAAAAACCCCTGAATTTATTTATTTAAAAATTGTGTATTCTTACATCTTTAAACTTCAATTACCTTCAAAGTACTCTCCATTTGATGCAATACACCTATTGAGACTTTTTTCCACTGTTCAACACAGTTTTTTAACTCATCGAGTTTGATGTCTTTAAAGTGCTTCTGCTGTTTTTTGTTACACCTCTTCCACATCTTACCTAGATTTTATGTGTTGTCTTACTGACTTTATAATAAGATTTTTTATTGTTTTATTTTTTACAGTTAAGTCTTAAATCTATCAGGTATTTATTTTTATGCATGGCCTAGGATGGGGGCTCCATGTTTTTCCCACTTAGATCCCAGGAGAATCAACATCATTTATGAAATAATCCATTCCTCCTTCATTGATCTTTTTCAGCCATAGGTATTTATTTAAATAGGAAATGTCAATCCTTCCCCCCAGTGAAGTAAATCTATAATGCATTCTATTTCGAACAATGAATTTTGGTCGTAATGTCTAAGAGCTAGTTAGGAGAAGGAAGCTTCATATAAGAGCTCTCTCAAGCGCCCGGAGGACTAGGATCAGACCTTTGTCTCTGGGAATTCTCTTTGTAACTGTCCTCACTCATTTTTAAAATATCTTTATCATACATCAATTTTCATACAGTATACTGTGCTCTAATTCTGGATTTACCATTCTTAAGATCTATTCCATGTTGATTTGATCACAATGGTGTTAGGAAAAATTCTCTTATTTTTCACACTTTCCTTGGCTGTTCTGAGATATGCTTTTATATTTACTTTAAAATTAGTTTTTTTCTAGTTAATGAAAACAAAAAAATCAACTTCTTCCCTGATATTTCAACACTGAAGAGGTCATTTTATTTTAAACTAAAAGTCAACATAATACTTAATAATAAAGCACAAGCCTTCCAATTAAGAATGTCTTCCACCACTATTACATTGTTTTGAAAGTGCCGTCATTTCCATTAGACCAAGGGTTTTATGTATTTATTCTACAAATATTGAGCCCCTATTATGTCTAGGCTCTTCGGCACATTCTAGTGAGAATAGGCAGATAATAAATGAATAAACTAGCAAAGATATAGTATGTCAGGTGTTCATGAGTGCAATTGAGAAAAATAAAACTAGATAGGGAAAAAAGGGAGTAGGGGTGCCACTTTATATGGAGTGGTTGGAGTCTTGAGGGAAGCGAGAGGATGAGCCGTTTGGCTGTTTGAAGGATGAATGATCTGTGCAGAAAGAACAGAGGGCGCAAAGGCCCTGAGATGAGAGCATGCTTGGTGTGTCTGAGGAACATCAAGGAGGCCAGTGTGGTTCAGAGATAGATATTAGGCAGCTATTTTATCTATAATTATTTTTCACATTTTAAACTCTTTGAACTCCTTGGAAAGCATCTCATAAGAGCAGTGGATCTACATGTCCATAACAGCAAAAACCTAGAAACAGTTTAAGTGTCCATTAATAGGGCAGTGGGTGAACAAATTGTGGTATAATTCCACAGTCAATTATTATGCAGCTGTCAGAATGAATGATAGTGATATGCAATTTGGGGATGAATCTTAGCAATCTAATATTGAGGGAAAAAATAAGTCCCTGAAGATTACATACAGCATGATATCCTCTTTATAAAGTTATAAACAACTAAAATTTAAAAGTAGACTTTTCCAAGAATATACATAAAGGACATAAATTTATATTTAAAAAAGAAAGCAAGGACGTGATAAATCAGGATTCAGAGAGGTGGTTGTTTTGGGGGCAGGGCATAGAATGAGGGTGGGAATCTTGGAAAGCACACAAAGCTAACATGTTGACGTTACTGAAGGCTGTAATTTTTGTTTCATTAAAAATAAGTAAGCAAGAAGGCACACAAATAAATAATGTAAGTAGATTTTGCATGAACTAATGATGAGATGAGTCATGAAGCAAGGATTATTATTAATCTAATTTGTGTATTTAAGGTTTATTTTAAAAATATAAATATGAAAAAGGAATTCATGGATGATGAAATACATATAAAAAGATGCTGAAATCTAATAATTATAGAAATGTGAATTGAATTGAGATATTTTAACTAACAGTTTTTCCAATAACAGCATGTTTGATACTACTAGAATAAAATATAAATATGTAAAACAAATGAAATTTTACTAACATTTATTCCCTGCTGATTGAAAAATAAATGATATAGTCATTAAAGGGCATTTTAACAACCTGAATCAAAATTTTAAATGTTTATATCCTCTTAAATTAACAGTGTACAAAACATATGAACAAGGATATTCATTGAAATATTACATCCAATAGCCACCAAACTGCAAACAATACAAACTGTAAACAATACAAACAATACAATAGGGAGTTGGCTGATATAATTACGTTCTATAGCCATAAAATAGGATACTAGATAGCTATTGTAAAGAATGAGCTTCTCCCCTGAGTGCTAATGCCCAAATCAAGAGAAGCCATTAATGCCATTTTGGGGGCCGCTTATAAAGTGATTTTTTCCTTCCCCTAATAAAATTAGGAATGTTAAACCAGATAATAGCTTTCTTATTATGACCCTTAATTACCTGATTCTTTATAAATAAGTCCTAATTTTTTACATAAAAGCCTTAAAAGTAAGAACTCTAAGTCCTGAAAGCCTCTCAGGATAGCTAAAATTGACCATGGAAAAAATAAATTCTCCCATTAAAATTGAGATATACTATTATTATTATATTGTGAGCAGGATTTTTTGTTCTTACTTAGGATTAAACCAGTCAGAGAGCTGAGGTTCTTCTGCTTCATGATCCCTGGGTACAAAGAAAAAGTCAAGTTAAGAGTAATCCACTCATTCTGCAAACATATATTGCACTCCTGTGACATGGTAGGCACTATTTGGTGCTGGTTTGGTAACTATGAACATGTAGGTCGCCCACAGGAAGCTGATAAACTAGTAGGGAAGACAAGATTAAATAGATAATTATAGTACAGAGTGATTAGGGCTAATAGGGAAAAACAGATCTCCGTGGGAGCATATACATGTAAATGGGGCATCTATCCTAAATTTGGGGTTAAGGGAAAGTAACTGGAAAAGAAATATGTAAACTGGGTCTGGGAGGATAAGGGCTAAAGATACAAAGGCTGAAGAGGTCATGACCAAAGGCAGGAAGGCAAGTGACAGTGTGGTTTGCGTTGGGGGGGGGGAATATATTTTTTTAATTAACAGAACAGGAAAAATAATGTATATTCAGAGAAAAATGCAGATTTAATTAATTAATTTCCCAAACATTAGTAACCTACTGTGTGACAGATACTCTGTTAAGTGTTGAAATGAAGGGGTTGAAGTAGGGGCCCATATATTTTATCTTTGATTTTTATTTAAAGAAGATCCACCTAAGGTTTTGTTGTACTCTTAAGTTATTTAATTAACAAAGTTACCAGGGAATTTCCCTTTTATAAACCAGGGATATTTTGTAAAATAAGAATAACTTTAAGCAACTTCTGCTTCCAGAAAGATGGAATAGTACTAATTTTTCCTTTTCTTATCACTAAGTAGAGCTAAACCCCCTGGACATTACATATAAAGCCTGAAAGGTGGAGAGAAGGCAGATCAGGTAGACACCTTGGGACTCACAAACTGACACGGCAGTGAGTTCCCTGCGTTTTCTGCCACCTGCATCCCAGATTGGGTGCTAGAGAAACCAGCAGCCCAACAAGGCCAGTGGGCTCAGGCACAAAAAGAGCCCCAAGAAAAGCCTCCTCTTTATAGCTATAGGACCAGGAAAGGGGCAACCTTGCAAGATAGAAAAGTTTTAAATACTACTCAACTGTACTCCAGCCCAATACCACAGAAAAACTGTGGCCCCGTGCCCATCCCTTTAGAAAAGGCCAAGTGGAGAGCTTAGATTTCCATCCTCTACAGACTGTAATGAGGTTCCTTCACCTCCTCGCTGGTGTGGAGTTAGAGGAGGTTAGTGGGGGCTAGAACTTCCACTCAGCACTGTGGCCATCCTCCCGCGGTCCGGTGTCAGTGGAGACCACCTAGGGAGCCTGAACTGCCATCCCTGCTATTAGTATCAAGGAGCCCTCCCCTCTAGGTTTTAATGGAGGCAGAGCTGAGAACCTGAAATTTGACCCCTCAATTGACAGTAATGAGCAGGTGCCACCCATGTCCCAGCTTGAGCAGTGTAAGACGATGCCTGTTAAAACACAGATGTTAGAATTATCTGACAAGGATTTTAAAGCAACCGTTGTAAAAATGCTTCAATGAACAATTACAAACACATGAAAGAAATGAAAAAAATAGAAAGTGACAGCAAAAAAATAGAAAGTCTAATCAAAGGTATGGAAGATATAAAGGAGAACCAAAAGGAAATTTTAGAACTTAAAAATACAACAACTGAAATAAAAACTCAATAAATAGGCTTAACAGCATAATGGAGAGGATAGAGGGGGGAAAAAACAGTGAACTTAAAGACAGAATAATAGAAATCACTCAGTCTGTACAACAGAGAGAAAAAGGACAAAATGAACAGAACCTCAGGGAAATGTGGGACTACAGTTTAACAAATGATCTAACATTCATGTACTTGGACTACTAGAAGGAGAAAAGAAGGATGAGGTTGGAAAAGTATTTTGATGGTTCGATTCCCAGTCAGGGCACATGACTAGGTTGCATGTCAGGTCCCCAGTTGGGGGCGCAAGTGAGAGGCAACCACACAGTGATGTTTCTCTCCCTCTCTTTCTCCTTTCCCCTCTCTCTAAAAATAAATAAACAAACAAATAAATAAATAAATAATTTTTAAAAAAAGAAAGAGAAAAAGTATTTTGAAAAATGGTAGAACCTCCCCCCAAATTAAACAAAAGACAAACATACATATTCAAGAAAATGAGTGAACCCCAAACAGAATAAACCTGAAGAAATCCACGATAAAGCATATGATAGTAAAAATTCTGATAGTCAAATGTAAAAAAGAAAATCTTGAAAGCAGTCAGAGAGAAATGATTCCCCTAATAGGGGAAAATAATTGATGAAAGTGGGTTTCTCATCAGAAATCATGGACCCAAAAGGAAGTGGGACAATCTTTTCCAGGTGCTATAATGAAAGAACTGTCAGCCAAAATGTCCCTCAATAGTTGAATGGTTAAACAAACTTAGTCATATCCCTTCGTGGAATATTACACAGCAATAAAAAGGAATGACCTAATGATATACACAACAACATGGCTGGATCTCAGGGGCATTATGCTGAGTGAAAAAAGCTTATCTCAATAAATCATATACTGTATTGGGTTGGCCAAAAATCTGTTCAGTTTTTTTCCGTAAAAGGAAGATACGTATTTTCATTTTCACCAATAACTATTGAGTTGGATATTTTGAGTATGTTGGGTATCTCTGGCTATTGGCTTCTAGTGGTTAGAGGCCAGGGGTGCTGCTGAACATCTCCCAATGCGTGAGACAGCCCCACAGCAAAGAATTAATTGGCCAAGATATCAGTAGTACCAAGAAACTTCGCAAACCACTTTGACACGTTCCATCAGTCACAGCACCTTCTCCATAATTCTTTTTTTGTGTGTTTTTAACTTTCTTGAAATAATAAAGCATAATATGCTGAAAATGTTGCATATTTTCTTTCATTTTCAATATTAGATTGTACAAAAATTCACCAATTTCAATGTTTATTTTTAGTGCATGCTGATATGACAACTATCACAATACTATCTAACAAAGTTGTTTCAAATCAAGTTAACAACTAAGCACTACTAGAGCCATCGTACAGAAAAAAACTAAATGAATGTTTTGGCCAACCCAGTATGATTCCATTTATAAACTTTCTCAAAGTGACAAAGTTATAGAGATAAAAATAGACTAGTGGTACTAGGTGTTAGGGAAGGGGAGGGAAAGGGATTGGGTGTGAGTATAAATGGTACCTCAGAGGAGGTCTTTGTGGTGAAGGAATAGTTTGTATTTTGATCGCTATTATGGTTACACAAATTGACATGTGATAAAATGTTATCCAATTTTATACATACATTGTTTCAACATAACAATTTCCTGTTTTGACATTGTACAGTAATTATGTAAGATATAACATTGGGGAAAATTGGATGAAAGGTACATGTGACTTTTTTGTACTATCTCTGAAGCTTTTTGAGAATCTATAATTATTTCAAATCAAATGTTTTTAAAACCTTTAAAGGTGCATCTTTTTTTGATATTTTAGAGGTGTTTCTAGCCAAAGATATTTCATTAGAGGATTTCCCAGGCCTCATGCTCCTTCAAAATTGAAATTGTCCATGCCAAATTTCATTTAAAATATACAGTGACAAATGAAGAATGTGACAGCAAAAAAATAGAAAGTTGATTTCACTAATTTTTCCGGTCCTGCACAATGATCAATAGTGGAAAACATGGTTGACTAATGAGTGCTATCGATCTGGAAAAAAAAATCATCCTGGACAGAGATATTTAAACTATAGCAAATGTCAAAAACTTGTTTGATGTAAGCAGGCAAGTGTGTCAAGTGAGCAAATTTTGGAGATGTACACACACACGCTCATATACATGTGTGTATGCCTGGTAGACTATTTCTGAACTGATACCCAAGAAATTTGTCAGTGGCTCCCTCCAGAGAATTTAGTCTAGTTTGCTGTTCCTTCTGATTGCCATCACCATTATAACCCACTTGACTCCAGCCAGTTTGCCTTCAATGCAGTTTATAGAATATTTATGAAACCCAGATTCTTACCAGCAGAGGCTTATCTTCTGAAAGTGTTTCTTTATTCTTTAGAAAAATGAAAGAAAAATGCATTTAATGTTAAATTTGAACAAATCCCTATTGCAGTTTGAATAACAGAAAATCTATAATTCAGCTTTCTTCAGTTACCACTTGTTAGCCAGATAATTACTAAATCTCTACTATGTGCCAGCCATAATGCTGCAGTTCTGGAATATATGGCATCCAGTTCTGACATGACATTGTTTTTTTTTTTTCTATTAAGGCACAATACCTCAAAGGGCAAATAACATGTAGAACATGATATCAAAGCAATGGGGTTAATTTTAAAAGTCATTAGCTCCCACAATATTGCTAATTTTCAAATAGCATTTAGTAACAATGCATTGCTTTTTTTTTTTTTTTTTTTTTAAAAAAGACTATTAGGAGGAAGACATTGTTGAAATAAGAATTTGAATTTATTTATGTAAGGAATTTTAGAAGGCTAACAAATTTGTTCCACAGTACAGCTGTGTTTCTACAGCAGGTTACTTTGAGTCTTGTTCCTGTTAGATGGAACTTAGATGTAGTCTAAAATATTCCTAAAAATACGCACACACACACACACACACACACTAACTCCCCCACTCTCTGTTCTGATATCCTGCCTTATCTCTTTCTTCATAACGTTATTATATAAAATACAATGCTTCTGACATTTTATCACATGTATTTCTTTACTTATTGTCCATCTTCTCTCCCTAGAATATAAAGTTTCCTAAGAGAAGTCACTTTGGGTTATTACTGTTTTCCCAGCACCTAGAATAGGGCCTAGTACCAAGAAGGTGCTCAAGAAATATTTGTTGAATGTTGAAAAATGAAAGAATTAGTATATTTATGATTTCATTTGTTCCCCAAAGAGGAGATCATTTTATTTTTATTAATTTAGGGAGTGTTTATTAATACTTCTTGGACAAAACTCAGTATTTTAGATCTACTCTGCCAATCGCTAAAGATAATGATTCATTAATTTTATTATATTTACCGGAAATGATGCTTAATCAACGTCAGCGATAACGCAAATGAAATCAGTAACAGTAGCTTCCTTTTAGAATTCATTCTCTGCTGGAAAATAAAAAAAAGAGGAGAAAATAGTTTTTGGGGGGGAAGTGAAAAACAACTTCCTTGCCACCTTCCATTAACAAATTAATTTATAGGACTATGACCATCAACCCGGGTGTCATTCTAGCATGCTCAGCCTTAGAACGAAGGCAGACTTGAGTTAGGGACACCACCTAACTTGTTTGAAGTACAGTACCTGCAAAAATCCCCCTTAGGATGCCATCTGATCCTTTTTAGATTAGGTGCAAAGTGTTGGTGACATTCGTTTTGTGTTCCTATATCAAAGTCCACCATGACTGCATAAAGGAAATTTAATAAAATCCTTTTTCTGTTTCACTTGTGCTTCTATAAAAATAAAAGAGGTATTTATGAAAACATCCTTATGCACTGGGATGTATTCTTTCATCAAAGTTGCTGTTTATATATATTTTCCCCAGAAAGATAAGACTAATAATTTTTTTAACTCATACTTTTTTAATTGTTAAGCTGCAACATACATGGTCTAATACAACAAAAATTTAATCAAGTGAAAAGTAATAAACTGAACAATAAACAAACACTCAAAACAAAGTATTTTCCATTGGAAACATGTTAAGATGAATACGGGGTTTCGTTACCATCTTACTGCAATTTTCTTATGTGTGACTAGCTTACATACCCCATGTTTTCTGTAACTATGCAGATGTGAATGGAAGTTTGAATGATTAAATAAATGAAAAGTCCATTTACTGCAGAGAATCATTTCACAAGGCAGCCAAACTGGATTTAGCGAATAAAATTACTCAAGAACTTTTGCACGTATTCAGGGTCATTTTAGAATCCACGAACCTTAAGCTGTTCCTCCTTGACAATGCCAACCTCCAAGAGAAACTAGCAAATGTTTTTCCTTTGGTCACCCTGAAGCTGAATAACCTCTCCGTATTCGGGATGTTCAATCACAGTACCATTAGGGGCAAATTTCTTTTTGAAAGCTTTCACAGGTTTCTTTTTGTCACAATCATCTGCAATGCCCTGAACAGTAGTCAGTGTCTTCCTGCCGTTCCGTTGCCGGATTCTTACACGAGTGTAATCCTCAGTCCCTGCCGGGAGTAAGTCGTCACCCTTAGCTGCATCACCAAAGGGGTCGAAAGATTGGAGGTTCTGGATAGTGGACAAGCGGTACCCGTGTGAGGCCGGTGAGGGGGTAAAAGTCCCGCGGGGCCCGTCCGGATCGCCGTGTCAAGAGGCTGTAGCGGGGAGAAAACGGAAATAAGGAAATGCTTCGCCCCGGGACTGGGATTCGGCTCGAGGGGCGGCAACGGCAGCGGAATCCGGGAAGAGGCGGAGGAAGAGGCGGCGGAGACGGATGCGAAGACGCGAAAGAAGAGGAGGCGTTGCGGCTTCTTTTACAACATACAAGACTAATAATTTATTCAAAGACTATAAGAGTAGCGACCTAAAAATATATGAGCTGTCTTAAAGGTATATCCTTGTAAATAGTGATTAAGGGCCTAAATTGAAGGCATTAAGCTCTTAAGTGGAATATTTGGCTCCAGCCAATGCGCCTTGTGTTGAAGGTGTCAGGGTTTCTGTTTACAAGCGAAAACTGGTTTTTAGTGGGCAGCATCGGAGAACAGGTCCTGCTTTTGGATTATGTATTGTAGTAAATGGAGGTCTCCGATATTCACTTTTTGAACACTTAAATTAATGAGCAAGATGTTTTACTTTTTTAAATTATATTTTACTGATTATGCTATTAAGTTGTCCTGATCCCCGCCCCCCCCTTTGCTCCTCCTCTACCCAGCACGCTCCACTCCCTCAGGCAATCCCCACACCGTTGTTCATGGCCATGGGTCATGTGTCCTTTGGCTCCTCCATTTCCTACACTGTACTTGACATCCCCATGGCTATTCTGTAACTACCTGTTTGTGCTTCTTAATCCCCTCACCTCTTCACCCATTGCCCCATATTGCCAGTCTCATCTGGCGACCATCAAAACACTCTCCATATCCATGATTCTGTCTCTGTTCTTCTTGGTTGCTTAGTTTGTTCTTTTAGATTCATTTGTTGATTTGTATTTTTTGCCATTTTATTGTACATAGTTTAAATCTTTCTTTTCTTAAATAAGTCCCTTTAACATTTCATATAATAACGATTTGGTGATGATGGACTCCTTTAGTTTTTTCTTATCTGGGAAGCTCTTGATCTGTCCTTTGATTCTAAATATCTTTGCTGGGTAGAGCAATCTTGGCTGTAGGTCCCTGCTTTTCATGACTTTGAATATATTTTGCCAATCCCTTCTAGCCTGCAAAGTTTCTTTTGAGAAATCAGTTGACAGTCTTATGGGAACATCCCTGTAGGTAACTAACTTCTTTTCTCTTGCTGCTTTTAAGATTCTCTCTTTATCTCAACCTTTGGCATTTCAATTATGATGTGTCTTGGAGTGGGCCTCTTTGCATCCATCTTGTTTGGGATTCTCTGTGCTTCTGGGACTTTGCGTGTCTATTTCCTTCACCAAATTAAAGTTGTCTTTCATTATTTTTTCAGATAGATTTCCAATCTCTTGCTCTTTCTCTTTTCCGTCTCGCACCTCTATGATGCGAATGTTGGAGCTCTTGAAGTTGTCCCAGAGGCTGCTTATACTATCCTCATCTTTTTTTTATTCTTTTTTCTTTTTGTGATTCTTATTGGTTGTTTTTTTCTTCCTTATGTTCCAAATCATTGATTTGACTCTTGGCTTCATCCACTCTACTCTTGTTTCCCTATAAATTGTTCTTTATTTCAGTTAGTTAATGTTTTGCTTCTGACTGGATCTTTTTTTATGCTGCTGAGGTCCTCACTAAGTTCCTTGAGCATCCTTGTAACCAGTGTTCGTCTGCATCTCACAGACTGCTTATCTCTATTTCATTTAGCTCTTTTCTGGAGTTTTGATTTGTTCTTTCATTTGGGCCATGTTTCTTTGTCTCCTTGTTTTGGCAGCCTCCCTGTGTTTGTTTCTATGTATTAGGTAGAGCTTCTCTGGCTCTGTGTCTTGGTAGCGTGGCCTAATATAGTAGGTGTCCTGTAGGGTCCAGTGGCACAGCCTCCCCTATCACCCAAGCTGGGTACTCAAGGCGCGCCCTTTGTGTGGGCTGAGTATGCCCTCCTCTTGTCGTTGAGCCTTGCCTGCTGTTGAAAGATCAATGGGAGGGATTTGCCCAGGCCAGTCAACTGCAAGGACTGGCTGTGACCACTGATCACCACCCTCCACCCTCCGTGGAGGATCAGCTGTGCAGGGGCAAGGTGGTGGTGGTACTCTGATGTAGTCTGCAGCTGTCCAATCAGAGCATTGGTCCTGGGGTTTCCCAGGTGGAACAAGCCAATGTCAGACCCCACTTGTGTTTTGCCTGGGGCCACCTGCCTGAGCTATAAAGCAATCTGAGATGGCTGCTACTTGTGCTGGGCTTGGAGATTCCCAGGTGAAGCCAATCAATGAATCTAGGCTGCTGCTGCTAGTGCTGGGCCTGGGACTCACTGAGGCCAGCTGTTGCTTATTTGATAGGATTTAGGAAGTTGTGAAGCAGGAGCTGAGACCAGCTATTTATATAGAAGAGCAGCTTGGGCAGTCCCATAAGTTGGGTGGAGCTGAGTCTTGGGATCACCAAGGCAGGTCAAAACGTGTTAGCCAGGTTGATGGAGTCTCAGATATGGCACCAGCTTGCTGGCTCTGTGGGAGCATGGTTTAGAAAAGGGACAGTGGCTTCTGCTCACCTTGATGCCAGACTCTTCAGTTCCTTCCTTTATCCACTGGTGCCTTTCAAGCTGCTACCTTGGTGCTGGATCTCAGAGTAGGTGAGTCTGTATGTGGGTTCTTTAAGAGGAACTTCTTGGGGCTCCAGCCATTTTTTTCCACCAATTCAGTCCCCACTGGTTTTTGCAGCCAGAAGTTGTGGGGATTTATCTTTCTAGAACTGGAACCCTGGGTTGGGGTACCTGGTGAGGGGCTGGGACTCCTTGCTCCTGAGATAATCCCTCCCAAATTTTTATCCACCACACATGGGTGAGGGACCAGCCTGTTCCACATCTGCGTCCCTCCTACCAGTCTGGATGGATGTGGTTCCCCTTTAATTCCATAATTGTCAGACTTCCATTCAACTCAATTTCTGACAGTTCTGAATGATGTAATTTTGATGTGGTTATGTGAAGAGGGAAGCCACGTCTGCTTATGCCGCCATCTTGACCGGAGTCCGAGCAAGATGTTTTAGATCTATACCTTCCAATACGGTGGCCACTAGCAACAAGTGACTAGCGAATACTCGAAATGTTGCTATTCCAAAGAGTAGAGTTTGAAAACTCAGTTTGAAAAAATAATGTAAGATATCTCACGAATTATGTTTATATTTACTACATGTTGAAATAAAATTTTGGACATAGTGGGTTAAATGAAATACATTACTAAAATGAATATCATCTGTCCCAGACAAGAAGAAGCTAAAGGAGTTAATCACCACCAAATCAGTATTACAAGAAATGTCTTTAAGAAGACATTTCATTAAGAGGAAGAGCCCTGTTATGTGTGGCTCAGCTGGTTGGAGAGTCATTCTCTTACTGAAAGGATTCCCTGTCAGGGCACATGCCTAAGTTGCAGGTTCCATCCCCAGTCTGGACACGTACCATCCCAGGTCCAGGTGAATAAGGGAGGCAACCAATTGATGTTTCTCTCGCATCAATGTTTCTCTCTCTCCCTTCCTCTCTCCCATTCCCTCTAAAAAAGCAGTGAAAAATGTCCTCAGGTGAGGGTAAAAAAGAAAGAAGAAGAAAAGATAAAAAGTATGAATAATAAAATTGCAGTAATTCCATAGCTATCAATAATTGCTTTAAATATAAATGAATTAAATGCTCTAAGCCCCACTTCAGGTTGAAAGACACACAATCAGAAAGTAAAAGGATGGAAAAATATATTTCATGCAAATGGACATTTTTTTAAAAGACTGAGTTGCTTCCATATCTTTGCTATTGTAAATAATGAAAATTTTGATGGTTGCCATACAGGAGGGAGGTGTGGGGATAGGTTAAAAAGGTGAAGGGATTAAGAAGTACAAATTGGTAGTGACAGAATAGTCACAGGGATGTAAAATACAGCACAGGGAATGTAGTCAATAATATTGTCATAACTATGGTGTCAGATAGGTACTAGATTTATTGGGATGATCACTTGAAGAGTTATATAAATGTCTAATCACTGGGTTGTACAGTTGAAGCTAAAGTAATATTGTACATCAACTGTAATTTAAAAAATAAAAAATACTGAAATAAAAGGGGGGGGAAGATGGGGTAGTAATTCTTATATCAGACAAAATAGACTTTAAAACAAAGACTGTAACCAGAAATGAGGAAGGTTATTTCATATACAATAGTCAAGATATGGAAGCAACCTAAGTCCACTGATAGACAATTGGATAAAGAAGATGTGGGACATGTATACAATAGAATATTGCTCAGCCATTTGCAACAACATGGATAAACCTAGAGAGTATTATGCTAACTGAAAAAAGTCAGACAGAGAAAACAAATACCATATGATTACATTTATATGTGGCATCTAAAAAACAAAATAATCAAAACAGAAACAGTGCTCACTTCAGCAACACATGACTAAAATTAGAACAATACGGAGAAGATTAGCATGGCCCTTGTGTGAGGATAACATGCAAATTCATGAAGCATTCCATATTTTTAAGAGATGCTAAAGGGATTGTTATAAAAAGGAGAAGAAATATGTAGTGAGAGGAACACAGGTATTGTAAGGATAGCAATGAATAAGTACCTATCAATAATAACCTTAAGTGTAAATAGATTAAATTTTCCAATCAAAAGCCATAGGGTAACTGAATGGATAAGAAAACGTGACCTGCATATATGCTGTCTACAAGAGATGCACCTCAGAACAAAAGATCTATACAGATTGAAAGTGAAAAAAATATTCCAAGCAAACAGACACACAAAAAAGCTGGGGTAGCAATACTTATATCAGACAAAATAGACTGCAAAACAAAAGCCATTAAAAGGGACAAAGAACGTCACTGCATGATACTTAAGGGAGTAATCCAAAAGGACGATATAACCCTTATAAACACATATGCACCCAACATAGAAGCACCTAAATATATAAAGAAAATCTTGGAGGTCTTCAAGAAAGTTATTGATAACAACACAGTCATCGTAGGGGATTTAAACACCCCACTGTCAGCAATGGATAGATCTTCCAAACAAAGAATCAACAAGGATATTGTGGCACTGAATGACACTCTAGATCAAGTGGACTTAATTGGTATATATAGAACCTTTCACCCCAAAGAAGCAAATGCACATGGCATATTTTCAAAGATAAACCACATGGTAGGACACAAAACAAGCTTCAACAAATTCAAGAAAATTGAAATCATATCACACATGTGCTTAGATCACAATGGGTTGAAACTAGAAACCAACCTCAAGGAAAAAACTCAAAACATTCAAATACATGGAGACTTAATAACATGTTTTTAAATAATGAATTGGTTAACAATACATCAAGAAATTTAAAAGTATCTGGAAACAAATGAAAATGAACACAGAACAACCCCAAACCTATGGGACACAGTGAAGGCAGTCCTGAGAGGGAAGTTCATAACAATACAGGCCTACATAAAAAAAAAGATAGAAAAATCTCAAATAAACAGCCTAACCTTATATCTACAGGAACTAGAGGAAAAACAAAAAACAAAGCCCAAAGTGAGTAGAAAGAAGGAAATAATCAAGATGAAGCAGAATTAAATGACATAGAGACTAAAAGAACAAAGGATCAATAAATCCAGGAGCTGGTTCTTTGAAAAGATAAACAAAATTGACAAACCTTTAACCAGACTCATCAAGGAAAAAAGAGAGAAAACCCAAATAAATAAAACCATAAATGAAAGAGAAGTTATAACTGATACCACAGAAATACAAAGGATTGTAAGAAATTACTATGAACAACTATATGCCAAGAAATTGGACATCCTGGGTGAAATGGACAAGTTTCTAGAAACATACAGTCTTCCAAAACTGAATCAAGAAGCAGCAGAAAGCCTAAATACATGGATAAAACTAGTGAAATTGAAGCAGTAATCAAAAAACTCCCAGCACACAAAAGCCCTGGACTGGATGGCTTTACAGATGAATTTTACCAAACATTTAAGGAAGTTAAGGAAAAACTAATTTCTATCCTTCTCAAACTATTCCAAAAATTTAAGAAGAGAGAAGACTCCTAAACTTTTTATGAGGCCAGTATCATCCTAATTCCAAAACCAGGTAAAGATACAACAAAGAAAGAAAACTACAGGACAATATCTCTGATGAACATAAATGCTAAAATGCTTAATAGAATATTGGCAATATGAATTCACCAATACATTAAAAAGATCGTACACCATGATTAAGTGGGATTTATTCCAGAGATGCAAGAATGATACAGTATTCACAAATTAATAAATGCAGTACACCACATAAACAAAATGAAGGACAAAAACCACATAATCATATCAATAGATGCTGAAGAAGCATTTGGTAAAACCCAGCATCCATTTATAATAAAAACACTTGGCAGCGTGGGATTAGATGGTGCGTACTTCAACATAATAAAAACCAAATATGAGAAACCTATAGTCAACATTATACTCAGCAGGCAAAAACTAAAAGCTTTCCCCTTAAGATCAGGAACAAGACAAGGGTGTCCGCATTCACAACTGTTATTCAACAATGTACTGGAAGTTCAAGTTACAGCAATCAGATAAGAAAAAGAAAAGGCATCCATTTTGGAAAGGAGGAAGTAAAACTCATTATTCACAGACAAATGATAGTATACATAGAAAACCCTATAGAATCCACCAAAAAACTACTTGACTTAATAAGTAAATTTGTCAAAATAGCAGGATACAAATATTCAGAAATCAATGGCATTTTTATATACCAACAATTAAATATCAGAAAGAGAAACTAGGAAAAAATCCCATTTACTATAGCAACAAGAAAAATAACATACCTAGGAATAAATTTAACCAAGGAGGTAAAAGACCTGTATTTGGGAAACTTATAGAACATTGAAGAATGAACTTAAGGAAGATAAAAATAAATGGAAGCATATACCATGTTTTCATGGATTGGAAGAATTAACATCATTAAAATGTTCATACTACCCAAAACAATCTATAGATTCAGTGCAATTCCTATTAAAATACCAATGGCGTATTTCACAGACCTAGAACAAATATTTCAAAAATTTGTATGGAACCAAAAAAGACCCTGAATAGCCTCAGCAATCTTGACACAATACCTGATATCAAACTATACTGCAAGGCCACTATAATTAAAAACAGTCTGGTACTGGCATAAGAACAGACACATAGATCAATGGAACAGACTAGAGACCCCAGAAGTAAACCCATGTCTCTATGGTTAATATTTGACAAAGGGACAGGCACATACAATGGGGCAAAAATAGCCTCTTCAATAAATGGTGTTGGGAGAACTGGACAGGGACATGCAAAAAATGAAACTAGACCACCAACTTACACCATATACCAGAGTAAACTTGAAATGGATAAAAGACTTAAATATAAGTTGTAACACCATAGAAGTCCTAGAGGAAAACACAGGCAGGAAAATTTCAGATATCCCATGTAGCAATGTATTTGCTGATAGTCTCCTAGGGAAAGGGAAGTAAAGGAATAAATAAACAAATGGGACTACATTAAACTAAAAAGCTTATGCATGGCTAAAGAAACCATCATCAAAATGAAAAGGGAACTGACCTACAGAGAAACATATTTGCCAATGATACATCAGACAAGGGTTTGATCTCTAAAATATATTAAGAACTCATATAACTCAACACCAGAAAGACAAACAATCCGGTTAAAAAATGAGCAAAGGACCTGTATAGACACTTCTCCAAGGAGGACATAGAGATGGCCCATAGACATATGAAAAGATGCTCAACATCACTAGCCATCAGAGAGATGCAGATTAAAACCACAATGAAATATCACCTCACACCAGTCAGAATGTCCATCATTAATAAATCAACAAACAACAAGTGCTGGTGAGGATGCGGAGAAAAGGGAACCATAGTGCTCTGTTGGTGGGAATGCAGACTGGTGCAGCTACTGTGGAAAACAGTATGGAATTTCCTCAAAAAAACTAAAAATGGAACTGCCTTTTGACCCAGTGATTCTGCTGCTGGGAATATACTCTAAGAATCCCGAGTCACCAATTCAAAAGAACGTATGCACCTCTATGTTCATAGCATCACTATATACAATAGCCAAGCGCTAGAAATAGCCTAAGTGCCCATCAGTAAATGGGTGGATCAGAAAACCATGGTACATTTCCACAATGCAATACTATGCAGCAGAAAGAATGAACTCCTATGTTCTGTGACAGCATGGATGCAACTGGAGAATATTATGCTAAGTGAAACAAGCTAGTTGGTGAAAGACAAATACCATGTGATCTCACTTATAAGAGGCATTCTAATGAACAAAATAGAACCACAGGCATGGAAACATGGAACAGACTGACAGTGACCAGAGGGGAGGGTGAAAGGGAATAATGATGGAAAGAAAGGGAAAGGACTAGTGAAAGAACATGTATGAATGACCCTTGGGCTTGGACAACAGTGTGGGAATTGACTGAGGGAACAGGGGATGGGATGGGCAGAGGAGGACAAAGGGGGACAACTGTAATAGAATAACAATAAAAATGACTTTTTAAAAACCGAAACAAACCCATAGATACAGAGAACAAATTGATGGTTGCCAGATGGGAGGGGAGTTGGGGGGACTAGGTGAAAGTGAACAGATTAAGAAGTACAAATTGTGAGTTACAAAATAATCACAGGGATATAAAGTACATCGTGGGGAATATAGTCAACAGTGTTTTATGTATGCATGGGATGAGAAGGGTGCTCAACTTATTGGGGAGATCACTTCATCAGTTATATAAATGTCTAATCACTATACCATACATGTAAAATGAGTATAATGTTAGATGCCAACTGTAATTGAACATTTAAAAAAGAATTTAAAAAATCAAAAATAATCAAAAAATTATTTAAGTTGAAATAAAATTATATAAGTTGAAATTTAAAAAAAAAAAGATCATCTGTTTCTTTTTGTATTTTTGTGTTGTGGGTTATGAGAATATTTAAAGTTACAAATGTGACTTGTATTCTATTTCTTTAGACAGTTCTTCTCTAGATAATACCAAACTGCAAAGGCATAATTTTAGTGTCTAGCAACGTAAAATGACCACCTTTAAAATTCAAGAACATTAGAAATAACCTGTGTATGAGGCAAGATTCCATTTAACCAGATTGCTTCTGACAATGTACCCTCAATGACATTATTCTTAAAGGCCAGAGATATGTTTGTGTGTCACCTACCTTGTACAATGCACTTCTAAGGCCTTGGTTTGAGGATAATCCCTAGCTATGATTTTGCCAGTCATCTAAACTTTCATACAGCCCCTTTCTAAGAGCCTTACCTTTAGTTTTGGTCTTAGGGTGTTTTCTGAGCACTTAATTTTGGAGTCTTTATGAAAAGTATAAAAAGGTATTATCTAGTACTCTCCTTGTGTTTGAATCTTCTGCTACTGGTGATGTCACCAGACTCTTGATGATGAAAGCATTAGAAAGTCATAATGATGCATTTGGTAGCAAGTTCTTCTCATTGTTACCAGATGGTAGAACTTTGTCTCCTTTGAAAAAGTAAAGGATTTTATATATTTTTGGTTTTAGGTTGTTTTTGTTGTTGTTGTACTTCCTTACCTTTCTCAATGACTGTTTTTTACTTATGGAAATATATTTTGAATGGTGTGCTCTGTGCGTATATGTGCGCATATGAATGACACAAACGTGACACGTTTTTTCTTCATCCTTTATTAGGCATTGTCCAATTATCCAAGGTAAAGCTGATCCCTTCTGATGTGTTCTAAGAATGTTTTTAAAGTACTTATTTTCTGATTATAGAAGTAACACATTTTCATGTTACTGAAGTTGTCAAGTGCATAAAAGCACAAAGAAGAAAATGATAATCAAATATAATCACACTGTCCTGAGATAATCACTCTTAATTTGAGATAGCATACACCTTTATTTGCCCTTCTTTAAAAATAAATTAGCTTTTCGTATTGAAAAAAACAACACCCAGTAAAAAAATTTTAACAGAAAAAAGTTTATTATTAATACACCTGACTCTTCCCATAACCCCATCTCCAGTGGCAGCTACTGTTAACAGTTTCTTGGGTTTTATTATATTTTATATATATAGTGAATGTATATTCTCCCTTTTTTTGCATGAATGGCCACATACTAAAACCACTCTGCAGTACTTTGAATTTCTTACTCATTAGCATATATTTTGAAGATTATTCCATTACATCTCATACATCTAATACTCTAGTGATCTGTACTTCATTATATGACTGTATCATAATTTAACCAATATGGAAGCTGAAATAGGCAGAAATTTCCTCTCCCTACCCCTTTGTAGCTAAAACATGGGCACATGACCTAAACTACCTGGCATGCTTATCAGATTCTCCTACCTGGGACTTTGAAATGTAAGAGAGGTCAGTTATTTTGATTGTTTGTAATACAGTCAAGGATTAATATTATGGGAGATGTTTCCAGGTACAGCAATAAGGACTACAGCAGACATGCATATTATAAACATAACAAACATAAATATGCATTATTACATATAAGTGTATGTCTTTATATGTAAACCAATGATTTTTCCTTTTCCTTCCCCTATGTTTTTTTAACGAGGATGTTCTTTTTCTTTTCAATTTAGGTCAGTGTTCACCAAACTGAAGAGCCACATGTAGTCCTAAGGGAGAGGACCGCCTATCATCTTGGGTTCTTGGACATGGTAAGGGAAACTACTTTGTGTCTCACCTTTTTGGGAATAAAGTGATTCTTTATTTGTTCAAAAGTTAGTTGAATTCTGCAAGTGGAAACATGTTTTATGAAAGTTAGGTGTGTGTAGAAGAGTGAGAATGGGAGCTTCCTGGCAAAATGGGTGGACCGTGGTCGCCATTTGTTTGTTGACTCTCAGATCATTCTTTGTCTTGCCCCACATTCTGCTCAGTGTGGCAGAGACCTACATTTCCCAGACTCCCTTGCATCAGATGATGAAAAACACTAGTAGAACAGAACAGAATAGAAGAAGAAAAGCCTCTCTCTCCCAATCTCTCGCTCTCTCTCTGTCTCTCATCTCACCTGAGTGGCATCTTTAGCAGTGATTAGAATTTGTCTCTGTTGTCTCATGTCAGGCAACTTATGATAGGTTTTAGCTCTTTTTGGACATCTTACAATTTCTCCTCCATCACTAGGAGTGTTTATTGCCTTCATTTAAAAAAAAAAAAATAGATTGTCTCATTCTCACTTGTATGCTCCTCAGCTCTTTTATCATCTATATGTCCAACTCACTTTCTTAATTTTCTACTATTTGGAATGCCTACTATAGTAGCTTCTGTTTTCCTAACCGGACCCTGACTACTGATTAATGTGTGTGTATGCATCTATCTGTGTGATAAGTCAAGTTGTACAAAATATTATGTAAGCACACAGCACCTGTGTGTGTGTGTGTTCACATGCTGGGTATATAAGTGCATATAAAAGGAATATTGAGGGACAGGTTTTCAAAGAGGGAGTAAAGGGAGGCTGTAAATTTTCTCTATTATTTTTATTTTGTTTTCGTTGGTTTTTTACAACAAACAACTTTGTAGTTTTAAAATGCATAGTTCTTTTTGAATGACTCAGTTTCCTAAGTAACTTTCTGCCCATCTAGTGGCAGCTTTAATGTCCTCAAAGTTTTAACATAGAGAGCATATTAGTATAGTCACAATGACGTCCCCTTACCCACAGCTCTAGACAATCCATATCCTTAAGCAATATGAGAAATGTATATCTACTTGGAATAATGAAAATATTTTCAGTTTCACTTTCTTGTGACAGATTCTATTTGTTCAATGTGGTCCAACAAGTAATATATTTTCCACATTCATAGAGTAGATATGAAATCGCTATATCAACATCTGCTGTCAATACAGTCATTCTGTAGCTGCTCCATCCCATATTATATGATTCAAAACAAATGTGAGGAGAAGTATGAGGATGTTGTGTTGGTGGGCTTGGCATTTTGTTAGTGATTTTTTTAGTGCTCAAATTTGTCAAGTGCTAATTATCTAAGATAAAGTGATCCTCTTCAATTCATAACTGTTATGGAAGGGTTTAAACATTATGTGTTGCTCTAACAACTTCATAATTCTTAGAAGCCCAGATTATTTTGATAGCTCTAATTTCACTTGAATGACTTAAACGAGGATCCCAGCTATATTCTGGAGATAAGAGTTTAGTGGGTTTATGGAGAAAGAAATACTTGTTTAAGTGACTTTCATCATGCCACACTGCTTCAATGTTATTTTTCTTATCAGTCATGATTCCTTTGAAGCACTCCCTGGCAATGTTGAGAACTTGAATGGGAGTACCACCAAATGCAGCAGCATGGTAATAGAAGTCTCCCTTACCAGTAGGTATATATGCTTCTGATAACTGATTTCTCTCATAAGGTACCTCTATAGGATGTGCATTATACCAGTAACAGTGTAACTGAGCTACCGACTCCCCCAGGGTCTCCAATCCATATTTCTTCATGAAGATTTGATCCACATCCATGCAGAAGAGGAAGTCGACTTCATATTGGATATGATCTACAATGTGTTCACTGATGGTCTTCATGCGCATCATACTAACATCTTGCCATCTCTTCTCTCGCTTAATTTCAAAAACTTTGATTGTACGGAGGGGACTCAGCTCTATCCAAGGCACCTTGGAGAAGTCATCTGTGAGGACATAAATTATGACTTTCTGGTCAACCATAAAGTAATTATTAGCAGATAATATAAAGTTGAACAAATAGAATTCAATATATCTGTGAAGTAAAAATAAAATTAAGTTTATTCTCTTATATTTTAATGGGACACATACTATTTAAATTACACTGTAATTTATCCAAAAATGCTACTAAGCAACCAACGCTTCTTGCATTGTATTTAAGCAGTATAAACGGAAATGAAATTATCTGCCTTCCTCTCCCTGATGGGGTTCTGTGGATCTTATGAGAGGGACTCTTCACAAGAGCCAATGAAACTTGGTGAGATCAGGAAACTGCGCAGAGCCCAGTGCCCAGTGAGATCCACAGTTTTCAGAGTTATCAGAGCAACAGGAACTTGCTTTGGAGGTTGTCGGCGAGAAAGGTCTTGGGTCATTGCAAGAGCACTTCTCGATGCCTGAGGCTTGCTTTAGGAGCAGTCAGTTATGCATAAACGGTCAGAGGTGGGATGGTTAATACCCCACTGTGTGCACTGACTTTCTTATTTTGCTCTGTGGCCTTTAGTATGGTGCTGAGATTACTGGATTGGAAAATAAACTTTCTCATTTCCGGTCTCTCGAGCCAATTAAAGACTCTCAGAGTAATAAATAGCCTCGGGTAAATTTTAAAAAGGAAAGGTAATCCTATGTGGATCAGCTTCAAATAACGTTTTTATAATCTTTAAGATTAAGTTCTGGGAATTTATCCAAAGAAAACAAAAACACTAATTGGAAGAGATACAGGCACCCCATGTTCATTGCAGCATTATTTACAGTGGTCAAGCCTAAGTGTCCATCACCGGGTGAATGGATAAAGAAGATGTGGTTTATATACGTATACAATAGATGATTGCTCAGTAATAAAAAGAATGAAATCTAGGAAGCTAGCAACTCAAATCCAAAGAAGTCCAGTTTATCCACATTTCTTTTCTGGTTCGTGCTTTTGGGTCATGTTTCTGAAATCTTTGCCTCTTCAAAGTAGAGAAAATCTACATTTCCTTTTGGTAGCTTTATTGTTTTATATTTCACATTTAAGCCTATTATCCATTTGAATTAATTTTTAAGTGTGGTGTGATCTGGGGCTCTTTTGTGCCTGTCTCAGCCTGTTGCTAGTGATGCTATAGCCTAGGAATGCCTGGGGCCACTCCCCTGGGCTCCTACTACTTGTGGTGAGACCCCCACCCACATTTCCCAACCATCAGTGTGGTTGACCCAGCGTGGTCATCAGGGAACTTTGAAAAAACAAGGGTCACAATCCTGGAGGGTACACGGTGTGCCCAGGACGGCAAGGCAGGGAATCAGGGAGAGAGGGAGAGCGTGAACTCAGACCTAGGGTTCTGCCTTTATTGAGGTAGAAGGTGGGGTGCCCAGGGTTTCACAAATTTCCTTTTTACTAGCAAATTTAAAACATAAGATTGGGAATTAAAAGTGTGGGAAGGAAAAAGTGGGTTTTACTCAAGTGGCCAGTTACTGAGCTTCCCCAGGGCTTTCTAAAAGGGAAGTGTCATGGGTAGGGCAGCTGGCTCTTTGTCTAGGTGTTTAACCAGTATCCAAGCCACAGCCCGCAATGCGCTTATTTGAGATGGATGTCTGAAAGGGAAGCCTCGGCAACCGAAGCCTTAACGTCGGGCATTTGTAATTTAAAAAAAAGCTCATGACCAGGCACTTACACTACAATGGAAAACAATGTAAAAAAAAAAAAAATATATATATATATATATATATATTTAACTTTCTATTTTGGAATGTTACTAGATTTACTGAAAAATTGCAAAGATATTATAGAAAGCTCCCATATACACTTTACTCACCTTCCCCTAATGTTAATATTTTATAAAACCACGATACCTTTATCAAAGCTAGGAAATTATCAGTGGTAAAATACTATTAACTAAACCTCAGATTTATCTGGATTTCACCAGTATTTCCCCCCAATGGCCTTGTTTAGTTTCCAGGATTCCATCCAGGACACACGTTGCATTTAGGCCCTATGTGTCTCCTTAATCTCCTCTAATCTGTGTCAGTTTCTGTCCTGATTCATGACCATGACCATGTCCAATATTGAGGAGTCCTGATCAGGTTGTAGAATGGCCACCAATGTAGGTTTTTTTCTGAATATTTCTTAAAGTTAATTTTAATACAGTCATATTTATCAGCCTTCCCTTTTATTAGTATTTTCTGTGTCTTTTTAAAAATATATATATATATATGTTTATCGATTCTAGAGAGAGAGGAAGAGAGAGAGAAACATTGATGTGAGAAAGAAGTATCTATTGGTTGCCTCCCATACACTCCCCGACGGGGGATTAAACCTGCAATCTAGGCATGTGCCCTGACTGGGAATCAAACCCCCAACCTTTTGGTGTATGGGATGACACTCCATCCAACTGAGCCACGCCGGCAAGAGCTATTGTCTGTGTCTTGATTAAGAAAGCCTTTTCTATCCTGAGTTTATGAAGATAAATTATAGTTTTCCTTTAAGTTTGGGTCTTTGAACTACCTGCAACTTAATGTTTGTATATGCTTATATATGCTATGCTATAGAGGTACAATTTTAATTTTCCCATGGTGGCATCAACTTTCTGCAGCACCATTTATGGAAGTCTTTCCCTATAGATGTGCAATGTCATTGCCAGTATGTATTTCTTTCTTCCCTCTTTCCTTCCTTTGTCCCTTCCTTTCTCCCTCCCTCTTTCTCTCCCTTTTTCTCTCCCTCCCTTCTTTCTTCTTTCTGTCTGTGTTTTTCTTTATAAAGAATAAATTAATATCTGAAACTATTGTAACAACATAATAAAATATACTTTAAAAAAGAATAAATTAATATCAATATTTAATAACAAGTTACTATAAGCTTTATAATTTTAATTAGTAATAGGTTCATTATTCAACTTAGTACTTTTTTGGTATGATTTTGCTATCAGGGCAACACTTGCTTCATAAAATGAATTAGAAAGTGTTCCCTCCTCTTCTATTTTTTGTAAGAGACTGTACAGCATTCCTGTTAATTCTTCTTTGAATATTTGGTAGAATTCTCCAATGAAACCATCTGGGCCTGGAGATTTGGGGAGTTTTTAAAGTTATGAATTCTATTTCCTCACTAACTATAGGGCTATTCAATTTATCTATTTCATGTTAGGTGATGTTTTGTGGTTTTCAAGGTTTATTTAATCTAAGTTATCAAATGTATGTGTGTAGAGAGGGTTTTATAGTATTCCCTGATTATCCTTTTGATTTCTGAAGGTCTGAGGTAATATACCCTGTCCCTTTCCTGATACTTGCAATTTGTGTCATTTTTTTTCTTTGCAAGACTTCCTGGATGATTGTGAATTTTATTTTTTTCCAAGAACCAGCTTTATGTTTCACTGATATTTCCCTATTGCTTTTTTGTTTTCAATTTCATGGATTTCTGTTCTTATCTCTGTTGTTTCCTTACTTGCTTACTTTGGCCTTCTTTTGCTTTACTTTTTCTAGATTCTTAAGGTGGAATTATTGATAATCTCTCATTTTCTACAATAAGAAGCCTGAATGTAAAGGACATTTAGTATTACCTACCTTCCCACAGCAAACACAGTCAGCCCCACGGTAATTTTATGATTTGCATAATATTTTTCCAATACTTCTTCTTTATAAGTGCCGTGCCATACAACTGGAGCTGACCAGTGGGTAGTTGCATTCACGGATGCACTGTAGGAAAGACGTAAGAATTATGAACAAAATACCTTTTCATAAAATTTCAATAGATACTATTTACGTATAAGTTTTGTGTCTGATTGCAGCATTCTCCTGCTCTTAACTGTAAGCCTTAATGGTTACGGTCACGGGAGAAACAGCTTATCAGAAATGGCCAGATCACCACAAAAGTACACTTAAAGATTAGTTATACAGTGATTCCAAGATCTATGAGGATACATACGTCTAAAGTCACCATTTGTCTTATAGTTGGACAGAATCTCTTGGTTTTAGGCTTTTTGACATCGGTTATTTTCAGAAACCATATTTTGAAAACTGAACTTCCCAATTTTCATAATCTCAAATGTTGTCAGTGCTAATGCTACTGTGTACTGCCAGAATCAACTTTGTCAGACCTCTGAAAGACAGCCAAAGGTTTAGAGCAATTACGCAAAGTTAAATCAAGAAAAGGATGACCCAGTATGGTAGGACTAGGTGAGCTTTGTGATATTTTTTTAACTTAGCCTTGCACCAGTATGGCGGTGCAAATTATGAAAACAGCAAATTATGTTCTCAGCGTGGGTATCTGAGTCTGGAGGGAGAAGACTAGAGCTAAGTCCCAAAAGACTTTGTTTTCAGAATCTTCTGAAGGACTGACTGTTTCACTTGACTCAGAACTCTCCCAGAACGGAAAAATGGCTAAGTGAAGGGTGTTCCTTGAAAATATTTTAAAAAGGAGCAAACAAACCCCTGCCACCTGCGGCAGAAGATTATGGTTTGGAATAAAACCTAGGTATATTGAAATCCTGGGAGGAAAAGTTTGCAAGGGAGTTCTTTGAGAAGTAAGGGCTTTGTGTAGCATGGAACAGAAACCCATGCATCTGTTCAGGGCAGGATGCGTGCTCGGGAAAGATCTGGGAAAACCCCATAATTTCATCTCTTGCTGATATTCAGGCTCAGTGCAGGCAGGAAGTGAAGGCTAAGGCACAGTCGTAAATAACTGGGTTGTGTTGAAGGAGGGTCCAAATACAGAGCCCGTCTTCAAAGACTGTGAGATTTTTCTCCTTTTGTTAGTTTTCTTTTCTTTTTTCCTCCTCCCCCTTTTCCTTCTCTTTCTTCTCTTGCCCTCCAACATCCCCCCCGAGACCCAGCTAGAGGGGCTTACTGAAATCTCTGTGAATCTATTGTCTGACCAAAAGCTAAAGAAGCAGGGACCTATAAGACCAAACAAGACAAAGAATACAGTCTTTTAAAAATTGTTTAGAAAAGTCACTAAACAGAAAAAAACCTACAACCCACAGCAAGCAAGAACAACAAACTCTGAGAAGCAAAATAATCAGATTTCCAAAGAGAACACATCGTATTATTCAAAATTTTCTGTTGTTTTAAGCCAGCCAGCTTGTGATAGCCCTAGGAAACTAATATACTATCAATTTTCCAACTGTCACTTCTTTTTTTTTTTTTTTTGTAAAAATGGACAAGTTGCACCTAAAGCTCATAAGCGGCTCTAGAGAATAGCTAAACCAATCATGAAAAAGAAGAACAAATTTGGAGGACTCACACTTCCTAATTCCAAAATGTACTACAAAGATATAGTAATAAAAATAGTGTGGTAATGGAATAAGGATAGACATATAAATTAATGGAATGTAATTGAGTCTGTAAAGAAACCCATACAACTATGATCAATTAATTTTAAATAAAGATGCCAAGACAATTACGGTTAAATGAGGTCATAACGGTGGGGCCATAATCCAACAGGATTTGTGTTCTTAAAAGAGGTGGAGACACCCGGGATGTATGCCTACAGAGAAGCCACCCGAAGACAAGAAGAAAGACCTCAGGCGAAACAAAACTTGCCAGACACCTTGATCTTCAGCTTCCGGCCCTCAGAAGTTGGAAAAACTAAATTTCCGTTGCTTCAGCCCCACACCCCCATAGGAAAAAAAAAGAAGAAATAGCAGTGAGAGCTGAATTTTATTTAGTACCTATTTAGAATCTTTAAATTATATGTTTTTCTCTTTTGTTCAGTTATGTGACAAATCATCGCCTTGAATCACGAGGCTATGTCTTACTTGTCTTAGTGGGCTTCTGTGCAAGTTATTAAGCTCTTATTATCTTCGGTAACCAAATCCACCACCCTGCACTCTGCTTTATTCAGCTGACCTGGGACTCTGCAAAGCACACTTGCCTGAAGGCACCCTTGGGCTTTGCTAATAATAGAGGGCACTGGAGGAAAGAGCTTGTTCTTTGTTTCCTGTGGGCTTCTTGTCTGCGTCCTGTTCCTGCAAGTCCCATTCCTGCAATGCGTCCTCACCACGGCAATAACAATTCCTTTCCAAAGCAGCAGTTGACTCCAGCTTTCATTTTTTCCAACATTTGCAAAACCATTCTTACTGTGCTCCTTAGAGTCTGGTTCCCTCCCCCAGTAGGACTCCCCAGAGCTCAGAGACACCAGCACCAGATATGTGGCTTTGGAGTTTAAGCACTCAGAGCTTCTGTAAGTTTCTAAGGCAATGATTTTCAACCCGTGTGCCACAAGAATTTTTAAAACATGCAACGCCTGACTATTTCGTCAGGGGCACTGACCTCTTTTCCCTTAGATTGTCAAAGGCAACAGCCAATACAACAATAGCGATCCGATGTAAATGAATCAAAATTATACCATTTTTTTTGCGAGGTCAGCAAAAAATACATTTTTTTAGTGTGCCGCAGAATTCTAGTAATTAGTTTATGTGTGCCGTGAGGTGAAAAAGGCTGAAAATTGCTGTTCTGAGGTTCAACAATCCCAGCCTCTTTCTTTTATTTCTTCAGCCCTAGGAGAAACAGTTACTTCCTGTTGTTACCTTCGTGACACCACAAAATTCTCTTTTCAGTCTTTCAAGTTACCTAGTTAGCAACTTTATACTCAGTAATAATTCTTCATATGAAATTCTCTGTTTAAGTAATTGGCGTGCTTTCTGTGTGCTGCCTAGATCTGACAAATGTTATTATATGGGTTGGCCAAGAAGTTCGTTTGGTTTTTCCGCAAGATGGCTCTAGTAGCGCTTAGTTGTCTTTAACTTAATTTGAGACAATTTTGTTAGATTGTATTGTGACAGCTGTCATATCAGCGTGCATTAAAAAATAACTTATCAAAATTGGTGAATTTTTGTGTAGCCATTTTAATATTGAAGATGGAAGAGAATAAACATTTTCAGCTTATTATGCTTTATTATTTCAAGAAAGGTAAAAATGCAACTGAAATGCAGAGAAAAAAAGATTTGTGCAGTGTATGGAGAAGGTGCTAGGACTGATCAAATGTGTCAAAAGTGGTTTGTGAGGTTTCGTGCTAGAGATTTCTCGCTGGATGATGCTCCACGGTCAGGTAGATGAGTTGAAGTTGGTAGTGATCAAATAGAGACATTAATTGAGAACAACCAATGTTCTACCATTCAGGAGATAGCCGACATACTCAAAATATCCTAATCAATAGTTATTGGTGAAAATGAAAAATGTGTCTTTTATTTTACAGAAAAAAACCTAATTGAACCTGTTGGCCAACCCAGTCTTATGGGAGGATGTCATGGACCATTATCCAATAATAATCTCAAATGGAGGTCTCCTTTCAAATTTAATTGGTCACTTCATGTCCTTAAATCCTGTGGCATCAGAGGGAAAGATGAATGGGTAGAATAAGAAGATGGAGCCAGAGAGGCTAGTGGGAGGGAAGCTGCTGTGTTCAGACACGAAGTACACAGATAGCCCATCTATCTGTCTGGTTTGGGCTTTGGTTCTCTCATTGATGAAACAAGGAGAATCGACCAAACGGTCTCCAATACACCCTTACACCTGTGACCTGCCGTCATTCCAGGACGTTTGCGTTTTTGTTACCTACACACTCACTCCCGGAGGATGTGGGTCCTACTGTCCATTCCCAATGGCTCTTGGCCACTGCTCGTTTTTAAACATGTAGTCAAACATCCATCTGCTCTCCCACATTTGGAATGCCAGTTGTGATATCGTTGCCATCTGTTAACTTTTACCGAGCAATCTATGGATTAATCTCACATGTTATACTTGTCATTCTTACCTGGGAAAAAACCAGTCTGATAGCTTTAATTCTCGTCGAGTGGTCACAGACCTATCAAGGAAAAAATAATGCATTCACATTATCTTACTAGGGTTTCAAACTGTGTGTCTATCAAATCGTGGGCTATATTATAATAAGATGCACAACGTGAAAAGAGCATGAAGCAGTAAGAAAACAGGTGATGACCTTTACTAGCAGTGGTATGGGAAAGTCATTATTTGCAACCTCAGCTTAACTCTGTGTGCTGCCCAGAAATCTCTGTTTCCACGGTTCTCATTCTTATTAATCCACAGAGGAAATAGCAGCCATCAGATGAAAACTCCCTCACCTGTCTGCCACCTCACATCCAAAGTACCTGTAGTGCTGAATATTTTTCCCTTCTATCACAATGGAAATATATTCCTACCTTCTGTCTGAGGTCCGCCTTGATTCGATGATTATTCTCAGAAGGCCCTCTATTCAATCTTCCTGGGCCTTTTCCTGCAGCTTCAAATTCTTATGTACAACAAGACTTCTCTCAGGAATGTAAGGCTCGTATATCCAACTGTGTTCTAAAGTTTTCTGCTTGAAGTTTCCACAGACACCACGAAATGAAGATTTTTTTTTTCAGATTTACTTTTATTTATTTTTTTAATGTGTTTTATTGATTATAATATTACTACATTTGTGCCAATTTCCCTTCCCTCTGCTCCCCTCCACCCAGTGATCCCCCTCTCTCCAGTTGTCCCCCCCTTTTAGATCATGTCCATTAGTTGTGCATACAGTTCTTCTCAACCTCTCTCTGTCTATTCCATTCCCTCCTACCATGATCCTTAATTCCTATATCATCTCCCTCCCTCTCCCCATTCCCCTTCCCTGTTGACCTCCCCCCAATATGTTCCCCGTACCTATAGTTCTTTTTCCAGTCTCGTTGCCTGTTTAGTTTGCCTTTGTTTCAATTCCCTAGCTTCTGTTGTTTCTTGTGATGCAGTTTTCATTTTAGATTTCATTGTCTTGATCCTCCTTTTTCTAAACCAGTCCCTTTAACATCTCATATAACAGTGGTTTGGATCTAATGAACTCTTTCAGTTTTATTTTGTCCTGGAAACACTTTCTCTGTCCTTCTATTCTGAATGACAATTTCGCTGGATAGAGTATTCGTGGTTGTAGGTTTTGGATTTTCATTACTTTGAATATTTCTTGCCAGTCCCTTCTTGCCTGCAGGGTCTCCCTTGAGAAGTCAGCTGATAGTCTAATTGGGACCCCTTTGTACATAATTCTTTTCTTCTCTCTTGCTGCTTTTAAGATTCTCTCTTTATCTTTAATTTTTGACATTTTGATTATAATGTGTCTTGGAGTGGTTCTCCCTGGGTCCAGTTGTTTTGGAACTCTCTGTGCTTCCTGGACCTGTAAGTCTATTTCCTTCCCCAAGTCTGGGAAGTTCTCCTTTATTATATTTTCACTCAATTTTTCAAGTTCTAGTTCATCTTCCTCGCTCTCTGGCAAACCAATGATTCTTATGTTGGGCCTTTTATAGCTGTCCCAGAGGTTTCTGATCCTCTCATCGTTGCTTCCCATTTCCTCTCGCTGCATTGGTTGACTGCTTGTTCCTTCTCCATATTCCAGTTTGTTGAAATGAACTCTGGATTTTTTTTCCTCACCATCTGTCTCGTATGTGGTTTTGTTCCTTTCGTTATGAGTGTTTTTCGCTTCTTTCTCATCTTTTTCCAGATCTTTTGTGAATTCTGTAAGCCACCTGATAACAATGGCCCAGAACTGAGCATCTGACAGGTTTCTTATCTGTTCATCTGTCAGATTCTCCATCTGTTGCCTGGTGAGCTGTGCCACCGGGATTTCTATAGTTGTCTGCCTCATTTTGACAGATGCGTTTTGTTTTCTTGGGCCGGCTGTAGGGGGCAGTGCCTGTGTACTCGTAATGACCCAGCGACCGGCGTTCGGCAGCCTTTCTTGCTGTGCCGTGGTGCTTTGTCGTCACAATCCAGCGACCGGTGCCTGTCCGCGACCTATTTCGCAGCCCTGTGGCGCTTTCTTTGGGGGTGGGGGTCCAAGATGGATTCACACAGTTATTCCGCTAGGAGACCGGGATCCGTCCTCCCGCCCCCCTGGGCCTCACTGTTCAAGGCGATGTGGTGGCTGCTTTCCCCAGCGTTGGGGTTGCGAACTGCCGGGGGTTCAACTGCAGCCGGGGTTGTTCTCCCCGCCGCTGTCCCAGGTGCGACCGCAAACAGCACCGCCCCCTTTCGCTCTCCTTACCTGCCCAAAGGGCGCCGCTGGTTTATAACTTCATATGTTGGGCTTCCGTGTAGTTTTATTTTCTGGAATTTCTAGTTATCCTTTGTTTTGAAGTAGTTGTATTCCTCTCTAGTTGTAGAGGGAGACCTAGTGCGTCCGTCTAAGCCTCCATCTTGGCCGGAAGTTCAAGAGAAAGTCCGAAATGAAGATGTTAGAGTCATCATCTCTTCCCCAAAGTGGGGGCCTCTTCACATGCTGCCTCACCTCCCTGGACCCACTTGGATTGGCAAGGCAGAAATATGAGTCACTCTGCACTCAGAGCACTCCCTGAGTACCAACATCCAGTCCGTCATTAAACGCTGCCGGTTTTACCTCCAAAACATCTCTCAAATCCACCCCTTATCTCCGTACCTTGCCACCACATGTCTTCTTCAAGTCACGATCACTTTTTTCTGGGCCACTGCTATAGCCTCCTAATTGGTCTTGCTGTACACTTTTTAAAAAGACTTCTTGGTGTGAAAAATTTCAAAGGTACCAAATGTAAAGAGAATAATATCATGAACTTCCATGTTCCCATCCCCCACAATAAGCAACGTGTGACCCTCTTAACCTGCCCTTGCATTGCCCTTTTCAACCCATTCTCTCTCTTTCCATTCTGCTTCCAGCATCATGTTTCTGAAGTTCTAATGTTACCATGTCATTCTGTTTAACACTACTCAGTGGCTTCTTATTGTCCTAGGATCATGTCCTCATTCCTTATATGGCCATAATATTCTGCATGATCTCCCTTCACACTGTTCCAGCCACATGTCCTACCTAGCCCTGCACTTACAATATTCCAGCCTCACTGGCCTTTTAAAAAAAATTTCCTTAAACATGCCACAAATTCAACCTGCTTATTCCCACATAGCCTTCGGGTCTCACTTTGAATATCCCTTCTTAAGGGAAATATTTCCTACTCTGCTAGATAAGGTTAGATGACTTTCATTAATAGCTACTGGGTCAACTGAAATTGAACATTAAAAAATAAAACTAAAAAGACACTACCAACCCCCCACAAAAAAAGCTAATACGAATACTTTCCTAAATATTATCTAATTTAAGCTAATACGAATACTTTCCTAAGTATTATCTAATTTAATCCACACCTATGAGATAGGTGCTATTATTATTATTATCCCCATTTTCTAGATAAAGAAACTAAGGCACAAAGAGTTTTTATTACCTTGTCCATAATCCCAGAGGAGCTGGAAAGACAATCAGTTGTGCCTGAGTCTTTCCTTTTCCTCCTTGCTGTACACTCTAAAGGCACCCCGGCTAGGATACCTTTGGAGAGCTGGTCCCGGGCTAAGTTAACAAAGGGATTGGGCAGCTGTGGGGCTGAGTCGTAAGTCATGAGACCATCTTTGTGCTTACGTACCCCGATGAAAGTAACTGCAACCTCAGGGGTGTGAATGGGATGTGGCATTCTGCCCGGCAACTGCGCCCATTGACAACGATGCCTTTGAAGGATGCATGTTAGTATGATAAGGCTATAGAATCCTGATTAGCTAATAAACTGTTAGATTGTATTGCATTGAAGATTGCACTGCGCCAAATACATTTTGCCAGAAAACATTTTAATCCATTCTTTCTCCCAGCCTCTGCTTCAGCACACTTTCTTGAATGTTCCTATCTTTTCTTAGAAGTTTCCCTGCTATTTTTAGGTCGTTGAAAGTTACCACCCCCTGTGAGCCATGGCTGTATATAGGGGACATATAGCTCTGCCAGGTACATGAAAACCTTCTTAGTATATTATTTGAATGCAGAGCACAGCTCACGCAAGCATGGAGTCATGGTCTTAGTGCGGGTGTTGGAAATCACAGAGCCATCAGAGAGACAAGGCCCTGGACGCAACAAGCATCAGAAAGGAAGGTTGCATTAACTTCACTATGTAGGTTTCCGTGACCATAGAAGGAACTGAAGAACGTGTAATGATACTGGATCTTGCACAGTCTTTGGGGAAGTTTTCCTGTCTGCACACATTCTGATGGCACGGTTTTGTAGGTGCCATGTGGTTAATACAATCTCCTGAGAGTCTTTTAGTCAAGACTTGATGCTCGTGTGTTTGCCCAAAGCTTTAAAAGGCGCAAGGTTCCTATAGGCTGAGTTCTGACTCCTGTAATTTGTTTCCCTAACCAGTTCCCACTCCCCTGTCAGAGACAGCACCCTGCCAGTCGGCTCTCTGACTCCTAGTATTTGACTCCTGTAATTTGTCCCCCTAACCAGTTCCCACTCCCCTGTCAGAGGCAGCACCCTGCCAGTCGGCTCTCTGACTCCTAGTATTTGACTCCTGTAATTTGTCCCCCTAACCAGTTCCCACTCCCCTGTCAGAGGCAGCACCCTGCCAGTCGGCTCTCTGACTCCTAGTATTTGACTCCTGTAATTTGTCCCCCTAACCAGTTCCCACTCCCCTGTCAGAGGCAGCACCCTGCCAGTCGGCTCTCTGACTCCTAGTATTTGACTCCTGTAATTTGTCCCCCTAACCAGTTCCCACTCCCCTGTCAGAGGCAGCACCCTGCCAGTCGGCTCTCTGACTCCTAGTATTGCAAATTTAAATGAGTCATCTCCTACATGTGTCTGTAAGCCTGCTTTGGTTTACCCTGCCTGCAGGAACCAGGGATTTTCAGGTTCTCCCTTGCCCTCCAGCAAGTTTTGTCCTCAAAGAAGAAGTCATAGAATATTTATAAATACTTACCAGCACCAATACATCCTCTGTAGATTCTTTGTGCTTAAGATAAATAAAAAAGCATTATGTTACTTTTGAACTTATATGAAGGGTTTCTACGTTTAAGATGACTGGGGTTATACTCAGTCAATCCATTCATTTTATTACCTAATTTTATTACCTAATCTTACCAAATATTTAATGAACACATAATGGTATTGACAGAACATTTGTGTCCTCCTCAAATGCCTGTGTTGAAATCCTAACTCCCAATGTGATGGTGTTAGGAAGCGGGCGGATTAGATCAGATGAGTGGAGCCCCCATGAGTGGGATCCCAGAGAGCTCCCTCACCCCTTCCACCATCTGAGGACACAGAGAGAGGATGGCTGTCTATGAACCAGGGACAGGCCTTCACCAGGCACCAGATCTGCTGGTGCCTTGATCTTGGACTTGCCAGCCTCCAGAATTGTTCTTGTTCATAAGCCATCCAGTCCATGGTATTTTGTTATAGCAGCCTAAATGAACCAAGACACATGCTATGTGCCAAGTACATTGTTGCTTTTAAGTACAGTAATAAACATGATAAAAATTATTGAAGTGATTTGACTAATAAATATTACTCATATGCTGTATCATCAAATGAGTGATAAAAAATTTCTCATGCTGTATCATAAAAAATAATTCTTTGAGATACAAAAGAGAGCACTTACTTAATATCATTAAAACAACGGAGTTTGCTAATTGCAGATTAAGTTTTCCTGCTTGCTTCAAATATGTGGAGGGCAAATACGACACATAGTGCCAGAAGACACCAATATTAAGGATGTTTCTTAAAGGAAATGCCACCTATTTAGAATGGTAGTTTCTCTATCCTACTTACTAACATTACATTGCAGTAATTACACAGTAATTGTCTTGGCAGCTTAACATTACTTGTCACACATATTGGCTTACAAAAATTACATTTAGCTTTGACCCCATTAGAAACAAAGAATTTTTACACTAAAGGCTATATTTATGCTGATACGTTTGGATGTCATTTGGATATATTTGGGTATATTTGGATTGATACAGTTGGATGCTGATTTATTCAGGGGATGAGCCTATCACCTTTATGGCATAACCAGATCCTTACTAAACACCAGAAGAAAATAGTCATTCATTTTTTAAAGTTACCTGAATTGATACTCTCTTTGCAAAGCCCATAGAGACAATAAGAGTAGTAACAATAGAATTGGTTTTCTTTTGTATCTCATCCTTTACTGGGAGGAAAAAGAAACAGATAACAGTAGATTAAATAAAGTACAATGTATACAGAGTAAGCCGTGTTGAATCCTGCCTCTCTATGACTTAAACTAGATGACTTAATAGATTTAATAGATTTTATCTAGGATTTTAGGCACCTCTGGTCATTGGATGTTAATTTATATGAAAATAGAGTTGAGTTAGTGATGGGACATTACTTATTTGAATTATCTGCCCAAAGTCTGAGGATGTTAACTGGTGTAAGCTGGTTTTGACACAAGAGATCTTATAAACCTCATTCGTCTTTTCTAAAGTACAAAGGGCTTTTTCCTACAGAAAAGTTACACCACTTCGCCTCCTGACTCTTTCAGGGTGGGGTGTCAGAGAAAAAGTGACAATGAAAATACATACCTGGACTCTTAAGAGCTGTATAATTATAAAGGAACTTATTAGCTATTTGTAATGAAATAATATTATGAAGTTGATCATTCCAAGGTTAAGTAATAGAACTGATAACAGTAGAAAATATGTGTCCCTTCTTAAAAGTATTTGAATATATAATTGATCCACAGCATTGAGGCTAAACTATAATTTTTAGATTGTTTGTGCACTGATCTTGGAATTGTAGCCATCGAGTTTACAAAACCCCTTTGTAATATTTAATCTGTGGAATATAAAAGTGTCTGTGTATAGAAAAAAGCATGGGATATAACTGAATTTTGTTGAAATTAGGGACAAACTTACCTTTTGTGTTCCTAAGATCATGTAGGCATTTTAGTCAGTTTCTTCCTTGAAAAGTTAACATTTATGGTGTAGTGGTTTGGGAAGACGTGGAGAAAATTAAGAGGGCAGACAGTTTCCAAGCAGGAACTTTTGAGATGTTTGAAAAATCGTAGATCAGATAACCTGTTATTGGTTCTATGGTGCTTTCCAGTTTTTGTGTTTACTATTTCAGTCTTCTGTGAATGATGATGTCATCAGGTTCTGTTCTGATGATGAAAGAACTAGACACTTGCAGTCATAACAATTCATATGCCTATAACTTCTTTTTGTCATTAGCAGGGGACTAGATTTTGTCCCATTAAAAAATAGGATCATTTAAGTTTGTCTTCTCTTATAGATTTTTAAAAGCTTTATAATATATTTTAAATGAAGTATAATTTACATACAGTAAAATATAGTTCAATTGTACACTTTATTGGGTTTGTTACACATGTATATGTATATGTGAAAACCACTTTAATTAAGATATAGAACATTTCCATGACCCCAGTAACTTCTCTTGTGCTCCTTTGAGTCACTACCCTCTCCCACCAGGAAACCAGTGTTCTGATTTCTATTACCATAGCTGAGTTATGCCTACTGTAGAACTTCATGTACACAGAATTGTTCAGTATACACTCTTCACATTTAGCTTTTTTCATCCCAAAGTTTTGCAACTCACTCATATTATTCTCTGTATCTCATACCATACAAAAAGTTAATTCAAAATGAACTATAGATCTAAGCATAAAAGCAAAATCCACAGTTAGAGAAAAATATAGGAGAATATCTTGGTAACTTGCAGGTAAGGTCTCTGACACAGATGAGAGAAAACAACTAAAAAGTTGATAAATTATACTTCATCAAAATAAGAAAACTCTGCTCATCAAAAGACACCATTAAGGAAATGAATTAAGTCATTACTATTCACCAATGGCTTATAGTTACTTGAAATAACACATGCAGGAATAAAATCCATATCAATATTAAAAGTTTTCTGTTTATTTTTTTAATAGTGAAATCTTTTAAAATCTTTCTCATTTCCACTTGTGTATATTCTATAGCTGTTTTCTTTGTGCTAATCATGAGGATTATATTTAATATCCTATATAAGAACACTCAAATTAGAGTTTATATCACCTTAACTTCAATCACATACCAAAACTTTGTTCCTTTGCATTTTTGTTTTCACCTTTTATGGTTGTCATATGTCACAAAACTGCAACTTGATACATTGTGTGCCCCCAAAACATAAACTAATAATTCTTTTAAATGCATTAGCCTCTTAATTATGCAGAAAACAAATTTTGGAGTTATAAACCAAAGTTACAATACTAGCTTTTAGAATAGAAATTATTATTTTTTTATTCATTAATTTTAGAAAGAGAGGGAGAAACATTGACTTATGCATCCACTTATTTATGCATTCATTGGTTGCTTCTTGTTTGTGCTCTGACCAGGGATTAACCTCACAACCTTGCTGTATCAGGACAATTTTCTAACCAACTGAACTACCCAGCCAGGGCTTAGACATTTTTTGAAAACTGTATTAGTCTCTTAAATAATATAGAAAACAAAAAGTGGAGTTATAAACCATTGTTACAATACTAGCTTTTATCATTAAATGTACTTAATTTTTCGGAGATCTTTATTTTCCCATATGACTTTAAGTTACTATCTAATTCCTTCCATTTCATCCTGCAAGACACCCCCTCCTGTACTCCAAAGTTTCCAATGAGAAATCTCCTGATAATCTTAAGGATTCCTGCGTGTGACAAGTCGCTTCTCTCTTGCTCTTTTCAAGAGTCGCACTTTGTCGTTATCTTTCTTTTTCAAAGGTTTTATTATAATGTGTCTCTTTGAGTTCATCATAGTGGATTTCAATGAGCTTCTTAGGTGTTTATATTCATGGCTTTTATCAAACTTGGGAATTTTTCAGGCATTATTTCTTCAAATATTCTCTCTCTCCTCTTATTTTGGGATTCCCTTAATGTATATGTTGCTCAGCTTGATTGGTATGCAATAGGTCTCTTAGGTACTAGCTTTTCTTCAATATTTTTCTGTATTCCTCAGACTTGATCATTTCCAATATCCTATCTTCAGGTTCACTGACTTTTTCTTCTGCTTGCACTAATTTGCATTTAAATCCCTCTAGTAAAATTTTCATTGCCGTTATTGTAATTTTCAGCTCTAGAATGATTTTTGGTTTCTTTTTAAGTCTTCTCATTCTTTACTGACATTTCCATTTTGTTTATACAGTGTTTTCTTGACTTTTTTTTTCACATTATCCTATAGTTTTGAGTATCTTTGACAGTTGTTTTGAAGTTTTTGTCTAGTATATCCACTATCAGGTCATTTCCAAGAACAGTTTCTGTTAACTTTTTTCCCTTTAAATGGGCTATACTTTACTGTTTCTTTGTATGCCTTGTGATTTTTTTGTTGTTGTTGTTGAAACTCTGCATTTGAATCTAATACTGTGGTAACTCTGGAAATAAGATTATGTCCCTTCCCAAGGGTTGGCTGTATTTTATTATTGTTTTCACTCATTGTTTTGTATCTTTGGTTGTTGTAAGCTGCCTCTGTGCCAAGGATCAGCCTATGGTGTAACTTAAGGTCTTTTCTGAACTATTTCCCGGGCATTCAGTCCCTTTCTTATTTTCCCCACATGTGTAGTTCTTCTTGAATGTCCTGTTCTTTAATATATGCTTGCAAAGAGAAGAAAGAGAAAAATGAAGGGAGAAAGAAAGAGCACTGGCCCTATAGTCCCAGGGAAGTCACCTCAGCGGGAGGGGAGGGGCTTTGCGACAATGGGAGGAGGTGCAACAACAAAGGCTTCTCTGCCTCTGTCTGCACCTCAGTGATCAGAGCGCAGAGTCCTGAGATCTGGGGACAAGCTTCTTTATACCCACCCTGGCTTGCGCAAGATGCATGTAAGCTGCTCCCAGAACACATGCACAGCTGCCTGCCAGATGGCTGGAAGTGGGGGATGAGGGGCTGCTACTGTGCTGAGAGTTGAAATGGACTGAAATTAACCTTAATTTACCACCCAAATTTCAATAGACTCCAGAGTTCCAAAATAGTTCAATCAGACAGATTTTGCCAGCGCAATTATTGCCTGGGTGGGAAGAGAGATTCCTGGTGCTTCCCACTCCACCATATTCCCAGAATCCTCTTTACCTGGGAAGGTTGTTAAAGTCTCAATGCCCACCCCATACCATTTGAGTCAGAATCTCTGGGGTCAGACCTAGGCGTCAATATTAGTTTTGCAGGGAATTCCAGGATGCAGCCAAATTTGAGAACCAGTGCTTTATGCCTCCTACAACTAGGAGAAAGGCATAACTCCTGTGGGCTACTTTGGATTTTGGAGGTGGTATCCCATACATGAGAGTGTCCAGCTGCCTCCCATTTGCCTGGTAACTATAAAGGCAGTGAGCTTCCAGTGGGACCCTGGACAAGAGAAAGCTCCGTGGTTGGTCTGGGTTGCAGGTAAATTGTCCTACCACTGGATCTCTTATGACCAGTTATATCTTACATAGTTCAAAGGGTCTGAAGTAGACTGTGATGATGGATGAATACCATGGCTAGCCATGATAGAGAACTTACAGCAGAGGCCCAACTGAATTCCAGAGCAAGCAAACACCCCTTGAGCAGATAACCATCATTTTCTTTTAAATAGGATATACTAAAAATTTTCCCTCTAATTTCCTTTTCTCTCACTGTTGACTTTATAGTGTTTGGCTATGAGCTGCATGTATGATTTATTTTACAGATTTCAGAATAGTCAGATGGCCTTTCTAGGGAACCAAAGGAGAAATAGTTACCATCTGGAGATAGTGGACTGTGAGAAGCCTGGCCCTCTGGCATTATCTGTGACTGCTGTGATCTGCTATTAGGAGACGGGACTGTGCTACAGCAGTGCCTAATGTTTTTGGATGATGGTCGCAGGGCATGTTTTACCTAAGTGGGAAGGGATGATTGCTAGACAGCTCCAAGTGGAATGCAGTAGGCATTTTTAGAGGCACCGGCTCAGCTCACAGCAATAGGTCCTTGTCTAAGAAACTACCCCATAGTATAGGCCACCCCCCAGTAAAGCTACCCAAGGCGCAGCTGCTGGGATCATGAGTGAATGCTGTGCCATTTGGGTTTCCTTTTCCAGGAATTCAGAGTTTTAAAGGAAGAAAGCCTGAGTCTGGAGGTAGTTGGAAATGGGTCATTTTGGCAGACCTTCGGGGGAAGTTCATAGTTTTCCACTATTGAAGCCCTTGAACTTCCCTGGCCCTTACTCATGGGCTGGTTGTAGTAATGTGCACAGCTAAAATTTTACACAAGTAACTCCTAAAAAGAAAAAAAGAAAAAAAAAAAAAAGGTGAAAACAAAAGGAAAAAGAGACCGATTTCAAGTGCTTTCTGATTCCCATGGTGTGACTACTCCCACCGTGGTCGATACCAAGCTACCACCGCGAAGTCACCAAACAGGGAGTGGGGCAGCATTCTGTACAACAGGCTCTCACGCAGGACTGAGCCAGCATCAGTACCCCACTGCCGGGTTGTCAACTCTGCCTGGAATTCAGGGGAGCCCTCCAGTAGCCTCCCGGTAACCTCTCTTTTGCGTTTAGACCACTCAAGGGGAAGGTCTGTTCCTTACAACCATAATAACTTTTAACTAAAACCCCTAGCTACCATAACCATCTTTTATTCTGAACAGTTAAGAGTTAATGCACTGAATAGTATGTTCTAACTTTGGCTGATTTTCCACAGCCCCATACTTTAAATATTTATAGCTCTTTTCATTTATATGTAAAATTCATATCTATTTCTACAAATAGGTAGGGGTAGTCTTCACAAGGTCCAGGCGTTTTGCTTTTTTTTTTTTTATCACTGCAGTTGCTTAGAAGAAGTGTTATCTTTGGAAATCCCTGCCCTCCAGTGTCCACTATAGGGAACTACTCTGTCCTTTTATCTTAGCTGTGAATGTTATAGGACTAAGAAGTGAGTTCCAAGCTTTTGATGCTCATCAGGGACTATTCCTAGGGTAGAGGTAGGTAGGTATTATGCATATTGGCTCTCCCATGTTTCTTTTTCAATGGAGTTCAAGGGAATTTTACACCTGGGTTTCTCAACCGCATCACGTTTTGAGCCAGACAGTTCTTTGTCGTGTGCGCTGTCCTGTGTGTTTTGGGATGTTTAGCAGCCTGGTCTTTACCACTAGATGTGTGTAGCAACCCCCCAAGTTGTAACAACCAACAATATCTTCAGACATAGCCAAATATCCCTGGAGTCAGGGCAGGGGCTGGGGAGCGGAGGTGGTGACAGTGGAGGTGAAAAGTCATGCTGGTTGTGAACCACTGCTCTGCACTGACAGCGGATTTGTCTCCTTCCTGTGGCACCGACCTTAAGCAGCTCTGAGCCTGGGGATGCACCAGTTGAGCGCCTGAAGCTCAGGCTGCACCTCCTGGGTTCCTGTCCTGTGTACTGCAGGGGGAAAAGTTCCACATGCCAGATATAAAAGGATCTGAGTCCATAATCAAAAAATTTTTTTTTAATTTTAATTAATAAAGCACTTCTTATGAGGCATGATGGAAGTGATGTGATGATTCATTCATTCACTCATTCATTCGTCTTGTAGACACTTGTTAAGCAGTGCCTCTGACGTAGGTGACATCATAGGTGCTGGAGTGATGCCAAGGCAGACAACAGCCCTGCCTAGAAAGAACTAATTATTCGAGAAGGGATCCGAGGGGATATTTTCAGTTGTAAGAGAAAGCCCGATTCCAACTCACTTCAACGATGATGGAACTTCATCGGCTCACACATTTGAAAAGCCCACAGGCAGTGCGGGCTGTAGGTAAGGCTGCAGCCAGCGGCTCAAGGGTTGTCCTCAAGGACTGAGTTTCCTTGGGTTTCCCTGCTCTTCCAATCTTACTGTCAGTTTCAGCCTGATACTGACCTCCCTTATGGTCACCAGAGGTGTTAGCAGTTCCAGCGTTACATGCTTCATTCCCCGAGGACCAGAGATTCACGGTGATTGGACTCGCTTAGGGTGCCCTGCCCGCCACAGGTCCATCATAGCCCCGAAGGAGAGGTGCCGATTCGCTTAGCCTGGCTCACTCGCTCCAGCCAGGGCACCCGTTTCCGTAGAACTCACGCAGACTCCGTAAAGGAGACCAAGCCTTGCTGGAAGCGGGGGAGGCACAGATGCTGGGTGAGTGTGGAGTCCTCAACCCACCACAGTGCTCCCCAAGTCAGCGCTGCTTTTCCCGCAGGCTCTGCCAGGTGTCTGCATTCAGTCCCAAGGCCCCAGCGCCATTTGTGGGGGTCTCCACATCTCATCACAGCCCTCTGTGCTTTACCTGCGCTGCTCCCCACTCTGACGTCTCACTGCGGCTCTACTCCTCACAGTGACCCCCTTCTCTTTCCAAACTCAGCTCCCAAGTCGGCGTCTCCGAGGCTCTTTCCACACCTCCAGACATCCCTCACACACACACCCTTAGCCCCCGCAACAGCCCCGCGGCCTGACCGCTTCTCCAACCTGCCTCTGGGATGCGTTTACATGCACATCCCGCTCCTGCAGTTGTCAGTCTGCTGAATTCTTTAATCCCTCATAAAGGAATTGAGGGCTTTTGATGGGGATTCCTTGTGTCCTCAAATTTCAAAAACAAGATGGTGTGTGTGTGAGAGAGAGGGAAAGAGTGAGGGAAGCAGGCTGGGGCTGTGGAAAGAGTAAAGGATTTCGAGTCACAGTCCTGGGTTTGAATCCTAGTTCTGCATCCATTCAGATTTGAGCTTTTGGCCAGTGGGTTCCTACTTAACCCTCCTTTTCTCTCCTAAAACGTATGCATTGTATATTATGCAATTATGCTTTCTATGGTTTCACACTTGTGCGATCATGTCTATCAACTCACATAAGGTACTTGTACATAAATACTTGTAACTAAGTATTGCCATAGCCGTGGTTCCCTCATTAGTAAACCACATGGTGACTTGGGCTGGGAGATATCAAAGATGAGTCATTCCAAGAAGGAAGAGAAGTCAAACCCTTCTAACCTTAAAGAAGCTTCTCCCCTTCCAGCTGCCTGTGACCCCCACATCAGAGATGGAGTGGGAGGAGGCATGGCTGTCCCTTCTACCCGCCCTTCTGCCCAGTCACACCCTCTAAGGCGCTGCCTTGGCAGCACAGCTCATATGTCCCAAGGGCTTATATCAGCCCTGCATGCACTATGTAAAGGTCGGAGCGAACATGTATCCTTTTGTTCGCAACATCCGTTTTAACTAATTTAATGCATTTGGCGCAGGTTTAGTGCATAAAGAGTGGGAAATGGTATAGGCAGGTAACCTACCTAGTTTTTAAAATATACTTATGGCAGAGATGGCCCTTTACAGGAGTCTTCTTTAAAGTTGCATTTATCTTGTGGTCCTTTGTGTATTTATGGTGTCAACACATTTATCCTTGTCAGAGTCTGATTTCAGCTTCAGCTCAACACTTCCCAGCTGGGTGGCTTAACCTTTCTGAACCTCACCTGCTCATCTGTAAAAAGGGGAATAATCCTCTACTATGAAGGCATAATGACCTGTTGTAGATCCAATGTACCATACATGCTCCATCAGCCGGTGACACTTAATCTTTTTATTACAAACACACATGCCCAGACTGCTGGAAATCCAGCCTTTCCCCAGGCTTCCTTGGCCAGATGTATCCCCCAGAGGTCAGGACTAATAAGCCCAGATATAGTTAAGGCATTGTTTTCTCCCTTTGCCCTCGTGCCCATCCTGGGTTTCAGAATCAAGCCATTTTCTACGGGGTCTTCCACTGGCAGTTAATTAATTATTTCAGCATGTCACTTTGGAAAGTTTTTTATGAGCATTTGTTTTAAAAGTCTGCAAATCTCAACCGTGTTCTATTTTTGCAATAGCAAACACATTTTTAGAGGGACATGAGGGCTTTTTGGAGTCTAAGAATCTAAAATTCTGTGATTGACAATTCTAAACATCTTTGGGAGAAAATGCACAACCCATGACCAGACCAGAGTATACTGAGAAAATAATTTATTCAATTATAAATCAGGAATTCTATTTTCTTTTAATGTTTAATTATTCATGAGATCCCCCCCCCTTTTTTTTTAAGAGAGAGGGGAAGGGTGGGAGAGAGGGAGAGAAACATCGATGTGAGAAACATCCATTGGTTGCCTTCTGTACCTGCCCAGACCAGGGACAAATCTGCAACCTAGGCATGTGCCCTGACTGGGAACTCAACCGGCGATCTTTCGGTTTGCGGGATGATGCCCAACCAACTGACCCACACCAGCCAGGGCTATTCGTGAGATCTTGAGTTTGTCCATTTGGGATTTCAATTTAAATGAATAAAAAAATTCAAGAGTCCCTCAAAAGTAAACATCAGCTCTTTAATCATTCAGGATAATTTCTTTGGTTCAGGACTTAAACCTATTAACATTTCCTCCTTCAGAATGTATTCCAGAAAACTTGAGTTACAGAAAAACAAAAGTCCTAACTGATGTGTGATTTCCTTTTTCTTTTACAAAGTCCACTTCAGGATTTTTTGTTTTGTTTTGTTGCCTGTGATATGTTTGGCAAGAAGTGAAGAGGAGGAGGCACAGTGACACGGCAGACAAAACGTAGGTTTCATTTTATCAGAGAAGCCCACTGTGCTGAACATCAAGCCAATGCAAAATAAGTCACTTAAAAATGGAAACAAATGACATAAACTGGAACACAAGCAAAATATAAATATGCAGACGTTGCTTCCTAACTTCCTTTATATTGAATTAACTTTAAATAATATGTAGGGTTTCATAACTTCTCTTAGAGAAGGGAATTGAATGGTAAGCTGTTCAATCGTGAGGAATGGGTCTCTCTTGCTGCCATCCCCTCTGATTTTGATATAAAAGCAATTAACCATTTTATTAAACGTGTCTGGTTGTTGTTACACCTCAGCAGCGCAGGGGAAAATGAGGTTACTTGATGAGAGGGCTTCTCCTCCAATCCACTCCTGATGTCAGCCCTCCAAGTGGGGCATGATAGGCGGAGGGACCCTGCAGGGCACAGCAGGTGGCAGCAGGATTTGCTAATGACTGATTGTCATAAAGCCCAAGTCTGGAAAAATGTAATGCCTTGCAAGCCTCTTCAGTCCACTGTGGGCCTTTGTCTTCTCTGACACCCTCCACGTCTTGCCAAGAACCTGAAGACACAAGTTGCAGAACCCGGCAGACTATATGTGACTTGGGCAAACAAGAAGCATCTTCCATGCAAGTCCCCTCTGCTCTAGTTGTCGTGGGATCGAGGAGGCGGAGACCATCCACACTGCCCCCCACCCACTCAGTGCCTGGCTCCATGCAGTGCTGCACTTAGGTGCCCACCCCGTGTCCGGGGCTCCTCTGAGGGGGCCCCGCCCCACAGTGATCAGCCCCTTCTCTTTCCATCCTCTGTGCTAGTTTATGGCAAACTCTCTTTGAGGCTCTGTTTTCACTTCCTTCAGATTCCCTGTGACTCCCAACAGTCACCGGCATGATAACCGCTGGGAATCTTGGCCAATCCTTTGCACAGAAGCCAAACATTCTGAGAAAAGGACACGGACGACAAACGGCATGAAACCACCTGAGGAATGCCACGTGGACAGTGTCCTCACTTAGAGTTCTCCTGCTGCAAAGCAACCTACGTCGCTTTAGACTCAGCACCCTTTTCTACAGTACGCTACCTGGCACATGTAGAGTGTTTCTGGCTTTTTCTTTGCCTGTGACAATTTTTTTTAGTTCAACTAATAGTATTTCCCCCAAACCCAGAATAGGTGAGAAATCATTGGGAATTTACATCTGATTACCACAGGTTCATTCTCCTGCATTACAAGCCTCAAAGTTACAAGGAGGAATGGTATACACTTGCTGGGTTGGTGTCTTGTTAGTATTTTTTTTTTTTTTAAGTTAAAATTAAGTGTTACTTTTCTGAGGAAGTAGCCAGAATACTCTCTCAAATTCAGAAGCCCACTGACACAATTTAAAGTCAGATATTATTTCTAACCAAATTATATTCTTTTGTCTGCCAAGATATCTTGACAGTCTTAATATCTGAAGGCAGGCCTATATGATAATCCCAGCAATATTCTGGGGATAAGATTTTAGTGGGTTTGTTGAGAAGAAAATACTTGTTTAGGTGGCTTTCATCATGCCACTTGGCTTCTATGTCATTTTTCTTGTCGTGGAGGATTCCCTTGAAGCACTCCTGGGTGATGTTTAGGACCTGAATGGGCGTTCCTCCAAAAATGGCTGCATGATAGTAGAAATCCCCCTGGCCGTAAGGAATGAATGCTGAGGACTCTCTCCGCCTCTCATAAGTAAACTCATCAGGATCTGCCTTATAGAACCAGGCCTGTAGCTGAGCCACTGACTGGCCGAGGGTCTCCACCCCAAAGGTGTCTTGGAAGACCTGGTCCACGTCCATGCAGAAGAGGAAGTCGACCTCATGCTGGATGTGGTCCGCAATGTGCTCCGCAATGGTCTTCATGCGCATCATGCTGATGTCCTGCCACCTCTTCTCAGACTTGACCTCAAACACTTTGAAGGAACGCAGAGGACCCAGCTGTATCAAAGGCAACCTGGAGACATCATCCATCATGATGTAAAATATGACTCTCTGGCCAACCATGAAGTGCTTATTAGCAGATGTTAAGAACTCCTCCAAGTAATGCTCAATGTATCTGAAACAAAGAAGAACGGGACAAATGTAATCTCCGGGACTCTGTAAGAGACCATGTGCTATTCTAATCATTTTACTTGTATTTGGAAGTTCAGGAGTTTTTCCTCATTCCAGATGTAACATTCCTGACTGCCTTCTACTGTTCAGTCACACTGCCTTGGGGAGGCCAAGTGACTTATCCGACTACCAATTTTGGAAAGGCGTCTGTCCTGAATAGCCCTGACCCCTCCTCCCCTGCTCTCGCTCTTAGAAGCTGACCAATTGGAGATAGTATGTGTGCTCTGGGCCTTACCACGTTGAGTGGTACAGGCCCTACTCACTTGTCCAGAGCCCTGAAGTTACTAGTGCTGTAGCTGCCCAGGTCCCTCAGCCTTTCTTGCTCTGTGGTTCAATGTAGGGAGGCCTAGGGCCTGCAGATATAAGCCCCGTTCTCCAGTACAAGCTTCAACTGTAATGAAGATGATCTTTATTATCATCTGCCTTACTTAGCCCTTGGGCAGGCAAAGGGGGTGCAAGTTCCTTTTCTCTCTCCAGCTCTATTGGTATATAATCGATGTATAACATTGTGTAAGTTTAAAGTATACAAAGTATTGATTTGCTACACTCATATTTTGTGAAATGATTACCACCATGGTGTTAGCTAACACCTTCACTTGCCACATAATTACCATTTCTTTTTGTGGTGAGAGTATTTAAGATCTACTTTCTTAGCAACTTTCAAGTATACATAATACAGTATCATTAATTGTAATCACTATGCCATACATTAGATCCCCAAAACTCACTCATCTTATAACTGGAAGTTTATACCTTTTGACTAACATCGGGGGGCACTAGTTCTTGAGCCTCCTTCAAAAACCCCAACCGATACCCCAATGTTGCTACTACCCAACCAGATGCAACCTTGATGTCACTCTTGGGTCCTCTGAGGATGCATTAAGCCTAACCATCGCCACTCTGGGACTCAGAGAATGAGTTAAGGGACATGGATATCCTTCTATATTATAGATTCACACTGTGAGCCTCCCACTGGTCACCCAAAACTCCAATCCATTGTCCAAGCACCACCATTATTAGACCCATCTACATACCAAAGCAAACCACCCCTGATTTAGCCTTACTTTAACTAATTTTCTTTATTTTTTACACCATTTTTAGGTTCACAGAAAAATTGAACCTAAAGCACAAAATTCCCATATATTCCCCTGGTTCGCCCTCCCTCCCACATCCTCCTCCACTTCCAGCATTCAGCACCAGGATGTACACATGTTGCAATCAACGTACCTACATCGACACATCATTATCACCCCAAGTCCATAGTTTACACTAGCGTTCACTCTCGGTGTTGTACATTCCATGGGTTTGGACAGACGTATAACAATGTATCTATCATTATGTATATGGTATTATACAGAATATTTTCATTGCCCCCCCAAACCACGTGTTCCACCTATTCATCCATTCCCCTACCCCAGCTCCTGGCAACTACTGATCTTTTTACTGTCACCATAGTTTTGCCTTTTCCAGAATGTCACAGTATAGAATTATACAGTAAGTAGCCTTTTCAGATTGGCTTCTTTCACTTAGTATATGCATTTAAGGTTCCTCCATGGCTTTTCATGGCTTGGTAGCTCATCCCTTTTTACAGTATTGGTAATACTGATACTATTTCCCTGTCTGGATATACCAGTTTATTTATCCATTCACCTACTGAAGGACATCTTGGCTGCCTCCAACTTTTGGCAATTATGAATAAAGCTGGTATAAATATTTGCATGCAGGTTTTTATGTGGACATAGTTTTCAACTCCTTTGGGTAAATACCAAGGAACACAATTGCTGGTCCACATGGTAAAAGTGTATTTAGTTTTGTAAGAACCTGCAAGCTGTCTTCCAAAGTTGCTGTGCCATTTGCAGTCCCACAGGCAATGAATAAGAATTCCTGTTACTTCCCAGCATTTGGTGCTGTCAGTGTTTGGGGATTTTGGCCATAGTGATAGGTATGTAGTGGTTTTTTAGCTATTTGTCTACTTATTCAAAAAAAATATTATGTGGATGCCTTTGTAACCCAAGCTACACACTCTCTTGTGAAACCATGGAGATCAGAGAGAAGAGGAAGGATTAGAAAGAGGGATTAACCCAAATCATGCAAACCCCGGATTCAAGATCAGTGAATGTGTACTGAATTTAATGGGCTAACATAGTACCGGCCAATCATCATGTCTTGTGAGTAGTAATAACCGGCACTTTTCAGTTCGGTTGCTGCTTGGGTTCCCTTTCTTTGCTACCTAATTAAAGGTGTTTTTAATGGCGGCCTCTGGAAACCTAAGAGTTTACAGTATTGAGTCTTTAAATGGAGAGCATATATCTGAGCACTATAAAGAAGGACTTCAATATAGCTCTGTGGCTGATGGCCAGGAAATTCTTTGGTGCGCTGCACCTTTAAGATAAATCTATAGTGCCTTGAAGCTGGGAGACCATCCTAGGGGGGGAAGTGAGTCACTGTGTGGTTTAACATTGTTTAGAGATTAAAGCACTGAGGTTACATTGTTATCTGAAAATAAGCCAAATGTTACACCTCCTACAAGTCCAAATCCACTCTTGTGAGGATTTATTGCTGATGAATACAGTCCTCTCCTGACTCAAGAGTGCAGAGCAAAGGGCTTTCACCACGATATGCCACTTATCCTTTAGTTCTGCAGAGTTGCAAGTGTGGACAAAAAAGGGGGTTCTACAGCATGTAAACAAGGTGATCTGATCATAGATTCCTAACTGGATAGGTCATGGTGGGTAGTCATGCCCCAGGCATATAGCTTCTTTAGTAAAAGGTTTCTTTGTTACTTAAGCCAGCCCTGTCCATTGTTTCTGTGCTTCTAGGTTAACATACTTTGATACAAGAGTACCACCCTCAAGAGCGCATAATCTTGTTAACTTTCCGGTACCTTGCCTTCTTCCACCTCCCTGTAAACTTTCTTATGTTCCCTGGTTAATGTCAAATGCATCCAAGAATTGCAAAACTGTCATTCTCCAGAGCATCTGAAGTCTTGCTTCCTGGCAACTGTTGCCAGTTTGGGTCAAATAAATCCCTGTAAAAATTCTTTATAGGTTTGGACGTTTCTTTCATCGACACAATTGCTGACTGAAGGCATTGCAGACAATGGGCAACGTTCTATTCTTTTTGGAAACATCAGGATCAAATCAGTCTGCATTGTGGCTGGCTTGTCCCCTCTCGCAGCAAAGGATTAGATGAGCTGAGTGAGCACTGGCTCCCGACTCCTAACACAATACAGATTCTCCCAGGAAAAATGTCAAAAACTCCAGGGTTACCCTTTTCTATTAAGAATTGCTACCTAGGTCCCTGGGATCAGCGCAGTCCATGACTTTAGGACTTAATCAGTGTGGTGCCAGCAATGGCTTCTGAGCTCTGGGGTGGGGAAGGACTTAGCAGAACTACTGGGTGTAGACAGAGCTCTCCTTTAGGCCCTACGGTGGGCAGAGTTCAAGCTCAGATCAACCTGGGCCTTCAACTTCTTTGTACAAGGCAAAGAGGTCAACTTTCCACGTGGCTTTCAGAAAAGGTACAGATGGAAAGGTCAGGATGAGGGCAGGGAAGAAGCAGGGAGAAGGAATGGAAAACTGAACTTTTGCATTTGTTTTAGAAAAACATCATTCTCCAAAAGAGCAAAATGTGTTATATACAAACTACTGATTTCAAGAAAGAAGGATTGCAGCTCGGGGAGAAACATGCTAAACAAGGAAATGGAAGCTGAAAGAGGAACTTATCCAACCTCTGGGAGAGGAAGTCCTGGCCAGCCAGAGAGGGAGGAACCTGGGGACCCATGGAAGAGTGGTCAGCCATGCTCCGACATGGAAACCACCATACTTAGGTCACTCTGGCCCGAGGACGTGCTATAAGTCCTCCTGTCCTTGGTCCTGGTCTTGAGAGTACAGGAGAAAGAATGATGCACATTTGGGCTGTCTAACCGCTGGCATTTTTGGAAATTTCCAGAGAAAGCCAGGGGGGTCAGGGTGGAGGTGGTTATGGGTGAGCGGTGGTCTCCGGAGCTCCGTGGGTATAGCAGATATTTTTACCTGTAAGCTGAGGCCCTCCCTTGGAGGTGGGAAGGAGTGGACTCACTGACTATTATTTTATCTTCATGTTTTGGGGGCCTCAGCAACAGTGAGCCTACAATGGTCCCATTACAACATTCTCCTATCTCATAATTCAGACAAGTCATGAACAGCGTCCATTAGCCCAGGGGGACCCTCACAAACATCGGACAGCTGGAACAAGAGGTCAAGGTCAATGTTAATAATGACACTTACCTTCCGATTGCAAAAACCGTCAAGCCCACGGTAATTTTCTGTTTGCCATAGTAATTTTCTAAGATGGCTCTGTTGTAAGTGCCTTCCCACACAATCGGCGCCTTCCATCCAGTCACTGTCACCACCTCCGGCCGCTTCCTGGTGACAAAACACAGAGCCCTGTAAGTGGGGACAGCTTTGCTAAGGTGGGGCAGAGCCTGTGGAAAACTTGGGGTCAGCTAGGATTTGCAGTTACTGTCCCTGAATCCTGACTGCAGCTTAATGCCAAACAGTTGGCTGGGTCATACGACATTTCGGGGGCAGCACGCTCCGGCAGCAGGACAGGAGGCCTCGGGGCCTCAGGGGGCTGTCTTGGGGGCCTTTATCAGGATCCCACTTGTATATCTCATGCCCTCTTTCCTTTGTCCTGCTCTCCTTGTTCTCTTCTTCCAATTTCATCCCCTCTCCTATCTCCTCGGCTGTTTCCTAAACTGCCAGTGGCAACCCTGAGTGTTATTTATCCCCGTGGGTGTCCCCAGGGCTTAAGAAGGTCCTGGTCCTTGACACGGGAATGAGAGTGACACTGAGCTGAAAGAGAGAAAACCGTTTCAATTTGCCTTTTACCAGGAAAGGATTTCTGAGTAAGAACCTGGTTAGAGGCCAAAAAGGGCCCCAGACGAGGGGATTCTGGTGTTTTCATTTACTTTACACAAACAAGGAGATAGAGTCCCCCAGAAAAGTAGGGACTCAACAGAGGCCGCAGAGTTGAGGCTGGAACACCCTGGCACCGACCCCTCCTCAGACCACGGGGCCTCTTCACTAGAAGCACAAAGGGGAGAGGGGAAAGCATGTTTTCTGCACTCAGAACACTTGAAAGGAACTTGGCAAAGCCAACACAAACACAGGAAGCAACGTAAGAGCTACAACGAACTGTAAAGGGTAAGGCAGAAAAGCTGAGCAGCAGCTGGGGCCCAGCACGAGGGTGTAACTTGGCCCAGACGGGCTAGTGGAGACTAGTTCTGACCCCGTTCTGCTCAGGAAGTGGCTGCATTTCCCCCGTTGGGGAGCAGAGACTGAAACACAGTCATTTAGATCTAAACCCCAGCCCGCAAAGGCCTGGTCCCTGCTAGGCATTTGCTTGTACTTTATCCACTGCAGGGAGGACAGTGTTGGGGGCAAGGTCCTGGTGATCCCCATAGTCAGGTCCCTGCTGGGTCTGCGCCTGTGGCCCTGGAGAGGCTGGCGAGGAGGTGTCAGCACACAGGACACGCAGGTCAGGCCAGTGAGAGCTTCCCCCGATCACACACGGGTGGAGGGCAAGCTGGGTCAACCCCACCGTGCCCGGCCTCAGCCCCAGGGTGAGAAGGAGCCCCAGGAGACTTGCCCTCAGACCTCCGGCCCCTCCCTCGTTCTTGAGCTAACTCTGCCCACCCTCCCAGCTGTGTGCCCTGCTTCTGGCCTGCTTCCTCCTGCCACCTGCACAGATGGAATCGCCACCAGGGACGGGCAACACTCTCAGGTTGCTCTCCTGACCCTTGCTATCTTGTCTGGAATCTCCAGCTGGGATTCAGCTCTGCCCTCACACCCAGACGTGCCGACCACATGGAGGACAGCTCCTTCAGAGGTGCACCAACCTCTGCCAGGCAACTTCACATACACTTTTCCTTTTGGTCCCTGCCACACGCCTGTCACATATTATGTCCGTTGTACAGGTAAGAAAATCAATGCTCAGAAAGGATTGTTTACTTGTCCAAGGCCACACAGCTGGCCACTGATGACGGTAACTAACACACACTGTGTACCTCCTGTGGGACCAGGCACTATGCTAGGGGCTTCACCCTTCAGAGGTGGGTGCTCTATCTTTTTTAAAGATTTTATTTATTTATTTTCAGAGAGAAGGGAAGGGAGGAGAAAGAGAGAGAGAGAAACATCAACGTGTGGTTGCCTCTCGCACGCCCCCAACCAGGGACGTGGCCGGCAACCCAGGCATGTGCCCTGACTGAGAACTGAACTGGTGACCCTTCAGTTCGCAGGCGGGCGCTCAACCCACTGACCCACATCAGCCAAGGCAGACGTGGGTGTTGCTCTTTTGATTCTCATTCTGTCAATGCGGAAACTGTAGCACAGAGAGGTTAAATCACTTGCCTGCGGTCACACAGATAGTAAGGGGCAGAGCTGGGATTTGAACCCAAACAGGCTAATTCTGCAGCCTGCGCTCTGAGCCACCACCCTCCAGCACTTCTTATGGGCACATTTATGTTGCTGATGAAGCTGGGGTTAAAGCCCAGGTCTGTCATTTTTGCCACTCAACGTAGCTACTTCAGTAGTTTTAAGTACTGCAGGATGAGAAATGAGCAGTGAGTTTTTTCCTTTGTTTCTAGGAGCCTATGTGATGCTTTTGGTCACATAAAACCCCCAGCTTTATTGAATGACAGGATTTCAAACAAACACACACACACGGCTTATAATTCCATAACCAACCTTTCTGAACTTAAACTCTCCCGTGTATTGTCACCTCATTCACTGCAGTCCTTGGTTTGAGCTTGTCGGGGACCTTTTACTGGTTCTGACCCAGCCTGCTGAGTCATACAGCTGTGTATGAGCTGGGTGTCTGGTAAGTAGGTAATATCATTTTTTAAAAGGAAGAGAAAGAGGAGGAGGGGGAAAGGATAAACTGGATATTGGGGTGCACAGGGGCTAAGTACTTGATTTTGTCTCCTTTAATCTTCATAACCACTTTATGAAATGGATGCTACTGTCACCCCCATTTTACAAATAAAGTGGGGGTAGAATAGGAGAAAGGAACTTTGTCTTTAGCCTTTTAATTTATACAAAGGGCCAGACCAGGGGACTTAATCTCCCAACATCCATTTCAGCTCCTTACCAGGCCCAGTGCTGAGCACAGAGATCAGAGAAGTCACGGAAACCCCTCACCCTTCCCAATCCCGACAGGTGGTCAGCCGCTACACACTCCATAGCTGCCTGACCACTCAGTCCACAACTTCTAGAAAGACTGAGCCAGAAAACCAGTTTTCATTTTCATTACTTGGCTGGGGAAATTCCTCCGAGCAGGAAAAAAAAAAAAGCAATATTAAAAATTAATGTTAAATTAAAAATTAAAATGTTCTCTTTCCCAGCTGTTAACTATTAAATTCCACTGGCAATTCCAACATGTCAGCGCCTTTGACCAGAAAGCCAGATGACAGCCTGAAAATGCAGACAGTCGGGGGAAGGGGTTGGGGGGTGGGGACAGAGGATGAGGTCAGCTTCCTGGATGAACAGCGGTCTCTGTGAAGGCATCTTAGTCATCAAAACTCACAAGCCTCCCTTCCCCCACAAAAAAGAAGTGATAGATGACAGGCCACGTGTGTGTAAGAGCTAGCTTTTGCCACTCTCAACTGCCAGAGGTGTTCAAGGTCATAAAGATGGGACTCTAAAAGGAAGAAAAGGTGCTGTTGGAAAAGACTCAGAACTAACCCCCAACAGAAAAAAAAAACCCTTCCTTCCAAGCAGGGCACCCACCATGTTACGTCTGTTTGTGTGGTTCCACCAGTATAGGCCAAAGGCTTCCCACAAGATAAGAGACTCCAGAACCAAAACCCACACCTCCATGGGATATTGGTAGCTTTTCAAGTTTATGTACTTATTTATGGGAACATTGTGGTATCTCTCCAAGGGCTGGGTCAAGGAAGTGTTAAAATTCCATGAACTGGGCAGGTCAACAAAGATGTGGCATGCATACAACCCATTGTTTACCAAACTCCCAAGCAGCAGCTGCCCCCAGGAACAAGGGTGGTGTCTGTGAAATGCACAGAAGACAATGGGAAGAATTTCGGAGGAAGAATTAACATGTTCACGAGGGGCGGATGGAGGAGAAGACTGAGTTGGAGAGGTGTCCCAGACTCTGGAGCTTGACATGGGACATGAGAAGAACCAGGTGGGGTGGGATCGTGTGAGACCTGCAGAGACACCAAGCAGGCAGAGAACAGGCCTGGCCTAAGATCTAAATCTGGGGCTCATTTGCACACGGCTGGTATCTAACACCCCGGAAATGGTGAGAGCACATTGGAAGATGGCGCATAAAGAAGAGAGATGAGGATACTGCGCTTAACCTACAGAAGCTGTAACATGTGAAGGCTGGAAAGAGGGAGAAGCCCTTGTCAAGGAGACCAAGAAGGGAGAATGGGGAAGCAGGAGGAAAATTCCGAGGATCTGGTGTCATAAAGGCTGAGAGCTTGATGTGGAAATGTGTACACAACACATGACGAAATGTTTTAGGTAGTTTGCAGAAAAGGATACATTTATAGAAATATATTTAGTTGTTCATTCAGTCGTTCATCTAATCATTTGTGCAAGAAATACACTCTGGTGCGCTGAAAAGGCTTAATTTGATGTTGCTTCCAACCAATACTCTTTAAATATCTGCTCATCATTGCTTTCGAGGGAAGCTGAGCCATGTATAGGGAGAGTGGAGAGTGACAGCCGGGGCACTCATCTGTCCCTCCTCTCCGCCCCCAGCAACTCAGCCCTGATCCTGCCACCCAAGTCCCATTCAGCAAAGCACAAGTGTCACAGTAAAAGTGTGCCACCCTCCTTAGAAAGGAGCCTGATGACCATCTCTGGCTCATCAACCCTGCTCCTTGGGAGGTCTTAACCCCCTCACCCCACTCCCCACACACAGCTAAGGGACTTATCAAAGCAACAATGTGTCCATATTCTGACATTTCCAGTAATGGTTTAACATCTCACAGATGGCTACTCTGTTGTCCAGTTGATCAAATGACACATGGGGGCCCCAAATTCCTATCCTTCCACACTGGCATGGATCCCGTTTCCCAAAACAATTTTAAAAAAGCTTTCCAGAACATATTCAGTCTTTCCAGAGGCCAAGATCCCTCACACTGGAATAGATGTTCTTCTCTCCCACCCTTTCGCCACTTCTATAGCTGTTCCTCTGACTTCTCTTCTTCCACCAGCCCTTTAAATGCTGATGTCAGGCAGAACTCTGATCTCTTCCTCTGCCTAGGTGGCCTCATCCAGGCTCACAGATCCCACTGCCACTTGTATTCTGACAGCTCCCAATCCTCCATCATCATATATTCTGCCAAGGTTGGGCCCTGCCAACAGACGGGACTGTCCCCCCCACCCCCAATTTATGTTAAAACCTAATCTCCATTGTGGGGGTATTTGGAAGTGAGGTCTTGGGGTCATTAGGTCATGAGGGTGGAGCCCTAATAAACAGGATTAGTTCCCTTCTAAAGGAGATCCCAGAGAGCTCCCTCACGCTGTCCACCATGTGAGGACACAGTGAGAAGACGGCCATGTATGTATTAGGAAGTGGGTCTTCACCAGAAACACCAAATCTGCTCGTGCCTTGATCTTGCACTTGCCAACCTCCAGAACTGTGACAAATTTCTTGTTGTTTATAAGCCATCCAGTCGATGGTATTCTGTTTTAGCAGCCCAAACAGACTAAGAGAGGCACCCCGTGAATCTCTGTCTAGATGTCCCCCATGTACCGGAATCCACATACATCCTTAGCTGAGCTCATCACCTCCCCCTGTTCCTAGACCTGTGTCTTCTCCTCCAGGCCCTTGCCTGATCAATGGCACCCCTCCCACCCCCACACAGTCTTTCAGGCTTCATAGTCATCCTGGAAAGCTTCTACCCCCTTACTCCCCAAACCACATCCTTCTAAGACAGGTCCATCATACCTTCTTACCAGTCTTCGCAAGTGCCACCACGAGACTGTGAACTTCTTGAATATACCCACATTGATTGAATTCTTCTATCTCCTTTGCCTAACACAATGTCTAGTACAGGCTACCTGACCATGATTCACAGTGGGAAATACATTTTACGCCACACCCAAGCACATGCACATATACATACAGAAATAAAAATTCCACTAAACAATACTTATCCTTACTTCGTGAGATACCCTCTGATTTTCTGTTTTTTAAAAAGCTGGTGCTAAGCCATTAAGCTAGTATCGGAATATACTAATGATAATGACCAGTACTTTGAAAGACACCAGCTAGCCTACTGTAGGTGTTTGATAAACACGTGTTTTAGGTTTGCTGAATGGATGCACACATAGTCCTATGAGATTTTTGCATCATCGTTGCCTTTTAGCAGACGAGTTAACTGAATGAATCTCAAGAGAGAATTTTGTTGCTCTGACACTGGATCCTGGGGCTTTCCACAACATGCCGTGGCCTGTAAGACCCCTTCCGCCTGAGTATTTTGTGATTCATCTGCTGTCATGGGCCACCTGCTGTCAGAATCACCGTGTTATTGCTCCAGCCTTTGAGTCAAAACATCCAGACTCTCGGTTTCTCATCTAATCTGTTGTTAGAGGTCGAACAGAGGCTACAACACTGTCTCCCCACCCGGGGATGCTCTCAGTGGCACCGTTGCTAACACAGCCCCTGCCACCTCCTGCTAAACCAGGGAGTTACTGCACGTGGGCGACGCCCATCCTTACTGTGGGTTAAACCAGTCCGAGAGCTGAAGCTCTTCTTCGTCTTCCTTTTCCTTGTCTATGTCTTCTTCTTCCTCTTGGTAATTGTGGGTCCTGCGTACAAAGGGAAAGCAAGCTGAGTAAGGCAGGGAGGGCGGTCGGCAGTATCGGGACAGTCAGTGAACACGTGTTTGGAGACAAGGAACACCTGCCTGGTGGAGCAGGTGCATGATAGTAAATGGTTCTTTACTTTGGATGAGAAGACGCAGTACCCATCTTTGTTATTATCCTTCCAAGTCAGCACAGTTAGCAGTTTCATGACCCAACGGCCTTCGGATTATTTTGGGGGTGGGGGTGGGGGACTTGCTAAAACAGTCCTCACGAGACCATTTTATTTTACAACAATCTTTTCTGTAATCTGAACTGCAGACCAAGCCCCACTCACCCCCAACTTAAATGGAAAAAAACAAAAACAAACCACCTTCCACATTCTAGTTCCAACCACGAAGCAGACACCTTGGGTGATTTCAGTAAACGAGAACAATGAGTGACCACGCACAGGCTCCGCGGGTGGAAAGCACCGCCCCCGTCTGACTGCCTTACCCATTGTTAAACCAGCTCGGAAACCACCAGCCCTTCTGCCCGCCGTTGTCGCCAACTTCTGGGTTTCTAAGAAACAGAAAAGATGAAAAACATTTTTAGAAAATGAGGCTGTCCCAAACTCGGAATTTTCCGAACTCTTTTTATGACAGAAAATCATTAAAAAAAATTTTTTTTTTTACTGCCAGCTGGTAAAACAGGCAGAAGTGAAGCTGTTCTGGCAGAATGGGAGGGGATGGGCCTGACCGTGCCTTGACCTCACCTCCCTGGGGTGACCCCCGGCCCTGGCACTCAGCTCATCGTCCAGGGAGCTGAGTAGGACGAGAATGATGGCGGTGGCACAACAGGCACTGATACACAAACCTGGGTCTTGGCTCTGCCACTTACTAGTTGTGTGGCTATCATAGGATATTTTCCTTCCCTGATTCTTGACTTTCCTCCTCTGAAAAGTCATATACTACTGCTAACACGGGGCGGGGCAAAAGTAGGTTTACAGTTGCTTGTATGGAACGTAATACAATAATTAATAAATAATAACAAGAATAAACTGTGCTCCATGTACTCACAACTTTAAACCTTTTGCCCAACCCTATATAACGATAACAATAATAATCCTATTATGAAGGAATCTTTGAAAACTAAATGAAATAGCATACATAAAAGAGCTTAATAAATTGAAATGAACTATAACAAGCTGTGGTCTTCATAAAGAAACCAGTGTGCCTTTGCAAGAATAATCTCTTCTGCTGACCTTGGAGAATTCAGGTTGCTACAAAGTCAGCAGTCACAGCCTCAGGACATCTGAGGGTCTCTGAGCCAGAAACTCAAGACACCTGTCATCAGAAACCACCTTCCCTACCCACATGCGGAAGTTTGCACACTCACTGTAAGAGTCTCCCCGAGGTAGGGAACTTCTGGAGGTGGGGAGGGAGGGGAAACCAAGAGATAAAGCCTTTCGGTCCAACCCGCTGAGCGGTGAGACATGACCAGGCATGATAAATCTGTCCAAAAGCTCATCTACTTTCAGAAAGTGTTCCAGATGGTTTACAATTAAGAAAGTATGGTTACAATCAGCAAGGAAAGAAAGGCAAGAATACAACAAACAAAAGGGAACAGAGAAACATCTCCTTCGTCATTCAGGTAGGTATTTTCACATGACCTTGGTCATCCCAGCAACTCGGGAGAAGAAAGGTTTTACCTTTATTTTCATTTGTAGCTAAAATATTGGCTGAGTGGGTTTGGGAAAACTGCCAAGATCCCGTGGCATTTGTAGGCATAAAAGCTCAGATTTAATGCCAAGGGATAAACTGTATCAGAAATGAAGGCTGAGGAAAGTACAAGCAGTTAAGAACAACTTTGCTCTGAGGTTCCTGGCAGTCGAGCCAAAGACAGAAAAACGAAGGCTTACATAGTTTTTACTGCCAATAATAATAATAATGATAATACACCCACTAGGTCATCAGAGTCCCAAGTGCTTTTTATGATCCTTTGTCTCCAAGAGAAATTTCTTGCACGAATCTTTATACAACATATACTGGGTATATAAGGGACACTATCTACCCTGACTCTTCTTATTGGGAAGGTGGGAATGTTCTCCAAATGACACCACTTAAAGTGACCCTTCATGAGAAAAAAGCAAGGGCAAAAACAGCCTTGGTTCTATAAAGCTGTTTGGAGGCCGGAGGCATGCTGTCCAGACCCCTGGGAACCCATCCCCGCCCTCCACCTTTTGACCTGCACCTCTCGCCAGCAGCCATGGTAAGAATGGGCTGTAGGAGATGCAGGAGTGGTCCTGGGAACAGTCCCAGAGCATCTAAATTCAAAGCACTTACTTTGAGTGATATATCCACAAGAAAGAGCCTTCTGGGCTAAAAGCAAAGGAGAAAGAAAAACATATCGTGTTACTTTTCATTCTGAGAAAAGCTATTTTGCAATCATTATCATTGAAGCCCTGGGGCTGAGTTGAGAGCCTTGTTGTAGCTACTCCTAGGTTTCCACCTTCCTTGAGATATAATCAAGGACCTCAGGAGGCAGCGAAGTTCCACTGCAGTCCCTTCAGTCCTCCCAGAACCAGGAGGTCCGTGGAGACTCAAATCTTAGTGAAAAAGGCGACAGCTCTTCAACAGGAAGAGGTTAACATGGGTCCCCTGCCATGAACCTCCTGAGATCACTAGGGCCCAGCCATCCTTCACACAGGATTTACCTTCCCCCAGAAAACAAAACAATGCAGGACTGCAGAGCCAAACACGTCGTCCAGATCAGAGCCTCTGAGATGCAGCGTTCCTCACCTAGAAACTGGGACTACTCCCTCCCTTGCAGGGCTATGGTAAGAGCTGGAGGGAGGGCATAGCACAGTTCCCGGCACACGCCAGCGCTCGATAATGACTAGCTGCCGTCACCATACTCGCCATCACCATCGTTCTTCTTTTACTAATAACTTTCCTCCAGCTCTGAAATTCTAAGAACTTTTTTTCATCCAGCCTCAGACCAAATGCTGTCCCGGATGATGTTCTTTCAGGGTGCTCTGCTAACAGCAGTTGACGAGTTCCGTTAGGTTATTTTAAAATCCCTTTTCGCCCTGCACTGCCCACCTGTCTAAGGTTAGTACCCTCAGCACACCTCAAATCATCACACAGCCAGTTGACAAGGCGGCCAGGGGTCTGCTGCCTTTTGAGCCCCTTGCAGGTGTTCAAACAGATTCTTCCCACAGAGTAATGATGTGGCCACAGTCCGGGTGCCACATGGCCCTGATGAGGAGCCAGAACATGCTCTGGCGACCGAGCAAAGACTGCGCCTAGCACTGCAAAATGACCTTCTGGATGGAAGGCCAGTGCCAACATGCACATTTGTGTCTTTGGCTCCATATTTAAATGTTGTGAACCTCCCAGATATGGAAGCACAGCTCCGACTGCAATTCAGAACACCAAATTATCCAGGCAAGCACTCACACTTCGAAGATTATCCCCACAAGCAACCTAACTCAGGCCAGGACCCCCAAGGGCACTTGTTCTGTTGTCAGATTCTTCCAACTGCTAGAGTTCTTCCTTCAAGCTGCCAAAATCCCCTGTCCTGGCCTGTCCTCCGGAGCAGAGGGTGATGGTGATGGCGATGATGAAGATGATGATACACACCGCAGCCAGCATCTTGAGTGCTTATTAAGTTCCAGACATTGCCCTAACGGCTTTACATACAATAACTTATTTAATCCTCCCAGCAATCCTATGAGGCAGGTACTAAATTATTATCCCATTTTTTAAAGATAGGGAACATAAGGAACAGAGTGGCTGGGTAAGTTGCCTGACGTCACAGAGGAAGTAAATGGTGGCATAGGACCAGCCCAGACTCCAGCCAGGATATCTCCTCAGCTCTTGAGTCCATAAGGGAGGCCCGAGGTCCCTTCACCCAACTCTGGTTCATCGTGTCTTCTGACCATGTACCCCAGTTTCCTCAATTTGAAAGATCTGCTCTGTTGATCCCTCTAACTTGGTCACACTTGTCACACTTGTCTTGTTTTTCTTAAAAATGAGTTGTTCAGAATGAAACAGAAGGACACTCCAGAAGCAGTTAGATCTATGCAGCACCCTGGGGGAAAAACAGCTTCCAATTCTCGAACGATTCTCCTTCTATTGATGGACCTCAGGGTGCAGTTCCTTTTTTAGTAGCCAAGATGGTCCTGTTGGCTCATCCAGTCTTAGAATTTAAGAACTGGAAGACATTCAAATGTTAATTCAGGCCGGCACTATGAACTCGGAGACTACTTAAACACTGCACCACGAAAATATTAATGGTGCCAGAACAGCTCTCCCTGCCCGGAGGTGTACAGCGGACTTTCTGGCTGAACTGTACCAGTGCTTTTATAGTCAAAGGCATCGTGCGTTTCTGCAGCTGCTTGTGGCGACTTCTTTCTGTCAGAAGCCTCTCCAGCTGGAACCTGCGAGGCACTGTAGTTTCCAAAAGCACAGAAGCGGCTTTTGGGGAATGCACTCAGAAATGTTTAATTCACTTTGCTTCCAGAGTTAAAAAAGAAAAGTTTTAGCCAGGCACAAATAAATCACCGGCGACTCAAGTGTATTTTGCAGCAAAAGTCAACAACTTGAGTTACTCCTTTAAACTGAAAATATCTCAGAATTGCACAAATCAGGGTGGATTTCTCATGGGATTTGTGTCTGAAATGCCTTAAGGTAATTTCTGGATCTGGCCATACGAATAGTTTTAAATTACATTTTGGGGCTTAATAAGGCCTTACTATTTCTGGATCTAGCCTGCCCAGAACTGCAAGAGTACAAAAATCAAGACATTAGGAACATGTCAGGAAGGAAGATAATTAGCCAGAAGGTACTTGGAGCTCTAATGCTTCTCAAGACAATTCAGGGCTAAACTGAACTAACAAGGAAAATGGGGACAGACTCGTAGATGGAGAGCAGAGGACAGGTAGTGGGGGGCGGGGGGGTGTTAGGGGGTGGAGGTATTGAACAAAAAGGAAAAAGGACTCACGGACTTGGACAACAGGGTGGCGAATGCTAGGGGGGAAGAGGGTATAAGGGGACGAAAGGGTAATGGGAAAAAAATAAAGATTAAAAAAAAATGAAGACAGTTCAGAGCTCAGGGATACAGAACGGGTGGGATCTCCCTCTTTATGATTTCAGTTAGGTCTGCCTCTAATTCAGCGTGGTGACTTGGCTAACACCAGGAGGTTAACTTTCATCCATATCATTTCACCGTGTTTCATAGTTACCTGTTGATGTATTCCCAAAACACAAGAATTACAGTTGAGACGACCAGCATTGACAAAATCACTCTGCCTTTGACATTCATTATTTTCTCCTGGGGAAAGAGAAAAACATGGGGAAAAGAGACTCAATAAATCCCGAGCCAGATATGGTTTTTAAGAAATGCTTCTACCTATATCCTCTCTAAAAGGAAATGTTCATGAATATTTAACGTGAACTAAGGAGTGTGCTTTACCTTAAATTGCATAGGGCTGCAATGGCAAATTAGGCCAGTTTGATGAATTGAAAGGACTCTTGTGTTGGGAATGGTGCTAAGGCCATTTTGGGGCTCAGACGGGAAGTACCTGGAAGATCGTGAGGGCCACCATGGATGGGAAGTGTGCGGGAGTAACTGTGAATGGTTCCCATGGCCGCCCGCTGCCTGAACTCAGATCGCCCACCTCTCAGCAAATGCTAGCAGGGACCACCCATTTCCTAGCTTTGCTCCCCTTCATACAGTGACCACATGCCCCGTGCTCAGAGGGGGGGCCACTAAGTCCTTGACAATCTAGGCTCACCCACTTCCCACACCCACCCGGCTTTTCCCCTCCACACCCACAGCAAGCAAACAACCGGGGCACAGTAAGCACATAGCATTTCTTGATTGCTGTATTTACTGTGGTTGAGAGATAAGGGGTGCTGGGTGGGGAACAGCAGGTGGGAAGTACTTTAATTAGGGTGGTCAGGGAAGGCCTTGCTGGGGGGGTGACCGAAGCTTCCCAAGGCATGCAGATGGGATGGCAAGGGGTAAAAAGCATGCTGTGAGAAGGGATGAGAGTATTTCAGGCTGACAGGAGAAAGAGCTTGTGGTGTTTGAAAAAAAGACAAATGCAAAAAGCCCGAACAAGAAAAAAAAGTGATGTTCTTTCACCTGAGTAGCTGGAACAAGAACGGGGTGGGCAGGGCAGATGGAGCCTGGGAAGGCATGGAAAGGGGATGGGGACCCACAAAAGCATCTAAAGCTGGGACATCACATGACCCGACTCCGTTCAGAGACCCCAGGGGGTGCTGGGAGCACTGGGGGTAGGGAATGAGTGTGGGGACAAGGGCAGACACAGGGACATGAGGTGGCAGGCTGTTCCAATGGCCAAAAAATAAGGGGTGGCCTGTGCTGAAAAGGAGGTAGAGGAGGTGGAGAGAAGTCAATGAATGCCTATACTTTAAAGAGAGAACTGATAGAGTTTGGCTGGTAATTTAGTCATCAGGGATGAGGGAGAGGGAAGAAGCGAGGTTTCTGTTTAAGCAGGTAGGTTGTAGCATTTCCTCAGGTGGGCTTCGGGAGGACCAGGTTTGGGGACGAGAATCATGAATACCCGTTTGGACATGTTCCGTTCTAGGAATGCGTGAACACCCCAATGGAGATGACAGGTCTGAAGTTCATCGGGGAGATGTGGGCGGGACATGCGACTGGAAGCATCGTCCACATGGGCAGCATTTAAGGTGGAAGGAAGGGAATTCCGTCACCTGTCACCTACAGAGAGGATGAGAAAAAGGAAGGAAGAGGTCGCTGGGCTGAAGTGGCATTTAGAGACAGGACAGAAAAGGAGGTGAGAAGAAGAGGCCTGGGGGGCAGGAGAAAAACCAAAAGGTGGACGCCCAGAAGCCAGGAGGAGAGAGCGGCCAGCTGCGCCGCTCATCAAATGTCATGGCCTTTATGAAGCCATTTCCTACGCCTGCCCCGATCACCAGTGAAGTGTCCTTTCACTCCTCTGGCTCCCTTGTCACTCCGTTCACATTGCTGTGCACACCCCCTTGGGAGGTGGCTCACGTGGGAACATCCACATGTGGCTCTGTCTCCCCCTGGTCAGTCAGAGCCTCCTGAGAGCCAGAGGGATGTCCTTTTCAACCCTGAACCGCCGGCGCCTCAGGTGGAGCAGATGAGGCCCGCTGTAAATGTTTGGTGAGTGAATTAAGGAAAATGAAAATGACACTGAAATTTGTCCTTTCAGAGAGGATCTTAGGGGATTCCACTCTCGGATCTCATATGCTACATCACTTTTATTATAAATTCAATTAAAGAACATGGGTATCAGCCACGATACTCTAGTCCTCCTTCCTTAGAAAGTGCGCTGTGTTTGGAAACGGAAAAGCCAGTGCTGAACTCGAGGTCATAGCTCAACCAGCTTTCAGATGTCCCTATGATCGGTGCTCTTCCACAGGCACAAGAAGGTGGGCCTGTTGGGGACCATGTAAACCTCAGTCTTGAGCTTCTTCCCTTTGAGGACCTCGTGCTGGCTGGCACATATGGCTTAGGGCCTGTGGCAAAGCCACAAAATGCAACTGCATGTGGCTCCGCCTCCCTGCTGGAAAAACACCACTTGAAATCTACATCGATAGCACTAGCATTGAGCGCTAGAAAAGTCCTGGGTTTGGGAGCAAACAGATCTGGACTGAGACTGTGGCCACCTCTCCACGCTGAAGCCTTCACTCCTGGAAGTGTGGAGAGTGACCAAACACACAGGCTTTGGAATGAGGCGGGGACTGGCATCCCAGCTCTGATATACACAAAACTGGGGAACCCTGAACATGCGGCAGTCCCTCATCCACATCTCCAGAAAGCTCTGAAAACCAAAAGGCCTTTCTGTAATTCAGTTGGCATTATGGTCCTGACGTGAGGCTGTTTATAATCCTTACCCTACTTAGTGAGACCGTTTAGATGTTTCTTTGCATAAATATGGATGCATTTCATTATTTGGTGCTACTGCACTGGGGGTGCTACATAATATATGATATATAACCGGCACCTTCTGCCTTCCAGGCCCTGGGAGTTCAGAAAAGGGATTGTGGACGTGTAATGGATCTTATTAAATTGGTTTCCTTGTCTCTAAAATGGAGATGAAAATGGCCATGATTGTAAGAGATAATGTCCATAAAATACTTAGCATCGTGCCTGGCACCATATAAAGGTGCAAAACATGCTCATTCTTATTATTATTGTCCAGAAAACAGGCTGTCGGGAGGACCAGTGAGAGAGCACAGTGCCCGATATTTAGCCAGAGCTCAAACCATATCTGATGGAAAGAAATGAGGGTTCTGGAACAAGAACATGGGAAACAACTGAGCGCAGGGAGAAGGAGATTAGGGGCTCTGAAGGTCACCCGTCTGCTCCATGCTGCAGCACCTCGAAGAGCTCACAGAAGTGAGAGGAGACTGACTTTCTTTGATCAGGGCGGGGGCGCTGCGACAACACCCTGCCTGTGCTGAGAAGGCCAGCACAGTGTGCGTCCCAGGCTTTACCAGCCCCACTGACCGAGGAGCAAATGCACCTGTCCCCCAGGATGAGAAACGTTAAATGGAGAGACATGCAAATTCTCATGGCAGAAAACACTGAGGCTCTCATCAGGACGAGCCAACATCAGACACATCTCCTAATCCCCTCTCCATGCAAAGGGGTTATGATTTTTCATTTCAGAAATTAGCATCAGAGGCTATTCATGAAGCCCGTTCCTTCTGGACTTCACAGATTGCTTGACTCAGCTTACTTTTGGCTGTGGCCAGCTGTCACTCTCGTGGGAGACTTCCGACTGCAAGCTACCCAGGGAGCCAATGTCATATCCTTTAGCAAAGCACTAGAAATGGGTGCAGACATGCTTCCTGGGATCTGGAATGCACACCTCCAGAGAAGAACGGGTTGGCAGGGTGGCCAATGAGTCTTTGAGAACACTTCTATATTTCTCTCTGGACAAAAATGAGGCATTTGGCAGCCAGTGTGATCTAAAAGTCTTTCTCTTACATGTTTGTTTCAGGATTTTCAAAACTGTAATTCTGAAGATGGATGGCTGATGATCTTAACCACCAGCTAGAAAATGTGGGGTTGCTAATTAGGACTAGTGAATATTGACACCCTACCTCATGTGGGAGCCTATTACTCCGGGTCACCTGGCCCCCACACCTCAGAGGACGTGGTGCAGTCAGCCACCCCTAGTCCTACCAGAGCCTTCCCACCACCTCTCAGGCCCTCCTGTCCCAGAGCTCATTGTTTCCCTGGGAATTCATCCTACCTCCCAGAACTCAGCGCCTGTACCCAAAATAAACTACATGTCACACCCCTGTCCTGGAACACGTGCTAAAAACCTGGGGGCATTTCTAAGGGCAGGGTCACCTTATAAAGCCCTTTATTTCTCCACTTTCCTTCCTCCTCTTCCTTTTCCGCTCTGTTTCTTTTCCAGTGGCTCATTAATTAACACTTCCTTCCACCTGTCACACAAAGAACAACAACAATACACACACACACACACACCCCTTTAGTCTGGGCTAAGTGAAGGTATTCCTTCCAAACAGAAACCCCTCTGAAAGGAATTCTACTGGACTGTGGACCTTGTTTCCTCTTATCTCATGGCAGGGGAAGGTGGACGTCTCAGCTGAATAACAGCACTCAGAAGCCCTGGAAAAGCCATTATCTCCGAGAGCCGGAATCTGCAGTGGCAGAGGAAACCCAATCTTCCTCTCGGCCTGTGGTTCCACCCCTTGCCCCTGGAACCGGTGCCCTGCTCCCTGGAGCTGCCCTGCTTGCTCCAGCCCCAGTCACCCCTGGACGATTGAGATGGGGTCAAAGACTCTTGAGTGACAAGTGTTGTGAACAGGTAAGGGGCAGGGGAGGCCACAGGAGCAAACTGGGTACTAAAGACCTTGAACAAAACTCCTATATTCTGTCTTCCACATCTGCCATTGCAATATTTAGATCAGGCATTCCGGGGAGAAATTAGGCCAGTGCTGACTGAAATCAGCAGTCCCGGACACAGGCCTGGGGCCCGTTCTCTGATTCTGTACTCTGTTTACAGGTACAAGCACCCTCCTCTGGGTATCTTGAAAATTCAAAAGGAGACCGTGTGCATGAAGCACATTGCGCCCAGGGTCAGTAAATGCTCCACAGAGGGCTCTGAAGGCAGAGATGTGGCTTCCTCTCAGAGAGGCGTGTGGGTCCCCCAGGGTAGCACTACACAGAAGCTCCAGGGAGAACCCCACCCCACCCCCACTGTGACTTTGTGAGTCCGCTCCCCTCCCCACTGCCCACGGCTCGGGTTGGGCAGGGAAGGAAGCTGAAACTGACCAGCCCCACCTTCCACACGGAGCAGGTGTTGGAAACCAGGGTCACGGGTGTCTCTGGCCTTGTTCTCTCCATCACTGAGAGAAGTCATTCAGACTTAACTCTCCATGACAGGCTTTCCTCACTGACCCAGGATGTGGATGAGATATCAACCACTGGTTGGAAGTCTCATTATACACCACATGGAGCACGTCTTACAACAATGGCCCCATAGATTCCTTAGAGTGGTGACCAAATGATAAGATCACCCACCAACACGCGTTGAACGCAGAGGCCCCCTTCCCCAGAAGAGAATAAAGCCGGGTGCCAGGCCCCCTTGCGGACTAGGGTCAGGAGTGGGTAAGGCCTGAAGCTTCCCAGAGGTGAGGAGTGTTCCCCTGCCTGGGCCAGTCACTCCAGCCTTGGTGCCTGGGCTGGGGCTGCAGGTGTGTCTGAGGGACTGACCTGACCCCACTACCTGTACACCCGCCTGGGCCCCAGTAACAAGCGGCCCCCAGGTGGGCCTTACTGCGCATCCAGGAGCCTCCCACTTTGATCCCAAGGAGAAAAGCGCTGAACTTGATGCTGCTCTGCTCCCTGCTCCGGGCTCACGGGGATCAGGACACTGCCACCTCGTGCCCACACCCTCCACCCCACCTCATGCAGGGTCAGCAGCTGAGCCCTCTGGTGCTCTGGCTGGGGCCACCTGAACAAGAAACTGCTGAAGACTTACCCACAAGGTATGAAGCTGAAAGGAACTTCTCTAAACTCTCAGTAATAAAAAGCAACCACGAATTAAGCATGCTAGAGGCAAAACTGATTTGTCTTTCTTTCATTTCTATTTAAAATGATACTACAGCCCTGGCTGGTGTGGCTCAATAGGTTGAGCGTCAGCCTGTGAACCAAAAGGTGGCCGGTTTGATTCCCACTCAGGGCACATGCCTGGGTTGCAGGCCAGGTTTTCCTGCTGGGGGTGTGCAAGAGGCAACCGATCAATATATCTCTTACACACTGATGTTTCTCTCCCTCTTTCTCCCTCCCTTCCCCTCTCTCTAAAAAGTAACTAAATAAAATCTTAAAATATAAAAAGATGATACAAACTCATTGACAAATGAAGAGGCAACCCAAGAGTATACAGCCAAAATATGACAGGTGCATGAGACAACTAAGTAATATAATTTTTACATTATTTTCTCATCATGCTTTCTAAATTTTGTCCTGTTTGGAGTATGTCAGTTTTTGTTATTTATTGTGATATGTCTGCTCATATTTAAATACAGTTGACCCTTGAGCAATGCAGGGATTAGGGGTGCCAATGCCCCTGCAGTTGAAAATCTGTATATGACTTTTGACTCCCCAAAAACTTAACCACTCATAGCCTACTGTTGATGGAAGCCTTACCGATAACACAAATAGCAGATTAACCCATATTTCTATGTTATATGTATTATATACTGTATTTTTGCAGTGAAGTAAGCTAGAGAAAAGAAAATGTTAAGAAAATCATAAGGAAAAAATATATATACAGTATTTATTGGAAAAAATCCACGTATAAGTGGACCTGTGCAGTTCAAACCTGTGTTGTTCAAGGATCAACTGTATCCATTTCCATGCCTAATATTGTATTTGCAACTTTGCATTATTTTCTAAAGAGGGCCCTGAAAATTGAATAAGCTTTAGGCCCTAACAACAGCTGGATGCTCCCTGAATGAACCAGGCCAGGCCCTGGGCTAAACACTTTACCATCAGTCTCTCAAGTTAAGCCTCACAACAATCCTGAAATCACTGTAGAATTATCCCCACTTTAAAGACATGAAAATGGAGGCTCAGAGAGGTTAAATAACTTGCCCGATGTCACACAGCATAAAGTAGTGGAGCCGGGATTCAGGTCCCAGGCATCAGCTTCTGGTGCCCACCATTTTCACCACTCTCTTCTCAGAAAACATGAAGGCCTACCCAGACTAATCGCTCAGGTCTCTTTGGGACACCCTCTCATTTTGCCTCTCATGATTATCACATAGTGACTGACTCAAAGCTGGCCAATCACAGGGGCTGGCTTCTCCTCTGACTATCTGGGGAGCACTGGCTCTTCTGCCATTCCCAGGCGCCTCCTGCATGCCTGCTGTAGGTCTTCCTCTCTTTTATTTGTTAATCACCCACCAAGGTCAGAGTAACAGCTTTTTTGATGAGGAAACTGAGCTTCAGAGGAGGCTGAGATGGCAGGTCTCACCTAGAAAGGGATGCCAATTTGAAAAGCAGACCCTCTGACTCCCAGGCGGGTGAGGAAGGAAAGTGCTGCTTTACCTGGAAGCCTCTGAATTGGTGGGCATAGGCCCTGGCCGGGTAGCTCAGTTGGTTAAGAGTGTCGTCCTGATATGCCAAGGTTGTGGGTTTGATCTCTGATCAGGGTACATACAGGACTCAACCAATAAATGCATAAACGAGTGGAACAACAAGTCAGTGTTTCCATCTCTCTGTGTCTCTCTCCCCCTTTCCCACTCTCTGTAATATAAGTGAATTAATTAAATATTTAATAAATAAGTTGGTGGACATTATAGGGAAATGCTGCCCATGGGAAGAACCCTAGCACTAGTTCTGGGGAAAAAAAAGTGCATGGAAGGCTGTTTGCAGTTCTGTTTTTCATCATGAGGGGCAGGTAAACACAGACAGAGGAAACCAACAAGCTAATAGACAAGTTCTCAGACTAAATACATGGCTAAGTGTCACTCCAGCCGTCACGAACGGAACCTGTTCTCTGAGGTAATCTTGTCATGCCTTTTCTTGAGTCCCTTCAGGAAATCTCAAGCCTGGATCCAGCCAGCTTTGCCTTGCTGCCTAGCCCAGACATTGTGCAAGGGTTTTTCCAAGAGAAATAACGTAAGGTAAACAAAGGGGCTACCGTCCCGGGAGGGCTCCACATCCATCCACCCACAACGCGGCCCCACAGCCAGGCTCGCGCATGGTCACTCTGACTTCTGCAGAAAAAACCCCAGGCCACAGCCACAGCCCCATGAGGTACTTCCAGGGGAAGCAAAATCCACAGCATCCCACCAGCCCCCACTTCTAGATCCCATGCCGGGGGGGGGGGGGGGGGACGATGACGACTTTTGCTTCTTCCGGAACTACTGAGGGGGGGCTGGCAAGAGGTTAAGGGGAGAACGAGGGTCCTCCCCTAGGTGGATCCACACACCACAGCCTGCTCGCAGTTCCCCCAGTGACCCCGACAAGGCAGCGGTAAATCATTTCAACATTTCACATACCTCATCGTCTGCTTCTCTCCCCTCAGAGTAAAAGGCAAAACAAACAAAGTTCTATTGAGCTTCGTTCCGCAGAAGGAGGCAGGGCTCGGAGGAAGGGAAGGTGCTGTGGTCCAACTCCTGTCAAAAGAATAAACAGCTGTTTCAGGAAGACTGGGGCAGGCAAATCCCAGAGCAGCCAGAGGCTTTGTTCCTTGCTGCTGGCCCCGGGAAACAGGCTGTTTATCAGGCCTGCTGACTCTGAGCTACAGGCCAAGGCAGAGATGCTTCTCTCTGGGCCCATGAATGGCCCACCCTTCTTCAGCAAGTAAAACTACAGGCCCAAATGAGGCCAGCTGTTGGAGAAGGGAAGGCCACTGCCCCAGAGAGGGACACACCAGACACTCACATCACCCGCTCCTTGGCAAAAATGGGAACTGTTCTGAACCCAAACAACCCTATTACTAGGAACAGCCAGTGGAGAAGTAAAAAAAAAAAATTAAATTAAAAAAAACAAACAAAACTTTTCAATGAAGAGGGGTGGGTGAAGTACAGTGCCCCCAAAGCTTGCTGAAATGCTACCTAAGCATTCCTCAGAGTGAAGCCTGTTCTCTACAGCCCTTAGCCCTTTGGAAGTTGTTTTGTTTGAACACTATTTTAACAGAATGTTATAAGATCTCCCGCTCTGCAAACCAAGCTATAAGAACTTTAAAAGGTCATAAGGCCCAGCCCAGCTCTTTGGCTGAATAATGCTTAACCCTTCCCACACCCACCTCCTGCTCCCAGAATAGAATTTTCCAGCTGGAAGGGACCTCAGAGCAGTGCACTTTCAAACACCCAACGAAAACTCTTTCAAAAACATATGAAATCATTCTCAGAACTCCACTGTGTGAAACAGAGGCCGCGGAGCCCTTGGGCTAACGTGGGGAGGGGAGGCGCAGAGCCCCGCCGCCCAGTCCCTCAGACACCTCGCAGGTGTACGTACAGTCTGGAAGCCCCAGACCAAGGAGAGGGGACCAAACCCAACAGAAAGAAGCCAAGGGCTGGCCCCACGCCCAAGGGCTGTCTAGTCAGCATCTTCCTCTTGTTTTCCAAAGCAAAAATTTTAAATCCCCACCCAAGGATACGTTCTACTGATTTTAAAGAGAGAAGAAGACGGAGAGGCAGAGAAACATCTGTCAGTTGTCTCCTGTATCCGCCCCGACCAGGGATCGAACCCATAGCTTAGGTACCTAGATATGTGCCCTGACTGGGGATCAAACCTGCAACCTTTGGGTGCACGGGGGGCTGCTCCAACCAACCGAGCCACCCAGCAAGGGCTCCAAAGCAAATTTCACAGCCTCCTCCTCTGGGGACGTAAACTGGTTGGCCATGAACTTTAAGGTCTGGAAGTGCTTCCCAACAACTTGTTGAAATCTTTCCTGCTGGTGTCATCCCAAGCTGAACAAATTTCACACCTTCTGTCCCAGTCATTCCACTCTAGGTCTCTGCCCCAGATAAAATGCACATAAGCTCGCCAAGGCACATGGGCTAGAACATTCCGAGGACACCCAAAACTGGAAACGATCCCAGGCCCCTCTAGAACGTTCCCCGCTCTCCAGCCCCGCCCCGTGCCCCACAATTCTCCCGGCGCGCGCGCGCGCGCAACATGCCAGCCGAGTGCGCAGAAGCGGGCGGCCACGCGGGAAAGGTGCCCCGGGCTAGGTTGCCCAACATGTGAGCGCCACTTCGGGGAGCATCTGTGCCTCTGCAGCGCTTAGGCCTGCCGCGCGGGCAGGGCGTGCCTGGCAGATGTACTGCGGTCTGCTTCCAATTAAGCGAAATTCGCCCGTTAGTTCCAGTTCCCCCTGCCGCGGCCCCGCCTTCACCCGGCGCACACGCATTGTTGGGGTACAGCCCTTATCAACGGAGAGTGCACAGAACTGAGCTTCGGTGACTCTACGGGGAAATATTTGATGCTGTCCTCCTATCCTTGGGCTTTCCCCCTTGTGTGTCCCATGGAAATGACTGCCTTCAGTGACGAAGCCCATGTGAACGGTGAAGTTATTGCAGTTTCAGGGGCCCCGCTTGGGCCATCTTGCGTGCGTCAGCACACGAAGAAGAATGGCGGTTTGGGCCCCGTGAACACAGCGCTGTTGTCAGACTTGACTGAACAGACTTCCTAAGGCTATGGTCGTGCACTAAGTGGTCTCTTTCTTTTTTATTTTTTAAATTTATTGATTGATTTTAGAAAGACAGAGGAAGGGGGCAGGGAGAAAGACATCCACTCCTTGTTCCACTTATCTATGCATTCATTGGTTGCTTCTTGTCTGTGCCCTGACTGGGGATCAAACACGCAACCTTGGTGTATCCAGATGACACGCAGAGAAACCCAGCCAGGGCCAAGGGGTCTCTCCATAACTGACCCCAATGGAGACATCAGGCATTTGCCCATCAGTCATCTCCCACTGGACCAAAGTGTAGAAGAGACCCACCGCCTGGTGAGGGCACTCCAGTTTGTGGAAGTCCATGGAGAAGTCTCCCCAACAGACTGGACCCCGGATGCTCCAATGCTCAAGCCACATCCAACTGGTTCCAAAGAATCCTCTGAGAAGGTAAGTCATCCCCCATGCATCTGCAGCGTCTCAAAAGAACCACAGTTGGAACTCACTTTTAGCATTTCAAGATGATTATGTGTAGAAGGCAAAAAATCAATTATGCTTGCACTGTGAAAGATTACTCTAAATGCTTGGTTTTTGTAACATTGCCTAAGGCTCTTTAAACATAGTTACAAAACAAAACAAAACCCAGATCCATTGTGATCTTGTTGGGATACTATACCCAGCTCTGGGAATGAACCAACTACAGCTACTGCCATCAACAGGATGAATCTCACATACACAACACTGAGTACAGGAAGTCCTGGATGTTTCCATTCATTTAAAGTTGATAAATAGGCAACCCTATCTATGGTGCTAGAAATCAAGATGGGGGTGGTAGAGCCTGGGGAGGGGAGGTGCCAGAGGTACTGGGGGAGTAGTCATGTTGTTTCTTGAGCTGGTTACACAGGTATGTCCCCTTTGTGAAAATCCATCACACGTGGACCTTTTCCACATGTAAAGAACAAAAATGAACAGGAACCTTCATGTTGAAAGCTTCCTTCTCTTGGGCATTCTGTCTTCCCCTGACACTAGTTCGAGGGTCACAGGACCGTGCACAGCCCTGCTTTTTCCTTCCCTTGGGCTCCCTGCCCCAATGCCAAGCACCACCAAGTACCTCACTAGGGGATCAGGGGAGATCTGCTGCATTAAACAATCCAGAAAATCTGGACCTAAGGTCAATCGGAAGGGAAAGGTAACAGTTTGGACGTCAAGGAGCTGGGGCTAAGGTAAGCTGGTCCTTTTGACAAGCAAGCACTGATCATGGGTCAGATGGATCTCCCATTTTACTGTTTACAAAAGAGCCTCTCCTTTATCTCAGCGATCCTCAGGATCACCCACAGCTGGTCAGGGAACAGTCGAGGCTCTGAGAGCCTCAGTGACTTGCTCAAAGCCACCAGCTGTGGGTCTGGTACTGCTCTTCCCCTTGGCTGCTTCCATGGGACATTTTACAGGTAAATGGAATTAGAGGCTCCAGGCTGTTTAACCACAGCTTGACAAAGCCTGCAAACTGCAAGGCAGAAAATTGAACCTTTAGAGTATCCAACATGATCTTCCTCTTCGCTAGCACTCTCTCGTGCTCAGACTCTCAAAACAAAGGAGCCCACACTTGTGGCCATTCCTTAACTGAGAGGCAGAGAACCATAGCAAATGAGCTTTGGCCACGTAGCTCTGCTAATCAGAGGGGGCCAGAGACTGTCCAGGTAAGAGTCTGTCAGAGAGCAGCCAGCGTCCAGTACCTGTCCATCTGCCACACACTGAGTCAGAGGAGTGCAAGGCCTGGGAGTTCCAGCCAAGGGGGCTATAGCCTGGGTGTGGGGAACCCTGGCTTTTCGACTCAGATCACCTCCTGCTGGCAGAAATGAAGGTCAAGCCCCCTTGCCTCTGCCCTCCCCACACCGGGCTTACTTCTGTGAGGCTATTTCTTGGCAAAGAATACGACAGACCGACAGGTTGCAGGCTGTCACTGTTTGTTTAATTCTAAATATGTTTAGGGCACTCTCAAAGGACACACTTGCCGATGCTTGCATGTGACAGAACAATTTGGCTGGTTTCCTCCTCTGTGTGGGGGATAAACACCATCCTCACCACTTGGGGTGGAGAAGGGGGTTGTGGAGTGTGGTAGTTACAAGCAAACACTCTGGGGCTAGGCTGGCTGGGTTTGCGTCCTGGCTCTGCCCCTTAGGCCATGCAGTCCTGGGCAACTTAACTTTTCTCTGCCTCTGCTTTTACACCTGCAGCCAGGCACCAGGTTGCAGTGGGTTGCGGAATAAACCTCAGCTGAGGAAGTGATGTCACTGAGCCTACGGCCCTCTTTCTTTACAGCATGGGAAGGGCTGGAGAGGGTGCCGGCTAGAGAGACCCTGGAGAGAAAGCAAGATGACTCCGGGGTGCTTGCCAGCGGTGGGGGTCCCTTGATGAGACAGAACCGAAGAGAGGACAGGACAGGTGCAAGAGAGCAGCCCTGTGGGGGAGGATGGAGGGGAGCCCCCAAGACAGGCAGAAGATGCTTCCCCTTGTGAAAAGAGGAAAGAGACAGGGTGGGTGGGTTGGTGGTGAGTTTGGGGGTGGAAATAGGTAGTTGACAAGTTCTAATCCAGAGCAGCTGAAGCGGGGAGGTCAAGGTGGGTGGGCTGCGTGGGCGGCAGACAAGCTGGAGGGCCATGCAGAATCATCGCAGGGAACCCTGAATCCCCACGGTGCTGAGGAATCTGCATTTCACCTTGATGGTGCCGGGGACTCAATCCTTCAGTGACATTAGGCCAAGGGAATTACAGGGTTTGCTTTATTAGAAGGGTTATGTGGCTGCCGGCTGAAGGTAGGTGGGAGAAGGGAAATCTCCAGCTGGGAGACCAACCAGGGTGCTGCTGGCCGGTGTCCAGGCGGGAGAGTGGAAGCCTGAACCACTGGATTGAGCTGGTAGACCACGTGGCAGCCATTTGAGAGAAATGAAGGAAGGGGCATCTTGAGACCTTGGGTTACATGAAATCAATTCTCTTTCAAACTTGGCTTAAATGTCACCTTCTTGGTGAGACCGTCCTGAATTTAAAATGACTTCCCTTTTGTAGTTTACTTATTTAACTTTTACCTTTCTTTCTCTACCGCAATGTCAGTGGTATGGGTGGATACTTTTGTGTGCTTTGTGCCGTGTGAAAGGACCTGTTACAGCACCTGGCATTCCTACATCTTTGTAGGCTACACATATGCCTGGTACAGTGCTCGGCACCTAGCTGCCCAATACTGTGAACTATTTTAAGTGAATGGCAATAATAATATCAACAATAATAGTGAGCCCTGGCTGGTGTGGCTCAGTGGATTGAGTGCCAGCCTCTGAACCAAAGGGTCGTAGGTTTGATTCCCGGTCAGGGCACATGCCTGGGTTGTGAGCCAGGTCCCCAGTTGGGGGCACATGAGAGGCAACCACACATTGAAGTTTCTCTCCTTCTCTTTCTCCCTCCCTTCCTCTCTCTCTAAAAATAAATAAATAAAATCTTTAAAAAAAAAAAAAAATAGTGAGCCAGGGGATCAAGGGAGTGAGGCAGACACGAGACAGTGCTACTCAAAGAGTGAGCCACGAAAGCATCACCTGGGAGCCTGTTAGCCCACCCAGCCCCAGCCAATCAGGATGCCCAGGGTGGTCCCAGGAATCTGTGTCTGCCGAGGGCTGCAGATGATCCCAACGCTCATCCAAGTTTGCCAGACTCTGCCCTGCGATGGTTTCTCAGTTTCCTGGTTGAAGTAAGGGGAGGAGATGGTGTTGCTGTTGATGGGAAAATGGAGTGGAAGGGGTTGAGAGTGGGCGAAAGCTGTCGAGTTCCTTTCTAGATGTGTCAAGTTTAAAGAACCTGCTGGAGCCAGTTCAGCAAAGGTGTCTTAGAGAAACGGCCCGAGGGGGGGAGCCTGATTTGGAAGTTGCCAGAGCAAAGGCAAGAACCGGCAGGTCTGATGTGTGCTGATGAGGACAAGGAGTGGCGTCCTTAACGGGCACCTCCCTGAAACCTGAGTTGGGGGGTGGGGGTGGGGGCACCGCTCAGAAGCAGAACCAGAACAGAAGGGAGAAGGCGGGAAAGGCTGCCAGGACACAGCGCAAGGGCTGCAAGGCAGAACGGGGTAAGCTGCGCTTAAGTCCAGTCTAGGTTCTGAGCGCGCCTGCCTGCCTCCCCGCTGCAGCCCTCCCATCGGACCACTTCTGGCCCCATTTGCCTCGGGAAGAGCAAAGGCCTGGACATGTGCCTGGCAAGGATGCAGCTGTCTGAGAACTTCAAGGACTGTCAGGCAAACAGATGTGGCACAAAGAGGTCCTGTTTCCAGCTCTGCCACCAACTCCAGGCAGCCCTTGCTGCATATGATTGACTCCCACCCCGCCCCCCTCTGCTGGATGGAAAAGTCGGGCTAGTGTGTCTTACTCTGCACTGTTTCCCAATTCTGGGGTTCATGTCACCTTTCCTGCTCAGCCACAGACGCTGGGGGAAGACCCCCTGCACAGGAGCCGTGAGTGGCCTTTGGATGGAGGGGAGGGTGCTGTGGGTAGGGACACCCCAGCCAAAAGGAGTGCCAAACCCATGGCTTTTCTGGCGTATTGGGGCTACCGCCAGAACTGCTGAGAGCTGAGTTCTAAAGAAGCCCTCTCCTCCCTCAGCCCAAATGGGAGGCCCTGGGACCAGCCGGGGGCATCGCACAGGAGGAGAAGTCCACCTCCCTGGATGGCCACTGGCAGTCTTCTAGGTGACAAGAGGGGAATAAACAAGTCCCTCAGGCTTTTACAGCAGTGGTCATCTGTCAACTCTCCCAGGGTCCCGCTAACCCAGCCTCCCACAGGTGGGCAGCCCATTTACAGCATCCATGCCAGACAGTCTCTGCTGAAAGCCTTCTGGTGATGGGGAACTCACCACCTCCCTGGGCACCCTGTTTCATTTCAAGACTATTTTGATCATAAAACACATCTTTCCAGTGTGGCGCTAAGCTCTGCTTCCCAAAACATTATTAATAATAACATGGGTTGCCATTCATTTACATACACCATCTCATCCCACCTGTATTACAATCAGTAATAATCATCTCCATTTCCCAGATGGGGAAACTGAGGCTCAGAGGTTAAGTAACACAGACAAGATCACAGAGCCAATAAACTCTACCTGTCCATGTAGCCTTGACTTTCCCATTGAACCTAACAGCTCCTCAGAGATAGGGCCTCCTGACTCTTTCCTTTCCAACCAAACTCCATCTTTGGTTGATGGAAAAGCCGTTCCCACCAGTATCTATTTATCAATAAACATTTGAAGGACATTTATTTACTCTGTACCTGGAATGGTGTTGGGACAGGGACAGGCACAGAAATGAAGGAGACCAACTCCCTGCACTTTTAAAGTCCAAGTCAGATAAGAGAAACACATGTGCTCACAAATCCCAAATGCTGCCTGCAGAGCTCAGCTACTGCCAGCGTGCCAGTGTGCTACTAGGCAGGACTTGGCACAGAGCCGGGCTGCATGGGTGTCCACAGGGGAGGTCTACCTCAGGGCCCCACCTCACCAGTTTTTTGTTATTTCTTAGGATTTTATTTATTTACTTTTAGAGAGAGGGGAAGGGAGGGAGAAAGAGAGAGATACATCGATTGGTTGCCTCTCCCTTGACCCCACCTGGGGACCTGGCCCGCGACCCAGGCACGTGCCCTGACTGGGAATTAAACCTACAAACTTTCAGTTTGCAAGCCTGTGCTCAATCCACTGAGCCACACGAGCCAGTGCATCCTGTTCTTTTGTTTTACCAGCCTCCTAGTTTTGCTATTTGTGCTGTGCATTTTTATAGTAACCCCTTCTGGTATAAAAATCTAGGAACCATACAAACTGCTTTCCCTGGGGCAGCCCTGGGTTACATCTTTGTAGGTTACTGTCTTACTGCCCCCTTTCACTCCCGAAGGTACTCCCATCTGGAGGATGAATCATAGGGTCAGTCTGTAAAATAAAAGAGGCTTCGGCCCTGGCTGGTGTCGCTCAGTGGGTTGAGTGCTTGCTGGCCTGCGAACTGAAAGGTCACCAACCCGTTCAACTCCTGGCCAGGGCACATGCCTGAGTTACAAGCCAGGCTCCCCGTTGGGGAGCGTGTGAGAGCCAACCCATCGATGTTTCTTTTCTCTCACACATCGCGGTTTCTCTCCCCCTCTTTCTCCCTCCCTTCTCCTCTCTCTCTCTCTGAAAATAAATAAGTAAAATCTTTTAGAAAATAAATTTAAAATAAAGAGGGTTTAATGAAGTCCTCTTCAGGATCCTTTCCTGATTCTAGGATTCAGGGCTTAGGTTTATTTCCTGCTGGTCCCTTAGGTAACCCTCTCCGGCACCCAGTCTTCCCTGAGGCATTTCTGCCCTCCGCGCCCCCTACACCTGTGATGGGAGTGTCTCAGTGCTCTCTGCTTCCCTTGTGCAGGCCCAGAGGTAGTCAAAGTCTAAAGATTAACTGGAAAATCCTGAGGTTGTTTTGCCTTGTTTGGTTTTTTTTCCTCTACTAGATTTTCCCGGGTTTCTTGTTATAAGCTGACTTGAACAGAAAAGGCCTTTCAAGAACGATAAGGTTCCAGGAACCCTAGCAATGAGCTCAAAACAAAACAGAACAACTCTTCATTGAGTCCACCATGGAGATAGCTTTTTTCCCCACCTGTTCCTGAAATGGGACAGGCCTGGCTTCAAATCCTAGTCCCCCCACTTTCCTGTTGTGTGACCCTGAAGCAGTGACTTCATACTTTCTGAGCCTCAGTTTACTTCTCTTTGAACCAGGGATAATAATTCCTTACTCCTTGAGTTGTTGAAAGGATGACCAGGAACATCTGCAAAGTTCCTGGCACGTAGTAGGTACTTAGAAAAAGGCACTTTGTATTATTATCACTGGCGCCTAAGAGATGAGCACTGTCTGCCCCCCATCAAGGGGCAGGAGGCAGGAGCGCATTTGAGTGAGACAGGCCTGGGTGTTGATGAAAGGCATGACCTTGGGCAATCACTTGAGCCTTCCGGGCTCTGTAAAATGAGAGTAACAATGCCTCTTAGAGTACCGTAAATGAGATGGTCACATAAAGTACTTGGCATAGGGCCTGACACTGGAGCAAGTGGCCCATAAATGGTAGCTACTCAATTCCCATTAATGATTATTCCAGAACTCTCCACCTCACAGGCTCTGGCACTACCCGTGTCCTCAAAGAGTCCACTATGTTCCTGTGTCCTAAAAACAAGACCTTCCTTCACACAGAGTATTTCTGAATCTTTCCATCAGCTGGAGCACCTACCACTGCCCATGAGTCAGGGAATGAGTCTGGGTGACTTGCCCAAGGTGACTTAGGTGGGATCGGAGCCATGAATCTCTCCAACCTCCTCCTGCCCCACAGAAGGTCTGCAAGTCACAGATTCAAAGGTGAAGGGAGATATGTGTTCATTTGTTTGTGCATTCATTCAATAAATATGTAGTGCCAATATTTGCATGTGCCATGTGCCAGGCACTGTTCATACTGCTAGGTCTACAAGGATTAGCCAGTATGGCCTCTAGTGGGGAGCTAAGCCCAGAATAAGACTTTCATGCCACCAAAGACAGGCTGCAACTGAGGTCAATGTCCTGTGATGGCAATGACAGGGCACACGAACATTCAGGCACTCCCTTACTCTTGAGCTCCATGGACTTATGGACGGCTCAGAGAGCAGTCACACATGCCATCTTGCCCATGTGGCTGGACAGGCACCCTCACTACCCAGGTCACTTCGTGTTACAGATGAGAAAACTGAGGCACCAAGGAAGGGAAATGACCTGTCCGGACCACTCGGCAATGACAGGAGGAGCCCACTGCTGGTACCCAGGTGCACTTTCTTTACTTTCGGATCTACCCCTGGTGATGTCAGATCATGTCCCAGTCTGGGCCTAGAAAACCTGTTCAAGACTATCAGGGATCTACTGTCTTTGTCTGTCTCTTTTAGTTGTTAATCTGGTGCCCAGGTGTATGACATCTCTCCAGGACAAGTTGCCTCTTAACCACAGCACAAGAAATTGAGGAGCTCAGGGAAGGGACTAGGGGGCTGCAGTTAACCATCTCTTCCTCAAGTTTCCTTATCTGGGCCCCACTGAAAAAGCCCCAGAAGCATCTACCAGGGATGACTTCCCTTACCCACTGCTCTTGAATTATTTGGGGATGCCACGGGGGCTTTCTGATGTAGGCATAGAAATGCCAGCATAAAAATGTTGACCAACCCTGGCTGGTGTGGCTCAGTGGATTGAGTGTCGGCCTGTGAACCAAAAGGTCACCGGTTCGATTCCCGCTCAGGGCACATGCCTGGGTTGCAGGCCAGGTCCAGTGGATGTATCTCTCCCACATCGATGTTTCTCTCCCTCTCTTTCTCCCTCCCTTCCCCTCTTTCTAAAAGTAAACAAATAAGATCTTTAAAAAAAAATAAGTGACCATTGTATGTGGGCTGAAGCTATGTGAAACACTCAAATCAGAAAAGAACATCCCTCACTCAAACATAAACATAAAATAGCTCATAAATGGAGTAAAAACACCTAAATATGTGCCCCACTTAGGAAACATCACGTGGATCTGTCATGAGGAATGTAGTTTGGAATCTCTAATTGGATCCCATTGCCTCTGCCTTCCCCATGGGTTTGGCACCTGGAGCTCTTTGCTCTGGGTATCACCTGCCCTCTTCATGGCTACTGCATCTGTCACTGAGACGTTGGCAGCTCTACGTGCCTTACTGTTCCTCTGCTTGGCACTTGGGGTTCAGAAGTGGCTTTGGAGTTTTTCCTCTCTGGGTGTGGTTTCTTGGCACTCACCGTGGAAAGTCTGGAGGCTGTTCTGTCTGTGCAACCCAGGATGGTTACTGCAGCAGCTTGCTGAGTTGACGTCAGCATGCTAGGCACAGAAGGGCATATCCCACCTGGGGTACTCCTTAATGTTCTACCAAACATTGCTGGGTCTCCACCTTCATGGAAGGGAGTCATGTGACTATTTGGACCAATACCAGTGAGCCCAAGCAATTCATTGTCAGTGCAAGATCCTCTAAGGTCTTTCTCTGTGCCACGGAGTACATTCAAATAGGTGACTCCTCTTCCAGCCTGGCTCCTTGAATGAGGAGCACAGCCCCCAGCTGACCCAAGATACTAATATTAATTACAGTAAGAAATAAACCTTTGTGGGTTTGGCCCTTAAGATTTAGGGGTTGTTTGTCGCTTCAGCGTAACTGATTCCATCCTGACTGATACACTGCCCATCTCACACAGAATAGAATATTCTCTAGATAGGTAGTCTACCCACTTCCCTATAAAACCTTTACCTTCCTCATCATGAGAGGCCTGCAGGAATATAGGAAAGGGAAGTAGAGGCAAGAATGTTTCTCCAATGTCCTGCAGAGAGTTTTTTCTCCTTAGTCACAAAGATGAGTGAACGTTCAGCCAAATTTAAAAGGCATGAGTAGGGAAGCTCAGAGTGTTGTTCTCTATGGTCTCCCTTTCCTATGAAATAGGAAGCAACATCATGATGAGAGCAAGTGGGACTAACAACTAGAGAGCCACCATGTTAGGAGCAGATGGCATGAGCACTGAGACGGGATCCTGACCACCCTGCTGAGATTGTGACAGAGTAGCTACACAGTTTCATTCAGCAGCCCAAGGACAGCAGCAGAGACGGCAACTCGCTGGATTCATTGGCAGTTAGGGACTGACTGGTGAGGGGTGGGCCAGAAAGTCAAGGAGCAGGAAGTGGTTAAGGTGTCCTTGAGGGACACCTGATTTAACTGGCTGATGGGCGGGAAGGAGGCGGAGCTCACAGCATCCCTGTCAAATAGATTCTACTATGATCCCCATTATACAGAGAAGAAAACCAAGGCTCAGAGAGGTGGTATCTCTTGCCCATGCTCAGACAGCTAAGGTCAGAGCCAGAACTAATCCAAGTCCACCTGGCACAAAAACTTAGCCACTGCATGGTACACTTTCAGCCAGAAAGTATTTCACTCTCTCTAGCCGTTCATCGGGCTGAAATAAATATATATATGTAATTAAAGGTAGAACCACCTTTATACCTTCATATACCATTCCAGGCTGTAAACTTCTGAAGAGCAGGAATCTGTACCTAATAATAATAACCCCATTTTACAGATGAGGCAGCATCTCAGTCTGAGCTGAAATTCTGCTCCCAATATTAATTAGTATTATAATAACTATAGTGCAATATGACTTGTTTCCTCTATAATCTCATTTATTTTTTTCCATTTGAAACATTCTCGGAAGGGATCTGTCTGCAGGTTTCATCAGATGCCACAGGAGGAGCCCACAGCAGAAGTACAACCAAGGTTAGACACACCTGTGGAGGCAGGTGCCAGGGCTCCAGAGGCAGGATCCTGTCCCCCATCTATGCCACAGAACCCAGAGTTCCAGGCTGGTACGGGGTGAGGGAACCTATCCCACCTTCATGCTGGGTGGGAGTGAATAATTGCTATTTTAGCCCATCTACACAACATAAATACATAAATATGAATATTTTGATTTCAGCAGTGTGGGTTTGTCTCATTCATCGTAATACACAAGGCACTTGTTTCCCCAGTAAAAAAAAAAAAAACAATTCTCAGGCCCCAGTAGGCTAAGTAGAAAAACATCAGTGGTGGATCACAAATCGGGGTGACAGGAGGGTTTACAGCGGTCACGTCTGGATGATGCTGGTTGGCCCCCTCCCCAGACTCTACATCCCTGAGCACTGACTGGCTGACCATCCCCCAACTAAACTTGCTTTCTTAGCATCTGCACATTGGCTCAGTCCAGGCAGTAGTCACATAATACCCCCTACTGTATATGTTAAAATTTTGTAAATACCAGGCATCCAAAAAGATACAGCAATCACAAACCAGGCAGAGCTCTCTGGATTTCAGACAACCTGGGCAACTGTAGGACTGAGGGACACGGTAGCCAGGGCCAGTGCTCCCTGCTCAGACCAGACAGTTGGTCTCCTTGCCAGGGGCCAGAGCCACGAGCTGAGCCTCAGGGCAGTGCCAGTCTTGGCAGTGCCCCAGTGGGCTGTACGACCTTCTGTAAGTTTTGACTCGCTGAGCCTTGGCTATCTTATGCTCCAAATGTGGGGCTACACCAGATCCAAGTCCAGTCCATAAACATCCACAAAGCACCCACTGTGTGCTGGCACCATGAGGAATGCAGAGGGGCCTGGCCTCGAAGCAGTTAGCTGTTACACACAACAGAAAGAAGTGAGAGTTGAGCTGGAAGCGCCACGGTGTGCTCTGCAGCCGCAAAAGAAGGAGTCAGCGATCCTGCATGGGGCTGTGCAGCCAGGTTTCAAAGAGGAAGAGGCTGTTTTTGAACTGGGCCTCAAAGGGTGAGTAGGAGTTCTGTGGGCGGGTTCGAAAGACAAGCACCTGTAAGTGCAGAGAGCCGGAAGGGCAAGCGCCCCACAGAGTCCAGCCTGGTCTCTCCCCTCCGCTGCTTTGAAGTCCGAAGGAAGAGTTCTGAGAACCTGTATTTTTAACAAGCCCCATAAGGGAGTCCAGCATGCCGGCAGTAGCTGCTTTGTGTCGAGGAAAGAAATGAATGCGTGTACCAAAATGAACCCCACCTCACGCAAGTCCCTTTCTCTCTCAAGATGTCTACCCGTTTTTAAAGTGCGGGATCAGCCTGGTGGTTTTCTAACTGTGTTCCAGAGAAGCACAGAATTTCCCTGGATCCCCCAGACTCTTCTTACAGAGGAGAAGGAGAGGTCAAGAGAACAAGTCCCTGAGCCCTCACCCACCCTTCTTTAGATCTTTCCTTTTATCTGCTTGTTATTATACCCTGTGCTTTCATCTGACATTTTGTCTGTAGTAAAGTTTCCCTGGCTACAAAGAACTTTTAAAACCACTGACTTGGATGACCCCTAAGAATCCCTAAGGAGAAATTTTTTAATTCCTTGAAGGCAGGAACCTATTTTTGTTGAGGATTTCTCTAACAAGTATGAACAGAGCATGAGGCTGTTTACCAGAGGCAAATTATTTTATTATCATAATTTAAAATATTTTGCTGCGGTCCAGAAATCAATGAGTAGAGGGTAGAAAATGTGGCATAGCAATGCAATGGAATATGATGCAACCTTTAAAAAACAAGATGGTTAGTAAATGGAAAATTAAGTAGGAAAGTCATACAAAACTACACAGATTTTGATCTCGAGTATGAATGTTCCACATCAAAGCTACTGGACAAGATGGCGGTTCCTCGGAAAACTAGACATAGAATTAACATATGACCTAGCAGTCCTACCTCTGGGTATATATCCAAAAGAACTCAAAGCAGAGACTCGAAGAGGTATTTGTACACCAATGTCCAACCTGCATTATTCATAATAGCCAAAAAGGTGGGAAACAACACAAATGCCCCCCGATGAATAATGGATAAAGAAAATGTGCTACGTACACACACACACAGTGGAATATTATTCAGCCTTAAAAAGGAAGGAAATTCTGACAAACACTTTAACATGGAGGAACCTTAAAGACTCTACTTCAATGAGTTACCCGGAGTAAACAAATTCAGAGACGGAAGAGTCTTGTAATGGTAAATTTTATGTTTTGTATCCTTGACCACAATAAACTGGACTCTTGGTAATAGCGGTGAATTCTGTGCAATGAGATTGTGGCCGGGTGATCATTTTATCCTTTCTACTTCTCTGCTTTTCCCACATGTTCTACAGTGAGAATTGTATTACTTCTAAAACCAAACACAAAACTATTTAATGAAATAAATCTGGTGGTTCTCTGACATGTTCCAAAAATGCATTGTTGTACTTTCTGTACTTAATTAATAAAAGGAGCCAAGTTCAAGGATGCCAACAAAAGTATGGCCCAAACTGCTCAGTCAAAATAAATGACAGGCAGAGTGGTCCTCCTTTCTAAGATGAGTTGTTCCCGTTTATAATTAAATAAATTTCAAATAAAAACAGAACCAAACTAAACTCTTCAATAAGCCTCTCAAGAAGCTGCCTGGCTTGAAAAAGCTCGAACACAAACAGAAGAGAGAAAACTACCAAAAGATTGGGAAGAGCCAATTTTTTTTAGGTGATTAACTCACTGCAGCCGGGAAAGTGACTTTGTCAGTGAATTTCTATCCTCCAGTTTTTGGAAAATGCTCTTGTGTAGAGTGATTTCAGAATCCAGAAGGGGCCCGCCATTTGTATTCACTGCAAATCCATTTCATCCAACACACCCCACCCCAGATAAATGTGGAGCAAATATTTAAAGAACATTGGTTTTGCAGGGCAGCCAGTGTGTCTGCCTGTCAGGGTACCTGCCCTCTGTCATCAGCCGCAAAGCTCCACCTTTCCGGGCTCCTGGGCCCTCTGCTCAGGGCTAGCTCAAGGGCAGATAGACCGGAAGGTAGCCTGCTGGGTAAGAATGCTGTGGCTACACCCAAGTGTGGCCCCTCGTTGCCTATGTGACCTCAGGCAGTGTCCTTTGGAGCTTCAGTGCCCTTGCCGAACCAATGGGAAGAAGGGTGTGCAGAGCTGTCCTTGCAGGGTTGTTGTGAGGATGAAATGATGCTGCCTGAGTAAAAGCGTCTGCTGAGAAGTGGGATGCACAGGAGGTGTGCAGAAACTTCCTTCTTTATTTCCTAGAAGTTCACTGTCCAAGATTCCTATGTCTTGGTGGGGCGCAGGAGGGCACTGGCGTGTACCAAGTGTAGTTAGCACTGAGTGACCGAATGCAGGATTAGGGTGTAACGGGTGGAGAGAGGATCCATCAGACCTGGGGCTGAGGGACAGCCCTGGAGGGGGCGTGGGAGGGGGCTCAACAGCCCCATTGCTGGGCTCTGGCTCCCGCACTGACTGGCAGGCACGGGGCCCTTGCAAAGGCAATCTGGGTGAGACCCAAGAGCAGGAAGGTGGGCTCAGAGGGGTTAAGTGTTACATTCAAGGTCAACAGGAAACATCCAGTTTTAGGGTTTTCTATACTCCCATGGTGTGGGCTAGGGAGATCTCCCAGCAATGCCAGCTCTGCCACTAACTCCTTTATTTCGTTAGTTCTTTACCTCTTGCCTCTTTCCTTTAAAAACAATAGGTTTCCAATCTCATCTACAAAATGAGGCTCTTCCTGCCTCGGGACCTTTGCTCGTGTTCGGCCCTCTTCCTGGGGCACCTTTCCCCAACCTCCTCACAGCCACTCACCCTCCACCTTGTCCTTTCGGTTTCAGCCACAGTCACTTCCTAAGGAAGTCACCCCATATTCTAATTCTTCTGGGTAACAATCCCTACTCTTGTTCTTTAGGGCTCTGTTATCTGGACACACACATGTAATCATTTGAGTCACAGAATCCATGGTATTTGTAGTATATTGATTCAATAAACGTTGATTCAAAGGCCAGCTCTGTGGTCTTAAGAAAGTACCCTCCCCTCCCATTCACCACCACACCATTCTCTAAGGATCCCATCTCTGAAACATGGGAGGTACGTTGGGGCATCTGTTAGATTTCTGCTGCCTCAAACAGTCTATGAGTCTATCATCTCAAAAATAAAATAAAAATTAACTAACAAAACAAACCAAAACTAAAACCATTGTGATTCTGGCATGCTTGTGAGCTAAGACAGGTTCTTACATCCTCTGGGCCTCAGTTTCCCTATCTACAAAACAAAACCCTTAGAGACAATCTTTTAGGTTCTTTCCACCTCTAACAATTGTAATTCCCCTTGCCCTTCACCTCGAGCTCGGCCTCAGTCCAGGCACACAAAGAAGAAATGGGGCATCCAGGAGCATACTAGCAGCAACTTTCTCTGCAGCATGGGTGGCTGATGGGGGAAGAGTTTCTGAACTTTGCAGCTAAAGCCAGGACTCCATGCCCAAGACCTTTCTCAAACGGTGTTGGGGGAGGAGACTGTTGGTATCTCCTGAGCCTCACAGGCCATTGCTACCCCGGTGTGTTCCCAGAAGGCCCCACAGAACAGATTCAGCAGGTAAACAGTCTTGGGGGTGGTACCTTGTCACTTTACTCTGATGCTTAACTGCAGGTGGTAAAACCCCAAGAGAGAGCCGAAGGTGGGGCACGGGGCTTCTGGGTGACCTTATGAAGCTTAAGAAGTTGGGAGTGTGCCAGCCCCTGCTCACTCTGATGTTTCTCTCTGAAGGCAGTACGGGGCTGTGATGAAGGGCACCGTCTCCTCGCCCATGTCTGAGTCCCAAATCTTTCGCTTACCATGTGGCCTGGGAAATTTCTCATTCTGTGCCTCAGTATCCTCATTTGTAACACTGGGGTTTCGGATGATGAAAAGGCAGGGCCCCTGTAAAGCTCCCGGAATAGTGTCTGGAGTTCAGTGAATGCCCAGGAAGCATGAGCTGCTTTGTTTTACAATTACTCTTGGTTCTGCAGAGCATGCCCAGGCCTCATCCCTCTGGGAAAGCAAACCTGAATCTCAGTTTGAGCCAAGCATGGCGGGAAAGGGAAACTGGAAGGAAGGCAGAAAATCCTGATCCTCCCCCAAAGCAAATGGGTTTGGGGTCAGCTGCTGCCCCAGGCTGCTGGGCCCCAAAGCCTCTGGCTGCACTCAGACCCAGGACTGCAGGGACGGTACCAGCCCATCGATGCCCAGCTTGCCCTGCAGGGGACACCCTTTCAGAGAAGAAGATGCGGGCCCAGGTTTCTTTATTTCTGTGGCTACTACCTCTGCCCTGAACCTCATGGGTAAAGAGGAGGCTGGACTTAGTCATCTCAGACCCAACAGATGATTCTGTCTGAAGGGACTGTTGGCCTCTCACCTCTGGGCACCTGGAGGTGTGGGCAGCACCTCCTCCCTTGGTCCTCAGCGGGAGGCTCTGGATCCCTGCCCAGACTGCGAAGGCAGGGGACTTCCGGCACTTGCTTCCGCGGGGCCAGCCCCTGTGAGAATGAAAGGAGCCGTGAAGATGTCCCCAGGGCCACGCCGCTCTGCAGGTGCCAGACAGATGCTTCTGTCCCTCCATGAGGAGGCACAGGAATTGATAGGAATTCCTTTTTATTGTATTTTACCAAAGTATCAGTCCACAGAGGATTAGAAATAAAGGAAGGAGGGAAAGGAGGGTGTCTTCTACCACAAAGACACATTGTTCTGCCCTCTGGGGCCACCCCATTTGGCTCCCATGAGCTCTATATCAAAGGTGGAGTTGTGGGTTCCTGCCTTGCTAGAATGACTCCTCCAGCAGGCAGAACTCCCTCTTTGACCCTCAAGCATATCACCCAGTGGCAAAAGCATTGGGCTTCGCAATACCTGCTGCCACAGAACAGGCAGGGAGGGCCTGCCTTTTGCTCGGGACAGCTCAGAAGGCTGGGCAGGGAAAAGGCGTGGCCATTCAGGGAAGCCATCTGCATTCAGTGTGAAAAGTTGTTCACAGAGGAAAAGAATAAAACCTAAGAACCAGTGCACTAGCTCCGACCCCCCAAGAGACTCAGGTGAGGATCTGTTTAGCCGTGCTGTGTGGGCCTTTATCAGGCATAGAGACTTCTTATAGCTGAAGGGAACGTTGGAGGTCTCTGCTCAAACCCTTTTCTTTTACAGATGAAGAGAAAAGCTCAAAGCGAGTGCACCTTAGATCACAGACAGGTTTGAACCCTTGAAGGCTCCCAGCTCTACCTCCATTCATTCTGTTAACCCATGGTTACTGAGGGCCTACTGTGTGTATGAGTGTTCTAAGCACCAGAATTCAGTGGTGAACCAAACATCACAGAGCACACAGCCTAGTTGGTAAATAAATAGAATTAAAATTTAACAAATAATTAAATAAGAAAATAATTTTAGATGGTGAAAGGGGCTGTAAAGCAGATCGAAGACATCAATATGTCAGAGCGACTGAGGTGAGGGGGCGGAGTGCTGTGGTTTGGGGGTGGCCTGTTTGTGCTGGCATCTCTCTGGGGTCCCCAAGGACCTCCCAAGCCAGTAGCATGCTGGAGTTGGCTCATGCTGGCTTGCAAGAGCCAATTGTTAAATTTTCAAGAATTTGGCAAGCAAGTTGTTAAACAGAGCCATTATTAAAAATTAAATTATATCGAGTTACAGGGCCATTATTAAAAATTAAATTATATAAACTTACAACTAAATAAATTCTATTAAGAAAGGAAATGATCAAAACTCATCAGTTCCTAACTGTTTTATGAGATGGTAAACTCTTGAGGTTACAAAACTCTATTGTATTTAGACTGAGTGGAAAATAAACAGTATGCTCCCAGTTCCTCAAGTGGTGACTTGAGGCTGGTTACGTGGTGGAAATATTTATATTACAAAACGTGGCAGCTACCACCCATCAGGGCTTTCATTTTTTGAAGAGCTGGTCATGAAACGGGGAGCAGGCCCCACAGACTCCAGCTCTAATTCAGGCCTTCTGTGCTTATGGGGAAGTCTGTGCTCTTCTGGTGTAAGGGCGTGGTGGTGCAGCCCAGCTCTCTCGGGGGTGTGTGTGGGGACTGCGCCTCCCGTCACGTGGGTGTGAACTTTCCTCTTCCTTTTTTAAGGCTTCCACTGTTAGAGAGCAAGTCTGGACTCTCTAAACAGATCTCTGCCTCTTCCTGCAAAAGAACTCTCTTCAACACTATTTATCAAGGGTCTATAAGATAGTGTGATTCATTCACGTGTGTGTATATATATATATATATATATATATATATATATATATTTTAAGATCTTATTTTTATTTATTTTTAGAGAGGGAAAGGAAAAGAGAGAAGGAGAGAAACATTGATGTGTGAGAGAAACGTTGATTGGTTGCCTCTCGTGCGCCCCCAACTGAGGACCTGGCCCGCAACCCAGGCGTGTGCCCTGACTGGGAATCAAACTGGCAACCTTTCAGTTTGCAGGCGACGCTCAATCCACCGAGCCACACCAGCCAGGGCTCATGTACTTATTTTTGATAAATTAAATCCTATTGTGAGTATCCAGGAGTTAAAAATTTAAAGGGACCCTAAAGAGGATCTCTTTATAAATGTGTACAGTCACTTCTGAATTCCTCTAGATTGCCATGTGTTGGGTTTCCTTCCTGCAAGACATAACTATTCTGCTAGCAGCTGATTACTATTATTTCTCTCTGAAGTTCCTATTATTTCTACTGCTAATAATGATAACAGTGGTGCCACTTAATAGTACCACATGTCAGGAACTTGGTAGTTACATTATTTCTAAAATTCACACCAACCCATTTTACACATGAGAATATTGAGGTTCAGTGGTTCAATACTTGACTAAGACCAAGCCAGTCCCCAGAAGACTTTTCCCTCCTGCACTCAGCCCTGGGGCTCCTTACACCTGCAGGATTCTGTGGCACTACAGGCTCCCCCATCTCTGGTGGCTTTGGTGGACTTTGTGACCACTGAGCTTAGTGGCAGGAGCACCCTCCCACCACCAGAGCAGAGCAAACCAGATGTACGTGGAATGCAGGAGAGTGACCCAGGTTTGGCCAGTTAGCAGCTTTGCATCCTGAAGAGGTGGAACAATCATGGCTGTTGTGGCTCAACTGGGCATTGTCCCGTAAAGCAAAAGGTTGCCGGTTCGATTCCTGGTCAGGGCACATGCCTTGGTTGTGGGTTCAGTCCCCCATTGGGGTGCATTCAAGAGGCAACTGATCGATGTTCCTCTCCCTCTCTGTCTCTCCCTTCCCCACTCGCTAAAAATAAAATAAATAAAAAATTTTTAAAGTGGCATGAAGATGAGGACACCCAAACTAGGATGGAATTAAAAACATTAACTGTATTAACTCATCACAACACCTGGCCGCTCTCTCTGAAGCCTCTTCTAACAGTGACTTTTCACTCTCTCAGGCTGACTTCTGTCTGAACAGCAACAAGTAGGGTCCGTCTCCTGGGCTAGGCATGTATCTGTGCCCCCATGACTTCTCTGAAGCTGCCCCCACCTTCAAAACCACGCTCCCTCCCCCTGCACCCCACCCAAGTCCCTAAGCCACATTATGTCTGGAGTCAGAACGGGCTCTCCTGCCTCAGTTCTGCCCCTTCATTTTTTTGTTGTTGTTGTTAATTTATTCACTTTTAGAGAGAAGGGAAGGGAGAGAAACATGAATGCATGGCTGCCTTTCTCACATTCCCAACTGGGGACCTGGTCGGCAACCCAGGCCTGTGCCCTGACTGGGAATCGAACTGGCGACCCTTTGCTTCGCAGGCTGGCGTTCAATCCACTGAGCCGCACCAGCCAGGGCTGCCGCTTCATTCTTGAAAGACTTTGACCAAAACAGTAAAACTCTAAGCCTTGGTTTCCCCATAGGTAAAATAATTCCCAATTTGCAGATCTTACGGGGTTTTTGTGAAACTCAAGCAAGACAGCTCTATGACCTCACTTTTCAGACTGTTGACTTGTGTAGAGAACTCTAATAATAATTTTATCATTATTTTTCTGTTTCCCCCAAGTTCTTGCTGTCAACGCACAGCCACCAGCTGATATCTCCCGGGACCTGTTCACCCTACCCAACCTCATGACACCAGGCAACCCTCCTGACTACATCCGCCCAAAAGCCTTCCTCCCACTTCCCAGATGGGTTTTCTCTGGGTTCTCCTCCTCCATCTCAGATCCCTCTCTCTCCAGTGAGGACCTGACTCAAATGGCAACTTTATGGTTCTCCTTGTCGTTCACATCTGCCAAGGTCACATGGCTTCAGAGAAGAACCACAGGAAGCACGCGCAAACCACCCAACTCCCTTCTGAATGCCTGCACGGGGCTTCCTGGGTGCTCAGAAATGTGAGCACTAAGCCTCTGATTGGCACCCTGCTGCCATCAACACCTCTCCTTTATAAGGTGCTATTTGGTGATCAAGATCGTGTAATGACGCCAGGAGCTCCAGTCTGGGCAGGTCGCACAGCTGGGTCTGGATAGCATGCGGCTGAGTTCTGTGGCCTCCGCTGTGGGATTAGACAAACTGAACAGATCAGCTCTTGGGCTGGAGATTTAGAGGACATATTTTTTACTTCCTCTTTTAAGAACTAAAGGGCTTAAATTTTTTTCCCTTATTTTAGGGGGGCTTTATTGAATTTATTGGGGTGACATTGGTTAATAAGATTATGTAGGCTTTAGGTGTATGAACTAGAATGCGTCATCTGTATATTATATTGTGTTTACCACCCCAAGTTTCCTTCCATCACCATTTATTCCCCCTTTACCCTCTTTACCTCCCCCGCTCCCCCTCCCCCTCTGGTCATCACCGTCCTGTGGTCTGTGTCTGAGTTTCCTCTCTTTCTTTGTTGCTTAATCCCTGCACCTTTTCCACGCAGTCCCACAACCCTGGGCTGCAGGACTTTTAGAAGTAACTCTGGCTTGGGTACACTAAAGGACGACCCCCGCGCTTTCAACCCATGGACCAAATCTACGCCACTCTGGCTTCCACGACTGCCCCACCCCGACTCCCTCTCTGGGGAGTGAAAGCCCCAGCCAGCAGACCTTTCAGCCAAGGCTACAGGTAAGGCGCCTTGCCCCCAGGTCTGACAGCCACTAAGGATGCAAACTCAGGCAGTGGCCCCGAGGGCCACACTTACCCTGCAGAGGGGGTCACGTAGAGTGCTGTGGTCCTGAGCAGTGTGCCCTCTGGCTCCAGCAGCTCACAGCGGAGGAGGGAAGAAGCGATGGCCCCAAACCCCAAAGAGAATATAACTGGGGCCAAGTGCTGGAGTGTGGTCCCAGGGCGGGGGGGGGTGGGGGGGGGGACCTAATTCATAGGAGGGAGGATGAGAGGCTGGTTTCCCAGAGATGATGATGAAGCTGGCTCTTGAAGGATGAATATGAATCAGCAGGTGGTTTGGGGAGGAGGGGAGGAAAGCATTCCAAGCAGAGGGAGCAGCTGGGGCAAAAAGCCCAGAGGCAGAAAACCAGGAGAGGGTTTCATGAATTACAGCAGTTCCTTGAGGTTGGAGCAGAAATTCTAAGGAGTGAGGTGAGGAGGTTGATGAGAAGTTTAGAGAACAGCTCATTCAGGACCTTAACCATCAGCTAAAGGAATATACGCTTTATCCGGAGGCTTAGAAAGACTGAAAAACCCAATCCGTTCGATGTACTAGACGGCCTAAGACTGGAGCGGGAATGGAGAGGGCAAGGAGCAAGAGCCCAGGTGAGGGAGCAGTGCACCTGAACTAAGCAGGGGTGGTGGAGACGGCAGTGAAAGAACTATCTGAAGAGTTGATAAAGAGGGTAGGATTAACTGAACTAGATCATAGATTTGATTACTTAGATGCAGGAGGGCAGGGTAAGCAGATGACTGCCAGAGAGGGGGACCATGTATGGCAAGATACCAAGACTTGAAAGAGCGTTGCCATGCTGGATTAAAGAACAATTGTACTAACTCCTAGGCTGTATGATGGGGATTGGTTTAGAGAGATAAGGGGGGACGTGTATCAGGGAGTTATTAACAAATCTATGCGGTCAAATGGGTTATTATTTCCAAGTATCATTCTTTGACAATAGGCATAGTATATACCTCTGCCCCACTGATTTTGAACTTGGTCAAATGACTGACTTTGACTAATGGAATGTGGGTAAAAATATGACAGTGTTCCAGTTCAGAGTGGAGGCTTTCAGAGGCATCACATCACCTCCTTCCTCCAACTCTCACCACGAAAATAACATGTACCAGAGAGAAGTAGCACCTTCAGTCTGGGTCTTGGGATGAGAAAAAAAATGGAGCAGAGGCACAGAAACCATGCAGCTGCAACTGCCCTAGAGCTGTCTTGCAATGTGAACAATGACTAAACCTTTGTGGTCATAAGTTAAGACTTGGGGGGTTGTTTGTTATGCAGCATAGCTGCACCAAGAACTAACTGATACAGTACACACTATATATATGTGAGATTAGGGAGCAGATGGTGAAGACCCTTACACATCATGATTAGGAATTATGCATATGGAACGTCAACAGAGAATTTTATAGTTGATGAACTTTCTCACTTTCATTTGCTCACATCTAGTCTCAGAGGTGGAGACATCCATCCTTCTTTCAGAGCCAATGCTCCCCAGTTCCTCCTGCTCCTCTAACACCTGGCTCTATGGGCCATCCCTTCCCTCTCCTGCACTGGATCCTTCTCCTGAGCCCATATTTCACTTGTTTTTTCCATCCTAAAATGATTTCCTTCTTCCCATCTTCTTACAGCTCTATATAGCTCAGTCTTCCTACTGGCCTTCTCAAACTTTTGGGAAGAGTTGAATGTACTCACCATCTCCACTTTTCTCTCTTTCACCTATCAGCAATCTAGCTAGCCTGCCCCACATTCCAGCACAACTGCTTTCAGAATATTTTTCAGTAATCTCCAAATTGCCTAGTGCCCTTTCCATCCCTTATCTTCCTAGACTGCTCCACACCGTTTAGCATGGAACTAAATTCATTATCGCCCAACCCCAAACATTCCTCTTTACGTATCCTCTCAGCTGGTGGAACCATTATTCATCCAGGGACCCATGGCAGAAATCCAGCACAAGATAATGAATTCTGTTCCAGATTTGCAGAGTTTGTGGTGCCTTTGAGACATTCAAAGAGAGATGCCCAAATAGCAGTTAAACATATGAGTTGGGGGCCCCAAAACAGAGACCTGAACTGGAGATAAAGGTGATTGTTAGAGAGGTAGCATTTAAAGCTATGAGTCTGGATGAACTTGCCTAGTTTACAGAGTACAAATACCAGTCTTCAAATCCCAGGTGATTCACAGAGAGCTCTCCTGAGTTAGAAATTCCTGTTCCTAAGGTCACAGTTCCAACCATCATTTGATTCCTTCCCTCCTGAGTCGCGGCTCCTAGTGGCCTCCACACCATCATCTTATTTCATATTCTGCACCCTGCTCGGGTTGTCTTCACCAACAACTTCTAAAATTCCATCATAAAACAAAAGGTATAAGATACCGCTGCCCAGTCACTGTAACAGCTAAAATCAAAAAGACTGACAACACCAGTTCTTGTCACGGATATGGGATAATCACAAGCCTAACACATTGCTATGGCATGTAAAATAGTATACCCTGCAACCCAACAACTTTATCCTAGGGGAAAACAAATGTCAACAAAAGAATTCTAGATGGAGAGCAATGACAGCTAGGTGGGCGGGGGGGGGGGATGTTAGAGGGTGGAGGGACTGAGCAAAAAGGAAAAAGGACTCATGGGCATGGACCACAGTGTGGTGATTGCTGGGGGGAGAGGGGTATGAGGGTACTAAATGGTAATGGAAAAAATATAATAAAGAGTAAAATTAAAAAAGAATTTTATAAGAAATAACAGCCAAAACTGAGAGTAACTCAAATGTCCATTAATAAGAGAGTAAATAAGCAAATTATGGTACATCCATACAATGGAACAGTACTCAGCAATACAAAGGAACCTACTACTCATAGATGCGGCAACACAGATGAATTTGAAAGACACTATGGCCTGTGAAATGAGCCAGATGTGAAAGAGACATACACTATGATGGCATTTATGTGAAGTCCAAGAGCAAGTAGGATTAATCAATGGTGAGAAAATCAGCAAGTGGTTACCTGCAAGGGCAGAAGGAAAATTAACTGGAAACAGAACCTTTCTAGGATGATGCAATATTTTATATCTTATTTGGGGTGGTGGTTACACAGGTGTAAAACAACTGTTAAAACTGTTAAAATACTTAAGATTTGTGGATTTTATTTTATATCAATTATACTTTGAAATTTTGAAAAATACTTTCAAAGTATCTGGAAAATAAACACTAAAATGAAAATACAAGGCAGAAGACATTCATTTCAAATAAAGTTATATTTATGCTATGAATTCACCTAAATGAGTACCCGGTCTTCCCACCTAATGCTGTCCCCCCCTTTTGGCCATTCTCCCTGCCTTGGTTCTGATCTTGATGACATCTGTCCATTAGCCATTTTCTAGCCATCATGAGAAATGATTCAATGGAAAGAGCACGTACCCTAGAACGAGCACGTACCTTAGAACCAGACAGAGCTTCATTCAAACCCAGCTACAATTTAAGAGCCAATGAACGAACCTTCACTTCCTCAACTGTGAAATTCGTTCATGATTACCTACCCTACCCTGTGGGGCTGGGCTAAGACATGGCAGTGTGCTGACTAGCTCCTGGGGAACCTAATTCTTTTTCTTTTCTTTTTTAAAAGATTTTATTTATTTATTTTTAGAACGAGGGGAAGGGAGGGAGAAAGACAGGGAGAGAAACATAAATGTGTGGTTGACTCTTGCACACCCCCAACAGGGGACCCGGCCCAAAACCCAGACATGTGCCCTGACTGGGAATCAAACCCACAACCCCTTGGTCTTCAGGCCAGCGCTCAATCCACTGAGCCACTCCAGCCAGGGCTAGAACCTAATCCTTTATGACCGCAGCCTGTGAAACCAACTCACATGAGAAGATCCCCTAAAGTCCTGGAAAAGCTCAGAGGATGAGACTCACTGGCTTCTCCCAGAAGGGTAAGGAGGCCGGGACCCTGGGGTTCTGGAGTTAGGGTCTATGGGAACTGAGGCTAAGAGCTGTAGAAATGACAGCTTGGAGCCACAGTGGTCAGGGAAAGGTACCCCTGGCCCTACAAATTAGGGCATTGGAGGATCTTGCCCAAATCACTTTGCACACCTCTTGACTCAGCTTCTTCAGGCTAGATCTGAAAAATTTGATATCAAACATGGCATTCCCCTGGCCGGTGTGGCTCGGTTGGTTGGGCATGGTCCAGCAGACCAAAAGTTTGAGAGTCCCATTCTGGTCAGGGCATGTACCTGGGTGGCGGGTTCGGTCCCCAATTGGGGTGCATGCAAGAGGCACTTCCAACAGATCTATGTTTCTCTCACACATTGATGTTTCTCTTCCTCTCTCCCTCCCTTTCCCTCTCTCTGGAATCAATAAAAGAAAAAAAAACAAAAAACTTAAAAAAACAACCACCACCACCACCTCTGGGGGTTCGCAGCATATAGAAGAGATAAAGGCAGAACTGAACTGGTTGTGTCTGAAAAAAAGGTCAGAGAGGCCCTGCCCCCTAGGCACCCCTCCTCCACCGTGTTGGCCCTTAAGCCAACATCCTAGGGGCACAGTTTGAAATCTCCTGGCCCTGGTAAACCCTAGGGACTCTTTCCCTGTTTCCACCCTGCCTTACTCAGTCACCGACACCTGTTACTTGTAACAATAACTGGGACCTGCACCTGCCCCCCATCTGGTAGGGGAGGAACCTAAACCCAGAGATAACTCCAAACAAGGGCTTAGTGTAGCCGAAGCAGCACAGAGGTGCAGAAGAATAACAATATCCTCGCCCCCATGCCCCCCCCCCCACACACACACAGGAGCCCCTCCACACTGGGCACGTCCTTCCGCAGAGCAGTATTTCTCTCCCGGAGTTGTGGAAACTCGGGCTGGGTCTGGGAAAGCGTCTCCCAGCCAGGAGACGGCAAGGCCAGGGTTCCTTCCCGCATCTCCTGCCTCCCGAGACACGCCTATGTCCAGGTGAATGAATGAGGCAACAAGGCCTGCTCCGGAGCCGGAAGGAGGGCAGAAGACTAGCGAAGCCACAACAGCAGCCGCCTGGGTCTGGGTTCCTCCTGCTGGGAGGAGCGCCTCTGCGCCGCCCTCCGCCGCTCCCCGCCGGCCAGCGGCAAAGTGGGGGAATCTCTAGTCGCTCTGCTTTCCCCACGCCTGACATTTTTCCCCACTGTTTCTTGGACGCCTTTCAAGAGTTTGTCATCATTCCGTTTAGCTGTTTCTCTGCCGTTTTCAAACGCGGGGTGGTGTCCCTTTCGGGTTGAGAACGCGATTCTTTGCAGAGTTTTGAAGGCACCCTTTCACCTCGCATCACCCCAGTGAAGCAGGCCTTTTGCTGCAAAAGTTACAAAATCTGAAACTTTCCGCGTGCCCGGGTTTTGGCTCGGTGCTGGGCTCTGCGAGCTCTCTCGCCTCTTCCCCTTCGCCCCTGCGCTCGAAGAGTCCATGCGCCCCTCGCTCACTACGCCCAGACTCCCCTTCCCAGAGGCAGCCTCTTCCCATCCTGTCCTGGGCGACAGCGATGCCTCCTTCCTGCCCCAGAGACGCGGACAGGCTGACTGCTCACCGCTTTTGAGACTTCCTCGGTGGTCCTACCCCTGCGCCCTGAGCCTCCTCCTCCCTGCCGCCCGCTCGCCGCGGACCAGGTGCGGAGGCCTCGGCCCGCAGCCCCTCAGGCCCCAGTCTGGAAGGCTGGGCAGAGGCAGCGACAGGGACCGGATAGGGACAGTGATGGGGTCCGATTTGGAAGGCAACGACGAGAACAAAAGCAGGGACATAGGGCACCAACCGGGCAGGGCCGGGGCGGTAGCCCTTCTCCCCTCCCCACTTCTCCCGCGCCCCAGCCCACAGCCCCCGGGTCTGGCCCTGCTCGCGGCCTCGGGGGGCTCGGGCGGCGCCCCGTGGGACCCACCTGATCTTCAGAAGCTGGGTGCGCTCGGGAATGGACCGCACCTCGGCTCCCGGTCTCGGCAGCGCCCTCGGCTGTCCGGACAGCGGCCACGCCGCCTCCGCCCGAGGCGGGCCGAGTGTGCCGCCTGCGCTCCGGCCGGGCGCCGGGCGCTCCTCCCAGGCAGCGGGCAGCCGGCAGCGCGCAGCGGGCAGGGGCGCAAAGCAGCAGCGACTCCTCTGCGGCTAGCGCTCTGCGGCGGGCGGTGCACTCCAGGCTAGGCGCCGCCCGCGGCTATTTATGCAAAACGGGTTCCGCCCAGGACACAGCGGAGAGGCTGGCTGCGCCCGGGCTGGGGGACCGGTGCGTGCGGGTCTGGTGGCCGGGAGGCTGAGAGGGTGTTTGTTTCATTTCACTCAGGCAGAAAAAAGCCTGAAACCAGCAAGAAAAGAAAAAAGAAAATCCCTGGTGACGTGGCTGGCTGGGCCTCTGCCACCTCGGGCCTGCACGTGGTGGGGTGGGGGTGGGGGTGGGGGACCCGGAGTCAGAGGGGGTGGGGTCTGTCACCCTGCTCTGTAAGGAGTGGCCTCGGCGCCCTGGCGCACAGCCACGGTGGGGAAGCGGAGGGCCTGGGAGGTCCAGGCCACCATTGTTTCCTGGGGAAGGGAGAGCGCAGATGGAGGCAGCGACAGGCCGGCGGGCTCTAGCCATTCTAGCCCCAGCGCCCCAGTCCGAGTTCCGGAAGTGAGGGGGTTTTCCTCGGGCACCTAGTGCGAGTCCTGTCGGTGTTTATTCACAGACATAGTGATCTTTGCGCCCAGAGTTTCTCGCATTGGGCTCTCCACACCCTCTGGGGGGCTCTACTGGAATTGTTTAGAAGCCCCCCCACCCCACCCCGTCCCGCGGTTAGCTGAGTTGGTTGGAGCATCTTTGTGCTGTGCCAAGTGAAAGGGTCAAGTCAGAGCCATTCGCAATGGTGGCACCATTTGCTGAGCAGGCCTAGGACCTTGTGAAACATGACTGCTGTTTTACTCGTCTGAGCTTATGTCCCAGGACTGGAAATTACTGGAAAGCAACAACAAAACGGTACTAACTGCTCCCTACAGCCACAGGCAGCAGATAACATTGGAAGAGATGCAGCCTCAGGTTACAAGGCCCAGGGGCCACGCAACAGCAGCACCTCCCCCCCCCCCCTTTAGTCCAATTATAACCCAATGAACGCTCCAATCCCCTTCCCCTCAATGCTGGCGCCTGTCTCCACACCACACCCCTCTCCTTTCTTTAAGAGTGAATGAAAACTTCATTTTTCTACACTTTCTTCTCTTTGTGAATTCTTGCACCCCCTTTGCCACGACCACCCTAACACCAAGACTGCAAGTTATATCCCTGGGCAGGGCACATATAAGAGTCAACCAAGGAATGCATAAATAAGTGGAACAACAAATCGATGTGTCCTCCCTTCCTCTCTCTCTCTCTAAAAGTAATAAATAAGTGATTCCTTTAAATTGTTTAGGAGGGAACCAAAGTGAGTTAATGTAGGCTCACCTGGTTTGTGTGGACACACTAAATTTGACAAGCTCGGTGCTGGCCTACACGGTGGCTTCACAAACTCACAGACCTAAAGTAACCACATAGGATGGTCTAAAATAAAAACTTTCTAACTAAGAGCAGTTCATGGCGGATAGTCATGCCCTAGGCAGGTATTTTTTCCTAACAAAGGTCAATCTTTACCTGAACGGAGTCTGTCATCTTTTTTGCATCTCGGATAACATACCTGAAAACAGTAACTTTTAGAGTATCAAATTTCCTCCCTTTTTTTTTTTTTTTTGGACCTCTCAAGAACAACCAGAGACCACAACCCCCCCCCCACTGTCATTATCATGCTAATTGTTAACTGTTGACTATCCTTTACCCACCTATGTAAAAGAAGTGTCTCCTTATACTTTTTATCCAATCCCAGAGAGTCCTCTCGCTTTGTTTTCTCCCACCTCCCTAATTTGTCACCAGCGAATTTCATGTAATCCCCTTACACATCGTCCTTTGATTGCAATGTATAAAATTAGCTGCAAAACGCCATTCTCTGGAGTGTTTTCTCAATCTGTTGAGATTTTGCTTCCCAGCAATTGCCCTCAGTTTGGCTCAAATAAACGCATAATTCTTAACAGGTTTGGACGTTTTTTACATTAATGCTTGTAAGGACAACAGTCATCTCAGTCCTGACATTGGGCTCAGGACCCTCTATTTTACCAGTGGAAACTCAAAACTTCCCTTTGCCAAGATCATTTCCATTGAACATCAATTTCAGAGACTAGGAGATTAGCTTCTTAAATATTTTAGTGCATTGGAAATGTGATTTGATACCATGAAAAGTGACAGAGCACGGGCCTGATGAGTAACTTTAATTGTTTCATGCTAACAAGAAAAGTGAAGGTCTGATCTGATATTTGAAGTATGCATGAGGCTTGGGAGAATGAAGTTTCCCGATGGGTCCAGTGGAGTAAAGTGGTGGGAGAATTGAATTATCAGGCCCACATAGCGCCTCAGGAATGAGGAACTCCATAGCAATGAGCACAATGGGTCCTTTGCTAGAGAATAAATTGTGCCTTTATTGTCTTTGGTGAAAACACTTGTAGTAGTTCATTGGTAGTGAGTATTGCAGTAAATATACACTGAGCAACGTCATAGTAAGTGCAGTGTTTCCCACTTTTCATTATCGAATTTGAGATGCATTGTTGAAATTGTTCAGCACATCAAACTGAATTATAAATGAGGTTTTTGTTTTTTAAGAAAACAATGACAATAACTCTGATGGTGGCTCAAGTGATGTCACTCCTCATATCCAAGTCAAGTATAATGATGCCAGAAACATAAAACATGTACAAACATTACTCTACACCCATTAAACCTGATGTTAGGGTCTTGATTTCAGCAACACAGGATCAGTCACGTTAATTTGATGTTGTTAATTTGGATTTTATATTTGGGTTTTATTGATTTTGTGGTTATGTTTGTATTAGAAGATTTGTTTTGGTTTTATGGTTGGTCTATAGAACTATGAGTGTGAAGATTTCACGCTTAATTTTAGGCTTATACCTATTTCGGTGACACTAAAATAAAAATAATTTAAGTCAACATTGCACCTGGACTTTTTTGTTTTGTTTTGTTTTGTTTTGAGAGGAGCCGTGTAGTTTTCAAAATATAACTAGCAATTCTATTGACTGACATGAACTAGGAAATACCTTAAAGATTATAAATACATTGGGTTTGGTGTTAGGAGTCAAAGGTTTAATACCTTAGGTAGTTACTCTTCTCTTCTGAGACTCGTTGGTCTCTAATGCAAAACGGGAATAAGGTGACTAGTTTGTGGGAAAAGTAAAATCCAAATGAGATAACTGATGGTGAAGAGACTTCGGAGCCTGCACAGCATGAGTCTGAATGTTCGTGGAGGGGAAGGGCAGGTCAGGAAGCACAGGTAGCTCTGACCACTGGGCAGGCTTTGCTCCAAGTGCTCCACACATACCTGAGCTGAACTTAATTCTCAGCGCACCCTAACCTCATCCCTACTCTCTAGGAAAGAAAGCCGGGGCACGCCAGGTAAGTAACTCGGTGTACCGGCTCACTGGGTATGGTCAAAGTGCTCCTGGGCCAGAAGACCTTCCTCCCTGTACCTCCTTCATTCTGTTAACAAATATTTACTGGGATCCTGCTATCTGTCAACCCTGTTCTTCAAGCTGAGGACATAGAGACAGTGTCACAGCCCTGGAGGAGTGTGCAGCCAGACATTAAACCAAGAACCACCTAATTAATGATTTTGGAACAATGGATCAGAGCTTTGAGAAAGGGATACAGGGTGCAGAGGACCCTGAAATGGTAAGGAGTTGTTCACTAGGTGAAGAGTTGGGGAAAAGTGACCCAAGCAGAGCCATGTGCAAAAGTCTTGGGGGGGGGGGGGTGTTTGAGAGAGAGAACTAGGCTGCTTCAACATCATAAAAATAGCAATTCTCTTCAAATCAACCTAAAAATTCAAAACAAAGCCCCAAAGAGTGTCTGTGAAACTTGATGAGCTGCTCCTAAAATTCATACGGAAGAGCAGAGGGCCAAATTTAATCATGACAGTTTTGACAAAGCAGGGAGAGGAGGCCGGGCGTTAGCCCCGCTGTTCTCAGAACATACCATGCTCTAACAATGAGTCTGCAGTACAGCATTGGCGCCGGGTGGATTATTAGGCCAATGGAACAGAATGCAGAGCCTAGAAAGAGCCCCACGCCTGTGTGGAAAGTCAGGGTCAGCAAATGTTGCTGGACCCCAAAGAATTGTCCAAACAGAAACTTGTACAGAGATGTTCATAGGATCACTATCTACAATAGCAAAAAATGGGACCAACTCAAATATTCATGAACGGATGAACGGATAAGCAAAATGTGGTCAGCCACACAATGAAATATTATTTGGCATAAAAAGGCATGAAATACTGACACTTTGACACACGCTACAACGTGGGTGAACCTTGAAAACGTTATGCTCATTGAAAGATGCCAGACACAAAGGCTACATATTATATGACCAGTTCACATGAAATACCCAAACTAGGCAAAATCATAGAGACAGAAAGCGGAGAAGTAGCTGCCAGGGGCTAGTGGGGAGGGGCGGGGAGAGTGGGGGCAACTGCTTAGGTGCAGGGTTTCCTTTTCGGGGTGGTGAACAACACTCCGGAACTGGACAGACATGACGGCTGTACAATGTGAATGTATGCATTGCCACTGAACGGTACACTCAAAAATGGCTTAATCATTTTAAATGTAAATTTTATGTTATATGAACTTTATCACAATTTTTATAAAGGTGTTTCTGGGAAATCGACTATCCATACAAAAAGTAAAATAAAATTAGATTCCTAATACATATCCTCTCCGCCCCCCCACACCATATAATAGGTGGGTAGATGACCTAAAGACAAAGAAAATATTAAAAATTTTAGAGGAAAACATTATTACCGCAGGATAATTAAGGTTTATTTAAACACGCACACACACACCCCTGACCATAAAGAAAAATATGGATAAATTTTAACTGTATAAAAATGCTAAATATATAGGAAAGATATTGCAACAAATTAATCGACAAAACAGCGATTGGGAGAAGATAGTCGCAACCTAGATAACGAACAGAGGACTGATAGCAAGAATATACAAGAAGCTCCGGCAAGCATACAGGAGAAGACAAGTGATCTCCAATTTTCACATCTGACCCAAGGCCTGCATGAAAGGCTCCTGGGCCAGCGTCCCTGGATGTTCTCTTCGTGACACTTATTGTAACTGTTTGGACATAACTTTTTTGCTTAGCCACATGCCTTAAAAGTCAGTCGCCATATCTGTCTTGTCACATTACATCTCCAGCACATACCTGGAACATAAGAGACATGCAATGTACATGTGTTGATTGAATGGAGAAATGGACGCACAGATAGATGGATGGAGAACACACAGTGAGATTCCTTGAAGCTAGCCTCCATCCTCGGCCCCTGTCCTTCTCTCTCACCAATGGCCCTTTCTTCCTCAGATGCTCCCTGTCAGAAACACTGAGGTGAGGTGACGTCTGGCAGGCAGGGTTTGGGAAGGCAAAACCAGAAGGGCCTTTGGCAGGGAAAATTGCCTCCTTGAGGTCTTGGGAAGACAGATGTCAACAAGAGTGGGCTGGACTGGGGTGGGGACAGCAGCGCAAGGTTTCCAGAGTTTGCTGAGCCCTTCCCATAGAGACACCAGATCAGGGAAATTTGAGACTTGCCCTGGCGCTTCTGAGATGGCACATCATACCCCTCGCTTTACCATGAGGAACTGAGATTCAGATGGGGGAGTGAATTTCTCGGAATCACCAATTAGGAATTTTCTGAGCTGGGTTTCATTCATTGTCAACTCTCCCATGTGCTCCTTAGCCCTAGACAAGTGAGGAAATCCCCAGGTCCAGAGCGGGAGGGTATTTTAAAGTAGTGACCAGAAGTGGCAGTGAGTCAGGAAAAGCAGAAGGTGAGTGTAAGAGCTGACTCTTGGAACAAGCGGAGCAGAGCCGAGAGCACTGGGTAAGGGCAGCAGGCAGGGCGAGCTTCCCCTGCAAAGGCCCAGAGAACCAGACAGGCAAAGTCCACACCGGAGGGTCCTCGCCTTCAGCCCCAGGGCTCAAGGGACCAACCTGGAGTCAGAGTGATACAGAGAGATCTGATTAAGATCATGTGGGTGGTGGGGGGGTGGGTAGGGGGTGGAGGCGGGATAGGAGGGGCTGTGGGAGGAGTTTGCCCAGGCAATGGAAGCCAGTCTAGGATGGGACTGGCTGAGAAGCTGAAGCGTCCAGAGCCAGTGGAAATAAAAAGAGGGCTGGGGCTTTGGCCCACGAGTTTTTCTAGCTCCTGAGCTGGCTCTATCTCAGGCTCAGGCTCTTCTTCCTTGAGAATGCTCGGGTGGTCATGTTACAGAACCCCTGGGCTGCTCCAGTTGAAAACAAACCCGCGGGCTCTTTAGTTAGGGGCCCGATTGCCCGCCGCCAAAATTATAACTCTCAATACCAGAGTTTAGTGAAAAGAAAAAGAATAGTTTATTTAACAGTTATATAGATTTAGTTATTTGCGGATTTCTGTTGTTAAGTCTTATGTTCTTTAAAACACCCATAAACACATATCCTTGCCTCCCCCCTACCAAACCTGGCTAGTTTTAGAAAAGTCAGAGAAACCCTTTCCCTACTTTCCAAACACAGTTCAGCTTTACCAGTAGCTGCCAATCATTCAATCCTGATTGGGGAGACCTCGTCTGTGTTATGGGGTCCACCAGCTTTTAATCCAGAACCTCATGGATTCTCAGCCTCCTTGTAAACTGTATAGTTAGTCCTTTTGTAATCCGCAGTCAGCCTCAGCCTTAGTCCAATCCGCACAGTCCGCCTTAACCTTAGTTAAATCCGCACAGTCAGACCGCCTAAAATGTCTGCCGCTTATTTTTAAATCCCTGACTACATCCTCTGATGTAGTGGGTGCGGTAACCAGTTCTGACCATTCACAGAACCTTACACAGGTGCTTTCTCCATACCATCCCCTGGTTCAAGACTCCTCCCATCTGCCTGAGGCTTTGGATGCATTAAAGCCATTTTGCATAAAAAAGACACTAGCCACCGGCCTCAGGCATGTGGAGGCATTCTGAAAAGCTGCTTCCTTCTCCCCATCCCCCAGCTGCAAACTCTGGGGTTTTTTTTGGAACACCCCTGTTTCTGTAACAGTCATGTGGCAGCTGCCTGCATTTCCCAACAGATGGTATTTGGAATGGGAAGCAACTCCAGGCACAGCCTAGGGTCGGGCTGGCCTGGCAGAGGGTGGCAGGTATATTCTTTGGTTATTCTAGAGGGAACAAGGCTCTGAGGCAGAAGCCCGCCATTCTTCCAAAATCATGTAGCTTTTGTGTATTATGTTGTTTTAGTTTCTAAACTAACCCTATAGAAACTAACGGGGAAAAGCTAGGAGAATCCAGGTGTAAGAGTTCAACCTTATTGACAGGCTTAAGTAATTAAAGTTGTGACTTGATCGGCTTAAATGACTGCTTTTGGAGAAAGACTCCTTCCCTTTATCATCAAACCTTTGCCTCTGGAATTTTGCCTAGAGGGTGGTGGTGGGCTGCGGGACTCCCCAAATTGCTGCTCGGTGACAAGAGCGGAGAGGCTTTGAAGGGGAAGACCAGGGATCGGCATTCTGTCCTTTCCACAGAAGGATCCTGGGGAGGATCCCGGGGAAGAAAGAATAGCATGATGGAAGTTGTGTGTGAAGGGCTTCGTCGTCGTCGGCAGCCGTCCGTCTCGAGAGACGATGGTGTAGCTTCTTAAGAGTCTATCTGCACCGCCGAGAATGGCTGTGCAGTCCGACTCGGGAGTGACACGGTATCTGTCTCCTCCCGTGTTGAATCGACATCTTGCGATGACGCTGGAGTGTCCTCTCCAGTGAAGCTGAAGCTACAGAGCCTGGGCAGGGTGATATGGAGGGTCTGCTGTTGCCCATGCAGCAGACCCCCCCTCTCTTCGCAGCTGAAGGGTCCAAGGGAAAGACGGAGTCAATACAGCTTGGTTTCAGGTGCGCCGCAGGAGTTGCCGGTGTTGACTACAATGTCAAACCGCCTTAGGGACTCCGGCTCCGGATTTTCTGTCGGGGTTTACTCCCTTAGCCTTTCCCCTGAAGAGGTATGCCGCAAGGCAGCGGAGGTTTTTTGGAGTCAGAGTTTTCCTTCTCTGGTGTGCCCTGACTGGAAGATCGAACCAGCGACACTTAGCTCGCAGGCCGACGCTCAATCCACTGAGCCAAACCAGCCAGGGGTGAAGGGCTTACTCCTACCCATAGTCTCATGGTCACCACTAAAACGTGAAGTCTGTGAATGAGAAGAGATTCTAGGGGACGTATCCTCAGGGAGTGAACTGGTCATAAATTCCTGCACGTAGTCACGCCCCAGACCACATAACTTCTTTAGTAAAAGATTTATCTCGGCCATAAAAAACCACTGTCCATTGTTTCTGTGCACCCTGGTTAACACACCTTTGAAATAACCACCCTCCAGAGAGCACATGATCTTGTAAACTACCCTGTAATCCCTCTCTGCCTTGCTTTCTCCCACCTTCAGGTGATCTCCCTTACTTCCCTTTCTTAATTTCAAACGCATAAAAGAAACCACAAACTGTCATTCTCCAGATCATCTGAGACTTTGCTTACTGGCAGTTAGGTTTAAATACAATCTTATAAAAATTCTTTTGCAGGCTTGGACATTCTGGTGATCACAAGTCAAAGGGAAGGAAATACAGTAGGGAGGGAAGGAAGGAAAGAGCGAGAGACATGAAGAAAGAAAGGAAGGAAGAAAAAAAGGAAGGGAGGGAGGAAGGAAGGGAGGGAGAAAAGAAAGGCTTTCTGACTTGGGACCGGCATCAAAGAATTGCTTTCCTTCCAGCTGGACCATAAATAAGATGGGAGGAATTGACAAGCCCGGGAGACAGGAAGCTGACTTGGCTCTTTAGAGGCCCATCAACTTCTCTGTCCTTTATTGAACCAAGGGAATGCTGCTAAAATCATTTCCAGGGAAGGAAATATCTTATCTTTTTTACTTGATTTTGCATTTGGAAGTCAGTTGTTTTCTGATGATAGTAAATTCCACTTCTGTCATTTACATATATCTAGTTTGAAAAGACATGGAAGTATTTTAATGATGTCTGGGTCCATTTTTAAAAATCTGTCAGTGCTCCCAGGGCCAAAGAATTCTACCAGCTGAAATATGATTTTATCTACCCAACCAAGCTTACATTCCAGCAGCGTTAAAAGTATTCTCCCAGCCTTTAAAGAAAGTCATGGAGATCATCCATTTGAGTGCAGGATTCTTGTTCCATGAGAATGTCTTATCTGGTTTTCAAATTAAATACAAAAATAAAATAAAAACCTAATGTAAAAAAGCTAATGTGCTAGGTCTTCTCAAGAGTTCAAATGGGAACTTCTGGGCATTAGAAGTAAAATTTGTCATAGAACCAGCCAGGCATTAGCCTAGGCTCCAGTCCTGTCCCTGTGATGCCACAAGTCGTGTCACCGTGTGGGGTGGGGGTGGGGGTGTCACTTGAGGTGATGTCAGTTATCTAATCTTTAAAATAAGGATACTTATCTTTACCTCCCAGGGATTTGTAACAACTAAAGAAATGAGATAATGTGTGCCCTCACCAAAGGGGCTCTAAATACAAGAGACACTAAATTAATGTGAGCTCCTATCATCTACTTTGGAAGTAGATTCTTGGAATTCTTTAGTCACTAAACCCAACAGGAGCAGGGCTTCCCCCCAACCCCCACAATCATCCTGTTCCCTCTGCTCCTAGTTAACCCCTCGTCACCCTGCAGGCCTCAGACCAGGTCTCTTTCCACCTACTGACAGGGAACCTCAAGAGTTAAAGACTTTAGCTCTGACTGGTGTGGCTCAGTGAGTTGAATGTAGTCCAGTAGCCTGGCAAACAAAGTTTGCCGGTTCAATTCCTGGTCATGGTACGTGCCTGGGTTCAGGCAGGATCCCCAGTTGGGGGTATGCAGAGGCAACCTTTGATGTTTCTCTTGCACTTCCGTGTTTCTCTCCCTCTCTTTCTCTCTCCCTTGCTCTCTCTCTCAAAACAAAGAAATAAAATCTTTAAAGAGAGAGAGAGTTAAAGATTTTAGCCTTAGTTGCTAGGCTTAAGTGATTAATGCAGGTGGAAAGCTATTATTCCAGGAAATGGAATGCATGACTACTTTACTGTCGGAGATCAACAAGGAAGTCAGCGTTTGTGTCCCATGGGTTTTGCAAGTAATGGAGATGGTATCTGATTTGTTGATGAACATATAAAGAAATACTAGGAAAATTGCCCTGGACTGCAACTGCTTACTTACCTTTTCTTCTCCTTACAAAACGATTGGCTTGAGATGAGATGTTAAAGCAGTTTTTGAGGGTACATAACCTGCTGTCTTCTCAGATCGCCAACACCTGAATAAAGCGCCCATAAAGAGTCTATCCTTGTCTCTATTTACTGGTTCTGGTAGGGAGAGGCAGCATGAGCACCGACTTTTCCAGTTTCACTACTGCTCTTCTCTGCCCCTGGGCTCCAGCCACCCTGTCCTTCAAAGAGGCCCAGTCCAGTCCAGACGTGGGCCTTTGCACCCACAGTCACTTCTCTACTTATGGTAAGTGTGTGCCTCTTAGATATTTATTTTTATTAAAAAAAAAACCCAAAACTTATTTAACTAAAAAAGTGTATTAAAATCTGTCTCCTGGCCCTGGCCAGGTCACTCAGTCGGTTAGTGTTATCCCGATACTACAAGGTTGTGGGTTCAATCCTGGTCAGAGCATATATAAAACTCAACCAACGAATGTATTCAAAAGTGGAACAACAAATCAATGTTTCTTTCTCTCTCCTTTCTTCTTTCTCTCCTGCAAGTCAATAAGTAAAATATAAAAACAAAAAATCAAAAACAACCCCTGGCTGGTGTGGCTCAGTGGATTGAGTGATGACCTGTGAACTGAAAGGTCTCCGGTTCAATTCCCAGTCAGGGCACATGCCTGGGTTGCGGGCCAGGTCTGCATTTGGGAGAGTGTGGGAGGCAACTGATCAATGTATCTCTTGCACATCGATGTTTCTTTTTCTCTCTCTCTTTCTCCCTCTCTTCCCCTCTCTCTAAAAATAAATAAATAAAATATTTTTTTAATGTACAAAAAAAATTCTGTCTCCTGGCTTATGATCTACGGGGCTGTGAAAAAAACAAGTACTGGGAGCCTGATGTGTTTTCTGCTTTTTGACCCCGTTGAGAAGTCCCTGCTTGGAGGCTCTGTGCCTGCGTCTGACTCTCAAAGCAGTAGGAGATAATTAACAGATGAATCATGGAAAAGGGGTGAGGAAATGACATTCCACAGAGCCTCACACATATCTCTGGGATCAAAAGGAGGAAGATTGTCATCACCAAACAGAGAAATGGGAAGATGTAGCTAGATAACTTTGCAAATAAGTTGGAGATAGACCTATAACTAGATTACTCTTAGTTAAGGAGTTAATTGTATTAGATTGTGACCCTGGATTAACCAGTAATAGAGAAACGGGGGGAGAAGAAGAGGGGAGGGGGAGCTAATCGCGTTAGTATAAAAGCAATTTTCTTTGTCTACTTTGCATACGCATTCCTCTGGTTGGCTGTGCACCCGACTCTGCAGACTCGTGAATAAACACCTCACTTAGCTGCTGAAGTCCTGTGTCCCGGTGTTTCATTGTGAGTGTCTCTCACACCATCGTGCAGACTCACAGCCTGGTGCTTCATCTTCTTTCTTACCACCACCGCCATAGGCTCACACACCTGGCTCTCTGCAAGGATCCCACGTGTAAGCCCCGTGTTACCCCATATTTGAAGGCAGACATCACAGCCTGGAGGGCCCCAGAGTTAGCAGTGGCAGCCCCAGCAAAGAAAGAAACTCCTGAATTTTAACAAAGCTGGGCCCCCATCTTGGCTTGACTATTACTAGCTGGGGTCATTAGGCAAGATGCTGCCCCTTTCAGAACCTTGGTCTCTTTATTTGTATAATGAGGCATCCGATCTCACGGGATCCAGTGAGATGAGGTACGTGAGGCACCTGGCAGTGCCTAGCAGCTATGATAATTATCAGGATACTGAGGAACAAACCGCAAATGGGGGAACGTCAGACACTGGAAGAGACAATTGGGGGGATACAGAGGGTGGGCAGACAGTCCCGTGCTATCTTAAACCTTATCTGTAGGCAACAACCAACTTCTGGTGCCCAAGGATCCAGTCCTGCGTCTCTCTGCACAGAAGGTGGGGAACGACCTCCATTTTGAATGCTCATTATGGAGACTGGTCTCTCCCCACACAGTACACCGCCCATGTTGGGGTCCTGGACAAAACTGAACTGCTGCCTTGACCATGGATCATTTCTACAGGATGTCAATGCTTTTGTTCTTCACATAGTTGATTATAACCATGACTTTTCCTCTCCGTAATCTGGGTGCAATTCACTGGTGCCAGCCATATGCCAGACTCTATGCCCAATATATAAGCTCACCTGCCTTGTGTGCCGTGTGTGGGCAGTCTGCATGTTGACAGCATTTTGACCTCTTTCTTTGGCAACTCTTGGGTCCAGGTTTGTTTTTGGGACAGGAGGGGAACCAGCACTACCTGAGACATTACTGAGTGTTCAACTTTCTGCGATAAGCTGGACATGCAGCATTCTGTGTCAGTTCTCTGGCTGACTCTGCTTCTTCAGCCTGGTCAGACTGGACTTAGCCATCCCCTTCTCTCTTGGAGAGTCCTGGCTTGATTGAGTGTCAACATGGGAATGCTCCCTGGAAGAGACTCTGCTGCCATCTTGCTGTGTGGCCTGTGTAAGTCCCTCCCCCTGGGCTCCAGATGCCCCATCTGTACAGTAACCCAGCAGAGTGGCTCTGCTCCGATGTCTTGCCTAGGGGGCATAAATGAGTCGGTCTTCTCTGAGTTTGCCAGGAATTATCACGAGTTATATGACCTTGAGCAAGTGATGTCACCTCTCTGTTTCTCAGCTGCCTTATCTTGAGAGTAATAATTTACTAAAAAGTTTAGAAAACAGCTTGGCATGAAGTGGGCACTGTATGTGAGCAGTTAACCTCATCGCTACCACAGACACCATCATCATCATCACCTCCACCGTCATCACTACCACCCTATCATCACTGCCATCCTCACCATTACTGTTATTGTCACTACCGCCATCATCATCACCATCATCATCACCATCATCATCACCATCATTGCCATCATCATCATCATTACCGTCACTATCATCATCACCACCAGCACCAGCAACACCATCATCCTCATCACCCAGCCCCATCAGGCAGTCGGTTGATGTGGCTGGTGTGGGGAAAACTGCTCAGAACAGGATAGGTAGACACCTGGATAGAGCCCTTGCTCAGGCAAATTTCTGTTTCTTTCCTCAGCTTCAATCTTTTCTTTCTAAGGTAAGGGGATCAGGCCTGATAGGGCAAGGGGTGCACCTTATGGTCCAAGACTAGACCCTTTCCTCGCTCCTCTAGCTTTCTAACCAAATTCTTCAAACTTTGAGTTCCGGGACAGACATTACTCCTTTTCCTAGGAGGTCATCAGTGTCCAGCCCTGCCCTCGGCTAAAGGCAGTCAGTTTAATCTGAACAAAAGAAAAAGAACTGGAGCAATGCAAGGGAAGAAAGAAATCCAGGCCCACAAGATTTACAAGATGAATTTCTTATAAATGTAACACAGCATTGTAGCCACCCACTCCCTGAGAAAGACAGGAGACAGCCTGGAGAGGCGGGGAGGGGAGGGGAGGGGATAAAGTGGGAAGAGAGAGCAGGAAGGGGAGAAAGGATGGGGGAGGGTCTGCAGGAAGATGCCACTAAGGCAAGACTCTAGAAGCAACACCCTCCATTGTCTTTGCTTAACGAGAAATCAAATTGTGTGGTCAATTGTATCTCAGTAAAACTGGGGGAAAAGTCCAAAACTGGGTATGTGCCCGGAGGGCAGTTGTATGGATTTGTTGTCTACCTGTGTGTGTGTGTGCACACTTACATATGTGTCTTTGTGACTATGTGTATGCTTGAGTGTGCATCTATGTGTGTGTGGGTATGTTTGAAAGTGTGTCTGTATGTCCATGTGTAGATAGTGCCTGGCACATATTAAGGTGCGTATGCTTGAGTGAATCTGTATAGTTATGCATGTGTGTGGCTGAGTGTGCATTCCTGTATGTTCATGAGTATCTGAATGTGCCTGTTTGTGCCAGGTCGGGGAGAAGCCTGGATGTATACTGGTGTCTGGGTGTGTGCTGTAAGTACTCGTGATGTTTTGCCTAAGGGGCATAAATGAGTCAGTCTTCTCTGTGGCCCAAGGGTCAAGTGCAGACTCCTGAGCCACACGGTGCCTTTGAAGTGTGACTGCATCTTTCAGTGTGTGAGGCTGCATGGCTGAGTATGAGGGAGTGTTGCACATGCGTGTGTGCATTTGTGAGCTTGTCTGCAAGGGTGGTACATGAGCATGCCTCTGGTGTGTGCTGTGAGGGTGTGTGTGTGTGCATGCACAAGCAAATGTGTGTTTGCTATGAGGGTGTATGTGTGCATGTGTGCACGTGTGTGCGCTGTGAGGGTGTTTGCTTCCGGGCACCTGCATGTGCGGGGAGCCTGGTAGGTCTGGGTTTATTTTCCTCTCCCCAAGTCAGGAAATGCCTGTGGGTTTGTATGATTGGTCAGTTCCCCTTTCATTTTAATCATGGCCATTAGGGCCCCTGGCAGCCTCTTAGCAGTTTCCACCCACTCAGTTAACTCGGCTTACTTTGTGGGAACGACCGGAAGGGTGAGTTTGCAAGAGCTCAACTAAAACTGGCCCCCAAGCCCTGACACTGTGGGAGTAAACACCAGGGCTCTGGGCCCCCGGGGGGGCCACTGTTCTGCCTCCCTCCTGAGGCACTCTCTGTTCTCTGCTGGGCAGCAGGGCAGGACCCCTTCCCAGCCAGGTGAGCCTCAGCACCTGCAGCAGCAATGGACAGGGCAAGAGATCTGGCGGCCGACCACCTGGGTTAAAATGCTGCACCCACCCTTGGTGAGCTAGGAGCCTTTGACCAGGTGGCTGAAACTCCTCCATTTCCTCACTGGCAAAACGGAGACCTGGTAACAAGGCTGACTCTCCCGATGATGCCAGCAAGCCTGAACCGAGACCACGTGCAGTTATCTTGAGAGCAGTAAAGGCCTGAGGGTTTTAGACATGGCCTCCTCATTCCAGACTAGCAGAGTCACCTTCTAGTTCTTGTCATGACAAAATGACTCCTCCCCACCTGTGGAGACATCCACTCTGCACCTGGGATGCCTCTGCATGCTCCAGCGGGTCCCCCATATGCTCTGTTCACCGCCCCCCCCAAATGACTCAGAATGCAGGTATTTTAGGATCTCAAAGAGACACACCTAGAAATAATTGTTGCCACTACAAGCTGCATCAATGACCTATGACCCACTTAGGGTCTTATCAACAGCCCAAAGGTGACCAGGGTTGCACAGATCCTCAGAACAGAAAGGCAAGTCTCTGGGGAGTCAGGAAGACCCACTGGAGAAGCTAGTGTTCTCCTCTTGGGCACCCTGCCTGCCTCCCCACTTCTCAGCTCCCACATGCATATACACACACTTCGGACCTGGGGTTTAATCTACCCGCCACAAGGCCTGCCCCGTCGCTGTTCCAGGGCTTCTGGTTTCTCTGAACAGAAGGAGGAGGCCAGAGCTGCAGAGGCTGGAGAGAAGACCCTTTGGAGTGAAATGAGTTGGTAGAGCACTTGCCTTCCCAGTGCCCAGGTGTCAGGTGCAGACTCCAGAGCCACCGACAGTAGTGATTCCAACCCCGTCTGCAGAGGGCCCGGGAATCTGCTTTGTAACAAGGCGTGGAGGCAGAATACTGGCCCCCTAACAACACCCACAACCTAATCCCGGAACCTGTGAGTGTGTTCCATTTACATGGCAAACAGAATATTGGGGTAGTACAGCAATTTTCAACCCACGTGCCGCAAGAATTTTTAAAACATGCAATACCTGACGAATTAGTCAGGACCACTGACATCTCTTCTCTTAAACTGCTAAGTAGAAAAATGACAACAGCCAACACAAAATAGCCATCCAGTGTGAATGCCATCTTGAACCATAAATATAGGTCATATAATAGAGTTGCATCTTTCTTTTTTCTTTAGGATTTGTCTTTTCTTTTTTTAATACATTTCTTTAAAAAAATTTTTTTTTAAATTTATTTTTAGAGAGAAGGGAACAGAGGGAGAAAGAGAGGAAGAGAAATATCAATGTGCAGTTGTCTCTTGCACACCCCCAACCGGGGACCTGGCCTGCAACTCAGGCATGTACCCTGACTGGAAGTCAAACCAGCAACCTTTTGATTCTCTGCCCTGACTAGGAATCAAACTGGCAATGCTTTGGTTCGCAGGGCGGTGCTCAATCCACTGAGCCACACCAGCCATAACTAGAGTTGCATCTTATTGGTTATGTCACATAATAAAGTTGCATCTGATTGGTTAATTCTTTGTACCAGAAATCCTTATATACAAGCATAGGCATCTGATTATTTTTTAAAGATTTTATTTATTTACTTTTGGAGCAAGGGTAAGAGAGGGAGAAAGAGAGAGAGAAAAACATCAATGTGATCGTGATACATCGATCGGTCCCCTATCACACACCCCCAACTGGGACCAGGCCCGCAACTCAGGCATGGGTCTTGACCAGCAATCGAACCAGCAACCTTTTGGTTCGTAGGTCGGCACTCAATCCACTGAGCCACACCAGGCAGGGCAAGGCACCTGATTCTTTTTAAAAGTTACTTTTGGGCAAAAAAAGTAGGTAATTACTATTATTATCTTTTATAAATAAATCAAAATTGTACCCTTTTTTGTCAGATAGGCAAAAACGTATTTTCTGGTGTGCCGCAGAATTTTAGTTTGTGCGTGCCATGAAATTTTTAAGAAGGGTTGAAAATCGCTCGGGTAGTGGATAGGGAATTAAGGTTGCTAACCAGCTGTCCTTAAAATTGTAGACGTTCTGGATTATCTGAGTGAGCACAAGACAAGAACCTTTAAAACTAGAAGACAGAGGCAGAAGAGGAGTCCAAGAAGGAAGCAGTGGTTGGGGTGACGCAATGCAAGGACTTAGCCCTTTGTCACTGGCTTTGAGGGTGGGAAGAGACCGCAAGTCAAGGGATGCCGGCAGCCTTTGGAACTGGAAAGGGCTAGGAAACAGATTGTCCCCCTAGAGCCTCCGGAAAGCAGCACAGTCCTGCCGACGGCTTGTTTTAGCTCAGAGAAGGGGAAAAGCCATTGTACTGGAGGTAGAAAGTGACGGAAGCCCATGGCAATATTGCTCCTAGCTAAGCAGGAGACATGCTGCGCCTCTGTGAGGCTCCGCCATCACGACTCAGCCGGTAGCGTCGCCACCTACGCTGGAAGACCTCACCATGCCGCCACCCCCTGTGCCGCCACAGAAGAGAAGGCTCCCCCGCTGTGGCTGCGCGCTGTCGCAGAGTCCCGCTGCAAAGCCACAGGGCACGAGGGTGTTCCCGTGTAGTGAAGGAGCTCCTGCAGTTCCCATGAGGACTGCTGGGATGAGGAGAGTTTCCAACGGCAGCCGCTAAGCCCCCGGGTCCCCCTCCCTGGCCTTGTGGTTGAGCCTGCTGCGCTACACCAGACCCCTGGCCCTCTGGATAAACCCTTGAGTGCTTGCCAGCCCGTCCCTCCCTCCTTCTCCACTCCAGCTGGCCACACTTCCTTCTCTATGTCTGAACCTGACTGTGGACCCACGTTTTCCTCCCAGGTAGCTCCTCGGCCTTCTTGTAAACCAGTGGGTACGAATAGCACGAGGCCGGACAGAAGATGTAGGCTAACTGTGCATGAGTCCAAAGGTTTCTGAATCCCAACTCTGACCAGCCGGGACACCCAGGGCTTAGGCATAAAGGTCTCCTCGTCCCATCCCTGCTAATAATCATATCTACCCACACTTTTAGGTAAGTGAAGACAAGAGAAGAAAAGACAATTTTTGAAACCTCTGTTTAGTGTTAAGCTCCTAAGTTTTTCATCTCCTGATTAAGAGGGGTTAGCATTTTTCAAGTCAATGCAAAAAGCATCTGCTACCTACTCAGCCCTGGAGGGGGAAGTATAGGAGAAATGCGGTTTAAGAAAATTACACTGTAGCCCTGACTGGTGTAGCTCACTGGGTTGGGTGTTATCCTGCAAACCGAAAGGTAGCCGGTTTGGTTTCCAGTTGGGGCACATGCCTGGGCTGTGGGCCAGGTCCCTGGTTGGGGGCGGGTGGGAGGCAACCATTCGATGTTTCTCTCTCACATCGATGGTTCTCTTTCTATCTCTTCTCTCTCTAAAAAATAAATAAATACAATCTTTTAAAAACTAAATCTGGAACTATTCTAAAATTTAAAAAATAAAATTGTTTTAAAGAAAGTCATACGGTAGCTGAGGAAATACACTTTGGCCGGCCCTCCTCTAGTGGCTCTGACCCCTCTCTGCCTTAGAGTTCCTTCTTGTGGAATAGACTTAACTCCTACATGTCTATGAACCCCTGAGGGGCAAGATCCATGTCTTACCTCTATCTTTCCCAGGGTCCAGGCCAGGGCTCAGCTCATACTAAACATAGAATCAAAAGAGTCAAGAAAGTCAGAGGACAAGAACATCTGGGCTCTGTCCACGTCACTTCCCGCTCAAAGACCTTCAGTGGCTCCTCATTCAAGGTCGCATAAATTGTAAGCCCCCTTAGCCAGTCCTGGGGCCTTCATCCACCTCTCTTTCCTCCTTTTCCATCACTCACCCCCCTGACCCCATCCTCCGCCCCCCAGTCATGCAAGACTCAGTGTATCTATCAGGGTTCATTTGGAGAAGCAAAACTACTAGGCATTATAGAAAAATCGAGCTATATTTAGGGATCTGACTTTATGCAACTATAGGAGCATTACAGCTGCATAAGTGTTGGCGCACAGCTGTGGCCTCTGTATTCAGAGCCAGGCCTGAGGCCAGCAGGCAGGCGATAGAGAAGTAAAATATGGCCAGGAGTTGGGGAGAGCAAAGCAAACTGGACCCCATGGGAAGGAATTGGAACTCATGTCTCTCACTGTGTCCGAGCCTCTAGCTTCCATCCTGTAGTTGACCCGCAGGAGAAGCAGGAGCCTCTGTTGAAGAAATTGACCCACGAGACAAAGAAACTGGAGAAGATCCGGCGGGAGCTGCAGCAGGTCCAGGCCTGGACCCCACATGTCACACCAGCACCAACAAGAAAGAAGGAGCCTGCCGTGGACCGAGCACTGGCCTGTGAACACAAGGGTCACAGGTTCGATTCCCAGTCAGAGCACATGCCTGGGTTGCAGGCCAGGTCTCTGGTTGGGCACGCGTGAGAGGCAACCACACATTGATGTTTCGCTCCTTCTCTTTCTCCCTCCCTTCCCTTCTCTCTAAAAATAAATAAAATCTTTAAAATAAAAGAAAGAAAGAAGGAGCCTGCAAATCTTGGTCATACATGAGAGCTGTGCAGTGTCTCTACTGATTGAACACAACAAAAGGCTGGGTTCACTTCTAGTTCTTTTTAATTTTCAAGTGTTTATTATTTTTTTGTGATACAAAAATTTAAATTACCAAAATTAAGGTCTTTATTATTTAGGTTAAAATGGATTATTTAAAACATTTTTTTTTTATTTTGATTGGTTTCAAGAGTACAGAATCACTGCGCCGCCCACTCACTTCTCCTTTCCAAACCTCAGGCAGGTTGCTCGTATGGCCAATTCTAACGCAGAGAAAATACCAGAAAACGCAGCTCCAGCTCAGCTAAACTTGACCAAACACACACTTCCCCAGCCTGCCTCCTTTGCTGGCAATGTTCTTCCCCATTCTCCTCCTGAATACCTCCAGCTGAGCTATCAGGGCCCTGCCCAAATGGCTCTGCACCCCTCAAGGCTCTCCTGTCATCCTGGAGACTCAATCGGCCTTTCCTTGGGCCCCAAGGACACTCAGTACTAATCTCCTCTTGAACCTTCTCCCCTTTCAGAGAGCTAACATGATCCCCATCCTCCTGTGTGAGGCCACATCTGTGTCATCTCCAAGACCCCAGAGACTAGATACCACTAAACATTATCTCTGTCTGTCTTCATACCAACCCTTTGAAGCAAAATTTTTTAAAGAATATTTTATTGATTATGTTGTCACAGTAGTCCCAATTTTTTCCCCCATTGCTCCCCTCTGCCCAGTACCCACTTCCCTCCAGCAATCCCACACCCTTAGTTCATGCCCATGGGTCATGCATATGAGTTACTTGGCTTCACCCTTTCCTGTATTATTCTTAACTTCCCCCCTGTCTATTTTGTACCAACTGATTATGCTTCTTAGTCCCTGCACCATTTCCCCATTTTCCTCCCTCTCCCCTCCCAGCTGATAACCCTCCAAATGATCCCCATACCTATGATTCTGTTTCTATTCTGGTTTGCTTAGTTGGATTTTGTTTTTATTTTTTAGATTCAGTTGTTGATAGTTGTGAGTTTCTTGTCATTTTAATGTTCATAATCTTGATCTTTTTTTTCTTAAGTTTCTCTAACATTTCATGTAATAATGGCTTGGTGATGATGAACTCCTTTAGCTTTACCTTTTCTGGGAAGCACTTTATCTGCCCTGCCATTCTAAATGATAGCTTTGCTGGAGAGAGTAATCCTGGTTGTAAGTCCTTGTTTTTCATCACTTTGAATACTTCTTGACAGCCCCTTCTTGCCTGCAGTTTCTTTTAAGAAATCAGCTGATAGTCTTATGGGAACTCCTTTGCAAGTAACTCTCGGCTTTTCTCTTGCTGCTTTTAAGACTCTCTTTATCTTTCACCTTTGACATTTTAATGATGATGTATCTTGGTGTGGTCCTTTCTTGGTCTAGCTTGTTTGGGACTCTCTGTGCTTCCTGGACTTGTAGGTATATTTCCTTCACCAAATATGGGGAGCTTTCCTTCATTATTTTCTCACATAAGTTTTCAATTTCTTGGTCTTCCTCTTCTCCTTCTGGCACCCCTATGGTTCAGATGTTGGCACGTTTACAGTTGTCCCAGAGGTTCCTAAACCTCTCCTCATGTTTTTCAATTCTTGTTTCCTCATTCTGTACTGCATGACTGTTTTTTTCTTCCTTATGTTCCAAATTATTGATTTGAACCCCAGTTTCCTTCCCTTCACCATTGGTTTTGTGTAGATTTTCCTTCATTTCATTTAGCATAGCTTTCACTTCTTCCCTTATGCATTTTCCATACTTAAGCATATCTGTCAAGCCTGTGAGAATCTTTACCACCAGTGTTTTGAACTCTGCATCTGTTAGGTTGGCTATCTCCTTGTCGCTTAGTTCTCCCACTGAAACCTTGACCTGTTACCTCTTTTGGGCCATACTTATCTGTCTCCTCATTCTGAGAGGCTCCTGTGTTTGTTTGCCTCCATGTCCCAGGTAGAGCTGTCGCTCCTGTTACATTGTAAGGGACAGAGCCTTAGGTATTCGTCAGTACAGGGCAACCCGTTTCATCACGTTTTGGTGCTGTATGTGGGGGAGGGGTCCAAGAGGGAACAATGCCACTTGCCCAGCACTCACTCATTTTCCAGGCACCTCTCCCACTTCTGTATGGGAATGGCACCCCTCTAGCTGTTGTCCTGGCCATTGTTCTCACAGTGGGTGAGTCTGCGGATGTTCTAGGATCGTGGAGGCCCTTTAAACAAGCGGACTCTGCTGAGAGACTGGCAGTTTCTGCCTCCGCCCCAACCCCCACTGGTTTGCACAGTCAGAAGCAATGAGGCTTGATTTTCCCCGGTGCTGGGACTGTGAACTGTGCAGTCTGGTCAGGAGCTGGGAGCACTCCCCAGGTGTTCCTCCCAACTTTTTAAAATGTTTGACTGCACTTCTCTGCTGGCCTGCTACTGCTAAGACCGCTGCTGCCGCCACCACACCGTGTCCTCTCCGCCCCGGCTCCGCCCCTCCTACCTGTCTGGTTGAGTATTTCTTCTTTATATCTTTGTTTGCTGGACTTCCATGCAGCTCGATTTTCTCGAACTTCTGGCTGTCTCTTGTTTTGAGGTAGTTGTATTCCTTCTTAGTTGTGGGAGAGATGCAGCATGTCTGTCTAGGCCTCCATCTTGGCTGGAAGTCTGAAGTAAAATGTTCTATTGTCCCCCATTTTATGGCAGAGGGGAACTAAGACTGGGGAGCAGATGTCACCTGCTGAATGCTGCACAGCCTATAAAGGCAGAGACAGGACTTGGTCCAATCGCCTCCCAAATCTGAATTCTTAATCAGCAAGCAAATATTGGGGTAGGCAACATGAAAAGCTCGATGGGAGCAAAGTAACCAAGCACCCTGGTTTGCCTAGGACTGAGGGGGTTCTTGGAATGGTGGGTTTTCTTTATTTGTTTTACTTTAAAATTTTTATTTATTTATTTCTAGAGAGAGAGGAAGGGACAGAGAAAGAGAGGGAAAGAAACATCTATTGCACCCTGACTGGGGACCGAACCCACAACCTAGGGCTGTGTCCTGACCGGGAATTGAACAGGTGACCCTTCACTTTGCAGGATGACTCCCTACCAACTGAGCCACACCCATTAGGGTAGAATGCTGGATTTTCAGTTTTAAAATCCAGATAGTCCCAGTGTTGTGAGCATATGTTCACAATATAATTTTTCCTATAAGTCAGCCAAGCAACTACTCAGCTAGCTGCCTGCTGAGCAGCCCAGCACCAAGGAATAGAGAAGAGTCACACACAGTAACTATGCTACTCGCTCAGCTTTTATTGAAGGCAGGTTCACTCAAAGTAGAATATCATCATACATTAATATCTCACTCACACTCTAACAATCTAAGAGAATTATAATACACACACAGCAATCAATGGAGGGTAATGAACCTGAGTCCCAGAGTCTCAGTCAGCAGGTTTGGGAGACAGCACAGTGGGCAAGGGAGCTGTCAGCCTCTTACAAGGAAGGATCTCTGGAGCCAGATGGGCAGCAGGGAAGACAAAGTCCTCAGTCCAGCAGGGCAGAGCCTCCGGCAGCCAATGACAAGGGAGATCAGTGCAGAGTGGAACAGCACTCTGGTGCGTGGCGCTCGGCTGTCTCAGCAGTGGTCTGGAACTTCCTTCAGTTATACCTGGAAAATGGTGTACTTTACCCTTCTGGGTCTTTTTGATAAATGTCTTGGCACCTCTGATGCCAAGTGGGGAATTTTCCCAGAAGCCTATCTATTGGTGGTCTCTCTATGCAGACATGGCTGTTCTGATCACATGTGCAGGTACCTTAGGTGTGTCTCCTTGCCAGATGTGTCTAGCATGACTTAGGATGTTCCCTTCTTGAACCAGAGTGTCATGGCTGACTGGCAACCATCTTGGTTGACATGAGTGACTTCATTTTGTTTTATATACTTTGTGCTATCTTCACCAGACCAATGCCCTTATATTAGTCCTGCTCTCCACACCCAGGCAAACGGGACCAGTTGGTCCCCCGAGGAGAAAGTGTTCTGGCTGTTTCAAAGTGGGAAAGGCTCTGGGAAGTCAGGGAGGGGCTATTCTGAAGCACTGACCCTGTGCCACCCCCAAAACCAGAGCTAAAAAGGAGCTTTTGGATTGGCTTTGAGATCCAATTTCTCCCTTCTTCAGAAACTTCCACTTCTTAGTTATTTGGAAAACAGTTCTGGGGCCATCATAGTTCTACAGCTGCTGGTTGCACTTGAACTGTGGTGGGAAGAGATGTGAGTTAAGGACTAGCAGGAAAAAGTCATCATGGTCTGCAGACTGGGCATCAAAGCATATTTACAGAACCTGCGGGGCATAGGTTGGCTTCTCTGGGCCCAGCCTGCAGAGGTGGCTAAAGAAGCACCAGCAGAGCAGATGGAGGTAGAATCCCAACCTCCTGAACATCAGCGTTGCCAGGAGCTGCTTAATCCAACCCCGTCTGCCAGCTCAGCCCTGTGAGAGGATGTATCCAAGGCCACGGAGCCATCAGGAGCAGAGCTGCAGCTAGACCCACGTTTCAGGGCTTCTGCCCCCAAGTGGGGAGACTACCTGGGCCAGAAAGAGTGGTGTGGCTCACTGCTAACTTCAGGTGAGCTGCTTCTCTGTCTCTGCTGCCAAGACTCCACTACATACTTAACTGTTACATGAAGCAAGGTCTTGCCTTCTCTTGGAGTCAGTTTTCTCCTAGGCAGAGCAAGGGGATGATGCCTACCTCTGGGGTTACTGAGAACATGAACAAAGAAACTTGTCTTAACAGTTGGCCGGCTTATCTTAACAGCTGGGAACTGTCTTTTCTTGGGAAAAATGCCTTGATAAGCCTCTGGGAGAGACTCACCAGGCTGGATGTAATAAGCTGGGCACCTCTTCAGTGTAACACGGAGGGCTGGGAAAGGAAGAGATGGGAGGGGGCAGGCAGGAGAGAGAGAGCCGGCACCAGGGAGTGGGGACCCACCAGCCGTGTAGGCAAGCCATGGGGTGGCCAAAGGAGACTTTTAGAATGACGCACTGCCACTGTTCTTCAGAAATTGTGTGTAACACCACCTGTCCCCTCTCCACCCATAAATCATCGGTAACATCTGCCAGTTCCGCAGTGCTTGAAACTACTCTGTCTCTGTGTGTGTGTGTGCACGTGTATAACTCAAAGAGAGCTAAGTTTCCTGTTTGAGTCAAGGCCGTAGGAAACAGAGACCACACAAAGAAGCAAGAGCTAAGGCTTTGAGAAAGTTTGGTTTGGCAGAGACCACGAACTATACACGGAGATCCATCCACTCTCTCCCTTTCCTGGGCCACAGCTCCATTCCGCAGCCGCCCTTGCAGTTAGGTGTGGCCAAATGTTGGAGCTGAAGCCAGTGGAATGTGTGTGGAAGTGCTGAGTGCCACTTCCAGGCCTGGCCCAGGAAACCTCACACACCAGCCCCTCCCTGCGTGTGGGATGGTCTTGGTTGGGAGCCATGTGTCGACAATGGCGCATCCAACATCAGTCCGACCTGCCGCCACCCCCACAAACCTGGAAACTTCTAGATCTTATCAGGAGAGAAAAATAAACTTTTGTGTTGGGTCATTATATTCTGGGTCTAACTGTTAAAGAAGTTTAGCCTTCACAAAACAATAAACTACAAGAGGCCTGAGACATCCAGGAACTATGAAATCAGGACAGAGAGCTGGGGGTGGAGGCTGTTGTACACACATTCGAGCAGATCTCCAAGAGGGGCGGGGCCATCTGACGTGTAGGTTGCACATGTGAATGCTCTGTATGCCCCGAGCCAGTGACAGCCATTCTGATGATGGTGGTGTTTACTAGGGAAGCGCGTGTCTGTCTTCCAGTTGGATTCATGAACCCTACCTCTCAGGGCAGGAGAGCTGTGGATGCTGTCATTAGGATGAGGAGCTAGTCCAGAGAGAACCAACCTGGAGTTTTGTTTTCTCGATGCTGGGGAAAGACATCCCCTTCACATCTGTTACAAGGAGGAGAGGTTATTTGGCCCAGGAAGGAATGAAAGGTGTTCTTTATCCTCAGGGAGGTCTGAGTTCCTTCCCTACCCAGGAGAGATATCAGCCCAGTGCTTTTCCAAGTTCCTGCCCTCCTGATAAGTCCTGGAGCCCCACAACAGAGAAAGGGGCAGAAAGCATATTAATGATTCTAGGCGGTGAAAAGGAAAGCACCCAGCCTCTGGGTGGGCAGCCATCGGGCAGGGCGCCAAGAGGTTCAGAAGGCTGGGCTCCCTCTTGCTGCCCCGAGGCCTTGTGGGGCACAGAGGCTCTGAGGCCTCACTCCAGCGGCTGAGCTCCAGCTGGCACAGTGTGGATGAAGTTGACGCTGAGCACCCCCTCTTTGGAAGGGTTCTGATAACCTCAGCCAGAAACTGGGGAACACAAGGCAGCTGCAGTGGACAGACGCTGAGGCCCAGCACCCCAGCATGCGGCAGCGAGCCTCACAGTGTCGGTGGCAGTGACAGTATCTGGCAGCCTCCCCACAGTCCCCTGGCAGCCTAAGAGCACAACTTGCTGTCGATGGAGTGATGAGGGGGCACGGCTGGTTTGAACTGAGCTCAAAGAACAGAGATGGAATACGACTTGTAGCCTGAGGTAGAAGGGTCCATATTTGTCACCAGAACTTAGGAAAAGAGGGCTGCTCATCCTGGGTGACCCCTGGACCAGGGCCAGGTTGTGTGCAAGGACTCAAGCCCCACACCCTCTGCTCTGTCCACTTCTTCCCCAAGTTGTGGCTCTCAGCGACCATTGGCACCCCAGGCCAAAACTCGGAGACCTGACTTCCTGAGCAAGCCGGCCCCAGGCAAGCAGGAGGCCCAGGAACTGAGCTTTGGGGGAGCTGGAGCAAGGAGTGGGCAGAGGGAAGGGGGGCGGGGCAGCAGAGCAAAACAAAAGGAAAGGAGCTGCCAGGTTCTGTGGAAGCTCAACATGACTGATTAAGGGAAGATCTTGGCAAGGGTGTGAACAGCATTGCCAAGGCAACCAGAGGTGCCAATGTCCACCGAGACCATTCATCTTGCAGACAGACCATTTCTCCCCAGGTTGGAGACGGGGAAGAGCAAGAAAAGATGTCAGGGGAGCCACACAGAGTTCTGTACCAAGAAGCTTAGCGTGAGGAACCAGCACCTCCTGGGTTCATGGTGCCTCACCTCCCGGGAGCCACAGCCAGGGCTCTTGGTGACCACAGCTCCTAAGGTTCCCTGTCCCCGGAGGAACGCAGACTCTGAAGTCAGGCCGGCCAGGGTCTGGGTCGCAGCTCTCTGACGTCCTAGCGCTGCTTGGGCAAATCTCTTCACATCTCTGAGCCTCAGTTTCTCCACCTGTAAACTGGGGGTTATAATACTTGCCAGATGGGGCTGTTGTGGGGAATCAACAGAAACAGAACATGAACGTAATTTCTCATAATTGTCTCTGTTGTGACTTAATCACTGAACATTTGCTCTGTGCCGGGACCTTTTCCTAAATTATCTGATTGAGTTCTCTCTCTGATCCCTCAAGGGAGAGGTAATGCAGTCAGGGTCCCCAAGTTTGGCAGACAGAGTGGGTGGGGGTCAGGGGAGGCACTGAGGAGGGGCTAGGGGGTGCCTACAGCTGAGGAGGCCAGTGTGGTGTCCAGTCAAGCTGTCAGGATTCTCCACGCACCATGGACCCAGCAAGGTTAGGTAGGAAGCCAATGTCCCCTTCCTCTTCCGTGCTCCTTTCTCCAAAGCACCAGCCTCGCAGGCCCTCTCCCCACTAGACCGCTTGGTGGAAGTCATGAGACTGGGCAAGAGGGCAAGACTGGCTGATAAACGTGCACCCAGCGAGGGAAGCAGAATGGGCTACGGTGCAACATGAAGCGCTTATGACCGAGGGTGAGGAAGGGCTTCTACAAGTAGAGGAGACATCCTGGGGTCCCGACGGAGCGAACGAAGACTCTGCTCAAGAAACGTGAAGCCATGTCAGGTTTCGCAGGGCCTGTGGCCTTTCCAGGAACTGCCTGCCGGTGCCTGGAGGTCAGCACGCCAGAGAAGGGCAGGGCAGTCGGAGTGGGAGGGAAAGGGCTTCAAGAGGCCAGTTTTTATTGCAAACATCCTTGAAAGATGGAGAGAGTTCTCTCTCTCTCTCTCTCTCTCTCTCTCTCTCTCTCTCTCTCTTCTCAAAGGGCAGGCATGCTTACTGCCCATTATAAAAGTTTGGGGTTCTCTAAACTCAGGACTCATCCCTTGTACTGCAACCACTGCATGTAAATCATCCAGCCGGTCCCTTCTATATCATCCATGTGTAGAGTTGCCTATTAAAGTATAGTACCCCTAGTTAAACAATGAATACTTATAAAATGTAAGTATGTCCCATGCAATAGTTGAGACATACTAAAGAAATTGTTCATTGTTTATCTGAAATTCAAATGTAACTGTGTACCCCATGTTCTTAAAAAATATAAATTGGATAACTCTGCCCCCGTGGGACTCAGGGACAAGAGGAACTGGTACAAAAACGCTGATGCTTGTGCCTCTTGTTATGCTGTGAGTAATAGAGTCCTTTGTCTCTGACCCAAGAGTCTTGGGTTTCTGCCAGCACCCAAGTCAGCTTGCAAGTAGGGCAAAATCTCCTACCCTTCCCAGTTCTTGGTAGGGGTCTCCGGCCCACGCCTGGAATCTGGCATAGAGTTGACAGCCCCAAATATCTGTGGCACGAATGGTTGTCAATTGGTAGGAACTGCTGCCAAGTACACAGAATTCCTCAGGGGTTTAGAGTGGGTTCCTGGTGGTCGGTGCAGCAACTTCACATTTCACTAACTCATCGCTGTTACCATGGTTACTATAACTACATAGGGCTTCATAGCTTCCAAAGAACATTTTCATGCATTATCTTTTTCAGTTTCCCAATGACTCTTTGAAATATGCGCAATTATTCTTACTTTAGAGGTTAGAAAACTGAAGTTCAAGGTCAAGAAGTCCATTGCACAAGGACACACACCCAGTAAGTGGCAATCACTCAGCCAAAGAGAACTAACACCTATCATGTAACTTCCATATAATGTGGGCATGATCAGCCACAAAAAGGGTCTGACAACTCACTCAGAATTGCATAGGTGGGGAGTGGCAGAGTTGAAATGAGAACCCACTTCTGTTTAACGCCAAAGCCTACGCAAAAATGGTACAAGGTCATAGGGATGGGAGTAACATCCTTTATAATGATTTCCCAGCCAGTAGATAGGGACAGAAGACAGGGTGCCAGTCCCAGGGGCTGTAACTGACAGTGACTAGATTGGCCAAAAATGTCGATGCTTGAAATGATAGTCCCATTCAGGCTGAGAGCTACAGGGGAAACTGAGGCACCTGGGCCACACAGACTGGACCAGCTCAGCAACCATACATTCTAGGACTTCAACAAATACCATAATTCATTCCATGGCCCATGGACTGGGGGGCTAGGTTGCCCCAGGGTCCCAACAGTCTCAGGTATGGAACGGTGATTCAGGATGAGAGGGACAGGAGGGGGACCGGGATGTTTTCTCTCCGTCTGTGAGGAAAGCTGACAATTTGCGGGAAATAGAGTCTTGCACCAGAGTTTCTGTGTGTTTCCTGAAACACTCATTTCAAAAAAAGGGGGGAAGAAAAATTCTATAGTGAATTTTTCAAAAAGTGTGAAAAATGCCACAGTCCATTTCTCCTCCTTGGATTTATAATCTTCAGTATATTAAAGGCTCTGAGAAGTCCTATAGCAAAGGAAGCTGTGACATTTTCCTGAACATATCGATTGGGACATTTCTCTCTTACTTTTTAAAATAAATTTTTTTTGAGCAATAACTATCATTAAAAACTCTGAAACACGCTGGAATTGCAAGAACTTGGAGGCACACCATTTCTTGATGTTCTCCCTTTTCCTTATTTTAAACAGAACAAAGCATTCACTGGGGGCTCAGGAAGTGGAAGGAAGCAGCGTCAGAGCCACTGCGCTGTGTCATTTCAGAGGACTCTACTAGCACAGATGCCAGCGGAGCACCATGTACTGTCTCTGTGAAGAGCCTGCAAGGTAGCAGCTCTGGGCAGCATTTATCACCAAAAAGAGGTGTTTTGACAGATCCTCTTATCTCTGGGGCCTCTGTATATTTCCGGTAATGTGCGGCAGAGAACATTTTCTAACGGGAGGCATGAATGAGACCTTATTTAGCACTTGCCTCTTGAGCCAGAGGAAATGCAGCTGAGGCCCAATGTCTCGCCCCCAGATGAAAGGGGAAGGAGCTTGCCTCTCACACCAGCTGCAGGAGCAAAGGTCCTGATGCCCTTGCCTGACAACCCTTCCGGGGACTGTCAGAGCCACCCTTCTGGCCCACGGATGATTTCCAGGCTGCAAGCTTCCTAGAAAAATGTGATTACCCCTGAGAAGAAAGATCCTCTGGAGTCACATTGTCCCCGAATACCCAAAGGCCCCCTTCATTAAGGTATGGCCCAAAGAACTAATGCATGGGATGTTAGCAAATATTGCAAGAAGAAACGGTTCCCTGCTTACACAAATTCAGGCATCTTGGTGTTCTCCTGGTCCCCTGCAGAGTCCCAGAGCACACGTGGGTGTTGAGAAGTCCCAAGGAGAAAGGCTTTGATTTCTACAAGCCTGGAACAGCTGTTTATATTCATCAGGAATGGGAAATGCTGGGCATTGGAGCTTTAGTCAACAGCCCGGCAAGGACCAGGCTTGCAGGAACGCACCACAGGGTCAGGGAGGAAGTTCTGCCAAGTGGACTCCAAGGCCAGACAGATATGTGTTCACGTCTTGCTTCATGATTAAGAATTTTGCAGCTTTTGGCAAGTTACCGAACTTCCCGGACTTTGAATTCCTTGCTGCTATAAGAACAATAACGGAAGTTCCCACCACGAGTGGGTTTGGTAAGGACTAAATGAAATGATGCAAGTGGCAAGTGCTCAAGCAATGGTTGTCGGCATTATTATTGTTGTTGTTATGGTTTTTTGTTATTGTTTATGGAGATGGAACGGAGAATTAGACAGCAAGGAGGGAAAAGGCCAAACATGCATTTTGCTGCCTTAGTTGTAAGGTGCTGTAACATCAGAGCTGCAAGACCCTTCCTTGCCCATTAAGGTGGAAGAACTGACAAAGACACCATCCCCCACTCATACATGGAGTTAGTCTCAAGCCAAGAATTTATTCATTCTTCAAGTACTTACTGAGCACCTACTCTACTATGTGGAGACAGTTTGCACAAACCTAAGAAACAAACGCAGCACACGCCAGAGATCTCCTGCTTGGAATTTGCCTTACAGAATTTTTTGCAAAATGTTCTCAAGATGAATGTATTTTCTAAAGGGCCATGAGAAAACGCGCACGTATCTACTCATCTGAGCAAAAGAAACAGAGTAAGGGTAGACCAGAACCTAGCAGGATTGGTTATGTGCTGGAGGGGAGGACGGGGAGGGGAGGACAGGGTGGAAGAAGGGGGATGGGAGGAGGGAAGGGTCAGTGACATTTCTCTGAATCTGCCCTTTGTGTAGCTCTGACTCTTAGAACATTTCATAGTGACATTTCACATACCCCAGAACTAATGAGCTGAATAGAAGCAACCAGGATGGAGGTGGAACCCCAAACGTTCTTCGGACAGTAACAGATGAAGCTAATACTATGGCAAATGAATAATGCTTCCATTCTGAGGGCAATGAGGAAGAAAATAACTAATTTAAGCAACTTTGGAAAACAGTTACGTGGGCGAGATATAGACAAAAAGACTATAAGGTTAAAGGCAAAAAGAACTATACACAAAGATTGTATTCTAGTGATTAAATCTGCTTTTCACAGGAGTATGGGTTAGCAATTCTGAAACTGTTTTTTGCATATAGTAGGGTTGAGCAATTAAGTAAATATTGTGGAGTCAAGTCTCATGCTAGCGAAGAAAGAGGTTGGCAATAAGTAAAGGAGGAAGATTACAATGAATTCTGCAGTGCTGGCGGTATATGAGCCTTTGTGCATGTACGTGTGAGTACACATAAACACCTTCTCTAGTTCTGCCTGCGGAGAGGAACAAGAATCAATGACACTCTCTCTTAGTTCATTTGAGCTGCTACAGCAGAATACCATAGACTGGGTGGCTTATAAACAACATCTGAGGGGGCTGGGAAATCCAAGATCAAGGAGCTGGCAGAGTTGATGTTTGGTAAGAGCCCATTTCCTGGACACAGCCTTCTCACTGTGTCCTTGTCTGGCACAATGGATGAGGGAGCTGTCTTGGGTCTCTTTTCTAAGGGCACTAATCCCATTCATGAGGGCTCCACCCAAAGGCCTCACCTCCTAATACCATCACCTTGAGGAGTTAGTATTGTAACATGGGAATTTGGGGAGGACACAAACATTCAAACATAGCACAACTCAGTAGCAATAAAGACACCTGGTGCCCAGATTTTAGTTTCTAAATACTATTCCCCAGTAAAAAAAATCCAGTCTCCTTGAAGAAATGGTTGATTCTGGGACAGATGCAGGCAAAATGCAAAATGAGCCTGGAACATCTTCTGGTGACAGGAAGCAAAGGATTCAAAGTTTGAGACAAATTGAAGAAAAAATAAATAATGATGGTAACACATTACAACTCATAGAATAAAATGAACATTCATAAATTTATGGTACTAGATGATCAAATAAAGAAATAAAGGAAAAGGGACATCTTTTACTTTTTCTTCTTTTTATCCATTATTGACATTATAATAGATGTCCCCAATTTCCGCCTATTTGTCCCCCTCCACCCAGCCCTCATACCAAGGACATCTTTTTCTTATAGCAGAATTCCAGTTAACAAATATAGAAGGAATAGTGGAAATGGAAAATAACCATTAGGCAAACACCAACTATGAGGATTCTGATAGACGTTAAAATTGGTGGACCAAAGTATGAAAAGAAGCAGGATATTTGCACAATCTTTAAGTATCTCCCACAAGACAATTATTAATTACAAAAGACGGATAGTAATTTTTTTGGAGGAGAAACATGGCTGTCACCCAAGTGAGCAAAGTTAACACCACCAGTAATATGCACATTATGAACCTTCTGATAAGAGGAATTGAGAAGGCTACCATATCTCTCCTCCCCCTTTATATAACATAAATATAAACATCATTGCTGTCACTCTTTTAACTTATCCATATGCTACAATTACCAATCACATTTGGATCCTGTTATTACTTTGAATGGCTGTTTGTGAGATCAACTAAGAATAAGAAAAACAAAAGATTTTATTTTACCTTCATTTATTTCTTCTGCATTGTATTTATTTTTAAATTTTCCATTTTTATTTTAACTTTACACTTTTATTTATTTATTTAGAAATCATTTCTATTATGTTGTTTTGACATCTTTTTTAAAAATTACATTTTATTGATTACGCTATTACAGTTGTCCTGATTTTTCCTCCTTTGTACCCCTTTGCCCAGCACTCCCCACTCCCTCAGGCAATCCCTCCACCATTGTTCATGTCAGTGGGTCTCATATAAGTTCTTTGGCTCCTCCATTTCCTATTCTGTACTTTACATTCCCATGGCTATTCTGTAATTACCTATTTGTGCTTCTTAATCCCTTCGCCTCTTTATTCATTCCCCCACACCCTTGACATCTTAAAAACAAACAAACAAAAAAACCTTTCCAGCAGAGGAGAGACTGCCTCTCCCTAGGCTAGCCAATTCTTAGAGCAAAGGGCTCAGCCAGGAGCACACCCTTCATCTGCAAACTAACCCACCCAGAGCCTCAGTTCCTCATCTGGCCCATCCATACCAAGGGACAATATCCCTCTGCCTGTCATCGCAGGGCCAGTGCCAAGCAGCCAGAGACCACCCCTCTAGCCCAAAGCTCCCCAGATTATTCAAACTAGCCAATCATAAGGTGTTCACTCTGCCCTGACTTTCCTTTCCCATGGAAACCCCATGAAAAGCCATGGCCTCAGTGCTTCCTTCCCCCACTCCTATCTGCCATCTCCAGATCACCCTGGGGTCCTTCCCATGTGGCCCTACGTGGTGTGCTGTGTCCCGTCTCTAGGAAATATCAATACAATAAACTTTGCTTTCCTGCACTCTCTGGTGTCTCCTCTCGTGGCCACACTTGACTGACCACATTAAAACAACAACAATAACAAAAAACCACAAAACAGCTTCCCTGACATTCTTCCTTCAGGGAGATTAAAGTTTCCGGCTTATATGACTTTCCTTGTTTCTGAAGAACTTCTTTTAGCATTTCTTGCAAGGCAGGCCTAGTGGCTACACATTCCCTCTGGTTTTATTTGTCTGAGAGGGTATTTCGCTTTCACTTTTGAAGCATAAAGTCACTGTATACAGAATCCTAGGCTGGTAGTCCTTTTTCTTTCAATATTGTAACCATTTTACTCCCCTCTCTTCTTGGGGCATGCTTTCTGACAAGAAGTCCAGTGTAATTCTTATCCTTGGTCCCCTGTACGTAAGGTGTTTTTCATTATGGCTTCCTTCAAGATTCTTTCTTTGTCTCTGGTGCCCTGCAGTTTGAATATGCTGTGCCTAGGTGTCCATTTTTCAGCATTTATCTACTTGTCGTTCTTTGAGTTTCCTAGATCTGTGGTTTGGAGTCTGTCGTTAATTGTGAAAAATTCTCAGCCACTGTTATTTCCAAAATTTCTTCTGTGCCTTCTTCTTCTCCTTCTGGTATTCCCATTGCACGTACGTTATACCTTTTGTAATATTCCCACTGTTTTGAGATATTCTGGTTTTGTGTGTTCCTTTTTCTCTTTGCACTTTAGTTTGTAATATTTCTATTGACATGTCTTCAAGTTCGCTGTTTCTGTCCTTGGTGTGTCTAATCTACTAATGAACCTACCAAAAACACTCTTCATTCCTGTTATAGTGTTTTCAATTTCCAGCATTTCCTCCGGATTCTTTCTTAAAAGTTTCCATCTCTGCTTACAGTACCCATTTGTTCTTGCATGTTGTCTACTTTTCCATTAACGCCCTTACTGTATTAATCAGTTATTTTAAATCCTTTATGTGATAATTCCAAAATTTGTATCATACCCGAGTCTTGGTCTGATGCTTGCTTTGTCTCTTCTCTCTCTCTCTCTCTCTTTTTGTCTTTAATATGTCTTGTAAATTTTTGTTAAAAGCTGGCTATCATGTATTCAGCCAGCCATGATATGTCTGGCATTAGGAACTGAAGTCATCAGGCTTTTAGTGTGAGGTTTTATGTTAATCTGCCTTGGAACTGGGCTGTTTTTAATATTTTGTAGCTGTAGGTGCCAGAGGCTTCAGTTTCTTCTGATTTCTTTCTGGTTTCCTCCAGTTGTCTTCGGTTTTTCCTAAAAATTTGTTCTTTTTACTTTTCAGTTACAGTTGACATTCAATATTATATTAGTTTCAGGTCTACTGCCCAGTGGTTAGACATTTATGTAACTTACAAAGTGATCCCCCAGTAAGTTTAGTATCCATCCACACACTCCATACATAGTTATTACAAAATCATTGACTATATTCCCTATGCTGTGAATTCTTTCTTAATTGGTGTATTTGTCTTGCAGTTCTCTAAATTGTAATCTACTGTTATTGTACTTGTCGATGTGGTGGTAACGTGTTGGGGAGGGGAAGCATTCTATAGTCTTATGATTAAATCCCCATTTTTTGTTGTTGTTTGTTTTTGTAGTGGGTCAGAGTCCCTGGGCTGTGATCTTTAGAAGCATTTCTTAGTTCCCTCCCCCACCCCTTCCCCACCCCCTCATGCAGGACAGGAAGACGGGGAGGAGGCTGGAGTTGTCTAATTGCCCTTTACCCAGATCAGATAAGACTCTGGTAAAGCAGTTTTCCTTGGGGGCCAGGCCTTGGTTGTTACAGACAACATCTATGTATATTTCCACAATGTTTTTTTTTTTCCCTGCCAGAAGCATGAAGGGATTTCTCCCGTCTTCACCGTGAGAACCTGGAAGGTTCCCAGAGAGAAACCCACTAACATGTGGGGGCCCCTTAAACTGGGCCCCTAGGAGATTCTAACTCTCAACCTAGTCTGCCGCTGAGCCTCCAGCAATCTGTCAATTACCATCAGAAGTGTTCCTGCCAGTTCTGACTCCAGTGTTTCTGCTTCTCTGGGAGGCTGTGATTCTATTCCTTGTCTCTCCAGTTCTTAGGGTGAAGTTTGCCCTGTGACTTCAGTTCTCTGATGGAGCTAAAATTTGTAGCTTTTCAGCTTTTTCTATAATTTTTTTTTTCTTTCACTGATTCCAGAGAAGGGGAAGGGAGGGAAAAAGAGAGCAAGAAAAACATTGAGATGAGAGAGAACCATCAATAGGTTGCCTCTTGCATGCACCCCAACTGCGGACTGAACCCACAACCTAGGCATGTGCCCCAATTGGGAGTGGTACCAGCAAACTTTTGGTTTGTGGGAGGATGCCCAAACAACTGAGCCACACTGGCCAAGGCTGTTCAGCTCTTTCTTATTGTGAACATGGAAGTGAAGACTCCTAAGCTCTTTGCATGTTGGAGTTAGAACTAGAACTGTGTGTGTGTGTGTGTGTGTGTGTGTGTGTGTGTGTGTGTGTGTGTGTGCCTGCGCGTGCATGCTTTAAACACTTAGTAAATGTCATCCCGAAATTTTGGGTTATTGACAGACCCCTGCCTGGAGACACAATTTGGAGGGGAGGCAGAGAGAGTCTGTCCTTAATTTTAGAAAATTCTCAGCCATAATTACTAACAAAATTTCTCCTACTCCTTTCTCTCTTTCTTCTCCTGGTATGCCCATTCCACATGTTACACTTTTTGTAATTGTCCCACAGGTTTTAGACGCTCTGTTCCTTATTTTTTCACTCTTTTTTTCTCTTTGCATCTCAGTTTGGAACGTAAATAATGGCTTCAGTAAATCAATGATGTATGTGGGGAGGAGGGCTGAGAAGTTCCCCAAGAATGTCTCCCAGAGACCCTGACCCCCTGAGCTGGAGGTGGGTCAGCACAGCCAGCTCTGTAGCAGGGACGGTCTGCTGGGGTCTGAAAGGTGCTTGGCAGAGGGAGGGGGGAGGGGACAGCCTTGAGAAGATGGTGGGGAGTGGGGGCAGGGGGTGAGCCTCAGCCTTTTCATCTGTTGACCCTGTGCTTTGTCCTCTGTCCTTTGTCACTTCCCTAGTCATCCTCACCTTTCTCTGGATTTGTCAACTTGACTGTGTTCACCTGGTATTGACTTGGAGGTCATCTTCATAGTGGAGGTGCTTCCTGGAACCTACGCCGGGGGCAGAGAGTGGGTCTGATAGTCCTCCTCTCTTCTCCCACTAAAGCTGCTTGGGCCTGGGAGCTTCTGGGAGAAGACACCTCCTAGGAGAGCTCTGGTCCCTGGGTCCCGCTACCACCAGCCTCCAGAAAGGCAAGCAAAGGTCAGAGCTGAGGCAGGTTAGCAAGAAACTAGGAAAATTTCCTGGCAAGTGGAATGAGGAGAGCGAGACAAATGGCTGAGCAAACAGTGGGCGGAATGGCTGGGCAATTAGCCGCCAACTCATACATCACAAGACTATTCTCCTTACCCAAAGATACCTAAGAGTAGGGGGTTTTAACCTGTGGTCCCAAACCAAAGATACCTAAGAGCAGGTGCTTTAAATCACCTCAGGGGGGCAGATGACAAAAACCAGTTGTGCCCTGACCGGGGTGGGCGTCCTTCCGCCAAGTGAGAAGTCACTGGTTCCATTCCTGATCAGGGCACATGCCTGGGGCACATACAAGAGGCAACCAATTAGTGTTTCTCTCTCACATCAGTGTTTCTCTCTCTCTTTCTCTTTCTCTCTCATTCCCTCTGTCTCTCCAAGCAATGAAAAAAAAAAATGTCCTTGGGTGAGGATAAAAAAAGAAAACAAACAAAAATATCACAGAACAAGACTAATCCAAGATGGAGGTAAAATTGACCAGAGAACAACCTCAAAGCTCATTATACCATCATTATAATAAAAATCCACACCACAAATAGGAGGGGGCCGAGGAGGTCAAACACCATGACACTTCCTGAACGGACCATATTTAGAACAAGATCCCCCCCCCCCAACTTCCAACCAGAAGGCAGAGTCAGAATGCGGCACCACAAAGCTTGGAGGCAATGCCCCCTTGAAACACCTAAAATGCCAAGAACTAACTGACCATGTGCACCCCACTCGTGAGGTGGCCCACGTCCACTCGGATGTGTACTTTTCGCTTTTTTCACTGTGACGTCCATGCTCTGGCCTTTTTTCTCTATCTGAATAAACCTTGCTTTGTTCTTATTCCGATACATCCTTGAAATTTTTCCTGTGCTAGTCAGGAACCTGGAGGTCCCCTGGCACACGGAAAGTCCCAGACCCTGCCAGGAGAGCCCATGTCCTGTTTGCCGGTGTACATCCTTGTACGTGTTAGGCATGGTCCTTTGATAGCGTATCCTGTGAGGTAAACATTATCGTTCCCATTTTACAGACAAGAGAACTGAGGCTCAACGGGGCGCTGTTCATTTGCCCCATCACCAGATAGCTAGAAAGGTGCAGGGCAGGGCCCTAACTTCAGGCCTGAGCTTCCTCCCCTCTCCCCCAGCAAAGCCCAGGCCTACCCAGCGTGAGAGAACCATGTTCTCTGTGGCCACAGCTGCCAGCCTCTGCCCCAGATGTACAAGCAGATGCTGTGGGAGATTTAACAGCAGGCCTGTCGGAAATTTGGCCCGGAGCCCCCATTGTCTCAGCATTTTGTAATCTGGCTCCGGGCAGGGGGCCGGGGGTGGAGGCCACTTTTTGTGGGAACTCAGGCACAAACGGGGTGTGAACCATCAGACTGGGACTGAGGCCAAGACAGCGAGAAGAAAGCCGGGGCCTTGGCCAAGGCTCCGGGCCCTCGGGAGCATCCAGCTGGATGGGGCCATGCAAGCTGGGCCAGATGTGGGCTGGGGAAAGTCGCAGAGTCCTGGTGACTCCTTGGCTGCAGGGGAGAGAGACAAAGAGCAAACTGATAGGACAATCAGAGGGTGAAGCCCTGCCAACCAGGGAAACACAGGGCCTCTGTCACCCCGGAAAGAAGCCCAATCCACTGGAAGGAAGCAGAGGAGCTTTTTGGAGGAGCAAACCCCCGTGTGCTGAGACCCAATAGCTGAGCAGAAGTTGTCCAGGGTGAGGAGCATGCATGGCCTTCGTGGTGGAGGGAGCAGCAGGCAAGAAGACCCTGAGGACAGGGAGTTTCGGGGAGGTCAGTCTGTCCTCGGTGTCCCACGTGAAATTCAGTACAGCAAGAAATGAGGTTGGGGGATTGGAAAGGGTCCAGACCATAGAAGTCCTAATGCCAAATATAGCATGGGATAGACTTACACACACACACACACACACACACACAAATTCATTGTTTATCTGAAATTCAGATTTAACTGGACATCCTGTATTTTTATTTGCTAAATCTGGCAACTCCAGCCTCAGGGGCAATGTAGACTTAATTTCTAGGTAGTGGGAAGTCATTAGAGGCATTTCAGGGAAGTGAGGCCATGATCAGATTTGCATTTTAACAAGAGATGGGCAGCCATATGGGTGGAAGGCAGGGAGACCAGCCAAGAGAGAAGTAGGTGGACAGATAGCGGTTTATTAAAGAGGTAAAGTGAATGGGCCTTGGTGATCAGTTGAGTGTAGAAATTGAGAAAACGGGGCAGTCAAGGATGACATCCAAGTTTCTAATCAACTAGATAGACGGTGGTGGCCTTCCCTGAGCTAGGAGCACAGGAAGAGAGGCAGGTTTGGGAGCGGGAGAAGCAGAGATGTCCAGAAGACAACTAGCGGTGGGGGTCTAGAATCCAGGCAGGAGGCCAGACTGGAGGTCTGCTTTTGGCAGGGATCAGATTTTGGAGCGAAACCATGGGAATGGATGAGCATGCTCAGGGAAATCATAGAAGGTGAGAAGGAGGGGGGCTTAGAAGAGACCCCCGGGAAATAGTAATAATTTAGAGGAAGCAGAAGACAGAGAAGCCAGCAAATTAGACCTGGAGGCTGAAGCCAGAGGTCTGGAGAAATGTAGGAAGGGTCTCTGTGACATGTGTCCCTCCTGGAAGCTCAGGCAGGAGACAGAAGAAGGAAAGTGCATTTGAAAGTGTCAAGCTCTACCAAGACATCAAGTCACGTACGTGAAGACAAAAAATAGTCTGGTGGATTTGGCTCCCAGGGACCTGTATTTCAGTGAAGTGGTAAGAACAGGAGCCAGGTGGGCAGGGTGGAAGACAGAGTAAAATGTAGAGACCGCTCTTGCCTGAACTTTGGCTCTGAGCCACTCAGACATGGTGGACTGGCCGCAGGCATGGATCCCTGTCCCTCCTCAGACCCCATCAAACTGGCCTTGAAGGAACAAAGCAGGCATCACCTCCCCATAAGGACAAAGAAGATGGGTCAGGAAGCATCTTTCCAGCTCTCAGGGAGAATAAATGTTCTCCTACTTTGTGTCTCCCTCTTAACACATTAGTTCAGCACAAATTTGTGGTCTTGTTCATTGTAGTTCCCTAGGACCAGCACAGGGCCCAGCACAGAGTAAGGGCCCAGAGAACGTTTGAATGAATGAATGAATGAATAAATGCACCCACAGGCAGAGCTTCCAGTTTGGCCTCTTACCCTCTGAGACTCAGTTTCCCCATCTGTGCCCAGTGGGTGCTGCTCAGGGCATCAGGCAGCCATGACAGCAGGTACAATGACTCCATGAATGTGAACACAGACTGCGGATGTCACCGACTCCAAGAGCAGCCTCTCATACTGATCACTGACTGTCCAGGACTGGCATGGAAGCAGTTAATTACCCTTTTAAACTGCAGGAAAACTTTGCTGTGCCCTACCCCCTCTCCTGCTTGCCAGATCCAGAATCTAATTGTGCAAAGGCTGGAGGACTAATCCATTTAGCAGAAGTCATGGGGAAGGGAAGTGAGGAGTTAGTGATGGCCCCTGGGAGATCAAAGATTGGAATATTTTCAACTCCTGGCTGGAAAACTACTAGGAGATGAATACTGGCCTGACCTAAAGACGGGTATTGTCATTGCCAGAAGAGGGATGAAGGGGCAGGGTTTCCTCGGAGGTGGTGAGCTACTCATCACTGGAAGCATTCAAGTGGGCATAGGGCACCCACTTAGAGGGGACGTTGTACAAGGGATTAGAATGAATTCTTTCTTCCATCTCTGTATTCTTAGGATTCTAATCCAGCCCAAAATGAAAGGGCATCTTCAGGCCACTGTCCAAGGAGCTATACACTTGCTGGCTCCTTTAATCCTCCCAACAACCCAGGGAGGGAGTTATACACTACTCCATATTGCAAGTAAGGAAACCAAGTCTCCATGGGATCAAGTTGCTTGCCCCAGGCCACTCCACAAAAGAGCAACAGTGATTAGCAGCTTTCATTGGAACTATAGCCCAGGTCCCAGACCCAGCACCCCACTCTCATTCAGTCATTGAATTCTCATGACTATTACCCTCCCCATTTTACAGATGAGGAAACTGAGGCTGGAAGAGATTAAGTAATTTGTGAAAGGTCGGGAAGTCAGTAAGCAGCAGTGTCCAGATTCTAGCCCTGGTCTGAGGTCTGCCTGACACCAAAGTCCAGGCTTTTAACCAGAGCAGCACATGCAAACTCAGCCTGCCAGGTTCTTTCCACTGAAGCTCACTGCTGGCAACACACAGGCAGTCCCCTGGCAAAGTGCCCGTCCTGCTTGCTTTCTGTTCTGGGAGGAGAAGAACCAGAGGAACAATGGGAAGAGGGACAAGCGGCATCTATTTCTACAGTCTTTTCTACACCTCCCCCACCCCGATTTCACCATGGAGGGAGAGTAGCTACAACAGAGCAGGGGTCTGTCCTGTGGGGAGAGGCTCCTAATACCAGGGGAGAAATGCATGGTTCTGGGTTGAACGCCAGACACTGGTCCTTTAGGGAGCAAAGCCACCCATTCCTCCAGGACAACACAGGGAAGGAGGATCTCAACGTATCCTGAGCACCTACTGTGTGCCAGGCCCTGAGCACATTCTATCCATTCTCTCATTCACTCCTGTCGTTGACCCAGAATATTTACCGGCCGTTAATTAATTCAGGAGGCCCGATGATCATCTCTGCCTACAGGATGCTGATGCTGATGTTTCTCAGCTCACTTCTGCCCCAGTCCCTTCCCTCTCCTGTCCCCAAGGCCTCCACCTGAAGCCACTGTCCACCCAATGCCTGAGGTTACCCTGACCCAGACCCTGACCTGGCATTTGGAAGCACTCTGGCGCCACCTTCTGGCTGGTGCTGGAAGGCCAGGGGAGTTGGGCAGCTGGGCTGCAGGTAGGCTAGGCTGGCTCTGCCCTTGCCGCAGGAAAAACACAAGAATGGAGGAGCACAAAGGAAGCAGGAACGAAGTTAAAATACAGACCATAAGAATATTGTGGCGGACATAAGACCACAGACTCAGAAAACTTTGAAGATGGCTTTTTAAACATCATCTACTCAGGCACAAAGAAATGAGAGGAGCATCTGCCAGCCACGTCTGAGTGATAACTCATCTTAGTTCTCACCCCATCAGTTTTACAGGTTCTGTGTACATGGTGACAACTCACAATTTCACGTATAGAACACACACACACACACACACACACACACACACACACTCACCACATCTTTCTGCGAATCTTGTTGAGATGCACAGGGGAGGGAGACTTGTATAGTGTAGGTTTGTAAAGCGACTCAAGGTATACATTTTGAAAACAAGGAGAGTCACAGTAAACAAAATAGGGTATTCATGTGAAAAAAGATTCAGATATGCATTTGAAAAAACAGTATTTTTAAAAAACAAGGGAGTATAATTTTGAAGGAGTAAAACATTAAGGATGCCCTAGCCAGGTAACTCAGTGGCTTAGAGCCTCGTCCCAATATGCTAAGGTGGCAGGTTTGCTCTCTGGTCAGGGCACACACAAGAATAAACTAGTGAGTGCATAAACAAGTGGAACAAATTCACGTCTCTCTCTCTCTCTCCCTTCCTCTCTCTGGAAAATCAATTTTTAAAAACATTAAGGATATTTCCGTTAGTTGAGGTTTTAACTTCAGGGGTACATGGCACAAAGTTCTTTTGCTATGAGGTGCTGGGCTCCTTCATCACAGTACTCTTGCTATGGAGGGCCACACCTCAGCTCTAAGCGTCCTCGCAGGTGACACAGAGGGAACCGTAGCCATTTACACAATCCCCAAGGTCAATGAACGAAGACATATCAATCGTCTAGGAGAAGCATAACTTTGGCACTAACATAGGAATAAGTTGCTTGTAGGCGGGGTGAGGGGTGTCAGGAAAAGAAAACAGTGAAGATGAGGGCCACTCTGGCCAGAGAATCCCTTATACTCCCACTAGGGGGAGTGCGAGCTCCTTACCAAGACAACAGGAGGCAGAGCCAGGCACAAAGGTGCAGCGTGCAAGGCGGGGCTGGAGAAGGTGGTGGAAGATGGACTGGGGGGGTGGGGGTCGGGGGCAAAAGCAAGGCACCTGAGAGGCCACCTGGCTTGAAGTCCCAGCCCTGCCACTGCCTTGCAAGGTCCCTGCCCTCTGTGGGCCTCGGTTTTCTTTCCTACAAAATGGAAGGTGGAGTCCACCAAAAGCAGTGCCGCTCACCGTTGCATGTGCATTCAAATCATCTGGAATCTTTTTAAAAGGCAGATTCTGATGCAGAGGGTCTGAGGTGGGGCTTGAGAAGCTGCATTTCCAACAAGCTGGCAGGTGGTTCCCATGCTGCTGGCGCTGGGACTCATCTCTAAGAGACCTGCCAGCTCTGGTGAGTTTGGTTTTTAGAGCTGAGCAGGGAAGACTTGCCTGGGCTTCAAACCCACCACCGAAGTGGCTGTTCAAGTTTTCATTCACTCATTACACATTTTCTGGACCACTGTCTGGGCCAGGACCTTCCTGCTGCAGGGGACATAGACCCAGTCCTGCCCTGAGGGCAGATGGACACAAAATCAGAGCCCCATATGCTGGAGAAGAAGGAAGCCCGAAGTGCAGAGTTGTGAGAGGCCTTTGGCTAGACATGGGGGGGGGGTCAGGGAAGAGTTCCCAGGGAAGAAGTTTCCTTCATACAAGGCCTTTCTGGAAAAAGTCTACTCATTGTTAATATAAAAAGAACAGTTTGTGCAACATCTATGTAACCTGGCAGCCAAGGTGAGTAGATTGGAATGCACATGCGGGAACAATGAGGACTTCACTGTACTGGTCAGTGGGACAGTAGACGCTGTTGAGTGAGCACGTGTACTGTGTGGTCATTGCACTGAAAATGACTGAGCGAGTAGAGTAATCTGCATCAGATTCTGCATTAAGCTTGAACGTTCCTCTGTGGAAACTATTTGGATGACTCAGAAAGCTTTCAAGGATGATGCAATGAGTGCAGCACAAATAAAAGTGTGGTGAAACGCTTCAAAGATGGTTGGGAATCTGTTGAAAGTGATCCATGTTCTGGACGGCCTGCAGCAAGCAGAACACCCGAGGATGCTGAACGTGTATGGGATGCACTCAACAAAGATTGACGACGGACAGTGTGAGAACTGGAAGCTGATCCGGGGATTCCAAAAACTACTGTGTCTGAGATTTTGATGCAGGGTCTTGGCACGAAACATATTGTAGCAAAACTCATTCCATGGCTTCTGCTACCAGAGCAGAAGGAACATCGTGTTGCTGTTGCTAATGACTTGATTCAAACCGCTACCAATGAACCACATTTTCTAAAGAAGGTCATAACCGGAGCTGAATCGTGGGTCTACAGCTCTGATCTAGAAACAAAGGTCCAGTTGTCCCAATGGAAGTCGCCTGGGTCTCCACACCTGAAGAAGAGGTGGCAAAGTCACAGCAAGATCGAGACCATGTTAACTGTGTGTTTTGATTGGGAAGGTGTTGTCCATCACAAGTACACCTCTCTAGGTCAAACAGTTACTAAGAACTCCTACCTTAATCAGCTGAGAGATGCAATATGGCAGAAACAGCCACAGCGATGAGCAACAGGAGATTGGCAGCTTCAACATAACAATGCGCCTGCTCATGCATCACGTCTCATGCAGTCTTTTGGTGAAACATCAGATCACCCAGGTGACTCATCCCTCCTACAGCCCAGATTTGGTGCCCTGTGACTTCTGGCTTTTCCCAAATTAAAATCACCTTTGAAAGGGAAGAGATTTCAGACTGTTGATGAGATCCAGGAAAATATGATGGGGCAGCTGATGATGATTGGAGAACTGTGTAAGGTCCCAAGATGCCTACTTTGAAAGGGACTGAGGTGTACATTGTCCTATGTACAATGTTTCTTCTATCTTTGTCAATAAATGTCTCTTTCATATTACATGGCTTGATACTTTCTGGACAGAACTCACTTATTGAGTGCAGGCCAAGGTGAGGGTGGGGAAGGAAAAGGTTGTCCCAGGCAGAGGAAATAGCACATGGGAAGGCCTGGAGAAGGCAGAGCCAGGCTGATTGATTGCGCAGTGAGAGGGGCCACACGCAGACACACAGGCACACACACATGTGTGCATATTGCATATACACACATGCACACACACATGCCCACATCCCTTTGGAGATGTGGGGAAGAAGCAGCATCCTAAAAGAGATGAGAATTCTCATTAAGAAAACCTCCATGACCTCCCATTGGAGTGAGTTGTTACAGGATGGTTTCCATGGCAACTCTCTGCTTCCCTCCCTAAAGACTCTATAAGTATGGCTTCCAAGTCTCCTTTAACTCCTTGACCAAGGCTCCCCCAGCTGTCAAACTCCACAGGCAACCCCACCCCCTCTCTGGGCCGCCAAGCCTGGGAGACCCCAACCTCCAGCTCACACACGGGCTCCACACCTACCCTTGCCTGCCCAGACCCTGCCTGCTCTTCTCTATCCTTGTGCCCACGTTACCCACTCCCTGAACAACTTTGGGAGGCAGGTTACCCCCTGTGGAGGTGACTGAAGCTCAGGGAGAGGCAGACATTTATTCAAGTTTGAATTCTTTGCATGTGAAATGGGGGGGAGGGGTGTGTGGTCTACAAAAGGTAAGGTCCTACACTCCCTTGCATTGCCTCCTTCCCGAGGTCAGAGCATTCATTCATCTCTCCTATCCGTTTATGTCTGCTGAGCATCAGTCCTGTGCCTGGTCCCATGCCAGGCCCAGGGACACAATCTACTAGGGAGACAGACTTTGAACAAAAAGGCAGGTGAACACAGCAAGGCCCTTTGGTTGTTCATGCATGTGGGCTCTCCCCAGTTCTGGCTCCCTGGGGGAAGAGGAGGAGGGCTGGGAGTTCTGAGGAAGGGCATCTGGAAACCCGGGGGTAAAAGGAAACCTAACACCCCGCTGCTATGGCCTGAATGCTCCTGCCCGCCTTGCTCTGTCTGGGGAAACAGCTGCCATGCTGTGAGGACACTCAAGCAGCCCAGTGGACGGGTCTACGTGGCACCAACCTGAGTCCTCCCTCTTCAGCAGCCTGCACCAACTAAAGGTTTTTTGCTAATTTTTTATTTGCTCGTTCTACCTATTACTGAAAGAGGGATTGTGGTATGAGTGAGCCATCTTGGAAGCAAACCTTCTAGCCCCAGTCAAGTCTTCATTCAAACAACGACCCCCTGGCTGACACTTGATTGCAGACTCATGAGAGACCGCAAGCCCGAATCCCCAGCTCCCAAATTCCTAACCAACAACTGTACAACAATCAATGTTTTTTGTTGTTTTAAGCCACAGAGTTGTGGGGTAATTTGTTATGCAGCAATGGATAGCTAATTGGAATTAATCAGATAACATTCTGATAAATAGAATTCCTGGAATTGATCAGGTATTTATCAACTACGTAAAGAGAAGTAAAGGGATTTAAAAACAATGATGCACTTGAAAGCTATTGTGTATAATCTTATTAACCAACGTCACAAACAAACAGAAAAAACAATGAAAGCCAGATTTCTTACTATCAGAAAAAGGAATTCTAAATATGGAAAGGGGGAGAAACTGGAATGAATCTTGTAGTGTTGGATAGAAATTAGAGTTCATGATTGTCAATATTTATACATAGATGTAGAAATAAATAACTACGTAAATGTCTGTGTTAGTATGTGTATAAACACCCATACACTTACAGCTGTGTCTACTGAGCTCAGAGCACTGACATTCCAAGAGTTGTGGGCATACCTAGTGCCCAGATCTTTGTTTCTAAGTATTCTCCATTAAAAAGAACCAAGACTCCTCAGCCCTGGCTGAGTAGCTCAGTTAGTTAGAACACTGAACCAATTTGCCAAGGTTGTAGGTTCGATTCCCGGTCAAGGCACATAGAATGAACTAATGAATGCATAAATAAGTGGAACAACAAATCAATTTTTTCTTCTCTCTCTCTCCAAAAATAAATAATAAATTAAAAAAACAAAACAAAACAAAACAAAATCCAAGACTCCTTAAGGAAATGTCTAATTCCAGGACAGGGAAGATACAAGATGAGTCTAAAATGTCATTTTCTGCTCGAAAGTAAGAAAGTGTGCAAAGAATGAAGGTACATTGCTAAAGGTATGCACACTAGACAAATCAGGAAAATTTGGCACATCGAAATAAATATTGAGGGGGGAGGGGAGGTATAAGCAGACTAAAAGGTAATGTTAAAAAAATATAATAAAGATTAAAGAAATAAATATTGACTGTAACAAATTAATATTAATCATGTGGTTATTTTGCTGTGACCCACTGAATAGGACAGGAGTCCACAAGTCTAGGCTGATATGAATAAACGAATAAATTAAAAGTTTGCTAAAGAGTTTTATATTTACATATCTCAAAGTAACTCCCCCACAAAATACTTACTCCAAATGGAAAAAGTGATTTTACAGTGGGGAAGCCTAGCAGACACTATCTTTTTTCTTTTTTTTAATTTAATGAATTTTTTTTCATTGTTGTGCTATTACAGTTGCCCTATCGCTCTCCTCTGCCCCCCCCTCCCCACAGTCAGTCCCCACCCCGTTGTCCATGTCCCCGGGTCATTTATACTAGTGCCTTGACTAGGTTCTTCCTCTTCTTCCTCCCCTTCTCCCCCTCCCCCCGCAGACACCATCTTAAACTATCAGAAATGAGACAAATATGAGCCACCTGACCTGATGCCACGAGGAGAAGGCAGTGTCACTTCTGTGATGTTCCTGTAGATATGGGAAGCTTTTACTAATTTTTGTACCTGCTTGTGGTATCGATTACTGAAGGAGGGATTGTGGATGTGTCTATTTCTCCTCTTAGTTCTCTTGAGTTTTGCTTTATATGTTTTGAGGCTACATTATTAGTTGTATAAAAAATTTAGAATGGTTGTATCTGCTTGATAAATTGAGCATTTTTTAAAACTGTGAATAGCTCTCTTTATCTTTACCATTGCTCTCTTTTCTCTTAAACTCTACTTTTGCTGATATAAATGTAAGCTCGATATGGGTGATATGGAGGGTCTGCTGTTGCCCATGCAACACGGGAGGAGACAGATACCGTGTCACTCCCAAGTCGGACTGCACAGCCATTCTTGGCGGTGCAGATAGACTCTTAAGAAGCTACACCATCGTCTCTCGAGGCTCTGTAGCTTCAGCTTCACTGGAGAGGACACTCCAGCGTCATCGCAAGATGTCGATTCAACACGGGAGGAGACAGATACCGTGTCACTCCCGAGTCGGACTGCACAACCATTCTCGGCGGTGCAAATAGACTCTTAAGAAGCTACACCATCGTCTCTCGAGACGGATGGCTGCCGACATCCCAAATGTAAGCTCACCAGTTAACTTTTGGTTAGTATTTACATGGTATAATTTTTTCCATCCTTTTACTTTTCCCATTTCTGTATCCTTATATTGAACATATCTCTTTGCAAGCAGCATATGATTAGTTTTTATTTATCTAATGTGCTAACATTTGCCTTTCAATTGGAGTCTTTAATTTGCTTACATTTAACATAATTGCCATATCTTTGGCTTTAGATCTTACTCTTGTTTTTTCTATTCGTTCCACTTATTCCCTTCTCTCCTTGCCTTCTCTTGCCAGCCTGAAATTATACACCCAGCAAAATACGTCTTTCAAAAAACAGACGTGAAATAGATATGTTGGACAGATAAAAACTAATAATTCATCTACAGCTCACCTTCATCAAAGAAATTAGTAAAGAATAATTTGGGGGCAGAAGAAAACGGTTTCCAGATGGAAACTTGGAGATAAAGGAAGAAATGGAGGCCAATGAAGAGAGAAAATATGTAGTTAATCTAAATAAATATTGTCTGTATAAAACAATAATAACATTCTCTTGTGGAGTTTGAAATATACAAAAAAGTAAAATACCAGTTGTTACCAGATGACAATAGTATGTAAGTGACCTAAGTTTCCTGCATTTTCCCTCAAGTGGTAAAAATACTAATTTCTTTAGACTTTAATAAGTAAAGGACACATACTATAATCTTTAGGGTAAGCGCTAAAAGAGTGGAAAGCTAACAAGCTAATAAAGAGATGACATGGATTAATACAAAATATCAAATCCATTGAGAGTAAGGTGAGAAAGAGGAGAAAGAGAAATATATTTTTTAACAACAAAAAAAGTAAAGCATGAAAGAAAATTTAAAGGTAATAAAAATGTTCTTAAACTAGGTGGTAGGTGCAGCGTTCATTTTGACCTGATTCCTATACTTTACACCTATTAATTAAATACTTTTTAGTCTCAACTACATAGTTAATAAGAACAAATTTAAAAAAAACAAAGCAAATGTTGGAAGACTAGCCACGCGTAATTGATCTCATTTGCATATATACGTATATATGTTAAAAGAGAAAAAGAAACAGAAAATAGGTGGGACAAACAGAGACATATACATACACTTTATAAAAAATGATTTTATTTATTTTATGTTTTTAAAGAGAGGGGAAGGGAAGGAGAAAGAAAAGGAGAGAAACATCCACACGTTGCCTCCCACTGGAACCCACGTGGCGGATGGACCTGCAACCCAAGCACGTGCCCTGATGGGGAATGCAACCAGGGAACCCAGCCAGCCTCCCTTAGTTTTGCAGGACGAAGCCCAACCAACTGAACCACACCCATCAGGGCCATATACTTTTTTTCTGTAAAACAAGATCTGGACGCCTATTTGCCAAAATGCAATCAGTTATGTCTGTGTCTGTGTGGAGCGTGAGTACTGTGTGTGTGTGCGCGGACGGTTTGGGGGAACCGTTCGTTTCTGCCTTATAGACGTGGATGGAGTTTGCATATTTTTTTTTCAGTAAGCATGTATTATTTACATAACTACAAATTACATACAGGCCACAAATATATTTCCATTTTGAAAAAATAAATTTAAAAAATGTAAAGATAATAGGATCTGGTGCGCCTCACAGCCTGGAAAGGCCTTAAGGATGTGGATTCCATCCCTTTCCTGAGCGCTTAGCACCTCTAGTTGTGACCGACTCCTGCTGTCGTGACCCGGCCCTCCCACACGGTGGCGCCGCGGAGCTGGCCCGGCCTTTCCCGGCTCCCGGAGGCTGGGGGTGGGATGGGAGGGAGTTGGGTGTTTTCTCGGTGGGGCGGGGGCGGCGCATCTCCATGAACAGATTTATTTCTTCAGCATGCCGCCCACGGCTTTACCAGGTGGCATCCGGATCGCTCTCACACAACAAGTCAATCGCCCCCGTAGGTGGCTCCAGAGCATCCAGAGCATCTCAGCACCAGCTTCCAGGTCATTATCCGCGCAGTGGTGCCGCCCAACCCACCTCCGGGGGCCGAGTTAAAAGCTCTTGTGTCTCCAGAACTGGATTCCCAGAGCATGCCTGCGGGGCCCTGACAGGGCTCCTTAAATCATCATTGGGGCCTGTCTCCAGAGGTAGTGAGTGCTAGGTCCCCGGAGGAGTGCAAGCCATGTTGACCCACCTCACCCGTCAAGGGAACTACAACAGGGTGAGGTGGTGGCGGGGGAGGAGCCTGCCTTGGATGAAATGCTCCTGGGTCCCTCTGGGCTGAGACTGGGTGTTTCTGATCTCTGAAGTCTCCCACGTGCAAATCTAAGCAAGTCACTCCCTGCTTGAGACACTCCATGGTTCCCCATCATCTTGTCGTCCTGGAAAGACGGTCCAAGTTCCTAAGCCTGACTGCTGAGTTTCTTCACCACCACCAGGCCCCAGCACACAGCTATCTCACCCCATGCCTCCTCCGTGACACTGAATCCCTTCATTCCCTCCCAGCTGTCACGCTGTCTCTCACCTCTGAGCCTTCTACATGCTGTTCCCATTCACTCAAACACTTGTCCACCCCCTTTGTGTCTTGGCTAAATCTGACTCATCCTTCAGACCTATAGTTCCAATGTTGCCTCCTCCTAGAAGCCCCCTCAGGCTTCCTTCTCTTAAAGCCACACTTGACTCAAATTATATATTCATTGCTTGCCTCCCCCTCCCTTGGATGATGGGCCCCATGAGGGCAGAGGCCTGCCTGCCTGGGTTGTCATTATTCCCAAAGGCAGCATGGTGAGGTACCAGGTAGGTGCTCCATAAATCGCTGTTTCATGAATCAGTGTTCAGAAAAGTGCATCGTGCGGTGGGGGCTCTTTCTCTGAGGTGTCCCCAGGGCATGGCAAATGTGCTTTATGGGTTGTGAGTGGGACACAGCCCATCCAGAGAAACCACTGGGCTCCCCCCGGCTCCTGCTGCCAGGGGACACAGACCACGATGGCTGGCAGCTGCCAGGGCCTCTCCCCGGCACACAGCAGGTGGCTGGACACAGGCTGACTTCAAGCAGCACCAGGAAAGGTGAGTGTGAGGCTCGGCTCCAGCCACCTCTGCCCAGCATCACCCCAATACACGTGGTTGCCTCCCGGGTTCTGATGTCCAGTACACGTGCTTCGCTGTTCTCCCGGAACATTCTCAGCACCTTATCCTCATCTGAATTCATCATCTTTCCCCAAATTGCTTTCCTGCTGGTTTCCCATCCCCCCAAACCCTGCTCCTTCCTCCCTCTCCCACCCAGCTACCCATCACCAAAGCATGGTCCTTAATCAAGAACCCCACCATCTGCTTTGCTGGCTGTTCTAGGGTCCTGTGAGGACAACATCCCCTCCCCATCTGCCCCTACACTTCCCGCACTCCGTGTTCCAGCCAGACTCCATCACTGTCACTCCCCACTGAGCTGTGACTGCTCTCTTCTCCTAGCCTTTGGGCTGCTCCCTAGGGCTGGACCTCCACTTTCTACCTGGCAAATGTGTCTGCACCTTGCAGGCTCCCCCTTTCTCCAGGAAGCCCTCCCCAATCTAGTGCCCTTCTTGGGGCTGCCACAGTCACCTTGGCCTTCCCCCATCTCCTCCTGGGTTGCACTGCATTGCCAAACCCAGTGGTCTGTGTTGCGTCCCCAACTCACTCAGCTGCTCAGCATCACCTGACTCGACTGGCCATGCCCTCCTCATCCAAAGCCCCGTTCCCTCTGGCTCCCAGGTCTCCCCTCCCCAGCTCCTCCTGCTCGCTGGCGGCTCCTTCTCAGGTCCCTTGACAGCTCCTTCCTCATCTCCCAACCCTCGAATGTTGGCATGCCCCAGGCCTCTGCCCCAGACCTCCTCCATCTGCTCTGTCCCTCAGTGCTGCCAGGCAGGCACCCAGCTGTAAGTCCCCTGTACATACTGATAGTCTCCATGCTCCTATCTCCAGCCTGGACCTGTTTCCCGACTTCAGGCTGCACCCTATATATAACCTGCCCCTTCCCTCTCCCCTTGTTGGCTTCTGTGCACCTCCAACTTATTAAGTTCAGGTCAAGGTCTCATTCAAACTTACTTCCTCCAACCAACTCCTCTAGAGTCCTCATTCTTCCGGTTCATGAAGCCAGAAACCTTGATATCATCCTTCACTCGTTTTTATCACCCTACAATCAATCAACATACATCAGCACCCCACCCTTTCTCACCACCTCCATGCAACCACCTGGCCCAAGATCCCTCGTTAGGTTAAGTTCGGTGGCCTCCTGACCCATCTCCCTGCTTCAGCCCTTGGCCCACTTTGGTCTACTCCCAACCCGGCAGCCAGCCTGTAAGTCAGGTCATGTCCCGCCTCTTCATTTGGAGCAACAGCCAAGCCCTTCCCTGCCTGCAAGGCCTTCGGGAGCTGACCTGCTCTCCTGCCGCCCTGGCTGGCCTCCTTGGCTGGTCCTTGAACGTCCCACCTCAGAGCCTTTATACTGGCTCTTTCCTCTGCCTTTGACACTGCCACCCCCCGGTGTCTGCACAGTTCTCCCCTCGTTGACCTCAGATTTCTGCTCAGAGAGGACTCCCTTGACCAATTTATATATAACCTACCTCCCAGTACTTCCTGCCCCTTTCCTCTGCCTTATCTTCCTTGCCAGCCCTTCTCCCCATCCGACATAACGTGTTTGTTTATGTGTTTATTTTCTGTCTCCTCCACTAGAATGTAGATCTGGGAGGGCAAGGATCTTTTCTCTCGTGTTCCCGGCTGTATTCTCAGTACAGCTGGCACATATAGACCGTCCTTCAGCAGACACTGAAGAGTAAAGAGGCAGGAATATGAGTGTATTCACCACCACCTCCAGAGTACTCAAGCCATCATCAGCACTCAGCAAATGCTGAAGGCACAGGTGGATGGGTTAGGGGGTAGATGGAGGGAAGAGGGGAGGGAGGGGTGACTAGATGATGGGTGGGCGGACGGGCGGATGGGCAGATGGGGTTGTTGGAGGAGTGGCTGTATGGATGGGTGGGTGAAGAGATGGACCAAGGCATTGACTGGACAAGTGTCCCAGGCCCAGCTCTGCAGGAAGAGGCAGGTCTGTCTACCTGGAGACACCTCAGCCCCAGAGCATCTGAGATTCTGAGGACCCAGATCCTTACTGGCCCCTCTAGGACTTCCTGGGCCCCAGCAGATTTGCCAGGGTTACTACCAGCAGTGAGAAGAAACTGCTCCAATATGCCACACTGATCCAAAATTCAAGTTCTCATGCCTATTGACACAGCAATTCTGCCTCTGAGAATCTCTGCAAGAAAAATACTCATGTTGGTGCACAGAAATAGATATGCGTACCGAGAGGGTCATGGCTGTGCTGCTTGCAATCATGCAAAACGGGGATCAGCCTGGATGTCCCATGGGGGGAATGGTGGCACAGCTCCCCATACAGAGCTTGGTGGCCCATCCACGAATCAAAGAGATGGATCCATGCGTTGAGATGAGAAGATTTGGTGTTGAATTGCTAAGTGGCAAAGCACGTCATAGAACAATCATATGGAATGAGCACATGCAGTGTGAATAAACACATTGTGTGTGTGTCCATGGGTCCATGTCCATGCGCATGGGAAAGGGGTTGGACTCACACACCTCCCAGCCACGGTCACTGCTGGGTACAGAGTGGGGTTCGAAGGGACATTTCCTTGTCAGTGGATATACTTCTTTGTTGACTTTTTGGTTAACAACAAGCATTAGTTTCTGTGTAATCACATTCACATTTTAAAAGAAATTTTCCCTATGCATGTCTCAGCACTTGATCTAAACACGTGTTTTTCTAGCTTTTTGCTGGCAGGCAATGGTTTGATGGCAGTAAGGCTGGGTGGGGGCTGGGTTGATGGGTTAACAATGAGTTCATCACCCAGGGTGGGGGGTGTGAAAGCTGTAACCAGGTTCTGACTAAACCAACCCTGAAAGCATCACCTGGCATTCAAGGCCCTCTCTGACCCATCTTTCAAGCACAATCTCTCAGGATTCCCAAACACACAGAGCAGGAGTCAGCGCATCCAGCCCATGACCCACTTTTGTACAGCCTAGCAGCTCAGAATGCTTTTTATGTTTTTTAGTGGCTAAAGAATAATCAAAAGAAAAATATTTCTCATGACACAAGAAAAACATGTGAAATTCAAAGTTCAGCATCAACAAATGAATGTGTGCATGTACCAGGCTCATTGATATCCGTGTTGCCCACGGCTGCTTTTGAGCTACGACGGCAGAGGTGAGTAGTTACAACAGAGGCTATGTGACCTGCAAAGCCTGAAGTGTTTACTGTCTGGCCCTTCAGAGAAGAAGTTTGCTGCTCCCTGATACATAGTCTCTTCTGTCCAAGCAAATCACCAGCTATGTGGCCCCACTGCTTGGGCTTTGCTCTCCCACGTCCATTCAACCTGCCACCAGAAAGAGACTGGGTCCTATTCTCAGGCCCACCTCTGGTGCTTGTTTTTTTTTAAGTATATTTTATTGATTATGTTGTTACAGTAGTCTTAATTTTTTTTCCTTTGCTCCCCTCCACCCAGTACCCCCTTCCCTCCAGCAATCCCACCCCCCTTAGTTGATGTCCATGGGTCGTGCATATGAGTTCTTTGGCTTCACCATTTCCCGTATTATTCTTAACTTCCCCCTGTCTATTTTGTGCCTGCCAATTATGCTTCTTAATCCCTGCACCATATCCCCATTTCTCCCCCTTCCCTCTCCCAGCTGATAACCCTCCAAATGATCTCCATACCAATGATTCTGTTTCTATTCTGGTTTGCTTAGTTGGATTGTATTTTTATTTTTTAGATTCAGTTGTTGATAGTCGTGAGTTTGTTGTGATTTTAATGTTCATAATTTTAATCTTCTTTTTCTTAAGTAAGTCCCTTTGACATTTCATATAATAATGGCTTGGTGATGATGAACTCCTTTCGCTTTACCTTGTCTGGGAAGCACTTCATCTGCCCTTCCATTCTAAATGATAGCTTTGCTAGATAGAGTAATCTTGGTTGTAGGTCCTTGCTTTTCATCACATTGAGTACTTCTTGCCAGTCCCTTCTTGCCTGCAAAATTTCTTTTGAGAAATCAGCTGATAGTCTTACAGGCACCCCTGTGTAGGTAACTCTCTGCTTTTCTCTTGCTGCTTTTAAGATGCTCTCTTTATCTTTCAACTTTGGCATTTTAATCATGATGTGTCTTGGTGTGGTCATTTCTTGGTCTCGCTTGTTTGGGACTCTCTGTGCTTCCTGGACTTGTATGTCTATTTCCTTCACCAAATTTGGGAAGTTTTCCTTCATTATTTTCTCACATAAGTTTTCAATTTCTTGGTCTTCTTCTTCTCCTTCTGGCACCCCTATGGTTTGGATGTTGGCACGTTTACAGTTGTCCCAGAGGTTCCTAAGCCTCTCCTCATTTTTTTTTTTCAATTCTTGTTTCTTCATTCGGTACTGGTTGACTGTTTATTTCTTCCTTATGTTTCATATCATTGATTTGAAACCTGGTTTCCTTTCCTTCACCATTGGTTTTGCATGGATTTTTCTTCATTTTACTTAGCCTAGACTTCACTTCTTCCCTTATGCGTTTGCCATACTTAAGTATATCTGTCAAGCCCATGAGCTTCTTTATCATCAGTGTTTTGAACTCTATGTCTGTTAGGTTGGCTATCTCCTCATTTGTTAGGTTGGCTATCTCCTTATCCCTTAGTTCTCCCACTGGAACCTTGATCCATTTCCCCTTTTGGGCCATACTTCTCTGTATCCTCATCTTGACAGACTCCTGTGTTTGCCTCTGTGTCTTAGACAGAGCTGTCACACCTGTGACATTGTAAGGGGTAGAGCCTTAGGTATTCGTCAGTATAGGACAATCTGTTTCACCATGTCGTGGTGCTGTACATGGGGGAAGGGGTCTGAAAGGGAACAACACCACTTGCTCAGCACTCACCCCTTTTCCAGGCACTTCTCCCACTTCCGTATGGGACTAGCGCCCCTCCAGCCATTGCCCTGGCTGTTGTCCCCAGAGTGGGTGGGTCTGCGGATGTTCTAGGACTGTGGGGGCCCTTTAAACAAGTGGACTCTGCTGAGAGACTGGCAGTTTCTTCCTCACCCCAACCCCCGCTGGTTTTCACAGTCAGAAGCAATGAGGCTTGATTTTCTCTGGTGCTGAAACAGTGAGCTGCGCAGTCTGGTCTGGTGCTGGGAACGATCCCCAAGTGTCCCTCCTGACTTTTTAAAATGCGTGACTGCACTTTCCGCCAGCCCGCCGCTGCTGTTGCTGCCACCACCACACCATGTCCTCTCTGCCCCAGCTCTGCCCCTCCTACCTGTCTGGGTGAGTATTTCTTCTTTATATCTTTGTTTGTTGGACTTCCATGCAGCTTGATTTTCTGGAACTTCTGGTTGTCTCTAGTTTTGAGGTAGTTGTATTCTTAGTTGTGGAGGGAGATGCAGTGTGTCTGTTTAGGCCTCCATCTTGGCCAGAAGTCTGGTTTTTTTTTAAATTCTCACCTGAAGACTTTTTTTTTTTTCATTGCTTTTTTAGAGAAAGAGGAAGGGAGAGAGAGAGAGAGAAACATTGATGTGAGAGAGAAACATTGATCAGTTGCCTTCTCTACACACCCCAACTGGGGATCAAACCCGCAACCTGGGTATATGCCCTGACTAGGAATTGAACCTGTGACCTTTCAGTCTATGGGATGATGCTTCAACCAAGTGAGCTGCACCTGCCAGGCCGGGGTTCTTGATTTCATGCAGGAAATATTTCACAATACAAATCCAGGTGATTTTGAGAATACATTTATTAAAGCTGGGGACAATTAAAGGAAGGACTTCAGCTAGAAGAAGCAACAGGAGAAAACCTAGGTTGTACTCCACTTTGGATCCTTAGAAACTTTACAGGAAAGAAGTGAGCCACGCTGGGCTGTGTGGACTCACTGCTCACTGAGAAGTAAAAGTCACAGGGACAGAAGTGAGCCAAGGCAGGGCTGCTGTTAGCTCACTGAAAAACCAGAGAAAAGGGGGACCTGGAGGCAAGTTCAGGGAGTTAGCCCAGCAGAAGCTGCTGCTGCCCACTGCTCCCCTCATTGCAAGTCTCACTGGGACCCTTAGAGTTTAGGAGAAAGAGAGCCAAAAAAGACATATCTAAAAGAAGAAACCCCTAGAGAGAGATAGAGAGTGTGTGTGCTGGGACCTTTGTCTTGAGGGTTTTTAAAGGTGAGGAATTCAGGGGCAGTCTCAGGGGAGGATCTCTATAGAATATTTGTCAGGTCTCCAGGTGTGTCCTTTCGGGGTTGAGGCCTCCACTGATTGATGAGCATTAGGGGAGAGGTCATTAGTCGCTACATCTGGTCCTAATGTCCGCCCTGGTGTTGCTCGCTCCATCTGGTTTTGCTGATTTTCTGGGCCTGGAGCTGAAACGCAACTGAGGCCTAAACATCGTTTCTAGTTTGACCAAAACTCTGTCTCCATGGTCTCCTGATCCGAGGCTTTGTTCCTAAGATTATTTGATGCAGGTCAGAACCTGATTGTCCGGAGGGCCCAATGCTTAAGGGAGCGGTCATACAAAGGCTTGTATGGGAGTCCTATGTGGCTATTCTCCGGCCCCTTGTTCCTCCTCTAATGGGGTCTGAACCTCATCACTAGCAATATGCCACCGGAAGAAACGTCAGTGAGGGTCCAAACCACGTGACCAGAGATATGAAAGATCAGGGAATCTAGACTGCAGGACCGGCAATGTGATAGGGGATGAGAGATCATCTTGAGGTCTTTGTTCTCCCAGTTTTTCCCATTGCTAGGCACCTGGGCTCTCTTCCCTGGTGACTTTCCTTATGTGGCCTATCATTCTCGCTCTGCTCATGCCTGTCTAAGTGCCTATTACAACATAACATGCACTCCCTGTCTGCCATGTGCCCTATCTACTGGCTGGAAAACTAACCATCCTAAAAGATCATGTCCAGCCCTCCCTATAACCAGGAGGGCCTGCTCACTCTGCTGATTCATGCCCTTCTGGGCTGATGCCCAGTTGTACCTCTGCACCCACCCACCCCTATCCTAATAGAGATCCTCATTGGTAGAGACCCTGATTCATTTCTGTGTCTCCAGCACTTGATACACTTCTGGCTAAAGTTTGATGAATTACATGGACAGTTGTCATGGCTGGGTTGGTAAAACACTTCCAGGTTTTTTGTTTTTTGTTTCTGATTCACCACAAAACTTGGAAGCTAGCTAGGAAGCATGGAAGGGAGGGGCGGGGGCAGGTGGAGTGCAGAGAGCTGAGCTCATATGGGGGTCCCAATGATTGCAGGGGCACCCCCCAAGGCAGAATCACTTTGTAGGACCACGGAGAACAAGCTGGGGCCAGGATGGAGCAGCAACAGTAAGACACAGCATGACTCCATCAAGGAGGGACCTTGTTTGGAGTCAGAGGGAGCCTGACAGGAAATGAGCTCCCCATCCTGGGAGGTAAGCAAGTGGAGTTTGGATCAAGAATGTTATAGAGGAGATTCTTATTCTTTCAGTGGGGTGCACTGGATAAGCCTCCAATCTGAGGCTCTGGGAAGCCTGAGCTTCTCTTAGGGTGGTGGCTACACTTTTGGGCAACACCCATGGACACTACGGGGGCTTGGGGAGGAGAGGAAATGCCCTTGACTTTAGGTCAGCTTGATCTCATCTTGCTGTTGGAACACAGGGTGTGCCAATGTCTCCAGGGCTTCCCGTACTGAGGACAGGCCTTGGGACCTGGCAGCCAGGACACCTCAAGTTGAGCCCCACGGTGATTTCTGGCAATTGGAGGATCCCAAACCAACACCCCCCTCCCCAGAGCCCAGAAATCTCCCCACTCCAGCACTTCGTTAGAGCTTGCCTTCTTCCCGGAAAGGCCTGAGGTTCTTTAATGATAATCCAGCCTCACATTCATGCAGCGTGAGGAGCCACAGCAGATTGTGGCTGAGAGTCTGCACCTTGGAATCCGTGACACCACCAGCACCACGACAGGGTCAAGTCTCTTAACCTTTCCCAGGAAAGACTCAGCTTTCAAACCCCGCCTGCGCCAGCACTGTGCATGCATGTCAGCGGGGGTGGGGGTGTGTGTGTCGGGGTGGGGGCTGGGGGGTGGCAGTGCAGATTTTGGGCCTTGTTCCTGCCACTTCCTGGCTGTGAGGTTGGTGAGCACTGCCCTTCCCTGAGTCCTGGTTTCCTCCCTGAGACACCAGGGAACTCGCCAGGGCCCCCGTGCAGGCACGGAGCTTCTGTCGCCAGGAAACCAGCCCCTCTTGCCACGCGGAGCCGATGACAGGGCCAGCCCGTAACGTGCCCTCACTTCCTGCCAGCTGGCTCAGAACTTGTCCAAAGAAGCCAACCCTTGGTATGGCCTTTGAGCAAGCCAGGAAAGCAGGCCGACCATCTCCTTAAACGCAGGAGCCAGCAAAGGGCTACAGTGTTGGGGGGCCCAAGAGGTAAAGTGGGGCTGGGTGGTGGCGGTGATGTGTGTGTGACCAAAGGCTGGCCGCACATTAATCTCGATGGCCCCGCCCACCTTCCAGCCTCCGGCCATCCCCATCCAGACACGCTCCTCTCCTCCTTGGCTGGGAGGCACTGCTGGGCGCTCCGTGAGGCCACCACGGCCTGGGTCTCCACCCCGCGCTCTGCCACTTCTCGGGAGCTGGGGGTAGCCTCTCAGTTTTCCCATCTGTGAAACGGGGCTCAGAGAAGCAGTTTTGGAAAGGGGATGAGTGTGGTGCCGAGAGCGCCAGGCTCACTGTGTGCCTCAAGGAGAAGACCCTCTGATCTCCCTCCGCGGGCCCAGCACTTAATGAGATGGGAGGACCTGGTCCAAGCAGATGAACATGAAGACGTGAGGAGAGACACAGGCAGGAGCGTCTGGATGGGGGGGGGGGGGGTGCCCTGGTACTCAGTCAGCGCTCCTGGATTGCGCGCTTATAAATCAAGGCAGGAGGCAGTGGGGGAAATAACAATTACAGCGAACGCTGACTCCTTCCACCAATATTTCATCCAGCAACTATTTAATGGGTCCACTCCCTTGGGCACTGCTCTGTGTGCTGGGGTACAGCGTGGAGCTTGCGGGAGAGCAGGGAGGGACTGGCAGACAATACACAAATAAACATGTGATATAATGCCAGGAGGGTTCCTAAGGGGTGGGAAGAAAAGTAAAGCCAGGGGCAGGAGTGGACAGAGAGTCGTTGGGGGGTGGGGCATGGTATCTTAGAGAGGGTGATCAGGGAGCTGGAATTTGACCAGAGATCTGAACTTGGAGAAGGGCTAGGCTCCGGGGAATTTCACTCCAAGCAGAGGAAGTGGCCAGGCTCTTGGGGTGTGGGGCAGTCCGGAGGAGGGGGCTGGAGGAGGGGTGGGAGGGTAAAGGGAGAGGGAGAGAGAGAAGAGAGGAGGATGAAGGGGAAGCAGGAAGGGGAGGAGAGAGGGAAGGAGAGGAGATGAAGGGGATGAAGGGGCAGATCATGCACGGCCTTGAAGGCTGTGCCGAAGGTTGTAGATTTTGGATTTATTGAGTGCTTTGGCCCTGTTCTAAGTTCTACCTGTATGAATCCATGAATCCTCCTACCAGCCATTCAGGGACTATCCTTGTCCTCTGATCACAGATGGGGAAACTGAGGAACTGAGAACTGAAATCACTTACCGAGCTGGTCAATGGGAGCCGGGGATTGAGCCTGTCCTCACCTGAGAAACCCCTCCAGGAGGCCCACATGGGTCTGTGTTCTGGAGAGGCACCTTGCGAGGTTAGGAGAGTGCCCCAGCCTGGGGTCAGGCTCCATCCCCACTCAGAGCCCCTGGAGGAACTAGAGGAGGAACTAAATCCCCCAAAGGCTTTTCTGATTCTGCTGAGCAGATGGCTCTCCTCTGGGCCGGCTTTACCCTGAAGGTACTAGACCCCTCGATTTCCATTCTTTCTTTACTTGTCTGGCTCCAGGGCTCGGCCCAACCCAGAGGGTGAGTGGGGCAGACACAGTATCATCTCCATGCCAGCCTTCTGGTCTCATCCTCCCCAGCAGTAAAGGCAACAAACAAGCAGATCATGGGTGCCCACCATCTCCCCACTACGTTCATGGCTGGGATCTCCTGCCCCCCACTCCCTCCTGCTGGCGTTCCTCCACGCAGCCCAACTTGGGGCCAGCTGCCATTGCGACAACTTGGCTCCCTCTCTTTACGTGGAGCGACAGGTCAAGTCTGGAACCAGGAGGTCCTGCTGCTGCTGGAACAGGGTGGTGCAGCGGGCCAGTGCCCTGGGCTGTGCATGGAGCACCAGGTCCCAGGTCTGGACCCACCACGCCCAGCTCTCTGTTGAGCTCTGATCCTGAAGCCAGGAGTGGCCTCCTCAACATCTCCACGTGTCTGCCTAAATCGCCCCCAACAGAGCTTGAATCCCCATCCTCAAACCCTGTCCTCCTGGGTCTCCCCCGGCTCTGTAGCCAATCAGGGTGCTCAGGCCAAAAGCCTTTGAGTCATCCTAGACACGCCCCTTTTTCCTTCCTCCGCATCCAGTGGTACAGCCTCACCTGAGGGCCCCACATGGATCCTGAATCTGTCTGCCTCTCTCCATCCTGCCACCAGCACCCTGGCGGAGTGCCAGCATCTGTCACCTCAAGGACTGGTGCAGTGGCTTAGCTGGCCTCCCAGGTCCATTCTGACCCCTCCTCTGGCTCCTGTGCCCACAGCAGCCTTTCATGTCACTCCCCCGCTTCAACCTGCAGTGGCTCCCACACTCCCCTGGCCCACAAGACCTTCTGTGAAGTGGTGCCTGCGACTTTCCTCTTCTCCAAGACCATTCTCCTGCCTGTCCACCCGGCCCCAGCCACGCTGGCCATCATTCTGATCCTCCTGCTCCACCTGCTCCTGATTGTTCTCCCCCAAAACTTCCTGGCCAGGTCACTGCTCAAAGGCCACCCTCTCTGACGGGCCTTCCCTGACCCCCTGACTGCAAGCAGTGCCCTATCACACTCTGTCACGTGGCCCTGCTTTAATTCTGTGGCTAGCACTCCCCTTCAGCTGAAGGTGTGTGCCCCACCCCCACCCCCCAGCTAGAATGTTAAGAACACAAGAGGGAGGACACTGTCATCCGAGCCCCTAGCACAGGGTCAGGCCACAGACTCAGCACTCCGTGATTGTTGGAGGAATGAGTCAAAGAACCCCATGGGGCGTGAATGCCCTTTGCTGCAAGACAGGAGTATACAAATGCCAGTACTTTGTGGCCCTGAAATCTCACCCTAGGAAGTCAGGAGACAGATGTGGGCAGAATATATTTAAGATGTTCATCGTAGTGTTGTTTGTGGTCCTGAGGGACTGGCAACTACCTAGGTGTCTGTCCATCAGAAGGACAAAGGCTCCAATCAGGTATGGCACAGCCAAAAGGGTGGAACATTGTGTGGCCACTGAGCAGGAGGAGACGCGTCTGTTTGCATTGTTTCACCAAGGGGAGAAATCAGAGCCCAGAGCTCAAGACAGATTTATTGTAAATGAATTCCTGGAGCCAGAGAGGCTCGGCACTGCCATGCTAACCCTACTCTGACCTTGGCCCATGAGAGAGTGAAGTCCAGCGAGGGACGTGCCTGGCCCTGGCTCATACCAAGTGCCTGGAGGCACACCCAGAACTGGGACCTGGGTCCCCCTTGCACCAAGCCCCACCTCCTGTTCTCAGCCAGTTCTGGGGGCACAGCCTGATGAGGGGTGCATCCAGACCCTCACCATGAGACCCTCAAGGCAAGTCCTTTCTTTTAGGTCCTCAGCTTCCTCATCTGTAAAACGGGCCCATATTCTTCCCTGCCTACCTTACCTCTTTTGTAGGTTGTCAGGATGATAAAAGTTTGGGTTAGAATCAGTATTTCCCTTTCCTGAGGGCTTAAGACACACCTGCCCAGTCCTGTCCTGTCCTGCCCTAAGGCTCTGAAGCCTGTTATCTCAGTGAATCTGCACAACCACCCTGTGAGGAAGGGCTGCGAGTAGCCCCATTCTACCGATGAGACTCCCCAGGGTGGAGTGACTAGCAGTGTCATGTCGACGGTAAGCCGAGAACCTGGATATGAACCCTGGTAGTTGATTTCAGCCCCACTGTGCTATGTACAGAAAGAAACCACAGCTGCATAGTGTGCCAACAGGCCCCCAGAACCCCAGGGACCCCTGGAGAGCTGGACCAAGCCCCAGTTCCTAGGCACCTTCTCTCCACAGCAGCCTGCCCCCACACCCTCAATAAAAGACTAGGGAGCCTGGTGCCTGTAGCTGCCTGGGTAGGACCTGGCCCCCTCCCTATAATTAAGGCAGCGGGAGGTTGGGAGCTGGGATCTCTGGCATCCCAGGGGTGGGGAGGGGTGAAGCATGACTGAGGAGCTTCCCTGCGGCTGGGCTAACCACATCAGACCCACTGGCTGTTGTGGGAGCAGCTGGGCAGCAGTGGCGGCTGGGAGGGGCCCAGGTGGGTATTTCTCTCCCTGTCACCGCTGCCCTGGGATGACCTGCTGGCCTCCTGGCTTGTCTCCTTGCCTCCTATCTCCCTTCTCTTGATGACTCCTCAGCACCAGAACCATGTCTCCAAAGAGCTGGTCACTGAGGCTTGGCTTCTATGTTCCAGCAATGCAGAAAGGTTTCTCCCTCTTCAAGTGCAGAGCATTAAGACTGGGGAAAGGCTGCTTGCAGGAATAGCCAGGTATCATTGTAAAGGAGGCCATTCCCTGCAACAAATGCCTTCTGATGTTGCATGTCACCCCCTGGACCAGGCCCACACTCCCAGGCTGTTGTTCAGGACCTTCTGGCTCCAGCCCCAACCATCTCATCTCCACTGACATCCTCCCAGTCACTTGTTGTTCCCCATTGCGTGCTACCTTCCTGCCTACTTGCTTTCGCTTGTGCCATTCCCTCTGCTTAGCTCTTCTCTCTCTGCCCAGTTTACATGCCTCCTCATCCAGGCAGCCTTCCCTGATTGGGCCCAAACGACACACTCTTTCTCCCCCAAGCCCAGGTCCCTCTTCTGTATTCTGCATCTAATACATCTTTTTCTTTCCTCCCCCCCCTAACTCATCCCCAAGCTCCAAGAAGGTAACTCACAAGCCTTGGACAAGTCACTTCACTTCTCTAAGTAGCATTGTCCTCATCTATAAAAGAGGATAGCCTGAGTTTCTGCTAGAGAAATCATTGAGGAGTGCACGTGGATACACATGCAGAACAGTGCCCATCACCGGTGGTTGTGTAATGAGTGGTACCCAATGTTACAGCTGTTCCTGTTGTTACAGTAGCCAGAACTTTTTAAAGGAGAATTTGGAACATGTCACTCCCATGGACCATCCTCAGGGTCAGGCCTGAGAACATTCCCGTGAGGCCCTGCCTGACCCTCTTCTGCTGCCCTCCTTGGTCCCATCTCTCTGCACTGTCTCCTCCTTAACCACTGCTCCAGCCACCTGGAGCTTATCTGGGGCACTAAACATCTCATGTACCCTCTCAACTTGAGGCTTTTGCACAGGCCACTCCCTCCATCTGGTACACTTTTCATCCTTGCTCCTTTCTTTCCCTTCCCTGAGGGCTCATCCTTTAGGCCCAGCTTTGATGCCCACTCTTCCAGGAAGCCCTCCATGATCACCCCCTATCAGATAAGGCATCCCTTCTCTGTGTGCCTGCAGTACTTACCCTACATACTGCACTGCAATGACTTGTTTATCTTTGAGCTTTGAGCTCTGCCGTGAGGCAAGACTGGCTTTCTGCTGCAAACGGAGCACCTAGCATGGTGTCTGGCACAGAGTAGATGCTCAAAAAAATGTAGTGACTGAGTGGATGGATGAGTCAATTTCTGCATCTCCCACACTGCAGGAAATGTCTGTAGAACAGATTTGAGTGGGAGGTTCCAGCAGGGCCTGGGAGAAGCCCCTGGGGTTTGGGTGCTGGGTGGTGAACAGAGCGGACTCCCATCCCCTCCCGAGGTGGCTCAGCCCTCCCCCTTCCCACAGACCCCTGGGGCCCCAGAGCCAGATTCCAGATGCTAAGCCCCAGCTCAGCCTCACCTCTTAGCTTTTCCATCTGCACAGCTGGGCCAGATCCCCGCAGCCAGCGTCGCGGGCAGCCAGGCCAATCGTCCCCGGCGTCTTCCTATTTTAGACATCTCACTGCCTCGGTCCCTTCTAATGTTTCCAGCCAGGCTGCGGGGGGAGGAAAAAGAGGTTACTGCTACTTTAAATGTACTGTATGAAGGCGAGGGCTGGAAGGGGGCCTGCTTGCAGGAGTACCCAGTCATCTAGTTGGAAAAGCCGCCAGATGGAATACAAAAGGAGAAACCCAGACGCTCATGGAGACAGCCTCGGTTCATAAATCAGGTGGGGCCGGGGGCTGGGGGCCCATACGCCATGGAGCCCGACTCCCTCCTGGACCAAGACGACTCCTACGGTAAGAGGGGCGCCGGCAGAGTGGCTTAGTTGGGGACTCAGCCACTGCTCAGGCAGACTTTTTTCTGCTTACTGCAGGAATCTGAGTTAAAGTGGGGAGGTGGTCAGGCAACTGGGTGCTGTCTGGTCTTGGGAGCCTGGGATAGGGGGCACAGGGCTACAGGGTCCCGTGAGTGGAGCCTTGGGGCAGCCCCTCAGACTCTGGGCATCGGCAGGGGTGGGGGCAGAGTCGGGAGGACGGAGAAGGGGATTCGGCTGCTTCTGTTTTGCTCTTGGCTAAGAAGGAGAGAAAGGAAGTTTGCAGGCCCCCTGCTTTTCGGCCTCACTCGTGTCCCCAGGCCTGCTGGGTGCCGTGGGGAATTTAATTAGTGAGATCCTGCAGATAAATATAGATGGGCCAGCAACAGGAACGTTCCCTGTAATCAAAGCCCAGCTGAAAGGGCTCCGCTCCGCTTTGCAGGGCCCCAAGGGCTGTGAGGGGAAAACCTGGGCAGAGGGGTGGGGGAAAGTTGCTTGAGACAGAGCCCTCCTCGCAGAAAGCCCGGGACAGAGCCTTACTGTAAGACTCGGAGGAGCTCGGCCATGGCAGTTTCTTCAGGCTTGGGGCTCCGGGGGTGCAGGTGACTAAGACCCCGATTGCTCTCCCTGGACAGGCTGCTGCCCCTCAGCTAGGACGCCTGGTGCGCTCGGCTCTCTCTGGGCAGCACCAAGGAGGGAAGCAAGAAGGCAGGAGTGTGGCTGACGGACTGAGGCAGGGTTTGGGGGAGCAGCAGTTTGGGGGCTCTGTAGGGAAAGGTCCAATGGAGAGGTCGCCCACCCCAGCTTGGATCAGCCTTTTGGGAACCCAGGGCCTCCTGGGACCACGGTCCCTGCTAAGAAAACTGAGTTCTTCCCCGCCCCCTTACCACCCCCCACCCCCCACCCCCACCCCCGCCAGCCCTGGCCTCTGGGCACAGATTCAAGGCCAAATTTCCTTCCTCCTGCAGGAGCTCTGCTCTTTTCAGGGAGAGGGGTGCTTTGCCATGTTTGGGGCTGCCACCCTCAAGGGGCACTTGGCGAGGTCCAGCCCGTGGACCCGGTATCTCTGGGTCGTCAGGTAGCCAGCGGATACAGCTGAGTGACCGCCATGTGCCAAGCTGTGTGTCAGGGTCAGGGATGCGGAAATGAAGAGCTCAAGGCTAAGAAATAGCTTGTGCTTAGTGAATGGAGGGAGGAAAGAGAGAAAGAGAGGGAGGGAGGGGAGAAGAGAGAGAGAAAGGTCCTGGAAGAGGTCCCAGTCTCTAATGGGAGACAGACCAACAACAGGAAACTGGGTTCAGGGTGACAAGATCCTTGGGGGGGTCAGGGTACTGGGGCAGATAGCCTGGGTTTATGACAGGCCTGCCTACCCCCAGAGGTGTTCCCTGAAGCTTGCACAGGGAGGCCTGCATGCTGCCCCATGGAGGGCACAGACCCTTGTCTGGGGGGAACCAACCTGTGGTTGAGCAAGGTTCCAAATCCCCTGAGGCTCCATCTCCCCACCTGGAACCCAGTGGTGTCTTGGGAACCCACAGCCTTGAACTGCTGTCCCCCGGGTTGTCTTGCGGCAGCCTCAGCCTAACTGAAGGGTCACGTGCAGACAGCCCCTCATCTTCACCTGCTCTAGTAGCCTGTTGCTGATATTCTGGCAGCTGCTCAGGCAGTGAGGTGCCTGGGAGCTGGGAAGAAGAGGCAAAGGGACAGAGGGGACCTCAGGAGCTGTCAGACAGGAATGGAGGAGCTCAGGCTTGCTAAGGGAGTTGTCCCTGATGTAGCTGAAAGGGAACTGGTGTCAGTCTGCCTCAGAGGTCAGAGTTGAAGGGGCTGTCTTGGGCCAGGACAGCAAAGGAAAACTGTGGCCTCAGAATCACTTGTTTCCTAGGCGCTGGTTCTACATTCATTTAATCAGTACGTACTACTTTCAGGTCCTAGACTATGTTTTGGGGTTGGAGAGACAAGTCAAACCTTGTCTCTGCCTTTGTGACATTCCCAGGCTAGTATGGGAGAGAAGTAAGCACTCTGATGAGGAAGGCCAAGGCCCTGTGGAACCCTTAAACCCACACCTGGAGTCCAGAAGGCTTCCTGGAGGAGGTGACACCTTCACTAAAGAAGTATGACTCTCCATCATGAAACACTTTCTTCACCTGGCTTCCAGGATAGGCCACTCTCCTGATATTCTCCCACTTATTTCTCAGTATCTTTTTCTGGTTACTTCTCTTGGATGGTGCCCTTCCTCCCAACTCCTCCCTGCTACCCACATTGTCCCTCCACCAAGATGTGCTTCTGCCTTCCTGCATGATCTGACCCTTCCTCCCTCACTGGCTCACTCTGAGGCTCCAGTCATGCTGAGTTCACCTTCTTCAGACTTACCAAACTAGTTATTGCCCCAGGGCCTTTGCACCTTCTGTTTCCTTTGCCTGGAGCACTTTTCTTGTCCTTCTTCAGTAATCTAACCCTGCCTTGTCCTCCTCCCAAACTCAGCTGAAAAGTCATCTTCTCAGAGAAGCCATCCCTAGGCCATGTTCCTCCAGTCCATTCAATTATATCCCACACTCACTGTCTCTTTTCCTTTGTCGTACCTGTTCCTATTTGCACTACATATTATTGTATGTGTGTGTGTTTAATCGCTGAATCCCCCCAGTCTCTAAACTCTCTGACAGCTGTTATCCCCAGAGCATAGCTCTCTGTCTGGCGTGTGGTAAGCATCCCACAGATACTTGTTGAATGAGTGAGGGGATGAATTCCGTTGGCCCAGGCAGAGAGAGCAGCAGGTGCAAAGGCACAGAGGCTGGAGAACTTTGGGGAGTTCTCCGACACATCCGGGGAGGGTGATGCTTTTGGTCAGGGGCTGGTGAGCTGAGCACCTTGGGGGTTCAGGAGCTTTGATAGGGACAGGTTGGGAGGGGCAGAGCTGGGCGCGGGGCTCTGGGCCCTGCTCCCTGATTCAAACTGAGCAAGGCTCTCCCCTGCCCAGTGGATATCCTGAGCTCTGATTCCATTACCCAGGTCCTTGGGGGCTGAAAGGAGCTTGGCCATGTCCCCAGCCACTGCCACTGATGCTCTGGAGACCTGAGCCATATTCAAAATGCCTCAGCACAGTGATTTTCAACCTTTTTCGTCTCATGGCACATAAATTACTAAAATTCTGAGGCACACCAAAAAATATATTTTTTGCCAATCTGACAAAACATAGGTATAATTTTGACTCATTTACATTAGATGGCTATTGTCATGTTGGCTGTTGTCACTTTTTTAATTTGACAGTCTAAGGGAAAAGAAGTCAGTGCCCCTGTTTCAAAAGTTCTTGCGGCACACCAGTTGAAAATCGCTGTCTTTGCAGACAGAGCTGAGCAAACACGGCCCCTTTCGGCGGCCCTGCGATGAGAGACCCTGAGGGCAAGGCTAGTGAGGGCGGACAAAGTGGTGGTGGCAAATATAGGGGCAGGGGGGTCTTTGATACACCAGGCAGAGGCAGAAAGGTGCTCGGAGACTGTGCTACCCCGGCAGAGTCCTTTGTGATGGGCCCCAGCTTCCCAGGATAAGCCGGGGCAAGGGTCAGACAAGATCTGGCTGATCCCCTCTCACGTGGACCCCTCAGAGTTGCATGAGGAGGCCTTTGCCAAGGAAGGGGACGAGAGGGAGGCCTGACAGTGGGCCAGGCTAGGGAGCAAACCTCACCCTGCAGAGCAGACCGCTCTCTCCAGCTCCTCCCGGGGTCCTGCCATGCCCCGCTTCACAGACGCCACCTCTCACCGGTGCACTGATGACAGCTCTTGGTGCTGCCCCAAGCAGGTCATGTTTTTGTCGCCTGGTTGCTGGTCTGACTCCCACTTAAGATCATGTAATCTTTAAAGGAGAGGGCTGCATCTTACTACTGTATCCCCAGGGCCCTGAAGTGCACCTGGCCCCGAGAAGGTGCTCAGGACACGTTTACTGGGTCAATGAATGATGAGCGAAGGAATGAATGAATGAATGAGTCAGTGAGGAGTTGGCACCAGCTGGATCTTGGCGTTAACTTGCTGCCTGCCCCCAAGCATCCCTTCTCTGGGCTTCTGTTTCCTTAGCTGTCCATTGAGGGTGCTGTACCATCTTAGTTTCTAAATCTGACTCTGCACTGGACAGTCTCTTCCCTCCCTGTGACCTGAGCCTCATCCCAGCTCCCTTTGTCTTTGGGTAGCCTGGACCAAATCTCTTCTCCTTGCTCGGCCTCAGTTTCTTTGTCTGACAGATGGGCAGACTTGGGCCTGCCCTGCCTGCTTCTCTGGTTGTCTCGGGGCTCCAGAGCAGTGACGGGGGTTAAACCACATGTGTTTGGACACCTGTTGGGGGGAGTCTCTGATTCGTAGAGGAGGGAGTTAGGCTCGGACAGATGTTGCGATAAACGCTTTGGTTGGTTTGGAAATCCTGGGGGTGGGAGGGGCAGCTCAGAAGTTTGTTTCTTCCTGATGACAACCAACAAGGACACCTGCCCCAGCTGGGAGCCCTAGGATGGGGCAGATGGAGGTGCTTTTGTAAATTTCTAAGTGCTACAGGTATGATAGCCAGTAGTATTTACTGAGTGCCCGCTCTAGGTAAGATGCTTTGCAAGGTCCTTTATGTGTGTACCTGTCTGCTTGAATCCTCACAGCAAACCAGGTAGGTTGCTATTAGCTCCGTTTTTCAGATTAGGAAACTGAGGCTCAGGGAATTAAGTGATAGCCCAGGTCATACGGTGAGGTCAGTGATTCGAACCCAGGTTGCTCCAGAGTCCGGGATCTTTCTTTAGCAGCACTGAGAGCTGTCCCTGCGCCAGCGCGGCCAGGAGCTCCCTCCATTTGCCCATGAAAAATTCTGCCTCCTTGGGAGTGTCTTTGGAGGAGTTCAAGGGATGAGCGCGACGTGGCAGGAGCCACAACCAAAGGCAATGTCAGCTCAGCTGGAAACAGTGAGCACAGAAGCCGCTGTAATGGGATAGGGTCAGTCTAAAGAGAGGGCTATTTTGGGCTGGAAGCTGTCAGGAGGCCTGACGTCGCCCTTCCCAGGCCCTTCCTGTGAGTGGGGGAAGCTGGTAACAGATAGAAAATCATCATAAAGTAACAGCATTCCCGGCATGTGTCTCCCATTCATCAGCATGTGTCCCCTTTCCACTGACCCTGGGAGGCTGGTGTTACCTGTCTCGGGTTAGAGATAAGGAAAATAGTTCAGAGAGGCACAGGGATTCACCCAAAGTCACACAGCTAGTGAATGGGCAACTGAGAGTCCCGTAGCTGAGTCCCAGGCCAGAGTCCATGCTCTGAGCCAGTGCCTGTGAGGCCCCTCTCTGAGGCCGTGACAGTGGGGATGGGGTGCCGGGACATGGGCGCTGTTCAGGCTGCCCTGCTGCTCAGGGACGAGAGCCTGGGGCTGCCTCCTGCCTCTGCCACTCAGTGAACTCAACAGGCCCTGAGCAAAGTCCTGGGCTCTCGGTCAGCCTCAGTTTTCCTGCATGTGAAGCTGTGGTAGTGATGCCAGCCTGGCCAACCCGGGGTGGAGAGGGAATGCCAAGTTCAGGTTCCGTCCATCTCCCTCCAGGGCTCTGCCCCACACCAGCTGGCTGGGCCTCAGGGGACTGATGGAACAGCAGAATGCCACACTCCCACATGAGGTCCTTTCACAGGCGAAGGAATGAGGCCAGAGAGGCAGAACAGGGACCCCATCTACTGAGCTCTTCCTGCATGCCTGGCTCTGTGCTAAGTGTTCCACATGGAGTCACTGAGCCCTTGCAGAGGAAGCAATGACCCCATTGCTCAGATGCAACACTGAGGCTTAGAAGGGGCCAAGGCTGCAAGCTAGCAGTGGCACTCCTGATTCAAAGCTAGGCCTCCCAGACCCTGGGGCTGCTGCCCACCACTCTGGGCTGCCCCCTGGCTATCCTAGCCCCCATCCACAGCCCAAGAGAGCCTCCGTCCTGCTGCCTGGCCATGCCTGGGCCTCTGACCTCCCCCCTTCTCGCCCCACGGGACTCTGGGAAGAGGCTAAATCAGGAAGACTAGTCAAAAAAAAAAAAAAAAATTAAGCCAGCTGGGGAGGGGCTTAAATTATTTATGCACCCAAGTCTGAGCAGCTGGCTGTATGAGGCTGGGAGCAAGGTCCAGCGAGAGTGGGAGGGCAGCCCCTGGGCCAGAAGCTGGGCCAGGCAGAGCCTGAAGAATGCTCTGGAGAGAGGAGCTGGTGTCCCCCAGAGAGGGGGACTCCTGGTGGGAGAAAGAAGGAGAGGCTCATTCAGGAGTTCGTGTTGTTTAGAAAGCAAAGACATGTCACCCCGGTCCTCTCCACAGTCTTCTGGTGAGCTCCCTTCTGAACTGCATGTGGCACACACCGCACAGGCCAGGGCTGCCCACCCTGGGCACCTCTCGTGGGCTTGGGCCACACGGCTGTCAGCTTCAACCTCCTCGTCAAAGGGGTGGGTACAGTATTAGCTACGTCACAGGGCTCCCACTCTCAGGCCCAAGGAAGAGGGTCTTCCAAGGTCCTCCTGTCCGTCCCCCATTACATGATGCGAAGATGGGGACCTGAGAGATGAGGAACCAGAACCACTCAAGGTTCATGCCACCTCCTCAGTGGTTCTTAGATCTGCCCTGACTTTCCATCTCCCAACCGCCACCTCAGGCCAGGCCCGACCATGGACTCTTAGGGCTCCCCTTTTCCACCCCTGCCCCAAACTCATCCTCCCCATGCACAGGCAAAGGGGGCCACTCACAGGCATCTTAAAGTCCCACAGGTACCTCACTGCAGCAGAGTAAAGTCCAAACTCACTAACACCGCCTCTCAAGGTGGTCCATCATCTGACACCTGGATGGTGCCTCTGCTCTTGTCTCCAACCACACCCCTTCTTTCTCTCCATTTCCCCATCATGAATTATTCTCTGCCTTGAATGTGCAATCCTCTGTCTCCTCACTCACCTTTGCACTTCCTGTACCCCTGCCTAGAGAACTAGCCCCATCTCAGCTCTCCCCACTGCTCCTGCCCCAGTCTGGCCATTCCTGCTCATTCTGAAGTCTTAGCTCCAGTGTCACCTCCTCCAGAAAGTCTTCCCTGACTACTTTGTTTGAGCTCCTGAGGCACCTGTCTCCACCTCTGGTCTGTGAGTTTCGCTAAGAGCCAGACTGAAAACTTCGAGGCTAGGTAGGATGGGGTAAGGAAAGTGGTCAGGGTGACTCAGTGGGAAATGTTGGTGTCCACATTGAGAAGAGGACAGTGTTGGAAGTGCAGATTCTGGGTGGGAGGAGGAGTGATGTCCTGGGCTTGCTGTGTCTGCAGAGTTTTCTGTGGAAGAACCTGTGATGATCATTTCAGAAGTGACCTCCAGAGAGGTCTCAATTCCAGGGTGGAGGACAGGAGGGTCTGGGGTCTTCCCAGCTGCATCAGTTCCACTCCCTTTCCTAGGCTTTTGAAGCCTTCACTCAACCACCTCCCCCAGGAAGCCAGCCCTGACTAGCCAGGCTGAGACTGCTGTGTTCTCTCCTTGACTATACCCTCTTGGTCATCACCATCTCTAGTCCTAGGACATCTCATGGGCTAAGCCTTGGAAGTCTTTGAGGTGGGGCCACACCCCTGCATCTCTTGTAAACTCCATGTCCTCCCTGCCCCCAATTTACACACACAGAGATTGACACACAGACAGAAAACCTGGACAGGGCAGCTTCAACCAGTGGGATTCTGGGAAAACCAAACAGAAGCCCAGACAGGCTTTGGGTCAGATTGACACAGGCGAGCAGGAGCAGAGGCAGAAGGGAGAGGTGCATTTTTGTCCAATATGAATGCATGTGTCTGGATGACTGAATCTTTACAATCCCCATCTGGAGGTGCTCCAGCCAGTGACCAACATCCCAGTGCACTTGTGTGTGTGTGTGTGTGTGTGTGTGTGTGCTCCACAGTCTGCACCAGAACCAGGGGGTTTGTACTCCGGAAAAGCCTGCTCAGGGGATCACGGTTCCTACAATGGCTGGGGTGCCTGTCCCTCAGCCCCCGCCCCCAATTCTGCCCACCACTCTCTCTCCCTCTACCCACATCGCAGAAAAGGGCCTCACCCTGCCTCTGAGAGTGGTGGGCTGTTGGGTGCTAGGAGTGGAGGGCGGCAGCTAGCAGAGGTGGTCATGAGGGAGGGGGCCTGAAACACAGCATGAGGCTGAACCAGAAGGTGTCCGGGGAGGTCAGGAGGAAGGGCCGGGTGGGTGAGCTGCGGCCTCCTGAAGCCTGGGGTTGCCGGGGTCCGGGCCCCTCTCAGGAGCCCCCTGGGGGCTGTCCCAGGTCTGTCCCTGGTTTCCCTCCTGGTATCTTCCGAGTGGGGTAGGATGGGGGGAGTCGAGTAGAGTACCTTCTCTGCTGGTGATACTGTCCTTGACCCCGTCACTGTGCCTAAGAGGGTGCCTGCTCTGAGACCCTTTATTCTCTCCTTTGCCAGCTCTGTGGCGGGTGGAGCAGGGCTGGCTGTGCCCCTCTTCTGGGCTCTTCTCCCAGACTGGGCCTCCGGCAGCTTGGAGGGGGTGGACAGGGCCCCTCAGAGCCTCTCTGCTGCTCTGTCTGTCTATCTCTCCGCCTCGCCCTGGCTGGGCCTGCCCAGCTGGCTCGGAGGCCTGTCCTCTCTCTCAGAGCCCCCTCTCCTCATTCAGTGGCACAGACTTCGGGACAGCCAGGGAGGAGCGGGGCTCGGGCCCACACAGCTTCTCCAGGCCCCTCCAAGCCCGCTGGTATCTGTGCTCCTGATCTCACTTCTTTCCCTGGACCCCCAGAGGCTGGTCCTCCCCAGGCCCCACATCCCCTTCCTTCAGCAAGCCCAGGCTCTGTCCCTTCCCCCACACCTCACCACCCAGGCCCCCCAGCCTTCCTGCTGAGCACTGTCTCTGGGCTAGCTCCTGGCCTGGGCAGGCACCAGAGGCCCGGGGAAGCATGAGGCTGGGTCTCGGTCCTGAGGGGAGAACTCAGGATGGGCTCCCAAAGCTACAGTGACAGTTCAGGCCAGGGGGCCTCTGGGAGAAGGGGGATGCTGAGACCCAAAGCTGGCAGGGCCCGATCAGGGAAGAGAGGAATCTGAGTTATTAGGGAGTTGGGGCAGAGGCTTCTGGGAGGAGGCAGCTGGGGCTGGGGCTGGTGCAGGTAGCAGGGGGTGCCGACAGGTAAAGGGGGTGGAGACAAGTGAGCTTTAGGTAAGTCGAGGGCAACAAGGAGGACACCCCAGCAAGGAAAACAGCAAAGGTGTGGCGGTGGGGGGAGAGGGGTATGAGTGTTCAGTGTCCCAGTCTGAAACAGGGGGCAACTGCTCCAAAGGCTGGGTTACAGACGAGGACCTGGAGTGAGGGGGTTTTACCCTCCCTCGGCACTCCTACATTTAGGGCTCAATGGCTCTTTGTCGTGGGGACATGTGTGGACCGTTCTGTGCATTGGAGGACGTTTAGCTGCATCCTTTCCCTCTACCCCCCAGATGCCAGTAGCATATCTGGCTCCTCCAGCCCAAGCTGTGACAACCAAAAATGTCTCCAGACATTGCAAAATGTTCCCTGAAAAATAACATTGCCCTCGTTAGGAATTACTGTCCTAGAGTAAGCTGGAGCCAAGGAAGGGGTGTGAGCAGAGGAGGGACAGGGCCCAAAGCTGCAGCCTGCAAAGGCCTGTGTGCTCCAGCTCTGGTCCCCAGCCCCTCAGCCCGTGCCAGGCCGCATCCCTCAGCTGACCTGGGCTCACTGAGTGCCAGGAAAACCTTCACCAACACGGATGCAGTCCGGAGCGCTGAGCTGGGGGGGTGGAACAAAAGAGCTTGTGTTTGGGGATGGAACCTCCCCTCCCCCGCTCAGCATGGGGGTGGGGGTGTGCTGTTGGGCGGTGATCCAGGGCCAAGAGGGGCTGCAAGGCTGGGAGAGGCTCTTGTCAGAGCAGCGTTTTGGATGGAAGGTATGGGAAGTGGGAAAGCTAACCTCCTCCTGCCTGCGTTCCTGTTCACAAACAGGCCCTTTCCAGGGGCCATGAAATCAAAGCATCTCAGCCAGTCGGATGGAGTTTTAAGCTGGTCCTGACCCGTTATCCTGGGATGAAGGGGTCAAAGGCTGCCTTCCAGGCAGGGGTGGGGTGGGGCAGGCCAGGATGGGAACAGACAGCAGCCCAGAGCCTTTCTTCCCTCTGGTCCACGTGCTGTGTCTCAGAGGGATCCCGGGGTTGGAGGAGAGTGTTAAGAGGGGGTAGGCGCCCTGTTATTACTGTCTCCCCACCCCCAACCATGTGCAGCCAAATGAGCTTCTAAAATGCGCGTCTGGCCTTCCTGCCTCCTCTGCTTAACCCTTCCACGAGCTCCCATGACCCTCAGGATCAGGTCCACAGCCCTTGGACAGCCCCTCAAGGACACTTATCTCACCCGACTCGCCATGGCCCCCCAACCCCACCTTTCAGCCAGATCCCTCTCTAGGCCTCCGTGATTTTCACCCCTCTCTTCTGAGCCTGGAACACTGCCATCTCCCCCTTGCAGCCCCCCTCCACTGGGCTAACTCCTACTCTCACGCTGGTGCCCTTTGGTCATCGCTGCCTCCAGGAAGCCCTCCCAGCTCCTATGGTGCCTTGTGTGTTGGTGGCACCACTCGCCCCAGGATGAAACTCTGAAGTCTCTGTCCTGAGGGCAGTACCCATGTTCTCTTGTTTCCCCGGTAGTCCTGGGCCTAGAATTGAAAGCTGGAGACTAGTGAGCATTTCGTGAAGGAAGGAAGGAGAGAGGGAGGGATAAAAAACAAAACCAAACTTTTTTTTTAAAGAAAAACAGGTCTTTATTTACAATATTCCAACCTTGGGTGGTGGTGGTGGTGGCGGGGGAACGAACTGTGAGCACTTCAGATCCCTGTTCTCCTACGAGACCCAGCACTTCCCTTGCTCCCCAAAAGACTATAAACCAGAATCAAGCCTAACAGTTCCCCATTCCTTATCTGTCAGCTCTTTCCTCAGGATCTGGGGTACAATGTCCTCAGCCTCCCAATAATAGCCCAGGAAAGCCTGTGCCGTGTTACACTGAATCATGGTGACGTCCCGGAAAGGCACAAGTCCTGAGAGTGTCCTCTCATTATGCCCGGAGTTCCAAGAATCCAGATAGAGTCTGGCAGAGGCCGTGGTGACTTCAGGGTCAGCTGGAGCGGGCCCCATCCAAGCAGCAGCACACCTGCCCTCCTACCAGCCCAGGCCGCAGGGCCGGATCCTGACGACAGGCTGCATAGCTGCTACTTCACGACGGGCAGCGTGACTGAACCCCCTTTCAGCTCACGGCTCCTTCCTCATGGCCACTCCTCCTCTCTTCTACATGCACGCTGCCCGCATGGCCCTCTCCCATGGCTGAGCGGCTCTCCTACGCAGCTGCTTGCTGCTACATCATGGCTCTCTCTCCTGTGCACCAGACCTCCCAGCCAACTCCTGTCCACACCCTTTCAGACCCAAAATGTGTTCTTAGTAATGGGGAGCAGCCTGTCCTTCTGGACACTGGGGAATGACCCCACAGTCCGCTGGGAGAAACAGATATCATTTCTCTGTGATGAGCCTCCAGGTGTGAGCCCACAGCCTGGCCTCGATGACAGGTTCCTCTCAGATTTGGCCCTTGATGTCACCACCAGGCAGGACAAGTGTTGGGGGTCGGTCCCAGGGCGACACTTAGTTGCCCACACTGCACTTTGGGCACCACTGGCCACCTGTGGAGCCCAGAGTCCTTGGATCCAGGAAGCCCAAGAGCCAACAGACTGTCCGGGTCGCTGGTTTCCCACCCGTGTCAGAGGAGGTCTGGGCTGCCAACGAGGTGCCCACAGGTTGCCAAGCAGGGGAAACGGCCCTTTCCCCTGACACCGCTCTGCCCAGAGCAGCTCGCTTTCCTCTGATACAAACATCGGGCTCGCTTAAAAATTTTCACAGAACATCTGAAATGAAGATTCTGGGGCTCAGTTTAAAAGGCACTGGTCTAACCCACCTCCTTCTTGAACAGACAGGAAGACCAAGGCCAGGAGAGGAACAGAGTGGCAGAGCCAGGCTAACCTCCTGGCCCTTCTCCCGAACCAGCCCAGCCCTCTACTGAAGGCATAAACCTATGAGTGAGTGACTAGGAATTGGAAAGTGGGGTTTGTTTGGTAACATGAAATGACAACAGAGGACACTTGGTTTCTGGAGCGAGGGGTCAGGGATGGGCAAGAAGGACTGTCCCAAAGCAGGAAGGGAAGAGCAGAGCTGGTGGCTGGTCACCCTGGGTCACTGTGCACTTAGTTTAACTACATTATGCCCAGCTTGCCTCCAGGGCTGTGCATAGACACTGCACAGACTTGCCGGTGTTCACCAAGGCACCACGAGGTGTAAGAACCGGAACCTCAGGGTTCAAGTCTCACTTCTTTCATTTCCTCCCTGTGTTGACCTTGGCCAAACCACTCTCCTCTTGAGACTCAGAATCTTTCTCAACAAGATGGGGCTAGCAATAGCCCCATCCCAGAGTAGTTGTGAAGGGGAAGTGAGAGGCCCGGAACAATTCCCGGTGGGTTCAGAATTTCTCCTTGAATGTGAACGTGGGGGAGTTCCTGGTCTAAGGTTCGCATTGCAGCTATGCCTCTTACTAGCCGTGTGACTTGAGGCATGTTTCTTAACCTCTCTGCCTCAGCTTTCCCATCTATACAGTGGGGATAAGAGCAGCACCCATCTGCCTCATGGGATGTAATGAGTTAATATGTGTAAAGTGCCTGGAATAGGGCTCCATAAGAGTTTGTTACCAATATTTGTATTCAGATAACAGCTCTTGCTAAGGAGAGGCTGCCTAAGTGGAATAAAAAGAATAGATGAGATAATTAAATGGAAAGAAAATTAGGGTTCTCCCAGGGAATTCCTTTGTGGTACTAACCCAGCCCGGTCCTCACCCATCAGCAGTGTCTTCCAGTTGTGGGGGACCCCCCCCCACCTCCCTGCCACCCACTCCCTACGGCTGAGCTTCTCCCTGCATTTTTCTGTAAACGCAGAGGTAGGATTTCATTTCGCCCCTCGATGACTTTGGGTGATAGAGAAGTAACTTCAGACTGCTTGAATTGAATCTTCTCTCCAGAACGTGTAACAAACCTGGAAATTGGAATGGCCCTGGAGCTGATTATTCTGGGAGGGTATCTCCTGGCATTAAAACTAAATTAGATCAAGGTGCCTCTGTTATTAGGAAAATAATTCCCTGTGATTACGGAATGCAGCCATGAATCCTGATGGCAGATGAACTTCAGGTGACTTACTTGAGACGAATAACTGTGCAAAAATCACAGGCTCATCTAATCGCTTCTCTCTGGCATTGCAGTTGGGTAATTATGCTAACGGTTATGAGACATCACCTATTGTGGTCTGGGATTGGGAGGGCTTGAGACAGAAACGTGTGTGGAGGGTGTTTGTTACTTGCTTCCTGCTGGAGAGGTTGGGCACCATGTTTGGTTACAAAACGGCCCTTTCTGGGGAACTGGTTTGGTCCTTTGTCAGCTGGGAGAGGAACTGTTGGGGAATCAGAGTTGCAGTGGCTTTCAGACCATCTTAATCTAGGAAATGGAATTTGTGCGAGTTCCATTATTGGGCATGGGCATTCCAAGAAGTGAGGTGAACTATAAAAGCTCAGGACCTTGGATTTGAGTCAATTCAATTCAATTTGTGCCCACTGGGTGCCAGGCACTCAGTGATCCAAGCACCGGCGACTGGCGAGTACCAGTATTGGACAGTATTTCTGGCACTTTCTGAACATGGTTTCTCATCCCCTCACCAACCTGAAAGAGGCGCTCTCATCCCCCATTTTAGGGACAAGGAAATAATGACTCAGAGACAACCAAGGTGCTTCCACCCACCCAGAGGGATCTGGAAGGCTTCCTGGAAGAGTGGACACAGGGGAGGGTAGGCAGAGAAAACAGCTGAGCAAAAAGCCAGAGGCAGAAGATTAAAGGGGGTGTTAGAAGATGGGAGATGGGGTGGAGAGAGTGGCTGACAATTAGACCAGTTGAGGGTTGGACAATGGGGAGCCACTGCAGGTGCTTGAGCAAAGGAAGGATAGACAGCGCCTGTGAGGTACTCGGGTCACAGTGTGGGAGACCCACTAGGGGGCTGCTGGCAGGGAGAAGGTCAGAAGGTGATGAGATAAGTAACAGGTAACTTTTTAGTGTATGTCCAAAATCTTGCACAGGACACACCTGTCCTAAAACATTATTCGTTCCCTTGAACATTGCTCACCTCTGTCACTGCCAGCTTCACGGTCACACTCTCTCCTAGGTCCAGGGTAGGTTCCCTAGGAAGCAGGCCCTGAGATGTATCAGTGAGAAGGAAGTCTGTGAGGGAGGTGGCTCCCGGGAAGGGAAGGGACGGGAAGGAAAAGGAAAGGAAGGGAAAGGAAGGGAAAGGCAAGGCACGTAGCAGGGCTGGGTATAAGGAGGAGCTGAGCTGCCATTTAGTCTCAGGGCAGGCCTCAGCCCCCCCAGGTGGCAGGGGCGGGGGCGCTGGAGTGATGGGCCACTGAACGTAGAGTTACCACCTTCTGGGGATGTCACCTCAGCTGCTGGCCCTCTTCAGCAGAGGCCACCCCCAAAGAGGGCTGAAGCTGAGGGCCATCTTGTAGGAGTCTCCCCACACGTGGCGGGGGGGAGTCCTCTATTCTTGATGGGGTGGGGGATCTGGGTTGCATATCACAGCATTCACCCCCCTCACCCCCCAACCCAAGCATTCCCCTCTGGCAAGCACCCAACCTCTTGTCTTCTTTCTGACCAGGTCCCTCTGCAGGGCTGTCTGTCCTTCCTTCCTCACTGCCAGTCACCCCTCTCCTCTCACTGTGCTCTTGCTAGCTTCCAGCCTGTACCCTTTAAATCCATCTTCCTCCTCCAGATGAAGGGGTGTTTGTAAAACTAGGGCATTGACTGGCCCTCTGTGCTTGAGGTCTCCCAGCAGCTCCCGAAGTCCCAGCTCCTGGGCATGGCATTCGGGGACCCCTCCTGACCAGCCCAGCCTCTTCTTCCTGTCCCATCTCCCACACTGTCCGACTGGCATCCCTGAGCAGACTAGGCCGGCTCACATTGCCAAGCTTGGGCATGGGCTGGCTCCTTTCTGCCTGTTGCAATTAGTTCTCTCTCTGCTCCTTTAAGACACTCAGAGGTCATATCCTTGGAAGCCTTTCCTGGAGCCACCGCTCTGGCCCCCCAACCCAGGCTGGCATCAGGACCCCCAGAGCCACCCCACCCCCCGTCCTGGTCATGAGCACATGGGGCCAGCACCCAGGCAGTGTTGTTGACTATCTCGTCCCTGCGCAAGTGAGCAGCTCACTGCTCATTTATCTGTATCCCCAGCACCAAGCTCAGCATGTAGCACAGAGGGGTCCCCGTCAATGTTGACATTGACAGACACTCGGGGAATCCAGGGACAGCAGGGGTGGGCGTGAGAGAAACTACAGAGGCAGAATTAAAGCATCGGGCTGATTAAACTAGGGCAGGGCTGGGCCCCTCGAAAGAGGCCTGCCCTTGGGACCAGAGCCATCCTCCTGGTCACCATCACCTGATCCTTCCTCCCCTCATAGTGTCTGACTCCAGCCGCACTCTCTCTGGGTGTTTAATTCTCAGCCAGAAGCAAGGTTTGCACATCTCTATAGATGATTCTAGAGTAACCCTCTCTGCCCCATGCAAACACTGGCTCTCTGCTCCCTCCCCTCCCCCTTCATTCATGTCGTCCCTGCCCAGGGGTTCTGGTGGGCCCAGGTCTTCACCATATGATGCCTCAGTGTTGAATCTCACTTCTCTCATCAACCAAGGGCCTACCACCTCAATGAGAGACTGAGTAATTAGTTAGCTTGTACAACAATAAAACATCGTATGCATGAATACAAGAGTGTGGTACAGGCACTGTTGTTTATACACTGTCTGCTGTCCTGCAGATCGCTTAAACTCTCTGAGCCTCAGTTTCCTCACCTGCTGAGTGAAAATGAATAGTGTTAGAACCTCCTCAGATGTGGCTGTGAGAATTAAGGGAGTGAACACACAGAGCACCTGGCAAAGCACTCACACTTCTGCAGGTATCTATTACACGGATGTAGCATTGGAGGTGTGTAAATGAATTTGGATTCACTAATTCATTCAACAAATATTCATTGAGCACCTACTATGTACCAAATCCTTTCCTGAGGGGTCGGAGGGGACGGGGTGTAACAATGGACAAAACCAGGCACGATGCTTGTGCTCAGGGATGTCCAGCCCCGGGAGGGTGTCACACAACGAAGGCACAGGGACCAACTGTGATAAATGCCACAAGGAAAAGTGTGTGTAGTGTGCAAGGTCAGGGAAGACTTCCCTGGGGACGTGACTCCTAAGCTGCCATGGGAAGAAGTGAACTGGGCCGAGGAGTAGAGGGGACAGAGGGAAGTGGTCTGGAGAGGGGAGCCTGTGTGCAAAGTCTGTATAATGGGCAAAAAGCATCACACAGCTGGGGACTGGGAGCTGGCTGGGTGGCTGAAGGCAGAGAAGGAGGGGGAGATGACAGTGTGGAGAGGTGGGCTGGAGCCAGACCACCCAGGGCAGGCTAGGCCACATAAAGACAAGAAACCATTGAAAGCTTCCAAGCCGGCTTGGGGTGATTTGATTAAATCTGTGCTTTACAGACCTCACGAGGAGAAGCCATAGACAGAGATCAGCAGAGAGAGGGCCCAGGTGGACGCAGGGAGGCAGCTCAGTTCTTCCTGAAGTCCAGGCAAGAGAGAACAGACAGTGTCTGGACTGGCCTGGAAATAAACATTTGGGACGCACCAGCGAAAGGACAGTGTTTGAAGCCAGGGGCCTGGATGCAGCTGAAGTGGAGAGTCTGGAAGGATAAGGGGAACTCAGATAATCTCAGACTCCAGGTTTTATAGATCAGTGGAGTAAAATGATGGAACCAAGAAGAGAACCGGAGAGCTAGGAGAAAAACTGGGGAAGGATGGAGAGACAGGAAAGATCAGAGAGTGTCCAGGGGGTAAAGTAAAGCCAAGAGGTCGGGCGAGATGAAGATGGAAAGGTGTCCTTTGGTGTGACCAACAAGAAGGTCATTGGTAATCTCTCTGAGAAGCATTGAGACGGCAGACCTTAAGCTGGGTAGGGGTTCCTGCCTTGCATGCCTATTTGCATAGGACAAAGAGCCAACTGGGGCTAATGTCCACATCACCAGAATAACAGTACATTGCCCAGTGTGATCTGGATCAAATAGGATCAGCTCATTAGTTCAGAAAATCTCCTCCGAACCCATGAAGTGCACAGTCTTGTTCTTTTCCGGTGCCCACATAGCCCTGGTGACTTGATATATTTTTTGCTTGTACAACACATAACATTGGCCAATTCATCTTCTAGAGTCTGGACCGTAAGCAATTTGCCATCCTCTATGCTGCCTTGATGGAAGCTCCCAGCTAGCAGACATATGTGGATTTTGCATATATAGTGCAGACGATGCATTTGGTAAATCGCTTCAGACGTGTCCCCGGGGAAGGTGCCGCCAGCTCTGTCGCCCCTACAGATGGAAGCTGGCGAGGAAAAGATGGGTCCAGATTGGAATCCCTGGGCTACACGTGAGGACAGATTGGAGGGGGGCAAAGTGGACGTGGGGAGACAGACAGGAGGGTTTGTGGTTCGGAATTGCTGCACAGCACCTCACCCGGTGTTAGGACACGGGATGGGCGGAGGCACTAACTTGGAGCACACTTCTGACCCTCCCACCTTATGGGCCAGCCTCCAGGTGCATGCCTTTGTTCGGAACTGGAGAACACTCCCTGACATATATATCCAGCCTCCCACTTTCATAGTAACTCACGTGGGTTCCTTCCACCCTCCCCTGCAAAACATCTTCCTCTTGGCCAATATTCATGTAATTACTATAATTACTACCTGCTCAAAAAATGGGGCCATGCCTTTTGCCTCTATTATCGCACAGAATCTTCACAAGAACCCCTTGCGATAAGCCCTGGGCACATGTTGGTTGCGCAGACCCAGAAACTGAGGTGCAGAGGGATATCGTCGCGTGTCACAGGTCACACAACTGGCAGAGGGCTCAGTCCAGATGTGAACCCAGGTCGCTCTGATCCCAAAGGTCTCATCGCCTCCGAAGAACACACAGAGAAGATCTGTATAGTGGGATTGCTTTCCTGGACAGTTTGGCATGACCCCGTCTTGTTTGTGAGTATTTGCATCCGCTCACCCCTTTATTCATTCAACAGACCCTCCTGAGGCCAGGCTACACGTAGGTGGTGGGGTGGCAATGGTGGCTCAGACAAGGTTTGTGATCTGGAAAAGCTCACAGTCTGCTCATAACCAGGTGCGACAATCTGCAATATTATAAACATGGACGGTGCGGTGGGCAGGCGCTGTGGGAACCCTCTGCTTGGGAGGGCCAATGAATGGCTCCCAGGGCCTTCTCACGGGCTGAAATGGCTCAGCAGGAGAAACAGGCCCTGGCTTGGCAGAGACAGGGACAACAGGAATTGCAGGGGTAAACGGTCTGTGCAAAGGCATTACAGAGGTGGGAGGGCAGCTTGGGAGACCTGCCTGCCTGGTGGTGCTTGGGTTTGGGAGTCTCAGCCGGCTGGGACTAGGGTGTGAAGGGCCCCAGTGCAGACTGGGGAGCGGGCTATTCATGTTCTTATAATTTATACAGCACTTCATAGGCACAATGACCACATATCAAAATAAGGAACCTGCAGTTCAGAGCAGGACTGGATTTTATGAGGACGCTTATCATGCTTGCTCTGTTCCTTAAAAAAAGTTATAAAGAGTTAAAAAAAACGAAAACAAAAACACAAAACACTTTTGTAACTACAGCCCAGGTCAAGAAATCAAACCTTACCAATATGACTGAAGCTGCTCCCATCATCCATCCTATCTTCCTCTCCCCCCAAGGATAAACTCTTCCCTTAATGGTGTATTTATCATTCCTCTGAACTTATTTATACTTTTACCACGTATGCACATTCCTAGCAAAATATGGTATCATTTTGTTCTGCACGTTTAAAAAAAAATCTATGTAAATGATATCATACAATTTGATCTTCTGCAACTTGCTCCCCATCCCCTCACTTAGATTCATGAGGAGGTCTAGTCATTCATTTTCACCGCAGTTTAGAATTTCACTGACAGCTCCACAGTCTGTCTGTGTGTTCTTTCTCTGATGGCATTGAGGCTGTTCAGATTCTTTTCTAGAATAAATGCTGCTGCAATGAGCAAGAGGTTCTCTGGGTTTATGTCAGAAGCCAAGTCTCTGGGTCACTGGGGTGCTTGCATCTTTGACATGTGTAAATACTGTCCAGTTGTTTTTCAGAGCGGTACCCTCCCACCCCACCAGGAGTGTATGAGAGTTCTTTTTGCTGTCCCCACCCCTTTGCTGGTCAGCAGTCTCACTGGTGGAAACAGCGCTTGATTGGGTTGTGTTTGTATTTTTCTTATCACGAGTGAGACTGAATATATTTTCCTATGTTTACTGGCCATTCATGTTTCCCCTTCTTCAAATTGCCTGTTCATATAGTTTGATTTGTATATTTTGGATTTCGTGTTCCCAATATCTTCTTTTGATAAACAGGGGTTTTATACTTTAATCAAATGTATTGATCTCTTTCTTAAGGGGTTGTGCTTAAAGACACAAGAGTCTTTAAGAAAGATTTCCGTATTACAAGGTTTTTGAATTTAAGTCTTTAATCCACTTGAAACTGATTTCTTTTTATGCACGGTGAGAGGTAGGAATTCCGTTTCATTTTCCCCCATACGGACAGCCTATCTCTCTGTAAAAGCACCATTTATAGTAAAGAACAGTCCACCCTTTCCCCAGGACGTGCAACACCACTTCAGCATCAGGTTTCCATACATGTTCTATCATCAGCCTATCTGTCCATCCTTGGGCTAATATCACATGGTTTCATTGTACCTTTTTAGGCTCTTAGAGCCTCCTCCCTTGAATTAGCAGGGCTTGAGGCTTCCTGAAAGCAGATCCCTGTCTTAATTCATCTTTGGGTCCCTCTCATCACTCATTACATGACCATCCAGGTCACGCGTTTGTTTGTTATGAAGACCTCCTCACACTCTCTCTTGGGCTCCCAAGACTCCTTTATGCAGAAGAGGAAACTAAGGCACAGAGGTGAGATGACTTGACAGGGTCGCGCTGCCATAAAGTGTTGGACTAGGGCTTCTGTGGGATTTCAAGGCCACCCTCTTCACCCATCTCGTACTACCCAGGCTTTACTTGACCCTCCGCGGCTCTTCTGGTCCTGGATTTTCACTCCTCCCTCCCTCCTTTCAACAAGTAGCTCCTGAGTGGTGTATGTGTGCCAGCTTTTGTTGGTGCTGGGACCCAGATCCCATGTCTGGGGGGGCTCTTTCCATTGCTAGAGACCAGTAGGGAGCGTGGGACCTTCGGTGCGCATTTTATGGGAAGTCGTCAGAGGCCTGGGGTCACCAGCAGGAAGTCTGGCGGGGTTTCAGAGTCAATTTAAAGAGCTCCGTTCTGGGCGTGCACTTGGGGCCCAGGCGCTGCCTTCAGAGAGGACGCTGGCTTCCCCCAGGAATTAGAGGCGTCCGCCCGCCCTCCCGCCTCGAGAGGCAGGAATGCGAAGGATCAGCTTTCAGCAGAGCTGCGGCGGCCGTTCCGGGGAGCTCCAGGTGCAGGCCCTTCCCCAGCGGCCGAATCAACTAGTTCTGTCTGCCCAACTGGGAGAGCAGCTCTCGCTAAAAATAGTGCCTTGCCCAGCGCGTCCTGCGCGGGTCGCGAGCCGGAGCCGCGATTTTGGGAATCCGAGCCACTGACAGCCCGGGGAGCCCTGCACGCCCCCACTCCGGGCCTGGCCCGGGTCCCACCCCTGAGGCCCACGCCGCCGGCACAGCGCTGTCCCCACAGGTGCCGCGGAGGGTGGAAGGCTCGCGGACCGAGGCACGGCCCCGGCCGTCCGGGATGGGAGCCGGCGGCACGGCCTCCCGCGCGCTGGCCTGGGCCTCCCTGCCCCTGCTGGGGCCTCCCGCCGGCGCGCTCTGCGAGGACACGATTTGCTGCCGAGGTAAGTAAGGCCCGGCAGGCGGCGGGCGTGCCCCTCGCTCTTCCCAAGCACTTGCTGGGGCCTTTTTCTCCTTCCCCATCCCAGGTCCGCAGCGGGAGGCGAGGTCGGGGTCTCGGGGAGACGCCAGGCATCCGCACGGGGCTGGGGAGAAGAGCCAGACGCTCTCTGCAAACTCACCTTTAGTTTGAAAAAGTTACTGTTTTGCTACCGGGGCCCGAGGAGCGTTCCCCTCCCTTTGGGCACAGTCTTCCTATCTGGAAAATGGGACAATGAAATCGTCAAGCTTTAATATTTGTTGTGACCCCAAAGGAAGTTAGGGTACCGGCTGAAGGGGATCGCAAGCATTCTGGAGAAGTTTGCCCCAACCCAGATGGGATTCTCGAGAGAGTGTGTTAGTGGGAGGGTTAGAATTGCCTTCTCTGTGGCCCTCTCCCCCTCCTCCCCCATTCTCTCCTAAAGCTCTGGACTTAGCATCAGATCTTGGCTCCCGTGGGCGGCCGAAGATCAAGGCAGGGCCCACAGCAAAGTTTCAGAGGTCAGAGGACTCGCCAAGATCCTTGTGGGAGAGGAGGGTGTAGTGTGGAAGAGAGGTGAGCAAAGTAGAGTCGCGTTCCACTCCTCAGTCGCGTACCCCTATAGTCCACAGGCTAAAGCCGGGTTTTATCTCTGAAATCCTGGGGTTCAGGCAAGGAACGTAGTCGGCCGCACAGAGTGCCCTGGTGGGCTAGCTGGGACGGCGGCGCCCTGGACCCCGCCGGCCCGAGAGCCGAGGGCGTGTGGCCTGGCTTAGATGGGGGGGTCGGAGGGAGGGGGCGTGTAGCCCGGCCCAGATCGTGGGCCAAAGCAGGGACAGGGGGCGTGTGTCAGGAATGAGGGGGTCCGCCCTGCCCAGGCCGGCTGGGCGGGGCAGCAGTAGTGGGGTGGGTTGGTCAAACAGGTGCGCCCCCGCCCCTCCCCTCCCGGCCTCCGCTCAGTGCGGGCCAGGCGGGCGGAGCTGCGGGTGGCCGGGCCTGCGATTGGCCGGGCTGGGCCGGCCGGGTGGCCCGGGGAGCCCTAGAGCCGGAGTACCGCGGCGCAGGCAGAGGCGCGGAGCCGGCCGGAGGGCGCTCCTGCCGGGCCTCAGCCTGCGTGGCCCGCACCGCTGCTCTCAGCCTGGCTGGCGCCACGGCAACTTTCCTGTCGCCTGGGGATCTCGCGACCCCGCCACCTCGGGACCTTGCCCCTGGGCCGGGCTCAGGCGCCTTTGGGATGGCAGCGCCCCCCGGCCCCGCCGGCGCATAGAGGTAAGAGCTAGGGCGCCTGAATCAAGATGAGGGGACCCAGGGGCTTGGAGGCCTGCAGGGATCCCAGAGGGATCCGGGGTTCAAGAGGGTCTGGCGACCCTGATTAGAGGTTTGTGGGTACCGGACAGACGAGTGGGCTGCGACTTTGCTTTGCTCACCCCTCTCCCACCTCACAGCCCCCTGTGCTGTGAGGATCTCTACTGGTGGGTTGAACCTTTAAACTTTATTGTGCGCGTTGCCTCTGTATCTCGGTCCTGGGAGAGGATCTCTCTGGGCATTACAAGGAAGGCACCCCCTAGCTGGGGCCCGCAGCTGGCGGGAGGGTTTTGGGGGAGGCTCTCTAGCCTTCCAATCCCAGCGTTCCCAGTGGTCTCACAAAACTTCAGACCTTACTTATTGATTCGCTCTGAGGGTTGATAATTGGATAGCCACTCCTTGCTGTGCAGAGCCAGGCACCCCAGGGCACCCGAGTTTGGGGTGTTGTTTTGTTCAACCCTAGCTGCTCTTCAGTTTTCAGGGGGCGGGGTCACTGAAGTGAGGTCTCTTTTCTGTTTCCTGGGCTGCCTTGTACTCTGCCCTCCGTGAAACCACCTTGAGCTAAGCAGAGTGGGAATGGGGACCAAAACCATTCAGGTCCCAATTCCCAGCCTCGTGGGAATATCTGGTTTTCTAGTTTCTGGATGGTTCATTCTTTTGGGCTGTCTGGCTTGAGTCACATGGCAACTGAGCCTTTTTCCCCCAGCCCCCTTCTACGGTTTAGGGGAAAAAGTAATTTTGATTTGAATTTAATTTTGATTGAGGGTGGATGAGTAGGTAGCTTGTCACTTATGAGAATTATCATCTTTTACATTACAGTATTTCCCCTCAATCTCAAAGCCAAACTCCTGTTTTTTCTTGACCTAAGCTAGTACACCTGAGAATTAGAAACCAAATCAAACACCAGCTTTGGGCCTTGCTCTCACTAGCTGTGTGACCTTAGGCAGCTTCCCTAACATCTCTGAATTCAAAGGTCCCACTCCAGGAAGAACTAGTGGGGCCTTTGAGAGGTGAAGTGTGGAAAGCACCTGGCTCACAGGACAACAGCTTTCGGCTGCCAGTGTGCAACCTGGATCTTGGCCCTTTTTGCTGCCTTAGGTACCCATTTACTCTGTGCCTCAGTTTCCTCTCCTCTTAAAAATTGGTGTGAAACAGCCCCTCTCAACCAACCATTTTGAGAAAAATGCACAGCTGCACATACCCTCCAAGGCATATGGTTCCAATGAGTTTGTAGGTCTGAGATTTAAGATACCCCCCTCCATCCCCCTCCTTGTCACGAACTATTCAGAAGGTATAGGCTTTCTGTCTACCACTGATCTCTCCTCATCTTGGGGGTAAATGTTATAAATACGAGGGAAATGCAGATGCACTAATTAACCAGCATGATAGGGAGAGAGGGGCCAACCGGCACACCCTGGTGCCTTCAAGATCATCCAGGCCACCCCCTTCCCATTCTTCCATCCCTGGTGTTGCGTCTCTGCCTGTTGAACACGTAGACTTTTTTGCCGGGATCCTCTAGTGACAGTCAGCCCACTAGGCAGCTGGCTTCCTTATTGGGCAACTCTAGTCTGTTAAAAAATTCTTCCTGCTTGGAACAGAAATCTGTGTCCCTGTTACTTCTACCCACTGGTTTTAGTACCACCCTTCAGGCATCTCTTACTGGCTCAATTATACACTGTAGTCCCCAGTGCCTGGCATTCTGTTCCTCCCTTTAGGCATTTACCACATTGAACTGAATTTGGCAATGATCATAGTGCCATTTACTGAGTGTTTATTATATGCCAGGTCCTGTGCTGCAGGCTTTACACGTATTTCCTTGCATCCTAAAGGCAACCCCATGAGGTTGATTCTTTTCTTGTCCTCATTTTGCATATGAAGAAACAGGTTTAGAGAGGTTGAGATTCACCCCAAATCATATAATCCAGAAGGAGCTGGAGTACATCCCAAACCCAGCATCTGCCTTTGGAGCCCAAGCTTCTAATCGGTACTTTTGTTCTGTGCCATCATGCATTCCCACGGTGTGTGTGTGTGTGTGTGTGTGTATGTGTGTGGCTGCCTGGGTCTGTGTGGTGTGCTGGCAGAGCTTTTATCACAATCACTTGGGCACTTGTTGAAATGCAGATTCCTCACCTTACTCCAGACGTAAGAATCTGCACTTTTTATAATTCCTCTGGCCATTCACATATGCACCACTGTTTGAGAACCATAGACCTAAAATATTCCTAGGGAGAGAATATAGGATATACAAGAGATCTAAATTCAAGTCTTGGTTTCATTCTTTTGAGCTGGTTACTTTTCCTTTCTGGGGCTTTCTCGGGCTTTCTCCCAGTGGTAAAATGGACGTGATGTTATACCCAGTATCTGTGGATGGCTGTGGAAGTCTCCTGGGTGGATGGCAGGCATTATGGGGCAGGCCCTTGGAGGACAGAATCTTCTCCTGCCACAAGGGATGTGTGTGGTAGTGAGTCTACGGTTCCCAGGAGGCCCTGCTCACCTCTCCACCCCCTAGGCCTCTGGCTTCTTCTTCCTAGAAGTATTGGTGCACCCTGCATGAGGCCCTTGTGCTCAGATTTCTCAGCCAGGGTGGTGGGGATCCAGGAGAGGTGGGCAGGACCACACACACACTCACACCCATTCCTCCTCCATGGCTCCAGGATGGCCTCTGACCTCTCAGACAGGAGGTGCTGTGTCCAAACTTCTGGGGGTGGGAAGTGGGGTGGGCCTGCCATGTGTGCATGTGTATTGTAAGACCCAGTAGAAACCTGTCCCTTCCCCTGGAGGCCTGCTCTGCTTGTCCCTGGGCAGCTCCTGAGAAATGTGTGACCTGAGGCTGGTGGGTGGGGCTGGCTGTCAGGAGCGTGAGGGCTAAAGGAGTCCCTCGCCTAGGCCTCTGGACTCTCCCAGTCCTGTTCTAGCTGTGCTGTGCCCAGAGCTCTGTTCCACCTCCATCCTGCTTAATCCTATGGAGGCGATGACTCATTAAACACCCATTTTACAGAGGAAGTCACTGAGTCCAGGAAGTTAAGTGACCTGTCCAAAGCTCTAATGTCCGTGTGTGGGGGAGGATGGTGGTCAAGTTTGAACTTGAACCCAGGTCCTTGGACAATAAGCCCAGGCCTTTTCGGACTGTATCTCAACCTTATTGTTCCTCTGCTTCACCTGGTCATGGCTTTGGTGCCAGAGCCCTCAGCTGGAAGCTTGAAGACCTGGGTTCCGACTGGGCCACCATCAGGCTGTGTGATCCTGGGCAAGGCTGGTCATCTTTTAAAACTTCAGTTTCACCCTGGCTGGTGTGGATCGGTTGGTTGGAGTGTCATCCTGTACACTGAAAGGCTGTGGGTTTGATTCCTGGTCAGGGCACATTCCTAGGTTGCAGTCAGGGCATGTGCGGGAGGCAACCAATTAATATTTCTCACATCATTGCTTCTCTGTCTCTCTCTAAAAGCAATGAAAAAATGCCCTTGATGAGGATAAAACAACAACAATAAAACTTTAGTTGTCTTTTCTTTAAAGGGGAAGGGGAGGTGTTTAGTTAAATCTCCAAGCTTCCCACCCAACCAGACAGTGACAGGATGCCCTTTTTTCTGCATGTTCTGTATTTCTAGGGATGAGCTCCGGGCACAGGTAGGGGGCAGAGTGCTTCACTGGGGCTTGTTATGAAACCAGTCAGTGTCAGGGGGCTCGGGGAGCTGGGGCGGGGGGATGGCGGGAGGCAGCCCAGGGGGCTCGCCTTGGAATGAAATAGTAGTTTGTACTCTGAACTCTGCAGGAGGTGATGGTGGCATAACTGGGAGCCGAGGGGCAGTGTGTGGTCTGACACCCACCCAGCTGAGCACCCCTCTCAGCCCAGAATAACCTTGGCGGAGAGACCAGGAGGATGCGTAATAGTTTCTTGTCTCCCTCCTGGGTGTCCCCAGCCTTCATTGAGCCCACCCCCTCCTGACTGGTATCTGTGCCTAGGTGGCTGGAACCTCTCCCTGGAGCTGAGCAACTGGCTGAGGGGATCCAGTTGCCTGTTCCCTATGCGCAGCCTGGCTTCCTAAAGCAGGCCCTGTTAACCACAGCCTCTGCTAGCCACCTGCCCTCAGTTTCCCCCTCCATCATGCCTCTCCTTCCCTCCCTGGGGTGTGGCTCCCTGTTACCCACCCACAGGATCAAACCCATTCTTCCTGGCCTGGCAGTCAGGACCCTACACCTGCTCCAGTTTCCTCCCTGCCTCCCTCTTCTCTCTCTGCTCTGCAGGCTGCCTGTGTCCTGGTCTTTCCGCCGGTGACTCTTGGATGACCTTCTCTCTTGGTCAGTGCTTCATTGCCCAAATTCTTCCTGTCCTTCTGGGTCTGGCATAAATGTCACCTCCCCTCCCTCTCATCACCCCACTCAGGGTGAGCTGTCCCTCTGCAGATGCTGGCCTGTAGCTCTTATCAACCACCTTGCCTTATACTTTCTCATCTCCGAGATGTGCTATGAACTTCTAGAGGGCAAGGTCCTGGCCTTACCTCTCATCTCAGCGTCCACGAAGTGGTTAGGGCCCAGCAAGGGCCTTCCTTACTCTGGAAAATGCTCAGAAAGCCTTGTCGAGTTGGGCTGGCTTATAACCGGGCTAGGGTTTCCTGCTCCTAACTCAGAGTGTTTTGCCTGCACCCTGCTTTGCAAGGCAAACAGGTCGGGGTCCTCTCAGTGTGTGCTCTGGGCCAGGCTGGCTCCAGGACAGGGGCAGACAGAGAGGTGCCTTTGGTGTGCAGAAAGACTCTCCTATCTCCTTTGGATTGCTCTCGATCTGCTTTTTTAAAACATCTATTCTGGCTTTGTGGCACTGAAGACAGAGCAGCCTGGAATCAGGTCTGAAAAGGGCGCCTGTCCGTTCTCCCACCTGCAGGCTGAACTGCAGGTCTCTTCCGGCCCAGATCCACCTGATTCCTTAGAATTCATAAGAAAGTTGGCAGAGTACTTATGAAGGGTCTTGGGGGTCCCTGAGATGGTGTTAGGGGCCCACGGATGTGGCCCTAGAGGTATCGAGGGATCACATGACTTTCTAGTGTTGCACAGATATTTGTGGCCAGAACCTCTAGGGAAACTGTCTGTGCCCAAGGGTCAGAGAGGGTTCTTGAGCCCCAGAAACCAAAGGGGAAAGAGTGAAAATGAGGACAAAAATTTATGCTAAAACAAAATATGTCTATAAAGTGTCTGAATTTGTAAGACGCTTTCACTCCGGGGTCTTGTTTAATGTAGTCCTTTAAGCTGACGTTCTCCTGAGGAAACTGAGGCTCAGAGAGGGGATGCTTGGCTGAGCTCGCACAGCCAGTAAGAGGCTGCCCAGGGCTTGCCCTGGCTTCTCTCCATGTCCAGTGCTCGTTGGGCTCCACGGGGGCCTTGAGGAGGAAGGGCTCCCCACCAGGGAGCCAGGAGGTAGGGCTCCCCATTCAGAATGAGGCTTTTCTCTGTGAAACTCTTGCCTGGAGTCATTTGCCCATGATATCATTTGATGAGCGTGAACTCAGGCGGTGGCAGGTGGGCCAGGTGGGACCCGGGAGAATGAGCGATATCTGTATGAATTTAGTCAACACCCACACAGGTGGGCCAGGTGACCAGGAAGGAGCTCTCCGTCCTAAAGCAGGAAATGCCCAGCTCCCTGTAGGTCACAGTGGCTGCCATCTATTACAGACCCATGGTGGTAAGGTCCAAGGGCTACTGGGGGTGCTGGAGGGAGAGGAACAAGACTGATCATGGTCTGTCTAAGCCCTTTTCTCAGCTGGAGGCTGGCAGGAGTCCCTGGAGTCCCATAACATCCATGGTGCCTTTGGTATTGACTGTCCCATTCACTTCTGCTCTGTTAGTTTACCTGTCTCCACCCCTGCCTCTGTCCCTAGACTGAGCATCCTAGCACATGGTTGCTAGGTGCTCATGGTTGACCCATCTAGGTGACCCTGGAGCAGGCTCCACCTCCTCAGAGGGGGACAGGAGGGTGTGTACGGGTAGATGAATAAGCAAATAAATGAATAACCCTTCTCAGTATGTTTGGTGACCCTGTCTGGCTGTCACCCGCTGGGAAATATGTAACAACTGAGTTCACCAAGAAATGGCTGTTTGACAGGGGCTGTGAGGACCCGGCCAGACATCGTGGGAGCTGGTCCCGGCTGGAGCAGGGCCCTCGGAGCCTTTCCCAGCAGAGGATAAGTCATCAACACAGGCGCTGCTTCCGGGAGGAGAGAATTCCCAAAAGTCTCTGCCAGCCCCCTGATAGGGATCTGCAGGGTGTGTGAGGGATTTGTTTTCGGCCAGGATGTGGGGAGTTAAAAATAGCCATCCTAATCCCTTGGGTGCGTGTCACACTTGAGGCTGTGCAGAGCCCTTGGCTCCATTATCTCACTTGAGAGGCTCAGCCGCGGCTGACGCAGGTGGAGGTCGCACTGCCCGCTTTATAAATGAGGGCGTGGAGGCGTGCGCCCCGTTCCTCACGGGAGGCTGTAGCCAAAATTTGGTGGCAGCACCTAGGTCTGTTCCCTGCCCCCCATGTCTGTGTTCTGTGCTCTTGCAAGGGGCCTAATTGACAAGCTACCCAGGAGAAGGGGGTGGTTGAAACACTAGGGGTAGATTATTAAGCAAAGTAGCAAGGACAGTGAGAAGAGTAAGAACCTGAGGAGGACGATCAAGGCCCCAAGGGACAGGGGCTCCTGATGGGGTGGGGGATCAGCTAGAGGTTGTAAGTGGCTGGGGTAGAGGTGTGGGGGTTAAGGGGTTGGCGATGGCAATGAAGCAGAGAAGTACCATCAGGACCCCAAATTGAGGCCCTAAATACCATAAAGAATATGTCAACATGATGCTGTAGGCACCAGGGAGCTATTGAGGATTCCAGAGCACTGCTGCTCCCTGCTTTATCAACAGTGCACGACTGTGCAGTGCAATGGGGTGCCCCCACCCCGGCTTTGCTGCAGGTGTCACGTATGGTGTTTGGTAGAGAGGATTTTTAAAATCCCTCAGAAAACACTCCGTCCACCCCTACCTTTCCTTCTGGAACCTGGCACCACAGGACAGGGAGGACCCTATTTTCTGCTGCTTTTGGGTTCTAGGAGGAGCCAGTTCTGGGCATAGTCTACATCTGGGTTTCTTGGCTTTTTAAAAGTTTTTAATCTAGGCTCTTCTGGTTGTCTGTCTCTCTGGCTTCATGGTAGGAGGAATTAGGTGAGAGGGAGGAGGCAGCAACTGAAGTGGTGGGGGAAGGCTCTTCCCCTACCCCTGGCCTGATTCACTGAAGCCTTAACAGGCTGCCCTAGTGCCTCCGACCCCGGGCACCTTGCCCTTGACCACCAGAGTTCATTTTCTCTTCCTCTCAGCTTCACCCCTCCCCCACTGGGACCCCGTTCAGGCCCCAGCTCCTCCAGGCAGCCTGCAGGACACCTGCACAGCACTGGCCTCTCTTTCTGCACATTCTACTTCCTGCTGTCCTGGGATCCATACCTATATTAGCTTTCACTCCTTCCCCTGCTAGGCCAGAGGCCTTGAGTGCTGAACCAGACCTAAGCCTACAGACCATTAGAAATCTGTAATCCACCCACTTTAGAGTTAAGCAGACAGGCCTGGGTTTGTCTAAAACTCATGAGCAGCTCATGACGAAGCTGGGACTTGAACCTAGATCTCCAGTTCCACCCTGGTCTTCGGCTGCAGCACCACTTTGCTTTTCAGAACCACGCCGATCCTTTCTGGGCTCCCAGAGCAGGGATTCCCAGCTCTGCAGGAATCCTGGTTTTGCAGCCTTGGCTCCTCCTGGGGCTGGGAGCCAGCAGTGCCAAGCCTGTGGGTTCTCAGAGAGGGCTCTCGGCGTCGGCAGGCGTCGGCTTAGTCACAGGGATGAGATCACCGCTCACCTCTGGATGGTGGAGGATGCCAAGGTTTGGGAACTTTCACTCTGAGCCACTTGTCGATTTTGTGCATGTGTGGGAGAAAAACAAACCTGTTGCTTGGGACTTTGTCCTTGGCCTGTGGACTGCAGGCCTGGGGAAGCTGCTGGGTCATGATAAGCCCCTGGGCGGTGCCATCTGACAGGTTCCCAGGAGAGCGGCTTTGTGCTGAGAAAGCGCGTGGACCAGGAGCCAGGACCTGCTGTTAGTGTTTTCTCTGCCTCACACTGGCTCTGCGACCCTGAGCAAGACGCAGGACCTCTCTGGGCTGTAATAATAATTGCTAGCAGCTCACACTTTCTGAATACTTTCCATGGGCCAGGCACTGGACTTAAGACTTTCCAGAAATTAGCCCATTTGGTTTTTGCACCAGATCCATGAGATCCTGCTATCATCTCCATTTTGCAGATGAGGAAACTGAGGCCTAGAGAGGAGTGATTTGCCTAAAATCGCCCAGCTGGAAAGGCGTGTGGATAGAATTTGAATGAACGTCTTCCCCACTCCATAGCTCACAGCGTCCCTCACTGTTCTCTGCTCTCAGCTACTGGGCCAGCCCCTCTGGGTTCGGGAATGCATGAATGTGTAGATATTAGGTGTGATTAAGTAGGACTTTGGTGAAAGCAGTTCTGGGTATGGAAAAGTCTGAACTAAAGAGACTGTATGAACTACTTATTTGTTTTTCTTGTAAAGGTACACAGTAACTCAAATGAGCCAAATAACAGTGATGCACAGAGAAAGGGGATAATAGAGGAAAAGATAAATTTCTTTAAGGCACTTGAAGTTTACCTTTTGCACGGCATTCACATTCCTCTAGAGCTTGTTTCTGTGGTTTTGCTACCAGGGTGAGTGTTTGTTGAAGCAAGCCTGCCGGGTGAAGATGAGGTGGGAGAGACTCAAACCAGTTTGAGATTCAACTCCTCCCTCTTTCCAGAGGATCTATGGAGAAAGGGTGCTCAATCTTGGTGAGGCCGCAGGTTGGTGTGGGGGGAAGGTGAGAAATCAGGGGGGCTTCCTGGAGGTGGTGGGGCTGGAGCTGGCCCCATGAGGACAGTTGCCCAGGTTTCTGCAAACAGGATTGTGAAATCACCTTTCCCAAGCTTTCCTGGTTCTCTAGGGTAGTCCAGAAGCCTGGGCAGCTGGGAAGCCTGTGAGTCAGGACACTTGGGGAGGGGGAAAGTGTCCAACCCTGCCTCAGTTTCCCCATTTAGACCAGAACATCCCTATATCTCCTTTATCTCTGGCATGGCTTTGAGGAAGGTGCAGAGGGGTATGGATGAAGAAGTGAGTTTAAATTTGGAGAAGAGTTTGTCACTTCCATGATGTGTCCTCAGGCCAGTCATTTCACTGCCTGCACCTCAGTTTCCTCCTCTGTCAAATGAGGATAATTGTGACAACTACCTCATCAAGTTGTTTTGAGGCTGGAGTGAGGTAATGCTTACAAAGTGCTTATCACAGAGCTGGCGCGGGGACAATGCCTGTCATTATAAACTGCTGCCTGCGCTGTTGTTTTTAACTGGGGACACACCTCTCCACCTTCACCTCTCCCCTTGCCGCTGAGTTCCTGTTGTTGACATCCTCCTCTCCAGCTAGTGCAGGGATTTTGAGTATTTATATCCCTGCTGGAATGTCTCTCTGCATTGTCCAGTTAATTACCTGATTGAATGAAGACAAACAATTTCACTTCCTTTCCTGTTGGAGAGCAGGAAGTGGCCTGGTGATATCTTTACTGTGATTGAGATGATTATTGAACTATTTGGTGACCAGGATGCCTTTTCCCCACTGTCCCCGCCCCCAACCCCTTCCCTACAGAGGTCTGCTCTACCTTAGAACAGCTCCGCAATAAATCAGGCAGCAGCCACGTGCTTGGGAAACATACATCTTGTTGAGGATGCTGATGGCTTTGGCCACATGTTTCTGTCAGTGCCAACTTGCTGTTTTGGCACCTTCTTGTCCATTCACGGAGGGATGGTTGAGGATGCGTTTTAAATATTTAGAACGACCCACCTGTGTATATACTGGGTGGGTGGAACTGGCTGATGAAGTGCAAATCAATAACCAGGGTGTAGGGAGAAGGCTTCCATGGGGAGGAGCATCAGCTCTTCTCCATGCCTTGATGGTGTTGCAGGCACTGGGTTCTGGGCAGGACAGCGCAGCGGTTAGGGGCCTGGGTTCTGAATGGATATGCCGGGGGCTTCCAATCTCTGCCTTGCCCCTCAGTCACTGCATGAATTAGGGCAGCCACTTAACTTGTCCTTGGCCCTAAAGTGAGGGGTACAATGGCACCTGCTTGCTAGGAATGTTGTAAGAATTGTGCCTTGCACTATGCCAGCATGTGGTAAGTACTCCTACAAGTAAGCCTTTATTTTTACTCAAAGACCTTAAAAAAACCCCTCACCTTCTCTATCCCAAGACCCTCCCCAGTCTGACTTCCCAGCCTCACCTTCTTCTCTCCAGTAACACCCAGGACCAACATGCCCCGGCCCCTCTCTCTTCTGGCTCCTGCTTGGGCAGTCCCCTCCACATGGATGTCCCCTACCATATCTTTGCTCCTCCTTTTCCCTTCAGAATGACCTCAGGCACTGAAGCGCAGGGCCTTGTGACATCCTTGCTATGCCTGTGTCTGCCACCATCGCTGGCCCAAGTGTGTTTCATGGAATGGCAGTTTGGGGAAATGCTTTGTTGAACGGAGGTTTGGAAAAGGCTGCATACTTTATTTATGCCAATTCACACAGTCCCAATCCACATTAAAGGCTTTGAGAAGTCCTGCAGTAAAGAAACCCGCTGAGCTTTGTTGACCCCAGAACTCTTCAAACCTCAGACCGCAGGATATCCTCTCCTTGGAATACCTATTGACAAGGCTTTGTGACCTTCCTAGGGATGTGGCATTGTGACATCTATGTCATATTTTGATGCTATTTCCCATTTTACATCAGGGAAACCAAGGCCCAAAGGGCTCAGTAACTGGCCCTTGGTAAACCCATGTGCCCCTCCATCACCTCATGGATCAGTTGACGGGTCCTTTATGTGCATGTCCAGGGCCAGGTGATGAAGGAAGGCTGGTAGTGACAGCCAAGGAAGGACCTGCTCTCAAAGAGCTTTTGGCCTTTCAGGGTATAAGTTTGACACGTGTGTAGAGAGAGATCAGCCGCCAATCCTGTATCCCTGAGCCCTAGTGTAATGGGAGCCCTGGCCCTGTCTGTATCCCCGCCAAGGAAGGACAGGAGAGGCAGATGTCCTCGGGCCAGGGATCCCAGAACCCAGCCCCTCCTGCCTTCCACCCCATCCCCGTGGGTTAGTCCTGCAGGGGCATAGCCCAGGGAGGGGAGAGAAGGCAGCAAGGAAGGAGGACCCTTCTGTTTACCAATGCACAGGCTTCCCTTCCTTTCTGGGAGAAAGTGCTCTCTTTTAAGATTCCTCTTTTATTATCTGAAATTCTCAAGGGAGCAATTACCTGACGGTGGGAATTATCTGCTGTCTTTATTCTAGCGCCCGTCTGCCTGAGTTCCTTCTTGGAGTAATTGATTTCGGTAATTCAGAACTGAATATTGTTTTAGGAGAGGGTGCTGGTGCAGAGGCAGGGGGTGCCCACAAAGGCGTCTTCCGAGGTGCTGACGGCCAGCGGTGCTGCTGGTGATGGTTATGGTGGGGGTGGAGCAGCGACTGAATTAATGTATTTCTTACCTTTGAATTTTCTCTCTGTTGTACTGAAGGTGCGTGAGTTGCGCAGGAGCTTGCCTGACGGGGGAACTGGGGCAGGTTTGCTGTAGAAAATAAGGAGCTGAGAGGCAGGCATCAGGTCTGATGGGTTTGGTTACCTCTTGCCACAAGCAGGTCAGTCTTGGGCACTGGCCCTGCCTGACCATGGCCCTGGCCCTGGTCCTCACCCCCTGGCCTCCCAGAGAGCCAGGGAGGCAGTGACAACCCCTTGGAGAGCCTTTAGGGACTGCAGGTGCTGTGACTCGGCCTGACCTTTCTTCTGGGCAGACGGAGGTGCTGGCTCTGGATTCTGCCACCTGGGGCCCTGCTGTCCCCTGGGAGCAAGGACAGGTTAGAGAGCCTGGCTCAATGGGGACACAGAGAGCAAACAGCTTGAAGGGAGGACCTCAGCGTGAGGAGGCCCAAGGACAATGGGAAGCTGATCTGCTCAGTGGATAAAAAGGCAGTGGGGGGATTTTCTCCCCCAAATGGCACCCCTGGCTACTGCCCAGAGAAAGCCCAACTTCAGCTGTCTGAATGCCCGGGACATGAGAGGAAAAGCCTGGACTGGAAAGTTCCGCAGGCCTCTCGCTTCTGGGGCTTGTCTGGAGGAAGCAGCATGGTGCAGTGGCTCCTGTGGGACCTCTCCTCTCCCCTCTGCCTGCAGCCCTCCCTTCCCAGACCCACGGGGCACAGATTTGGGTCCCGTCCCAGAGGCGACCGGTCCTTTGTCGAACGACCACCCCCCCTGTGAGGCGTGGACATTGAACTTCCTTCCACTGCCTTCTGTCTGGGAGTCATGTGGCATTTTCATCCCCACTTTACGGATGAGAAAAACTGAGGCCCAGGGTGATCTGTCCAAGTTCCCACCTCATGCCGTCTCCTGACTCCTGCCTGGTCCAGGGCCTTGGAGGGCTCTAGTGGGGGGTTGGGAGCTCATGAGCTGCCCAGCAAGGAGAGGGAGGGCCCTCAGGGAGAGAGGGGGCTTCCTCTGTTTCCACCACAGCTCTTAGCTAGACTTGGTGCTGTGACCGGTTCCTTGAGTCTGTGTCCGACCACCTGCTAAACGGGGAAGCCCCTGAAAGACGGACTCTTTGTCACTTTGGGATCACCCCTCAGTGCCCAGCTCAGTGCTTACACAGGGATCAGCCAGGACTTTTTCAGGTACGAAGGCAAAAAGGCCCCTCAAACTGGCCAAAGTGTAAAGGATTGTATGGTCTCATGTGTCTAAAGAACCAAAGAAGCCGATGAGTTAGTGAGGATGTGATGTTTCTCACCTCCTGCTTCTGCCAGTTCTAAGCTGTTTCTCCCCTGAAGTGCAGGAGGGGGTCCCCAAGAAATATTGGGGTGCTGGTCCCAGAAGAAGGGGAAGCAAACACAGGCATAAACAACAGAAGATCCATAAACACATGATGTGCATGTCATGAATGGCTGGAAAAGTCAATGGATTTTTGCAGAAACTGTTTTTTGCCGAGAGAGGAATTTACACTGGGGGCGCAGTATCCAGGTGGCAGGCACATCATCTTCTGTAAGCGAAACAAAGCGGACACTGGGCGCCGAGGCGGATCGAAGCCACATCTTGCTTGGCTCAGCAGAAATATGTGCTCAGCGAATTGTGGCGAGTCTCAGTTCCAGGAGTGGTGGGGGCAGCGGGGCTTGTGTGGACCTATTTGCCGTCCCTCGTCCAGTCTGAGCTTTGGTGTTACAGACGTGCTTTGAAGGATTGAGAACTACTGGGCTGAACCTAAGTGATGTCAAAAGACTCCCGCAAACTTTAAAGGACCAAATATATGTGCTGGGAAGGCCTTTCTGGCCAATGTAATACTATCCTGTGGAATCGACGGATAAATTATAATATGATGGGATGTGAGGAAGGGGTGGTTGTTGGAGGCCTTTCTGTCCTTTGTCTGTGACAGCAGGGAGCTGCATAGTCCCTGCCTGGAGGGCCACATATTTATTGAGTGCCCGCCATATAACAGGTTGACTCCTACCTGGAGTCCACATATGTACACTGAGTGCCTACTATGTGCCGACACTGTGTTAGTGCTGATTGAGAGCTGGTATGATTTCAGGAGCTCCTGTAAACCAGCTCTGGTGTCTGAAATTCCACCGTTAGTGATTGATTCCTTTGGCTTAAATTTGCCCTCTCTAGTTTAGGTATTAGATACTAGCGGGGTACTGGATGGGAATCTCGTTCATTTCTAAGCCCTCCTTGGGTTGAAAGTTATTATTTGGCGTTAGAAGAAGAGTTAAACAGGGGACCAGGATACAACATTGGGCTGGTGGTGGAAGTCGAGGTTTGCACATTGTCTGTCATTGCGCCTACCCCACCCTGAGTGCTAAACTTAGCAACAGTCCAAAATTTTAGTCATAGAATCGCTTTTAGTGGTCATTGTTTTCCCAGTTTGGATCCTAAAGGCAAAACAAGAACTAAAGGTCCTTCCTGGCTCCGGCCTCCTTCTACAGCCTTCCAGATCCTTCCATCCAGATGGGCGGCTCCCACTCTGGCCGCCTGGGGTCGGTCAGCTGCTAGAGGAAGCTTCCAGAGCCACCCTCCCCCTCTCCCCAGCTGGGAGAACAGTTGTCTGCTTCTACCTGTTCACCTTTTGGCCCCTAGGAGCCCTTTCCCTGCTGAAAATATGGGCCACTGAGTGTTCAGCACACACTGACCCTCCCCTCACCCCACATAGGGTTAAAAGTATGTGTGGCCTCTGAAGTCCCCCTGGGTTCAGGGCCAGGCTTGATCCGCTGAGTGGCTGAGCCGCTCTTTGGTGACTTTCCCATCTGTAGAATGGGATCACAGTACTCACCCCAGTGGGCGCTGCTGACGTAGATGACGCAGGTCAGCTCCCTAGGCCTGGCCTGTAGAAGGAACTCAGTACTTGGTATCGTTGGTGATTACAGTATTGTTATTACTCAGGGCCTCTGCCCGTCTCCCCGGGGTGGGTACCAGCCTCCAGCTACCTGACCCTTGCCTTCCCAGACTTCACACTCTCCCGGCTTCTTGCATGCTGCTCTGTGGGTGCCTCCTGACCTTCCAAGGGTCCTGCCCTGGGTGCCTCCTTTTCTCACCTACCAGCTCGCACCTGGGAGCCCCATTCATGGCCCTAACCCTAACTGTAAATCTCTCACCCTAACCCTCTCTCCTGAGTCCCAGATGGAGAAGCGATTCTCACCAGGTGCTCTAAAGGCACATCAGCATGGGCGTCCCCTTCTTTCCACACTCCGCCGCCCTATCACCCCTCCCCATTGAACCTCCCTCTTTCCGATGAAGCTGCACTGGCCAGCCCCTGGGCCGGGGAACCCCAGGCCGGTGGTCGCCCTCTTCTCCTTCCTCCTTCGTGCAAGACTGGTCGTTCCCTTTGACACTGGCTCCCGGCTCCAGCCCTGTCCCCACTCTCCACTTGGGGATGACGCAGCCACAGCCACCTGTCATATAGGCTAGTTCCTGATCCCGCTCCACTCTGCCCCAGGGGAATGCTCTAAACCTCAGTCTGATGGAGTCGCTCCTCTGTTCCAGGGTCTGGAGGGGCTCCCTAGTTTCTGCAGGGTATAGTCTGGGCATCTCAGGTTGGCTTTCAGTGCCCTCCAAACTCTGGTAGGAGCCCCTTGTCCGCGGCTCCTTTCTCTGCGCCCATGAGCTCAGCCAGCTGAATGCTCCATGGCCTCCCACCTGTCCGGTTGCCATGACTTTGTTTTTGAGGATCCCCTGCCTGAAGTACCGTCCCCTCAGCCTTGTGCCTGCCTGTCAAGATCCTACCCTTGTGTGATCAAATTCACAAAGCCAGAGGACATACTGGTGTCTGTGTGGCCCAGCCCCCTGCCTCTAACCAGAATAACATGCCTGCTGTGGAATGTTCCTTCCATAGACTCTATAACATTTGCAGCTTGCTTGCTGGGGCTCAGCCCAGAAGTCTCTGGAGTCTATAGGAGAGGGGTCTGACCAGGCTAGGAGGGCTGCCTCTCCAGGGACAAATGGGTCTTGAGAGAAGGCTAGGATAGGGACCCCCGGATGTGGCACAGAGCTTGCTCTACTCCTCCTAATTCAGTACCTAGAAGGCCACCTGAGTTTCATGAGATGCAGGGAGTCTAGTGACTGCAAGCCCCCACTGTCTGTGCGGGGGGCCTCTGCTTCCCCACCTCTCTGTTGGGAGGTGACATTCCCGCTTCTCAGGATGGATTGAGCAATGGGGTGAACGAGAGCAAAACAGAAGTAGACAAATTAATAACTAACAGATGTCTATTGTTAATAGCTTAAAGATACCACCAGCACCCCACCCTCTGTCCCCAGGGAAGAGGAAACAGTGGAGCCCCTTAGAAGAGATTGATTCACAGCCAGCTTGAGACAGGTTTAGCAGAGAGGGTGACAGGTACTATGGTGGGTGTGGGTAAGGGGTAAGTGCCATTGCCAAGGCCACCAGCCTTTGAATTACTTTGACTCCCTGGGGTTTTCGTGGGGTGAGGACAATGGCTACCGAGTGAAAGGGGAGAATCAGAGGGGAACTTGGGTAGTGCTGTGAATCTGTCCCTGTCCCAGCTGCACCCAGACCCAGGCTGTCGTCCTCTGTCCTGCGTGACTGCGGGACGCTTCCAGCTGGACCCACTCCTGTGTGTGCTCCCCTCCAGTCTGCTCTTTAGCCGGCAGCCAACGTGCATGTGGTTTTATACTTTAATGTGGATTGGGTAGAATTGCTCCCGGCTCCCATTGTTCTTAGAACCACATGTGGTCCAGGCCTGAGCCCCACAGGCTGGACCCGCCCGGCTTCCATCCCCTTCCCCATCCTCACCGCCCTTCTGCCACTCCGGCCTCTCCTTCAGCCCCTTTCATACGTGCGGGCTCTGGACCCCTCATCTCCTTGGAGATTCTTGCTTCAGCTCTGGGACCATCTGTCTGAGAGAGGGAGACCCCTCCCCAGTTGACCCCCTGGATACTTGTTTTTTTCCTTTACAGCATGCATCACAGTTTCAACTTACATACATGTGTATGTGTTCTATCATGCTTTTTTGTGTTTCCCGTGGACTAAAAGCCCACGAGGGCAGGCTCCCTGTCTGGCTTTTCACTACTCGCACCGCCCTAGTTTCTGGTACATTGTAGGTCCCCAGCAAATATTTGTCAGAGGAAGGCATGGATGAGTGAATGAAGGCCTCACGAGGGGCCCAGCCCTCGGCTAGGGGGACCAGCCATCTCAGTTGCCCAGGACTCCCGGGGCGTGGAACCTTCCGTTTAAATTCAAGACAATTGCAGGGAAACCGGCCAAGTGTCCATCCCTAGAGGACTGGGGGTTTCGAGGTCCACATGCTCTTTAATGTTCACAGCCTTAGAAAGTCCCGTTTGTGGGTGCCTGGGCTTGTGCATGTCAGGGTGCCCGGACAGGCCTGTGTCATCCCTGGTCAGCATGTGGCCAGCTCTTCTCAACCCCACTTTGCAGATGAGATTGGCTTGATCCCCCCAGGCCAGGGTCCTTGCTCTGACTGCACAGCTGGCCCCCACATATGTCAGTCCGCGTGGGCAGCCGTAACAGAGTGGCACTGATTGGGGGTTTAAACTATAGAAATTTATTTTCTCACAGTTCTAGAGTCTGGAAGTCCGAGATCAAGGTGTCAGCAGGGTTGGTTTCCTCTGTCTCCTTGGCCTACAGGAGGGCACGCTCTTGCTGCCTCTTCATGTGGTGTCCTCTGTGCACATAGCCCCTTTTTCTAATTTCCTCTTCTGGTAGGGACTCTGGTCAGATCGGACTAGGCCCCATCCTAATGGCCTCATTGTAACTTAGTCGCCTATTTAAAGGGCTTATTTCCAAATACAGTAGCTCTCTGAGGGACTGGAGATTGGGATTTCAATATGTGAATTTTAGGGACCGCATTTCAGCCTATAATGTCATCCTAGGCCTGAGTGACACTTCCCCAATAGGACACCCCAGGTGGTGGTACCGGACAGGTGCAGCTTTACCCAGGACAAGAGGTCTCTACTTCTCGGGGGCCGGGCACCCCAAAGGTAGGTTCCAAACTTAAAAGTTTTAAGTTTTCTATGCCTCTATAATGTCTGTGTCTTTTCCTTTTCTTCCACATTTGCATATTCTTTCAAGAGAGAAACCATCTCTCTGTTCTCTCACCAAGCCCTGCTGGTTCTGTCTGGACAGCAGTTCCCAGCCCCCAGCCTCAAAGTTTTGGGGTACCTCGGGCTCCCTCCTGGTGCAACCAGCTCACTGCTCACCTCTGCCCTCTGATCCTGCTTGTCCTCACTGCATGGTCTTGGCTCCGGGGTCCTGTCCTTACTGAAGTAGCCCCTCCAGCCAGGCTGCCCTGAGCAGGAGCTGGTCTTGTTCCTGTGGCCCGAGGACTGGACCAGTACCTGCCACACTGTAATAATCAAAAAGGTTTGTGAAAAGCAGAAAGGAAGGTGTCCACAGAGCAGGCCTGGGTGGGGTGGGGGGGATGCTGGAAGAGACTGTGTATAGCTAAATCAGGCTACACCACTTCCTAGGTGACCTTGGACACGTCAGGTCGCTTCTCTGAGCCTTAGTTTACTCATCTGTAAAATGGAGAGGTAACAATGACCACCTTCTGGGATTGTTGAAAATGTGAAATGTCAGGAACTTATTTGAAGCATTCAGCATAGTGCCAGGCATGTACTAAGTGCTCCAGAGGGTTAACTTCTGTTATCTGGGCTTTAGCGAGTTCAGAGAAGAGTGTGTCTCTATAACAGATCTCTGGGCAGCTCTGAGGCTCACAATTTCCTGCCCCATCAAAGGCATGGTTGCGTGGCTGAGGTAGGAGGGGCCCCAGTGTTGCCTCCCAGCCCCTCTGTGGTATGTCTGCATCCCTTGCCTCCACTAAGCTTAACTGTCCCTCTTTGTCATGATAAGAATGAGTCTTTACAGACTCTGGCTCTTACCTAAGTCCCATCTCCTCTCCCTCCTGACCATCCAGCATCCTTTCAACACCCCTGGGAGGCAGGTCCTGTTATTAAACCCCTCCCCCCCATTTTGCAGAGGAGGAAGCAGAGGTTCAGAGAGGTGAAGTGATTTGCCTTGGGTCACACAGCTGGTAGCTGCAGAGCCCCCCAGGCTGCCTCCATGTTGGCTGGTCTCTGAGTCCCCCATGATACTAAGGTTTAGGTATGGGCTGATGGGAGGGTAGGATTGAGATGAGCTTTTTGCCTTTTTCCCCCTTTTTTCTCTTTTTCTTTCCTTCTCCCTCCCTTCTTTCCTTCCTTCCTTCCTTCCTTCCTTCTTTCCTTCCTTCCTCCCTCCCTCCCTCCCTTCCTTCCTTCCTTCCTTCCTTCCTTCCTTCCTTCCTTCCTTCCTTCCTTCCTTCCTCCTCTTTACTTTCTTCACTTTCTTTCGGTTATGGTTGCTCTGAATTCTGAGGCCACCAGGAGCAGGGGGTCTAGGTCAAATCTGACCTGCAGCCCTATGTGACATGACCTGTATGGTGTGTGTTAGTTTTAAAATGTGAATTAGTTACCTACTAGTTAACAGTCAGGAGGTTTTCAAATTAAAATATGGTAGCTGCTCTGACCCTGGTTGGTGTGGCTCAGCTGGTTGGAGCGTCATCCCATATACCGAAAGGTTGCGGGTTCAATTTCTGGTCCGGGCACGTGCCTAAGTTGCAAGTTTGATCCCCAGTAAGGGAGCTTACATGAGGCAACCAATCGATGTTTCTGTGTTAGATCTGTGTCTTTCTCCTCCACCCCTTTCCTCTCTCTCTAAAAGCAATGGGAAAAAAAAAAAAAGTCCTTGTACGAGGATTAAAAAAAAAAAAAATCTGGTAGCTGTTCTGGAAATCAGATCATCTGGCCACCCCGGGCCTGCTTTTCAGTAGCTGCTTGGTGGGCTGTGGCGTGCCTGCTCCGTTTAGCTTGTCCAGCTCACTTCGTTCATCCTCTTCCCTTCCTGGCTCACACCAGCATTTGTGTTCTTGATTCCTGGGCTGGGTGAGCAACAGGCTGGGGCTCGCATCGCAGGGTGGGCCCAGGTGCACCTCTGAGGAGCTCATGGCTGGCAAGGGCAGGCAGAATCACAATTCAAGGCAAAATGAGGGGGCCCAGAGATGTTCAGACAGTGCTCGGGGCTTCCAGAAATAGTCATGTGGCCAGTAGGACATCCATGGACTGGGCACACGTTTCATGAGCTCCCGCTCTGTGCCCGCCACTGGCCAACCCTGGAGGCTACAGAGAGGTATTTGGGACACAGACGGCCCTCAAAGAGCCTGCATTTTAGGGAGTGAGGGTGCCTGGAATGGGCTTTCAGGGAGCAGGTACAGGAAAGTGCAGAGACATTCTAGGCAGAGGAAATAGCATGAGCAGAGGTTCAAAGCTAGGACCTCAGCAGGGTTCCCAGTTTGAGCTTTAGTTGGGTGGCTCCACCTTTCTGCCCCCCTCACGGGAGCCAGGCTGGAACTTGCCTGAGAATGAGGAGGGAACAGGGAGATAGACCCTGGACCAGCGCTGAATTTGGGGGACAAAGTTCAGTGTGTTTTTAATTCCTAAAGGCTTTTAATCCATTCTTTTTTTTAAAAAATAAACTTTATCTTTTAGAGCAGTTTTAGGTTCATAGTGAAATTGAGCAGGGAGTACAGAGAGTTCCCATATATTTCCCCACCTCCCCCAGCCTCTACTACCAATGTCCTACACTGTAATCTGTTTCCTAGTATATAAAAGCAGCATATTCCATGATTTAAAATAAAATCAAACGTTACCAAAGGGTATAAAGTGAAAACGAAACCTCTCCTTTTCTTGCCCCTACTCAACCCGCACACAAATACATACACACATAACACACACAGTACACACACACAAACACACACATGGACACACACACATACATACACATACAAATATGCACACATACACAAATACATATATACACAACACACACAAACATAGACAGAAGCACACACACATACACACAAACGCATACTCACATACGCAGTCCCCAGAGTAACCAGCGTTTATTTTTTGGAAGCCTATGCGAGAACCTGTTTCCATGCTCCCAGGGACCTACCCATTCAGGGGTCGTCCCACATACCGTGCAGCGTCACCTGGCTGTGCACCGTGCTGCAGAACAGCCACAAGGATTCCATTTTCAGAGGGGACTGTAATTCATTCAGCCAGGCTTCCAGTGATAGACATGAGTATTTTTCACAGCGTTTTTTTCATGCTGCAAACAAGGATGCGTAACGACCCTTGTACGCCTGTTCTTGCATGCTTGTGAGAGTTTCTCTGGATAGGATGTTGAAGAGACTATATAAATTAAAAACGGACAATTTATGAATTTTAATTTCTGATACACGTTGTTGAGTTGCCCTCCATGGAAGTGTGGCAGTTTCCACTTCTGCCCATGGTGGGTGAGAGTTGATGTGGTCATGAACTTCTCCAGTATCAAGAGCTGGGCTGGGCTAGGGCTGGGGTAGGGTTTGGGTGGACTCCAAGGGGTGGGACTCAGCTGGGGTGAGGGACTCAGGAGGCATCTGGAGTGTGTTTTTCTCTGTGCTCGTCTGTGCTATCATATATCTTGGAATCCTTAGAAAATTTATGAATCTGTTTAACAATTAAAAAAATAATTTATTCTGCAACTTGTCCTTTTTTGTTCAATAAGACATGTTAGGCCCTGGACAGGTGGTTCAGCTGGTTGGAGTGTTGTCCCGTACACCAAAAGGTTGCAGGTTTGACCCCCAGTCAGGGCACATACATAGGTTGCGGGTTCGATCCTCTGTCAGGGTGTGCATGGAGGGCAACCCCTCGATGTTTCTCTCTCACTTTGATGTTTTTATCTCTCTCTCTCTCCCTTTCTTTCTCTCTCAGATCAGTAAACACACCCTAGAGCAGCGGTTCTCAACCTGTGGGTCGCGACCCTTTTGGGGGTTGAACGACCCTTTCACAGGGGTCACCAAAGACCATTGGAAAACACATATATAATTACATATTGTTTTTGTGATTAATCATTATGCTTTAATTATGTTCAATCTGTAACAATGAAAATACATCCTGCATATCAGATATTTACATTACGATTCATAACAGTAGCAAAATTACAGTTATGAAGTAGCAACGAAAATAATTTTATGGTTGACGGTCACCACAACATGAGGAAGTGTATTAAAGGGTCGCGGCATTAGGAAGGTTGAGAACCACTGCTCTAGAGTAAGGATTTAGGAAAACATATTTTGGAGAGGTTTCCCTAGTTGCACATGGACTGCTACCTTGCTATTTCTTTTTGATGTATAGCGCTTTCTGCAGTCAAGGGTGCGGTGTGTTTGATTTAACCACCCTCTGTGGGTGTCCGAGGCCCACACTGTGTTTCAGGGAGCACCCCTGTGGGCCTCATCAGGCTCAGGTGCCAGCGTCCCTTAGTCTGGAGGAAGCACATTTATTAGGAAAGTGGTTCTTCTTGCTGTGAGCTCAGAGAAGAAGTCATGGTTTTGCCTTGGCTTTGAACTCGTGTCTGGCACTTCTCTGGTACCTTCTTGAGTAACTTGTGGGTCCAGTGATGACTTTGTTCCTCCAGCCCATGCAATGCCAATTCCTAGTCCCTCTTAGCTATCCTGATGGACTGGTTGGGTGGGTCCCTGTCCGTTGATCCCGGGGCAGCTGTCCCGTCTTTGTATGAGTAGACATACTTCTGGTAGAAGGTTGGCAACAAACCACAGGCTCACTCATTCATCGGCCAGCGTGATTTTCCTCATCTTTCCTTTTGGAAGAGTACCGTGGGGTCTCTGGGTCTGGCTGGGGGTTTGGTAGTGCGGTGGATGAGGAAAAGACTCATTCAGGCCCTACCCACAGGCAGTGCTAGTGGCCATTCCTGGTGCTAAGAGCGAGGAAGCACTGGAAGTCTTTTGACTCTTCAGGGGGTGGGCAGTCAGGAAAGGCTTCCTGGAGGAGGTGGTACTAGAGACAGTGGGGTTTGGAGATGAATCTCTGGATTCTGAGGGAGCCCCTGGGCATGGCAGGGAAGGCGGGGAGGGGTATGTGGAGAAGCCTGGCCAAATCTTCTTTAGACTCTCTGACCACTTGTGGTTGCATGGGGGACCACTTGGGGGCTGAAAGATGCTACTGGGGTGATTTGGAGCCAGATAAACTGGGCTCAAACCCTGGCTTTGTCAGTTTTCAGTTGTGCCTCCTTGGACCAATCACTTAACTTCTCTGAGCCTCAGTTACCTTGTCCGTAAAATGGGAGTCTGTAAGGCCTCAATTACAGGGCTCTCAGAGGTGTAGCCTGAGCTCTTGCCTGAACACTGGTCGGCACAGACCTGCACAAGGTAACTGGTATAGGGTACCATGCAGGTGACTCAATCACCTGGGCATGCGATGATGACTAAATTTGGCAGTGGGTTCCGGGTGAGGCCAGAGACACTTTCTGCATAGAGTTCATAGGTAATGGATGGACTCATGCTTGTGAAGGTGACAAAGGTGACAGTGTTGACTTCCTTTCCCTCCCAGGTCTCCTTCCCACCTGGGGAGCACTATAAAAAGAGATCCCTTCAGGGACAGTGGATAGGTCATGAGTCTTTGAGGACAGAACCCAGGTTGAAAGGTGGCCATGGGGGATCTGGGAGGGGAAGAGCCCAGACTGCTGGTGGCAGAGGGAGGCGAGGATTGCCAGCCGGCTGCTAGGCATGGTGCTACACTCAGAAAATGTGGCCAGAGATGATCTCCAAGCAACCTTTGGGCACGTCTTCATGGCGCCCTTTCTTTCTAGGTAATTAATGGTGTTTTCTCATCCCTCCTGAGAGGACCGTGGTGGGTACAGCAGGGTGGCTGGGCGGGCGCCGGGCAGACAGTCTGAGCCCACTCCAGCCTCCCTTGGCAATTTATCACCTGTCAGCCCTGCTCTTTCGGGACATAAAACAAGTTCTCTGGGAGGCTGCCAGGGGCCCCGAGGCCCTGAGCTGGGCTGTTTGCTCTTTGGGCACAGTGTCTCCAAGGGCTTTTTCTCCAGGGGAACTCTGCCAAGCCTGCCCCATGGAGGGGCTTCTGGGTAAGCCTGTGGGTCTAGGGTTTGGTTCCTGCGTGATCTGACCGGGGCACGTGGATGAAAACAGAAGCTCCTAGAAGGTCAGGGGCACACCAGGCGGTACACAGCCAGAACCTGGATTCCAGGACAAACCCAGTTCTTTCCCCTTAAGCCCCTGCCTCTAAGCCAGGGGTTCTTAACCAGGGACCCCAGAATGTCCAAGAACTTGGACAGGAAAAAAAAAAAATCCTACCTTTATTTTCACAAACTGCTAATTACAATTACAAATTGTAATTCTTTTAATAATAAACGTAGGGGCATTAGCTGTTTCATGATTTTGTAGAAATCACAGAAACTATCACGTCATAGTATAATTTGGTGGGTATCTTGAAATGATGCTTTTGTTCATCATACTTCAAAATTACAGTCGTCATTAAAACTAGGTCTTGTTATTGAAGGCATTAATAAAGAAGCACATACGGGTGTGGGATGCAGTGTGCAGATACTTTATTGAGTTGTGTACTTGAATCCTGTATGGTTTTGCAAACCAGTGTCACCTCAGGAAACTCAATTTGAAAAAGAGAAGCACATCTATTGCTATCAATGTTTTTAAAAGTATTTTGATAACCATATTTCAATGTAATTGGTTTCCTTTGGAAGCCTTGGTGTTTTGTTTTATGCATGTAAAAACATTTTTCTGGGAGGAGGTCTTAGGCCTTACCAGAGGCGGGAGGGTCTAGAAAAAGTAAAGGACTTGCAGGCTGGGCACTTGGGCACTCGAGGTGCCTTCCCTCACTGCAGGGTCAAGGTGTCCTGCAGCCAGTGACTGACGTCTGCACTGAATCAGCCTGCTCCCTGCTCCCTGCTCCCTGCACCCAGCTGTGTGCTGGGCTGGGGAGAAGGAGCGTCTGCCCTCCTGGGGCTCCTGGGCTGGCTGGGGGTTGTGGGGGTGGTGAGCAGGACCCGAACACCTACAGCTGTATAAGCTGCCAGTGAGCCCCGTGCTGTTGGGATTCTGAGGAGGGAGAAGTCACTTCTATTGCAGGGACTTGATCCTTGAAACTGCTTCATGGAGAAAGTGACATTGGTTTTGGGACTTGAGGACTCTGAAGTAGGAAACACGGGGAGAAGCATGGCAAGCCCAGGCACCAGCATGAGCAAAGGCATGGAGACCAGAAAGTGGGGGCACATGGAGGAGGGGAGCGTGGGGGTAGTAGCCCTGAATGTGGCAAAGAAGCTCCCACCTTCTGCTCTCAGCCCAGGGAGCCACGGCAGGATTCTCAGCAGTGCGGAGGGAGGGTACTCTGGTTTGGGTTCCAGAACAGTCCCTCTGGCTGCTGATTGGAGGGGTGTCTGGAGGGGATGGGACTGGAGGCTGGCTGGCTAGTGAGGAACCTATGCAGTTATCCGAAGAGGGACATGAAGACTTGAACTGAGTCCAAACTGGGGGTCCTGATGGGACTAGAAAGGGGGTTGTCCCAGCCCTAGAATGATGAGAGGTCGGGGGGGGAAGGTCTACGAGATTTCCCAGGCTGGAGTCTGAACATCAGGGTTTGAATCCCAGCTCTGTAGGTTATTAGCAGTGTGGCCCCGGGCACGTCGATGCTACTCTGCAAGGTTTATTATTTGCTCATCTGAAACACTCGGTGGTAACAGCACCTGCCTGGCAGGGTCACCGTGAGCCAGAAATGAGATGAGGCAGTTAAAACTGCAGCACAAGGCCTGGCACAGAGCAGGCGATGGACACGTCAGCGCTATGGCTGTTTTTATCACCAGGAGTAAAACAGGGTCCTGGGGATGCATTGGACGGGAGGGGCTGCGGGAGAAGAGAGGCCGAGTCTGCCGTTTCTGATCTGCCAGGGGTGCTCAGAGAGTGACAGGAGGAGCTCCTCTGGGTTTCCAAGTCCCAGAGCAGGAAGGGTCTAGACGGGTATCCTGCAGTGAACCTGGAGCCCTTGGGCAAAGGGTGGGGTGAGGGAGGAAGGCAGGGTCTGCAAACATGGGCCCTGCTCACACTGGAACTGAGCCTTGGGGTCTTGGAATTCCAAATGCATCTTCCCACACTCACCCTGGTCCTGGACTGGGGCTCCCACACCCCGCATGGCCTCCCTCCCTCTCAGATCGAGGTGTCCCAGCTTTAACTCTGCTGAGTGATTGCAGTGCTGTGGGCAGTGGGAGCCCACTGATGCCAGAGAATAAATTTGCCATGTTTTGTAGAGCATGCGGAAGCATATTTGGGGGGTTTAATCTTCTTAATAAATCGTTCTCAGATTCTACACTATTAAACCCCCGGAAAATTCATGAGCATGCTGGGAATGAGAGACATCATCGGGAAGGTTTGACTTGAACAACACAATAAACGAGGCTTCTAAATTGGGTCAGGGAAGCCTCTGAGGCCCAGAGAGAGGACATCCCGCTTGCTCGGCCCTCCCCAGGCCTGTAAATTAATCATGCATACAAAGGGGCCTTGTCCTCTCTTGTCAGAGCCAGGGGCGGTGTCTGTGCTCACTGACCCACCCCCACTCCCACCTCGTTGCAAACAGAGCGCCTGGTGAGGCGTTTCAGCTTCTGTGCTTTGTAATTCTTGTGTCTCCAAAGCAAGGTGGGTGTACATTTCAGCAAGAGAGATGTAGGTTAGATAGGGGGAAGAACTTCCTGGCAGACTGTGGGGTGGTGTGAAATCCCGGAATGGGCTGCTCAGGGAATTCGAGGAGACTCTTTTCTTCAGGGCTTTTAAGACCTGGCAGGCTCTATCTGTCTTTGGCACTCTCAGGCCACTGCCCCGTGACAGCAGTGACAAGAACAGACATTGCCCCAGGGTCCAGGCACAGGAACGAGCTTGGAAAGTGCTTCTTTCTAGGCCATTTTGGGAGATTTATTACCTGCCCGGCTTGAGCTAATTGGACGTGGGGCCGGCATCCTCTAAGCCCAGGCCCTCACTGTGGTCTAACCATGTGGTATTTGGAAAAGGGAAGTTAAGGTCTGTGGTTCCCAGGCTGCTGCTGATCTTCAGTGGGTTCCCTCCCTTCCCTGGTGCTCTTGGCCTGCTGGAATCCTACCCAAAGGCCTCGATGCCACCCCCACTGTGAAGCCTGCCTTGTCTCCTTGCCCTGTCAGTCACAATCAGTTACCCCCTTCCTTATCCTTCCTCTCTGCTTTGGGCCCTTGTCGGTGGGTTCCTGTGGGAGTTCATGCATCCCATCAGACTGTCAGCTCCCTGAGGACAGACGGTTGCAGCCCTCATGGGCCCACAGTGTCCCTCCTAGGACCGTGCCAGTACTTTTGCATGGGTTTTCCGATGCCAGCTCCTGGGAAGTGTCCCCTATGCACCTCAATGTGGGAGCTGAATGGCCTGGCTTCCCTCTGGCAGCTGTGGAAATCCAGGGCTCCTGAACTGAATCAGGCAGTCACAGGAGGTGGGCCCAGGTGGGGAGGCACACGGGGCAGACCCCGGCCAGCCACAGCCGGCCCTGTCTTTACTCACTCAGTTCCGACACTTCTTGTCTTTGTGCTCCCCACCCTTCCCCGCTCCGGTCCCCAGCCTGCTTAAAGCCCTCGTATTCTGCAGGTCTTTGAGGGAGGTGAAGGGGTCCCCAAGTGTACACAGGAGGTCCCCATCCCTGAGATGCCATGTTTCAAGGAGCCCCCTAGCACATGGGAACCAGCCCCTTCCTAGCACAGGCCTGGGCAAGTGCAGCCTCTGAGCAGTCTGGAAGGGATGACGTGTAGGTCTAAGACCCGGCAGGCGGGGGGTGAAGTTCACCATAAGGGAAGGGAATGAGTCCTGGTGGACAGGCTGGAAAGGAAGCGGGCGTTGGAACAGGGGAAGGCAGTGAACAGCCTGCTCCGTCAGCTGAGGAGTCCTTTCTGGGGCTACCTCTGGCCCCAGCCTCCAGCAGCCTGGCTAGGCTGGGAAGAAGCTGGTCTTCCACCCCCAGCCCGCTCCCCACCGTGTGGGTCAGGCTATTCCCTGTGCACTTGGGCCTCAGAGGCTCCTGCAGCCCCCTGGCCAGCCTGTGGGCCCCAGGTATGTCAGTGTGTGTGTGTGTGTGTGTGTATGTTGGGGAAGCTGGTGGCGGGTGACTGCAGCGTGGAGCTCTGGCTAGAGAGGCAGGGCCTCCGTGTGGAGCTGGCTGGACACAGGCAGTAAATGCCACCAGAGGTCAGTAGGTGGAGGAAGAGAGCCACGAGGCCCGTGGGGTCAGGGAGGCCTTTGGGCTACTCATTGGATGGCACTAATTCAGTGCCTAAAAATAATCCCAGACTCGGCCCAGCACTTCAGAATTTTCCAAGTTCTTTCAGACCCACAAACTCACTTCAGTCCTGGAGGGAGCGAGTTCCATCCCTGTGTGACCAAGGGGAACATCAAGTTCTAGAGCAAACTGGTTTAGGGCCTGCGGCTAGCTGCTGGCAGAACCGACTGGAGCTCTGCTCTCTCTGGCTGTAGGTTCAGCACGGCCTCCTGCGGACCTGCTTGGACACGGAGTGAGGGAGGACTGGCTTTGCTGTCCAGACACCCTTCCCGCAGGGAAGGCCAGCTGGGAGAAAGGTTAGGATGCGGGAGAGCCGTCGCAGTGGAGGAAAGAGGAGCACTGATGGGGTCAGGGTTGGGGTGGGGGTGGGACATCAGCAGGGGCTTCCTGTGGGGTACTGTGGAGCAAAGTGGAGGACGTGGGGCACAGGGCGGAAGCCACCCAAACACGGGGAACTTGTGAGTGAAGACAAGACAGTAGGAAGCGGATTTAGGCCCAGCCAGCTTGCAAAGACTGGGCTACCCAGCCTGAGCAGCCCCTGCAGGGCCGGGTGGCTGAGTCACATGTGAAGAAGCCTGCTGTGGAGGACCCTGTGGGCAGTCGACTCCAGAGGTCATCTGGGGGCAAACCATGGCCATACCAGCCCTTTGGCTGTACTGCTGTACGCCAGAGGTCACCTCTCCCCTCCAGGTCCTGGCCCACTCTGTCCCTTTTCTCCTGGCCAGACCTCTTGCTCCAACCCACTTTTATTCCCCCTTTAGCATAGAGAAGAGAGAAACTTGCCTCTTAAGACGGCAAAATGACTGAGGAGAGGAAAACAGTCAAAGGAAGAGAGGTGGTTGTCATGGAAACTAGAAAGTAGAAGCAGAAACTTTCAGGGGCAGGATGGAAGGAAAGCAGACCGAGTGGCTGAGGACTGCGGGGGCAGGGGTGACCCGGCCCAGGCTGGCTTGGAATACCCCTCCGCCCAGAACCCCCTGCCAGAGGGAGCGAGTGGGCCTCCTGGTTGCTCCCAAGCTGGGGTGTGGGGTGCCTGGTACCTGAGTGAGGTAAGTGGCTTGTGGTCTGAGCAGGAGCTTGGGTCTTCTGCCCAGAGTGCCGTACAGTTTGGGGCTGCAGGTCGCACTTTGCCGGAAGCCGCCCAGGGGTTTGTTCCCTGCAGGTCTTTGCATGATGTCTTACCCGCTGTTCTAACATGCACCAATGATGTGGCTCAGGACCGGACAGTTTACAAGGCAGCTTCTCACAAGCTGCCTCATGCAACTCCCGTGATTGTCCTGGGAGGACGGAGTGGGGAGGTGAGGCTCAGAGAGGTTAAGGGGTTTGCCCCAGGTCACACAGCTGAGGACCACCACGGGTGGGATTGCAACCCCAGGGCTGTCAGACCCTGAGCCTTGAGCCCCCCACCTGGTTCTCCGCCACTTTTTATTTTTGAGTGGGTAGCTCTGCCTGGAGCTGTGCCCTCCCTGTCGCCTCCAGAGCCTTCTCATCCCTCACTCCACCAGGACTTCCTTTGGGGTGCTGCCATTACTTTCTGTACAACCTTAGGGAAATTACGTCTCTCTGAGGCTTAATTTTCCCATCTGTAGAATGGGCATAACAGCACCTTCTGCCTCTAAAGGTGGCTGTGTGGATGCAGTGAGATGATTCAAGTCGAGTACTAGGCACAGTGCCTGGCCCAGAGAACACCCTCAGAAATCTCCTTCACCATGTCGGTGTGGCTCAGTGGACTGAGTGCCGGCCTGCGAACCGAAGGGTCACCGGTTCGATTCCCAGTCAGGGCACATGCCTGGGTTGCGGGCCAGATCCCCAGTTGGGGGCGCACAAGAGGCAACCACACATTGAAGTTTCTCTCCTTCTCTTTCTCTTTCCTTTTCCCTCTCTCTAAAAATAAAATAAATAAAATCTTAAAAAGAAAAAGACATTAAGAAAAAAATCGATCATGGCTGTGGAACCTCTGGAAAACATCAAGGCTGGATAGGGAAGCACCAGAGTCTCCAGCCCTAAAACTGACCACCGGGGCCCCAGTGAGCACCAGGCATCTCCGCCTACGTTCTTTCTGCCAGGCTTCCCTGCCGGGGGTAGGGTGCAGGAAGGATGGGGGGAGGGGAGAGGAGTTGGGCCGCTGTCCAGTTAGCCCTGAGTGTGAGGCTTGGACCTGCTCAAGGTTTAGGTCTGAGAGGAGCCCTCAGAATCCCTCGTGGCCTCATGGGCCTGCTCCTGAATTGGAGCCAAGCCTTAGATTTCTCCCAGGGAGCCAAATGTATTATTAAATGGCAGAAAGGCAGCACACTGCATGTGAAAGATAATGGGGGAAATTTATTGGATGGACTATAAATCATAGAATGAAAAGTGCTGAAACCTGAGGGGAGGAAAATTAATAAGTCCTGAGCTGTGGCTTGTTTGGGGTGATGGTAGAGGGCAGTTGGCCTCGTTTTGCTGTGAGCCCAGGAGCTTCAAGATGCAGGGAGGCCTAGAGGTCTGGGTGCTGCAATGTACATTCACGTGTGCTATGCTCGCCTGCAAACATGGCTGTGACGCCCCCACCCTCCTCTCGATTGGTAGCAGCCGGGCGGCAGCCCCTGGCTGGGCACTGGGGTTATGATGACGAGCCAGGCCAACAGGATCCGACCCTTGGGGGAGCAGCATGCCAGGAGAGACAAATGCGAGATGAGTCATCAAAAAATAGATATCATTGCACAATGCGATGGGTCCCCTGGAGGAAAGGTTCAGGGAGCCTGGAAAAAATGATGCGGAAAGGTTGTGGGGGGTAGGAGGGGAATCCAGTGAGCTTGGGAGGGATGGGGTGGTTTCTCTGGAAAGGAAGATGAGTGGGAGTTGGCCAGGTGGCTCCGGAGAGCTGGGGGCAGAAATGAACCAGAAAGAGGGCCAAAGTCTAGCGAGGCCAGGGTGGCTGGAACAGAGGGCTGTTTATAAAATGCTCACTCTGGCTGATTTGTGGAAAATAGACTCAGGGGACAAGAGAGGATTTGGGGGGGGGGCAGTTAGGGGCTGTGGGAGTCCTCAAAGCTAGAGATGGTGGTGACCTGCCTCCAGGTTAATGACAGTGGAGGCAGACAGAGATGCACAGAGAGACTCAAGCTAGAATTTGGAGCTGGAAATAATCTGTTCGCAGAGGGGACTCAGAGCCTAGGAAGCCGGCCCCATGTCCTGTGTCCTAGGAGTGGGAACTGTGGGAGCAAAGACATGAGGGACAGAAGTGGTGGGGGGCTGGGGACCCGTGTGGCTGAGGAAAGGGTAGTGGTAGGGAGCGGTGTGCATGAGGGTGGGGAGAGGGCTGGCAGCACCCACTGACCACCACCCTGGGCTGAGACGGGAAGCCAAGGCTCAGGCCTTATTGCTACAGGACACCTTTTTCCAAACGGCTCTGTCTTTGGCATCTGGAAAGGGGCTAGAAGGTTAATTACCTGGAGACAGGTGAGGGGAGACCATTCGTGGCACCATTAGGAGCCAGACTACCTGAGATCAAGTCCTGTCTCTGCCACAGTCACCCTTCTGTGCCTGTGAAATGGGAGAGTAATAGGGCCCACTCTGAAGGCTCTTATAAGGACTCACTGAATTAATCTTGCCTGGCAAAGAAAGTAAGCACTGTACCGGGGTTAGTAACGATGTCCTGTGTGACCTTGGGCAAGGCTGCCCCTCTCTGGGCTTCGGTCCCTCCTGGTGGGTCTGTACAAACACTTTGGCTAAAGCTTCTCTGGTCTCCGTTGTGCCAGCGGTCTCCAGCTCCGGAGGGTGGCCAGAGTGCATCCCTAAGCTGGCAGTGTCATCTCGGATGGGACCTCCCAGCCCTGTAAGGAGACACCAGGCCTATCAGGGATGTAAGGGGATATTTGAATCAGCCCAGGACCTGGTGAGGTCAGAGGGCACGGGGACCAAGACAAAGGGGACCAGTCAGGGCTGCTGCCGGGCCTGAGCTGACCCGCTGGGCCCCAGAATCTAGACCGCATTTGGGGAGCCTGGGGAGGGAGGGGAAGCTGGGCCTTGGCCTTCACTGTGGAATGGGGCCTGGGCAAACTGGTTGTTCTCTGTCCATTCTGGGCCTAGTTTACCCATTTGCACTGTGAGGTTTGGAATCCCTGCCTTCTGCACACGGGGTGCGGGGAAAGGGACAGGCTGCAGTCTGTAAAAGGCTTGGAGCCCTGTCAGAGCCTGGGGTCCCAGATGTCTTCATATAGAGCCCTGGGGGCCCTGAAAGAGAGCGGGAGGTAGGCTGGTGTGGACATGGTGGGCCCACTCCCTGCTGGTTAAAATGCACATTCCTGGGCTCCTCCCCAGGCCAGTGAAACCAGACTCTCCCCGCTGGGCCTGGGCTTCTGCAGTTTAACATGCTCCCCAGGGGATGGAAGTGCCTTAACGTCTGAAAATTGAGATTGGGAACAGGGAAGCAGACTGGGACCCAGTGCCATGCTGCCCTAGGGGGCAGGCACAGCCCTGGGAGCCCTGGAATCTTGAGCCCCCCCAGCCAGGCTAGTGCTCCCCACCATAACACCAGGGCCAAGAAAGGCTTTGTCCCGGGGCCCCACAGCCTGGCGGGGGGCAGCACCTGCCAGCACCTTCTGAGGGCTCCAGGCTACGCTCTGGGCCTGGGCCTGGGCCTGGCAGAGAGAGTGTGTGCATGAGGTCAGAGAAAGATCCAGAAAATTCTGCAGCTACCTTGCAACTTCCTGGGACAGAGGCTACAGGAGGAGGGGAGGGGCCATGGTGACAGAGGCCTCTTGACCCAGGCTGCTTCCTCAGGACTAGGATCAACTCAGAGCCCCACCCATGTCCCCTGGGCTTTCTAATATAGGTGCCAGGAGGGATCAGGGGGTAGGGCGAAAGCCCCAACTCCAGCCCCAACTGCCCTAGTGGCTTCTCCTTATTGTGCCCGTAATAGCTTCATCTGCTGCTGGGAACTGAGGGAGGGCCTGGTGTGGGTCTCAGTGACCTTGGGCAAGTGTCAAGTCCTTTTCAAGTCTGGGGTTGAGGGTAGAATGCCCGCTAGATCTCTAAAGGCCTCTGCAATTCCTAGTTGTGGGAAAGCAGCCTCACTTTCAGACCATCTGAGAACAGGGACCAGTTTGGTAGTGAGTTACCTATCATCAAAGGCATGCCAGACAAGGCTGAGTGAAGTTTGCTTCCTCTTGGGCCTTTGTCTGTGGTCCTGGACTATCCTTTTTCACACCCTGTTTGTTTCTCTCTGTTAATTATTAATCACCAGGAAAGCCACACCTGGGAAAAGCGGCAAGTCCCCAGCTAAACGTTGCGGGGGTGGTGGGGTGGTGGTGGTGGGGGGGGTGGTTAGGCTGCTGATTTCCAGGATGATCTTGAACTTGTTTTACTTGGCCCCCGAACATTCAGCTACTTCCTGTACGAGCAGCAGCAGAAATTCTAGGGCCCCAGCCCTTCCTCCTTCCCCTGGTAGAATTTCCAGACAAAGTACTGTTTCCAGGGTGGGGGCAGGGCCAGCCAGCATTGTTCTGGCTCTCAAAAGAAGTCGAGGGATGACAAGTTGCAGAAGCTACATTTAATCCTTTTCTACACAGTGTAGGATGCCAGCTCTGGGTTAGGTGGGACCTTCGGGGAAAGCCAGAAGTTCGAGAATCGTGGCTGTGGCACAGACTACTCCTCCTCTAACACCTACCGTGGCTCCCGTTTATGTCCCAGACTGGGCACAGAGGCTCTGTGAAAAACCACCCAGGCCAACCCCATTTTATAGGAGGGGACGCTGGAGCTGTGAATGGGAGGGCACTTGTTCGAAGGCACACAGCAGAGCGAAGACATGTATTCATCCGTTCATTAATTCCGCGCCAGTGCCTACACTGAGTCGGGACTTCCAGCCTGGCTTCCTGGCCAACCCCAGGCTGCCGCTTGTAGGCCAGCTCTGCAGCTTGCTGCCCACATGCCTCAGGGAGGAAAGCCCAGGCCCACAGAGGTGAAGTCACTTGCCGCTGGTCCCACAGCTGCCCTTGGAAAAAAAAAAAAGAATGGGGACTTTGAGTCCAGCTTCCTTCATGCACCTCATTCATCAGATGTTTACTGAATGCTGTTCTGTGCACTGGGGATGTGGCTATGACAGGCTTAATGAGCCCCTGCCCTCATTAAAGTTTGGGAGAAGATAATTAGTGAACAACTGAATATGCAGATAAGATTGTTTCAGGAAGTGATAAGTTGAAACAAATAAAACTGGGCAGTGGGATAAGGGGTAGGGGTTGGGACAGAGGCACTGGAGATAAGGTTGTCGGGCAAGGCCTGGGAGGGTGTGATATCTGAATTGAGGCCTGAGTGACAGGGAGGTGCTGACCATCTCAAGACCTGGCGTTGGATGTGAGGCAGAAGGAACAACAAATGCAGAGGCCCTGTGCTGAGACCACCTTAGGCATGTTTAAGGACAGCAGGACATCCAGCCGAGTCTAGAACCACCTTAGCCAATGGCTCCCTAGAAAGCTCTTTTAAGAATCTGGATTCTGCCCTGGACGGTGTGGCTCAGTGGGTTGGGTGTTGTTCTGCAAACGGAAAGATTGTGAGTTCAATTCCCAGTAGGGGCACATGCCTGGATTGCAGGGTTTGGTCCCTGGTTGGGACTTGATACAGGAGGCAGTTGATTGTTGTTTCCCTCTCACATCAATGTTTCTCTCCCTCTCTTTCTCCCTCCCTTCCCCTCTCTCTAAAATCAACAAGCATGTTCTCATGTAAGGATTAAAAAAAAAAAGTCGGAATTAAAAAAAAAAAAAAAAAAAGAATTTGGGTTCTTTGGCCCTACACACCAAAATTTAGATTCAGTGATGCCGGGGGAGCTATTTCTAAATGCTCCCAGTGGAGTTCATGGGCATCTAGCCTTGCTCCACTCCTGCAGGCCTGCTCACAGAACCAGCCAATCCTTTCATAGTTGCAAAGCGAGGAACAGAGAGGGTTGTAACTTGTCGAAGTCAGGCAGCCACACAGCAGGAGAGCTAGTCCTGGAGCCCAGATCCTCTGCCTCCCAGGCCAGGGTTCCTTTCTTACCACTTCCCTTCTTCCCCTTTTGGAGGGGCTGCCTTGGCCTCACCCCACTTGGATCTATCTCTCCAATCTCACCCTTACACACCCTGCACAGCCTGTTCTCCAGTGACCACTCCATTCTCTGCTCCAGCTACACAATTCTACACACTGCCCTCAGCTGGTTTCTACCCCTGGGTCTTTATCATGCTCTCTCCCCCTCCAAGAATACACTCCTCTGCTCTCTACCCAGGCAACTCCTACTCAACCTTCTAGCTCAATGCCAATGTCTCTTCCTTCAGGAAGCCTTCCAGGACTTCTCTATCCTCCAGATTTCCTCACATCAGATGGGCTGAGCCACACTTCCCAAATGCTATTACTATCTCTCTCAGTTTTACTGAGAGCCTGCTCTGAGCTGGTAATGTTGTTGACCAGCTCTAGTTGTCTGGCTCTCACGGAGCCCACAGATTAGTGGGAAAAGAGACAGCCTGGATGGGGCAGGTATTGATCAGTTTATACACAGGGCTTTGATTCACTATGCTATTTGACCTTCTGCAACCTCACAAAATATAAGTATCATCATGCCTACTGTATAATTGAGGAAACAAAGGCACAGAGAGGTGAAGGCACTAGCCTGGAATCACACAGTCAAGGTGCTGGTTCCTGACTGCAAATCCCACACTCTTTCAGCTCCCTTTCTAGGAGCTGGCTGCTGGGCCTGTTCATCTGTCCTCCTCAGTGGGATCTGCCGGGGTTGAGTAAGGCCTGTCCCCCTGAAACGCAGGCCAGTGCCAGTCATGAAATGGTTCACAGATGACCAGGCAGGCCTGCCTGGGAAGGCAAGGGGCTCTCTGACCTCACACTGGGACCATATGTCACCCCCTCTGGTGGCCCAGTGGGCGTGGAGCTCTCTGGGCCCCTCAACTGGAAGGGGAGGAAGAAACCTGGAGACTTGGAGTGGCCGCCCCAGGCCTGGGCGGGAGAAGGAGGGCTGTGGGCCCACCTGGAGCTTGGCAGCGTTTCTGGGTCAGGGGAGGGAGAGGAAGTACATGAGGAGAGTGGCTCCAGGCTTGGCCATCTGGGCAGAAATGCTGGCTGCTAGTGTGGGGGTGCGGAAGGATGGGCTGGGCTGGGGCCTGGAGACTGGATCCCAGCCTCCCCTGGCCACAGGACTGGAGTCTTGAACTTCGGGGGTAGCCATTCTGGATTGGAAACCCATGGTTCCCATGGGAAGGATGTGTCAGGTGTTCTGAGAGGGGAGGTCCAGGTAATTAGGGGGGAAGTGGGTCCTGGCAGTTCTGTTTGGGGCTCACCCCCAGCTCCCATGTGTGACCTCGGGCAAATTGCTCCCTCTCCTGGCCTCACTTCCCATTTGCATGGGGTGATGCTGCTTCCTGCTGGACAGGAGGGGCAATATGACCTTCGAGGACTGGAGATCTGATGCCACAACCCCAGCTTGCCACGCATTAGGAAGGGTCCTCCAGGCCAGTGGCTGTCCTATAGGGCCTCAGCTTCCTCGGTCCATCACTTCCTCTGACGATTCTGCCTCGCTCTGACAGCCCTGTCAGTGTTTTATGATTGACTGTTGACGTGTATGAGGGAGATGTATGTCTTCTTTTCTGGACAGAGGGACATTTCTAGATCCTGATGGAATCCTTGGAGGTGGGCTGGGAAGAGATATCACGTCTCTGAGGCCCAGAGATGTCAAGGGACTTTCTCTGAGGCACACAGTGTCCAAAGAAACACAGCAACTCTGCGCAGTGGCTTCTGTTTCTGTTAGAGTCCTGACCTCTCCACAGCCTCACCCTCAGCCCTGGTTTGGGTGACTTGGTTTAAAAAACACTCAACATTCCCCGAGGCTCTGTCTGTGTCTGTTGACATGTCCACGCTTGACTGATGCTTCAGTTCCGCCTCTGTTGAGCGGGGTAGAGCCATCCAGGCCCCAGGTCATCCTGTCATCCTGGCCCTGACTGGGTCATTTTCTTCGAAGGATGTCATTAAATTCCTTGGTGGCTTTAGAGAGGAAGTTATGGTGGTGGTGGTGGTGGGGAGGGGGCAGTGGAAGCCATGGATGTCTGGCTGGGCCTTGAGTGGGACCTCCCAGGGCTTGTCTGCATCTTCTACTCTGTCGGGTGAGTCCTTGCTCCAGCCTCCTCCATCTCCTGATTGAAGATCCTGCTCCAGGTCCAGCCTCATTCCCGGATGAATGGTGGACTCAGGAAGCTGTCATTGCCTGTCAGACGGGCCACCTCCCCGGGCAGAGGCCCACCATGAATGATCCCATGTTATCCCCACCCACACCCCTGCCCAGGGCTCCAGTGGGAGCCCTGAGATCTGCCTGGGAGGCGGATGTGTGCAGGGTTGCCTGGCTGGGGACTTCCCCTGGACACCACTGCCCACGTCGTCCTGACAGGAAACCTGACAGATCTGAATCCTCCAGACACCCATTGTGTGGGGCCTGGTGTGGGCTCCAGTGTTTCCCCTGTTAGGACTTCCGTCCCTCTTCACCTCCTCCTGGTCCTTGTCAAAGCTGCTTTATAAGGAAACTTCCAGGCTGTTGCCCCTCCTCCATCTCTGCATTAAGTCCTGTTCAACTTTAAAACTTTCGCTCTTTCCAGCTTGCCTGGGTTCAAAACTTGATTTTAGTGCCAGCTGTGTGACCTTAGGGAACTTACTTACCCTCTCTGTGCCGCCAATGTTTTCTGTAAAATGAACATGGTAACCATCTGCTTCATAGGATTGTTGTGAAATTAAATGAGAGAATGTTCATAAAATGCTGCGGACAGGGTCTGGCACACAGTAAGTACTGAATAAGGTTTATTAGTATTAAATTCAAGCTCCACCCCTAGACAAACCTTCCTAGGCCAAACTTGTAACCTTTCTATGTTAGCAGTTTGGGACTTCTGTGGTCCCCTCCAGGCGTGAGCATCTCCTTCCTGGGGGGAGTCTGGTGTTATATAACTGGGGCTTGTTGCTCTTGTTTTCCCCCTGAGCACAAGGGTCCCCAGGAAAGGCCAGGTCCTTCTGCTTTGAACTCAAAATTGAAGAAATGGGTGACCCGTCCTAACACTGGAGGAAACACTGTCCTTTATGGGCAATTTAAGTCTTTCCAAAGGTAATGCTGACAGTAGGCTTTTTGCTCCTTCCTCACTGACTGTCAACCTGACAACCCCAATAAGAGGTGAGACTGCACTGGGCTGGACCCCATCCCTGCATCAGTGCCCCGCCTGACCCAGCGCTGGCCTGGCCTGTGGTTTACCTGGACTTCCAGCTCTGCCCTCAGGCCTCCCACCCACCTCCTTCCCAGCAGGGTGTAATGCTCCTCCGGACACCCAGATGCTGATGGTTCTCTGTCCAGAGGGAACTCAGTGGGTCCATCCCTCCCTGATCTTCTCCTGTGTCCTCATTATTCAGACTGACTGGTGGAGTATGGCAGAGCTGGGGAGTGTCTCTTGTTGGGGCTCAGACTACTTTAATAAGGGGATTTTTGAGCTGGGTCCTGAGGAATACAGAGGAGTTCACCAGGTGGGTGCAGAGGGGAGAGCTTCATGGTAGCCATTTGACCAACAGGGCAAAGGCCGGAGGTGAGAATGAGTATGGAGCCTTTGGAGGCTGAGAGCAGAGAGGTTGGGGGGATGGGTGGGGGTACAAGGGGAGATAGATGCTCTGTGACCGAGCTGGGTCCTTTTGGGTACCGTGGAAGTTCTCCTTTGGAGGCTGTGGAGGGTCAGTGAAGGTGGTGGTTGGGGTCAGGTCAGATCTGATTTAGCCTGTAGAATTCCAGGCCCCACCCAGACCCACTGAATCAAGAGTCTTGGGGGAACCCCAGAAATATACACTTATAATGAGTGGGAGTGATTTGGAGGCTCAGGGGTATGGAGGCTTCAGTCTTGACTCCCAACACAAAGTAGCACATGAGGGAAGTGGGAGCTGGACCTATTCCAGAACCCTCTGGAGGCAAGACCACTGACAGACTATGTCAATCCTGGGGGGCCCGGGGCTCGCAGATCAGCTGTGCCGGGGAGGGTCTGTAGCAGAAGTGGAGGTGGCTGTGGTGGGGGCATTCTCAGCTGCCCCTCCTCTAGTCTAGGCATTCTCCGGAAGGTGGCCTGCTTCTGTTTAAAGGCAGGAGGCCACAGGGGCAGCGGGAGGGGGTGGGTGGCTTGTTCTACAGCAGGATTGATTCCAGATGCTCTGTTGGGCTTGCAGGGAGCAGCCTTTGTCTGCCTGCCCACCCCCCGGAGGGGGGGGTCCTGAGCTGGAGGAGGGGCATGGAGTCCAGGCCCCTCTTCCCTAGCTCCTGCCCTACCCACTTCCTGCTCAGTGCCCTAGCTGGTACCTACTTGGTACCCACCATGTGGAGATGCCCAGCTTGGGTGCTTGACAATGCCCACCCAATCATAAGGCCTGGGATGCAGAAGCTTCTTCAGCCTCATTAGCTGACCCTCCTCCTTCCACAAGGCAGATATGTTGGGGGTCCATAGCTTCTCCTAGTAGGCAGGGAAACTGAGGCACAGAGGACTTGAGAAACCCAAGTGTAAGCAGAGAGACCATACCAGACTGTTGGAGCCTAACTGCATTTACAGATGAGATTCCCGAGTTCCTGACTATGTCCCCCTTCCCTTCACACCCACATACCTATATCTGCTTGTTGGGGGTCCTAAGCCAGGAACACGTGTCCCAGCCACTGTTCAGTAGCTGGTGGGAAGGCTAAAACCTGGCTGATGGGGAAATTCCTGCTTTGGGAAGGAAACTGGTCCAGCTGAACTCCCTAGGAAGAGAGGACCATTGCTTGCCCCCCCCCCCCCCCATCTAGACTTCTGGGGAATCCTTTACCCACTCAACACTGGTGGACCTAGCAGTGGAGGCTATCTATTCCTGGAAGTACCAAGGGTGGGCAGGTGGCTGCGGAGCCCCACCTGGGTGGGGAAGCTCAGGATTGGGGAGGAAGCTGCATGCTGTGAAGACTCACAGCTTGCCTCTGGACTGAGGGACCAGGTCCAGCCCTTCCCAGAGGCCTCAGAAGGTGCTCCTGGCAATGCCTGCTATGGAGGGTAAGCCAGAGCAATGCTTGACCCAGTGATTTTCAATCTTTTTCATCTCATGGCACACGTAAACTAATTACTAAAATTCTGCACACCAAAAGATCTATTTTCTGTTGACCTGACCAAGGGAAAAAAAGGTATACCTTTCATTCATTCACACCGGATGCCTATGGTTGTGTTGGCTGTTGTCATGTTTTTATTTGACAATCTACGGGAAAAGTGGTCAGTGCCCCTGACTAAACAGTTGGATATTGCAGCACACTGGCTGAAAATTGCTGGCTTCACCCAAAGGGGGCTAACGGGTTGCGAGCCCTGTGGTTTCCCATCTTCCTGAGAGATGGACCTGTACTCTGGGGAGAGGAGCCAGGGGAGCAGGTAGCTATGGATAACCAGGACTGGGTTTGAGGACCACTACCCCTCTGCCCCTCCCCCCTCTGGCCCTGGGAAGGCGCCTGGCTTCCAGCTGTGATCCAAGCTTCTCCGGACAGGGGGGCCCTCCCCCTGGCTGAGGGAGTAAGGGAGGGGGCTACCCTTGTGAGGTGCAAAACCCGGCCTGGATTCCTGCCCAGATGGCCCCGCCCCCTCCCGTGCCCCCCTTTTTAGCTGTTCTGGAGGAAGACACAGTCTGCCTTAGGCACCCAAGAGTGACTCTCCCACAAACACACCCTGAGACTGTGTGTTGGGGTCCCCAGGCTAAGAGCACTTGCATTTGTTAACTTTGCCTGTGACTGAGGCACGTCCAACCCTTCTGTCAGTTTCCCTTTCTGTACTTGAGGGCATGGAGCTCAGGCAGGTGGTTGTCTTGAGTAATTTGAAAGATAACTGCGGCTGTGTGGACTGGGGAGAGCTGTCGGGAGAGACAGAGACCATCAAGAGCCAGGATGGTAAAGGAAGGCTCGAGGAGGTGGGCCCTAGAAGGAGGGACTTTGGCCCAACAAAGTAGGTGGGAGGGCAGTCCGTTCTAGGTGAAGGGCAAAGAGCGAGAAGTAGGGGAATAGCAGTGGGCGCTGGAGGGTGGTTTGATTGGGGCCAGGTAGTTGGAACCTCAAATACCAAGGGAGGTTGTTTGGACTTGTTGCTTTTGGACACTGGGGAGCCATGGAAAGTTCTTGAGCTGGGGAGTGAGTGTCATGGAGAAAGCTTTTTAGTGGGGTACAATAGAGCTAGTTTCACCCTCCCTTCTCCCAGCCTTAGTTTTTCATCCCTGGAGTAGGGTAGGGGTTGTTCTGCGGTGCTGTGCCTAAGCTGCTGTTAATGCCTGGAGGGAGGAGACTTCACAGCATCTGGCGGTGGGGGGATGTTATTTGGGGTGGGTCTAGATCAAAGAGGGCAAAATGTTCAGATTTGGCAAAACCCTGCTGGATACATAGGTGTTCATTATGTTTTCTCCACTCTTCGTGTGTTGGAAATATACACCATAATTTTAATTATGTAAAATATGTATCAAATGGGACATTTTAAAAAATGTGAAGACTAGGCAAGTATCTTGCGTGAAAGGAAGTCTTTTTAACCTGGCTGGGGCAGGGGCCAGAGGAATAGTGTGTTTGCGGGTCGATACTCAGCCTAGTGCTCATATGACAGAATCAATCGGGCCCCGCGGCCGCAGCCTCCCTTGACCATCATTGAAAGTGACCGGCTCCGGATCACAGCGCCCGCCTGGCCGCCCCACGTGCTCCCTGCCCAGAGCCCAGTGCCGAGGAGCGCACACCTGCGGGTGTGAACCATCTACACCGGGCCGGCGGAATGGGGCTCCGGGTGCGCTCCGAGGTTGGGCATAGTCGCTCAGGTGCGGGCGCGGAGCCGGTGACCCTCCTGGGGACCTGCCTGGGGTCCTGGGACACTCCAAACCGCCTCGCATCTCTGATTCCAGGCCGGGATTTCTCCCGCACTCACTTTTCGGGCCGGTGCCAGCCGGGCCCCGGTCCCTGGCCCCCGTGGCGGGGCCGGCTGCTCCGGGGAGGGCGGGGGCAGGAGGCAGGAGGAGGAGTTTGAGCAACTTTGTGGGGCAGCCTTGGCCTCGGCAGCGGCCGCACCGGCAGCGCGTGCAGGGAAACGCTGGGACGCCCGCCGGGCCTGCCGGAGCGGGTGATGGGGCCCGTGTGAGCGCGCCCAGGCCCGGCCCGGTGCCCGGCGGGCGGCAGCATGTCCGCGGGCGGCAGCGCCAGGAAGAGCACCGGGAGGCCCTCCTATTACTACCGGCTGCTGCGGCGGCCCCGGCTGCAGCGACAGAGGAGCCGCTCCCGCAGCCGGACCCGGCCCGCCAGGGGTAGGCGCCACCCCGACCCCTGACCCCAAGGACCTCCCTATCGCCACCTCTCCACCTGATGCCCTGGGATGCCAGGGACCCTTGATCCTTCTTTTTACCTGGGACTCCCTCTTCTGCCTCTTATAGTTGCTCGTTTCTGTGTCTGCTTGATCTCCATTTCCTCGGCTGCTCCCTCATTCTCCACCCTCAGTGGGGAAACTGAGGCACTAGTGTCTCCTCTTACGCCATGGTCAGGAAAAGGGGAGGTTGCAGTCCGGGGTCTCTTTCTTCCGCCACTGAGATCCCACCCCCTGCTCCACTGTGCCTCGGTTTACTCAGTAGCTGGGCAATAAAGCAGAGTGGACCTCGGCTTTTCCTCATCTTGACTTCCCAGCCCTGCTTCCCAGCTTAGCCCCCTACCCCCACATCCCTTCCTCAGGGACTTAACAGGCTCCTCCAGCTCTTGGGTGGAGGGACAGGTGATTGGACTTGAGGCCGGGGGCGGGGGGGGGGACCCCGGGGGACCCCCGACCCCAGGGGTCCTTCTTTTCAAAGGAGCCCAGGCTTGTAGGATTTATCTGGGACCCCTTCCACTGGGTGGGCACCACCTCCTTTGAAAAGATTTTCTCTCTTTCAAGCCCTGGAGGCTGGATGGGGAGGAGGGGGGAGGTTCAAGCAGCATTTTCTTTTTCCAGTAACAGGATCCTCAGCTGGAAACAAGTGTGATTCAGGGGGCTGCCTGCTGGCCCCGGTGGGGGGAGGTGTACTTCCTTCCACCGCTGGGTGGGTGGGAGGGAGGAGGGGAGGCCCCCTGGAAGGAGGAGCTCTTAGAAGTTGCCTGGGAGGCCCGAGTTCTGGGCCAAGGCTCAGGCCCATTGAGGTGCCCATGGTGGGAGGGAGGAGGGGGGTTGGTAGCACCCAGCAGGCACCTCGGCCGAGTTTACACCCTCAGGTTGTCTTGGGACTTGGGAAGGCTGGCTCCGTGTTTGAGCAAATGTGTGCTTGGAATCTGGCAGACCTGAGGTCAGATCTTCACCCCTCCAGGTGTGGTTGTGTGGCCTGGGCCCTCTGTATTTTCCACGAACTTAAGTTTTCTTGTCATTTTGAGCGTAAACGAAGCAGGTGGACAGTAAATGCTCAACTAGTCCCCCCCCAGAATGTGGGAGACTTCCCGTGGTGAGGGCTGAGCCGCACTATACAGGTTTCCTCAGGGAAGGAGTAGTTACTGAAGTACTGAGTTCCCTGTGCTTGAAAGGGTTCAAGTTGTGGCCTGGAGGTGTGTACAGGTGAGTTCTGGGAGTTCAGTCCTCAGGGGTCTCTCAGGGCCTGTGATCCAGCCCCTACCCTTGCCTTCTTCTTCCTTTTTTAGAGATTTTATTTATTTACTTTTAGAGAGAGGGGAAGGGAGAGAGAAAGGGAAGGAGAGAGAGAGAAACATCAATGTGAGACAGAAACATCAGTGGCCTCTCCCATGCGTCTTGAACCTGAAACCCAGGTCAAGGCGCTTCTCAGTATGACGTCCATCCAACAGAGCCACATGGGCCAGGGCCCCTTGCATTTCTTGAGGTGGCTTCTGGCTAGTTTCTTCCTGCAGGTTTGATCTGGAAGGCTGGAGATCTGGGTTCATGCACTGTGACTTTGGGTAAGTCACTTCCCTTTTCTGAGTCTTAGTTTCTTGAACTGTAAAAGGGGACTCCCAGTACCTGGATGATTCTGTGAGAAAACGGGTTCATGCTGTGAGAAATGGTAGTGGTACAAATGCCCAGTAATGCTCTGGCCACCCCGAGTCCTCCTGTACCCACCTTGCCCCTGCTCAGTGCCCCGAATGCCCTTTCCCTCCACTCTTCACTTCAGCCTGTTTCCATCCCTGACTGCAGAAGCACAGGAGGACTGAAAGTCCACCTTCTGCTCAGCTGACTGTGCTGGAGACAATCAATGTGTCTGCTCCGCCTGTGCAGGAGGCCATGCATTGTCTCAGCCTTGAAGGAACTTGAAGCCTGTAGCAGGTGGGAAGGAGACTGTCACTGAACAGAAGTTACAGCTGGGGAAATCAGGGAGACCTTCACAGAGGAGGTGATGTTGGGACTGGGCCTCATAAGATAGCTAGGATTTCCCTCTGCAGAGGGAGTGGTTAAATCAGGTCCAGGTTCAAGCCCCAGCTCTGCACTAAACTATCCTTTGGCCAGTTACCTCTCCAAGCCTCAGTGGCCTCGTCTGGTAAATGGGGGTAGGGACGGCAGGGTTGTTTGAGAAATGAGGGGCAAATGTGTGGAAAGTTAGAAGTCTGTGCTGCCTGGGACTTAGACCACAGTTGAGTGTGAACTATTGTCCTTACGCTGGACAGAAGGGACAGCTGTGCAAAGATGGGGAGAAGGAAAATGTTTTAGATATTATAGACAGAGTTTATCCTGGGGTGGGGAGGGGGAAGTAGCTGGATTAGTGGTTTGGGCCTGATAAAGGGCCCCGAGTGATGGGGAGTCATGGGTAGGGTTGTGAGCTGCCTGGCAGTGTGAGAGGTGGAGGCTGGAGGCCCCCTGCGCACCTAGGTAGGAGGCGGCTAGAGCAGCCAGTGACCTCCCTCCACTGTAGCCCCAGATCCCTGCCTCTGCCCCTAGGGCCACCCTTCCGGAGGACGGCGCCCCCACCCAGGTTGTAACTTATGTTGGGAGAGCCACGACGTGGCCTTGAGTACATCCCTTCCAACCTCAGGCCTCAGTCTTCCCATTTGCATGGGGCCTTGGTCCCACACTAGTGGCATCAGACCCCAGTGGAAGAGGCGGTACCCAGCACCCCAGCCCTAGTCAGGCTGTTGCTCCACACCCATTCTGGCCTCTGCCACTAGCAAGGAAGGATAGTGACTGAGCACTCGGGTGGGAGGTGTGTTTGTTCAGAAACAGGAAAGCGCAGAGAAGAGTTGGCTATCAGTCAGTGGGGGCCCACAGCTGGCCTGGTTGGGAAAAGGGTTGTGGCCAGGCTGCCACCTCTGAGCAAGCTCCCTGCCTACCCCACCCTCCTGGAGTGGTGGGAGGGACTCACTGCCCACTTGGGGAGCAGGACTCCCTGGCAGGGCTCCAAGTGAGTGATAGTGTCGGCAGTCCCCCTGCTTTGACTAAGCAGGGCTCTCTCCTTTGGCCTTCCATTTCCCCGTCTGAAGAATGGGCAGAGTAGACCTGCTGTTGACATTGGCCAGAGGCAGGATGGCAACAGTGACCCTTGGATGGCAGGTCATCTGGCCATTTCACATGTGCTTGGTGACCCTAAGTCCTCTTGAAGCCTGGGCATGGCCCTTGGATTTGAAGAGGTCCTGCCTCCAGTAGGGTATCACCAGCCAGGGTGTCTTCCCACCAAGGTCAAGGAAGCTTTGTCTGAGCCATTTCCCCAGGACTGCTGGGGGGAATGCAAGTTTTCCTCTCACTCTGGATAAAGTCTGGCCCATTCATTCATCAGGCATGCATGTCGTGAGCACCTGCTGTGTGCTGGGCTCCAGCCTGGGCACTGAGGGCACATGGGGATGAGTGGCTTGTGCTCCCAGCCCTTGCCAGGCCCCAGTCTGTTGGGGGGAGCTGGCTTATTGAGGTGTACTGGGCCACAAAGTGCTTTTTAGGGTTCAGAGCAATGGTTAGTGAGAGATAGGAGCTCTACTCCCAGCTTAGCAACTAGCTGGTTGTGTGACTCTGGGAACATCCCAAGGCCTCAGTTTCCTTATCTGTCAAGCAGGGCTAATGGGGAGACCTCTTGAGATGCCCATAAACCACACTCATGGGAGGTTTTGATTCTTCTCTTCATGTCTTCATGTGTGTGTTTTCAGAGGTCCGGCCGCATGCCAGGCCTGCCTGGGTGCTGGGGACTTTGGCGGACATGTTCTCGTGAAGCAGTTCCCCCTCTGTGCCCATACAGACCTCCATAGTGCAGCTCTGTGCCTTGGCTGCTGTGTGGTTCCCTCCTCCGTTCCATCTGGGCCTGCTTCCTTTCAGGATCTTCTGGAATCTCTGTGGGGTCTCAGCAGGGGCTTCCCAGGACCACTCCAGCACACTCTGAGGAATACAGGCCTCACAAAGGTTCCCAGGAGTGCTGGGGCTGACCGCTGAGGGTGGTGGTCCCTGACCATGGCTTCGAACTTGGTGGCTGAGGGGTCAACCCCTGGGGTCTAGGTGAGGACACTGAGGCACAGAGGGGCCCCCAACATAGGGTGGGGTATGGAATCTAGGGCTACTGGCCCCAGGAAGATGGTGACATGGTTGGGAAGGGGGCTGGTCTGACACAGCTGTTTTCTAACTGGTAGCAATGCTTAGGGAAGGGCCTGTGTGCCACCAGAGGGCAGGGCAGGGCTGGGATCTCTCCACGGAGAACCTGGCTTCAGGGAGACCTACCCAGTGGTCCCTGGGAAACAGCTCAGACCCTGTGGGCTGGACAAGCCTGAGCATAGCCTGGAGGGTGGGGGCTGGTTGTGTCTTGTGGCCCCCTAGTCTTCAAATGTCCCCCTAAGGACCCAAGGCCTGGCTCTCTGCCCCTAACTTGGATGCGCCCCTGAAATTGTACAAACACCTTTTTTTCTGCCTCCCTCTTCCTCTGTTCCTGCCGTGGCAAAGCTGTACTTTGGAGCTTGACCCGGGCTTCTCCAGGCCCTCCTCATCCTTACATACCTCAGGGACTGGGAGGCTCACTATTCCCTACCAGGGCATGTAATAAAGGTAAAAATGGCTTATGTTTGCTGAGGGCCTCGGTGCCTGACAGTGAGCTTCATTCTGTCCTTGTCGTACCTCATTTAATGTTCATAGCAAGCCTGTGGGATGGATACTAATATTAGCCTCATTTTATAGATGAGGAAACTATGTCCAGAGAGGGGGAGCCTTTTCCCATGTCCCGTAGCTCAGAGACTGTGGAGCCCAGCTCCTGAGTTTATAAATGCATCACCTTGCTATCCTAGGGGCAGGCAGATCTTTCTGTGGCTAGGCCTCTGCTGAGATAAAACCGCCTCCTTCTGTCTGATTTGCATAGTCAGCAACTCTACTAAGTGTTCTCAACCATCATCCCCCATAGTCCTAGCCATAACTCAGAAGGGAGGCAGTGGAATGACCAGGTTGGCATTCATTGGGGGAGGGGGGAGCAGTCAGTTCTGGGTGGCTCCTCTGCCTGGCTGGGCTGACTCAGGTGATCCTGAGGCCCAGTCTCTGCCAGGACCTAACCCCCTGTATCCTGTTCTCAGTCACGTCGGCAAGCACGTGCATTCCCTGGGCGGGTCCCAGGTCTTACGGGCTCAGCGTCATTTCTCCACCGAGTCTCTTTGTGCTGACGGTTCAGTGTATCCTGGTATGAACTCCTTGGAGATGGGCAGCCAGGCTGAGACCCACATCCCAGAGCTATCTGGGTCCTGGATGGAGGCCAGAGACCCCAGTTCATTGGTTGAATGTCGGTGTTTTGGCCTTTGTGTCTGTTTCTGGCCCGTCCTCATCACTTTGAATGATAAGGAAGGCCATGGCTTCCTTTTACCTAGCTCAATGTGTGCCAGGCCCTGTGCCAGGGGCTTCACCGGAGTAGCTCATACCTCATTTGAATTCTCAACCCTTTTGGGAGGTAGGGGTCATTATCACTACCTCCCTTCGCCAGATGAGGAAACTGAGCTCAGGTGGTAAAGTTGCTCTCTGTAGAGGCAAGGTTTGCACTGAGGCCAATAGACTCCAGAGCTGACGCTTTGAAGCATGTGTAGAAGCCCAGTGCTTTTTTTCATTGGATGGTACAATTCAAAGAGGACTGGATGGGCCCAGAGTGTGCTCTTGATGTCAGTGGGTCATGTTTAGGGTCCCGATTCCCGGGTGCTCTATGTCTGCCCCATTGCATCTGTAACTATGGAAACTGGGGAGTACAGGGAGGGATCTGAGCCTGCTTTGCTTGGCTGCTGACGGGGGAGTTGGAGAGACAACTGTCCTATGCCCTCTTGCAGCTCAGCTCAGCACTGGGAGCTACCTGTTCTCCTTGACAACTGGGGAAACTCAGGCCCACAGAGCCATCACCCTTGGCCCAAGGTCACTTAAAGATGTCAATGAGAGTCCTAGGCCTAGAGCCCAGACACCTTTCCATCCTATTTCATTCTTGGTTTTGTTTGTTGCTTTTCTTAAGATTAGCCCAGCTAGGGAAACTGAGGCAGCTGGACTCCTTATGGGGTCTTCTTGGGGGTTGGGGGAGGCTCTTGTGTAACTAGACACATCCAGACCACATACGTGTTTTGCTTAGAAATGACATGAAGCCTTTTGACTATTTTTAACAGAAAAGCAACGAACAACTGCGATATTTCCCCTGCCCCTTCCTCTCGAGGCCACTTGGTTAAATGTCAGGAAAGGGAGAGTATTTCCTGGTCAGGAACATTCAGAGCTTACTGGGAGCTGAAGTTTTGTTTTCTGTGAAGTAGGTGTTTGGGGAGTCAGTGCCCCCCTGCTCCCACCTCTGCTGTTCCCTGGGAAGGTTGGCCTTGACAGTGGCTGGGAGGAGGGATTTGAGAATGCATGGCCGAGATGCCCCTGCTGGAGTGGCAGGGTGGTTATTTTTAGCCATCCTGAGCCAGTAGAGGCATTTCAGCGTTTGTTCAATATTTAATTATCCATCTGAAAATGGCCCACGTGGCCTCAAGTTTGGGAGCGGCTCTCCAGCCTGCGATTTCCTCTGATTGCATAAATGAGGAAGCAAGAGGAATCTCAATAGCCCTCCAAATAATAATAATGAAGAAGGAAAAAAAAGTTGACGTGGCCCTCAGAAAAGACAGGCTTGGTTCTGCAGCCCAGGCAGACCGCCTGTACATTAGCAGAATAGACGAGCCTGTGAGGATACCCATCCCGCCCTTTGGAAACGTAGCCGTGCTTGGTCTGTGAGTCCCAGACTCTACAGCTGCCTGGCTTTTATTCAGGATGAGTTTTTCCCCCTTCGCCAGGCTCCTGTGTTGACTTTGACAGCTGCTGGGTACTGGAGAGGAGGTTTGGGGATTTTGTTTTTGGAAGTCTTGTTAGCTTTTATTTCCCTTCTCTCTTCCCCCTGACAGACAGGAGAGCACTGTCGGCATCTGGGCTGTGTTATTTCTTTTTTCTTGGCCCTCGGAGGTGATGTGTTGACACGGCTGTGAAATGAAAAAGGCAGAGCTCAGGGAGGAAGGTGTAGGGGCTGTGAGGCTCCTGCACCCCCATCCCATAAGTCCCTGGAGGATAAAGGAGTAGAGGGGAGAGGAAGAGAGAATGAGACTGGGGGGAGCCAGACCCTCTTGGCATGGGGATTGTGGAGCTTGGATTTAGTGATTGGAAACCAATAAATTGGCAGTCTGGAATATTCTTAGGAAAAACTGGTTTTCTGATTATTTATACCTCTAGTTTTGGGGCTGAGTTTGGCTCAGGGGTGTGGCCAGGTGAATCCCAACTGCACCACCAATGTTGTGTGAGCTCAGATAGGTCACTAAACATCTCTCGGCTCAGAAACATCTCTAACATATAGATGTGACAGAACATAAGCTATTATTACAGGCTGGGCGAATTGTCATGATCTGTTCATCTAAAGCCTGAGGGGTTAATTGCAGCTCTATTAGGGCCAATCTAGAAATAAAATGTGATGCCTGTGGGGATCAGAAACTTCCAGATGGTTCCCTGGCATCTCTTACCCCCAGAGGCTGCTACAAGTGTCACTTGTATTTGTTCAGAGCTGCAGAGCTTTAGTGAAACCACCTACTGTTTGCAAGTCCTGTGCCAGGGGCGGCCCTGGGAGGACATAGCCAGCCCCCCTCCCACCGCCACCCTCCCCCCCTCAGGGAGCTAAGCCTAGCAGAAGGGAGTCCTGTAATCAGGTTAGCAGATGGTGTGACTGGAAGGGTAGGCAGGGCCTTGAATGGTTAGCCAAGAGGTTGGAACTCCCCCCGCCCCTGCCCTGGTCAGGCCATGGGGAATCAAAAGAAGGATTTTGAAAATAACAGTTGTAATAACAACTTTGATTTTTCTGAGCTCTTATACAGTGCCAGGCACTCTTCTAAGGCCTTTACATGCATCATTTCATTATATTCTCCTTCTCACAGAGAGCAGAGGAGGACCGAGGCCCAGACTGGTTCAGTGACTTGCTCAGCATCACCCAGCTCCTGAACGGGAGAGTCCAGTTTAAGCCTCACTACACTTACCAGCGCTGTGGTTTCGGTGAATGACTTTCAGCTACCAGCAAGCCAGACTGCCATAGTGCGGGGAGAAGGGAGGGAGCGAGAGTAGGTACCGGGGATCACAGGTGACAGTGCTAGCTGTCCGGGTGCCAGAGGCCTGGATCTGCGCTGGGAGATGGGGAGAAGGACCAGAGCAGTTTTCCTGGAGGACTCAGATGAGGCAGGGTTTGGAGACCCTGCCAGGTGCTTCCTGGGGACTCCTGAAGGAACCTGGCAGGTGTAGCGTCCGGGGAGGCAGAAGGCAGGCAGGTGGAGAAGAGCTGACAAGCTTGGAGTATGTGACACATGGGAGAGACCACCACCCACCTGAGGATCAGTGCTGGTGGGGCTGCCACATCTTCGCCCTCACCAGCGACAAAATGAGAACAGGGAGGTTAGCATAGCGACATTCTCATTTCATTGTAACCCGTTTGAGTCACTTTCCTTTAGTCTGAGATGATGGTCTTCAGACTCTTGGGGGTTAGAACAAAACTTCTAATGAAATATAGGATGGTGATTATTCTTTGTTTTAACATTGTATTTGCAAAGCAGGAGGTTGCCCAGCTCCATATTATGCTACCGCATCGTTTTATTTATGAAAATTGAACTGGTTCTTGAAATTCCGGAACAACGGGAGCCTGGTGCTTGGGAGAGAGTCCAGGGTGTTCCTACAGTGAGAGGGGTGGGAACTGGTGGAGGCATAAGGCCTTTGGAAAGGCCTGGGCAGGTGGGGAGGGGACCGGTGTGCTGTGGGCATGGCCAAGAGGTCTGCCCTTGCTCTGCATTCTGCAAAGGTGTGGGTGGCACCAGACTGGGCAGGGGGGCCTTGGGGGAGCAGCTTCAGGAGAGTGGTGGGAAAGGCACTGGAGATTGTAGGAGGTCAGAGAGTTGGGGTGGTGTGCAGAACTGGACAGTGCTGAAGTCTGGTGGGAATGGAGGTCCGAGAGAGGCTGGGGTTTCCCATAATTATCTATGCAGTCACTGTTCCATCTGGTATCTGGGAACATGTTCAGAGTTGCATGTTTAGCAACAAGCAGTTTGGGGGCTTGTGCATCCTCCCGCATCAGTAGGCTCTGGGTTCTCCCAGGAGGGGACCTTGTGTTTCACACAGGTAGTGCTGTCTGCAGAGGGAAGGGCCAGTTTAAGGAGCAGGAGCTCTAGGGTTGGGGGTGGGGCAGCCCCTTCCAGGGACCTTATAGAAGAGGATCATGGGTTATAGCTACTGACTGTCCCCAGAGGACACCACGAGTTATGGGCCAAACCCCTCCATCTCTTCTTTTTTAAAAAAATATAATTTTTATGTTGGCATTTACCTCCTCCTCCTCCTCCTCCTCCTCCTCCTCCTCCTCCTCCCACTCCTAGGATTTAAAAAGCCATAAAATCCATTATAGAAGAGAAGAAAATAAAAGTCTCCTTTAATTCTAGTGCCCACTGGTAAGCTCTGAGTGCATTTGGGGGTCATTTTCAGGCTTTTTCCTTTCTTTCTTGAGTTTTTTGAAAATTCTAAAATGTTGAGAAGCATAAAAAAGTATAGAAAATAATATTGCAGACACCCATGCACTCCCCTCTCAGGTTTAACAAATGTTAATATGGCCATACTTCTCTTTCTCTCTTTCTTAGAAATAAAATGACTCAGGCACAGCAGGGGTTGGCACGGTGCAGCCCACGGGTCAAATCCAGCTTCCACTTGTTTTGCATGACCTGTGGGCTAAGAGTAGCTCTTACATTTTTCAAGGGTTGAAACCAAAATCAAAAGAGGAATAATCTTTGATAACATGTGAAAATTATATGGAAGTTGCGTTTTTGTGTCCGTAAGGAAAGTTTTATTGGAATGTAGCCACACCTGTCATTTACATACATTGTGTGTGACTGCTTTCATGGTATGTCACCAGCGTTGAGGAGTTGAAGCCTCAAATATTGACTCTGGCCCTTTATGGAGAACGTTTGCTGACCCCTGCGAGGGAGCGAAAGCTGCCTACGCTCTCTCCAGGGATGACCAGCCTCCTGAAGGTGGTGTGTGCCTTGCCCACTTGGGCTTTTATACTTTACTATACATATGCAAATGCTTCAAAATGTGCAGAGCTGCATTCTTTCAAAAATGGACAGAGAGAAATAGCACTCCAAAGCAGGGGAGCGAACACGTGTCTACACCCTGGGGCCGCCTTACTTCCCTGAATTCCAGCAGCACAGACTACATGCCAGCTCTCCGCTGGCCCCAGAACAGGCAGTCCCTGTCGCTGCAGAGCGAGGAGTTGCAGAAGAAAATTCAGGAATAAAAATGGGGAAGATGACACTGAAGTGCCTGTAGATCCTCAGAAAGCAAAGGAGGAGAAAGACTCAGGCACGACAGAAGGCTTCGACCACTTAATTGATCCTTGGCGTGACCAGGAAACCCGGAGCTTTCTGGAAGGCTGGGGATTCTTTGAAAGTGAGGTGTGTGTCAGGGTGAGAAATGGGAAGCACATACTGTCAAAGGTTAAGGGGCTCCAGGAGAAGGGCATAAAGAAAAGCTGATAACTGTTTGCAGGGGCTGAAAAGTGTGCAGGACTTACTCTGGAGGCCAGCTGGGGCGAGAGCGCGAACCCTTGCCCTGTCCTTTGACAGAGGTCTCCACTGGGTCCTGGGATAGAACTGGGAGACGCAGCTCCTTGGCTCTCCCAGCCCCCGCCAAGTAGCAGCAGCCTGACCCCTCCACGTTCTCCCTAAGGAGCCGCTGAGTGTTCCACATGGGGGATTCTCAGGCCAGGTGGAGGTGCCCTGAACCCCAACCTCATCTGCGTGCTTCTCTCCCGGAAGACCCCACCGCCAGTAATGGGGGGCAACCTCCACAGACTCTGAACCACATCCTGAACTTGAATAATTTCAACTCTGATCCCATTCCATCAGAGAGGCAACAGGCATTGCCATAGTCCCATGACGCCTACCGTTCCCCACACCCAACAACATGGAAACAAAACGTGGTCCCAAGCGAGGCAGCCTTTCCTGCCTTTTAGCCAGGCTGCGATGGGGCCTGGAAATGTAGAGAGAAGTCAAGGCAGGGAGGGAACTCAGATTCCTGGGTGACGTAGGACCCATTGTCCTCTCGCTGGTCTGTGCACAGAGGACCCTTTCTCATCAGGGGCAGCCTCTCGATTTAGAGGTCACCAGGCTTGAATCCCGCCTCTGCGTTTCCTAGCTGTGTGGCCATCGTGTTCTTAGGCTTGAGGTTTCTGAACCTCAGTTTCTTCCTGTTAAAGTTGGAGCTGAGGTTTCTTTAGGAGTCAGGTTTCGGGTAAAAATATGCATATATGGCACCTTCAGGGTCCCTCTTAGATCTATTTCTCCACGCCTCCCGATGGCCCATTTTTATTTCATGTAGAAATCAGTTGTGTTAGCATTAGTGGTTGAAAAAACTATCTTTTCCACCATCAATTGACTTTGTACTTTTTTCCAAAAATCGATTGACCGTATCTGTGTGGGACTGTTTCTGCACTCTCCTCTGTTTCATTGATCTGTATGTCCATCCTTATGCTAAAACCATTCTGCCTTGATTACCTCAGCTATATTTCAAGACTATAAAGTATGTCGTGAAACCAAGTAATAGAAGTCTCTCAACCTGTTTCTCCTTTCTCCAGATTGTTTGGCTAGTCTAGGTCCTTTGCTTTGCTCTCTAAATTTAAAATTGAGCTTGTCATTGTCTTCAAAAAGCCTGCTAGGATTTTGAGTGGGATTGCATTGAATCTATAGATCAGGGGGAGAAATGCCACCGTAACAATACCGAGGCTTCCCAGTCCTCCAATGTGGCATATATTTCTGTTTATTGAGGTTTTACTCAATGTCTCTTCTCCTTCTTGTTTGTTAAATTTATTCCTAAGTAATTTTGATACCCTTTGTTAATTGCTGTGAGGGGTGGACATTTTACCTTACTTGCAAGCTAACAACCCATCATGGGTGCTCGCAGAAGACACGAAACTCCTGGGTCAGACACAAAGGACTCTTGGCGCATGACACAGCAGGTGGCATGAACTTCATGTCTGCACAGATTCCCTTTCCCCCCAGGTGCCTAGGGCAGTCACAGATGCTCTGTTCTAGAGCATAAAATGATCCGCTCTGATGTTTTTCCAAAGTACAACTTCATTTTCCTTAGCGGATCTGATATTAATCTACGGGTCAGCTGTTCCTTAGGCTAAAAACTACATAAGGAACTGAAATTCAGTTTGCTTTAGTATCAAATCATTAACTGAGAAACTTTGGGAGATAATTTAAAATTTGAAATCTAAGTTGTTGAATACAGAAAGGTAAAGAGAGTTTAAAGTTATATATAAAAATCAATATACAGTCTATACGCTTAAAACTTATCCCTGTTTTAATTTGTTGGAAAAAAACAAACCTGTTATATAGTTATGATGTTCTAATTTAATAATAGAGTTTTTGAATAGAAATGCAGAACATTAAGTACTGAGGTGGAGTTTTGGGGCAAAAAGAGATGGTTTATATTTCCTGACTGAATGAAAAATAGGATGACTTTAATAATACGTATGGATATTAAGTTTTGATAATCATGGTTCCCTCTGGAGAATGATTATCATTAGAACTCATATAGCCTAAAGAAGTGTTATTGACGTAATCAGCATCTATTCTAAGGATAGCTACATAGGGTACTGAGTGAGTATTAGAAGATAAATGTTCTCTATGTACAGACATGAAAACGTCTCTAAGCTGTATTATGGCATAACCAACAAAGGAACCGTATATTTTTGTGGTTTTCAAGTATATGTAGTTATCACATATGTTGTTTGATAATAAATGTATGGTGGAGAAGTTTGCATTATATATGGTGATGAATGTTCCAGTGCTAAGAGGGAGCGTGCCTCCTTTTCTAAGGCAGGCATAGCTTTGGAAAAAAAGAGATGAGAGATCTTGAAAGTACACAGTCCTAATCGGCCAGTTATTCTCCGTGGTGTTTTCATCAGTGGGTGTATTGGTTTCCCATTGCCACTGTCCAATTTAGTGTCTTAAAGCAACATGGATTTATTATCTTACAGTTGTGGAGATCAGAAGTCTGAAATTCATTTCCCTGGGCTAGAATCAAGGTGCCGGCCAGACACATTCCTCCTGCAGGTTCTGGGGAGAATCCATTTCCTTGGCTTTTCCAGCTTCTAGAAACTGCTTGTGCCCCCACCTCAGTCCCACCTCTGCCTCCGTCACCATGTCTCCTTCTCTGACCTGCCTGTCCCCCTGTTAGGAGGACCCTTGTGAGTACACGGGACCCACCTAGATCCTCTAGAGCAGTGGTTCTCAACCTTCCTAATGCTGCAACCCTTTAATACAGTTCCTCATGTTGTGGTAACCCCCAATAACCCCCAACCATAACTAAAGCATAGTGATTAATCAAAAAAATAATATGTAATTATATATGTGTTTTCCAATGGTCTCAGGCGACCCCTGTGAAAGGGTCGTTCGAACCCCAAAGGGGTCACGACCCACAGGTTGAGAACCCCTGCTCTAGGGTCATCTCTCCATCTTAAGATTTTTCATTTCATCACATCTGCCATGTAAGGTATATACAAGTTCTAGGGGTCAGGACGTGGGCTCTTTGGGGGCCATTACTCTGCCTAGTTCAGGTGGGTAAGGTTCAGCAACCTCTAAGGACCAGCAACCTCTAAGGGCCGGCTCTCCTCACTCTCCCAAAGGTGGATGACCAAAGGCAGAACAGAACCAGGATGGGTGTTCCATGGGAGAAAGGAGACCTACCAACTTCTCAATGCAATAGTTTGGCAAACTCTCTCTTTATTTGGCTGTTCAGAGCAGATAATAACAGTACAGATGTGCTTCGTTACACACACCCACACACAAAGCAGATAATAACAGTACAGATGTGCTTCATCACACACACACACACACACACACACACACGCACACACACACACACACACACTGATAACACACAGAGGCATCAGCTGGACTGCTGTGTCTGGAAAGTCCTAACAAGCTACAGACTCCATGGCCTGTTACCGTGCTGGTTTTACCTGTGGCTGTTCCTGAAGTTCACCTGGCCACTCCTGAGGTCGGGGCTGGGGGCACTAGTCCGTCGGCACTCTGGGCTTGGGAGCGATGACGATGTTCCTTTACGCCCGGGTTTGTTTCTAAGTCCCCTAACCCTGTGGCCTTTCCTGATCCACTTTCTCTGTCTGGTCATCGGGGCTGCTGTTGATTTGGATGTCACTTGTTTTGTTTCCTGATTTCGTTTTTTTTTTTCTTCTTTTCCTGTTTCCTCCTCAGACATACTCAGAGGGCACACTTTGTACTGAATCATCTTACCACCTATTTATACTTTAATTTTACTACTAGTTGTGGGAGGTTGTCTTCATTCAGTAAATGGCACAATCATCTGTCCCCACCCATACGTAGCCTGTCTCATTCTCCAAAGAGAACCTCTGATAACAGATCTGTGAGTACTACTCATTTTTCTGGGTAAGTGGACACACCTACAAAGAGAAAGTAAAACATCATATTAGTTTAATCACATAAACAACAAATGTATTTCAGCCTACAGAGTGCCGGGTAAGGCTTTGCAGTGATTTTTTTCTATTCCTGTGCCTCTCACCTCCAGATGGCTGGCTACTCCCTACTCGGGTAACACTGGGTACCAATGCATCCGTGCAGTTAGCTTCTCGGGATGGAAATCTCAGCTGTTTACACACAGATATGGTTTCTTATCGTTTAACAGGCTATTTATTAACCTTTTATTTTGAAATAATTGCAGGCGTATTGGCAGTTGCAGAAACAGAGAGGTTTCCAAGAGAGGTTTCCATGGACCCCTTTATCCAGTTCCCCTGTAGTTATAGTCCAGTCTCCTCCAGCATCATTACCCTCCAAAGACCTGCCGGAAACACACCCATAGTTGGACAAGGCGGATTTATGACTCATCGCAGCGAAGGAGAACACACACCATGGGGCATCTCAGTTGGAGTGTGGTAGAAAGAACCTACTATAGGGTCTGGGCTTATCTCAAATCTTATCTCTACGGTGAGGAGGCAAGCATGCGGGTAAAGCTGTCATCAGTGAAGCAGCAACAGTCACTCATTTTAGCCAAGTGGGGACGGGGCTGGTGTTTGGGATTCCCTGGGTGGCATAGGGACCTGACTTTTGTTAGTTGCTTAGACAAAATTATGAAGTGGCCTTGTTTTGTCTCAGCTGATCATGGCGACCTTGTCTGAGGTTGGTAGCCTGTGAGGTTGTTTTATGTCCAACAGGAGAATCACCTGGCAGAGCTGGGAATGCCAGGCCAGCTTCTGATGCCAGGGGCTGCATCTTTCCCTCCTTTCTCACCTTTTCTGCACATTGGCGGGACGTGTGCATGTACTTCTGTGTCATTTTTTCACATGTAGATTTGTGTAACCAGCACCACAATCAAGATATAATACTTGATCACCACCAAGATCTCTGTTGTGCCGCTCCTTTATAGTTACACCTACCTGCCTGCTGCCCACCATCCCATCCCTGATTCCCTGGCCATCACTAATCTATTGTTCCTCTCTAAAACTTGGCCACAGTGGGAATGCTATACAAATGGAATCACACACAATGTGGCTTTTTGATAATGGCTTTTTTCCCTTAGCGCAGTGCCCTTGAGAGCCACCCAAATTACGATATATAGCAATAGTGCATTTCTTTTTCATCGCTGAGTATTCCATTGCATGTGTGTTAGTTTCCTATTTTGCTGTTATAACAGACAAAAACTTAGCAGCGTACACAACACAGATTTGTCATCTTACTGAATTGGAGGTCAACGGTCTGACATGGGTTTTGCAGGGCTAAAATCAAGGTGTTAGCAGGCTCTGTTCCTTTCTGAAGGCTCTAGGGGCAAAAATCTATTCCTTGTTGGCAGAATTCAGTGCTCTGCGGTTGTAGGACTGAGGTCCCATTTTCTTGTTGGCTGTCAGCTGAGGCTGTTCCCAGTTTCTAGAGAGAGATCACCCTCATTTCTTGGCTTGTGACCTGCTTCTTCCATCCTAACCATTGTGCTTAGATTCTCTCCTGCCTCTTCATCATTATGGCCCCTTTTTCTCCTTTCCTCTTCCACATGTAAGATGATTCCCATCTGGATAATTCAGGAAAAACTCCCATCTCCAAGTGCTTAACCTTAATTACATCTGTAAAATCCCTTTGCCATGTAAAATAACACAGTCACAGGTTCTGGGATAGGGTGTGGCCTTCTTTCGGAGGGTGGGCATTATTCTGCCTCTCACGTGATAGATGTACTACAGTTTGTTTAACCAGTTACCTATTGAAGGATGTTTTAGTTGTTTCCATTTTGGGGCTATTAGAAACAAAGCTACTATGCACATTCTTTAAAAAAATAATGTATATAAGTGGATTGCACTCTGTTTCATTTTGAAACTTACTTTTTTCACTCAACCATACATTTCTGAGTTTTATTCATGTTGATCTTATAGGAACTGGGTCTTTTGTAGTGCTGTTGTGCTCCATTGCAGTTATGAACAATGTTCCCTGGAGTCGTTCCCTTTTCTCTGCTGTGTAATATTCCGCTGAGTGATTGCTCCAAGGCACAGTCATCCATTCCCTTATTGGTGGACACTTAGGTTACTTCCAACATATTGCTCCTGCAAACAGTACTACAGTAGATATCTTTGTGCGGATCTCCATGTGCCAGGATGAAGCATTTTTCTAGACTGGACAAGTACAAGGGAAATTTCTGGTCCCAGAGTCAATGTATATGTGTCGGTTTCAACTAGCTATTGTCTAATACACTTCACCAGCAGTGATGAAAGAGTTTCCTACATTCCTGTCAACACTTGGGGTCAATATTCTTTTTCATTTTTGCCTTCCCGGAAGGTATGAAAATGGTACCTGCTAATTTTAATTTGCATTTTCCTGATCACTCTGGAAGCCCAGCACACTTGTGCTGACTTCTCCTGACGCCAGTAGTAGAGGTTGCTGCATCTGTTTTTAAGCGTTAAGATCTGGGCATTGCAACCCGACAACTAAAATTTAGTGTCTTGTCTGAAATTACAGGATGTTCCTCAGGTCTCCATGTTTCCATGGGAACAAGTAACAGTCATCCTTCATGATTAGGTGGTATCCATGGCAACCAAGCCAGCAGCATTTGAATGAAACTGATTTTATTTTATTTATTTATTTTTGCAAACATGTGAAGGTTAAAATGCATTTCTCTGGCTGTGGTCTCCAAGAATAGGAACACAGCTTGGCCTTCTGGTACAATGGAGGCTCTTTTGATCTCTTAGTGGAAAGAGGATCCAGGATCAGCTGGTTCTGTGGCTTGGTTTTACAGACTGAATCCTGGGAGGTCATGTGGAGGTCACACAGTCTGAGCTGAGGGGAGACTCCTCGGCCAGTGCTCCAATGTCTCGGGGAGACTCTAGGAGGTTGGCCGCTTCTCCCTTCCTGGGATCTGTTCCTGGCGATGCCATCTTCATGTACCATCTGTGTTGCTTAGACTTCTGGGGGCATGAGGCCCAAGCCCCTCGGTGTCTTCTTCCCCAAATTAGAAAAGATATGTTGCCGAACCGAAGGCCAAAGTCACCTGTGTTTTTTTCAAGGATGTGGGCTAAATCCCTGGGGGCAGAGTTAGGATGCAGGGGTCAACTTTTCATCTTCTTTGCCTGTGTAAAATAAAGAGAATTTTGTTTTGGTTTTGGTGGTGGGGAATAGGGATGGTTACTGCTTTGACACGCTGACTCACTGCATTGCCACTACAGCAGACCCTCTCTATATTGCGGTTCACTTATCACGGCCTCACTGTATCGCGGGATTTGTAAAAATATTATATTTAATTATTTATCATGGATTTTTTGCTATATTGTGGGATATTGCGGTACTGTATACGTATGTTGTTAAAGTTACGTAGGGTTAAGAGTGTAGAATAAATGTAAGGTTCCTACTTCGCAGAGGGGTCTAGATAAGTGAGGGAATACTGTAAATCATGAGCTCAGAGGTGGAAAGGGGCTGGCCTGGAGTCACACAGCAGAGTCAAGGTTGAATCCTGTCTCCTAATCCAACCTTGGGTCCTCTCCCTACGCCCTGCTCCAGGTACCCTTCGCCTTCTCTGAGGCCCTAAATGTGGGCTTGCGGGGGGCAGTTTAAGGGGATTTCAGCATATACCCTTACTTCCTACCTGGGGGAACTTTAGAGGAAGTCACTTGCCTCTCAAAACCTCAATTTCCTCATCTGGAAAATGGAGCTCACTTTAGCTGTCCAAGTTGTCATGTAGGGACTATATTTGAATAGGTTCGGAACATCCGTTCTCAATGGGGGCAATATGGACCCCAAATGGGCAAAAAATTGCTTCTTGGGGGGGGGGCACAAAAATCTCTTCTATATAAAGTCCAATATGCATACAGTGCATAGAAGGTACTGTATATATGGTATTAAACTTTTATGGGAGGGTGCCCTGGCCAGGTGGCTTAGTTGGGGAGTGTCATACCATAAACCAAAAGATCATAGGTTTGATCCCCAGTCAGGTGACATGCCTAGGTTATGGGTTTCATCCCTGGTCGGGGTGTGTACAGGTGACAACTGACTGATGTTTCTATCGCTCTCTCTTTCCCTCTCTCTCTCCTTCTCTCTCTCCAAAATCAATAAACATGTCCTTGGGTGAGGATCAAAAAATTTTTTTTATGGAAGGAAACTAGGAAAAATGTATCTAAAAAGACTCCTTAGGGGGAAAGATAATGAATAAAAGGTAGAGAAATGCTGGTCCAGAATCCAGGGACCCATGAGGTTATGATTACGAACTTTGTAGTCAGGGCTTGCGGCAGGCCTGGGGAAGCTGTTTGGGGTGTCAGGTTGGGAGAGAGCTTGGCTGGGCCCAGACTCTGTGATGTTCAGTGTGACCACATCACAGCTTCTCTTGGGGCCTGGTTTCCCGTCCAGACGGAAAGGAGTTTCCGTCAGCTGCACCAGTGAGGACTGGTTGGTTCTCAGCATCTGAGATGCCGCCTGGTGGGTCAATGGGGGTCTAGCAGGAAGCAGGCGGCACTTACACTAGGATGATTTGAGGTGTGGGTGGGTGTGGGGAACTGTGAAGAGGGCTGCAGAACCCCAGAGCTAGCGACAGCCTGGGCCCTAAGGAGGGGGGCGGGGCCCAGGAGACAGGGTCATTGATGGCTGCTGGAACCCTCAGTGGAGGGAGGCAGCCTAAGCGACTCTCCTCCCTCCCCCGATCTCCTACCAGGGTTTCCCATTGGCCAGACCCTGTGGAGGCTGGAGGACCAGAAGCTCCGTTGGTGTGGTCTGCGAGGGTCAGCAGCCCCCTGGAGCAGAAGGCAGGGTGGAGAATGGAGCTGGGGCCAAGTGGAAGCCACGTGGAAGGGACCAGGCGCCCCTTCTGTTTCCTGTGGAGTGCAGGGCCTGCCCTGGCCATCCCATCCTGTCCTGCAGCCTCCTCACTGGCTTTCTGCCTTTTGACGTTGATGGGGTGAAGCCAGCGCTTCAGAATTGAAGTATAAGGCCATTTTGGGAGCCCCCCGAGATGATTTTGCTATAGACCTATTGGATTAGGGACTCGTGGACAAGTCCCTTCCCTCTGGTCTCAGCTTCCTTATCTGTAAGATGGATGGTTGGACCAAATCACCCCTGAGAACCCAGGAAGCTAGAGGCAGCAGGTGCTCTGAACAGGTTGATCGGACCTGGTCTCAGAGGAGAGGCAGTGTTGCTGGGCTCCTCGTGTTCGAGCAGGTGACTCCTTGTGTCTCTTGGCTAGAATAATGATGGCCTGACTGCCCAGGAAGGGGTAGTGTGGTCGTGTGTGTGTGTGTGTGTGTGTGTGTGTGTGTGTGTGTGTGTGTCTCCTGAGGCTTCTGGAAGCTGGCTGAGCACTGTGCCTCCCGCATGGGTAGGACACAGTGGTTATGGAAGCAACCGAGGGAGGCAACTGAGGTGGAGTTCTGGGAATGGGGGAGAGGTGAAGGCAGACTTGTGAGTATGGGCAGAGTTTTCCTAGGGAAACCCCAGAAAAAGTGGGTGTCCCCTAAGGTGAGGCTAGCAGGGATCATGGGGGAGGAGTCATGAAGGGTCTAAATAGGGAGCAGTCACTGGGCTGAGGAGAGGTTGCAGGGAGGAAGTTTTCTGGGATGAATGGACAGGAATGGCTAGTCCGCATCTGGACCTGGTGGGATCCCCTGTTGCGGGCCTGCCCGGTGGTCAGCGGGGCCTGAACCTGTCCCTGCCAGTGGCCCACCTCCTTAGGCTCATTGCCAGAGCTCAGCATTGGAGCCTGTCCCAGCTGGGTGAGGGGCTCAGTTCTGTCCTGTCACACATCTGAGGTCCCCTGTTTGATCGGGCACGTGGAGGAAACGGACCAGAAAGTGTGGTCATTGCCCCCAATAGCCCATTCTGCCTTCTAGGAAAGCCTGCCCCTCGTGATCTGTCCTGTGTTTGAGCACCGCCCACACACGGATGTGTACCTGGGAGTGGGTCGGAGCTGGTACCCAGCCTTGGAGTTTCTGTGTGGATGTGAACGTGTGAGTGTGTTTGCTGGGCGTGCACCTCTGGCTCCGCCCCTTTGTGTGTTCACATGCACCAGGGAAACCTGGGCCCTGGTCTTTTTCTTCCTTTTGAATCAACAAGTCTTTCCCAAGCACCTGCCAGGCAGCAGGCTCCATGCAGAGCACTGGGGACCCGGTAGAAGTTCTGCAGTCAAACTGAGGACTCTCTCTCTCTCTCTTTCTCTCTCTCTCTCTCTCTTTCCCTCCCCCTCTCCCACAACTTCTCTCTCTCTCTTTCTCTCCCCTTCCCCTCATGTCTCCCTCTTTTCCTTCCCCCCACCTCTCTCTCTGCCTCCCCCTCTTCCCCCCTCTCTCTCTCAAAGTGAGAACATTTATAAGAGAGACTTACGCCTGGCCATTGCTATAGGAGCCAGAAGTGGGCTAAGAGCTGGGGACAGAGGGGGTTACCAGGGGTCCCTACCAAGGCCTACAGGGTGGGTCAGGCTGGGAGGGGCAGGAAGGGAGTCCTCTGTGGGGTCCCAGTGGAAAAGACAGCCAGGGCCAAGCATGGTGTGGCAGCCAGTGAGGAAAGAAGCAGGTTGGACTGACCTGGGAGGTTTTAAACAATCATGCTCAGGCCACGGCTAAAAGTTTTGAATGAGCTGTCACCATTTAAAAACCAGAATATTTCTTATTTAAAAAAAACCCAGATTTCTAGCTTCTCTTGAACTGGGGGGAGCTATAGCTGCCCCGGGCCCCTGATTGCTAGGCCGGAATAACCAGCCGGAGCTGAGCACCAGGTCACCACCCTTGATTCCATAACCTGCTGGGCCCTTGAACTTCTCTCAAGTTCAAAGCCTATAAAAAAGGTCTGAATTGGAAGCGAGAGATCACAGATTCTCATGTTGTAAAGGGACTTCTTGTATGCTTCCAGTAGCAGGGAGCTCATTGCATCTCAAGATGTAGCGCTTGAAGTGCGGGTTTGGGGAGACCTTTTAGAAAAATTGTGGTAAATATATATTACATAAACTGGGCCATTTTGATCATTTTCAGTGGCATTAAGTATATTCCCAGTGTTCTACAGCCGTCACCACCATCCCTTTCTAAGTCTTTTCCCTCCAAACAGAAGCTCTGTTTCCACGGAGCAGTAACTCCTCATGCCCCCGCCTCCTCCACCCCCTTTCCCGTCCCACGCCCCTGGGAACCTCTCATCTACTTCCTATCTCTGTGAATTTGCCTATTCTAGGTATTTCCTCTAAGTACAGTATTTGTCCTTTTGTGTCTGGATCCTGTCGCTCAGCATGTTTTCAAGGTGCATAACCTGGCAGCTGGATCAGAATGCCCATTCCTTTTTCGGATGGGTAACTTCCCCTTGTGTGGACACGCGGCCATGATTACCCATTCATCTGTTGGTGGACACTTGGGGTGCTCCTGCCTTTTGGCTGTTGTGAATAACACTCCTATGAACATTTGCCTATGAGTATTTGTCTGTGTCCCTGTTTTCAGTTCTTGGTGTATATACCCAGGAGTGGAATTGCTGGGTCGTGTGATTTAATTTTGGGGGGACCTTTTCTACAGTGGCTTACTGTGTTACGGGGACCTGGCCAGGATGGGATGACAGGAGGGTCTGACTGGATGGTCTCAGCGTTCATGCTCACCCTCTCTCTCCCTCTGTTGACAGAGTCGCCCCAAGAAAGGCCCGGCTCCCGGCGCAGCCTGCCCGGCAGCCTCTCAGAGAAGAGCCCCAGCATGGAGCCCTCAGCCGCTACGCCGTTCCGGGTCACGGTAACTATCTCTGCGTCACCATCGCCATCTGGCCTGGGGTGCCGCTCTGTGACCCTGCGGTCCCCCTTCCTGGAGCCTCACGGACCGGGAGAGCATCCAGCCTCCCTTGTTCTAGGTATCCAATCGCTCAGCTGCTCCCCTCTCTGTGGCTCAGCCCCGCCCCTGGGGGCCACATGGGGGTTCCATCCTGTGAGGGAGGGGGCAGGTAGGGGACAGACCCCCTGCTAGTGCTCAGTCAGACACACACTCTCTCACGTGTGCGCACACACTTCCCTGACTCTTGAGAGGAACAATAAATGTTTCCAAATTTTAATATCTCTCATATTACAGCCCATGATGTGTCATAATTTAATTGCTGGTTTTTTCTTGGTGGCACATAAAATAATGCTGTGTCTTAAAATTGATGACATCTTAGAATCAACAAAACACAGTATGTATATCTTAGCCATTGACTTTAGTGGTCCCATTAGCACAGACCTAAACAACTTTACAGAAACAGAACCCAGTGTGACCCCTTGGAGTGGTGTGGTCAGGAATGAGGCCCAAGGGATGAGGACCCAGCCCTATGGGGAGCTGGGGAAAGAGACTTTTGGGGGAGGGAACAGAGAGGGCCCAGGCCTGGCTGTCACTGTGTACACTGTGGCATGGGGGTTCAGCTGAGCTAGGAGTGATTAGCTGTTCCTGATGGGTTGAGAAGGGTTTCCCCCAGGAGTTGACTTTTAAGCTGGGTCTTAAAGGGTCACTAGAAATTGGATAGGCAGAGACAGTGAGAGGGAGTTCCAGGTAGGGGGAATATCAGTTGCAAAGGCGTGGAGGCATGTTAGAAATGGACCTGTGGGTGGAATGGTGGGATACTGGGTGGGATTGGAATGGAGGGGTCTGGAGGACAGGGTGGGAGGTGAGGCTGGAGAGCGGGGCTTAGCCTTTGCGTGCCGGGCTAAGGGGATGGGGCTTTCCTAAGGGCCACCGATTCTCTTTCCTGGCTGTATGTCATGAAATGCTTCCAAAATAGATTTTTGGGCCCCCTTAGTTTATCCTGGGATCAGTGCAGTGGGGCAGGGGCAGGGCCTGGATATCTGCATTTTAATAAGCTCCCCCCAAAAGTGGTTGTGAGCCCCAGCCTCTGGCTCGGTCTCCGAGAGGGAAGGGAAGGAGAAGAGGGAAGCCTGCCGTGAGAGGGGACTCAGGGTCCCTTCTCTGAGTGTGGCCGGATCCCTGGGAGATGGTCTCCGGCCTTCAGGCAGGGCCAGGAGGCTACCTCTGGGTGACCCTGACTCAAGTCAACTGGAGCAGAAGCCGGGTCCGCCCTCCCTGGAGCCACAGCAGCTGGAGCTGAGCCTTGAGGGGGCCTTAGGGGACAGTGACCAATAACATAGCCATCTGCTCTCTGGTCAGGGTCTTACACAGATGATCTCCTTGAATCCTCGAGACAACCCTGCAGCTGATCCTTTGATCACCCCATTTTACAGATGGGAAAACAGAGGCTCAGAGAGGTGAAGTCACCCCACTGCCAACCGCTAATAATGGTGGAGCCAAGACTTGGACCCTGGTCTCTCTGGCCTCAGAGCACAAGCACGCACTGCCCCTGGCTATGAAGGGGACCCGTTCTCCCCATACCTTCCCAGCACCCTCCCAGCACCTCCCAGTGTCGCTTTTATCCATTTTCCTTTCTTTCGCTGCTCCAGTAGGTGTGCTGTCACACCTTGAAGTTGCTGTAATTTGCAGCTCTTTAATTGCCAGCTAGGCTTGGCGCTTTCCCTGTAGCGGCGCCTTCACTCTGTTCCCTGGCGTGGAAGCCACCTGTGGATCAGAGCCAGCGCCAGCCCTCTGAACCGCCAGGCCCCGGGACACCTGGTCCCACCTGTCCAATTAGGGTCTGCATGGTGGAGCCCGCGCTCAGTCCTCATTTACCCCCTTTCCACAGAGTCCCCGTGGGGAGGCGCTGTTACATCCCTGCTTCACGGACGAGGGGACTGAGGCTGAGAGGTGTCACGCAGCTTCTGAGTGACAACCAGGCGTGGATGCCCGGACTGTTGGACACTTTGCTTTGTCTCTTTCTTTGAGCACCTTGGTCCTCTCCTGGGTGCTGCAGTTAAGGAACTGGGTGTGAGTTGAGTTTCTGTCCTGAGCCGGTGCTGGGAGCTGGGGCAGAGGTGGGGATCTGGGTTCAAATCCCAGCTCTTCAGTGACCGGTGTGACCTCATCAGTCACTGAGCCTCTTGGAGCCTCCTGTCCCTGTCAGTGAAGTGTACAATGCCTTCCTCGAAGGACCCTGCTAGATTTTCACATCCGCGCAGGTCTGACCCCTGATAGGGTCTTAGTAGATGAAATCCATCATTATAATCTGATTGTGTTTCCCTTTTTGGCTCCAGATCTGGGGAGAGCAGGGTGTTTCGGGGGGAAGGTCAGAGGTGCCCCTGGTCTGGGCCTTGGGAACAGGCTTGCGCACAGACCTTCGCCAGACCAGAAGCAGGCCCTCTGCCCCTCAGCCTGGAGCTCGTTCTGGCTCCCACGCGCTCCCGCAAGCCACATCCCCAGTGCTCAGCTGACTGCTGCCCTGTGCAGCCCCCGAGGGGCCCTGGGGAACCTCGTGCCGCCTGGGGGAGGCAGGAGCGACAACAGAGGTGTACCTGCACAGCTGCTGTCTTCGCTGCCGTTTCAAACCGGGTGACAGGATGTCAGCACCTCTCACAGAGGCACGGGCCCCCTTGCGCCCATAGAGTTTAATGGAGAATCAGCATTTCGGGGTCTGTAGGACTCATTCTGTTCACCTCTTCCATGAACACTGAGGGGCTGGATTGTCCAAGGTCACCACCCAGCTGGGGGCACTTCTCGGTCTGGGCTGTTTGCACCCTTGCATGCACCCCACAGGACATCAGAGGCTCGGTGCTGTTTCCACCTCCACCTCTTGGAGCCTGTGGGACCCTGGGAGGGCCTCAGTTTACCCTTCTGTGAAGTGAGGAGAGTGGCCTTCGTAAGGCAGCGTGTGGTTTGGGCATGCAGCTGGCACTTAAATGTTTTGATGCAGGACCTAAGAGAATGAACAGACCTCAGGCTGAACCTCCTGTCAGCTTCATGACTTGGGCAAGCATGGAAACCTTTTGCCCACCTGGTGCAACTTCCTTCCACCTGCAGGTGGAGTTAGGGGGTGCAGGAGTGGCTTCCCCTAGTAGACCAATGTGGTACTTGTGCCCTGAGAGCTGTAGAGGACCCTGGATGAAGGTAGGACAGAGAAGTGACCTCCTGCCAGGCTCCAAAGAGATGGCGAGGCTGAGACTCAAACTGAGGTCTGTGTTCACTATACTGGTAGGGAGTCCTGGAAGGGAGAGGGAAAGAAGCCAGGTGGCAAGCTGGGGGGTCCCAGGTCTGTACAGGCTGTCAGGCTGGGTCCAGGGGCTCCCTCTGCACATGTTCACCACCCTTCCTGTGGCCCGGGGACCCTCAGCAAAAGCAGCATGCCCTTACCTGCCACCCTATGTTAGACGAATTCATGGTTTGATTTGGGGGTAAGGAGATTGTGACTATTAGGGTATCCCCGTGAGTCCCCTCAGCCCACTGCCTTCCCCAGACCCACACTCTCCTGGTGCAGGCTGGGTCCTTCCTCCCCCTGCCCACACCGTCCTTCCCATCGACCTTGAGGAGAGCTGGCGGGGCTGGGGTGTGGGAGGAGTGTCAGAGGCTCTGGGAAACTTGACAGCCAATTGATTCCTCCTTGGAAAGTTGAAAGTGGAGAGTTGTGTTTGAAGGTTTAGCTGAAATTAGGTCTCACGGCTATTTTTTGCGAGATGGAGAAGAAGTGTCAGTGAGGGGAAGACTCAGGGGGCTGGCAGAAGCTGCAGATAAACTCAGTCCTAGGTTGATTGAAGATGCTTCGAGAAGTGAGTCTGTTTCCTTTCAGCCACCCACTTCTTACTGGATGCTCAATTGTCGCACCCCAGGTGGTTCTGAAGCTGTGATGGAGGTGTGCCTGGGGAGCTGTGAGAACCCAGAATAAGGCAGTTAGGGTAGGAAAGAATTCCTAGAGGAAGGATCTTTGGGGCTGGGCTTTGAGGGATGTGTAGGAGTTTGACAGGAACAAAGAGCAAGGAATATCCCAGTTAGAGGGGGGATCTAACTGAATAGGGAGAAGCCAATGGCCCTGTGTGATTAGTGTTGGATGAGCTGCAGGCATGAAGGAGAGGAGCCTGGCGAGAACAGTGAGTCGGGAAAGCCTTCGGACTTTCCCCTACAGGACACAGGAGCCACAGGGGATGGTGGGCAGGAGTGGCTCCAGCAGGAGAGCTCTGGGATGTGGACTTTGGTTTCCCCAGCTTCTCACGCTTCTGCCCACTCCTACGGCGTCCCTCCCCCTCCCCATGTTTCAGCTTCTCTGTCTTTCTCTCACACCCAGAAACAGGTACAGGAACACACACTGCAGACCCGTGGGTGACCCCCTTCAACACTGTTATGGAAAAGCTATTGGAAATTATCTGCTCAGCCCTTCCCTGTGCAGAGGAGGGACTGAGGCTCAGAGAGGGGAGGGTCCTTTTCCGAGGCCACACAGCCCACCTGGGTCAGGGCCTGGAGTTGAGCCTAGATCTCTCCATTCCCCACCCAGTGCACCTAAGGCCTTGCTCCTTCCTGCCTTCTCTTTCCTGCAGCTGAGCCCTTCTCCCCACCTTTGTCATGTTTTCTGGGGGAGGGGGCTTCCGGGAAGGGACATTTGTGGGTCCGACTGCCCTTGGAGGCCCCTGCTAGCTCCTTCCCAAGCGTCAGCACACTGCCACCTCCTGGCCACCGAGTCCCAGCACCAACTACAGCTTGACTCACAGTTTGAGCTGGTGGCTGCCTGGAGGAGGAGTGACTTGAGGGGGCAGGAGAGTGGCATTCTCTGTTCCTTACAGGGTCTGCCTCTCGGTTCCCATTAGTGCCCTTCTCAGCTAAAGTGACTCCATTGGGCTTTGGGGTGGGGGACAGAAAAACTGGTGGGGTCACAGATTAGGTGAGCCAGCTCTGTCACTGAGGGACATTTGCCCTGAATACCTGCTGGGGTTCCTTCCACCACTCCAGGCTGCTCTGGCCCATCTCAAATGCACGTTTACCTGGGATATATTATGTCTGCGGCCCAGTAACCAATGGAGGGATGTCAGCCATGCAGCCATGGCTGACTGTGACTGACCAGGCCGTCGTGCTGGGCCCTGGATCGGGGTCCTGTGAATGGGTGCCCCGATTTCCTCCTCACAGAACCAGGAATTTGCCCTTGAGGGCCAAGTCCCTCGTTCAGTTGAGCCCCGTGAGCTGGGGTCTCCCAGCCCAGTGTCCGGCTGGTGTTCCATAGACGAGAGGGTTGGTGGAGACAACAGGCCCATGCCCTCTGTCCCCCTCCACATCTGCCTTTTATGGACCCTAATTGTTAGTAAACTGTTCAAACCCGAAAGGAAAGTTACTATCATTCTGGTCTGTGTCCACCTTCGAGGGAGAGAGGCCCCCTTTCTTGCAGTGGGAATGTCAGACAGCCCAGGCACAGGAGCTATCCAGGGTAGCCAGGGCGGGCGCAGACGGTCTTCAAGGCAGGATGTGGGGCAGGGGGCGGGGGGCCATTTGGAGCTTCCTGAATCCGAGGCCAGGCCAGGGTCTGAGGCTCAAAACTGAGGGCAAGGCTGTGGTACTGGGTAGCATTGGACGGCTGCCCGCCCCAGTAAGGAACGGGAAGGTGTTTTCATTTGCTCCATATCACAGATCAGGAAAACAAGGCTCAGCGAGGAGACGGGATGGTCCCAGGGTCCTACGGCTGGTGAGTGGCCGAGGTGTGGGTCAACCTCCGGTCTGTGAGTCCTGCCGCGGGCGTGGACTAATTTTTCTCCTTCTGTTCTCTGCCTTCCTTTTTTCTTTCTTTTAATAAACTTTTAAATCAGCATCAGCTATGTCTTGGAACCTGTGCAGGGCACAGAGCGCATGAAAACATAGTTTCCCCCTGCAAACATGAATCGGCTTGAGGAAGTGATTTCTAGGCAGGTGAGGGGGAAGGTCGCCTTGGGCAGCCAGGACAGCCCCTGCATGAGCAAGTGACCGCAGGAACTGGGGGCAGTTTGGGGGGCTGAAATGTTAGGGAGGGACTGGAATGCGAGGGCCAGGAGACTCATGGCCGTGCACAGAGCTAAAGGGATCTGAGGCTGTATTAACAGGAGTAAGGGGTCCCAGAGAGGGAGGTGAGATGGGCCAGAACTGACCAGAGCAGGCCTGGAGTGCAGTGTACTTGACTGGTCTGGGAGAGTTGAGCTCCTTCAGTGGGATGAGACCCGGATTTCCAGGGGCACCTCTAGGCCATTCCTGTAAATTCTGTTTCCCCTGCCTTGCCCTGGAGCCTGGTGGGCAGCAGGAGTCTGATAAACTGGTCCCCACTAAGGTGTCAATGGCCGAATTCCTATTACATGTTCCTTGCTCAAAAGGAGCCGTATCAATGGGAAGTTTCAGACATTCAAGCGGAACATCAGGCTCTGTGACTGGCAGGTGGGATGGTGTTTGGGGGCCTTTCTCTCCCTCTTCACCCCTGCCACCTCCTGGAGGGGCAGTGCTGGCTTGTAGCAGCACACCCAGAACAAGGCAGGGTTTGAATCTTGGCCCCATGGCTTCTCTATGCAGGATCGCTCGGGCAAGTTGCCCAACCCTGAGCCTCTTTCCCCATTTGTAAATGGGCGTAGGAGCCCCTGGCTCAACAGGTGGCTGCGAGGGCTCAGCGCCTGGTACAAGGGAAACATCCCAGTGTTCACACCCTGTTCCCCCTTCTGGTGGGTGGGACTCGCCCCTACCCCACATCTTCCCCAGAGCCTCTCATCTCCTGCCCCTAAATAACATTGCCCCTGACAGAGCTTCTAGGGCTCAGCTCTTGCCTGGGAGATGGAGAGGTATTGCAGGGAGTGCCCTAGACGCAGGAGACCAAGTTCCCGCGTGGTAGGAGCTGGTGTCTGCGCAGGGCCGTTTCCCACCAATTGGGGGCAGCAGAGCGCAGCAAGTAGATGCCTGGGTGGCTACTCCCAGAGGAGAGTTGAAGGCCCAGGGGTTTCTGGGCTCCCCTCCATCCTGTACCCCCTACCCCAGGGCCACAGGGGGCTGGCAGAGCTAAACAAACCCAGATCCCACCCCTGGTGGAGGGATCAGCTCAAATCAGTGAGTGCCTTGCACTAGTGGCTGAACTGACTGAGGCTGGGTTGACCAGAGAGCTGGGAGGCCTCTGAAAGGGGACCTGCGTCAGGGACTTTGGAGGGGAGCAAGGTCTGGAGCCCAGGCAGCCTGCCAGTAGGAGGAGGGGCACAGGCTGAGGTGGGCCAGGGCGCGGGCTGCCAAGCAGGGTCGCTGCACTGTGGTTAGCAGGCCTGGCCCATTAGACACTCCTCATGGTGGTCATTTGAAGGGTTGCAGGTGCCCTGTTTCATCCTCACCTCTGCTTTGAGAGGAAGGAAGGCAGATGTTCGGGGTGAGTCTGGATCGTGGTCAGAACTTGGACTTGAAGCCTGGCTTACCTGGGCTAGACCCAGCTCTACCAGCTGCTTGCTGTCTGTACAGTGGGGGGGGGGGTTCACAGCCCATCTGCACAGTCCGCTGGGTCAGGCCCCATGCCGCACACCCTCCAGGCATCATCTCATTTAGTGTTCATGACCCGAGGGGCAAATAACACACACCCCACTTTTTGAAGGTGACAAAATCAAGGCAGACAGGAAGTAAAGGACTTGCTGAAGATCACTCAGCTAGCGAGTGTGGATTGGAAGGTCTCCCAGAGCCTGGTCCACAGCACGCAGCCCAGTCTCTGCCAGCCAGTGCTGTTATTCTTCCCATTTTATAGATGAGAACATGGAGGCCCAGAGAGGTGAGGGAGGTACCTTGTCTGAGGTGACACAGCTGCTAAGGGACAGAGCTGGCATTGGAACCTGCGTCTCCCCATCTTCCTGCCTCCCGCTGACCTGGCCTCCCCACTGGTCAGAGGCTGTTTGTGCAGGGTGGACACCCTGGGGTACGAAGGAACTGCTCTCCTCTTCCTGCCCCACCCTGTGGCCCCTGCAGGCCCTCCCCTCTCCCAGGGGGCCCAAGAGATTGGGTGTAGGGGGCTAGCTCAGATGCCTTCACTCCCCTCCACCATGGTATGAAAATAAAATGATTACCTCTGTCACATCAAGTGACATTCGGGTTCAATTACAGACATGATGATATCTGAGTCTTCCAGTAGCAATTGCTTCCCAAGTGAGGAGGCCCTCTTTGAGGGTGGCAGTGATGACATCTGTTTCCGACACAAGGTCCCACATTGGGATGAGTAACTTTTCCTATGGAAGTGCTTAGGGAATGTCTAAGGCAAACCCTAATTTGTACTGCTCTACTCCGGCACCTTAGATGACTCCCACGGGTGGGATCCAGTTCCCCAGCTGCATTTGAGGCCCCTCCCGTGCCCAGGCGTGTCCTAACCTCCGTGCCTGAACCCTGGGCAATTGGGCAGGGCACCCGGAGGGAGGGGCTTGTGGAATGAAGGTGTGTGAGAGGGAGTGAATGAATTAAAGAAGTGAGTGCAGGGTGAGGAGAGGAGGGGCAGGCATCCATCTCTCTTCTGAGAGCTCCACTTCTTATGGCTTGGGAGGAGAGGTCAGGACAAGTCACCCAGACCACCACCCTGTGGCAAGGACCCGCAAAGACCCCAGCCTTTGCCTTGAAATTGACCTTTACTCCACCCGTGGGTTCCCATGATCCCTCAGAGCAGATGCTACATCACCCAGGAGCAGAAATAGCCTATAAAATCCTCTCCCCAAACAGTGCATTTTGTTTCCGGTAGTGAAAAGGGCTTTTACAAGCAACTGCTCACTCAGGTGGATTTATGGGGCTGCTGGCCGCCACTCGCCACTCCCTCCCACTAGTGTTTACAGGTCCCCGGGACAGGAGCACCCTGGGGTCCTGGTGCTTCCTGATGGCTCTTGGTGCTTTACCACCTCTTCCCTGCCTTTCTGCTCCGGGGCTGTTCCTGCACTGGCTAGGTGCCTGGGAAGGCAGGATGGGGCCATCTGATGCAATAGGACCTCCTTATGGCCCAGCACAGAGCTGATGTCCTGCCATCAGTGCCTTCCTCTGGCAAGCTGTTGTCCTCAGAAGGTCCTTCCCATTTATTGTCACCTGCAAATGGGTCACCAGGGAGGGGAAAGGTGTCATGCCCAACCTGGAAAAGATTTAGAGATCAGCTAAACAAATTCCCTCAGTGTACAGATGGGGAAACTGAGTCAGTGAGGCTAACGTACTTGCTCAGGGCCTCACAGTGCAGTAATGGAACAATGGAAGAACTTGAGCTCTCGCGCAAACCACCTGGGTTGAACCCAGCCCAGACACTTCCTTGCTGTGTGGCCCTGTGAAAGTTGCTTGACCTCTCTGAGCCTCCATTCTCTGATCTGCACATCGGGTTATGAGAATTAAACAAGGTGAGTCACATAAAGCTTTAATGTATTGCCTGAAGCTTAGAGAGGGCTTCATAAACACATCTGGCGTACTCTTCTCATGTTGTAATAGTCTTCATTATTATTAATTAGCAGAGCTGAACCCAGATTTCCTGGCTCTGAGCACGTTTTTTTGTCACTCTGTGGGGTGGCCTCTGCTGAGAGCGTTCACTCACACAGAGTGTGCAGAGCACAGGTTTTGGTGGGGAATGAATGCTGAAATCAGTGAGTCACCCGGGGAAGACGGGCCTGGTACGGGGACCTTAGTGACAGGACTGGAGGGAGCAGAGGGAGAAAGTAGAGATCCTGCTGCAGAGGTGAGGCCCCTGATGGAGTCAGTTTCCCACAGCCATGCGGCCCTCGTGCCGCGCTACCCACCGAGAGGTCAGAACTGGCCCAGGGCCTAAAGAGCTGATGAAGTGTCTGTGGCCATCCAGACCCCTGGGATGGGTTTATGATGCTAAGCCTGGCAGGAGATTTACGCGGCAGGAGTCACTCCCTGGCTGCTCTGGGTTATCACGTCCCTGCCTGAGACGTGTGTGTCTGATTTCTGTTCACTGATGCCACCCAGTCCTGGGCACTGGCAGGTACCAGGAGGGCCTCTCCCATGTCTTTATTTCCCCTTCCCACCTTCACACCCCTACTCTTTTCCCAACTGGGCAGCTCTCCCACCTCCTTTAGATTCTCAGGGTTCCTGAGGGGCCCCCTTTACCTGGGCATCCTCTGCACTGGGGCAGGGGTTATGCCCGTGATATAAGCCTGGGCTCAGTTGTGTAACTTGGAGGTCAGAGGGACCTGTGATCGCTGCCCTTGTTGCGATTCTGCCTGCAATGCCTGTGTGTGGCTGCCTTGCCCTGAAGCATCTTGGCAAGCCCACCCGGAGCGACCCCCAGTGGAATCCCTTAAAAAGCCTCCCAGATCACATTCTCTGCCTTTCTCTTTCCTCTTTACATCATAAATATTTGTTAATTTATTCAACAAGTATTTATGGAATACCTGCCAAATGTTCAGCACTGGGGGACCCTGGCTGCCATGGCCCCCACAATCCTATGGGGGAGGGAGACATTAACCAAATCGATGTGTAATTACAACTGTGATAAGTCTATAAGGAGACCTGGCCTAATCTGAGGGCATCAGGGGGAAGCCTCAGAGGAGAACATGTGAGGAGAGGTTGAAGGATGTGCTGGGTCCTCAGGGCAGCAGTGGGAACAGCCTGTGCCACAGCTGTGACAGGAGAAGCTGGCAATTTCAGAAGTCCCATTGAAGCCAGGGGAACTGGAGCATTGGGGACCGGTCATGAGGGGCCTTGGGGCCCTCACCACGGAGCTAGGCCTGCATCCCAGGAGCCCTGGGGAGCTATGCGAGGAGGTGGAGCTGGTCAGCGGTTGATCTGATCTGCTTTTTTAAGGCTCTGTCTAGGTGCCCTTGAGGAATGAATGGGGGAAGGGCAGCAGGGCTGGGAGCAGCAAAAGCAGTGAGGAGGATCCTGCAGGTGTCTCTGAGGGTCCAGGACTGCCTTCCCCGCTGGGGGACCTTGAGGGCAGAAAACCAGCCTTCCCAGGGCCCAGCACGTGGTGAGGCTCAGGGAACATGCCCTGGGTGAGCTGTGGTCCAGCACCCTTCCCTGCCCTTTGTTTCCTTCTGGGTAGTGGCCGGCTGGTCCCTGGCAGTCAAAGTCCAAGCAATAAAAAAGAAGCGATGACAATGACACTGATGACATTAGCAGCTAATATTTACTGTGTGCCGGGAAATGGGCTAAGTTCTTCCCAAGCATGATCTCAGTAACTTGTGACAGCAATCTGTGGTGACTGGTGTTGTCCCCATTCTACAGAAGAGGACACAGGCTCAAACAACTAGGTCATTGGCCTAAGGTCCAAAGCCACAGGTAGTGGAACCCTCTGCTGCTGTGCTTCTTCCTGGGGGTGGGGATGGGGAGGAGGAAAAGCCTTTGTATTCTACCTGGGATTCCTAGAGATGGAGGTAATCCTAGCATCTAAGGAGGTGTGTCAATGGTGGCATTTCAGGTGTGGTGATGGCAAAAGAGAAATGTTTGGAGTAGGGGTCCCTGGCTTTAGAGGGGTGTGGGCACCCTGCTGAACAACCTGCCAGGCCTCAAGACTCTGAGATACCACACGTTCAGGGCGCTGTGAAGACGAGCTTTCAGGGTGTGAGAGAAGCAAACAGGTCATTCTTAGAGAGGGACACAGAGTGAGTCCCTGCATGCAAAGCAGGGGGGCTTGTGGGGTCACCAGCATGGAGCTGTTTTGTCCCCTGGGCTTCCAGCTCTTTGAGCTCACCCAGACACTCTCCCTTCCTGCTGTGGTTGTGAACTTGAGCACATGGGGGCCTGTGTGTTTGGACTGGTGTCAGTGTAATTCTGTGAGTGCCTGATGATAGCTGAGTATGTGTTTATATTTGTGAGCCTGTTTTAGTGTATTTGTATGCTTATTTGTGTTTTATGATTGTATGTGTGTGTGTTGATCAATGTGCACATGTATTTATGAGGTGGGAGTGGCAGGGAGACTTACATTTCTTGGTGGACATGTTCCCCCATGTGCCTTTGTATGCATGCATGTCCTTGAACTTGTGTGTGTTTCTGGCCCTGCCTATTTCTCCAGGAGAACGTGTTTAGGTGTGGTTATCCAGGTAATAATTTTAACGCAGGAATGATCCTGAGTGCCAGGGTCCTCTTGGCTCTCATGGCCCTTGAGTTGGCTCTCTGTGTGACCCAGGCAGTCTGTGTACCTTCTCTGGATAGTGAGAATGAGGAGGTCTTTTGTTCAAAGGAGCACTGGCTGGGGGTTAGGGAGGGTCCTATGGGCATAGGATCGCCTGTGAGTAGGTGGCCACCGGGAAGGCACCAGCTTAATCCTGACCTAACATATGGTCCCTGTTTTACCTGTCACAGTGTCTGACATTCCACCATTAGTGAGTCATTCCCCATCTGGGACTTTCTTTCATGGTGCCTACCTCTCAGGGGAGGAGGCCGGGAGGCCTGACAGCTTGCTGAGGGCCGAGTCCCAGAAACAGGGAAGGACTCGGAGAAGTCTGAGAATTCGCTGGGACTGTCTGCGCCGGGGTTGGAGAGCCCAGCTGTGGAAGGCAGCTCTGTGGCTTTACAGATAGAAGCATCAGTTATCAGTGCTGAAAAGGAGCCTGGTGATCAGCCAATCCAGCTTCACAATACAGATGCGAAGACTGAGACCTAAAAAGAGGAAACATGGGGAGCCTGAGAGGTTCTTGAAGCAGGGGTGCTGGATGAGAAGAGGGGACTCTGCCCTCTGGGCTGCTGGTACCTTGTCTGTACCATCTGGGCATTGTCCTGACTGTCCCCATGAGCCCTTCTGGCTCTCGCCCTGTGACTCTGGTAGCAGGACTCCTCACTGCCCCCAGCCCCTTCCGGAGCCTGTGTCCAGCTGGGGTCACTATCAGCCTGCCAAGGTATCCATTCTGCCTGCCAGCCTGTGTGCCCAGCAGATCTCCAATTTTGGGGTGATATCTGGATGGGATCTTTCCCTTCCTTTCCTGTTTACTTAAGATGTACTATTGGCATTTGCACAAAGCCCCAGAAAGATACTGAGAGACAAGCCTATTAAAACAGGCTTCTACCTTGAAGGATCTCTGTTTGGGTGCCAGCCTTAGAATTGGCCATGGGAGGAGGAGCTAGGCCTGGGCAGAGGGAGGGCCTCTGTGGTGAGGTGCTTTGGGGGTGGGCCCAGGGTGGTCCGCCGTGGGCTCAATGGGCGGGGCAGGCCCACCCACCTGTTTGCAGTGGTCCAGGGCCCATTTATTGAAAGGGGAGCAGGTGAAGAAGGCAGGATTGAGGCTGTAGGACCAAGTAGATGGTGGAGTTGGGGGAAGGAACTTGCCTTTCATAGAGTGCCCAGTATGAGCCAGGCATGGTGCTTGGTGCTTTACATTCAGGTGAGAAAGTGGCCCAGAGACCAGGGGAGACATGCAGCGCCCAGGTACTCAAGGGGTGGTGCTGGAATGCAAGCCCCTAGGTGCTGCCTTCTGGTTGGGGAGTGAGGCACATGTGAGGATGGTACCGGGCAAGGCTTCCCCTCTCTGGGACTCCCGGTTCTCACCTGAGAGTCCCAGGAACTCGGGGAGAGAGTATACCTTCCCTTTTATTGCTCCCATCTAGGGGCCAGGGCCCGGGGCTGAGTGTGGGGAGGATGGGCTGAGCTGCCAGTTCTTCTTCTGGCCTTCAATTTGTGTGTGTGCACATGTGCAGGTGTGTGTATGCATGTGTGCACATGTACATATATTGGGGGGCCCACACCCTGCCCACACCATGGGCTAGAACTCTATTGGTTATACTCCCATCTCTACTGCCTATCAGCTCTGCCACTTGGCAAGTGGCTTAACTTCTCTGAGCCTCCATTTACCCACTTGAAAACCTGAAACATTCTATTTTTTTTTTAGATTTTATTTATTTATTTTTAGAGAGAGGGGAAGGGAGAGAGAAAGCGAGGGGAAGAAACATCAATGTGTGGTTGCCTCTTGCGCACTCTCAATTGAAGACCTGGCCTGCAACCCAGGCACGTGCCCTGGCTGGGAATCGAACCAGTGACCTTTCGATTTGCAAGCCAGTGCTCAATTCACTGAGCCGCACCAGAAACATTCTAAATTCTGAGGTGTACAGCTTCCCAAGGAGTCCCAGTAAGAGGCATTGGGCCCTCCTTGGGACATGTGCAGTGCTGGTCGGGGGCAGAGCAACTTGGCAGAGCAGGAGCAAGGAGCACAGTACCTGGTGATTTATCATCATCATCATCATCATCACTTAGAATTGATTGAAATGGGTTAGTGAAGAAGTCGTGTGTCTGGAATTCTTGAAAGGCCCGTGAGAAAGTCTCAGAACATCCTGGAGAAGGAGCAGGGTTGTGGGCCCGACACCAGGATGGTGGCATAGTCGCTGGAACAGGGATGGAGGAGCTGCCGAGAACGGGGCTCCTGCCAGCCTGAGACCCCACAGGCTTCTGTCCTTCACTTGGGACTTCCCTGCACTTTGATCAGTGACATGGATGGCAGCCCAGGGGTGCTGTGGATCTGCTGGGAGAGAGGACTTCCGAATGGGCAGTGGGTTGTCATAGACAGTGGGCAGAAACTACCTGGCTGTTAGCACCCAGCCACCAGGAGTGGGCTGGGGGTGGTGGCACCAGGCAGCAGCCTTGTGCAAAAGCCCCTGGGGCTTTAGCTGATCCAAGTGCAGTAACACAGCCGTCTGAGAAGCATATGGAACGCGGCAGTGTTGGTGGGCAGTGCCTCATCTTGGGAGGGAGCAGGCTCGGTCCTCATCGACTGCGCAGGCTGCTCACTGAGCTGGAGACATCAGTCCCCACTCTAGTGAATGAACGCTGAGCCATCCGCTGAGCAGCCCGCGCCCGCACATTGTGCCTCCAGAATCGCTGTGAGGTTGCTTTAAAAAAAAGTGCTTGTTTAAAAGAGTTCAGAACTACTGAACTGGATGATCGTCTCTGGCTCCAGCACCACTTTGCAAGCATGTTCACTCATTTACGGGGCACAACAGATGTCCACCTGTGGCGGTCACCTGCCTCCTCAGAGCAGAAACCGGTGGTTGTACTAGAGGCAACCTGAGTAATACTAGTAAAGCTGGCAACCGCTGTGTTTAGTTGCTTAACCGTCACCATTTTACTGGTGATCTCTTGCCTCATTTAACCCATCTCACAACCCTGTAGACAAGAAGGCTCAGAGAGGACTAATAATTTGCCCCCCACTTAGGTTACGGTTTGAATACAAGAAGTGAGAGAGGTCTTGTGCCGGCCCCAGGGGTGTGACCAGCAGGTCTGGTTTAGGTAGGGTCCACCTCCTGAAGAAGGTGGGATAAAGTCAGTCCCTGGGGGTATGGAAAGAAAGATCCAGAGCTTCATCTGTCCTACTTAATTGTCACTGCAGTCCCCACCCATCTCAGAGAGAAGCGAAGGTCACCGGCTGGCCGGTGAGCCGGCCGCCAGGAGGTCTGCCGAGCGGCCTTGAGCTCTGTTTGCCTGCCTCCAGCTCCCAGCTCAGCAGGCTCTGCTGCAGTCCCGGAACCTGCTTCACTGAAAGAAGGGAGACGCTTTGCCCACTTCCCTTTATGAAAGTTTGACTTGGGTCTAGAACATAATTTCCTGACCTGAAGACCAGACAGTCTCTCCTCCAGAGTTCAAAGCTGCTGCCGCCTCCAGAAATCATGTCTTGGGACCTGCCCGTGAAAGGACAGGAGCAAAGGTGCATCTCCCTTTGTCCAGGACTGGGTAAAGAGCCACCCCGTGAATTGGTCAGTAAGCAAGCTGTGCGGCTGGGCAGAGCAGAGAACTGGAGCCAGGGGTCTTGGACTAACCTTGCTGTGTGACCTTGGGGCCTCATGCACCCACATAATGCAGTCTGGGATCTGAGTCCCCTTCTAGCTGTGGCTTTCTGGGATGATGAGCATTTGTTAAGCCTGCCATATGCAGGGACCTGAGCTGGGTCCCCTGGAGGACACAAGAGTAGACATGTGTGGTATGGAAGTCAATGGGGTTCCTCCCTATTCTCCTAAAGTATCACTGTCTCATGATCTGAACTCTCTGCCTCTTAATCTGTATATTTCTCACCTCCTAGTGTTTGTGACTATCTTGGTCACTGTGTCTAGCACATAGTGGACTTTGATAAATGATGAATGAGTGAATGTTACAGAGAGTTTGAGTCCCCAAGGTCATGGTCAGTTTGGGTGTATGTGGAGGATATATTCAAAGTAAGCTTCCAGGAGGAGGCTGCTTGTCAGAGGAGCATTAAGTGCCAACTTAGGAGAGGTGGGGAGAGGACGTGACACATGTCTCACTCAACCTCCTAAAAGGGAGAAAAAAAATTTTTTTAACTCAAAAATAGGATAAAGCTATTGCTGTTGCTACATAATGAACTATTAAATTATGAAACATGCTTTGTGGTCTTTGTGCCACATGAGTGTAAAAATTGTGAAAGTTCTCCTGGTGTAGAAAATAGAAAACAAAAAGTAAAAGCCCATTGGGGAACTTGCTTGACAATAACACCTGTTAAGAGAAGAATCCATCCATGTTAGCCAGGTGCATCTCCCCTCCCCCATACCTGGCAAAAGGCCAAGATTTGGGGAGCCCAGAGCTTGTGTAAAGATTTGGGTTCCTGCCTTCATGCTGTGTCTCCTGGAGGGTCTGCTGTTCTCTGATCTGCCACCATTCGTGCTGCCTCTGCATCAGGTATTGCCCTGTGGGTCCCCCCTCTGGCAGAGGGTCCCTCCTACAGCTAACACCTTAGAGATGTCTGGTGAGCTGCAGGCAGCTCGTTAGAGCACCTTCATGCATGCTGCTGAGCTGCAGAGAGAGGTGAGAGGCATTTGGACTCCACTGCCTCGGCAGCATTTCAGTTGGGCCTTATAAGATGTGCAGAAGTCTGACAGGTAGCCACAGGGATAGGTCTCCCCTGGATGTGAGAGATTGCGTGGGAGGAAAAAGTAAGGGGAGAGAGATAGGAAAAGGGAAAGCTTGAAGAGGGTGGGCGGGAGAGGGGGTCCTATGGAAAAATCTCTGGCTTTCGGTAGGCCGAGAGGCATTTTACCTCTGAGAAAGGTTTCTTGATTTGCAGAAAGGCATAATGTTTTCTGTTTGTGTAGGTGATGAGATGATGTGTACAACCAACGTTTAACCTTGTCATGTCTAGGGTGATGGGGCCATACAGAAGGACAAATCCAGCCCGGGGCGTGACCTCTAGCAATGTCCACCTCTTCCCCTGGACCAGAGAGGGCCACACGCCTACTCTCTGTTGCATGATGAATGAAATGTGATGTTCAGATTGTGTACAACATTAATTTCAAAATAAGTTAATATCCCACTCACCTGGAATTGAGGCTGGGGTGGTGAATCCCAGAGCCCAGTCAGACAACTCAGTCAGGGAATTCCCCCCCCGCCATCCCAGTTTTCCTCTCCCACCAGCATCCTGTGTGTTCCAAGTTCAGAACACCCCAGGCTGTGACCCCTTGAGGCTCCAAATATACCCATTCCCTGGTAAAGGGAGCGCTCTTCAGCCTGCATGTACTGAATGCCTGTCTCTGCCATTGGGCCAGAAGCCCTTGGGGCTGGGGGTGGAATTCAACTCTGTCCTAAGTCCGGGGAAGGCTGGTAGATAGAGGGACGAATGGCCTGAATGCCTTCCCCCCTAGCTGAGGTCTGCCGTACTCCTCCCAGGAGTAGGATTCTTCCCACCGCGGGTCATGAATGGGGCCCGGCAGCTGTCCCTCTAGTTAAGGCCCAGACTTCCCTGGGACTGGCTCCAAATCTGGAAGCAGGCAATGGGGCTACTCACTCAGCAAACCTTCACCCCCTCGGACCCTCCCTGAGCTAGGCACTAGGGACCCTGAGCCCAAGGTGGTTGTCCCTGCTGGGATACTCTGGCTCCAGGCAAAGTGATGAGGACCACTGATGGTCGTCTGCGCAAGGAAAGGCACCCAGGTTAGGGGTCCAGGTGGCAAAGGTCACTGGTCGGCGCCGCAAAGACCACACGCCTGCTCTCCCTACCTGTGTGTACTACCGGGGCTGAGAACACTGACCTCGCAGGTGGAGGAAGGGGCTTTGTCAATCTGGAACGGCGTGGGGGGGCGTGGATTTCTCAAGGTGGTTGGGGGCGTGTGACCTCCATACTGGAGGAGGGGTGGGGGCGGTGGCCTCCCAAACCTCCGGGGTCCCCGCCCCTCTGCTGCCCCGCCCCCTCGTCCCCTGGCCCCGCTCCTGAGCCCGGGGGGCTCGGGCAGCCTCGGCCGTGGCCGGCCTGGCTCGGCTCTGCGTCGCCTTGGCAACAGCGGCTTAGGGGGCGGGGGCGACGTGGCGGGCTGGGCTGGGCTAGGTTGGGCCGGGCCGGCGGCGCAGGGTGGGCTGGGCCGCGCTGCGCGGGCCGGGCCGTCGGCACTCTGTCGGCGGGCTGGCGGGCGGCGCGGGCCGCGAGCTGCTGGGGCCGAGCCCGAGCCCGCGCCCGCCCTCCGCCGCGCGGCCGCCCGAGCCGGGGCGCGGGTCCCGCGTGGGTCCCGGGCCCGGCGCCGTCGCAGCGCTAACCCCGCCTTCCCTTCCCCTTCTTGTCGCCCCGCGCGCAGGGCTTCCTCAGCCGCCGCCTCAAGGGCTCCATCAAGCGCACCAAGAGCCAGCCCAAGCTGGACCGCAACCACAGCTTCCGCCACATCCTGCCGGGGTTCCGGAGCCCCGCCACTGCCGCCGCCGCCTCCGCCGCGGACAATGAGAGGTGAGCCCGCCGCCGCCGCCTCTCGGCCTGGCCTTCTCGCGCCGCCGCCCCGGGATGCGCCCCGGAGGGCGCGGGGACAAAGCGGGAGCCGGCGCTGGGGCACGCTGCAAGCGTGAGGACACGCCACGCTGCCGTCCTGCAACTTGTGGGGCTCCCTCGGACTGGGGGGCACGACGGGTGGACCCTTCTCTCCCCCCGCCCTACGGGGTGAGGCCGGGCAGAAAGTGCCCTCGCGGAGAAGTCCTGCCTCGCCTTGCCGAGGTGGGCATTGTTTCCCCGGGCGGTGGGATGCCCAGAGATGGGGACAGAAGAGGAGCCTCCACCTACTCCCTCCTCCGGAGCCCCTGGGTGTCCCATACAAAAGGCATTTTCCGCTGGGTTTTGCTCAGACCCAGTGGTGAGGAAAAGGGTGAACATCTGGAGGGGAGGAGCAGGGGGCTGGGCTGCTTAGGGGGCACATCTTCTCTAAGTAGGGCTCGCGCTCTGCTGGGGGTTGGGGCGAGCGGAGTGGGCAGTGCTCTGAGCTCAGGGCATCAGCTGAGGCCGGGGAAGAAGGGCCTTATCCTCTCCATTCTGGGCAGCTGCTTCCCTTCCTTACCTCTCCGCTCCCAGGGGTGTCTCCTGTTCCCTGTTTCCTTTTCCTGGGCAAGCCAGGAGCGGGGTGTGGAAATTCCAGGCGGAGGTGGCTTGTGGGGTAGAGGAGGAGAGGGAGGAGGCAGTTCAGCCGGCGCAAAGTCACCATCAACCGAGCAGGCTTCAGCTCGCAAGGGCAAGCCACCGTGTCCGCGCGTGGGGGCACTGGGCGGACACAGTCTCTCGGGGCCCAGGTTCCACTCCCTGAGCCGTGCCAGCCACCGCACGTTTCCGCTTGGGCACGGGTTACGGTGATGGATTCCGGTGCCAGTTAGAACGTGTCCCTGCAGAGCTCGTGGAGGTGAAAGAACAGGCAGGCACCCAGGAGCCTTTTCAGCATTCAGCCCCAACATCTCAGGCCCCTGGCATCTCCCTTCATAGAGCTGTGCCCTGTGTGTGATCGGTGCTTTGGCGAGGCACAGGGAGAATGAAAATGTGCCTCCCCTCCCCCTTGGTTCCAGCAAGGAAAGGAGTACAAGTTACAGCCCAACTCCTGCCCAAGGTTGAGTGACTTTAACTGACCCCTAGCATCTTTCTGGAGAGGAGCCCCGGTGGAATTGCTAGACCTTTAATTTCTACCAGCCCAGAGTGGCTCTCTCCAGTGCATCCCTGCGGCTGCCTATGGCTGGTTTCCTGCCCCAGCTGCAGTCCCAGCCCAAGGAAGGACCGACCCTCAGCCTTTCTCGGATAGCCATGGTGCCCCAGGGGACCAGGCGTGCCGTGCTGTGCCGTGCGTGGCAGGCAGATGCATCCAGGCCAGCGCTCGGCGCTGGGGGCAGCCACTGCTGTCTTTGAAAATCTCGCTTCCCATCTTTGTTATTGTCTGGGCGGCAGGCCACCCGGTTTGCTGCCTTCCTGCCTTCGCCCGGCCCCTCCTCCTCCGGCTTTCTCCCCCAGGAACATGCCCTTCTCTGCGCTTTCCTTGGCGGGGGTCAGGACCCTCTGCACCCGCATGCGGGGGCTTGTGTACGTACCCCGTTTTGTGTGCATGTGTTGATTGTCGGGGAGCAGGAGAAACAGCAGGCAGTCCGGCCTCCGAGTGTGTCTGCCCTCCCGGGAGCAGACAGCGTGCATGCCATGTTTACCTCCTTCCAGTGGAGAGCCTGCACTGAGAAGCTGGCGACCGCTTGGCTGGCAACCCTGGCTGGAGGTTGGGGTATGGCCGACGTGACCTCGAGCCCGTCCTGCCCAGCTTGGCCTCAGGTCAGCCTTGTCATATGCTGAAGAGGGGCGCGGAGTGGGGGGCGGGGAGTGAATCTGTGTAAGCCCATTTCTAGAAACGGTGGTAAACGGTAGCGGTTGGAGCAGAATGGCACTGGCAGTGGTGTGGAATTGTCTTATTAATTTTCCATAAACAAAATCTGGCTTGGTGACTTCTCTGGCACAGGAAGGGGCCCAGATTTCCTACAGATAGGCAGAGAGACTGAATGTGAAATCTCGCTTTCCAGCCTCAGAGCTGAAATAGGCTTTGCTAGGGCTGGGGTCTCCTGTTCTGCTGCTTTGGTTAGAAATAGATTCCTTGGCTGCTGCAGGGATGGATGGGCAGCTACTTCTCTGGGGCACCCCCTGCAGTCCTCCTGTGTGGAGTTGAGTGAGTAAAACCAACTGTGGTGACCAACTCTCCCCGAGCTCATGGCGGAACCTGGGCGAACGGGGAGGCGCCTCCCCCTGCTCTGACTTGGTGTGGCTGTGCTGTTGAAGGCTGGGAGGACTGAAAGGCTGCCTTTGGCGTGGTTTAGCAGCAAGGAGGGGATTGAACCCTGGCGCCATGGAACCCCGACTAGGCTGCCTGGGCTGCCGTGCCTTCTGCTGGGGAGGGCGGGGTAAGTGCAGAGATGCCAGTCTCAGTGAGGGGATGGGGTGGGGGCTTCTAGGTGACGTGACAAGTGGGAGCCCTGGTCCCTGTCGCCTTCCTACGTAGAGACAGCACAGGGCACTTGGGGGCGGCCCCTGGGTTGTGACTTTGGATGAACCTGTCTGCGTTTCGACTGCTGAAGCGGCTTTGTTGTATGCTGTCTGCTGTGCCCTACAAACTGCTGTGTAGTGGAGGGTGTTTTTTTGCACTGGAGTTCTCTCACTTGGAAGTTGGAAACCTCCCTGGGCTCCCCGGGAAAGGAATCTGCCCCAGGTGTGGTGACTCTGAGGCTGGCTGGTTGGGGGCAGGGGGCTGATGTCTAATTATGTGGCTGGGGGCAGGCCAGCCAGGGCTTGGTGGGCACACTTGGACACTGGGGGTCCTCAGGGCCATAGGACAGGTTTGAACCTTTGTACTTATTCCTCTAAGTGGCCTGGGGGAGGTTCCCAGCTGGTGTCCAAAACCCCTGGGTCCCTAAACACGCGTTTCTTGTGGGGAGGTTTTGGAAATAAGCACCAAGGACAGGTAATCATTTCTCCTGGATAACAGATATGAATGCCGCTCAGAGGCTTTCCAGGTGAAAGGTGTGCTGGCAAAAACATTTCTGTTTTGCAGGCTGGAAATGTTGCTGCTTCATTTACAAGGCTATTTTAATGTGGGTAAAAGCAATCCAGGCTGTGGTGGTTCTGCCTTCCCAGAAGATAATTTCCAAGTCACTCATTTATTAATGTAGTAGCAAGGAGGGTCAGCTGGCAGTATTAGGCTGTCTTCATCCCTTTTCTCCTGATACTGTTTCTGAGTGACTCGAGCCCTCCACACGTGCTGAGACTATGTCCTCTCTGGCTCGCTACCTGTCCTCCTCACCTGTAATTACTCTGCAGTGATTGTACCCCTCCCCCCTTTCCCATTCTTCCCGCTCTTCCGGGGCAGAGCTTATTATTGCATGAATGCTGGCAACCCAGGTGCAGAGATGCAAGGCTGCTGTGTGCAGTTAGAGACGGATTACCCCTCCCAGGGATGGTGTTATCCGTAGTTCCCACACCTGAAAGTTACTAATGGTGGGATTCCGGACAGTGTGAGACTAGGGAGGGAGGTACAGTACTGGAAGTGGCAGGTGGGGGCTTCCAGGGACCCTCAACTGGCCCTGTGTAGGTGGGAACTGGTTCTGCCCCTTTTGGTGAGACAGTCCCTGGAGGGAGAGAGGGAGCTTGATGAGAAGCAAGGAAAATGGAAGATGGGATCTGTTTTCCTTCTTTAGTCGTTGACAGGAGTGCGGGAGGGGCTGGGCATCCAGGTTTGGTTTTTCTTGCCTGCCCTACTTCCCCTGCCACAGACAGTGCTTGTCCTTCTCTGCCTTCCCTTGGTTGCCTGTGCACTTTAGACAGTCTCTAGGCATGGACAGTATGTGGCCTTTTGGTTTGAAGCCAGGGTTTCCTGGGGCAAGTCACTTAACCCTTCTGAGTCTCAGTTTGCATATCTGCAAAATGGGCCTGATGATGTTGGTGGAAACACTAATAATAATGTATTCAGCATGTATTTAATAGAAAATGTCTATCGTGTTCAGCACTGTTTCCTTAGCAACTAACACCAGCTTTGCACATTTCTTAAGTGTTTCTAAAATTTTATTCAATAAGTAATGGCATGCAAAAGAGGCTAGACTAGCATGTTGCCGGTTTTCAGTAAGCGGTAGTTAATGTTGGTAGGGAAGAGTCACTTCATCTTGGTAAGCGATTATGAGGTGCGGTTGTGAGGGTCAGGGAAGATATTAAACGTTGCTGTCCCTTGTAAGGTGAAAAGGGCGCATGGAGGGTCGTGATTACCTTGAACTAGCTGGGCAGAGTGACCTTTGTTTCTCTCTATACTTGGAAACAAACCTCTTCTGTATGTCTTTTAAACATCGATTTTAAAAGTTCTGTCTTATGTTAGATCATACTTGTTTTTAATCATTTAGGCATTTAGGTTACTTAGCTTTTATTAAAAATGATGCTGGTATTTAGATCTTTGTCTGCGTCTCTGGTTGTTTACTCAGGATAAAGTCATAGAAAGGAAATTATTAAATCAAAGAATGGAAACAGTTGGTGGTTTTTGATAGAAATGCCACCCCCCGAAAGCCTATAGTAATTTACACTCTCCCTATGATTTTTAAGAGTGCCCACCTGTTTTTTCACACCCCTAAAAACATTGGGTGTCATCATTAAAACAATCTTTGTCATTTAAATAGGCATAAAAAAATGGTATATTTTTTGTTATTTGCATTTCTTTGCTTGTTAGTTAATGAACACTGTCTTCTGAGTTTAACGGCCAGTAGTGCTTTTTCTTTTGAGTTTTGTGTGTTCCCGTCCTTTGCTTTCTGAACATTCTGACAAGCCTCTTCCAGGATTCTTGGTTGCTTGGTATGGCTTCCCCTCTGCTCTGAGAGGCCCCATGTAGGTGGATCTTTGTTAAATGGGCCTCTGCCTTCCAAGAGGTATGGCAGAGAATTCATTAGTTACCTACAAGGAAGGCTCTGCAGCTCTCTCCTCTCTCCCCTCCTTTTCCCTCCTCTCCATAAGGGAATCAGATTTAATTCTTAATCCGATAATTATTATAAGGAGGCCTGGCATTTACACAGCACTTGGAGAGGTCTTCCGCCCTACAGGATAGGTGGGCAGTGAAGGCACTGTTAGATCCAGGGAAACTGAGGCCCACAGTCAAAGGCGTGGAGGTGGGACCGTCACAGAAGCCAGACCTTGCCACCAGGCCACAGCCCCCCTACAGAATTGTACTTGGAGTCCCATGGGCACCTTTGGCAGCTGGGCTGACCGGAGCCCTGCACACGAGCATATGATTCTGAGCCTCCTCTGCAGACAGGGAGGGGAAAGCCACTGAACACGACTCGGACGTAGAGAAGAACCAATTTATTTTTTGCCTTCTCATTTTTATCACCCTCCTTTTAGATCTGCGGCTCCCTCGTGTATCTTCCAGAGATCCGAGCCTGGCAATATTTTTAGGAACAGTGGAAATTAGCTAGTGAGAATGTGATCAGCCCCTGGCTGGGGTTTCAAAGGCTAGAGAAGCCTTCTTCATACAAGCATCTGTAGATACATCTATGTCTGTGGATGTCTTGCAAGTATGCACCTGCCCTCATGAGTGTGCCTGTACATTATATGTGAATATCTTGTACACGTCTGTGCATTTGAAATGAGTAATCATGTGTAAAACATTTGGAACAGTGCTTGGCACTTCATATTGGGTTGGACCATATGACGTGGCTGTTTTTGTAGGTCGAACATGGGCATATGGTTCAACCTAATAAGTGCTCAATAAGTGTTGACTACCATTATTCTTGTTGTGTCTGTTTTCTTATGTGTACATGTGTGCATAGAATGTTCTGTGTTTGAGCTCTCACCTGTGCATATCTGGGTGCAGTTTCTGCGTGGGCGTGTGGCCACTGAGCTGGCCAGTTCTGTGAACAAACCGCCCACCTTCTTGGGGAGAACCTTCTGGGGCTCGCTCGCATACACCGGGGCCGTAAGGACAGCAGTCCTCTTAATTCCCTTTTGCGTGTAGGTTCCAGGAAAGCCCAGGCCTGGGGCGCGGTGGGCCCATTGCATTCTCCCCAAGCAACCCAGCCTGTTTCCAGGCCCCATGTCTGAGGATATGCAAATTGACTCGGTAATGGAATTCCTTTGCAAAATATTACTTGAAGCAAAAAGTTAATTACCAGGCTCTAATTAATGGCTACTTTGGAAGGCCACAGAAGAGATCATAGGGAGACTGAACAGACAGGAAGGAAAACACCTAGCTTCTCCCCGCTCGCTTGGTGGCTCCTTCCCAGGTGGCAGAGCTCACTGAGCTTCTTCCCTGCTCTGCGCTGGCCGCCCACTCCCTCGTGGTGATTGGCTGAGGGTGAGTGAAGACGTGCCCTCTGCACCAAGCACCTCTGGTGTTCTCTGAGGCTTGGTCCGCATTCCCACCCGGCGGTGGGGTGCGTGAGCAGCTGTGGATAGCAAGCCTGGACGGAGGTGAGGTTGTACCACCTCAGCCTTACCCCTCACTCCCCCCCACCTCCCAGCCCTCCTAGCAGCCAGGTGACATGGCCAGGGCCTGGGCTGTGGGAGGGACTGGCCACTCTTCCAGTGACACCCCTTTCCTAGTTCTTCCAGGGGCCTTTGGGCTGCTGCCTACAGGCCTCCTATGCCCCCCTCCTCTCCCAATGCCTGAGGCAGCTTCTGGAAAGGCTCAGTGTCTACCAGGGGCCAGCTCCCTCCTCCCATGCCCCCTCTCAGTGCTCAGTGTGGAGTCACCTGTGATCATGCCTGCCCACCTACCTCAAAGGCCTGGCCGAAAGCCCAAGGAGATTATTGTCATAGAAATGATGTGAAAGTTTCCCTTCCTGGCTGGGGGTGCCAGGAAGGGCAGCCGTTGTTACCTTTGCTTCCTGAGATACAGGGCATCTCTGCCCTCTGTGGGCATGTGTGCATACGAGCCTGTGGATGGGCACACAGCCTTGGCTCTCCCCACAGTCTTGTCTATAGGCCACAGCGCATGCCAGCTGGGTATGCACCTGTAAGAACCTTCCTAGGCATTTGGAAGGCAGGTCCTTGTGGAAGCTACCAGTTGTGCACCAGAGGTCCCCTCTAAGCCAGGCAGGTAGGTGGTGGGGTGAGACCCAGGGGAAGGAGTAGGAGATAGGACCCCCCACCTGCAGGGGGTCCTTGGCAACACTCTGGACCTTTGGGGGGTGGTAAGAAGTGACCCCGTGGCTGGAGGTCAAGCTCGATTCTTGGGGTTTGCCAAGAATAGGGCCTCCCTGATACCCCCTGTACACCCACGCAGGAAGCCTGCAAGCAGCTGACTCCTAGAGTTGTCCCCTCAAAGACCTCAGCTGGTGGCAGTGGCCTGGGTGGGCTGGCTGGAGGTTCTTTTGCCTTGAGGAAAAGCTCAGGGTTTGCCCTGTGCATGTGCTTCTAGGTTGTATAAGGGGGAGGGGGTCAGTGAGCAGCCTGAAGAACTCCTTAGAGGTTCTGCCAAAGGCAGCCTGAGCAGGGCTTTGCCATCTCCACCCTCCTACCTCCTGTCCCATGCTCCCACTTGTCCCTTGACTGCCACAGGCCAAGTTAGAGCCATCAGAGTTCAGAAGCTGGAGGAACTTGCCTTCTGAGCTAGGCTCTGTTCCGTGGGACAACCTCGGAAAAGACACTGAGTCTCAGTTTTCCCATCTCTCTAGTGGGGCCAGCGGGGCGGGAACTTGCCCAGCTAGAAGATGGATTTGTACATTTCCCTGCATCAGATGCTCTGTGGGGTGAGCTACTCCTTGTCACAATGACTCTCCACCTCTCTCTTCTGGAGAGGCCCCTTCTTCGCCCCGGTTCCAGCGGGCTCTGGCCACTGCCCAGTTAACCCTTGGACCTGCCTGTTGCCCTGACCTTTCTTGCACCCTCGGGGCCCTCATTTGCAGGCCAGAAATGATTGTAAAAGAGGGAGTGAGTGAGCAGAGATACAGATGCCACCCTGGTGGCGCAGGCCCTGATTTAATGTGACGGTATCGTGGGGGGTTTTCATGTGAGGGCAGTGAATTAGTGCGGCGGCTCCCTGTGCCCACTGACTAAGGGGAAGTTAATTTCATGCTCTGTCTTTTTGACATTTGTAATCAAAGCGCTATATTGCAGCTGCAGACAGCACGTGAAGGATGCGAGGCCTTAACAATTCCTGTTCCCAGTGAAGGGGATTGATTAATAGATTGTTTAATAGATTGCTCACAGCCTTGCCCACTGTGCCCCTTGTTCCCCTTCCTGCCGTCTTCCCCCTTCCTGACTTCCACAGATCTCATAGGACAGTCCCAGAATGGACTCTGACGACAACCCCACTTTTGTCTTGGAAACGGAGGGGCTGGCCCCTGAGGAGGACTGACCTGAGCAGCCCAGTCCAATAGGACTGACCCTTCATCCTCACAAATGCATATGAAGAGGGATTGCCTGGGACACCTGATAAAATGCAGATTCTTGGGCCCCACCCTAGACCTTCGGAATTAGACTGGTGGAATGATGGATTTTCTCCAGAGTTTGAGAACTACTGTCCAAAGTTTATTTGCAGAGGGGCAGGAAGTGTGCCCTCGTTGTGGGCCAGTGACTTGCCTAGGCTCTGCCCACATTGTGCTCTTAATGACTTCTTCTTTCATCTTTTTTTTAAGAGAGAGAAGAGAGGGAGAGAAACATCAATGTGTAGTTGCCTCTAGCATGCCCCCAACTGGGGACCTGGCCTGCAACCCAGGCATGTGCCCTGACCAGGAATCAGACCTGTGACCTTTTGGTTCGCAGGCCAGTGCTCAGTCCACCAAACCACACCAGCCAGGTCTTAATGATTTCTTACGTGAGAGGGGTGTTAGTTTCCCATTTCACAGATGTAGAAACTAAAACTAAGAGTGGGGTGTGACTGGCTCAGAGTCACACATTGGGGGCCCCCATGTCCAGGCAATCCAGTCCCTGATGGTGTTTCACATCCCCCGTTAGCATGCGGACCCTTTCTTTTTATGGTTGTGGTGCCTTTAAAACTTTTTTCAAATCAAATTTATTGGGGTGACGTTGCTTAATAAGATTATATGCATTTCAGGTGTACCTTTCTGTGATACATGATCTGTATATTGCATTGTGTGTCCCCCTCCCAAAGTCAGTTCACCTTCCATCACCATGTATTGGGCCCCCTTTACCCTTTAGTACCCCCAAACCCCCTTCCCTGTGGTAACCACCATCCTGTTGTCTGTGACTAGGAGTTTCAGTTTTATACCCTACATATAGTTCTTAGCTTTTTCTGACTGGTTTGTCTCACTTAGCATGATATCCTCAAGGTCGCAGATGGCCGTCTTTCTTTCACCTTCTCTTATGGCTGAGTAGTGTTCTGCTGTGTATATGTACCACATCTCCTCTATCCAGTTATCTGTGGAAGGACTCTTCGGTGGTTTCCATGTCTTGGCCTCTGTGAATACTGCTGCAGTGGACACAGGGGTGCATGTTTCTTTGCGAATAAATGTTTTCAAGTTTTTCAGGTGGATACCCTGGGGAGGGGTTGCTGGGTCATATGGTAACTCTCTTCTTAATTTTTTGAGGCACCTCCATACTGTTTTCCATAGTGGCTGTGCCGGTCTACATGCCCACCAGCAGTGAATGGATTGTGGTGCCTTTTGAAATCAACCTTCTCCATCCTTGAGGAGTGCCCAGAGCCCCCTCTTGTGCTCTCATAGGGCTCTCCACTGGAAAAGGGTGTCCAAGGTCTCCCAAGGGTGCTGGAGCAGTTAGGCCATTTATGACTGTGACCTGCATTTTAGAGGTGAGGTAGGCGAGGCTCAGAGAGGTGAAGGGGCACATTTGGAGTTAGAACTTGTCTGCTAACTTCAGGTCCAGTGCTTGCCCACCTGGGCCAACACAGCCCACTCTTCTTGCCGTCTTCCCGATTACAAGAGGAGAAACTGAGGTTCAGAGGGGTGTAGTCACCTACCAGGATCGAGTGAGTGGCAGTACTGCTGTTCAAGCCCAGGTCCACTGAGTGAACGCCTGGAGAATAGGACTAGCCAGCGTTTTGGGGCTGGACCAGGTGCCCTCGGCGCCTGCCTGGGGGTTGGCGTCTTTCCACACAGATCAGGAATGAGAGTGGCCACTATGCTGAGGCCAGCGGAAGAGGCACTGCCCTTTTAATCGAGGAGGCCAGATACCTGCTGTGTTTGGGGAGGAGAGTAGGGCAGGGAGAGGGGAGGTCTGGGCCACAGGGCAGAGAACTAGAACTCGAAACCAAGACTGCCTTACTCAGAGCCCCGTCCCCACACTGCCACTTGCTGAGAAGACGTGTCAGTCACTGAGAGCCAGTCCAAGGCTCAACTCCACCAGCTGCTCCTCTCTGAACCTCAGTTTTCCCATCTCAAAACAAAAATGAAAACTAAGATCTTGGGAGCCAGGATTCTGGGATTTCTGGAAGGAAGGCAGCTAGCACAGGGCGGTGCACCCCGTCTTTCCCAGGCTTCGTGCACTGCCTGCAGCCCCGCAGCCCCGCAGCTCCTGGAGCTGTCACAGAAGAGCCACCGCAGCCGGTGGGCAGGATGCTTTCCATCTCGGCACTGTTCACACAGCGGGCTCCTTCTGGTGCCGGGAGAGCCTCCGTGCCCGTGAGTGGCCACTTGTGGTGGGCCAGGCTCTGTGCCCGGCACCTTTTTGTTCCTGTTCTCATTTCGTCCCTACAGCAGCACTGTGAAGGGTAGGGGCCATTACTGCCCTCGTTTTGGAGAGAAGATTGAGGCTCAGACAAACTGAGTGATGGGTCCAAGCCATCCATACAGCTTGTAGGTGGCCGAGCTGGGACTCAAACCCAGGCGGTCTGGCTTTGATATTATAGAAAAGCTCTGTCACGCTTCTGTTCCTACGCCCTGTTTTCCAGACATGCTGTGTCAGTAATATTAACAAACTCGCCATGTCAGAGACATCTCGTGTGTGCCAGGCACTGTGTGTTACATGTATGTCATCTCTAATCCTCCTGACTACTTGCACCACTGACAGCTGGCCTCAGAGGGGTGAAATCGCCAATTGGGGATTACGTCATGAATTTGGAATCTTAAGTCCCTATAGACCCAAAGCCAGGGCCCCCTCTAGTGTCATAGCTAACAGGAGGGGCACACACGGTGGGCGAGGCCTGTGCCCAGCACGTCACTGGGAAGAACGTGCTTCCTCCGCACAGAAGCCCATGGGCTATACGCTGTTGTCACCCTGGTTTACAGTCAGGAAACATGAGATGCATAGCTGGCATGGCGGACCTAGGATTCAAACCCTAGCCGCTTGGCTCCCAAGGCTGTGCTCTTAACTACTGGACAGTACTGCCTTCTCCCTACTTTACAGGTGAGGAAACTGGGGTTCCACCAGGTAACAGCCACTTGCCCTGAGTCAGACAGCAGCTGACTGGCAGAGATGGGATTTGCATCTAAATCTTCCTAGATTATTTCTCTCTCTCCCACCTGGGAGAACATAACAGCCATTGGTGGGGTGGAGGAGTGTCCCAGGGCCACCTGGAGCTCTGCGGGGGGCTTCTGTTGGTGCTGAAGTCCTGAGGTGGTGGCGGTGGCAGTGGAGGCGGACCTTCCTCCTGGTGTCGGGAGGGCTGGGCAGGGCTGGCTTGGTGACTGCCCACCGCATTTGTAGTTGACCAGTGATTACAAGTGTCCTTCTCTGTGGGCTCCCCCAGGGTTCTGGGCCCCCACATCTCTTTTCTTCTCGGTAGAGCTGATGCGCTGTGGCTGCATTTGGACCTATTGATTTATGATGCTGGGTGGGGTGGGACGGGTGGAAGGGGTCATGGGTAGGCTAAACCGGCTTTGCATGACACCTCCCCTTCCTCTCCAGGTCTGTTTCTAGAGGACATGTTTTCATTGCCCAGGAGGGTAAAGAGGAGATGGTGATGATGGTGGACAGGCACTCCCCAGACCGGCCCCTGTCAGGACCGGTGGGAAGGTGGATAAGTCTGGTGCAGAGATGTCTAGCAGGACTGGCTGAGGGGTCGCTGGTCATGCAGCCAGGCTCCCTGCTTACACACCCTCTGTGGGCCTGGGATGGCTCTGGGCACATGGGTAACTAACTGCCGGGCGTCAGGGAGGGAGCTGGGAGCAGGTGTGGGCAGTGTGGCAATGCCCTGGCCAGGCGTCTGGGTGTGGCCTGCCCTAGGCCCATGAAGTCCACGTTTGGTTGTTGATGAGAATAGTGAAGACCTGCTCCAAGGGAGCTGATGGCTTTAGCAAGCAGTCTGTGCAGCATTTCTCCTGGAGGTGAGACAGGTGTTTTCCTCACAGGAGTGTGCGCACCCTCATCTAGGGAATCACTCTGTGATCTGGACATTGAAGGCTCCGAGAGGTCCTGCAGTGTCACCTCATTTAGTCCAGGGGCTCCTGTCCCCCAACCCAACCCCACTGCAGGAGCAGCTGTGGGCATCTGTGGAGCAGTAGAGTTCTGCAGAACATTCTTGGGTAAATGCTCATTTGAAGGGTTACCTCTCCTTGGAAGTGTGCTTTTTAAGAGCGAACGTTGGGAGTATCCCATACCCTTAGGACCTATAGGAGTAAGTCTTGAATGATGGTATTGCTGTCCCAGCAACAGGTATTGGGGTATGTTTTCCTGGAATAAGACATCCCCAAATCCTCAGAACCATTCTTCAAAGCCGCTACCATCTCTTCTGTGTGGGGGATGGGGCCTGGCTCTGGGCAGAGCCCTCTGTGGGCTCAGAGCCTGGAGAAGGTGGTTTATTCCCCTGTTGTGGGCTGGATGGCTCCCTCCTGAGTCCCAGCAGCTTGGGGTCTGGGCATCCCCACCCCCCATTGGACTCCTGTAGAAGGCAGCAATGGGGCAGAGGCTGCCCACTGATTTGCATAATTGCATCGTTCCCTGAATAATTAATAAAGCTCTGTCCTTGCTGGGAGCAATGTCTGCACCATTATGGATGGGTTTGCCTGAGCTCTTCCAGGGAGCTGACGGTTCCTGGACTCCTCGGCCTTTCCTGGCATAAGCTCCCCAGAGAGAGGAGAGGGCATGGGGTTGGAGGGGGTGTGTCCTCGTAGCCTCATGCTGGGCAGGGCTGGAAGCACAGGCTTCTTTCTTCCAGGGTCCACACGTGGGGTGTTAAGCACACAGATGACTTGGGATTCTGAATTCTCCCACTTCACATGGTCGGTCCCACAGCTCTTCGTCTCTGCAGTGTGATCAGCTGCTGTGGAGACTTAGCCCCCTTTCAGGCACCCAGGGGAGGCATTGCTGACCCAGGGGGAAGGGGAATGATGGGGCCTTTTCAGGCACGGGCAGGGGAGCGGGGGCATTTCTGCTTGAGGTCTTTCCTCAGTCCCTTCAAGTTTTTCATGGTAAGACCAGGTTTCTAAGTCCCTTTCTGTGTTGTTTTCATTGAAGGGCGCTTTCTCCCCGGGCTGTGGGGTTGTCTCTCTGTCATGCTAGAGAGGGAGTTTGAGGGCTTGTGCTTCTGACATGTAGTTGACATTGGGAAAGGTCCTGTGGTCTCTTCAAGCCAGGGGTATCCTTGAAAGGCTTTGTTCTCTTCCTTTTGTCCCCTAGTCCCTGTGCCCACAGGAATGCTTCCAAAAGTGGGTTCCATGGTGTATACCACATTCTTGAAAATACTAATGGGTGCTCGGGATAACGGGATTCCATAGTCCAAACAGGTGAGGGAAGCGGCCAGTGAACCAGTGCTTGACCCCTAGGAGTCTTTAATATGTCAGTGTGCATCTGGCTGTCCAAGAGAGTATGTATGATGCTCGGCTTTCCACCCACACAGACTCCCCACTCATCTCTGGTGAAGGGGAGATGCCCAGGCCGTTGCTGGCTTGCGCCAGCTCTTGGAAACCCTGCTCTCTGTTGAGTTTCCCTAGCCAGCATTTATGTGGCATGTTATCATTTTCCACGTGACCCTCCTGCCGGTTGGGGGAGGTGGCAGGGCAGGGATCATCTCACTTCACAGATAAAGAAACTGGGACTCAGAAAAGGCAATTGTCTCACCTACATAGTTGGTGGTAAGAGTTGGCATTTAAACCAGCTTCTGCTAGCTGGATTTTCACCTCTTTTCCTCGGCCACCAAGAAGCCATTTACTCCTTGGGTGAAGGCCAGTATGTTGGCTGGCATTGGTCCTTAGGACTTTGAGGACCTGTTGCTCCTACAGCTCCGATCCCAGCTTGCTTGGAATACGTTTCTGGAGGTTGGAAGTAGGTCAGCTAACATGCTTAGTAGTATCCCGGCCATGAGGGTTGGTTTCGGAGCCCTACACTGAACTACAGGTGTCCTGCTCATTCAGCCATTCTTGACTCACCCTTTTTTTCTGCTCTCTCTTTGTATAGGGTGGGTAGGCACTTGTCTTGTGAGGGGCGTGGAGGAGGAGGGGGCAGCAGGTGTCTAGCTGCTCTTTCTAGGGCCTTTCTGAGAGCCACGGCGTGGGCCTGGTGGGGGGCCGAGGGCAGCAGCTAGGCTCAGAGGCTGCATTTAGGCTCCGGGGTGACTTCAGGGCCTACACCAACTGTTTCATGTCTCAGGAGTCTCCTTGGGTCACAACATGAAAGGGATTGTGTTGCCCCCAAGTGACGTCCACCTAATGAACAGAATTCTTTCACTGACACTTCCTTTGGGATCTGGGCAAGCCACCTAAGCTCTGAACCTTTGTCTCCTGATGTTTAAAATGGGTGCGAGAACGGTGCTGGCCTCCTAGGGCTCTGCAGTCTGTGTGAGGTCCTGTATGTCACGTGATCACTTCGTCCTATCATGTCACATGCACGCGTGCTCTCTCACATTTGCTCACCTTGTGCTTTTGAGCTTCTGTTTGAGACCCCAGAATCCCGCCAGCACATTTGGCCCAGCCCTCACAGGGCCCACCCCGTCGTGTCGCAGGAGACAGCCCAAGACAGGCACGCAAAGATGTTTGTGCGGACATTCCTCCCACTTAGAAAATCAATACTCTGTGGTCTCTGCCTAATTGCTCTGTTGCTGCTAAGTGAGTCATTATGGAGGGAAAGTAGCAAATGCATTGTGAGATTAATGGGAGAAAATAGTTGGCAATGACTTTGATTTGCTTCTGAAACTCCAAGAAGGTGTTACTATCAGAAATCTGGAGAGCCACGTGAGGCTGAGTCCCGAAGCAGCTTTTGGCGCTGAGAGGTTCCTAAGGTGCCGCCATGGTCCGAGGGGGGGCCTTTCAGGGCAGGGCTCTGACGTGACGGTTGTGGGGGCTGCAAACGGGAGTTCCTGAGCAGGTAAGTTTGGAGCCAGCAGTGGGGTGGGGCGCTAATGGCCCAGTCCTAAGGAGAGGGTCCGCTCTGTGCCAGGCAGGCTGCTCGTGTCGGGGCGTGTGGAGCGGAACCAGCCCGGCCCCTTCCCTTTCGGAGGAGGCAGGCTGGAATGAATGGTCGCAGGGGTCAATGTGTCCTGAAGGCAGCGAGAGCCCAGACCTGGAGGGTTTAGCAAGGTGGGGACAGCTTCCCTGAGGAAGAGAGGAGTGAGCTTAGCTCTCAGGAAGGTGCCCCAAGTGGGTCTGGTTGTGACAGGCCAAAAGACGGCCCCTGTGATCGACCCCCTCACAGCAGGGGTAGGAAGTAGATACTTCCTCACTTCACAAGTGAGAAAACTCAAGCTGAAGATGGTTATAAGACTTTCCCAAGATCATATAGCCTTTAAATGACAGAGTCCGGATTTGAACCCAGGCCTGTGGAACTGCAAGCCGAGGTGCATGCCCACCTGCTCCAGGGAGCTGGCCTTGGCACCTGTCACTGGCGGGAGCCTCTGCAGCCAGTGTTAGAGACTTCAGTCCCGTAGGGCTGGGCTCTGCAGGGGGGCTGCCAAAGAATCTCCTGATCTGGGGAGGCACAGGACTCTGGGTAGGGGCGCTACCAACCCAAAGCTAGGCCTCTCTCCACGTTATTGGGGTTTTGCTTCCTCTTAAAGGCAACACGACTTGGGTAAGTTTCTGATGATCAAAACACAAGTTACTAATGATCCCTCTTTGAAAAAGCTTTGTTAATGGCACACTTCTCTCCAAGGAAGTGGGTTTATTTATTCCCTGCCATTCTTCCCAGCTGGCCTGTCATTGGCAGGGCCTGCGGCTGCCTGCAGAGGTGGGTGGAGGCATGGTCAGCTGAAGGTGCTTAGAAACCTGTGGACTTGCAGGGTTTTAGGAAGCTCAGCAGCAAATAGGGAGCCACCAAGCATTCCTGTGGGCACCGGGAAGGAGGCAGTGGGGGGCATCAGAGGTCATCTCATCTGTATTGGTTCTTGGATATAGCTGAGCATCATGATGCCATGGGAACCTGTCAGAAAGAATCCAGAGCCCCACCAAGGGGAGTCAGATTCACAGGTCGAGGGTGAGCCCCAGAGCCTGTATTCATGATAAGCCCCTGGATGATTCTGAGACCCACTCAAGTATTGAGACCTCCAGCTAGCAGTTCTGGATTCTCCCCTCACTGGAAGGGTCCTGTGCATCTGAGGGGTGGTGATGGTGGGGTGCTGGGTTATCGCTGCAGAGTAACCCCAGGGCTGGATATACCATTGCCTGCTCCAGCCTGGGCAAGCAGGCCTCACCATGCCCCTAGAGACACTGGTAGGGCAGAGCCAGGGGGTCAGCTGAGCTCTAGACAGGGCAGGCACTCGGCCTGGGTGCTTTGCTGCTGCTGTTGGCTGAAAGCCAGTTTCTGTGCAAACTCAAATTGAATTGGCTGTGCCCTGCCCCTCTCCAAAATCACAGCCCCCCATTGAGAGGCTGAGTGCTTATTTGGTCTGGTTGAAGAGCCCTAGCTGAGAGCCCTTGGTCCTGCTTAGACTCCACATCCAGAAGAACTCTGCTTAGTTCTTCAGATAAACAGCAGGGCATCACCTCTGGGGCTCCCTGAAGGTATAGAGGGGGTGCAGCCCTGTCTCAGCACTTCTGTGTGCTCCCAGAGGGGGACACCACTGGCATCCTGAAGTTGGTGCTGGAGGTCAGCTTTCTGGTCTTGCTTCCGCTCCTCCAGCAGCCAGTCCCTCCTTCAGAGAGAAAGTCAGGCATGTGGGACCCACTCACAACTCTGACGCTGGTCGCCACAACAGCTCTGACTCTGGGTACCAAATCTTGTGTCTCCTCATAGGCAGTCCCTGTCCTTCCATGGTGGCAGCCTCAGGCCACATGACACATGAGCCCAGGCGTAGGGTTAGCAGAAGGAGCTGGTCAAAGCTGACCCCACACTGTTTCCTCCGCCTGGGCCATGGGTGGCTTCCAGAGTCTCACGTCCCTCAATTTCTCCCCGAGCTTGGGCACCCTGGACACCTGCTTGTTTTCACAGGTACTCTTGTTTGCAGGTAGGCAATGGGCTGTCCCCATGCCTTGCACTGGTCTTTGGCCACCCTGGGGAGCCTGGACGACTCACCAGAAAGTCTGGCAATTTGTCACCCCTGTTTTCCCTCCCTCCTAGGTCAAGGTGCTGCTTAGTTCTTGTCGTGTCCCCTCTGAAAATCTGTGGTCGCTAATGATTAGCGGTGGGTGGGACTCTGCCTCCTTTCCCCAGCTCTCGGGAAGAGTTGCATTGAAGGCTTTGGCCTGTGTGCACGCGTTTCAGGAAGCTCTCAGAAAGACAGCCCATGGCCGCTTCAAAGCCAGGGCAGCCCCGCACTTTGTCCTTCCACCCCAAGAAGCACCTTCCACCATAGGCTCACTCCTAGGCGATGGCAGTCTTTCATGGCAGTAACTGCCAACCTCTTCATTGGCTCGGGGTCCAGGGTCTCCCATTGAGTGGCAGGACTTGGGGCAAACAACTCCAGACCCCATAAGGCCACTTACGAAGGGTTGGCTTGCTGAGCTTGCCTGGCTCTTGGGGCAGCTTCAGACAGGACAGCGATGCCCTACAGTCTTTTTGTCTGGTCATGTTTGAGGCCACTCATTGCACCAGTGGAAACGTTTCTGAAAGGACACGCTGCATCCTATCACGTGCAGTTGTACCAGTCCAGAAAGCTATTTAGTGGGTTCGCTACCCCTGGTGTGTTGGAGTCCTGATTAGGGTGCTGCAAATCTGGTCTTGGGTAGATTCACATAAGTTGCACACGTTTGTTACACCGTCAGTCATTTACCTCAGTGTGTTTCAGTGTGTCTGACAAACGACTTAGCAATACCCTGGGCTTTCTGAGCTAACGCCACCCTGCCTCTCCAGGCGTGGGAGCCCCTCCCTTCCCGGAGTTATTCTAGCTGCCTTGTCTGACCCTGCCCTGGGGCAGCCAGGCGCTGGGCACTGAGAGGCCAGTCCGGGTCCTGCTTCCTCGGATAGCTCTCCTCTCAGCCACAACCCCCCGCCCCCCCGCCCCCCCGCCCTCCACCCCACCTCTCCCTTCCTCTCCTCTCCCCTTCCAGTCCCATGGCTGCCAGAGCTGCAGGTCCAGGCCCTCCATGGAGGGGCAGGTACCGCATCGTGGTGGGCGCCCTGAATGGTGAACCTGGGTTGTTGGAACTTCTAGCCCAGAAACCTCAAGCCCCAGCTGTCAGCCCTGTTTGGGTTGTGTTCTGTGACAAGGGGCTTGTTTCTAACATGTGAGACGCTCCCATGCTTTCTGTCCTGATGGTCTTTTATGCCAGGGCCCCTCCCACCAGCCCCTGACCTTTGTGTAGAGGTTTCAGAAGGGCCACGTGCCAGCCCCCCGAGCTGGTGGCCCAGACAGAGCAACCAGTTCTAAATCACTCCGCCCGGGAAGGCAGACTCTCTGGGCTGCCCTGGCAACAGCTCCGCACCAGCCTGTCGGTGTGGCCGGTAGCTGCTGACTGGCTGCACTCCTCCGGCTCCCTCCCCCGCTGCTCGCTCAATACCAGCAGCGCCGCGCACCCTGCAGGCAGACCCTGCAAAGGAGGTGCAGGGCTGGGTCCTCAGACTCTGTGGGCCTGCACCCTTCCGTGCGGGTGCGGGTGGGGTCCCCCTCACAGTGTTTCATCAACAGCTGCGGCCGGTTTGGGCGCCGTTCAAGATCGGACTGCAAAGAGAACGAAGCTTGCCTTCCAAGGTCTTAACGAGTCTCTTGGGAGCGCCCAGATGCTCCTCCGAACTCCCCTGAGTGCCCATGACCTCCTCATGCCTGTTTCCTCACATAGAGGCAGCTAGCATGCCTGGGTTCAGATCCCAGCCCTGCCACCGGTTAGCTCTGTGACTTCGGGGAACTTGCATAATGCTGTAAAACGGGGATATTAGCAATGCCTATCTTGAAGGGCTGTCGAGAGGAATAAATGGATTTGTAGCTGAATGCTCAGCAGAGCGCCGTGAGATAGGTGCAGTGGCACTTGAGATATGTGAGCCATTACTGTCCTCGGAGTCCCCTGTCTCCTGTTTCCTCTGACTGGAACGCCGCCTGCCCCTCCCCGTCCTCTTCCAACTTTGATCCTACCTGTCTTTCAAGTCCCGGCTCCTTCTGCATGAAGCCTGATCCCCCTCAACCCCAGGGGTACCTCCCTTTGCTCCACATTTTCTGTGCCTCATTATTGGGTCTGCTCCCTGTAGCAAACGAGGCCACCTGAGGGCCCTGGCCGGGCCTCTGGAGCTGTACCTGTCCTGCCGCCCTGGGTGGAACAAGGCTGTGTCTGGGGCCTCCCATGTCCTCCAGAACCTCGGTGAACCCGGAAAGCCTGCGACCACGCTCATTCATAGGGCCTTAGAATGAGGGGTCCCAGAGATTCCTTCAGAGGGGGGAAGCTAGGCCAAGAGTGAGGAGGGGATATTCCCAGGGACGCACAAGGAGTCGCATGTCTTGCCCACTGCTTTCTGCACTCTTCTGCTTGGGGTGGGCCTTGGGCCTGCTCTCAGGGAATCCGGGAGGGCTTCACCGACGTGGCAGGAGTTGAGGCTTGAAAGCAGATGAGTTCATCAGATGGCAAAGGGGAGAGACAGGTGTCAGACAGAAGAGACCCCGTGAGCTCAGAGGCTGGGAACCGTTCTGTCCTTTTGGAACGTGAGGCTGCTCTGGGAGGCAGGAAGGGGCTCAGAGAACTAGGGGAGTGAGCAGTGAAGTGGTTCCGAGGGGCAAAAGCAGCGGGTCGGGGAGCCAGAGACGGGGGTGAGCACATGTTGGGTTGGATCAGGCAGAAGATGGGCACAGAGATGCGCCCTCCCTCCGTGCCAGGCGCTTCATCCCTGAAGTGCTCACAGTGACCTGGGAGATGGGGAACCCACCTGCTGAGAGGTTTGGTGACTTGACCCAGGTCTCATGGGCCAGTAGGGGGCACAGCCAGAATGGGGACCCTGGGCAGTGTGACTCTCTAGGCTCGGCGACCACTGTCTGTTGGGGATGGGGTAGGATCACCTCCCTGGGGTTGGGGCCCATGAGTCTGGATTATTTTCACTACTCCCCATGCAGGTGGGGGGGTCACTAGCAGTGGGTGTAAAAGGCCTGACAAGGGGTCTGGCCGCACAGGTGCTGTGTCACTGGTAGCTCCTCAGCTCTGATGTCCAAGTGCACACAGCACAGGTGTGCATATGCGCCAGGGCCACCTCACAGAGCTGGGCTGCTCACCAAGGCTGACAACTCTCTTTAAAGTAGGCTGTTGGAAAGTGGGTGGATTGGCAGGCACCCTACAGCTGGGCAGCCCCAACTCTGGCCTCTGTAGCCTGGCCGCCAGGAAGTGGGGTTCTTGGATGGCCTGGGTCCCTTACTCCCACCTTGCAGAGCCCAGGACACCGCTGTGGGCCTCACAGCATTCTGACTCTTACTTCCTGGCAGTTCTCACAGTGTGACAGTTGTTTCTGTGCCCCATTGAAGGACAGACCTCCCATGCACAGGGCTCAGGCCCCACTCTGGGCCTCTGGCACCTTCCACGCAGCCTGGCACAGCAGAGGGACTCAAGTGTTCGCACCGTGGATGATACATCGAGTCCCAACTATGTGCAGGGCTACACTGGGCTCTGGAGTAATGAACTTTGGCCTGGCACTTCATGACTGACAAAGCTCTTTCAGGTCCCTTTAGGAAGGTTGATTGTCTCAGATCAGGTGTTTATTTGCCTGTTTTGAAAACCAGAGCTCAGAGAGAGGAGGCGAGTAGCCTGAAATCACATCACCAGCCAGCGAGGGGCAGAGATAGGCCAAGCCCATCCTCCCAGCCCATCCTTGGAGCAGGTCCTTGCTCTGGGGACTGTCAGCTGTTCCTCTCTGACCAGCCTTTATTGAGCATCCCTGCTGAGGACCAGAAGTGGCATTCTCAGGCCCAGGGAGGCCAGGCCCATAGAGACCTGTACCCCAGGAAACAGGGCCCCTGGGGCTCATCTTACAGCTCCTCCCCAGCAGGAGCAGGGGGGGGCCTCCTCCGCCACTGCCCTGCTGAGGACCTGGCTGTTAGGGAGAGTGACTCTCTTTGAGGTAAGTCAGAGACAGGAGAACAAAGAGAACCCTTCCTGCCAATGTGATTCTGACCTTGAAAACCAAGAAAAAGGGAAGAGTTGGCTCCTGGCTTCAAAGGGGGCAGGCCTCCTGCAGGCGAGCATCGAGGAAGCCTTGGCTTTGTCAGTGCTTGATACCGTGTTTCTCCTTTTCAGTTTAACAAAAGTCCTGGGGATCAGTGTCTGTAGGCTGGCCCGGAATCCTGCCACTTTTATCAAAGTGGAGAGATGGCAGGATCCCGGCTTTTGCTTTGACTGGTGGCCAGAAGACACAGCCACTGAAGCGAAGAGCAGATATTGTTGTGAGACTTCGGCCGCAGCCCTGAAGGCAAACGCCAGTGTCCCGCTGCAGGTGTGCCCTGCCCTGGGAGGGGGCGCCTGGGACTGCAGAGCACCGTCCTTTCCCTGCTTGGGGTCTTGGAGGGACGCAAGTAGCAGTCAGGGGATCCTGGGCACGTGGGGCATTGGGTCTTTGCTGTCCCTACTGTGTGCGGCATTCTGACTGTGCCCTTGGGAGATGTGCTGTGGGTCCTGCCCCATGTTCTGCCAGGTGCCACACAGGAACCCCTGGCTGAGGCAGTCACAGATGTGGCAGACACTGTGGCAACGTGGAGAGTGTGAGTCCTGCCCAGGGGGGCAGCAGCCACTGGGCCTTTGGATTTGTAAGAGAAGGCAGACATCTGGAGTTCGGTTGGTGACATTTTGAAGTTTCACATCTTTACATGTTGGCAATTGATTTAAAACTCAAAAGTGTCAGGCACTGTGTGGGCTAAACAAAACATGCATGTTCACCAACTATAACCTATACTCTTTCGTGAGAGACCTTCATCATAGGTTGGATAAAACTCAGGTGGGCGGAGGGGAGCAGGCAAGGTGGCCTGGCCAGGGAGCCACCTGGGCAAAGGTATGGCTGTGGGAATGTACATGAATGTTTTCAGGACAGTCAGGGGACTGGAGCGGCAGGACAGATGGGACCCCACCCCTTTCTGGAAGCCACGCATGCCTTTCTGAGGGAGGATCCTAGATGGTGTGAAATGCTATCCTGGACGAGCAGATCCACCCTGAGCCTGCCACAGCTGTGTCCCCTGCCCCAGCCAGGGGCTTCTGCCCAGCATTGTCACAGTGAAGGAGAGGCCTTGGTCAGGGACGATTAGGACACACGGTGTCCTAATCTGTGGCAAAGGCGTAACTACACAGCTTTGGGGGCCTGTCCACCTGTCTGTGTGTCCACGCGTGCATGTGACCTCCCTCTGCCCTTTGCATTTGCTCTACTGCTGGTCGTGCAGCTCAGTGGGCACTGGACGTTTTAAACCCTGAGAAGGGGGCTCCCTCCCCCTCCCCTTGCCTGGCAGAGGTTTCGCATTCTTCTGAGGGTTTGAACTGCTTTGGCCAAAGCCTGTGGGTGTCTTCCTGCTGGGCCTGCAGGGGCCGCTTTGCTTTGTTCCTCCGCCCAGCCTGCCACTCCCTCTGTGATCCAGATTTGAGTTTCTGAGTGATCACGGGGCTCCCTGGCAGGTGTGGGTCAGTTGGGTGGAGTGTGCTGCTGGTTAGATCCCGCGATACAGGTACATGTAGGGGAGGCAGCCAGTCGGTGCTTCCTTCTCGCATTGATATTTCTCTCTGTCTCTCCTTTCCCCTCTCTCTAAAAGTGAAAAAATGTTCTTGGGTTAGGATTTTAAAAAATCTTATAGAACACCCGGCATAGCCAGTCCTTCAGGTTGTCCCAGAGATGTGTCTGCAAACTTTCCTTGAGCCACCTGCTTGTACAGGGCCTTGGGCCAGAGACACACAGGTGACTGAAGCCTAGGGTGGCCAGGGACTGATGGAGTGGACAGACACATGGACACCAGCGGAGTCTGTGCTGCAAAGGAGATCAAGGCAGCAAATGGGGGCAGGATGGTCAGGATGGAGGGGAGGGGAGTCTGCGATCCCCAGATGCCTGGGCCTGAGGCAGGGGCTCCTGGCTGGTTTCCCAGCCTGGCCTCCCCCCGACTCCTGCGCTCTCCTGTCTGAGTGTGCCGCGGGGCTGGCCAGCCCGGGCGGGGACCTGGCAGAAGAAACAAAATGTAAGGCGGTCTTGGCCTTCTGGAGCTCACGAGGTCATGGAGGAACAGGTGCCAACACCTGCCAAATGTACTTTCACTCATTTAACTTTACTTTTAAGTCTTCTTAACATAAAGGGAATTAAAAACACAAGCATAGAGCACCAAATTCTAGCCACAGAGGAGAGTGTAAAGCGTAAAGTGGAATTTCTCCTTCCACTTCACCATTGACTGTTGGGTGGGGGCTTTTTCTACAGACTTTTCTGTGGGCTTACTTAAAAAAATTTTTGTGTGTGCTTGAGAATGTGTTGTCTAGCTTAATCATACCTCCTTGGCCTATAAGAAGGGAGCGGAAGACGTGGTTGTTCTGGCCTAGAACCCTTGGGTAGGGAGGGGACATTCACTGCAGACCCTGTCGTCCCAGCCCAACAGCCCTGGGGGTGGGCATGCTCACCAGGGAGATCCATGGTGGGGCTGGGAAGAGGGAATGGGCTCTTCCTAGTAGCTTCCCCAGACTTAGATGGCGGGTGAGAAAGGAAAGTAGGAGGCAGGCTGGATGGCTGTCGCAGGGTTTCTTGTGCAGATAGGATTTCCCAAGGGACCCTCGGGATTCAGTTATTTCTGTTTTTGCTCATCTGCGCCTGGCCCTGGGGACAGGGACGGGAATCAGCTGCAACCCCTTCCTGCCCTGGAGGAGCTCCCAGCCTGGGGTGGCAAAGGTGCTGCAGCCTTCACAAGACTGCCTTGGGCCAGCTCCCTCTGGGACCAGTGCGTTACCACACAGGGGCCCTGGAGCCTGGCCCTAGGGGTGGGGCTGGGGGCAGCCAGGCCTAGGCAGGAGTGCAGGCTGGGCTCAGGGAAGTTCTTGGAAGAGGCGCAATTAACTGGGATTTGAAGGAGCTTTCTCTCAGCCCTGGTTCATCATCGGATGGAGCTTGAAGTACCTGTCTGTCTACAAGTGAGAAACTGGAGAGGAAAGACCTCCAATCTGTGAGAGGCAAACACTGATGGTGTTGTGTTTGGAGTTTCTGTGTCCCCAGGGGCCGTCCCGTGTGGATTGAGACACAGAGCTGGTTGAAGCCGGGGCCCTGCATGGGGGCAGGGAGGGCGCACAGAGATCCCTCCGCCGAGAGCTCGGTCTGGGCAGCCTGCTGGCCTGGCTTGGGTCTGCTCAGGAGACCTTGAGCAAGGAACTTGGTCATCTGTAAACTGGGCTGAGGACGTCTGCCTGACTTTCAAAAGTTCTGGGGCCAGTGTCTTCCCAGTATCAGAGGTGATAAGTTTGTTGATAGTGATGAGAGAATGGTAATGATGATGAGGATGGTGATGGTGATGAGGATGGTGATGGTGATGGTAATAAGGATGGTGATGGTGAGGAGGATGGTGATGGTGAGGATGGTGATGGTGATGGTGATGAGGATATTGGTGGTAATGAGGACAGGGACCAGAATAAAAATATTGAGGATTCATCTTGTGCCAGGCACTGTGCTGTGTGCTTTGTGGACTGCCACCACTACCACATTCCAAGCCATGTCACCTCACACCTGGACCCTGCAGCTGAACCCTGGACTGGTCCCCACCTCCAACTTTCGCCTGCCTTATTGATTTTACTGCTGCCGCTCATCCCTGTCCCCTACCCCTCAGGTGCCCCAGACCAGGATCTTTGCCCTTGTAGTTCCCTCCCCTACCCAGATCACTCTTTGCCTGCACATCTGTGACCTGCTTCCTCACTTCATCCAACCACACTGTCAGAAACACCCCCTCCTCTGCCTCGAACCTGGGTGTTGCTGTTTCTTCCCAGCACTTGTGTTCGCCTGATAGACCTGTATGCTTTTCCCAATTAGACTAAGCCCCAGGGAGGCAGGAAATCAATGTCTTGTTCCCTGATGTGTCTCCAGCCCCTAAACCAGGGCCTGACACAAAGGTGGTGAATGAACAAGTCAACATATTTCATTTAATCTTACCACGTGAGGTAGGCACATTGCTACCTGCATTTCACAGATGAGGAAGGTAAGCCCAGAGGTGGATTGACCAGCTCGTGGTCACACGGTTGCAGCAGGACGGAGCCAGGCGCTGAGCCTGGTGTCTGTAGCTCAGAGCCCTGTCTTGACCTGGAGACACTCCCACCTCTCCAGGATCCCAACAGCCTGCCCTCCGGGAGGGGGCTGCAACAGGGTGGGATGGCACCCCAGGAAAAGATGAGGCATAGGGCCAAGGTGGGTGGTCCTGAGAGGGCCAGGGGCAAGTTGAGGACACCAGTGAGGGCCAGGACAGGGAGCCTTTGCAAGGGAATCCCTGAGAAGAGTGTCCTTCTGGAGCGCCACTGCTCCCAGCAGCCAACTCTGTGGCTGGAGTGCAGCCTCCCTGTGCTGGCCCTGGTGTCTGGCATCATCCGTGTCCCAGAGGAGCCCGGGCCTTGCCCAGGCTGTCAGGGTGGAGAAACACTTGGTGAGAGAGGGAGGAGTGTGTTGTGTGGCCAGCCTTGCTGTTTGCCTTGTTGTCATGTCTTTTTTTTTTTTTTAACTGCATTTTTTAAATTGTTGATCTATTACAGTTGTCCCAATTTCCCCCATCACTCTCCACTGTCCTGCCCACCCCCTGCTCCCTCAGTCAATCCCCACCCTTTTGTCCATGTTCGTGGGTCATTCATACATTTTCCTTGATTAGACGCGCCGCCCCCCCCCCCCCCCCCACTCCCCTTTGGTGACTGTCAGTCTGTTCCTTGTTTCCATGCCTCTGGTTCTATTTTACTCATGTATTTATTTTGTTCATTAGGTTCCTGTTATAGGTGATATCATATGGTATTTTCACTTAGCATAATACTCTCCAGTTCCATCCATGTTATCGCAAATGGTAGGAGTTCCTTCTTTCTGCTGCATAGTATTCCATCATGTGAATGTACCACAGTTTTCTGATCCACTCATGTACTGACGGGCACCAAGGCTGTTTCCAGCACTTGGCTATTGTAAATAGCGCTGCTGTGAACATAGGGGAGCACAGGTTCTTCTGAATTGGGGTTTCAGGATTCTTAGGGTATAATCCTAGCAATGGAATTGCTGGATCAAAAGGCAGTTCCATTTTTAGTTTTTTGAGGAAATTCCATACTGTTTTCCACAGTGGCTGCACCAGGCTCCATTCCCAGCCACAGTGTGTTGTCACATCTTCTTAATCAGCCTATTTCTGGGAGCGATGACTTCATGTCCTGCCATTCTTGATACGGCCATTGTTGGGCCTCCATGGAAGTACCGGGCCTGGCATCACCTGTGCTGCCCTCGTGAGCTGGGTTGGGAGAGCCAGCTGGCCGGCCCTAACCCGGCCCGAGTCAGGGGTTTGTGGTCAGGTCTCCTCCAGGAGCCTCCCCATCCAGTGGTCACCCTTCGTTCTGGCCTCAGTGTTCCTGGGGAGCCTAGTGCCGCAAACAAATCCCAGCCAGCTATTGTGCGCACTGTATTGTGGGCAGATGGTGGGGGTGGAGGGCAGGCACACCCAGGCTCTGCCCTCCAGGGCTCCTGCTGGCTGCTGGAAGATGCAGATGGGTCACCAGACCCTATAGTTAAAGGGGCTTTGGGGGGACAGAGAAGGGAGTTGGTGGTCTGGCCACAGTGGGAAGGTCAAGGCTGGTGGGAGGAATCCCTGGGTAGAGGAGGGGAGGGCTTGCTGGCAGGCTTGGCAGTTGGGTGTTGCTGGTCACGTGTGGTTGTGTGTTGGGCCTGGGGAGTGGCAGGGCACAGGGAGGAAGAGAGTGGGAAGGCAGGCAGGGTTTGGACTTGATCCTTGAGGGCCCTGGGGACTCAAGGGGAAGGGTCTCCTTCCCCTGCCCCTCCCTGATACTGCCAGCAGCTCCTGTCCCCACCCTTGGAAAGCTTGTAGACTAGGGCTGGGAGGTGGGGATGGGGAATGGGAGAGCCCTGTTGAAGGAGCAGAGAAGTCAGGGTCCTAGTCCAGTTCCTGAACCCCAGGGAAGTCATTCGTCTTTCCCAGCCTCAGTTGCTGGGCCCAGGAAGGAGTGAGAGAAGCAAACATTTCTTTTTGCTCAGATGGTGGTCTGAGCCTGCAGGGGCCTGATGAGGGGCTAACATATCTGATAAGACTTCTATGTTCATTTCCTCTAAAACTGGGAATCTGCTAACTGCCTGCCTCTTGAGCAGGCATCCAGCAGGGAATTTCTGTGAAAGGGGCCCTTCCCAAGCCCAGGATGGCCAGGTTCCCCCACAGAGGGTGGTCTGCTCTCTCCCTTGTCCCCAGCCACCACCCATCTTCCTTTGCCTGCCTTTACTGTTCCCCCTCTTCAGCGTTGTCTTTTTGGGGAAGAGAACAGTTCAGCCAACATTTCCTCAGCATCTTTCATCTGCTTGGGCCCAGGAAGTGCATGGGTTAGTGAACATACTAGGCAGCTGTCAAGAGGAAAGGAGATTGTTGAATTGTCTTGTGTTTAAAGATCCGAATGCAGAAGCAGCTATCATGGGGCAAGGGGCCCCGGATCCAGGCTTTTCTTCCTGCCTCTGAAAGAGCGGGCACATTATAGGACCCCAAAACTGGGGTCAGCCTCTGATGATCCCTTCCTGTTTGAAGACTCTGGGATCAGTTTTGGATTTTGCACATACTCTGTCCTCTCCAGGTAGAGAGAGGCCTGTGCTGAGTGCAATTTCAGCACAGAGCCTAAAGGGCAGACTGGATAGAGGAGACGGACCTAGGCTTGAATCCAGTTGTCCTACTCACTGTTTGTAGCTTTGGGCACATTACCTCCTTCAACCTCTTAGAGACTGGGTTTTCTCCCATATAAATGGGTATTATGGCATGCCTGAGAGGCTATGCCCTGCCTGGCTCCTGGGGAACTCACCGGTCATATTAATGCTGCTGAGAGCCTCTTCTGCAAGAATACACCCCAGTCCCTCTGGTCCTCTCCTCAGCTGCGAGTAGCAGAGGGCAGCCAGTTAGTGGAGGCCTCACCTCCTGCCTGACCTGGGAGAGAGGCTGGGGAGGCAGTAACTGGCAGCGCAGGCCCCAGGAGCCGGAGGATGGGCCCCCACAGACAAGTCCAGGTGGGGTGGGCAGGGCCTCCTGGATGTGAATATGTATTGCTTTGGAATAGTGTCTTCCTTTATGAAGAAAGAGTTTGTTAATGAAATTAATAGAGTAAACGAGATTTGGGGAGGGCCGGCAGCCATGGGAGAGGGGTTATTTAAACACACTTCAAAGAGCATTCTTCTCAGGCATCTAAGCCACACCATTTGCATGCGAAATGATTGTGCTAATTATAGGTGGCCTCATCTGTTAACAACAAGTTTGCCTGGTTGTGCTACATTATTGTAATCACCCCGTGGGGATCCCCTGGCTTGCTTTTTTCACTGAAGATAACAATGACAATAATAATAGTGCCTATCATTTTTTTATCTTTTGCTATGTATGTGTCAGGCATCCTACCAGTCACTTGATAGTCATCATCTCATTTAATCTTTGCAACAGCTCCGTGTCCCAAAGATTCTTGTCTCTTGTATACAGAGGATGAGACTGAAGTACAGAGAGGTCCAGTGACTTCCTTGGGCTCACACAGCCAAGAGCTGGCAGTTGGGGAAATGACCTGAGGTCTTGCTGACTCTTGCACTCTTTCCCCTCTGTGGCACTACTTCCAGGAGACACGTGACGCATACGCTCACTTTGTACCTTGAAGCTTTCTCCTTTTCATCGGGTCCTCTCAGAAACCCCCTTTGGCTGAGGAGGAAGCTGAGACTAACAGAGTTAAGGGCAGTGCAGGAGGTGAGGCGGGGGACCCTAATTTCTAGGGTAGAACCAGTCTCAGCATCCCCACCCACCTTCCCACAGTGAAGGGCACAGCCCTTCCTTGTCCTCCCTGAGGTCTTGAGGAGACCGAGGAAGGGAGGCGTCTCTGCCTTTCCCACTCGGAGTAGGACTGGGCAGAGCTGGGCTGGGCTGGGCCTCCTGGCAAAAGGAAATGATAAGGCTGTAAATAGGTGGGAGGAGCCAAAGGAAATGATAAGCAGTGAACAGGTGGGAGGACATCATGCGTCATAAATTGCTTTACATGCACTGTCATTAAATCAGAGGTTGCACGCGCTCCAGTGGCTCGTGGCTACACAGGCAGGTTTCATTTGGCCTGAGAGGGTGGAAAGGTGTTTTTTGGTATGTTTTATTTTTTTAACTTACTGATGCTTAACCACCCCTAAAACATGCATCTGAAAAATCTGGTGTCTGGCTTTTCTTTGAGGGTGGGGGGCAGGTGTGACAACATTGGGCCTCTATTCCTGTAGGGCAAAGATTGACCTCTGTGGCTCACCCCAGACTCCTTTACTCCACCGAAGGCCTTCAAGGGTGGTCTGCCTACATTAGCTCTTCTCCGCCACCCTGGGAGGAGTGTCTGTGCATGTGTGTGTGGGGTTCCTGTTCTATAGATGATGAGCCTGGGGCCCAAGGGGACTGGCTGGGCCACTCCCCAGGGCTGTTGCTGAGGCCAGGACTCTTGAACCTCCATCCTCACCGTCCACCTCGTGTGGTTTTCACCCCGTTGCCTCCCAGCCATAGCCATGTCCAACCCCCCACTGGCCACCAAGGAAAGAAGGAAACCTTTCACGGGCCTAATGATTCAGAAATAACCAACAGGGAGCCCGGGGAACTGTGCCCGTCTCCCCCTCTTCCCTTTCCACTCTCCTCCAGGCCGGAGGGGACACGGGAAACCTATTCATTTAAACTCAATTATTTTCTCGAAGACAGAACAGAACTGAATTGGGTCAACGCTGTATTTGCTGTGCTCAGCTGTTTTCCCTGCAATGCTATCACCCACCGGGTGTATTGCTGGGCTGCGTGCTGCCAGGCTCACCAATTAGAGCTCCATGTCAGTGGGCATTCCTTGGCAAGCTGGACTTGGGAACAGGGGAGCACGCTCTGCTCATTCCCCCAGCAGGCTGTGGGATATGGGGCATTTAATGTCCAGCACTGGCCTGCAGTGAGGGTGCTGCGAGTGCAGGGACTGAGGCCCAGAGAAGTTAACTGCTTGCAGGGGAGGCAGGCGCTACCGGGACCTTAATACGGTGTGACTTGACTTGGGGCAGAGGACTTGACTGCTCTGCACTTCTGTCTCCTCACCTGTAAATGAGGCGTGAGAACTTGACCCACCTCCTGGGGTGGGGCTGTCAGGAAGTAAACATGACATCATATGCCTGGGGCCTGCCCACGGGGAACCCACCTGTCTGCTCTCTCTCCCTTGCTCACTGTGCCAGGCTTCCCTCCACTCTTGTCAAGCGGGGATCTAAGAGTGGAGGTCTGGGGGACCTGGGAGGGTCCTCAGTGCCGTCTTCTTGCAGAAGTGCCCCCTACTTCAGGGAGCAGTGTGGGCAGGGGTGTGGCCTGTGAACCTCTCCTCCTCTCCTCCATCTCTGCTGCAGAGGGCTGGGCCTTCCGCAAGGCCAGGCTACTTCAGCCTCATAGTGACCGCCCGTTGCCAGCTATAGGGCTGGGACAAGTGAGGACCTAGCCCTCCACCGCAAAGCACCCAGGTCACAGTGCCTGCCGTTGGACCTGCTCTCCTGACAGTGCCGGAAGCTGGGGGTGCAGCACGATTCCCCACCCCCACCCCACGGTGTTGTCGCTGGTCCCAGGGTTTGTGGGGGTGGGTAAGGGGACAGTTCAAGGAAATTTGAATTCCTTGACCTTTTAGGAGCTGTGTGTGAACTTGGGTATTGAGCCTGGTGCTGCCGTGTGCGGGGATGGCTGTGAGGGCAAGGTCCCGCTCTCGTGGGGTGGGAACAAGACTTGCGTGCTGGGCAGCAGATGGTCTAGTCAGAGCCACAGAAGCTGTGCTCTGGGGGGAACACAGTGAGCAGAACTGGAGTCTCTGGGGACAGGGCTCAGGGGTGCGGGGGTCTGACCCCCCCCGCTGACTCCAGCATACTGCACAGTACAGGCTGGCAGTCACAGGCCCGTACGCTGGAAACATCCCCTCTCTCCCTTGCCGCCCTTGAGAGCATTCAGTCCCTGGAACACCGTGCCCGGCGCTGCCCAGCCCTTGGCACTGTGACAACCAAAAAAGAGAAATGCTGACCATGTCTCCCTGCTTGTCTGAGTAAATTTACTCTCCTTTTACCAAGAAGCTCTCACATGGGTAGGAACGGACTCTCCCTGAATGCTTTGATGGAAACATTACATTTTTTGAGTGAACATGTGTCAACATCACTGGGGGTGGGGGGCGAAGGTTCCAGGATTCTCTGCCAGCTGAAGTCATTGCCACAGACAGTGGTCGGGCCAGCAGATCTGGTGGGGTGTGCGAGGAGGAGATGGCCAGAGGAGCTGGAACCTGGCTGGCCTCATGGGAGGGAAGAGGGGGTGTGAGCTGGGCGGGGTGGGCGGAGATACCTGAGTAAGTGAAGAGAAGGGAGGGAATTGGGAGGCTGAAAGCGGACAGTGTACATGAACCCCTCACACACACGCACACACACACACATCAGAAAACAAGGTGAGTGGAGAACGTACAAAGGGTGGGCAAGAACAGAGACCAGGGACTCTGGAATTGTGGGCACTTGCAGCTTGAACCAGAAAGACAGGCTGGGGCCAGATTGTTGAGGGGCCTGTAACTAGCTGTGTGACCTTGGTTGGCTTTTCCACCCTTTCTGTGCTTCAGCTTCATTTTAGTAAAATGTAGCTGTGAATACCCACAGCTTCTGGCTCTTCGGAGAATCAGTCAAGATAATGCATGGGAAATAGCCAGCACTGGGCCTGGCACGTGGCCGCTGCCAGGACACATTCGTTGTTTGTGAGCGATGATAAAACCACACAGGCATAGATGTGCTCACGTAAATTAACAGCTGGGGTCCCTTGAAACCGTTACCCAGAGTTGGTCCTCATTCTGATACCAGATTTGTTTCTCACCCTTAGCTAAGTGTAGTTGTGGTCTCTTCAGAAGCCCATGTCCATGAGCAGTCAGGCTCTGAGCTGACTGACCTCTGTAGGGTGTCCCTCTCTGGTCCTGTGTCTGCTTCCGTTGCGCTGACTCCTCTTCCTCCTCCTCCTCCTCCTCTTCCTCCTCCTCCTCCTCCTCCTCCTCCTCCTCCAGCTCAGGCAGTCCTGAGGCCCCTCAGAGAGGGCCTCTGTCCTCTGCACAGCGTCTAAAAGGACAGCCTTGGTCATAGGATACAGCTCCTCCCTCCCAAGACATGAGCATCTCTACTCTCTCCGCAAGAGGATGCACAGGCACTGCCTATAAGTGTTCTTTGACAGTGTTGGGGCTGGCTCTCTTGCATCCCAGGAAATGTGAAGCTTCCTGGGGGAGGAGGGTTCCAGAGAGCCTAGCCCATCTGGGGAGACATCCTCAGATCTGAAATGAGGAGACTCTTGGACCGTGAGCTTTGGGGAGAAGACTGACCTGCAGGGTGTAAATGTATACCGCATGATTACGGAGTCCCAGGGCCTGAAGAAACAGAGATGGATAGATTCTCAGCAGCACCCAGGAGAGTGGGAGGCAGGCCAGGAATTTAGGAAGAGGGAGAGCTTGCACACTCCTGTGCCTGGGTACCTTGAGAAAGGCTTCCCTTGGGTGGGGGCCATTGAACTGGGTCTTGAAAGGTGAATGAGAACTAGAAATAGGGGCAGGAAGGGAGATCAGGGGAGCAAAGGTGTAGCCTGAGAAAGCACAGGGAAAACAGAAAAGAAGTCCTTGTGGCTGGATGGAAAGTGTGTGGTGGGTGGGTAGGACCTAAAGATTAGGGAGGCCTGGGTCACTGGAACCAGGAATGACTGGATCAGGGCAGAGTCTGCAGTCCCCTAGCTACCCATGACCAAGGATGGTCACTGTGTACTTTGTACTTTTATGTATTATTCAAGATGACTTAGGAAGGAACTTGCAAGAGGGTATGCAGTCCTCTGAGCTGAGGCTAAGAAAGGTATGGAGGAAGCAACTTAATTCATGGTTTTATAGCCAGTTAAGTGTGGGAGCCTAAATTGGGATGTGCATCTTTTAACCCCCAGGCCCAGACTTATTTCGTTTTAACTTGTAACCCCTTCCTGTGACAGCTGCCATGCAGAGTGAGAGACCCTGTCATAGGGGCCTCTTTTGTTATAATAAGATATTAGAACAGTGTGAATCAACCAGCCGGGGTGGTGGCTTCCTGCTGGGGGAAATCTGAGAAGGCTTCCAGGAGGAAGGGATATTAGAATCGGGGAGGGACACAAGAGGGGACAAGTAATAGGTACAAATGGTTGTCTGGGGTGAGGCACATCTTTCGGATGAAGCTGGGTCAACTTTTGCAAGTGATTGAGCTTCTCTGGACTTGATGACTTCATCTATGTAAAGTGGTCACAGTACCTCATTGTTGCTGTAACTGAGCTCAAGCGAAAGGCCTCCTGGGGCCTGCACCCTGGAGGAGGCGTGTGGAACTGTGCTCAGCTCCCTCCTTCTGCTTTGTTGCCCTGGCTGCTCGGGAGCCTAAGGGGCTTCTGCCCTCCGGCCTCTACCCGTGACTACAGCCTCGCCTCTTACGTTTTGAAATTTTATTAAGACATTGGATAGGCCCAGGTGAAAATTGCAAGGGGAAACCTCGCCTCAGAAGGAAGGGAACTACTCTTAAGTGCGCCCGTGGCTAGGAGGCCCCTGAGGTTGGGGTGGGAGGGCTGTGGGCATTGTTCGATCACCTGAGCTCAGGATCAACTGTGCCTCTAACAGGGGACGGAGTGAGTTAGACCTCCCGGGTTGGGGGTTGCTTTGTACCATAGTCAGACCTGTTCACCAGCCCTGCAGGGTGCCCCAGCCAGAGTCCTACACAAAGTAAGTGTCCGACAGTTTGGCACTTAGGAGCCTCTGTTTTTGCTAAGGGACTGGAGCAGGGGACTGGCCTGGGGCTTGTGATGCCTCTGGATACAGGAGCCACGGAGCAGGCAGGAGCCCAGGCGGGGGTCTGTCTGTCTCCCATGGCCTCTCTTTATCCATGTTTACATGGAGGGATTGGATTCCATAATCCGATTGCATCAGGAAGTTGTGCAGCAGCCCCCTTAGTTTGATGAGCCGCACTGGGTGCTGGCTGTAAGGGAAGGGGGTGTGGTTCCCTGCTGGTGGTAGAGGCCCAAGTTGCTCTGTCTTCTTGACTGGGATGGAAAAGGGGATGACCCCAGGCATTGGGTTGGCTGGGCATGCCCTTCCCTAGGGATTTGGATTTCAGTGAGGGCCAGGTAAACAGGACCCAAGGATGAAACCCCGGGCCAGCGGTGGGGTGGCATTTGGGCCCACAGACCTGACTGGGTGTGTCTGCCAAGGTCTTGTGGCATTCTCAAAGCTGGGCAGCTTTCCCCTCCTGTCTGCCCTCTCTTCCCGCCCACCCAGGGGACCCGACCCAGAGGAAGCTGGAACCCAGGACTGCTTCCTGGGAACGAGGTTCTTCCCAGGTAGGGGAGTCAGGGGCCCAGCTTTCCCTAGGCCCTCCTGCTTAGTGACCATCATGTTAGGCAAGTCCCTGGCCTTGTCTGCACTTCAGTCTTTGTTCACATTTTTTAAATGTTTGAATGGAAGTGAGGGGGAGGGTGTTTGTCTAGGGGTGGGGGCTGGGCTCCAGGCCGCAGCCTCAGAGCCGGAGGAGCCAGGGTGGGACCTGCAGGGCAGGGTTGTCCCTCCCGTGGTGCAAGGGAGAGTGTTGGCAGCTGGGGTCAGCTGGCCGTGGAATGCACCCAGCCCCAGCCTCGGAAGGGAAAGGCCAAGGACTGCAGGTGGGCGGGCTGGGTGGCAGGGGTGGGTCCAGCTGAGTCCCGCCCAGAGCGCGCATGTGTGTGTTTGTGGTGGTGGGGGTGCTGCCAAAGGGAAGTCTGGAATGCTCAGTGGGCAGGGAGCAGCACCCAGGGAGGTGGCTTTGGTGTCCCTCCTAGTCTTTTGGTTACCTCTGCTCCCACCTGCAAGCTTTAGCTGGCTGGTCCCAGAAAGATACATTTATTCATTCAACACATCTGTCAGTGCCTACATTGTGCCAAGCTAAGGTGTGCCAGGCTTACCAGAGTGAATGGGCCCTTGTCCCTGCGAACCTGAGGGGGGGTACACAAGGTGATTTCAGATCAGTGCTATGAAGAAAATGAAGGCAAGTGACAACTCCTTTAGCTGGAGTGCTCAGGATGGCCTGCCCTAGGAGAGGTCACTTGATATGAGACCAGAATGAGGGAAAACCAGCCTTGCCTAGAGCAGAGGGAATGGCCAGTGCTAAGGCCCGGAGGTGGGACTCCGGCAGGATATGACCCTGGGAGGAGCCAGCGCTTTGGGGGAGGAGCCTGAAAGGGACCTCTCCAGGCTGAGGCTTCACCAGACCCAAAGAACCCTTTCCCTGAGGCTGGAAAGTGACTTAACAGGCGGCTTTCTAGACTTCTTGGACCTGGACATTGTGCCATATGGTGACCTGTGTCGAAGACTGTAATTTTCCACTTGTTCTCTGGAGGACCCGGAAATCTCTAGATGTTGTCATCGCTGTTTTTTTTTTTTTTTTTTAAGTCATTTGTGAAATTTCAACTTGGAAGACAGATTCAACGTGTGCTTTGTAGGAAGGGGAAGCCTGCCTGGGCACGCCCCTTGATGCTGGCCTGGAGTGGCACCTTGGATGCACACCACCCTTGGGGATGAGCCTCTGTGGTCTTGGACTGCTCAGTGACAACCTCAGCAAGATCCTGGGCCGGGCCAGAGGATCTGCTCTATGGAGGCCCGCCCATTCACACAAGCTGGATCTGGCTCCCGGGCGCCCCATGCCCAGGCTTGGGTCAGCCGAGAGGCCAGGGTTCCCATCGACAAGGTCTGTGGGTGGCTCTGTGGGGCAAGGGGCACAGGAAGCTCCCTGCCCCGGTGGGCCATGGATGGCGATTGGAGGGTGTGGGGCTGTTTCTCCTAGGAGCCCAGCCCTGGAATGCCACCCATCCCCAGGCCAGGGCCTCATTGGTGCGTGGAGATGGTCCACAGCCGGCCAAGACCCTTCAGGGGCTTGGGAGGAAGAGTGAAGGTGGGGGCTGGGGCTGCTAGACTGGCGTCCTCCGCCTGCTGGGAATCAGGCCCTGCCCTCTGGGAGCTTCAAGTCTTGCAGTGGGGATGGGGAGGAGGCTGTGGGGCACCTGGAAGGTGTTCTATGCCCAGGGAACTGGTGGGTTGGCAAGGTGGGCTGTGAGGGGGGCCTTTGACCTCAAGCTGTGTTGCCTATGAGGACCCTTGTCCTGTTCTTGAGCCTGAGGCTCCCAGCGCAGGTGAGGAGAAGGGGGAAGCCATGGGGGGCTGCTAGACACAGATTTAATAATCCTGGCCTGTTTCTCTGACGGTTAGTATTGCAGGAGAGGAGCTTTACTCCTAAAACTTTTATTGATCCAGACACTAATGAAAAGTAAAGTGTTTTTCAGAGCAAGGTTTCTTTTTTTCCTACTAGAAAAAGAGCAGCAGAGTCCTAAAACACAAATTTGTTTTCCTCCCCCTCTCTAGATTGGGGGTGGGGGTGAGGGGGGACTGGCAGTGGCTCTGTTTAGATTTCACCTCTTCAAGGAGCCTCCCTGACTGCACAGGCCCACAGCCATCTCTGTTCTACGGGAATTAACTGAAGCTGGGGGCTGCAGAAGCTCCTTGCTCACCTGAGGCCGCCCCCCGGGCGGGGGGTGGGGGTGCAGTGAGAAGCATCTCCTTAGGAGGCAGTGAAGGTTGGACCCCTTCTTGCGTCTTTCTGGGCCTGGATCCTTTGCTGCCCTGTTGGTTTTGCACATTCTTATTTTAAATACTTGTGAGCTCTTGCCACTTGCCAATCCCTCCTCCCCCTTAGGACACAGAAATACTACAGACGGAGCTCTTGGCTCTACAGAGCTTGCCTTCTGGCAGGAGAGACAGGTAGTCCTGAATAAGTAAAGGAACTCCAGATTGGGTGACGTTCCCTCACTGAAATCTAAGTCAGGGATTTTTGTCTGTGTGGTTCAGCACCTGGATTCCTAGTGCCTGAAAAAGTAGCACATAGTTTGCTTTTAAATATTTGCTGGCTGAATGAGCAAGATGTTATGAGGGAAGCAAGCCAGGTGTTTCAGTGGGGAGTAATGGGGGTGGGGCGGTTGGGGGAGGGCTGAGTTTCAAAAGATGCCTGGAGGCAGCCTTTCGAAAATAGGTGGAACAAGAATTCCCGCCAGGTACAAAGTCCCCTGAGGCAGGAAAGCCCAGGCTGCAGGTGGCAGGTGGGGGTTTGCTGGATGAGGTCAGAGGGTAGGGAGGCCACCAGCCAGACTTCCCCCTGGGAAGGAGTTTCTTTTGAGTGCTGGTTGGAGTAATTGATGGGTTTTAGTTAAGTCATCAATCGATTTGCATTTCTAAAGGGTCCGTGTAACTCCCTGGTAGAGAGTAGGGGGTGGAGTGAGGCTGCCTGGGCAGGTAACTGGGGAGTACACCGGTGTGAGATGTTAGCGGAGGTGGCAATGGGATTTGCAGGTGGCTTGGATTCTGAGGGCCCAAGGGAAAGGGAGGCGTCCTAGCTTTTGAGACTCTGGCTTTACCCACTGAGTTGGCGCTCCACTTGGGATATTTCAGGCTTGAGATTCTATGAGGTGTCCAAGGAGACGTCAGGCCAGCATTTAGATCCGTGAGTGTGGATCTCAGGGCTGGGGAGGGCTGGAGATAGAAACTTAGGAGTCTGAGCACACCAGATGTGTTTAAAGCTAAGGAGTGGATGAAATCACCAAAGGAAAGTGTGCTAAAGGGGAGTCCCCCAAATCAGAGCCTGAGAAACTGTGCCTGGACAGGAGGCAATTCGAGTCCCAGGAATGGCAGCAGTGCCCTGTGAGGGAGGAGGGACCCCACAGAGTCGGGGCCTGGGTTTCTTGGAGAAGCTAGCTGACCCCCCTTGAGTAAGGAGAGGACAGAACCTGAGGATGCGTCTGGCCACGTGGAGGCCTTTGAGGACCTTGAGGAGAACCCCTGGGGCCAGGACAGGTGTGTGAACAGGAAAAGGAGGTGGCAGGGAGTGAAGTGCAGGGACAACTGGCCGCCTGGGAAGCTGAGGAGGGTGGGCGAGGGCTGAGACGTTCTGGTCTCGGGTCTCAGGGTTGCTAACTAACACAACCAGAATGTCAGCTCAGGCCTGCAAACCGCCAAATCAGACCCGCCCTCCCTGACTGATTAACCCTGTGGGTGAGGAGGTAGCGGCCGTGGCAGTGGTGGCAGCGCCTGAGGCGCTGGAGTCCTGCGGCCGGGGCTCCGCCAGAGCTTCAGGGCTTGCCTCCTGCCCGCTGTCCCTGCTCCCCCTCCCCTCTCTCAGCGCACATGCTGGTCGCTTTAGGCTCCGGGAAGGTAGAAGGCGGCAGGCCTTGAACCTGGTCAAGTCTTTCGGCCCTTGGAGCCAGGGGAGGCTGTGTGAGCAGCAGGTGTAGGGTGGCTGGTGTGGCTGCTGCTCAGCTCCCCGCAGGAGAGCGAGCTCAGCTGCACCGAAGACCCTGGGGGACACCTGGGGAGGAGAGGCCCGCCCCCTCCCTCCCATCACTGAGGAGTGGGGAGAGTGAGACCTAAGAAGGCCGAGGTGGGGCTGGGCTCCACCTGGAGAGATGGCATATATGCTGCCTTCTGATGACAGCCAGAGTGGCTTTGTGCCCTGTCTTCCTTTCCCCTGCCCTGTAGACATCAGTTCTCCTGGGGGTAGGATGGAGGCAAGTTCAGGTTTCAAAGGATTTGGACCACAGCCCAGCCTTTCTGTCTTTATGACCTTCTGGCCTGACTCCTTCTGCGGGGGAGGGCAGGTATTTGGGAGGTCCTAGGAGGGTGGTCTTATGTGGTGGTCACTGAGGGTCCCAACTGGAACCCCTCCTTTTTACAGAAAGAAACTTAAGACCCAGAGAAAAATGACTTGCCCAGGTTTATGATGCAGGACACTGACTTCCAGCTTTGTGCCTCCCAGCCTAGCCTGGCAGCCGCCTTCACCCTCACCGATTGGGCAGGTGTTTCTTAAGCGCTCACTCTGAGCCAAGCCTTTTCTGTAACTCACTGACTCCTCACAGCCGTCCGGTGACATTAAACCTTATTATCTTATTATTATTGCCCATTTTACAGAAGGGGCAGCTGAGAGAGGCCCAGAGAGGTGGCTTGACTTGTCCAAGAACACAAAGTTGCAGGCGGCACCGTCCAGATTTGAACTCAGACGTCTGGCTTCAGCGCTTGTGGTTTTAACCATCAAGCGACATGGCCTCCGGCTTATGTGACTGGGGGCTCAGTGGAAACAACTAGGGTGGTGGATCCTGGAATGGCCTGGCCCCTGGAGCATTAGACCTGAGGACTCCACCTGGCCTTGGCCTTTCTGATAGAGGGCAGTGTCTGATACAGTGTCTGCTGCCCGCCCCACTGCTCCAGGTGCCAGGAAGTGGCCTGTCTTTTCTGGAGGGCTCGTTAGACCAGGCACTGAGGCCCAGGCAATCAAGTCTCTTCCTTTCCTCCTCCCTGCCCCCTTCTACCTGGCAGTTGGGTAGGCCCTGCCCTCCCTTGGAGCCTTGGGTCCCCAGGAGAGCCTGAAGCCCTGGGCTCCCCTGCACATGCCACCTCCTCTAGACATGTAGCCTGTTCAGGAGGAGGGGACCAAGGGCCTTGGTATAAAGTGCCGCACCTATGCAGGGCACTGTGTGTCTCCGTTCATGGTTTCTAGTTTTCTCATCTGCATGAAAGAAGGGTGGGGAGAGCATATACCCAGGTGAAAGCCCAGTGCTGGGGCCCCTGTGACAGGTGAGTCCTCATCCTCACTCACCCCCTTCCTTTTGCCCATGAAGGAAAGGTGCTAGTGGCTATGGAAGAGGTGGGCCCAGGCACCCGGCTGGGAGAAGCCGGGCCTCTGGGAGTGGGAGGGAGCCGGTGGGAGAAAGCACCCTGGCTCTGGCTGACCTCACATGGCTGGGTCCCAGCTTTGCTGCAGACTGCATGAAATCCTGGGCAGGCCGGGAGCCTCTGCCCACTGCAGCTCCCTCCTCTGTGCGGTGGGGTCAGCTAACACCTGTCTTTTGGAGTGGTTGTGAGGAATGATGAGCCTGGGCTAAACTCTGTGCCAGGCACGAAGTGAGTACTTAAAAACGGCTGCTGTGTCTACTCAAGGATTTTATTTTTTTACTTTCAGAGAGAGGGGAAGGGAGGGAGAAACAGAGGGAGAGAAACATTGATTGGTTGCCTCTCGCACGCCCCCAACTGGGGACCTGCCCTGCAACCCAGAAACGTGCTTTGACCAGGAATCAAACCGGCGACCTTTCAGTTCGCAGGCCAGCGCTCAGTCCACGGAGTTAAACCAACCAGGGCTCTACTCTCATTCTTAAGATGTAGCCCCATTGTTTTGGGGTTCTTTGGGACATTTGGGTGGAATTTGGATTTTACTGTTGTTCATTTTATCTAAAGTCTTCCTTAGAAGTCCAAGGCTTTCAATCGGATCATGACTTTGGGGTTTTTTGTTGTTGTTGTTTTTTTGATGTCCTGTTTCCTATACAGAAAAAGGGATCTGTGCCTTTAAGGCCCCGGTTGGCCCAAGTGGGACACTGTTCCTTTAAAAGCACATTACAGAGAGTTGGAACTTAGCCTTTGTTTAACTAGCCATGATTAGTCCCAGCGGACAGGGCTGGAGTGGTATGTCCAGGACCAGAGCTGGGTTGGACTGGCTGGGCCCAGTGGGGAACGGCGGGCAGCCGGCTTGCCGGCCTGGCCTCGTGGTGTCCTGAGCCTGGTGAGCTTGGTGGCCACGCTGAGGCATGGTGAGTGGCCTGAACAGAGGTTGGAATGAGGGAAGCCAGGGAGGAAGGAAGGGAGGGAAGCCGCCAGCCTCAGGGCCACTGACCAGCGTCCCGGGCCCAGGCCCATCTGTGTGAGATGGGTGGGAGCCGCAGGTCAGAGAGGGGCTGTCACAGGTGCCAGCCTTGGGAGGGCCTCAGGCCTTCCCTAGGGACGGCGTCTGCCCCTCTGCAGCCGTCTGCCTCCAGCCCAGGATGAGGAAGCAGTTAGGTCAGCCCCGCCGAAAAGCAAGAAACAAAAAGTGCTGTGGCTGTCTTAGTTGCTGAAGAGCGAGGGAATCGGCGTCGGTTGATTCAGGCCCAATGTCCTCTGTGACGGGCAGGCTCCCTTCACACGCAGCGATGCTCGGACCTGCAAGAAAGTCCTCCGAGCTGGGGAGCTTGGCCTTTGCTCTGAGTGGCCCAGCCCTGTGCGGCGCTGGGTGGGGCTGTGTGGGTGTTCGGGGCCTTGTCATCTCCACCCCGGCTCCCCAGCCCGCAGGCCTGCAGGGTGGGGTGGTGGAAGACCGGGAAGGTTGTGTCTGGGCCTGGAATGTGTTTTGCTCCAGTTTAAATATTTGAGACAGTTGTCAGGAGCCAGGTCACTGCGATGCAGCAGCCTTGACTGGGAAAGTGCCCCATCTCTGAGAAGTCAGAAATTGTTGCAGACTTCCCTGTGGAAGGGTTGTGCGCAATGGTGGAGCTGCCTGGCTTGTTGCAAGTGTCCCTTGGTCCTGGCCAGTCTTCCTACCGCTGCTGGGGGCTGGCAGTGGATCAGATTCCTACCGGCTAGGTGTCCTTCTCCCCATTTCCCAGACAGGGGAAAAGATTTGCCTGTTGTGCATTTTATCTAAATAGAAGGTAACAGTTCTGGTGACCCGGGGTTCCTACCAGTTACCTGAAATCATACAGTTTCTGTTGGTTTGGTGAAAGCCCGAGGTGTTGGCAGGCAGTGCAGAGGGATTGGATTTGGAGCCCGGATGCCAGGCTCCCAACCCCATCCTGGTACCTGTGCCCTGTGACCTTGGGCACACTGCTGGACCTCTCTGAGTCTCCACTTCCTGGTGAAATGTGGAATGTCCCCGGAGGGGCAGGCACTCCAAAGGTCGTGGTCTTTGAGCCAGCCATGGGGGTGGGCAGCCCAGTGCAACTGGAGCCAGATGGGGCTGAGCACAGCTGGTGTCACTGGGTTGGGCTGTACCTTGGAAGCTGTATTTGAAGCGTGTGGCATTGCTGGTTGGAATCCCATGGATCAGGTGGCAAATGACAGAGCGAGCTTATCCTACAGTCAGCCTTCGAGGGGCGGGAAAAGAGGGTGGGCTCTTGGAGTCTGATAGACTGTCTGGGCCTTGGGAAGGCCCTTGAAGTCTCCGAGCCTCGGTTGTCTTCATTGTAGTCGGCGGCTGGGCTACGGGAGGGTCAGAGGTGTGGGTGTCTTTAGTGTGGAGCCAGTGTCTGCCGTGTGCGCCTCCTGGGCGTGTGGGCAGGAGCTGGTGTGTGTGGGTGAGGCAGGCACTGGAGGGACCGCAGGCAGCTTTGAGCCTGTCCTCCAGGGACAAGAGGACTCAGCAGCCCCACCCGTTTCCCTGGACATCATTTCTCTGAGTCGCTGCCTTTGCTGGTGGCCTGGGAGCTCGTGTCTTGCCGGCACCACTCTCTCCTGTTTTGCTGCTGTTGAATGTTCCTGGCTGTCCCCTGCTGGTGGCAGTCTGGGAAGCTGAGCTCTGAGACCCACTGGGACTCGCAGACACCGGGCTTTGGGAGGAATGGGGAGCGGGGGTCCCAAGGCCCCGGGGCTCAGTGCTGGCTTACTGGAGATGCTCAGTAACTCTACTGGGGTGCTGTACTCACTGGCCCAGGAGTAGGGGCATTAGCATAGTGAACGTCCAGCAGGCCCTGGCAGGAGGTAAGGGCAGCCCCGTTTGTCAGCCGAGGAGGCCAAGGTGCAGGAGAGGTCAACTGCAGGTCTGTGCTCCCTTGGCCCAGCACCCCTTTTCTCCCGTCTTTGCCTCTTGTCTCCCTGGGGCCACAAAGCCCCTCTGCCCCTAATGATGGCTTGAATTGAAGAAGCAGCAGGGCCAGAGATGAGCGCTGGGGCTGGAACCTAAGGTGCCAGGGTTTGTTCCGAGACGTGTCCATCTCTTCTTAAATGGGGGCTTTGAGGTGCCTGCTTAAGATGGCAGTATTCTGTGGCCTGCCTGGGAGCGGGTGGGTCCGTTGGCAGAGGTTTTAGGAGAGCCCACCTGTGGGGAGGGCCTGCCGGGCGGAGTGAGAGGCATCTTGGGAATGTCAGCGGGCCCAGGGAGAAGCCAGGAGCAACCGTACGGGCGGCACAGGGCAGGATGGGGCCGAGGGCTCCAGGAGGGCAGAGCCGGGGCTCCTGTTGCTGGGCTCCCCCGCAGCACCAATTTTACAGATGGGATAACCGAGGCACACAAGTTAACTAAGGTGACCCACGTCGCCATGTGTTATGTTTACATGTGTTTGTTTCTGAGGAAGGCAGCCTGGCCACTTTTGACTAGTTGTCAGCCAGCTGGGGCTGCGTTGACAAGTGTCCAGTCCTTGGTTGACAAGGAAGCCTGATGAAGGAAGGGCAGTCCCCAGGTCACGTTGTCACACTAACGTGAACGGCTCACACAGCACCAGGAGACCACATGGCGTGGCTGCTGGGTCTTGGGTAGAGGAGCTGAGGGGGAGATGCTGCTTCTGCCCCCGCCCTCCATTCCATGGGTGCCGGCGGAGCCCAGCTGGGAGGAATTTGAAAAGTCACAGGGGAAGGACTTGCGGGATTAGATGGAAAGTTTTTTTGTTTCTTCTTTGTGTGCTTCCTTGAGGGGTGGAAGTCCTTGGTTTTCAGCTCATTTGTTTTTGATTTCATCATCCTTCCCAACTTGGGTCAGGAGTCCTCTGGGCCTGAGGCAGCTGTCGAAGGTGTTTATGGTTTCTCATGGGGGTGGAGGAACCAGTCAGAAACCAGTCCCACACTGGGTGGTGTGACTTGTGGGGCCAAGGGCTGTGTTTCCACGTGTGAGGAGGAGGGAGAGGAGGACACAGACTGAGCTCACAGTGAGGGACACCTTGGACAGAACCTTGGGCCGGTCACTCAACTGTCCCAGCAGAGGAACTGGCTGGGGGTAGGCAGTGGGCCGCTCTGGGGCTGATGGCGTCAGGGTTGTGGGTGGATGAGGCTGGGGTCTGAGTCCTGGATGCTGTGCCCCTGTGGGCATCGCTCTACCCCAAATGACTGAGGGCATCACCCTCTCTAATCTTTCCGAGGGGCTGGGGCAGGACCAGAGAGCAGGTGGAGAACTATCCCCACTCAGAAGCAGTAGGGGCACGTGGCCCTCAACTAACTTTCGATTTGCCCAAATCTCATCCTATTCAATGAGTGTTCCTCAGGTTCTCTTCTTTTAAAATTCAGGGCACTTCGCTGTTCCACTGAGGTTTATGAATGTTTAAAAACTGCTTTGTGGTCCCCAAAGTAATTTGACAAGTCTGACAGCTATTGATTAAAAACCGAAAGTTATTCAGGTTGCAGGAGGACTTGCGGGATTAGATGGAAAGTTTTTTGTTTCTTCTTTGTCTGTGTGCCCTTTGCCACCTCCCCACCCCCCCTCCCCCCAAAGAAATAAGGTGTAGGGAGGTAGATGTGTTCCAGAATGTTTTTTAAAAACTCCATTAGGCTGCAGAATTATACTGGAAAGGGTAGGGCTGGCATACAGTCTGTTCTGGGACCAGAACCTGCATCCCGACATCCTTGGTCTCTCCTCAGGCCTCAAGGGCCACGTCACCAGCAGGCAGCAATGAGGGATCGCTCTGACATTGCAGGGGTGGTGGCAGCGGGAAGAGGTGTAGTAGTTAGCATAGGGCCCCTTAGTCTGCAGGGAGTTGGCACTGTGGGGCGGGGTTGTGGTGCTTCCTGAGGCAGCTCAGCAGGTGAGACCGCAGCAGCCTAGCGAGCGAGGGAGCCGATCAGGGCCAGGCGGCAAGTCTGTGGGTCCAAGGTCACCGGCAGACTGACGGTGCCCCGGGCCAGGAGCCTGCTGGGCCACGGGGCTGCTGAATGCCCGGCCTCCAGGCCTGGCTCTATGTGAAGTAGGTTCCAGGACAGTCCAACAGAAGGTGATCTGGCCATTGGGATCCCAGCTGTCACTTCTGGACCCTGTGACACGGCCCGGCCACTCCTCTCTCAGCCTCAGTTTCCTCCAACGTCCTAAAGCTGCCTTCATCGAATCCTTTAACTTAACTGGGGTGTGTGTGGCCTGTCAGGCCTGTCTGAGCTCCCACTCTCCCTCTCCGCCCTTTGTGCAGGGTGGTTGGGAGAAGGTTGGGCATTGATGTGCGCACCTTGGTAAGAACTATAACATGTAACATGGCTGAGTGTAAGTGGCTGCTAAGTCCAGGCTGCTGCGGTGCAGCTCGCCCAGTCAGCCTCTGGGGGCCCCCCTGGGAGCTACCCTGTCCTCCTCTCTCGGTTGCCAGGGCATGGACCCTTCTTCACCAGCTCAGCCCTGTGGTGTCAAGGGCAAACACCGGCTCCCAGGTATAGGGTGAAGGCAGTAGACCAGGCCCCTTCCAGTCCAGGGCTCAGCATGGGTGTGGGGACAGGGTCCCACTGGTTCCAGGGACTGCTGTGGCCTACCCCCTTGCCTTGGACTGAGAGAACCCCAGGGCCTGGAGGGTCCATGCCTCCAGGCTCAACCTTGTCATCCCAGGAAGCCTTCCCAGGCTGGGCGGGCAGCCTCCCTGCCTTTTAAGGACAGGCTCTGTCTCCCCAGGGCCCCGGGAGCCCCAAGGCCACTGCATTCTTCTCCCCTCCCCTGGGACCCCAGTTGGGCCAGGAGTGAGCGCTGGGCTTCTCGGCAGCCAGTTCCCAGGCCGGGAGGGCAAGGCTGGGCCTGGGGGGAGTTGGCTCTGCCGGGTGTTCTGGGTGGGGCACTGTCCTGTTTGTGTCCTGCCACTGCATTCCCAGGAGGTCAGCGCCCTTTCCCTGCCTGTATGCCAGGACCCGTGGGCAGATTTCCAGCACAGCCTCCTGGACCTGCCCATCTCTGACCGGCCAGAAGCACGGTTGGATGGTTGGCACGTTGTGACCTGACGCCAGAGTCCACAGGTCCTTCCAGCCCTTGGGTGGGCACCTCCTTTGCGAAGACCAACTTTATCCAGGATTTCTACCCCTTCCGGGCCTGGCTGTGGCAGTGGGCAGTGGCATGGGACCACACAGCTTATGTGTGGGAGGTTGCGTCGGGGGACTGTGTACTTGGGAGGTCTATTCAGTGGGGTCTACTACCCACTCCCAGGCACCTTGTTCTCTCTTCCTTTCACTTCAGAAAATTAAGGGCTTTTTAAATTTATTTATTAATTTATTTTTTATTTATTTATTTTTTTGAGACATCCCAGCATTTGGGTAGAAAGAACTTGTCCCATTTTGCAGATGGGGAAAACTGAGAAGGTAAGGGATTTGAGTAGAGGAAAGAAGAAACAGAATGGCCTGGGAAGTCCCTACCTTGTCACCCCAAATGTCAGGAGTGTCGTCTGCCCTGGGAACATCAGCCTCGATGACAGTGTGCGCATCCTTCCTCAGCCTGTGCACAGCTGGCTCTGCTCCTGCAGTGGTGCCTGGCGGTGCGGCGCAGGCGTAGAACCGACAGAAGGGGACTGGGGCTGTCACGGTGGCTGACGGAGTCACCAGTGTTCACTCCCCCTGGTCTCCCCCACATCACACCCATGTTCTCAGCCCCACATCACACCCATGTTCTCAGCCCGTCCTTCCAGCAGCCCCCTGAGGAGGAGATGTCCTCCTCCCACTGATGGATGGGGAAACTGAGGTCTGGAGAGCTGAATGACTTAAACAGTCAAGGTTGCGTGTTTTATAAAGAATGGAGACTAGATTGCAGCCGGGCACCCTTGACACTAGGCCCTCCTGCCCGTTCCCATCTGCAGGAGGGTGCGGGGTGTGGGGTTGCGCACATGCGTGCACTCCCTGGGCTCACTCCACTGCCTGCCTGCGTGCACTGGCTTCCTGGCCTGTTCTCCTAACAGCCCCCTAGCAGTGAAGGCATCTCCCTCCCCCACAGTGTGTCTAAAAGGGTCTCCCGGTTCCTGCATGCACACCTCCAGAGATGGGGTGCATCCTCCCTCTGAAGTCAAACCGGCCTGGCCCACTTGGGGACAGCTCTAACTGAGCTGTAATCAGCTCTCCTGGCCCCAGCCCTGCCCATGGGGGCATGCAGGGCAGCTCCCTCTGCCCCTTTCAGATTTGGAGGGTGAGCCTGAGCCTCCTGCTTTCCAGGCTGTACAACCCCACTCTCAACTATCCGCCCCCCCCCCCCCCCCCGCACCCATCGCTGGGCACATCCTCCCCATCTCAGATAGAGCTCTTTGATAACTATAGGTTTTTTCCTGGGATCTCCTCCCTCCTTGAAATAATGGGGAATTTGCTAAACTTCTGTGTCACTAACCTTTTAAGAGAAAAAAGGATGAGTTAAAAAAACTGCTCATGGGTTGGCTGGGAGGCTATCAGATAAGACTGCTGAGCTGGGACAATGTCCCGTTGTTCCTGCTCCAGGCCCTCACAATGAGCTGCTGTTGGGACCTGGCGGGATCTCCAGCCACAGCTCTGCCCCTGCCCTTGCTGTGCTGTGCCCACGGATCCTGGGCTCCTGGGCAGGGGCTGCCCCGCCCCAGCCAGTCCCTCTGGCTCTTCCTCCCAGACCTGGAATGAGCAGGTCCGTGAGCAGGCCAGCAGGGTGTGGGCCTCTCTCCACCCGTAGCCTATGGGGAGATGGAAAGACGAGCCTTGCGCTGGTGGCGTTAGTCTTGGACTCTGCTGAACGGGGTACACATCACACTCAACCTCTGGCTACCCATGCCATCTTGGGCAAGCCGCCTGGCCTTTCTGAGGTGTGGCACCTCAGTCCACCTGATGGGTTGTGGTGAGAATTAGGTGAGCAGACAGGTGGGCAAGGGGTGTGGACGGGGCTCAGCCCACGGCCTCGGTGTGAGTGTGAGCTCTGGTCTGAGACTAGGCTCTGTTAGGCAGAGAACATCGGGGGAAGGTAATGCGCCTTCAGGAAGGCGTGGGCAGTGGGCATGGTCCCTCAGCAGGGAGGAAGTTCATGCCTGGTCAGGGACCGGCTGGGGAGTGCATCTTGCCAGCGTGTGGACTGAGGGGAGGGGGAGAGGAGGCGCTTCAGGGAGGGTTCAGCACCAGGTGGAAGCAGGTGACCTGATTATCTATAGGCCCTAAGGGGAGAGCGGACGGATGAGAGTGACTCCATGTTGGGTAGGGGGGCCCGTCTAGCGGGACATGCTGCTGTGGTCTAGACAGAGAAGGTCAGTGGGGCACCCCTATCTTGCTGTCCCCAGGCCCTGTCCAAGGCAGTCTCTCTGTCCTGTGGCCTTGACTCTCCCATCTGTGACCGAGGTCTCCTGGCACCACCCTTTCCGGGGAAGTGTGAGGATTCCATTACCCACACAGAGCAGGGGTCAGAGCCTGGCCCCCCCACTGTGCAGGAGCGGCCTAGCATCTTGGAGAAGCCACTAGGCCTGCCTCTCTAGGCCAGTCTTGTCCCCACTCCTCCTGCCAGTGAGCTTGGGTCTGCTCTGCGTCCCCCCACTTAGAGAAATGCTGGGGAAATGGGGAGGGTCAGGGCTGCCAAGCTTCAGTCAGGATGCCTTAACCGTGAACTTGCCCACAGCCCTCTGTTCAGCCAGGAACCTTCCCGGTGAGGCATGGGCCAGCTGAAGCATGTTTGTGGGACAGGATGGTGGGGGAGGAAAAGCAGGTTTTGCAGCTCCAAGCTCCAGGTTCTGGCCACTTTGGGGTCTGGCCTGGGCCTGCTGGGCTCCTGGGCTACAGAACAAGAACAAGGTCCCCTTGGTTTCCCTGAGCAGGCCCAGTCTGCTCAACTGTACCTCCCTTTCCTCTCTCCAACCCTTCTCCACCCCCTACCCCCCACCCCCTGCCCTTGCTCTTCATGGATCCCTACTCCACCCACCCTGGCTCCCAGAATCCCTACCTGGCAGGAGTTTCTGGGCTGGGCCAGAAAGCAGCCTGATCCTGACCTGAAGGCTGGGTTTTCAGCTCTGGATGGCAGGCCCAGCGGGCTTTGGGTCCCAGCCGGTCCTGGGCTGGGTGCCTTCCCCGGCACCTGAGGCAGGTCCTCTCTTGCACTGAGGCATGAAGCCCCATGTGGGGGGAGGCCTAGAGTCTGCCCCATGAGGTGGGCAGCCCTGGCTGGAATCTCGACTGAGGGAAAGACATGGTATCGGTCACGCTGTGATGGGGGAACAGCGCCCGGAGGATCAAGGGCAGAAGCCTGTCTACACCTAGCACAAGGTGCATGTGCGTGAACGCTGCCTCCCAGGGAGAGGGCGCTGGAGGAGCAGAGGCATCTAGTCGGGACGTCGGTGGGCCGGCCCCTTACCAAGAAGTTCCACCGTGGACCTTGCGGAGGTTTGGGTGGGTTCCAACAGGCTTTCAACCAGTCTCATGGCCTCTCTCTGGTCTATCCGTTGCCCTGGAGCTTTCAGACGTCCTGCCTGAGGACATCGTTATGGCTCCAGGGACCTGAGCCCGGCCATGTGCCAGCTTCATGCTAGGTGTGGGCAAGCAGGTGCAGGGAGGCTGACGGGCTCTCTTGGGTTGGGCTGTGGGGTCTCCAAGGACTGGGGTCCCAGTTCCAGCTCTGACTCCAGTGTGATGCCTAGCACAGAGCTCCATGTTGGGGTGGGCTGTTCCCATGGTGATGTAGATTATGGGGGTGGAGGGTGGCCTCTGTCAGCCAGTGAGCCCCTCTGGGCAGCTTATCTCTGGATTCCTGAGGCCACACATAGTAACCCAGGCTGATCCTGGAAGCAGTCTCCAGGGTGTGTCTCCTGTGGGGAGGTGTGTGGTGACCCTGCCAAGCCTCACGGATGTGAGGTGGGGTCTTTGCTTATGATGCAGAGAGGGATGGAGGGATTGTGCCGGGACCATTGGAGGCCTGGAGCTGAAAGGCAGAGGGATTGGGGGAAGGAGGTCTGGTGAGCTAAGCCCAGGGCAGGTTCTGTGCCAGGGCTGGCGGCCTGGACCGTGGGCAAGAGAGGAGGGACAAGGCCTGCTCAGCTTCCACGCCAGACGTGGTCTTAGCAGGCCCGGCAGGCAGGAGGGCCTCTGGCGGGCACCACTATGTGCTTTGGCTCTGGAAAGGGACTTGCACCTCTCTGAAGTAGACCCTTCCAAGCACTGGTGCCAGCGCCTTCTGAGGCCCTTTCCAAAAACCGAGGCTCAGAGAAGGGGCAGTGACTGGTCCAGGGTCCTGTAGCAGGTGAGCATCAAGGCCAGGTCTGTCAGCCGGTCCAGATCCAGGCCCCATTTGGGCCCCAGGTGACATCCACTGCCTCTGCTCTTCGTGTTTGTCTTGGGCCCACTGACCATGAACTGGGCCCCCAAGCCCTGGTGTGTGGACCCTGCCTGAGTTGGCATGTCGGGAACTGTGCAGACGTTTTGAGCCTCGCTGCCCTCATCTGTAAAATGGGCCACTGAGGTCCTTGTGGCTCCCCCACCTCAAGTCGGGCTGGAGATGGAGTGGGGCAGTGACTTTCTGGACGAGTGTGTGACTGCTCTAGTCTTGGATGAGGATCCAGGCTAAGGGGTTGGGGTGGGGAAGGCTGCCCGGGTAAGCTCAGCTCTTCCCCGTGGGTCCCTGAGTCTGCTTAGGAGCCTAGCCAGACCCTACCCTGAACTCACTGCTGACTTTAGACTCTTGAGTGGCGGCCTCATTCCCAGCCACTTGCTCCCTTAGAGGCTGAACCAGTTACCCAGAGTCCTGCAGTGGGCAAAGGGACCAATAATGGGTCTCTGTGACTCCAGCACAGGGGTTCTGGCCAGGCTTCCTGGACGAGATGGGAAGGGAAGGGAGTGACAGGTACAGCCTGACACACCTGCCGCCCACCCCCTCAGGTCCCATCTGATGCCGAGGCTGAAGGAGTCTCGCTCCCACGAGTCCCTGCTCAGCCCCAGCAGCGCGGTGGAGGCGCTGGACCTCAGCATGGAGGAGGAGGTGGTCATCAAGCCCGTGCACAGCAGCATCCTGGGCCAGGACTACTGCTTTGAGGTGGGTCCCTGTCAGGGCGTGCGTGCGCTGGGGGCCTCTCCTACCAGGCCAGTTCTCCAGACACCCCCCTGGAATGCTCGGTGGCCTCGGCTTTGAGACCATGGCTGGAATTTGTTCATAGCTTTTGGCTCCTAGGAGACCAGGTAGAGCTGGGAGATGGCAAGCTTTTCTTCATCTGTGGGCTCCTTGGAAATAAAGCAGCACCTTTCCCGGTGCTGGTGAGGGCAAGAGGCCCCGGTGGAAAGCAGTAAAAGGGGTAAAAGGCCACGTAGAATTGTTCACGCCCCAAGGCCGTGCCTGAAGTTTGCAGTGTGGGATGGTGGAGAGTACCCCCTTTCTGGGCTGGTCTCCTCCCTCTGTAAAGCAATCAGAACATTTTCTGGCCTAGCATCCTGTGACCCGAGATTTAAGAGCAAGCAGAGGGCAGTAGCCCGCCTGGCAGGGCTCTCTACCTGAGGATTGGCTGTCCAGTCCCTCACTGCAGCTGGGGAATCTGAGGCCCAGAGAGGGCAAGATGCCAGAGGTCACACACACCTGCAGCCAAGCCAGAACCAGGGTACCAAACGTTGTGGGTGTTCCTGGGAGTCCCTGACTGCTTCTCTCATCAGTCAGATTCTCTTCCCACCTCACCCCCTCCCACCCACAAGGAGCTTACATAATTAGGGGAGCTTTCTGAGAGACGGATGAGGCCGGGAATGAAAATCAGCCACTTCGGGATGTGTGTAGCATCTTCCCCATGCCCTGTGCCCACTGTTCTGGTTCAAGATTTATGGTCCAGCTAGACCCCATCTGGGCTCTGACCTCTGCCTGGGACGGCTGAAGATGGTGCCAGGGCACTTGTTCTCAGCAGGGGGTGCTGTGGCTTATGCTGGCCCTTGCCTGGCTGGATAAGGAGTCTGGTTCCCCCTGTAAGAGCCCTTGCCGTGGTGCCGAGGACAGCGGGACAGAGTAGGAGCAGCTTGGGCTGGGCTCCCTTGCCTGGAAGAGATTGGGATTGGAGGGTGAGCAAGAGGCTGACAGTGAGGGGCGGGAAGGGTTCCAGGTGGGCCGACCCCAGGGCCCAGCCCACCCAGACAGCCCATTTCTCATTTCTCCAGTGTGGCCCCCAAAGTGTTAAGTTTCTGTGACAATCATGATTGTCACTGTCACTTGGCAAAAGAACCATCAGAAGGTGTCAGCCGAAGACTGGGGTGATCCTTGTGCCCACCCGTGGTGGTGTCCTTGGTACCTGGGGCTCCACCTGAAGAGGGAAGCCAGTGGAGCATTGCCCTCTGACCTGGGCAGGCACCCCGGGCTTCCTCTCCTCCTGCCTCAGGGGAGTGAAGCTAGAGTCAGAAAGATACTCTCCTGTGGACAGAGGGTGCTGAGGACAGGCTGAGGAGCCGGGACCAGGAGCTAGGCGGTGCAGGGCTGGGCTGCCTCTGCCACTGATATGCTCTGGGACACTGGTCTCACTGCGCCACCTGCAAATGTGAGAGACGGGGGTCATTCTGAGCCTTGCTCCGCCTCCTCCCTGCGGTTGTGCTGCAGACCTGGTGGCCGAAGCCCCCCAAGCCCCAGAGGCCTTCTGTCCTGCCCAGCTTCCTTGCATTTCCCTCTCCTGTGACACTGTTGTTCGTCCCCACAGGTGACGACATCATCAGGAAGCAAGTGCTTCTCCTGCCGGTCAGCAGCGGAGAGGGACAAGTGGATGGAGAACCTGCGACGGGCAGTGCACCCCAACAAGGTAGGCTGTGCCCCTCCCACTGAAGCCTCGGGGCTTAGGTTAGGCTCGGAGCAGAGCACAGACTTCAACATCAGGGAGCAGTGGGGGGCTCTTAGGGAGTTGGGTGCCAGTGTCTTTCCTTCTGCCCGGATCTCTTGTCCCTCCTTCTCCCCTGGCTGATTCCTGCTCACCCGTCCATCTGTCCTGTCCTGCAGGTGAGCACCGCTGGTCCAGGCTGGTGCCCTGCTCTGTGTTCCCACTGCCCTTGGGCTTCCCCCATTAAGTTTGTGAGACCCCAACAGTAATCACCTGCTTCTGTGTCTGGCATCCTGGCTGACCTGAGGGCCTGGTCACCATGATGTCACTAGGGAAGCGGCCTTCACAGTGGTCACATCTTAGGTGGCTTTACAGAGCAGCAAACTAAAAGAGCTAATAAATAGCACAGTGGCACCCAGCACTGTGCTAACCTCTTACTCGCCCTCTCGCTGTTTATTCCCATTTCACGGAAAGGGGGACGGACGCTTAGGTTAAGTCACTTGCCCCAGGTCAGTGAGCGAGTCTGAGGCAGAGCAGAGGTCCAGCCCCATGTCCGTCACAGTCCTGAGCTGGCCCTGGCCCACCCCCAATCCTGTCGGTTCCTGGGTCCTTCCGGATCTGAGGGCTCTCGCCAGCTCCGGGCTGGGTGGTGGGCAGGTGGCCAGCCCCTCGGTGACCGTGGTTCCCCTATGCATGTGCAGGACAACAGCCGGCGTGTGGAGCACATCCTGAAGCTGTGGGTGATCGAGGCCAAGGACCTGCCGGCCAAGAAGAAGTACCTGTGCGAGCTGTGCCTGGACGACGTGCTCTACGCCCGCACCACGGGCAAGCTCAAGACGGACAACGTCTTCTGGGGCGAGCACTTTGAGTTCCACAACCTGCCGCCCCTGCGCACAGTCACCGTTCACCTGTACCGGGAGACGGACAAGAAGAAGAAGAAGGAGCGCAACAGTTACCTGGGGCTGGTGAGCCTGCCCGCCGCCTCCGTGGCCGGGCGGCAGTTCGTGGAAAAGTGGTACCCAGTGGTGACGCCCAACCCCAAGGGCAGCAAGGGCCCCGGGCCCATGATCCGCATCAAGGCGCGCTACCAGACCATCACCATCCTGCCCATGGAGATGTACAAGGAGTTTGCCGAGCACATCACCAACCACTACCTGGGGCTCTGCACAGCGCTCGAGCCCATCCTCAGTGCCAAAACCAAGGAGGAGATGGCGTCGGCCCTGGTGCACATCCTGCAGAGCACGGGCAAAGTGAAGGTGCGTGCGCGGGCCCGGGCGGGCCACCCCGCGTCCTGTGGTCCTGTGTAACGGCCGGGTGACACACTGGATTACCTGCTGTTACCCATGTCCGCGTCGTGGCTGTCAGCCCTGTCGAGGGCACTGATCACGGCCAGGTGGGCCCCCTAAACCCAAGGGTTGTGTCACGGAGCAGGGGCGTCATGCTCCTGCCCCTGATCGCCGAGGCAAGGTATGGAGCTAATGGACAGGATGGCAGCTTGTAGTGAGGGAGTGGGTTCTAGGGGCCTCCCCCACCCCCTAGAGGGCTGGTCCCTGAAGCTTGAGGGCCAGCCTCTCCCAGCACAGGGGCCCCAGTGACCCAGATACACATGTCCAGTGAGGTGTTGCATTCAGGTCACTTCCCCATCTGGTGACCACCCCCAGGGTACTGTTAGAGCCACAGCCTTGCCCCCCACTCTCACACCAGACACAGAAATTCAGGCTCCAGATCTCCCCACCCCACCCCCACCCCTGTGGCCCTCCATGGGGCGGGGGAGCAGTAGGTGGGAAGATAGAAGTAACTCATGCTACTGGGGTGCTGTACATGTGAGCTCCTCCTCTGTTCAAAGAAGTTGGGGGCTAATAAGGTGTCCTTGGTGAGGGGCAGAGCATCTGACATGGGCCTCACGGTCCAGAAGTGCAGGCCACGTGACTGGGTATCGCAGCACCTTGCCGTCCTCCCAGGCTCCACTCTCCTGGGCTGTGACCTTTCAGAGTCTCTGCCCTTGGACTCCAAGGGGCTTCTCCCTGCCGCCCCCTCTCCCCTCGGTACAACAAGAGGAACAGGACCTGGGAAGAAAGCAGGAGACTTGGGCCAGATCTGGCCCAGGTAGCTGTGTGACCTTGGACAGGGCACCTTCCTATTCTATGCCTATCCCCTCATTGGGTCCTAGCTCTTAAGGAGAGCTCTTCCTCATCCCAGCCTGGGCCAAGCTTCAGATAGGCCCATGGGTGTCAGCAAGAGCCTGGCATAGCCCGGGTCCTCCCTCTGTGTGTTTAGAGAAGGAGACCCTGCAGGTCATCTGTAGATCAGGTAGGACTCCTCAGGTTATGTGGTCCCCAGAGAGGCCAACGGCAGCTTCTTCAGCCCCTCCTGTCCCTCCTTTGGCCAGCAGGGTCTCTCAGGGGCCACTTGTGATGTCAGAGGGACCCTAAGCTGTGCACCCCAGAAGCCCTGGCCACCTGGCAACTTCATTTCTGGGCAGCCCCCGCCCTGACCTTCATCCTCCCTTGGACTCTGGCTCCCTGCCTGTCTTCTTCCCCTCCCCCAAATCACAGGGCTGGCCTGGGTGAGAGAGGGAGGGGCTCTGGAGGGAGAGAGTTCCCACCTGGGTGGCGGCAGGTTCACTCCGCAGGGCCAGCAGGCAGCCAGGAGGAAGGTGTGGGCTCAGGCTCCTCCTGGGGTTGTCCCGTGACCCTGCCTGTGGGACCAACAGGTCCCTCCACCTAACAGCTGCCCTCCAAGGAAGTGTGGGACCCACAGCAGTGAGGAGCTGCTGCCCGGGTCTGCCAGGCAGACCTCCCGTCCTCCTCTGAGGGACCACCCAGGACAAGTCTGTGTCTGGTGGGCGACCCCATCGGAGTAATGGGTACATGGCGGCAGCTGCTTGTGTGAGGGAGAGGGTGGCCTGTCTGCTCTTTGGCACTGATGATGTGATTGGGGGAGTTCTCTGGTCACCCAGCCAGGCCTGGTCAGGACTGAGCAGGGATTTGAGTCCAGATGGTCTGGCCGTGATGTGGGAAGTTCGTGTCCATATGGCCTGCCTCCCTGGCCTCTAGACGCAGCTCTGATATCACCAGCCCGAGGTGTCTCCCCTCACCAGGCTGCCCTCCCCTCTCCCCAGCAGCCCCCCAGGGTAGACAGTGGAGCAGCCTTGAGAAGCAGAGGCTTCTGGCTGGGGAGCGGGTGTGGACTCCCAGGGCTCTACCAGCCAGGCCTGCTCAGATCCACCCCCCTCACCACCTGCCTCCCCAGGACTTCCTGACGGACCTGATGATGTCAGAGGTGGACCGCTGTGGGGACAATGAGCACCTCATCTTCCGGGAAAACACGCTAGCCACCAAGGCCATCGAGGAGTACCTCAAGTTGGTGGGCCAGAAGTACCTGCAGGACGCGCTAGGTAGGGAGGGCTCAGGCCGGCGATGGGCTGGGGCGGGGCGTGCCCGCCAGGTCCTCACTGCCCCTCCCGGCCACAGGTGAGTTCATCAAAGCGCTGTACGAGTCAGACGAGAACTGCGAAGTGGACCCAAGCAAGTGCTCGGCCGCTGACCTCCCTGAGCACCAGGGCAACCTCAAGATGTGCTGTGAACTGGCCTTCTGCAAGATCATCAACTCCTACTGGTCAGTGCTGCCCCCACACGCCTCCTTGGGCTCGGCTGCCCAGGGCCTCCCCAGCCCGGCGTCTGGCCTGTCCTGTGTCAGGCGTGTGCCAGACGCTGTGCAAGGCACATGTGTGCGGGTCTCATCCAGACAGCTCAGCGAGAGTGCTCTGTCCCCTGGTGCCTGGCTTACAGACAGCAGAGCAGTGGCTTAAGGAGGAGAGGGCAGGCAGCGCGCCTGTAGCCTTGCACCCCTCTGCCTGACTCTGCAAAGTCTTGCTGGGCTGCCAGGCCCCCGCCCTGGCCCTCTTGGGCTCTCAGATGTGAGGGAGTGTTCCAGAATATATGCAGGACATGGTTTGTGCAGTGTGGAGAATTGGGATGTGATGGCCGTCCGTGGCACGTGTTTATTGGCGAGCAGCCCATGTGGCTGGCGCTGTTGTAGGTGCTGGGGCTGCCTGGGGAGTGAGACTGACGAGGCCCTGCTTGGACACCCACCTGGGGTATGTGGGTGGCTGAACCTGAGACCCCTCGCCTGTCCTTAGGGGTTTGGTACTCATGTCACAGGCTTGTGGTTGGGCCGGCAGGGTCTCGTGTGGGTGCCTGGACTGTAGAGAACAGAGAAGAAAGGATTGGGCTTTGGGTAGAGCAGAGGTCCACAGGCTGCTGCCAGCCGCCGAGAGAAGGAGCAGGGTGTGCAGACTGGGACGCTCAGATCGGACCCCTGTCAGGGCCCCAGGTGCTCCGTGGGCCACGTCCTGCGAGGCTCATGTCCCAGGCACCTGCTTGTTCCTGAGGCCTGTGCAGTGGCCAGAGGACCTTGCGCAGGGTGCAGCCTTGCTAACGGTGTGGTATGCGTGACTGTCGCAGCGGGGGCCTTGCTGCCAGCCCCGGGCACTGGCGTTGTTCTCACCCTGGAGGAGCTGCTTGGATTTTCTCCTCGGTCACTGCTCCAGCTCAGGACCTGCGTCCCCCTCTCCACTTGGGTCCCCTTCCTGACCCCACCTCACCCCCACCCCCCAGTCATGCCTTGCTCCTTTCTTTGTTCACACTTCTTCCCTTCCTGCTTTAAGGCCTTATGCTTGGCTCCCTCCTGCGGCCTGCCTGACAGTCAGTTCGCCTCCCTTGGGCGCCCTCCGTCACGACCCTGATCCCATGCAGCATGGGGTTGTGCCGGTGTCTGAATCTGTTCCCTGCACATGCTGGGAGCACCCAGGGCAGCGGGATCTGCCAGCGCAGGGCTGGGCACACGAAAGGGCCCTGGAATCGTTCAGCAGAGAGGCCTGCTAGGTGGGCGACAGCCTAGGGGAGGGGGCGGGGGGGGGCCAGAGCCAGCATGGGGGTTGCCACACTGCGCAGACCCCTCTGCTCCTGGGCTGCGCACAGACGGCTCGCCTGGGGCCAGGCTGTGTTTTCTACACTGCCCTGCTCTTCCCACGGCGGGTGGGTGTGGGACACAGGGCAAGGTATCCGTGGGCAGTGATTTTCCATTTCCTCTTTCTGGTGTTTGTCCGAGACCCAGAGGCACCTCTCAGTTCTGGATGCCATTGAGAGCTGTCATCGCCTGACGCCTGCCCCCTGCCTAGTCCTGTGCCAGGCCCTTTGAGGACCAGGGCTGAGGGCTGCCCGCCCCCTTCCCTTCTAGCTGTGCTTTTGTGCTCAACACGTTCCCTGCCCAGAACCTGCTGGGCTGGGTGCTGGGCTTGTTGGACAGAAGCTTCCTGGGTTCATCAAGGCCTCTTACGGCCTCAGAGTCTCGGCCCTTAGATGGCCTCGTTCTGAGTTTGAGGGTGAGGAAATTAAAGGCCAAGGAGGGCCAGGGACTTGCTCCCAGAGGTCATGACAGAGCCAGGCATGGACTGGGTTCAGGGAGCACTGGGTCCTAGCCTGCCCCAGAGTAGGAAGCATATCTTTTAGGGTGAAAAGGGAGGAAAGCTACTTAAACATTGACATGGTGGGGCCTCATTGGGGCAGGCTGGAGATCCCCAATGAAAAGAGCACCCCCAGCTGGGCGCCAAGGACTCTGCCCGTGCTCACTGGGCCTGCCGGGGAAGTTTGTCCCTGCCTAGGAAGTGGAGAGCTGGGTCTTCACCCTGTGGTTAGAATATTCCCATCTGCTTGGTCATCTGAGCCCTCCTGAAAACCTCTAATTCCTATAACATTACTTGAGAGAAGGGAGTAAGTCTCCAAAGCCAGTGACGGGAACCAAGGAGCAATGGCCTGTTCCGGCTGTTTCCCTCACTGTCCCTTGGATCCAGAGGCCTGCTATTTGGGGAGGAGGGTGACACACTGGGAATGGTGGGAAGGGCCCAGACCTAGAGCTGGCCCTTGCCGTTAGGCCCGGTTAGGACAGAGACCTGGCTCCTCTGTGCCCCTTCATGGGGACCCCAGCACCCTGATAAGAGCTTGGGGGTACCTGCCCTTTCTTCTTCCTGGTGCTCTGTGTCCCCACCCTGCGCTGGCTCCGCTCCCCGGCAGCCCTGTCCGAGCTCCCAGCTGCCAGGGCTAGAACTCAGGGCTCCATCAGACCCAGAACTGGGTCCCTGCGCTGCACCCTCCTGTGCTGGTGCCCTGCCTGACCACAGGCCCACTCTTGTCTGTCCCTGCCCAGTGTCTTCCCACGGGAGCTGAAGGAGGTGTTCGCCTCGTGGCGGCAGGAGTGCGGCAGCCGCGGCCGGCCGGACATCAGCGAGCGGCTCATCAGCGCCTCCCTGTTCCTGCGCTTCCTCTGCCCGGCTATCATGTCGCCCTCGCTCTTTAACCTGCTGCAGGAGTACCCCGACGACCGCACGGCCCGCACCCTCACGCTCATTGCCAAGGTCACCCAGAACCTGGCCAACTTCGCCAAGTGAGTGCCGCGTCCCGACGGGCAGCGTAGGGGCCTGGCTGGAGGCCTCAGGCTGCTGGGGCCCCTGCTTTTGTCTCTGTCACGCTCGGTCTTCTCCCTCCCTGCTTTTTCAAAATAAGATCTCCTCCACACCTGTCCTCCCCCTACCAAAAATACACATCATTTTGGTATGTTCCCTTGATTTCCAAAGGTGAGAAGACATTTTTTTCTTTCATCTTTTTGAATTAAACATTTTATCCTAAGGATTCTCCCATGTGCTTAACATTCATAAGCCTCATTTTGAAATGAATGACTAATATGCCTTCAAGGGAGGAGGGCCCATATTTCCGTAGCCTGTCCCCTGTGGTTGGGCACTCAGGCTGTTTCAGACTGTCCTTGTTTAATGCTGTCAAGGATGTCCTTGTTCTTAAAGCACGTCAGTGTTCTGGACTGTACCTTCGATTGAGGGGGTGGAAACGGATGGGGTGGGTCATCTCGTCCCCATTCCGGGGCTCTGAGTCACACCTGGTCCGAGCCCCTCAGAGCCAACACTTGAGCAGGGGGAGCAATGCAGAGTGAGCAGCAGGTGCGGTCCGTCTCTCAGGATGGCTCTGAGCTTGTTGGGAGAGGAGACAGGGAGGCCTCCCAACCACGTGCTCCCCAGCTGCGTGTCAGGAGCAGGGACAGGGCAGCCCCCGGGTGGACCATGTGCTGTAGGGACAAGGCATCGTGGCATTCCTGAATCGTCAAGTGCCAGGCAGGGAGAAGTGGGAGATGAGACCCAGGAGGACAGCAGGGACTTGAAAGGCAGGGAGCTGGGAGCCAGCAAAAGGGCTCTAAGCATGGGAGAGGGTGGCCCTTGTCTATTCACGGTCCTAGAAAGTTCGGCTTGCCAGCAGTGAGGCATGAAGGTCAGAAGGAGCGGGACTTGCACCAGAGAGACGGGAGCCTAGCTGTGGTTCCAGCCAAAGGGGAGTAGAAGAAGTACTGGGAGTTGGGGAGGTGATGCAGGAGGCGGCTGCAAGGTCAAGTGGTGATGGGACAGTAAGGTCAGCTGGCCTTGCTGGTTGTGGGAGGGAGAAGGAGAGATGACCCGACAGGCTTCCGGCTCAGCTGGTGTCCCCACTTGGGATTGGGAGCCTGGGTGGAGGGCATGGGTTAGGGGTGATGGCGATGACTTCAGAGCTGGCCAGGCTGGGTGCAAGGGCAGATGCTGTGTGGGCTTACACATCTGAGAATCATCTGCCCACCGGGCTGTTGAAACTTGAGGGCAAGAGGAAGGAGATTGTGACTGGCAGTGAAAGGGGAGAGGGTCACCGGACATTCCAGGGCCTGTGAGAAAAGGTCTGGAAAAGGGTCCCTGGACATGGCTGTGAGGAAGGAGGGCCTTGAGTCATAGCAGACTGGTTGGCTGGTGGAGTTAGTGGTGTGGGAACTGGCCACAGCGAGTGAGGAGGGGTGGGCGCTGGGGAGGTGGGGGTGTCTCAGAGAGGGGGGTTTCTGGGTGCGGCCTGGCTTTCTGGGGCCGGCCTCGGACCTGGGTCACTCACCCTGTCTGCCCTCTCTCCAGGTTTGGCAGCAAAGAGGAGTACATGTCATTCATGAACCAGTTCCTGGAGCACGAGTGGACCAACATGCAGCGCTTCCTGCTGGAAATTTCCAACCCCGAGACCATCTCCAACACAGCCGGCTTCGAGGGCTACATTGACCTGGGCCGCGAACTGTCTAGCTTGCACTCACTGCTCTGGGAGGCCGTCAGCCAGCTGGAGCAGGTGCCTGTCCCCAGGGGGCAAGGGGTGGGCACAGGGGTCCCCTGTGTGGTGCAGATGAGCGGCCCTGCCCGGCCCTGGCAGCACGCACCTGCTCTCTGGCCGTTTCCCTGGTGGGAGCACCGCATTTCCTCGCCGGCTCCTGCCGGCCGGGAGCCCCCTCTGGGTACTGGGGCTTCAGCTGGGTCTCTGCGTACTTGGCGTTGAATGGATGGATTCCGCATAGGAAGGTGTGTTCCCTACCTGTGAGGGATGTGATCAGACTTAGCTCTTTCTGTGAAAATGTCCTGGTTCTGGTTTTTAAGGGGCCACTGACAGGAAAGACTTGAGAATGCTTTACGTCTGTGTGTCAGATAGGAAGTTACAAACCTTTCCACAGTTGCTCTTGACCATCCGTCAAAATGTGTGTTCCCTAGACACCTCTGACGTTGCAACAGCCACCTGGAGTGTGCCCTCTGTGGCTTGGGCTCCCACTGTCCCCTGCCAACAGCCCCAGCCCACAGTGAACAGGTCCTCAGTAGCAAGAGCTGGGCCTGCCACAGCTCCAGAGCTTCCAGAATATTCATTGCTTTTTGTAAAAGTCTACCTTGCAAAAGTCATTGCTGCTGAAACAGGGCTGGAAGGCCTCCCTGCTCCTGTCCCAGTTCCTGAAAGTGACCCCACAGGGCGCTCTGGTGTGCAACCTTCTAGGCTCCTCTGCGTGTGTGTGTTAAGGGTACACACCAGCACGGAGCTCCTTTCTTTTTTTGATGCCGTCAGGTGAGGATTTGCATGTGCACTGTGGCGTGCGTTTCTCATGCACTCTGCGGCGGCCATCTTCCCACGGCAGCACGTGCTGCTCGGTCGCTGCGACCTTTCTTGTGGCTGCAGGTGGTCCTGTCATGACTCTGGTATATTTTGCCGGCCCCCTGTTGCTGGACACTCGGGTTAGTCCAGCTTCTCACCACAAACAGATGCTGCTGCAGTCGTATCTGCTCGTTTATGTCCACTGTCCTTTGGCTGCAAGAGACACGGGAGGGGAAATGGGAACCAGGGCCATGGCTCTCTGCTCCTCCTCTGCTGCCAACACCAGTCACTCCGGCGGCCACCACTCACTGAGCCCCTGCACGGGCCGCCATCCTCCATGACTGCACCCATCAGCAGCCGTCCCAGCGGACAGTGTTGCAGCAGAGATTGGAAGCTGAGCCCTTTGTCCCTCACATCTCTGCTCTGTTGATAACAACTCGAGTTTTCACACTTTCTTTTTGCACAAAGCCCTACCTGGCAGCCAGTGCCTAGGCAGGGGGAGGCAGAGTCCCCTTCCCTCAGCTTGGCCCCACAGCCTGGAGTCCTTACTTAGCACCGTCAGTCTTAACCATGACCGTGAGGTTGACATGGCCCAGGTGTCACCCTCAGCCTGGCTGTCTTATTTGCTAACCGTCCGATGAGCCCTGGTGGTGCCTGCTCTGTGCCGGGACCATCTTCACGGGGGATCAGGTGTAGAAGTGGGTCAGGCCGCGGCCCACCCTGTGGGGTAGATGGTGTGGAGGGGTGTGGGAAATTCTGGGTTCCGCATGCGCTTTCCTCTCTGAGGAGGCACTAAGACAGGACGAACTAGGATCAAAGGCTTGGGCTAGGTCAGCTCCTCCCTGTGGGCCTCACACCTCGCACCTCCATCCCAGAAATGTCTGGGGAGCTGGTAAATATATAATCCACTCATTCCTGGCCCTCCAGCCCACACCCCATACCTGCTGTATCTAACTGGTAGGGGCAGGCGGGTCTACATGTCTACTTGGTTCCTTGGGGGTTTTGAACCACATTGGCTGCAGTTCGCTTGGCCTCCCTAGGAGGCCCCAACTGCTCACACCTGCCTCTTCCTGTGTCTTTGCAGAGCATAGTATCCAAGCTGGGGCCCCTGCCTCGAATCCTGAGGGATGTCCACACAGCACTGAGCACCCCAGGCAGTGGGCAGCTCCCAGGGACCAATGATCTGGCCTCCACGCCTGGCTCTGGGAGCAGCAGCATCTCGGCTGGGCTGCAGAAGATGGTGATTGAGAACGACCTCTCTGGGTAAGAGCTGCCAGGGGTGCCAGGCGTTGTGGGGTGCATGTGCAGACAAAGGCAGGAGGATGTGTTTATAAAACAAGCTGGTGAGGCATGAAGTGTGTTCTGCAGCCCCCAAGTGGTGAACCTCCATTAGGGAAAAACCAGGGAAGGCTGCCTGGGTGAGGTGATACTGTAGTTTTGAGCTTTTTAGGAAACATTTCCCTTGGTAGAAAATGCATTCTGGGTAGGGGGGCCTAATACAAAGCCTGGAGAGAGAGACATGTTCTGTTGAAGAACAATTACTGGTCGCAAATAACCTCTGGATCATCCAGGTGTGTTCTCCTGGTATTGCCTGGGCCCAGTCAGAATCTCCAGAAGTGCTTTGGTTTGCAGGGGTCTGTGTTTTCAGCAGGAGCTTGGGTGGCTACAAGGCTTTGAGGCTGGGAGCTCCAAAAAACTAGTGAGTTGAGGCCTGACCCTCATTCTGAGCCCTCAGCCCCAGGGCAAGAGGAGGGGGAGGCAAATGTTCCCTAACTTAGATCTCAAAATGAGGGTGTTTGTTTTACAAAGTAGGCATTTGTAGTGACCCATTTACGCCTCACCAGTACACTGCTCGCCCTGCCTGGGGCCACCTTGGACCAGCTGGCAGGGGCGAGGCTGGGCCGGCAGAGCTGGGAGTCAGGGCGAGGGTCTCTTCCTCTGGTGGTGGCGGCAGGCTTTTAAGTGGATGAGAGTGTGGAGATCGAGGACCTAGGGGGTGTTCTGTGCAGGCATGGGGGCTCAGGAAGAGGCCAGATGCCACTTCCCAGGTGCCTCTGAGTCCCGGAGTTCACTGAATACCTGCCCAGTGAGGCAGAGCTGAGTTTGGTGGGGATGCACCTTGGCTGAGAGACAGCAGGCACGTGGGTTTGCAGAGACCTGACTAGGTGTGTGGCTGGTCTGGGTTTCTCTGGGCTCCACTCGCTGCCCTCGTCTGATTCTCCGCCCACAGGTGCTGTGGCCCCAAGTGGTCACAGCCTGCTCCCCCTGGGCCCCACCAGCTGGTGCTCAGTGCTTCTTTCTCCACCCCAGGCCAGGCCAACTCTTAACTCCCGATCCAAGCCCATGTCAGACCCCAAAGTCCTTGCTGCCTCCAGCCTACGCAGAGCCCTTTCCACTCCCATATCCTCCCTCCAGGGCCTGCCTGTCCCCACCACCTTGTGCCCCCTTCTGAGGAGCTGAGTACCGGGGAGGGTACCGTGCCCCACCCCCACCCCCCTGCAGGCGCAGACCCTCCCTGCCTGAGTCACCCCTTGAGGATCCTCCTCTGATGCCTTGTCTCTGGCAGGAACGCCAGCCCCCGCCTGCCAGTCAGGCAAGGGCGTGGCAGCAGGAGGCTGGGCAGGGAGGCTGCACCAGGCCCCCGCGTTTGCTCGTTATCAGTCTGATTAGGAGCGAGAGGGAAGATGCAGAGGGATCCCCTGGGGCTTTGAAATCGGAGTTCTCTGTGCAGGACCTTTGGACAGCAGAGAGCCACTGCGTTGTGGGTTTGGGATTAGCTAAGGGGAATTTTCCAGAACACTCAGGCCTCAGAACCCATCCTCCCAAGATGTGGCTGAGCAGGGAGAGGGCCTGGCATTCGCAGTGCTGGCCTCTAGAAAGAGGCTCTGTGCTGGAGTAGCCACCCAGTCCCCATGGGGGCTTCTGCCAGGGTTAGCTGCCCAGGCTGTGGGATTTGCCACTGGGTCCCCAGGACTCTCTCAGTCTTGCTGCCCTGGTACCTCCCCTCCCCACCCCGCCTCCGCCCTCCTCCCCCAGCCCCGGCTCAGGCCACCAGGCCCGGCAGAGTGGCGGGGGCTCTTGGTTGGGACCCGCCGCGGCCACATTCACAGCTCTTCTCTTCCCCCTTCTTTCCCTGTGTGTGCTTGTCTCCCTGCAGTCTGATAGATTTCACCCGGTTACCGTCTCCAACCCCCGAAAACAAGGACTTGTTTTTTGTCACAAGGTCCTCCGGGGTCCAGCCCTCACCAGCCCGCAGCTCAAGTTACTCGGAAGCCAACGAGCCTGATCTTCAGATGGCCAACGGTGGCAAGAGCCTGTCCATGGTGGACCTCCAAGACGCCCGCACGCTGGACGGGGAGGCGGGCTCCCCAGCGGGCCCCGACGCCCTCACCTCCGACGGGCAGGCACCCACAACTCAGCTGGTGGCTGGGTGGCCGGCCCGGGCAGCCCCCGTGAGCCTGGCAGGGCTGGCCACCGTGCGGCGGGCAGGCCAGACACCGACCACACCCGGCACCTCCGAGGGCGCACCGGGCCGGCCCCAGCTGCTGGCACCGCTCTCTTTCCAGAACCCTGTGTACCAGATGGCGGCCGGCCTGCCGCTGTCACCCCGTGGCCTTGGCGACTCGGGCTCTGAGGGCCACAGCTCTCTGAGCTCCCACAGCAACAGTGAGGAGCTCGCGGCTGCTGCCAAGCTGGGGAGTTTCAGCAGCGCCGCGGAGGAGCTCGGGCGGCGGCCGGGGGAGCTGGCGCGGCGGCAGATGTCACTGACTGAGAAGGGCGGGCAGCCCACGGTGCCTCGGCAGAACAGTGCCGGCCCCCAGCGTCGGATCGACCAGCCGCCACCCCCGCCCCCACCGCCACCTCCTGCCCCCCGTGGCCGGACGCCACCCACCCTGCTGAGCACCCTGCAGTACCCACGGCCCTCGAGCGGGACCCTGGCGGCGGCCTCGCCTGACTGGGCTGGCCCGGGAGCCCGGCTGCGGCAGCAGTCCTCCTCCTCCAAGGGCGACAGCCCAGAGTTGAAGCCGCGTGCCGTGCACAAGCAGGTCAGTGTGCTGCTGGGGGCGGGGCGGGAGGGGGTCACACCCACGGTATGCTGCTCCTCCCAGTCATTTCATCTCCATCTGCACCCTGCTGCCATCCCATGCTGAATGATGCCACGTTTGGCCCCACTGGCCCCCGTCCCAGTCCTGGGAACCAGGGACAGTGCAGCTTCAGGGTCCCTCTGCCAGTTCCCCTGAGACAGCTGGGGTCAGGGAGAAGGAGGGCGTGGTCAGTCCACGTCCAGTGCTGAGCCTATTAAAGCCCTACCCAGGGTAGGAGGTGACCCGTCCCCTACAGGCCCTGTCCCTGCTCCGAGCTGGCCTCCTGAGCTCTGCTGCCGGGGTACACGGGTGTCTCCCGTCACCCAGGGCGTACACAGTATGTGGAACTGACATGCCCGGTCCTCCGGGGCCAGCTTGCCCGTCCTCACCCGGGTGGCCAAGAGCAGCTCTGGAGGCCACCCAGGTGCTTGGCCCGGCCTCGGCGGCCATCTGGGAGTTAGTGCCCCCTCGGCGGGGCTGCTGCGTCAGTAGGCGCCGGGTCAGCTAAAGGCCCCCTCCCTTGTCCCTGCGACTCACCGGGCACCGCTCCTACCCCCACCCACCCCTCTGCCGCCCTCTGGCCCTCACAGCTGTGTTTCCTTGTAGGGCCCTTCACCTGTGAGCCCCAATGCCCTGGACCGCACGGCTGCTTGGCTCTTGACCATGAACGCACAGTTGTTAGAAGACGAGGTCCTGAGCCCAGACCCCCCCCACAGGGATAGGCTAAGGAGTAAGGAGGAGCTCAGCCAAGCAGAAAAGGTAAAGCTGGACCCTGGCAGCTCGCGGCAGGGCAGGGCTGCACCCCGTGGCAGCTGGCAGGATCCTCTCCCCGTGAGTTCTGAGTGAGGGGGCACTGCTCAGTCCTGCAAATGGCCGGTCCACTCTCATCCCCTGGTTTCACATGGGGGCAGCAGTCAGTGGAATCTGGAAAAAGAGCAGCAGGAGGGATTTAGCTTAGACTCGAGATTTCCCAACACAAGCTGCACATGAGACTCAGCTGGGACTTGTGCTGAATCCAGACTCCTGGGACCTGGTCCTTGGACCTCTGGGAGGCCCTGTCCCCAAGTGACTGGGCAGAGAATCTGGGACTTGAGGGGTGAGGGTACCTAAGAGTCACATGCAGACCCCTGAGGGAGCCTCATACGTGAGGAGGTGGAGGCATGGGTGCCCGAGACAGCGGGGAGAGTGCCCCCAGCCGGGCCCCCTCCACTCGGGGCTGGTGCCTGCCCAAGGCCTGGCTCTTCCTCGTCCCCAGTGTGCATCTCCACCAGGGCCTGGGGGGGAGAGAGCCAGGGTGAGGGTTAGGGTCAGGTTGCTCCTGAGATGCTTTCTCTACCCCACCTACCACCCATGGAGCATTTTGTGGGCAGTGGGGTGCTTCTGTCCTCCCATTCTGCCGGTGGTTGTGGCAGCTGCCCTGGATCCGTGGCTGGTTCTCGTCTCATTCTGGAAGCCAAGGTCCCAGACAGTCGTCACTCCTCTATTTGCCCCTCTTGGCCCCAGGAAAGCCTGTAGCATCCTGTCAGGCAGGAGCCCTCAGATCGGGGGGCCGGTCCCCCTCTCCCTGGCCTAGGGCGAGGTCCATGCCGCGCTGCATTCCGCCACCCCTTGGTCCACCACATCCACCTGCTTTTACCATGATTATGTGAAGGGGACCAGGGGACATGGGCACCATGCTCCAAGGGCCAGAGTTTGGCTGGGGAGTGAGCAGGGCCAGCCCCTTCCGATGCCCCCGGTGTGAAGCTGGGGTCCGGCTCAGAGCCGTTCTAATTCCAGGGCTCAGCTGCAGCTGGAGTGCCCTCTCCCCTCGCTGTGCCCTGGCCGAGTGAGCTGCTGCTTCTCTCACCCGCTTTGCTACAAACCCTCACAGGCACCTCCCGGAGGCCTTTGCTCCCTGAGCCCCCTGGAGGCCTGGTCCTGCCTGCGTCAGGCCCTGCTCACCCCTCTGGCCAGGGCCGTTTCCCCGGGGCCAGGCTCCCCTATGGGCCCCGCTTTGCTCCAGGGATGACATTCGAGGTGGGGGTGGATCTCTCTGGCTGTCCTGTCTCCTGACTTTGGGACAGTCCTTTGCTGTTGCCCGGGACTCAAGGAGAAGCTCTTCCTGCCTCCCCCAGTTGTGTGTTCTCACGGCACCCTGGCCCCGAGCCCCCGGTTCTGCTGTCAGCCCTGCCTCACCCTCTGTCCGGCCACACAGCCTCCCGGCTTGCTGCTTCTCCTGCCGCCTTACACACCGTGTCTCCCCCACGGCTGAGCATGCTGGGCTGAGTCAGATCCAGAAAGCCAGGGCCACCTTGCCCTTCGCCTGTCTCGCCTGCACTTCCCCCGCCACTGCCCTGGCTTTAGGGTCAGATAGAGGCTGGGATCTTTCTCCACTGGTCGGTCACTACTCTCCGTGTGACTGGGTCGCTTTGGCGTTTGGGACCTCAGTCCCCTCTCCTGTAGGGTCCCCACCTCACAGGGCATCGTCAGATCTCCTTGACATGTTCGAAGTGCTTTATCCTTTGTTAGTCATAAAAAGCCAAAGGCCTAGTTAAACCCTAAGTTCTGAGTCTACGTCTGTCGTAGCCGTAAGGTCAGGCTATGGGGCGGGAGCTTAGTGTGGAAGGGGGTGGGGGGCAGCGCAGACTCGGCCTCTGCTCACTGCGGGAAGTGAGCTGGGTGGTGGAGTCCCGGGGCAGTCCGCCCTGGGCTCCTGCTCGGGCTCACGAGGCTGTGCTCTCTGTCCCGGGTGCTGTGCCCGTGGACGCCGCCCTCCTGGCAGGACCTGGCAGTGCTGCAGGACAAGTTACGGATCTCCACCAAAAAGCTGGAGGAATACGAGACCCTGTTCAAGTGCCAGGAGGAGACGACACAGAAGCTGGTGCTGGAGTACCAGGCGCGGCTGGAGGAGGGGGAGGAGCGGCTGCGGCGGCAGCAGGAGGACAAGGACATCCAGATGAAGGGCATCATCAGCAGGTGAGGTGTCCTGTTCCTGCTCTTGCTCCAGTCCGGGCCCCACACCGCCCTCCTGGAGGCTTCAGGGCAGGGCAGGGACTGCTCAGCTGTAGGTGGACAGGAAGGGAGAGTCTCAGGCAGTGGGGACAGCGTGGCACAGGCCTGGAGTGTGTGCTGGTGGCAGAAGGCAAAGCGGATCCTGGCAGAAGTGAGATCAGCCAAGACCAGCTGCTCGGGGGCCCCTAGGTCCTATAGGGGGTCACGTTTTTTGGTAAACCCTCTTAGAGCAGTTTAGAAGCCAGATTGGGGGTGCCGGGAAAGACGATGAGGACCGAGTTCAGGACAGGAAAAGTAGGAATGAACGTCAGTTCGTTTCGGTGGTGGGAGGTGGGAGGGTGAGAGGGAGGGAGGAGACAGAATAATCCCGATTTCTACGGAGAACATCTGGGTGTGTCATGGAGCCGTTATGGAGAAGGGGAACTTCAGAAGAGAAGCAGTTTGTGTGGGGAGGGAGGGGGATGATGATGCCAGTTTGGGATGTAAGTTTTAAGGTGCCTATGGGGTATGCAGGAAGATTTCGGAGGGTGGGGGTGGGGATGGGAGGGCCATTGGTTTTAATGCTGAGTCGTATCTTAATTGACGGTTTCTATCAGGTTCCCTCCCTCTTTCCCTCTCTCACTGCTGGTGTTTAGGGTGGGCACACCCTCCTCCGTGTCTGTAGGCAGGGGTGTAGTCAAGGTGTCACCAGACCACAGAATCCCAGTCCTGGAGTTTGCTTTCTTAGGACAGCAATACCAGGTACAAGGGCAGTGTGGGTTTACAGCTCATTTGTGTACACAGTACGAGCGCCTGTCCGTCGCCTGGACAGATTTCACAGGCGTGCAGTAGCCGGGATGTTGCCCGGCCTGGCCTCGTGCTTTGCCCACCACAAAGACCTTCCCCAGATTCCTCCTACTTAGACTGTTCCTGATTGTTTGCTTGATTTCCGTGCGGGTTTTTTCATGGAAAATGGTTAGAAGAAGGAGCGGGCCTAGAACCAGGGCCACCAGAAGCCACTGTGCACTTGACCCCACGGCTCTGCTCTTGACTGTCTTCATGTGCGTGGTCACGAAAATGGAAACACTTTCATCCTAACCACCTCCTCCTCACTGTGTCTGTTTTCTGCCAGGTCCTTGCTTTCCTGAGTGCAGCGGCTTATTTAACACATTTATTTCTACAAACCAGTCCTCGTATATTTCCTCCCTAAATGTAAATGTCAATTAGGTCAATGTGGTTGATAGTGTTGTTCAAGTCTTTATACCCTTAACTAGCTCTTTTGCTTGTTATTCTATTAATTATTGAGAAAAGGATATTGAAGTTTGTAATCATAATTATGGGTTTGTCTATTTCTCCTTTTATTTCTGTTGGTGTTTGCTTTATGTACACTGATACACTGTTCTTAGGTGCATAGACATTTAGGATTGTTACACACTGTTGGTGAACTGACCGCTATAGTATTATAAAGTCATCTTCCTTGGTTCTCATAATAGTTCTTGCTCTGAAATCATTTTTAGATGTTGATGCAGCTCCCCCAACTTTCTTTTAATTAGTATTAGCCCAGTACATCCTTTTTCATCCTTATACTCTTAACCCAGCTGTGCGTCTCTGTATGAAGTTTCTCTTACAGACACCTTACTGTTGGTTCTTGCTTTTTATCTGATAGTTTCTGCCTCTTAATTGGAGTGTTCAGGCCACTTACATGTAACATAATTGTCAATATAATTATGTTTAAACCTATTATCTTGCTACTTGTTTTCTATTTGTACTGTTTTAGTCCCTTTTTTCCTACCCTCTTGTATGGAGTATTTTTTATTATTCTATTTTATCTTTGCCGTTGGTTTAGTAGTTAATCTCTGTTGTTGCTTTAGGACAGTGGTTAGAACCTTCCTGTGAAGGAGCAGATAATAACTGTTTTCCCTTTTGCAGGCCATACGGTGTCTGCTGTGGCTGTTCGACTCTGCTGTCACAGCGGAGCTCCGTGTGCGGTGTGGCTGCTGGCAGACACAGGCAGGGGGCCTGGCTTGGCCCGTGCCCTGGCTGGCATAGCAGGCACGCGGGCGTCCTCTTTGTTCCTCTGTACTTACTGTACCTTTGCTCTCCGGCTGTGTTTAAGGTTTATGTATTTATTACTCATGGCCAACAATTCGATTATGATGTGCCTTGGCGTGGTTTCCTTCACGTTGCTTGGGTTTGTTGAGCTCTTGGACCTGTGGGTATAGAGTCCCGCCTTCCGAGGCAGTCCTCTGGGCCTCCCGCTGCACGTGGGCTCGCTGCTCTTGTTGTCCCACGTCACACTGAGGCGCTGTCACTTCCTTGTTCCTGTGTTCTAGCTTAGGTCATTTCTGCAACTGTGTCTCCAAGTTACTGATCATTTCTTCCTCAGTGTCTAATCTGCTATGAAGTCTATTTGGTACCTTTTTTTTTTCTCCTATTTCACATATTGTATATTTATCTCTAGACCTTGGTTTAAGTTCCAAACTTCTCATTATGCTCATGCTTCCCTCTATTTTCTTAAACGTGTGGGATGTATTTATAATAGTTGCTTTAATGTCCTTGCCTACTAATTCTATCATCTATGACATTTCTGAAACTTTTTTTTTCTATTAATTTCCTTCCTGGTTAGGGGTTATATTCTTCTACTTCTCTGCGTGCTTGGTTGGATGCCAGGCATTGTGAATCTTATGTAAGTGCTGGATATTTTGTGTTCCTTTAACTATTTGGGGCTTTGTTCTGGGAAACAATGAGGTTACTTGGAATCCCTTTGGATTCTTTTGAGGCTTACGTGTAAACTTGCTTCGGGTGGGTCCTGGCCAGGCTTTCATCAGGCAGTTTCCTTCTGAGGACTCCGCTTCAGGCCTCTGTGTTAATGTGCGTCTCTCCACCGTGCATGAGCTCTGCCTGGGGTGGTTTTGTGAACTCCTTTCCAGTGGTTCGTGCCCCAACCCAGTTGTTTTCTCACAGGCTTACAGACCAGTCCTCAGCCAGAGACCCAAGGGGGTCCCTCAAGGAGATAGGGGAAGCCCTCTCTGCAGTATCCCCCGTTGGCACCATCCTGAGAGTCCTGGCCACCTCACTTCCGTGCCTGTCCTGCGTCTCCCCGACTCTGATGTCGTGCCCTTCCTTTTGTTTGGCCTGGACACTGACTGCATGGGGCCCCTTCTTGTGCGAGTCACTGGGCTGTGCTCCCTGTTGTTCAGTATCCAGAACGTTTGTTTCATACACAGGGGTGGGCAGAAGTAGGTCTGCAGGTGTGAGTGCACGAAACACAGTTATTCTTTTGAGGTACTAAAGCTATTATAATCATAATCTGCACATCTTTATACAAACAACTGTAAACCTACTTTTGCTCACCCCTGTATTTTGTCTGGTTTTCTAGTTTTTTGGTTTTGTTTCCTTCTTTTTATGATGGCAGGAAGGTAGATCCAGTCCCTGTTTTTCCACCATGGCTGGAAACGGAAGTCTCCCCCAGTGTCATTTCCCTTCCGATGATACCACGTACTGTCCCTCCTCCCCCATCTCCCTCCCCGCTGCCCCCTCTCACAGGCTTTGCTCCGTGACTACCTTTCTGTGACAAGGAACCCCCTGCTTGGCGCAGGGCCACACCCCTTCCTCCTGATCAGTGCTCCTGATCCTGTGGACTGCTCACGACAGCCGGTGTGGTACCGGCCCCAGCCCCGTTGACCCCCAGGGCTTGCCCAGCAACAGGGACTGCTCGCTGGGCTAGGCAGTTGGCAGATAGAGGTGGGAATGAAGCTGTGGGAGGAGATGGGCCTGTCTGAGAAGCGTCTGTAGAGCAAGAAGAACGGAGGGTGAGGCGGAGTCCTGTGGAGCCCCCGCATCCAAGCGGCAGGCAGGACATGGCATTGGCAGGCAGCGGCCTGGGAGCCGGCGGGCAGACCCGGAGAGTGTGGGCTCCAGAAGCTGGAGGAAGGGAGCTGGCGGGCAGGAGAGATGGAGAGTGATTGACAGGTGTGGGAGAGACCAGCAGGAGGGGGCCAGGCAGGGTCTCAGGGAAAGAGCAGCTGGTGGCAGGCCCGCAGCTGCCTGAGCTCCGGGCTTCTGCAGACGGTGCTCCGCCCGTCGGCCGTGCTCAGCTTCTGCCTGCGGACCTTGCTCGTCCTTCAGATGTACGATTCAGCGTGTGCGCCACCACCCCCTCCTCCTCCAGGGCAGTTAGCTCCTTCCCGCTCTTGGTCCCCGTGGCTTCTGAGCTTCCCGGGCAGGGTGTAGCTGCTGCTGCCCGTCCGTGTCCCTGCTGCCTTGTGAGCTCCTTGAGGGGAAGGACTGCCTGTTGTTCATCTCGCTACCACGAGTGCCCGGCACAGCCTTGGTGAACACAGGGTCGTGGAGAAAGCTCTAGAGCCCTGCAGGGTCTTTGTCTTCCCACCCAAACCATAGTTCCCACAGCTGTATACCACCTGCCGGGCTCTGGGGGGTGGGGAGGGTCCAACACCCACTCCCACGCCCTGGAAGAACATCAGGAACAGGGGAGACCCAGTGGCTGCTGGGGATTTGGGAATACAATCAGGCAGGCAAAATGTAAGGAAGAAGACATAATCAAAATGTCAAAAATGAAGGATAAAGAGAGAATCTTAAAAACAGCAAGAGAGAAGAGAATTATGTACAAAGGGGTCCCAATAAGACTATCAGCTGATTTCTCAAAAGAAACTCCACAGGCAAGAAGGGACTGGAAAGAAATATTCAAAGTAATGAAAAGCAAAAACCTACAGCCACGATTACTCTATCCAGCGAAGCTGTCATTCAGAATAGAAGGGCAGAGAAAGTGCTTCCAGGAACAAGTAAAACTGAAGAAGTTCATCAGATCCAAACCACTGTTATATGAAATGTTAAAGGGACTTGTTTAGGAGAAGGAGGATCAAAACTATGAACATTAAAATGAAAACTATATTACAGCAACCAACAGCAGAAGCTAGGGAACCAAAACAAAGGCAAACTAAGTGGGCAACAAGAGTGGGAAAAGAATTATAGGCATGGGGAACATTTTGGGGGGACATCAGTGGGGAGGGGGAAAGGAAGGGAGATGGTACAGGAATTAAGAAGCGTAGTAGGAGGGAGTGGAGTAGACAGATATTTAGAAGAACTATATGTACAGCCAATGGGAATAGACTTAGGGGGGGAACTGGGGGAAGGGGAGTCACTGGATGGAGGCGAACAAAAGGAAAAGAAATTGGGACAACTGTTAACAGCATAATCAATAAAGCATATTTTTTTTAAAAATATAAGGAAAGGAGTAGGTCCAGCCCATGAGGTGGCTGGGGGCCAGCCGGAGGGCCTCTGTTCTCAGCACGTGTGGGAGGTCTGTGGCCCAAGGAGGGACTCTCCTACATGTCTTTCTGCGCAGGCATGATGACTTGTGCCCACAAGGCCCACACCCACCTCATCATCTGCTCCCTCAAGCGCCAGTCTCACTGTCCTTGTCTCTGGTCACAGGTTGATGTCAGTGGAGGAGGAGCTGAAGAAGGACCATGCGGAGATGCAGGCAGCTGTAGATTCCAAACAGAAGATCATTGATGCCCAGGTGGGGGCTCCAGCCCTTTGGTTGGCCACAGGTGGTAAAGGACCTGGGATTGGGGCGGTGACTTTGGCTTCTCCACATCCTTAGTCACACCCGCTGCAAGAGCTGCGGAGGACAGGCGACCAGGGTCTCTGCCCTGAGAGCCAGGCCTGAGGGGTCACTAGCACAGGCTGCGGACGGATGGGGGTGGGGCAGTTGCCTTTCACCAGGAGCGCTGACCGAAGAGTGGGCCTGTTGGGAGGGGCGGGAAGGCAGGGCTGACACAGGCAGCAGGGGGAGCGGGGCTAGGGTGGGGACTCCTGCTCAGAGCTGTGGCTTCCCAGTGCGTTGAGGGGGCCGACATGTGGAGGCTCTGGTTCCAGCCTCCTTCCCCCAGGGCTGTTGCCTTGTCTTCTCAGTTGCCCCAGAATGGGGCCGGGCCTTGCTCTGGCAGGGAGCTGTGACACTGTGTGTCCCAGGCACTTGCACAGGCACCTGCCTCGGGCTCAGGCGGTGGGTGGGTAACACCACTGGGGCTGCTTTGCTGGACCAAGAAGCGGGATGTGGTGGAGACGTGAGGAAGGCAGACTCAGGAGGTCGCGGCCCTTGGGGTCAAGGGCACCCCGGCCCACTTGCCCACTGCTTAGTAGCCTTCACACCGGGCACTGGCCGTTCCTGCATCTCCTCCAGGCCCCCTTCCTCCCGCCCCAGCACCGGTAGGTGCACAGAGCCCCAGGGAGATCCCTTCCCCCCGTGACCCTGTGCCACACCCCCTGTTCGCAGGAGAAGCGCATCGCCTCCCTGGACGCCGCCAACGCCCGCCTCATGAGCGCCCTGACGCAGCTGAAAGAGAGGTACAGCATGCAGGCCCGTAACGGCATCTCCCCCACCAACCCCACCAAATTGCAGATTACCGAGAACGGCGAGTTCAGAAACAGCAGCAATTGTTAACCTGCCCGAGGAGAGGGAGGACTGTGGTGGCCCAGGGCCGGGCCTCGGCCTGGGGAGCAGCACCCCACAGGTGCAGCCCCAATGCGGGCGGCAAGAGGCCGAGGCTCGTCTCCCCGTGCCCTCCGCCCGCGGTCCAGGAGGCGGCCACAGAGGGAGCCGAGAGAGACCGACGCAGCGGGCGCCCCCCCTGCTTCCACCTGAGAAGCAAGTTGGGTGCGGGCTGAAGAGACTGCACGCGGGGCGCGGGACAGCCTGGGGGAGCGGGGGCTGGCCCACATGTGTCTCTGTTGGTTACTGGATTTGGCGTGTGTCGCCTTTCCTCCTGACCTGGCCAAGTGCATGTACCCCCCGTGCTCCCCAGGGAGGGAGCTGCCCGGACAGGTGGGGGATTAAAGGACTGGGGCCCAGGCTCCCCCTGTGGGACCTGCCCCTCAGTTTCAGGAGCTGAAGGTCGGTTGGCAGGCAGGGAGAGGGTGGGGAGGATGGATCGGCCGGAGTTCTGTGTCCCCTGCCCGGCTCTGAACACCTGCCACTGCATGCAGCCTGCCGGGGGCCCTTCCCGCTGTGCGCGACCGAGGATTCACCCGCACCTGTCCCCACACTGCCCGCCTTCCTCTCCCTCCGTCCCTCCCTCAGTCGTTCTGCCAAAAAGACCCAGTGAGGCTCACGTACCTGTCCTCTGGGCCCTCGCACCTGTAGAGAGGATCCGGAGCCTCCCTCCCTTGCCCCCCTGGCCCAGGCTGATGCTCTGGGGCTCCCGAAGCCAAAGATCCGGGCCGAGCTGGCCCAGACGACACCGTGCGTGCTGCTTGCCCTCCTGTGGCCTCGCAGGCAGTGGCCGCTGGTGCTCCCCCTGAGAGAAAGGCTGATCTTTCCCGAGTGGTGGTTAAAAAAATTCTAATGCCCACGGGCCCTGAGAATGTGGATAACTGTGATTTTCTTTCCTTTCACAGTATGCATTAGAAACAAAAGCCCGCTTGCTCGCTTGCTGGAACACAGGGGCCTTTTAAATTGAGCGTGCGCACTGCATGGGAAATAGCGGCCCTGGAGGATGTTAGACTTGCTCCCTCTCCAAGACAGCAGCGGCCTGCACCAGGCCCCGTGTGTGCGGCCGGCCTCCTCCTCACCCTTCCCGGGCCCCCAGCCAAGGACCCAGGCGCTGCAGACAGGCGAGGGGCACACCCCACAGCTGGGGCCGGTTTTCCTCAGCTCTAGGCTGTTCCATAGCTTTTCAGCCCTCCCTGCCCCATAGGTGGGCAGGAGCTTGGGTCTGTCTGGGCACCTCCCTGTTGCCGGCCCCGGCCCTGGGTACCCGAGCTGGCGCGTTCGCCCCGCAGCAGAGCCAGGGCCGAGCCAGAGCCGCCCCTCAGCCTCAGTCTCAGCCTCAGGCAGCTGAGGAGACCCTTGGAAAGAGCGCTGAGCCCTTCTGCCCCAGGGGCTGCAGACGCACCGCCCGGGCTGGGGTTGCCACTGAGCCCGCCAGGAGGGGGCGTGGGGGGTGGTCCAGACCACACTGAATCCCCTTCCTGCGCCTGCGCTCAGAGACTGGGCTCTGCGGTGAAATCTGCAGTTCAGTTAGGCCAGAGCCGTGCTGGCGGGGCAAGGGCGGCCCCCAAGGGCCACAGGCCTCGTGAGGGACGGCCATGGGGCCGAGGCCCTGTTTTCACTGCTGGCCTCACGGGCAGGGCCTGGCCCCAGTGATGCCCTCTGGTTCAATTTCACCCCCCCCCCCCCCCACTGCCCCGTGAGTCCTCCCCTCCCCACCCCACTCCTCTCCCACCGATGCCTCATAGAGCGACCTCGGACTGATCGCCTCTTAGCGATCCAGGGGGGGGGGGTTCCCAGGCCCGGCAGCGGGTGTGGGAGGCCGGTGCAGTGGCCGGTGCTGGCGGCCCTTGGCTGGGCCGTGAGCTCTCAGGCCGAGAACCTTACTTACCTAGTGCAAAAACTGTAAAAGTGTACAGACTCTTCTCAGATTTTTATCTGCATTGCAAGTCTGACCATTTTTGTAAATGTTCTTGGTGTTTGACTGTAATGTAACTATTTCACCTAATGGTTGTACATAGTCCTCTAGTCCTGGTGCTGCCGAGGGCCGCCCGGGACCGCTGCTCTCCGATGGTTTGTATTTTATTTTTTAATCTAGAGAACAGTATTGGCCAGGAAGAAGAGGTTTGGGATTTGGGTGTGGGGGTTTATTCCCTGCCCCTGGCATTTACTTGTTTGCTTTGCAGTGTGCTGTCTGGGTGGGGTGGACAGGGACATGCGCCCTGGGTGGGCCAGCAAAGGGGCTCCCATCTGGGCCACACACGCTTGTGTCTTGGTGTTGGGTGCTGCCTGCAGACAGGGCCGGGTTGCCAGAGGGTCCGCAGGGAGGGAGGTGAGGGAAGGCAGTCCCTGCTCAGGGAGGACCAAGGTCCCAGGCCCAGACCCGGCTGGAGACGGCTCTCCCCTCCTTTGCCAACACAGAGAGGCCTGACTTTTTTGCTTAACTTTTATGTTTAGGGTGAAGGAAACTGCCAAACTTCCTATAAGTGAAGAATTTTCCGACTGCCCAGTAAGGGGGGTGGGGAACCGAGGCCAGAGCTCCACGCCCCCCCACCCTGCAGAGCATCTGCCCGGGAGGTGCCTCTCTCCCTCCCCCCATCCGTCTGCGGAAGGCAGACTGCCCAGGGAAACAGCCCCTCTCTTTTCTACACACTCAGCCCCCAGAGCCGTCCGGCCCCCCACCTCCCTGCCCCCTCCTTTTGTAAGTATGTGAAAAGGACAGAACTGCAAACGTGGAGTCTTGGCTGGAGCCCCTCCAGCTGTGACTTTTAACTATGTAATAATGTACAGAGAAAGTTGTTGGTGTTCTAAGACTGTGTGGCTGTGCAATTTCTGTACATTTGCAATTAGAAATATTAAAAATTTATTTAGCTATTTTAAGCCTGACTCGCCTCTCCATTCAGCTGGGTCTCAAGAGATTTTCCTGATATTGTCCTTCACTAAGGGACCCAGCACTTGGTTCACCCTGGTGGTAGTTGTAGACAGGGAAAACCCCTAAAACTGATGGCAGTGGTGGTCTTTATGCACTAAGTGATCCAGGATTACACCCACCCTCCTGGCTCTCGCAGCTGGGCAGTGAGGTCCTTGCTGGCCCCGCAGCCTCCTGGGACACCAGCTCCTGCCTAGGGCTCTGCTTCAGGTGCTATCTCATCTGAAGTCCACCTCCAGGAGGGACAGGCCCAGGGAGGGGGAGAGGTTGCCCAGGGTCACCACCAGGTCATGGCAAAGTTGGACTAAATCCAAGCTTCTGATGTCTGGACCCACCTTCAAGGCCCAACCCAGGGCCTTCACTGGGAACAAACACCCCCAAGTCCTTTCAGCTGCACCTGTGCACGGAGTACCTTGCAGCCCTGGGTCCTACTCAGCAAGTCCCAGCCACTACACCGTAGCACGCAGGGGTCAGTGCATGGGAGACTGGTCCCGCGGGGGAAAGTCCAGGCCTAGGCTCAGCCCAACCTCAGCAACGCACGTGGGCCAAGGCTCTGCAGAGGGCAGGGGTGTGTCTGGTCAGAGCCCCAGATGGACACCCTGTGCTGTCTCCTGTCAGGGACTTGGGCCCCAGCTGTCTGACATTTTCAGAGGAACCCCAGGGCAGCTCCTGTACTTGTCCTTGAAGCCAGTGGCAGGGCTGGTTCGGGGGCGGAGTGGCCGGATACATCAGAGCCCCCAGCTGGTGTCTGCCCCTGCTCCAGGCTGAACCTTGGGCCCTGGGGGAGCTCCAAACCCGGTGGTTCTACTGGAGGGATACATCCTGCTCCCCAAACCCATGCTCCTCCCTTAGACATGGTAATCGCCCCCCACCCACACGCTGCCACATCTGCGCTGTCCACCCGTCAGCCTGGGTGACCTCAGCCACCCGCTCAGCACTCTGGCCTCTCTGGAGTTGAGGCTCTCTCTCCCATAAGGACCCCGCCTCTGTCACGCCCTCCCCATCATCCCCCCATCAGCAGGCCCCTTCCCTCCCAGGCCCCTTCTGTCCTCCTTGCTTCCCCACCAAGCATATTTGCCCAGCATCTCTCTTCGGCCCCTCTCCTGACCAAGTGCTCTGACAACATCAGCCCTGGGTTCACCCAATGGCCCCTGGGAGTGCCCGCCTTCCCCTTCCCTCTCGGGCCTGCTCCCCCATTCACCCCACTAGGGAAGTTAAGGCAAACTTGGACCTCTTCTCAGACTCCCCAGCCAGACACTCCCGAGCCAATCTCCTCCCCCTCTGGGGGAAGATGCCCTCAGTAACCTCTGACCCTTCCCTGCCCGCACCCCCGACTGGCTGCCGGAGCCCAGCAGGCACAAGAGGGGAGGTGACCTTCCTTCCCAAGGTGGCCCCTGGCCAGGCCCTACCCCCTCACCCCTTGCTGCCTTATTTACTCCTAAATCTTCAGCCTCACTGCTCTTTCCCACGGTGCTAGGTCTCCACCTGCCCTTCACCTGCTCCAGGCTGGGTTTTCTTCTCTCCCCTTCTTTAACCTGTGCTATCCCCAGAGACCTGCCACCTCTGCCTTCTCACCTCCTGTTCTTCCCCCAGCCCCCCGCCACCTCATTGCCAAATCCACGGGCAGCCTCAGCGCGTCTACTGCTGTCCCTCTGCTGGGGCTACACCACATGATGGGGACCTCAATGGAATAGTGGTGAATGGGACAGAAATAGTTTCACGTGGACAGAAGGCGTTTATAGCAAAGGCACTACAGCTGGGAGCCTCCATAGGCGTGGATCAAATAGGAACAAAACCTGGAAATGCAGAGGAATCACAGGTAACAATTGCATTTCACAGGAACACACCTCTGGTATTAACAGTTTATTTCAGGTTAAGGAGACAATAGAGCCCAGAGGATTTTAGTAATGGTGAGATGTAATAAGCATCAAGCCCTTAATCTAGAGAGCACACCTTTTCAAGTTTACTTGGGGCATTACCCCCAAGTTGACTAAGTGGGGTATGAAAACCTCAGAAAGCTGCCCAAAGAAAACAGTTTGGGCCACATTCTGTACCTTAAAGCAATAAAACGGAGATCTATAATAAATGTTTAGCCAGGGGGAAAACCCCTATCATCAGGAAGTTTTAAAATAGATATTAAATCAATAGAATTGGATTTTTAAAACAAACTAGTCTTCTAATAAAACAAGGTATATTGACCTCACACATCTCTCTCTTTTCCTCCCCAAATACCACTGTACTGGCAGAAAAGGACTGACAAGATGATTACCTTTAAGGACAAAATTAAGATGAAAGGAGATAGCAGTCAATAAGATAATTTGAAAATCTTTGGCAGACGGAAGCTGGTACAACAGTTGACTACATTAGCAGAACAGAGGGAGAGAAAAATCGGAAATGAGCTGATGAGGTTCAAGGACCACACTCCTCACCCCCACCCCCAAGAGGCTCAGGGCAGGGAGGCCCGGTCTGGTGGGAGGCAGGGCCAGCGCACCAGGTCGGACATGGGGAAGCCAGACTGCAGCCTCCTTCCGCTGCTCAGCACAGCCAGGAGGCTTCCTTACTCCTCATTTCCTTACAAGGAACTGGATGTTTATTCTCTGGAGCAATCTTAACAGTTATGCTCCAGACTCAGGCACACCAGGAAGAGCAGAGGACTCTGTGAGGTGTGGGGTGGACAGCCAGTGGGAGGGGCTGAAGTGAGCTGTTTCCCTCTGTGGTCCTGCCCCACAGCGCCTTCACTGCTCCCAGAATGCCCAGAGTGAGCGTCTTTCCCCCCAGGTAACTGAGTGGAATGTACTTGATTAGAAAAACTGTCTTCTGAGAAAAGACCTGCAGATATTTCCCCAACACAGCATCCCATAGTGACCCCCGCCAATCAGCGTGTCCTGTGTGTGCGTATACACACATGAAAAGGCATAGACGGTCAATGCCCCTCCTACCACAGAGTTGAGGAAAGTGTCCAACAAATAATAGAAACTAGGTGTGAATTTCCCAGGCCTCTGCTTCTTTAGTGGCAACAAAACTCCCTATTTGCAAATATAACAGCTCAAAAAAAAAAAAAAAAAAAAAAAAAGAGAGAGAGAGAAAGAAAGAGCCCTGGCTGGTGTGTCTAAGTGGATTGAGCACCAGCCTGCAAACCAAAGGGTCACTGGTTCAATTCCTGGTCGGGGCACATGCCTAGGTTACAGGGCCGGGTCCCTGGTTGAGGGTGTGCAAGAGGCAGCCACACATTGATGTTTCTCTCCCTTTCTCCCTTCCCCTCTAAAAATAAATTTTAAAATCTTTTTTAAAAAAGAGAAACTTTCCCCGTGAAAGGGAAAGGTCAAATCAACCCAAGAAAGGAAACAGGAAATAGAGATAATGAAGGAAAGAAGAGAGCTTATTTAAAAAATAATAACTCCAAACTACGATAGCCTGAGTGATATAAAACAAGAGCAGGATACTATGAAAAAGAAACCAAGATCAAGAAAGCTCCTGACTTTTTTAGATTTTTTTTTTAACAAAAATAAACTATTCAGTAGAATTGGATATACCAAGTTGAGGCATTCATTCTTCTAGAAAGTAGAACAAAATATACAAGTAGAAAACAGGAGAGAGGGAAAAAAACTAGAGGCTTAATCCAGGCTGTTCGATGTCCAACTATCAGGAATTACTGAAGGAGGGAAAAGAGTAAAAGAGAATATGAATAAAGGAATAATAAAAGGACATTTTCCAAAGTGAAAGGAAGGTCGCAAGTGTCAAGGGTGAAGGAACAGACGGGAAAAGACCCCCTCCAATGCACAGCTTCACCAGTTCCCCAACTCTGCCAGAGCTGTGCTGATCCGCGCTGACCTTGGTCGGGAGCTCAGAGGGAGGGAGGGGAGGCCAGGTATGTGGGCCTAAGTGAGGAGCTGTTGGGGAACGAGGGCACCAGAGAGTGAAGAGGGACAGGTGCCCCTGAGAACTCCTGGTGGGAAGTCTCAGTGAGAGGTCCCGTAAGAAATGGCGAAGTTACAGTGAGGCCAATCAGCGTGATAGTGTCCTACCGGGCCATGAAACCATAGGCAACGGGGTTGCATCCTGGCTGCCAGAAGTCCAGATTAGCGTGTAACATCACATGCTGCATGCATACATACCTAGTGAATGTACATCAACACAGGTAAATGTGTTCTCCCCAGGTGATGCAATAGTCCTGGGGCAGGCTTTTTAAACAGTACTCCAGTGGGATGACAAGCTGTCCTCCTGTTGCCTTAGTTCCAAAGTTTTGGATATTTCTGAATAGTCCCTGACAATGCACCACAGTCACAAAGCATGAGGCCTCAGTGACCTGGCAGGCAATGAGTGAGTTACTGAAGCAGGCCCACTTCAGGTGACATTTAGACACAGTGTCGCGAGACAACAGAAGAGGCGGGGATTGGGGTGAATTGAAAAGCAAGCACCCTTTCTGAAGGCGTGGTTCCTCCTCAGCAGCAGGGACCATCACCCTGGATTTATAGCCACCCATTTTGCTCCTTCTGCCCTCCCCCACATTTTTATGCCCAGCCACCCTGCTCTCTGAGCTCCACATTCACGGCTCTGTGCCCTCTCAGCATTGCCACTTGGCCTCAAGTCTCATGAATCTGAAATGGAGCTCTTGACTTTCCTGACCTTTGACCCTGCTTCTCCTCTCGTCTTCCAACCCCCCAAATAGCTCTACCATCCTCCCAGGTGCTCAAGCCAAGAGCCAAATGCAACTTCTTGATTCTTCTGCATTGAAAAGGAGGGGAAGTTTTGGAACAGTGTTTGTGGTATATTGTGTGTGAAAAGCAAGCTGTGGATCAGTATGCCCTCCTTCCTTTAAAGAAAAATAAGTGAATTGCATGACATATAACAAGTCACATAGCAGCATTATGTTGAAGCAAATACATGCTACTAATCTGAGGAGGACTGGGGCTCTTCCTACTTTATATTCCTATTATCGTTTGAATATTTTACAACCAGTTTTTATTTCTTGTTTTGATATGGAGCCATTTAAAACATATCCATATAATGAAATACTAGGAAACCACTAACTGTGTAGAATAATAATAAAAAAAAAATGAAAAATGTTAATAATATATTAGTTGTGAAAGGTGATAACAGAATGGTATGTCCAGGAGGACTCTGGTTTTGTTTTTAAAATCTATTTGCAAGATGGTGGCACAGGCAGACACGGCTCGCCTCCTCACACAACCACATGAAAATTACAACTAAAATATAGAGCAACCACCACTCACAACCATCAGAAATTGAGTTGAATGGAAGTCTGATAACTATGAAATTAAAGAAACCATATCCATTGAGACAAGTAGGAGGGGCACAGACGTGGAACAGGATGGCCTCTCAGCCACATGGGGTGGATACAAATTTGGGAGGGATTATCTCAGGAGCGAGGAGTTCCAGCCCCACACCAGGCCCCCCAACCAGGGTTCCAGTGCCGGGAAGATTGTTCCCTATAACTTTCGGCTGCAAAATCCAATGGGGATTGGGTCAGTAGAAGAAACTGCAGGAGCCCCAAGCAGTTCCTCTTAAAGAGCCCACAACCTAAATCACCTACTCAGATTCACTCCCTCTGAGACCCAGCACCGGGGTGGCAGCTTGAAAGGCACCAGTGGCAAAGAGGGAGAAACCGAAGTGTCTGGCATCAAGGTGAGCAGAGGTCATTGTCTCTTTTGTCTCTTCTAAACCCTCGCCTACAGAACCAGCAATCTGGGGCCATATCTGAGACTCCATCAACCTGGCTAACTCTAATTGACCCGCCTTGGAGAACCCCAGAGACTCCGCCCCACCCAATTTACAGGCCCACCCAAGCTGCTTTTCCACATTACTGGCGAGTCTTGGCTCATGCTTCACAACTTCCTAAATTCTCTTTAACAAGAAACAACTGGCCTTAGTGAGCCCCAGGCTCAGCACTAGCAGCAGCCAGCTTAGACTCGCAGCTTGGCTTCACCTGGAAATCTCCAAGGCCAGCACAAGTAACAGCCATCTCAGATTGCTTTATAGCTCAGGGTGCCCCAGGCAAAACACAGGTTGGGGCTGACCTTGGCCTGTACCACCTGGGAAGCCGCAAGGCCAGCGCACCCAGTAGACAGCTACAGACCACATTGGAGCACCACCACCCTGCCCCTGCAGAGCTGATCCTCCATGGGGGGTGGAGGTTGGTGGTCAGTGGTCACAGCCAATCCTTGCAGCTGACTGACCTGGGTAAATTCCTCCCATTGATCTTCCAACAGCCACCAAGGCTCAACTACAAGAGGAGAGTGTACTCAGCCACACAAAGGGCGCGCCTCGAGTACCCAGCTTGGGTGATAAGGGAGGCTGTGCCTCTGGACCCTACAGGACACCTACTACATTAGGACATACAACCAAGATACGGAGTCAAAGCAGCTCTACCCAATACACAGAGACAAACACGGAGGTTGCCAAATTGAGGAGGCAAAGAAATATGGCCCAAATGAAAGAACAAAACAAAATCCCAGAAAAAGAACTACATGAAATGGAGATAGCCAACCTATCAGATGCAGAGTTCAAAACACTGGTGATCAGGATGCTCAGAGGACTCATTGAGTATGGTCACAAAATAAAGGAAGATGTGAAGGTTATACAATGTGAAACAAAGAAAAATATACAGGGACCCAACAGTGATGGGAAGGAAGCCAGGATACAGACCAATGATTTCAAATAAAAGGAAGAAATAAACATTCACCTAGAACATAAAGAAGAAACAAGAATTGAAAAAAACAAGGAGAGGATTAGGAAACTCTGGGACAACTTCAAATGTACCAACCTACAAGTCATAGAGGTGCCAAAAGTAGAAGAGGGAAAGCAAGAAATTGAAAACTTATTTGAAAAAATAATGAAAGAGAACTTCCCTAATTTGGCAAAGGAAATAGACATACAAGTCCAGGAAGCACAGAGAGACCCAAACAAATTGACTGGAAAAGGACCACACCAAGACACATCATCATTAAAATGCAAAGGTTAAAGATAAAGAGAGTCTTAAAAGCAGCAAGAGAAAAGCAGAGAGTTACTTGCAAAGGAGTTCCCATAAGACTATCAGCTGATTTCTTAAAAGAAACTGCAGGCAAGAAGGGGCTGTCAAGAAGTATTCAAAGTGATGAAAAGCAAGAACCTACAACCTAGATTATCTGTCCAGCAAAACTATCATTTAGAATGGAAGGGCAGATAAAGTGCTTCCCAGACAAGGTGAAGCTAAAGGAGTTCATCATCACCAAGCCATTATTACATGAAATGTTAAAGGAACTTATTTAAAAAAAATAAGAAGATCAAAAGTATGAACAGTAAAATGACAACAAACAACTATCAAAAACTAAAGCTAAAAAATAAAAACAAACAAAGTAAACAACCAAAACAGGAACAGAATCATAGGTATGGGGATCATTCAGAGGGTTATCAGCTGGGAGGGGGAAGAGGGAGAAATGGGGAAATGGTGCAGGGACTAAGAAGCATAATTGGTTGGTACAAAATAGACGGGGGGTAGTTAAGAATAATATAGGAAAGGGTGAAGCCAAAGAACTTACATGTATGACCCATGGACATGAGCTAATGGGGGAGGGATTGCTGGAGGGAAGTGGGTACCGGGTGGAGGAGGGCAAAGGGAAAAAAATATAGGACAACTGTAACAGCATAATAAAATATACTTAAAAAAATAATAAAAACCTATTTGCAAAAACAGGCCTAGATGAGGGGACAGTAGAGATAAGTTACATGTCATGGTGCCTTTACCCCTAAATCCTTCAGTGTGGATTTGCTAAGATTGGGGATATTCTCATAGTATAGTTATCAAACTTAGTCAATTTTACATGGCACAAACTTTAATCTAATGTTCAGTATTCTCCGTTGAACCAATCATGTCCTTTTATAGTATTTTCTTCCTCAACACAGGACTAGGGTCAGAGACCATTTAGCCTCTTTTTATCTGTAACATTCCTATGGCCTTTCTTTGTCTTTTATGTCATGACATTCTGAAAGAATGCAGCCAAACATTCCTCCTGTTTATTTTTTAAAATAAAAATAGATTTTTTTCATTTGTCTGATATTTCTTTGTGATTAGTTTTCAGTTGCTCATTCTTGGCCAAAATACTGCAGAGCAGAGAGCCTCTTGTATCCTTTTCCAGAGAAACAAATGGGCAGGCACACGACACCCACCTGTCCCTCACCGGTTATGTTAAGTTCCATCACCTGACCAAGGTGTGGTCCAACTTCTCCACTGAATAATTACTGGGTGGTGGTGGTTGTTTTGCTTTGCTTACGACTAATGAGCAAAAGCAGTCCGTGAGGAGACCCTTTGAGACCCTGCGAACATCCTGCTCCTTATCAAAGTGTCCCCTAGATTTAGCAGCCATTAATGGTTCTTGATTGATCCAGTCTTTGCTAGGATGGTTGCAAAGATCTGTCAATTCTAACACTCAGAATTTTACTGACAGCAAAGGTCCTCCCTTCTCCCCCCATAGTTGTTTATGTATCTATTATCAGTATGGCTCCTAAAGTCCTGTTTTTAAGGGTTTATTATTCATTACTCTACTTAATTATTTTGGTGCTCAAACAGTCCCAGACTTGGCCACAGGGAGTCCCTTCACACTGGGGCCTGCGTCCCATTGACCGGCCCCCCAGTGTTGCTTTCAAACATGTCCTTCCTTTCTGGCTTTACAAGATGTCCCAGGCTTGCCTTGTACCTACCTTGCCCCAGCTAGGGAATTAGGCATTTCTCTGGAAAACCCCGGGGAATGGAGTTACAGACCTAGAGCTGAGGGCTCCTGGAATGTTTTCTCTTCTTGACCTTTTCAGCAGATAGGAAATAAATGTATGCACATATACACATGTACCCACAATACAAATATACACCGACACACATGATTTGCACACACACACGTTTTATAAATTGTGGGTTTGCACCTATACCCCAGTTCCACGGAATCTGAAGTTGAACAAGCATCCTGGTGACTCCTGCATCGGGCAAGGCAGGGAGAACAGGTGTAGGCTGATCCGAGGAGGAGAAAGCAGCCTGAAGGAGGGAGAAGGGGGCGGGCACAGGCACAGACTGAGCCGGCCAACAGTGAATGCCAGTTCTCAGGGAGATTCCGCCCCCAGGGGCACCAAGCCTTCGCACCTGGGGTCTGCGGAAGCCTCTCCAGAGGTCCCGAGCGAATGCTGAAGTAATTCACCAGGTACTTCAACGACAGACAGGAATGCACTGCTAAGAAAAGCAAATGAATATAGCAATGAAATAGCCTTTTTTTTTGGTCCAGCAGTGTTTAAGTAACAGAAGCATAAAGGAATCAACCTAAGTAGAGAAAAATATAAGATGTAAAAAAAACATAGTGCTGAGCTTCTCTCTGTTGTAGCATATGTCATGTCAGATTGCCAGCGTGAATTTATTTATTTTCTCTATTATGAGGCTGTGGGGTCCAAATTTATTCAACTTTGTATACTTAGCATCTAACATGATGCTTGGCACATAGTAGGTTCAAAAAAGGAAAGGCCAGCCCTGACCAGCATGACTCAGTTTGTTGGGTGTCATCCCACAAAGCGAAAGGTCGCCAGTGTGATCCCTGGTTAGGGCACAAGCCTGGGTTTTGTGGGTTTGGTCCCCATTGGGGTGCCTACAAGAGGCAGCCGACTGATGTTGATCTCTGATATGAATGTTTCACTCCCTCTCTTTCTCTTTCCCTTCCCCTCTCTCAAAATAAATATATCAATAAATAAATATTTTTTTAAAAAAAGGAAAGGCTGTATTTGTTGACCACAGAACAATAAAAAGCTTATCTATAAAAGCTTATCTACTGCTTGGAAATTCACAATGCGTGTAGAAGTGTGTATGTGAGTTTGTGTATGAGAATGCGTGTGTGTGTGTGTGTGTGTGTGTGTGTGTGTGGACGGGTGTGGTGCGTGCTGGTGTCCTCAGGAACAGGAATAGCCCACGCGCCAGAATGGGAGTGGGCATGTGTGCGTGCGCTTCTGCATGCAGTTCTGTCCAGGTGTGGCTCGTATATCTGCGAGCACAGCTGTGGCCGGCGGCCGGTATACCTGGTCCAGGCTGAAGGTTCCCAGCAGGTGATCAGGGAGACACAGGGCAGAGAGCAGTGGGCAGAGGGTAGGGACAGGAAGATCGCTCCATGCCTTGAGACACTCTCTGCAAACAGCATCCAGATTCAGCCCCACCATGGTACCTGCCCTCCACAATCTCCCTTCCATGTCATCCCCTCTTTCTTTCCAGCTGTAGACAGGAAGTGAGTTCAAGATTCCCTCCACTCCTGTTGTCCTGGTGGAGGTCTGAGAAAATGGTCCTGGCAAGAGGAGGGGGCACCGTGTTCATCATAGGAAATAAGCAGCACTACTGCATTCTAGTAAGTCCGTGCAGGTTTCCGAACAGCACGGGGTCTCGCAGGCTCCGCTGGCAGAGGAATTCAATATGACATGCTTCAGCCTGTCAGCTAATGGGCTGCTGCTGGATGCCACGTGATCCAGCCTTCCTGGGGACGTTAAACGATGCTGAAAAGTGGCCCAGATTTATTTACTGGGACAGTACGTATTCCTGCCTGTGGGTGTGTGGGCAAATGACAAGTTCTGAAGACAGGTATTTGTGAGTGAGGCGGGAGGAGCTGGGGTTTGCATGCTGCCCCAGGGCCTGGGGAGACAGCCTGTGGCCTCCCTCCCGGGCCTGCTGCTGGCTCTGCCCCTCCCCGGGGTCATCGCCAGCTCACCCAGCTGACATACCACTGCATGACCCAGAGCATCAGTTTCCCTATCTGTTTAATTCATTCATTTCGTCACTATTCCCTCTCAGCTGGCATTCATTCACTCACGCACGCATGCGCTCGTTCATGCCCGGAACAGCGCACCTGCTGTGGATTGAGCTGAGCGCTGGGTTCCGTGAGTGCCGCCAGCGGACGAACCAGACCCTGCCCCCACGCAGGGCGCTGAGATGGCATCCAAGAACTGCACTGAGAAGGGCCCTCGATCTGCCTCTGAGCTTCTTGAGCCAGTGCCTTTCATCTCCAGAGCTGCCACCAGCTCCCTCCTGCCTGGACTCATGCTGCCCCCCAGCCAACCTTTCCACTCCCACACATGCGCCACCACACTCCAGGGTCCACCCTCCAAATCCTAAGCGTGGTTATCTTGCAAGACACATCCTCTAAACACTCTCCAGCGGAAGGAGGACATGTTCACTGGCCTGCGAGGGGCCGGCGTCTCTGGGCTGGTCACACTCAGGGCGGTGCAAAGCCCTCCTCTCTGCCCTTGGTTCCGCCCTTGGCACTTGGTCCCTGCTGTCCCACCGACCTTCATTTCTAGGCGGGCAGGGCCACGTCTGCTCACACCGTAGCCTCGCCAGGGCCCGGCTGGTGCTTAGCAGGTTCTCAGTGGTTACTGAGTGAGGAGAGGAAGGAAGGGCATGGAGACCGGAGCCCTGCCGGCTGAGCAGGCCTTAGCCAGGTGACACGGTCCCTGGAAGGGCAGGAGAGGCACAGACCCCACAGGGTGTGGGGCTGTAGGGGCCACGGAGGACAACCAGGGACTGTGGCCTTGCTCCTCAGAGCAAGCGGAAGCCATGGAGGAAAGAGCTCCTGGGAAGCTCTTCGGGGAAGACTGTTACCCTACTTACATTTCTAAGGGTCCCCAGGACCCAGTGGAAGGGCTGATGGCTGACCGAGGGCTGAGGGTGGGCTGAGTAGCGGGAATCCCCACAGGCGCGCAGGGAGTGACGTTAGCAGAGCCCTAGTAGACCAGGAAGGGTTCCTGGGCCCCTGTCCCCAGGTCAGTCTGCGTCCTCCTATGGTGCGCCTCTGGAGGAAGAAGGGGAGGGAGGCAAACCTGCTCCCCGAAAGGGCCTTACACACTTTATAATCTGAAAAGAGCAACAGACCCACTAAATAGGCCTTCGCTGCAGTCACAGGGCTGACCATAATTACCTGGGAAGAACCGGTCTGCTGCATTTTTAAGAATTTGCATTTTTCAGGGTTTAATGGACATTTATACAGAATAGCCTGTCGGGTAAAGGCACCACTTTCCATTAGACTGAGAAGGCTGAGGACAGGCTGTGTCTTCACCCCTCATCTTCATGCGAAGGCGGCCTTCACGCACTCATTCATTCATTCGCTCACGCACTCATTTATTCCACACACGTTTCCTGAGCGCCTCCTCCGTGCCAGGCCCTGGCTGGGGCTGGGACCCAGACGCGAACGAGCACAGCCCTTCCCTAGAGTGAGAATGACCTTGCAGCGGGTGAAAGGGACACGTGAGGGCTGTGGGGGCCTGAGGGAGGGAAGAGCCAGCCTGCGGGAGCAGGGTCAGCTCAGCAGAGGAGGTGACCATCACCTGCTGGACGAGCAGGAAGCTCACCAGTGACCGGGGAAGGAAGGGTGTTAGGAAATAAAAGGAAGAGCATGGGCGCAGCACTGGGGGCCTTGAAGAGCAGGAAGCATTTGGGGAGTGGCAGCAATGGGATGAGTCCTGAGGTAAGGTTTCTGGGAGAGGCGCTGCCCTGTCGTTCACCTCTAGGGGGCGCCCCTGAGGTTCTCCGTGTGCCATTGCCCCCGGTGCTGTGCACACCCTTGAGGCTGCTCATCGATTGGCCCAGCTAGGGCAACACTGGGCCCCAAAATGAAGACCCCCCCAAACCAAGTGAGGAGTTTGAGCCAGATCCAGCTGGCATTTCTGAAAGGCCACTCTGGCAGCCTGTGGAGAATGTGTTGGAGGCAGAGGGAGAGTTGGCTGCCGAAAAATGGCTCATTATAGAACACATATTTTGCAAAAATATGACAAAAGGCTCATTCTTTTCATTTGCAAGGAGATGCTACAAGTCAACATGAAAAAGATGAGTAGACATATGGGCAAAGAACACAAGCAGCTAGTTCATAGAAAAGGAAATACAAACGGCTTTCAAGCACATAAAAGCCTCAACTTCATCATAATGAAAGAAACAAACATTAAATTTATCATCAGGCAGCGCCATGTTTTTCAGCCATCAATTGGCAAGGTTACCGTTTTGACACTCTACTGTGTTAGGAGGATGGGGGAACTGGCCCTCTCACACTGTTGGTGGCACTGAAAATTGGTCCAGCCTCTTGGGGGTGGGGTGGGGGGGTGGCAATCCGACATCTTGATGGCAATTTAAAATGCATGTACCTTTGACCTAGTAATTCAACCTCTAGGACACACCATACATGTACACAAAGATGCATGTTCAAGAATAGTCCCTGAAAGACTGTATATAGTATCAGAAAACTGGAATCAACATAAATACATCAACTGGGACCAGCTACATAAACTAAAAAGTATCGTAAGTAATTGCAGTGCATCACAGAGTGGCATGCCATGATGCCATTAAAAAACGGAGGCCCACATGCGCGTCTGTATAATGCAACAGCTTCCAAGAAACAGTGTCACGTAAAAAGAGCAGAGCACTGGTCATTGTATGAAAAGGGGGAAGGGGGGTAGCACTCCACATGTGAGAAGTTTTTCACATTGTGGCTGTCTTGGAAAGGACACACGAAACCCAGAAACTGTAGTTGCCTCTGGGGACAGACTGCAGAACTGAGGGACAAGCATGGATGGGGAATTACTTGTCAATGTACATATTTCTGTGTTTTTATTTGTTTTGGCCATATATATGCATTGTCACGTGTGCATTTATGTGTGTGTGTGTGTACATATATATCTCCATTGCATATTTAAAAGAATAATCGAAACAACAAGATGTCCAAGTGGTTGAGTGTTTTTCTCAGGCAGTGGGGTCTCATTTTATCCATTGTCCTTGAGGAATGAATTCCCATGGAAGTGATTTTTCCAGATATATTACCAGACTCAAAATTCTTTAAAAGCTTCTTCTTCTTTTTTTTTTTTAAAGGAAACCCACCCAAACTGTATACGATTCTTCCAGGTTGTATTAAGTGAAGACTGTGGAATGTGCGGCCACCTTTCCTGGCTGGCTCTGAAGCAGAAGGCTCTGAGTCCTGGACTGAAGGTCCCTCTCTGCCATAAGGAGGCTCTTTTCCCCTCCCTTCCCGTCAGGTGCCACTCCACATGGGGCATGTGAGCACAGAGAAAGAACTAAAACCAGAGTGGCATTTCTGGATCCTGTGGGGAAGCCTCTTTCCAGGCTGTGGAGCCAGGAGCCCTGGCTTCGGGGCAGGTTGCTGTGGATGTCGTGACTCTGTTTGGGGTCTGGGGGTATTTTGACCTGTGGGAATGTGGACAGCTGTTTCCCTTGCCATGCTCTCCCACCAGAGCCCCTAGGTGGCCTTGGCTGTAGAAGGGGAGAAACGCCACCCACTTCGCCACCATGGCCACAGTGCCTCTGGAACCTGGGACGAAGCCACTCCTCCCCCCATGCCCGCCACCAACCACCCCGCCACCTCCCACACTGCTGGGTACGTTCCAGCCAGACACAGAGGCTCTCCGTTATCAGAGTGCAGCCTCTCTGGGTCCCCCTCCACTGTCACTTTGCTGCCAAGCTGAGCAATTCCCAGGGCCTCTCATTCCTGTAAACCTGGCTGGGTGGGGGCGGCCTCCAGAAAGTGGGGGCTGGCGAGGCCCTTCCTCAAGGACGGTTACACTAGGGGGCTTTTTAGAGGCTGACTTCGGGTGACCCGAGGCCTCCCCCAGAGCCTCTTACCCCCACTGCCCTCTGTTAATTGTGACACAACGGCCAACAGCTATAGGAGGAGCCCTGAGGCCACTAGCTCCACCACACTGAGGCTGCTCTGGGCAGGGTCTGTCCCCCTGGCAGGCTAGGCCAGCGGTCTGGGCCTTCCCCAGGGACCACCAGAGCTGGCTTCTCCGGGTCACCTGTTTCTAGGCCAGAGGGCCTCAGGGCTTGGACTGACTGCTCTGCTCCAGCCTGGGAAGGGCAGAGAGTGTCTTGGATCCTCGGCCATTTTTAGAGCCAGGCTTGGGCCCCAGAAATGGCTTCTCGGGTGCAGCTTGTATGGGTCAGTTTTTTGGGGAGGTGCCCTGCCCCGAGCTCACCTCATGAAGGTAAAGTCTGCAATGTGTACCCGCTCAGCCCGGAGCTGCTGCAGTGACTGCTGTACCCACAAAACTGGAAGGGGCCACTCCCTGTCCCGGGCAGGCGTCCTTGCCACAGAATCTCTGACAGGTGGCCAAACTCTAGGGATGCTTCGCTCCCTCCCTAAGGGTGACTGTCTCTTCAAGGTGAAGGGTTAGGGGATTCTCCAAACACTTCCCTTCAGGTCCCCAAGAATCTCAGTTTCCTTGAGGCAATATTTATCTTCCCAGGCTAACATTCGCCATTAGAGAAGAAAAAATTAAAAGGAGCCCTTTTCTCACCAATTGACCCAAAATGAATAAGCTTTGTCCACCCCAGTGGATTTGCTGCCAAAAATTATCATGCAGAAAAAGATCGTCAATACTTTGCAGCCGTTTATACACAACAAGCCTGTGTTAGCAACACTCAGCTTCATTTTATTATTGCATTTTACGAAGTTACCAAGACAACTGAGGCCAAGTAATGGAACCTTGACTTTATGTGCCATGAAAATTTAATAAAGAATTTTTAAAGGCCTTTAGGAGGCAAGAGCAGCCCAGCAAGCCGCAGTGCCCCACACTACGGGAGGAGGGCTTGGGACACGGGCCTCTTGCCAGACCTCAAGGAGCGTCCTGTCGGGGACGTCGCAGTGGGCAGATGATGTCCTGGCACCTGTCCGGTTCCAGCACCTTGAGACTGGTCTTTTCCTCAGCAGACACTTATTAACATACTTCCCAGGTGCCAAGTCCCAAGCCAGGCTCTGCACATTCCTCCTGGCGTGGTCTCCACCGTAGGGGCCAGCACTAGGGCAAAGGGGTGAAGTCTCTGGCCACTCAGTGAGAGAGCGACAGGCCACAAAATCCAGACGCTCCCTCTTCCCGCCAACACCCAGGGCCTCCTCTGGGATTCTCAGCCCTCATTTCCCCCACTCGGAAGGGGAAACATCTCTGCTGATTTATTTTTCCATCCAGCTCCTTGCCTTGTCTCTGCGGCCTGGGAGGGGCTGGGGAGCTGGTGAGGTCCTGGTGGCCTGGGGCTATGGCGCTGGTCCTCACAGTAGCAAGAGCCTCCATCTTGGGAGGACGTATTTCCAGCGAGCTCTCAGTGAGTAGGTTATGCTACTCCAGCGCTGCAGGGCCCCTATCCTCCCTCTGGAAATAAGACTCAGGCAAAGTGCCGGAAATGAGAAAAACATCGGTAATGTTGCCATTTTACACCAAAGCTCAGTGGTGCTCAGTGTGTGTACCTTATACACAAGCACTGTGCCGTGTACTTGTCCTTGTTATATACAAATCAAGACTTTTGGTTACTAGAGATGGAAGTAAGTGAATATGTTGACTGTTCTGCAAAGCTCTTTGGTCCCTGGGAACAGGAAAAAAGGAACTGAACTTATTTTGTGAGGGAGAAATCCACGTGCCTTATGGACACTGGCAAAAGTGTCAGTCAAGGCGAGGTGGGTTTTAGGTGGCTGTGCACCTTGCAGAGAAGAGGCCAGCTCTCTGCCCCGGGAACTGGATCCTGTAGGGGGTGTGTCCCCATTCTGAGCTTCGAGGGAAAGGGCTCAGGTGCCCAATGCTCACCTGTAGGGCCAAGGAGTTTAGGGCATTGATCAAGATGGTTTTAAAAATTAAGCTATCTGGGTGTAGTAATACTCTGCCAATCACAGGGCAGATTCCAGTTGTCAGAGGGGCGGCAAAGGCCATTTTTCAGCCCTTGGGTGTGAGGATGACGGGGAGGGGCAGAGGGAGAGGAGCCCATGACTGCAGCTTCATTTGTCTTGATGGATTACAACAGCCAAGAAGAACCTTTTTCCTCTATCTCTTTACACTTTGTAGGAAACCAGAAGCCAGTCTGAAGATAACACGGCATTAGCACAGCACTTTGTTTTATAAAACGCTTTTTACGTATACTATACTTCCCGTTTCTCATTCTACGTTCCCAGAAATCAAGCAAGAGAGGCCCTGTCACCCTCTTGTGTGGCTCAGGAACCTGGAGCCTATAAAACGTATGTTGCCTACAGAGCCCTTCCAGGTGCTCAGTAAGAGAAGACCAGGTCAGCCCTGGCTGGAGTGGCTCAGTGGATTGAGCGTCGGCCTGAGAACCAAAGGGTTGCTGGTTCAATTCCCAGTCAGGGCACAGGCCTGGGTTGTGGGCCAGGACCACAGTTGGGGCGCACAATAGACAACCACACATTGATGCTTTCCCCCTCTTTCTCCCTCCCTTCCCCTCTCTCTAAAAATAAATAAAATCTTTTTTTAAAAAAGGAGACAGAGAAGACCAGGTCGGATAGCCCCAAGTTGAGCCCCCCAGAACCCCAAGATCAGGCATGGTGAGGTCGGAGCTAGGGTGCATGGACAGAGGCCCAGGGGCCACAGAGGGGCAAGCGAGGAGGATTGTTTGGGGGGTGGAGGTGCCTGTCTCGGCAATGAGGCCAGCGCTGCAAACAGCTGCGCTGACCCCAAAGAACCTTTACAAGCGCCTCCTGCCGGCCCCAGTCTGGCCAGGCCCTGGTGCCATGGGGGCATAATGCCCATGTCCCGTGGGGCACACTCGCCAAATGGAGACAGGCTGAGCCGGATCTTCCCACCCTTTCATGGAGCCCCTGCTGGAGGGCACTCAGCCAGGGGAACAGTGAGGGTCTGGTGTGGCTGGACCAGGGCAGAGCGTGGCTCGGCACGGGCAGCCTCCCATCCTCCGGTTGTCAGTGCGCCCTGGACCCCGACTTGCCTGTGGCCATTTTCCACAAGGCCCCTGTGGCTGCCCTTTTCCTCACACCACGTCTGGGGCCTGGGCTCTGGGCCTCGGGCTCCTGCTCATCCTACTCCTCACCCAGGTCTTGCTTCCTCCCCTCAGGAGTCCCCTCTTCTCGCCCAGGGCACGCAGGGGCCCTCGGCAGCGCTGGCCACACGGCGAGCGCCCCGACCATGAGGGTATGACCATGGGGCTCCTGCTTTGGTGTCAAGGTCAAACCAAAATCAAGCAAAATGACCTCTGTGGCTTCCGCCAGCTTTAAGACTCTAGGAACTTTCGTTAGTGACTTCTTAGTTAATTATTTCTTAATTAATAGCAAACCAGTCACTGCAGCAACAGGCAAGCTAATGAAATAAATGAGGCTAATCTGTTAACTACCCCCATGTAGTACATGACTGGGATGGGAGAGTCGTGGACAACTGCTGGGCATTTCCACTTCACTGTCGCAGGAAGGGTGGGAGGAAATAGACATGATGCTCCTGGCTTTAGCCAGGGCTCGCTCTTGGGGCCCCAGCAGACCCCAGACTCGGCTTCCACAGTCCTTTCCTCGGTACCCCAAACACAGCAGTCCTACCCCTGCTGTCACTCCCTGTGAGCTCAGAATAGAAGATGCCACTTGTCACCTTTGGGATGTGGTCTGTCCACTGATGACGGGTAAACAGGTTTCACACCAAGAGGCACTAGGACGAAGGCGGGAGAGGATCAGCTGGCCTCTGGAAGCGCAGCTCAGCAGAACACGGCGACATGGCGGAGTTCCGGGTGGGAATTCTCATCAGCCTGTGTCTTTCCATGGGCCGGAAGCCCAGGGCCTCTCTTCAGCCCTGAAGGACTTGCTCTTCTGTGAGGACAGAGTGGCCCTCAGGACAGAGGGTGTCTGGAATGGGAGAGCTTGTCTCTGTGGGGCGGGAGGTTGCCCTCTGCCGGCAGGGCCGCCGGGGTGGCTTCCAGGGATGTGCCCCTGTAAGGGGGCCGGCCCCCCGGCCTACCACTCTGGCCACACACCAGACGCTTTTGGTCCAGCAGGGACAGGTGGTATTCACACAGGTCGATGAGTGAGGCCACCTGCTCGTGGAGGGGCAGCATCTTGAACTTCCTCTGAGCCAGGTAAAAGAAAGCTTCTACGAAGGCCTGCAGGCACATCCCTGCGGGCAGAGAGACCAGTGTTAGGGGCGTGTGCGCGACAGCTGCCCAGTGTGCTGCCCTGGGAAGGCCTGGCTCCAACCACTGGGCACCTTCCTACCACAGTTTCCACTCTGGAAATGAAACAGGGCTCCCTCATGGGCGCCCACCTACCATGTGCCCCACTGGGCATATAAAACCACAGGCAGATTTGATCCCTGAAGCAACCCTGTGAAGTAGAGTTAGTTAGCCTTATTTTCCAGATGAGGAAACTAAGTTTCAGAGAAGCGGGGAGACCTAGGCCAACTTCTACTGGTAGAAAGTGATGGAGTTGGGACTTAACATTGGTCCAAAGCCTTAGCCCTTTGTACCACCATAAAATGTACCCATTAAAACCCAGCCCCTGACTTGGAGGATAAGGTGAACATTTATTAAGGGAAGCCCAGTCTGATGGCAATGTTCTGTATCCGCATAGAGGTGTTGGCTTTGTGGGTGTGCGTATTTGTCAAAAATCATCAAATTGGACCTTAGGATGCGTGCACTTGGTTGTTTATAAAGTTTACCCGAAAAGGTAAAAATACACCCAACCCCTTCTCTCTACCCAAAATGATATTCTGGAACATATTAATAGCGGTCCCCTCCGTGCCCCTGGAATGTTCTTTCCTTACTTTTGAGTCATAAGCTCCTACTCATTCTTGGGATCTGTGCTCAAAGTGCTCAAAGTCACTTGCTTGGTGAAGCCTTGGCTGATTCCCAGCTTAGACCGCCCCGGCACAGGCTTCCAGCACTTGTCTCTGCAGCTCATTCAGTGATCACTTGTGTGGGACGTTGACAATCTACCTTACTGCTGGGCTGGGAGCTCCAGCTCACCGCCGTACCCCCGTGCTGGGCACCCAGAGGTGCTCCATATGGGCGTGCTGGACCCGTGAGTGAACGAGTGAGTGGCTTGGTTCTAGGCGCTTCGCAGACATTAGCACTGATCCTCATAGCACCTTTTCGGGTCTGTATTTTATGTCCCACTTTAGAGATGGGGTAACTAACTCAGAAAGGTTGAGTAACTTCCCTAAGGTCACACAGGCAGAGGATAACGGCCTGGAAATTCCAACTCTGACTCCCAATAGGTGTCACTAAGTTGTGCCGTGTGAAAGGTTCTGAGTCTTTTGCAATGTCAGAGTAAAAAGGGACCTTGTGACCCAAATCCATGGGATCCCATGGGCTCCCCAGGGCAGGTGACACTAAGGCAGGGCCGAATGCCACACGGTACTTGAGACGAGGCTGGCTCCAACTCTGCTGGTCCACACCTTCCCAGGGGTCCTGCTTCCCAGCTCAGAGGCATGATTCCCCAGCCTCTGTTGCCACAGGTAGAAGCCAGGCCTGGAGTTTGTAAATACTGGATTACACACGGACCCTGGAACCTGAGGGCTCTTTCTGCCTTGGGAACGTGGCTGAGCAAAGTTGTTTTCTCTCTTTCCAAGTCCACCAGGGCTTCCCGGCTCAGCTTCTCTTGACTGCAGATGCTCTGCCAGTCCCCTGCCCTGTTTGGTCCTCACAGGAGGAGCCAATAACGAGGACAGTAACCTGGTGTAAAACCCCTTAATGTAAACAGCGGCCTGGTGGGACAGAGATGGGGCCTCTATCTGAATCAAAAAACAGATGTCTCCTACTCACTGACTCGCAGGCCAGGGCTCTCCTAGGGGGTGTGTGCACGCATGAGCGTGTGTATGCCTGTGTGTGTGTGTGTGTCACAGGAGGTCTGAGGGTCAGACACTCGCAGAGTGGAAGAGGCCGGGATCTAATACCAGAGAAACCCAGTGTGTTCCCAGTGCCCCACTTCCCACCTTGTGATCTAGACAGCACTACCCAAAGTGTGGTCCGCAGCCTGGTGCCAAGCCCAGAGACTGTGTGTCCCTGGTCCCTGACAAGATAAGGAGCTCGGGCCAGAATGTAAATCTCGCTCCTCATCCATCACATTGTTTAGTTCGGCTGGCAGTATTTTGTAATACGTCTTTCTTAACAAAGGCAGCAGCACTGGTTTGCATTCTTGTCCAGGACTGTAAGCAAAAGCTCGTGGGCTACAACTTCGAGCAGCTCTGGCCCACGCAACCTTTCCTAGCTTTGACGTGCATGCTGGTCACCATGATCTTGTAAAAATGCAGATTCAGAGGTAGCGCCCGAGACACTGCGTTCTTAACGAGCTTCCAGTGATGCCCGGGCTGCTGGTCCCGGGGCACACTCTCAGCAGCAAGGACCGGGCGGCTTTCACTCAACAAATATTTGTTTCCTTCCCCTAATTGAAGGCAGACAGTGATTAGAGCTCTAATGCACAGAAAAAATACACTGAGGACCTTTTTTTTGAAAGAATAATGCATGGCTAAATGATCTGGAAGAAGCCGTTCTAAAATGAGAAGTGGAATTTCATGTGTTCTACTTGGTTTGCTTGTCTACATTTTCTGATTGTCTACAGTAAATACATATGTAATTTAAAAATATGCGATGGCAGATTCTACAGGGTGGAAAGAGGCGATGCAGGCGCAGCTGCTTTTCATTACAAACTTTCTGCAACTATTTAAAGTTATGCACTTGTATCGCTTTGAAAAAATACTCCGTAAGCTTTCTGCATATATGTTCTACTTTAATATATATTGACTAATATACATGTGGAAAATAGGAGTAGAAGAGGACTTAAAGGGGAATGGCCATTATTGACTCTTGTATGAGTCAGATGCACTAATGCTAGGGGCTCTGATCCTTTCTACTACTCCCATTGTGCAGATGAGAAAGCTGAGGCCCAGAGAGATGAACTAACTTGCTCTCAGGTTACACACTAGTAAGTGGCAGGGCTGGGATTCGAACCCAGGCCCCATGCACTGCTGATTTTGCATTCCTGAGAAACCCTCCTAAGCATCCCTACCAAGGACACTCTGGGGGTAAGAACACAGTGGTGGACAGACATGCTTCCATGGAAATATGTAGAAACTGCAGGAAATAGCAAGCCAATGGCTGGGGAGTCCGGGAAGGTTAGGGGAATCGCGGAGGCTTATGGGGAAGGGAGCATTTGAGTTGGGCCTTGAAGAATGGGTAGGGCTTGGATGGGCTAGGATGAGCTGGGGGTGGTAGGCTGGGCTAAGAACAGGGACCAGCAACGCAGGAGGTGGGTGTGTGGCCCAGCAATCACCCCAGGTGCCTGCAGCAGGACATGCTGGGCAAGGGGCCAGGGACCAGACTCTGGAGGGGGCCAGAAGGCCAGAGGAAGTGAGCAGGAGCCACTGGGGGTGCTGGGGCAAAGGCAGCCACGCCAAGCTGTGGTCCCATCGCTGTAACAGCCTGAGCACATTTCTAGTCTAAGGATTTCTTTTCTTTTTTTTTATAGCTCTAGACTTTGTGGGATTTGGGGGGAGGGGGTTGGGTGTGTTGTGTTTAAGTCCTCAGATGAAATCTTGTGAGGTCAGAGCTCTGCCCACACAGAGCTCCCTCCCCCCTCAGACTCTAGGATCTTTGTAACCAGTCGAGCCACCATCACGAATCTTCATTTTACAGACAGGGGAGCAGGAAATGAGGCCTCAAGTCACACAACCAGTAACTAGCAGGAGCACGGCTGGACCCCAGTATCTCCTGAGTTCAAACTGCACCCCAGCCGCCCACACCAGAAAGAAAGCAAACCAAACACTCCTCGGGCCAGGAGCTGGTGAGGAGGGCTGTCTGCTCTGACCGGCAGCCCTGCATCCTCTGCAAGGTCCTGCTGAGTGTGTCTGGGCGAGACTGAAGGCCGATGAGGGCTGCAGAGAGGGGACCCCCCAGCCTGTATCCCACACTCATGGGTCTCTGTCCCCTAAAACAACCATCCTTCAGAGCTGCACATCTGAGTTTGACAAGAGATTGTTCTCGATCCTCATTTCGTCAAGGTGGTACAGCAAAGGTGGCGGGACCCAGATCAATATTCACTAAGCGCCAGGGAATTTAACCTTTTTAAGGATTTGGGGGTAGAAGGGGTGGGGGAGAAAGAGGAGAAATGAAGGAGTGAGTGCACTCACATGATCTAAGCTATGATCCCGAAGCAGGGCTGCTGGGGCCGGTGAAGGAGCAGCTCCCACCCGGCTGGCGTCTCCAGCACAGAGCCGATGGGTTCGGGCTGGGTCTTGCTCCTTCCTTATTACTACTGATTATAGAATAGATGAGAATCTCAGCAGGAGGCCCAGGGAACCTCACACGTGTCCCCACTCTAAACCCCAACTGTCCTCCCTGACCGACCTTCCAGCCACTCTTCCTCCACAGATGTTTTCACCTAGTTGTAATAACAATGTGCACAGAGCTTTGTACTTATTTTGCTTTAATTGTAAACACTTTTGTATGTTGCTAGGCAACCTTCATAACATTATTTTAATGGCTGCATAATATTTCTTCAAATCTTTCCCCAGCACCATTTCAGCACACTGTTGAGCACCACGGCTAGTTACCTCGCTTTCACTATTACTGACAATCCTGTGAAGAACACTTGGTATATCAGTTGCTTCTTATTTTTGATTAATTTACTTTCTTACAATAAAACTCTAGGAACCAGCCTGGCTGCTATGGCTCAGTGGATTGAGCGTCAGCCTGCGAACCAAGTGTCGCTGGTTTGATTCCCAGTCAGGGCACATGACTAGGTTGCACGTCAGGTCCCCAGTTGGGGGCGCGAGTGAGAGGCAACCACACAGTGATGTTTCATTCCCTCTCTTTCTCCTTTCCCCTCTCTCTAAAAATAAATAAATAAGCAAACAAACAAATAAGTAAATAATTTAAAATAAAATAAAGACTTCTTTCCTTTATAAAACACAAAACAAAAAAACTCTAGGAACCTGTTTTATTTTTTAATTAAACATAAGGTTGGTTTGGTAATTAATTCCATGTTAAAAATACTTAAACCTTATAGAGTCCCCAAATGGACAGATCACACAGACGGGCAGGTCACACACTTTAGCAAGGAGAGAAACATCCTGTCCCACTGAAGCCACAGATGCTATTGTTCAGCCCTTAACCCAACAAAAATGTAAGATACCAGTAATAGTGAGGTTGTGGTGACATTGCTATAGACTTTTGAAAAGCAAGTTGCTGAAAGTTTCTTTTTTTGATGGATTGATTATCTTTTTTGAATTTATTGGGCTGGTGAGAGTTTTAAGAGCCATTCACGTGTTTCAGGCTATTCCTTCTAAAAAACCCAACAACGTACACATGGTATTCATCACCTCCTTATTTACAGCAGGGTGGGGCGCACTGTCTGACTTAAGAGCATATGTTCATGTCCTCCTTTCTACTTTTCTGTATTTTCCAAATAAGGTAATGCACGGTCATTGTTGATAATAATTAGAGAAGTTATTATCGCCCCCAGCAGGCTCCTGTGCTCCGCCTCCCCCATGCCCCCACAGCCCAGCACAGCGCGGCACACAGCAGGCGCCGCTAAAGACCCTGTAATCCGCTTCAGTGGACTGTGACCCTCTAACAAGCTCACGACTCAGGTGTTATTTCTGTTTTACCACCGAGAGCAGGGGGAAAGGGAAAGACAACCTGTGAGACTCTTCTCTTAGATGTCGTGCGGACGTCCCCAAACCAAGATGACGCAGACTGGAGGGCCTCAGAGCTCAGACTCCCCCGGGGGGCTTGTGAGGACGCGGCCCACCCCCCAGAGGCCCTGGTTCTGAAGGGCTGAGAACTTGCGCTTCCCCTGCGTTCCCAGGCGGCGATGAGGCTGCCAGTCCAGGGACCCCACTGTGAGAACCCCGTTCCTTCCTCCTCCCACGGCCATGGCCACCCTGGAAGCCCAGCTGCCATTTTGCTAGAGAACTTGCCCTCGAACTGCAAGGTACTTTGGGCTAAAAACTGTCTTCAGTCAAGATACTGATTGAGAGCACATTCAATCAGCTATTTTCTTTTTAAAGATTTTATTTATTTATTTTTAGAGAGAGAGGGAGGGAGGGGGAAAAGGAGAGGAACACTGATGGGTGAGAGAACCACCCACTGGTTGCTGACCGGTGGCCTCTCGTATGCGCCCCAACCTGCAACCCAGGCGCGTGCCCTGACTGGGAATCGAACTGGCGACCTTTCGCTTTGTGGGATGACGCCCAATCAACTGAGCCACACTGGTCAGTGCTCAATCAGTTATTTTTAAAAGATGAATGATGAAGCTGGAAAACCCTGACATTGCATTCAGTCCTCCCTTGGTTTCTGAGAAACGGCACGTTCCCAGTTTCTTCAGCATCATTACTTGTCTGCTAGGTGGGGAGGGCTCCGCTGTCCTCTCTGAGCTTCCTCCATCTGTACTGAGGAAGACCACACCGGAAACGTTCCAGCAGGCCAGGCCACAGAGGAGCACGCTGTGGGCCAAGGTTGGACTTCGGATTTCATACTGAGGAAGACGGGAGGCCACTGGGGATTTCTGAGGTGACCTGACCAGTGTGGCTGCTGTGTCGAGAGCCCTAGTTCAAGCGGGAGCGGACAGTGGCTTGACCAGCGTGGTAGTGGGGAAGGAGCCAGGGTGATGAGATTCTGGATAGAGTCCGCAGGTAGTGCCAACGGACCCGTGACCCGCTGATGGGTTGGAAGTGGTGTGAGGGCAAGTCCTTCGGAAGGAGCGCCTCTAACACCAGCTGAGGGGACTGGCCTCCCTTCGAGGTCCATGGTTTCTAAACATTTTATGCCTAAAATGAGCTGGGGACCTTGCCAGACATGCAGATTCCTGTTCTGTGTCCTGGAATTCTGTCCGTTGGTGATGAGGCCCCAGTAGCTGCATTTGTAATGTCAGTGTTGAGGACTCCGCACCTATGGGTGATCAGGAACCTCTGCAGCGAACACTCCTATGTGGCCATCTGTCCTTGGGCCCTGGAGTAGGTAGTGGAGTAGAGGTAGGAGCGTGGTGTTTGAGAAGCCCAGTGCCGATGTACTCTGCTGTGGGCAATTGAGACCCTTGGGGATGTGCAGAACAGGCCTTCCTCTCTGCAAGCCACTGCCCGCCCCTCCCCACCACCTCCATCTGCTCAGGTTGCCATAACAAAGCACCACAGCCTGAGTGGCTGAAACAGCAGGCAGGTATTTTCCCACCTGGAGGCTGGACGTCTGAGGTCAGGGTGCCTGCAGAGTTTGGTCCTGCTGCGAGCTCTCTTCCTGGCTTGCAATCGGCCGCCTTCTCCCTGTGTCCTCATATGGCAGAGCGAGTGAGCCAGCTCTCTGGTGCCTCTTCTTATATGGACACGGGTCCCATTGGATCAGGGCTCCACCCTTATGACCTCATTTAACCTTGATTACTTCCTTAGAGGCCCAGTCTCCAAATGCAGTCACATTGACGGTAGGGTTTCAACATACAGATTTGGCAGGGAGACAAGTCGGTCCATAGCCCCGACTTGCTTCGTTCTGCTGAGGTGCACCCAGAACCTGGGGACACTTCTACCACTAACCAAGTTTCTGAGATTACCTGGGCCATTCAGGAGAGATACAAGGAACCCTACCTCATCCCTACTCCCCACCAGCCCCCCAGACAAACCCCTCATGGCTCTCATCAGCGATGGAAACATCTCTTCGGTAACGTTGCTGTAGCGACCTGTTAATAGTAAGAGTCATGAAAGGCAACACTAACAGTTCATATTTATTGCGCCCTCATTAAGTGCAAGGCCCTGGACTAAGTGTGGTTATTTAACTTAATTCCACAGGAACCTTATGAAGCAGGTGTTACTATCAAGCCCATTTCACGTTACAGACCTGCCAAAGTCTCATAGCTGCTAGGTGGCAGGTCCCAAGGAGCATTCTCCTGACTTCTTTACTTCACGGCTGCTGCCACGGCGCTGTGGTGGTCCCAGCCCTGAAGAAGGAAGCAATGGCACACGCGTGGCAGCGTCCGAGGGATGGGCCTCATCCATCTCTGCATGTTGGCAGCAGCACGGAGCAGTCGGATCAGGCGTCTTTGCACCCAGCTGTCCCCACCTGCCTCCCGTGCCTGAAGATAAGCCGCTGAGGACTTTCTGAAACTTCCTCTGGGCTGACGAATGTCGCTGGAGAAAGCAGCCTTTGAAACACTCCAGTTGTAACCAGACGCATGTCTCTTCATCCGAGAAGGCTGCTTGGATATCGGGATGCGGCCCCTGACAGAGGATGGCCTCATTCTGTCAATCAGTCGGGCGAGGGTGGGCCCACAAGCTCCTGCTGGCTCCGAGTTGGCTCCTCTCCACTCCCAGGGAGGGGACCCTGCACACGGGACTTAATGAAAGCCCTGGGGGCTGCCCTCCAATAATCCGATCATCTATTTGGGGGCTTAAGGATGGAAACAAAGATAATACCTACACTTGGCAATTTACAAAGAATATTCACTTCCTCCTCTGGTTCTCAGAGCGATGTTCAGAAGAGGAGGTTATTCCAAGCACTCCCCATTTACGGGTGAGGAACACAGACCATGAGAGGCCCAGTGGACTCTCCAGGCCCCCCGTCAGCAGATGGTGCAACGTTTAAACCCATGCCTAGCTGACTCTGAGGCCACATCCTTTTTCCTACAGCATGCCCTTTCTTAACATCTGACATTTATGTATTATTTTACAGTTAACAGATCATATTTGCATATGTGATATAATTAAATCGCTATTGACAGGCAGGGATGTTACCCCAGACTGAATATGAGATGTTTCTTTTCCTCTCGAATATACCTGAGCTTCTTGCTCCTTCTATTTCAAGGTACCAGGGTGCTGGCCTAGGGCAGCTCTTTCGAGTTCCTTCTCTCTCCCCAACCCTTAATCTTTTTCTTACTACTCACCCAGAATAGATGTTTCCGTCTCATAGTGCAATCCTAAATGTGTAAGTATACAAGCCTTTTCTTTGGAATCATCGGTAGGAAATAAAGTTGAATGATCTTGACTAGAATTAGCTTAGTGATTCCTAGCCGTGTGGTGGAAATGTGCCCCACAAGAGCTATCTGTAGAGTCTGCATCAACTCCAAGGTGGTTAATCACCAGAATCTCGGTCTGCTTTCCACCCCTAGGGTGCTGCGCAGCCTGGCTCCCTGTCTGCTGCCCTATGGTCCGCCCAGACATTACGGCGGTCTCTCCAGGCCAGCGGCTGGCATCTCAAAGGGCTCCGTTTTGGAACATCAAGCCTGGGCATTTCCCATGAGATGGCATTCAGGTCTGCAGAATAGTGACTGAAAGTCAGACGGGCTGGTCTGGGTTCCAACTCTGCTGCTTACAAGCTGTCTAGTCTCCAGCTAGTCACTCCACCTCTCAAGGTCTCTGTTCCTTCATCTGTGAAGTGGGGACCATACTCTCTGCCCCTGATGGCTTTTACAAGGCACTGCCTGAAAAGCCCAACACATGCTTCACAGTAGTGACAGTGATGTCTCCTGTGCCCCCCATTTTGCTGTGCACCCCCCTCACTGAACTGCAGTGCTAGCATGACATTGGTTTTATTTCTTCTTTTAGTGCAAGTCACTGATTGCTCGTCTCCACACAAGACTGTTGTGAAGTCAGGGGGCCTTTGCTCCCGTCTCCAGCTCCCATGGAGCAGGCTCTTAACAAGTGTTTGTGGGATACATGAGCCCACTGACTGGGATCCCAGGAGCAAATCCCATGCAGGAAGGTCAGAAGATCTTTGCCCTGGGCCCTGGGTGGCTTTGAACCAGTCACCTCCCCTCTGGCCTCCCTTCTGTAAAATGTGCCGCAGGCTGGGCCACTCCGCGGGATTCCAGAAGCGTTGAGAGTAATAGCAGCTTCTGAATGTTTTAAAAATGGTAATAACTAATGTCACATACCACCTTTGTTGAGGATGCTCTGCCCGCCAGGACTCATATGGTGCATTTTTCCTGTGCACGCTTATTTAATCCCACGGCAACCCTGAGAGGCCCAATCCAAGGTCACCTGTCCCTTGGCCAAGGTCGCACTGTTGGAGAGCAGTGGTGCTGGGACGCCCACCTCTGCTCCACGCGGCTCCTCCCCACACCAGGTGAAACCCCCTATGGCCCATCTTTCAGGAGAACAAAGGGAGAGCTCGGGGACAGAAGTCGCATACACGCCGTGACTGTGTTTAAGCATCACAGCGACACATCACTATCCCCTTTGTCCTTGGCTAGACGGAAAAATTAATACGGGCCAGGAAGGAACCATAAATCGACTTTGCAGAAAAATCATTACCCCCAGAAGCCTGCAGCACCCAACTAACAAACATAATCAAAGGTGAAGGCAGCTCTCCCACCATTTCATTAATCCCAGGTCATACTGCTGGCCACCAGAGTGCCCCAGAGGTCCCACTCCGGTCCCCTCTGGCGTCACCCCTCATTCCACCACGGCACAGATACAGGTTCCTGAGTCATGGTCTGGGAAGACAGGCAAACAACTGATCACCGCTTCCCGCAGCTTCTTCGTGCTATTCCAGACATTTCTCCTGGGATTAATAGCTCCAATAGGGCCTTTCGCGGCTCAACACTCACTCCTCAGCAAGGGGTAAAAATCCCTGGCTTGGGAAGGACTTTAAAGATACACAATCCACACCCTTACAGGGTAACAACACGTATATCTGGCACTGCAGCGAGTGCTTTATGGACACCTTTCAGATAATCCTCTGCATGGCAGGTGCCTTTATGATCTCCTCCCGCCATTTAATCCTGTGTTTAATGACATAGCGAAACTTTGCTTTTGTCTTGGGTTTTCTCTTTGTTGGTTGGGCCCTGCAGGCTTCTGGGCTGTAGGGAGGTAAAGACATTCATTCACCCAGAGTCCCACAGACTGGAGACAGCAGTGAGATTCGAACCCAGGCTCTGTGAGTCTGCCCTAGGGTGATTCAATCCACAAACACTCGCTGACCCCCCGTCAGGTGGATGCAGGGATGTGCAAACCCGTGTGTGAAGGGGAGGGGGACTTGGGGACGGGAGCAAGAGCTCTGGATCTGGGAGTGGGGTGTTAGGACGCAAAGGAAGAAGCCCAGAATTGCCCGGGAGAGGCAGGAAAGCTTGCAGAGTGTGTAAGGAAGGAAAGGTAGGTGGTCTGGAGTCCATGCCTGGTGTCCCCAGCTCATTAGTTTCTTCCCTGCTCCTGAATCGTGCCGTTGGCCATCAGAGGCGCCCCGGGTCTCGCACTGTGTACGAGGCTGCCTCAACATGGCACCTCACAGCCACCCTGTCGCGGCTCCCTGATCAGCCAGATTTCCCCCAAAGATCCTGGCATACGTGCTGTCTCCACGGCCTTCGACCTGCTTATCGGGATGGATGCTCCTGACCTCGTCACCAAACTGCTTGTGCCAAAAGACTGGGCACTGTCCCTTCCCTTTCTCTTAGCTCACTCTCTGCTCATTTGTCAACGTGGAAGCGTCCCTTCTTGAAACACTCTCTTCCTGCTCCTCGGACACCCCACTCTCCTGCCCTTCTGTGTGTCTGTCTGGGGACTCCTGGCTCAGGCTCTCCTGTGCTCTGCTGGCTCCTCTCTGCTTCCTGCAAGGCTCTCCACCTAGGCCGGGTTTCTCCTCCCCTTCTTCCTGTCATCCACTGCCTAGGCTTTAAGTATGGATGCCCCCAACCCTTATCTCCAGGCCAGGCTGAGGTATCTCATTAACATGGCAAAGAGCCTGTTAGAAATGGACCTTCTGGTCTTTCACTCCCAATCCTGCTTTTCCTCAGGTCCTACCCATTTCAATAAACATCTCCACCCTCCCTCTGCTCAAGCCAGAAGTCCCAGAGCCGTCACTGAAACTCTTCCCCCAACACCTCAAGTTCTTTACACCCCTCCCCCTCCATCTCCACCATCACCACCCCACCCACGCTACAGCCTGGTGGCCACCTCCCCTGGGCTCCCATGCAGCCTCCTCGCTGGTGTCCCCACTTCCACCACTGCCCCAGCCCAACACAGGATCCAGAAGGACCTTTCAGAAGCACGAATCAAGCCACAGATTCTCCTGCTTTAAGCTGCCCAACATTCAGAACACAATCCACATTCCGTAGCCTGCTCTGAGCATGCTGCAAGACCTATCCCTGCCTGCTTCTGCAGCGCCCCAAATTCCAGTGCACCCCCTTTTCCTGTGGGCTACCCCGCTGCTCTCTTACATTTCCTAGAAGGCGCCGCACCCTTTCCCAGCTGAGGGCTCTTGTCACTAGCCGGTCCCTCTGCTGGAACACCATTTTCCTGAGTCTCCACCTGTTTGTGCTTAGATCTCTGCTCCAATGTCGCTTTTCCTGACAGATCTCCATGACCCACCTACTAATATAAATTAGGTCTTCTCTGCTATTCTCCTTGAGACTTACTTATTTCGTTTTTGTGTTCCTGTGTTTAATGTCTGTCTCTGCAACCAGACTGTCAAGGGCATGAGGCCTGGGTATCCTATCGGTCACTGCACACACCCATCACGGCTAGGGCCTGTCATGTGGTGGGCGCCCATTGAACATCAGTTGACTGATTGAATGAAATCTATAGGCATAGTGTATGGTACACAGTAGGTGTTGGGTAAATGTCAATTCTCTCCTCCCTTCCCTGCTTGAGTCTTTGGCGGATTTTGCGAGCATGCCTTCGGCATCCGCTTAGGGTAGAAGGAACCCAGGCTTTGTATCATAGATGCCTAAGTTCAAATCCAGGATCTGCTAGGGGACCTTGGCTCATTTTGGGAGCCTCAGCTCTTAACGACCCTGCCCGGCTCCTGAGAGGAGGGGAAAGGTGAGGGAGGGTCCAATGAGAACACAGACGTGCGGGGGCCCCACCTGGTGTCTGGCTCATGGAAGATGCACTGTAAATGTGACCTTCCCTCTTTATTGTCTTTAAGTCATCAGAGGGCTGAGCCTGGCAGATAACCAGGCAGATGCTGGCAGACAGAGGCTCAGAATCTCTGTCCATTGTAGCTGTTCTTTGTTTCCCAGTCAACGTGGGGGCAGTGAGACCACCCTGACTCACCCACCGAAGGCAGCTGTTTCTCTGCTCCCTGTGCTTGCCCTCCAGTGAAGCAGCTGGGTCTCCTGAGTTTACAGAAGACCAGAGGCAGGAGCCTGGGGTGGGGATGCCCACGCTCTTAGAGGACCTAACCTTGTCCTCAAGGAGAGATCCGTTTAAGAAGCTCTGAGGATCTGGCCTGCCATTGGAGAGGTGACGGGAGGCAGATCAGTGTCAAAAATTAGACAGAGGTGGGTTCCAACTTAACTCACATTAAGAATGTCACTTTAGAGTACAAGTGAGAGAGAAGAGAAATGCTCTTTTATGCGGGAGTTTATTTTTGTCACTTTGTCAGCGAGAAATTACAGCCCTGAGGGCATTGGAGCTGCACAGAATTACCCAAAACATTAACATGCAAATTGCCTTCTTTAGTGAAGGTAATTTTATTAGTGCAGGCAAATGTTCCTTCCACTGTACTCACATTCAGGAGCAGGGTTGTCTGGGGGGCCAGCTGGGGCCACCGCCAATAGAGAATTAGGCAGAGTCCTGAACTTGGTCAGGATTTTATAACCTCCTCTTCTGGGGACCATGCATGGAACGCACTACAGCGTCCCAGCTGGTTACCATGGGTGCACTGAGTGTAGAGGGCAAGTGACTCGTTCAAGATCATATAGCCTTAATGGCAGAAGAAGAGGTAGAACTGAAATCATATGACCTGTGTCTCAGGTAACCAGGTGAGCAACAGGGAGCAATTAGGGGTCAAGGAAATAGCCACTCTGAGAATAAGAAGCTTAATAAGATCCTATCCCTCCATCTAGTCATTCACTCACTCACTCATGCATTCATTCAATAAAGCTTTCATGGTGCGAGGTAGGTCCTGGAGCCCAGACATCCATCAGGCATGAGCACCAAGGAGCTCAGCATCCACTGAGGGCAGGTGTGGAGGGGCTACAGACTCATGCAAACACTTGTGATCCAGCAAGGTAGGACCTACGGCAGGGGTGCCAGGGGCCGACAGAGCACAGAGGAGGGCATGACTGACTGTCAGGAAGGCAGAGAGAGGGGCCGGGGAGCTTCACGGAGCAGGTCTCCCCTGAGGGCGCTGTCCAGGCAGTCAAGATGGGGAAAGGCATTGTGGGCAGGGAGATATGCAAGACCAGAGGCACATATGGAAGCATGTTGACCTGGTCCAGAATAGCCCTATGGCTGTTGTGAAGGGTGTGTGGGAGGAGGGGATGGGGTGAGGCCTGGCGTGCGGAGGATGGAGAGGAGGCTGGTCAGGCCGGCCTCAAAGGCTGAAGAGCTCAGATTTTATTCTGCAAGTGACAAGCAGACCCTGTGGGGCTTGTTCAGAACAGAACTACATTCCCTTGAGACTTCAGGAGGGAGGGGGTGTCCCGGGCCCCGGAGTGCCAAAGTGACAGAAGGTTGCATGAGGCTGCGCTTATATAAGGTTTGCTCCTTCCTTCACAGACGCGATCCATGGGGACGTGTGGGCAGAGACGCCCACCCGCTACCACAAAGAAAGCACCCCAGTCATGTAAGGTCTCCCTGAACGGCTCGGGCGTGCCCGCTTTCCCAGCAGGCCGCTATGCTGTGCCCTGAGCTGGGGGGCAGGTGCAGTGTTCCACCGTGGTGGGGCCCTGGGAACAGCTCCCACGGCTCTGCAAGCTGCCTTTTAGGGAAACAAAGGGAAAATGTGGCTATTTCAAGTACACTCAGAGCTATTGTGGAGATCCTGCGGGGGCGTACTCTATGTCAGGGTTTCTCAAACGCAATCCCTTTCAGATCTGGGGCCAGATAATTCTTTGTTGTGGGGTCTGCCCTATGCATTCCAGGATGTTTTGCAGCATCCCTGGCCTCTCCTCACTAGATTCCCATAGCAACCTCCTTCCCTAGTTGTGACAACTAAAGATGTCTCCATACATGGCCAAATGTTCCTGGGGGTGGGGGTGGGGGCGGGGGCGGTGTAAAATTAGCCCCTGTTGAGAATCACTGGTTTTTTGAGACCTCAGGGAATACATGGAGTTCAAGGGCTCCTGACCACTGGAAGTCTCTCAAGCCTACCAGGGGGATGCAGGGCACCTCAAGGGCATGACCTTGCCTTCTCTCCTCTCCACATGGCAAAGGAAGGGCAGAGTGTAGGTTTCGTTATAAACTTATATATTAACTCTCTCAAAAAGAAAGCTCTCGGAAAAAGAGCAGGGTGGGAAGGTAGAAAGCCAACGGACAGGAGGCAGCTCTCCCCTTACGCCGCCAAGATCTCAGAGTCCCTCATCTGCAAAGCATGGGCATTGGAATAGAGGATCTCTAAGGCCTTCCTCATTTTAAACACTGATTCTACGTCAGTAAGATGAACACACACTGGAAAATGCTGCCAGTGGATATTGGAGTTGGTCCCCTGTGAGAGATGAACTATGGGCTGTGTAAGGCTCTCTCTTCGCTAAACAGACCATTTTAAAAAATCCTTACCTGAGGATATGTTTATTGGTTTTAGAGAAAGAGGAAGGGAGAGAGAGAAGGAGGGAGGGGCAGGTAGAGAGAGAGAGAGAGATTGATGTGAGAGAGAAATATCAATTGGTAGCCTCCCATAAGTGCCCCAACTGGAGATCAAACCCACAACCTAGGTATGTGCTCTGACCGGGAATTGAACCTGCAACATTTTGTGGTAAGGAATGACGCTCCAACCAACCAAGCCACCTGGCCAGGGCTTGACCATTTTCTTGACTTGAGACATAGAGTTGATCAGATGGCTCATGAGGCTCTCCCTTTAACCCTCAGGTTAAATGACTCAGCCCATATTTCACCAGGAATTCCATGGAAAATCTCTGAAAGGGTCTATATGGTGAACGTTTCTGGAATGCTTCTGATTGGTTCAGTCTCTCACAGGCCATTAGAATTTAAAGACCAAGAACAGTCCAGACAAAGAACTGTGACTTCTGAAGGTCACGGTCCCCGGACTGAAGCCCACCTGGACTCTGTGATTTGATGATAAGGTCATAGAGTACTTTCTCTCCCCAGCACTTTACACCACGCCAACGGGGCTCCGATATGACAATGGTGGATTACAACTGAGCGGGCTGCAAGACAAAGACTCTATTTAAGAAGGAGTTTTTAGGGAAACCCAAAGACAACCGGAAAAGAAAATAAACCAAGGAAACTAAAGGCTCTGGCACCTGCAGCTGCAGCAAACATTGAGTACAGCCCAGCTTCAAGCCAGGTTAACATAAAGCCTCACATTAAAAGCCTAATTAGCTTAGGTTCTAGTTAGTACCAGATATATCACGTCCAGCTTTCAACAAAAAATTGCAAAGCCTGCTAAAAGGCAAGAATAAACATGGTCTAAAGAGACAAAGGAAGCATCAGAACTGGACTCAATATGACACCAATGTTGGAATATTACCGGATGGGGAATTCAAAATAAAGATAATTAATACAATAAGGGCTGTAATGGAGAAAGCAGGCAATATTCAAGAACAGAAATGTCAGGGAAGAGATGGAAGCGCTAGGAAAGAATCAAAAGCAAATGCCAGAAATAAAAACACTGTAACAACAATGACAAATGCCCTCAACAGACTTGTCAACAGACTGGACCTGGCCAAAGAATCAGTCAGCCTGAAGCTACGGCAATGGAAACACCACAAACTAAACTGCAAAGAGAAAAAAGAATGCAAAAGAAAGGAGAATGCCCAGGAGCAGTGGGACCATTATAAAAGGTGCTACATGCACATACTGGGAATACCAGGAGAAGAAAGAAGTTTCCAAAATTAATGACAGACCCCAGAGAAGGAATAAATGAAGGCAAAATAAAATCTTTTCATTTTTCTTATTCTTAATTGACTCAGTAGATTACTCTTTAAAGTAACAATAGCAACGCTATATTGGACCATAATCTCTTAGGAATAAGTGAATGGGAAATAGCAATGTTATTAGGGACAAACGGGAACATTCTGCCTTAAGGTCCCTGCACTGTCACTGAAATGGCATAGTGTTATTTGAAAGTGAACTTAGTAGCTGGAAAAGTGCATTGTAAATGCTAGGACAACAACTGAATTTAAAAATATATATAATTGATATGTTAAAAGACAAGAAAAATGGAATTATATAAAATGCTCAATTAAAACCAGAGATGGCAGAAAAGGGGAAGATTAAAAAAAAAATGAACAAGTGCAACAAATAAAAAGCAGCTGTAAATATGGTAGACATTGACGCAACTATATCAGTAACTACTTTAAATGTGAATGGCTTAAATATATCAATTAAAAGACAGAAATTCTTTTTTTTTAATTGGAGTGGATAAAAAAACAAAACCCAACTATATGTTGTTTATATGAAACCTACTTTAAATAAAGAGATGGAGAAAGATCATGCTAACATCAGCCAAAAAGAAAGTTGGAGTTGCTCTATTAATTTCAGGCAAAGCAGACTTCAGAATAAGGGAAATCAGCAGGGATACAAGTGGGCGTTACATAATAATAAAGGGTCAATTCTCTGAGAAGATGTAGCACTCTTTATAACACATATATAGCTAAAAACAGAGTGTCAAAATATGTGAAGTAAGACTGATAGAACTGCACAGGAAAACAGACAAATCCTCTATCATAGTTGGAGATTACAACACCCTCTATCAGTAATTGATTGACAGACCCAACAAGCAGAAAATCGGTAAGGGGATGGGTGAACTGAACGGCACCATCAATCAACTGGATATAATGGACATGTATAAAATACGCCATCCAACAAGAGCAGAATACACATTCTTTCCAGTCCACATAGAACAGTCACAAGACAGACTACATTCTGGGTCATAAAACATACCTTATCAAATTTAAAAGAATAATAATCATACAAAGTATGTTCTCTGACCACAATGGAATTAAACTGGAGCTTAATAACTGAAAGAGAGCTGGAAATTCCCGAAGTATTTGGAGATTAAATAGAACGCGTCTAAACAACATGTGGGTCAAAAAATAAGACTCGAGAGAAATTTTTAGCTAAATAAGTATGAAAATAGAACTTACTGAATTTTGTGGGATGCAGTAAAAGCAGCTCCTAGAGGAAAATTTATAGCACTGAATGCATATATTAGACAAGATAAAGGATCTAAAATCACCCTAGGAAACCAGAAAAAGAAGAGCAAATTAAGTCTGAAGTAAGCAGAAAAAAAGAAATAATAAAAATTAGAGTACAAATCCATGACATTAAAACAGGAACTCAATAGAGAAAATGAATTAAACCAAAAGGTAGGTCTATGAAAAGATCAATAAAATTGGTAAACCTCTAGTCAGGCTAACCAAGAAATAAAGAGAGAAGATTGCAAGACTAATAGTTAGTAATTAAAAATTACTAGTATCAGAAATAAGAAAGAGCTCATCACTACTGATCCCATGGACGTTAAAAGGATGATAGCAAAGGAATATTATGAATAACTCTAAGCCCACAAATTTGGTAACTTAGATAAGATGGACCAATTTTTTGAAAGATGCAATTTACTAAAACCCACTCAAGGAGAAACAGATAATCTGACTAGGCTTATGATCTATTAAAGAAATTGAATGAACAATTAATAACTTTTCAAAGAAGAAAGCACTAGGCCCTGATGGTGTCACTGATAAATTCTACCAACATTTAAGAAAGAAATGATACAAAGTCCCGACAATCTCTTCTAAACTACTAAAGCAGAGGGTAATATATCCTAAGTCATTTCACAAGGCCAGAATTACCCTAATACCAAAGCCAGATAATGGCATTCCTAGAAAGGAAAACTACAGACCAATATCTCTTGTAAACATAGATGCAAAAACCCTCAACAAAATGTTAGCAAATTCTACACCATGACCAGTGGGATTTGTTCTAGGTATGCAAGGTTGCTTCAACATTCAAAAGTCAAATAATGTAATCCTTCACAACAAGCTGAAGAAGAAAAATCATATGACCACATCGACAGATGCAGAAAAAGCATCTGACAAAATCCAACACCCACTCATAACAACAACAACCACCACCACCTCTCAGCAAACTAGGAATAGAGGGGAACTCCTCTACTTGACAAAGAATATCTACAACACACTACACACCTATTAGATTGGCCAAATCAAAAAAACTGACAACACTAAGTGCTGACAGCATGCGGAGCAACAGGGACTCTCACTGATTGCTGGTGGGAATCGGAAATGGTAAGGCCACTTTGAAGACTAGGAATTTCTTAAAAAGTCTAAATACATTTTAAAAAATCATCACCCAAGGCCATGTTTATTGATTTTAGGGATGGAGGAAGGGGTTGGGAGAGAGAGATGGAGAGCGAAGCATCAATCGGTTGCTTCCCAGACCCACCCCGACTGGGGATTAACCCTGTAACCTTTTGGTGTATGGGACGATATGCTCCAACCAACCGAGTGAGCCCCCTGGCCAGGGCTAAACATAGTTTTAACATACAATCCAGCAATCATGTTTCAAGGTGTTTGCCCACCTGTGTTGAAAACTTATGTTCACAAAAACCCTGCAAACCAAGATGCCCTTTGGCAGGTGAATGGATAACAAACTGGCACATCCATCCGAAGGACTATTGTTCAGAAATAACAAACACAGCTCTGCCCAACACGTAGGGAGGCCTCAACCACTGAAGTGGGCTGTTGGACCCGGGGACATTTGGGATTGGCACGGTCCTTCCATCTTTAGGAGCCTGTGACCATTGTCACTTCCCAAGGCAGCACAGGACTGATGTTTAGGACTGGGTTCTACTCTGTCCCTGACTCCTCCTTCACCCTTCAGAGACTTGGTTTCCTCCTCCCTAAATGGAGTCCTGGGAGTAAGACTGAGCTCACAGGGAGTATGAACAAGCGGACCGGAACACTGTTTTGTAACCTGCAAACCACACACACACACACACACACACACACACACACGTCAGGAATGACGATGGTGGTTAAAACAAAGAGCTCCCATTTACTTCCTTACTAAATCCTTACAAGGCAAGGTGGGTGTCGCTTGTCTGCTTTAAGAGAAACTGTGGCTCCTAGAGCTGAAGGGTCTCCTCTCGGGGCTCCCAGAGCGGGGTGTAGGGTCTGGCACCCGCCTGCCTGCCTCTGTTGTTCATGTTGTCCCCATAACGCTCCATGCTGCTGCCGCCGCTTCTCCTGCGAGATCTGGGGAGGGGAAGTGACGCGTGGGAGGAAAGGAGACAGCTGAGTGAAAAACCATTCTGCTGTTTCCCCTTGGCCTCTTTCTTGCGTCCTGAGGCCAGACAACGGGCGGGGATCCTGGCCCCTGCATCCTGGAGGTGACGGGGAGGATGATGAAGAGCAGGCGCTGGCTTGAGGAAGGAGCTGGGGTGTGAACACAGGGATCCTGGCGTTCCTCACCGAGGGGAAACATAATCACAGAAAGCGCAGCCTGCCCGTAACGCCCAAAGAGAAGTGTCTGTGCGAGGGAGTGGGAACTGGCATTTCTGCTGGCTCACTTGCTTTTATTAAAAATAATTCTGACTCCGACTATTTTGTAAGTGTGTAGGGCACACATCCAGGGAGGCCCATCTGACTGCAAGATGATTTCAAGGCTGAAGAATGCCGCTTGTGCCAGACACGTCGTGCGAGGTGCTGCGTGCAACGTGCCTAGTTACCCGTGGCTCCGTCTTTCGGAGGGAGGGGGTTGTCCATGTATATGTATAAGTGAGGCTGTGCTAAACATTCCAAGCAAAAATAAGTACCTTCTTAAGCAAATTCATTTCAGTGGGGCTCATTCCAGCTGAGGAAACTATGGGAGGCAGGTGATCTGAAGTCCACGGAGGAAATTTGGGGAGAGAAAGTAGCACGACTCTGGCACACACAGGGTCAGCTGATTGTCAGGATCTTGGGTTTGCTGTGCACCTACTGTGTGCCAGGTGGGAATAGCTCTGCTTAAGAGTTCCGCCTAAGGGGCAAATGCCATATACTCTCATTCCAGTGTTTAATTAACACTGTGATCCGTGTGGTCAAGGAGGAGGGCTGGGTGCTGTTGGAGCCGATGGGAAGCAGGGCCAGGCGCAGCTTGAGGGCTGAGGAAGGCTCCTGGAGGAGTCGGCCTGGGCAGTGTGTGCAGGCGGAGGGGGCTTTTTGCACAGCCGAGTGCCCTTGGTGGAGAACCTCCACGGTGGCCGGCCGCTTGGCTGGCGTGATGGGGGGGAGGAGGCTAGTGGTGGGCTGTGGGTCTGCAGGGCCCCCTCACTCAGGTGCTCTCCCTGAGTTGGAGCCGCGAGCCCAGCGACTGGCAGGCAGCTGGCGCTGGGCTCTGAGTTGAGAGATGATGCAGAGGGAGGGTTGCAGGCAGCCATGACCGTTCCAGGGCAGCCAGCAAGTGTCCCCCAGTGTGCAAGCAGACCCACGCAGGAATGGGGGAGGCCAGTCAGCAGAGACCACTGCGGGGCCGAGAGCGGGGTTGGGCCTGGCTGCTCAGGCCGCAGCCCCACGGCCTCCCTGCTGCTGCTGCATTTCCTGCCGCTGTTCTGCCCTTGGGGTCTCTCAGCCCCCACCACCCCCACTTTCTTTGAACTGGACCCAGGGGTCCGTCTTCCCAGCTGAGCAGTGCGGTGTAAGGACAAAGGGGCAGCCAATCACCAGGCTGTTTATAGAAAACAGTCCAAGGCCAAGGTGGGCGAGGGTGGTCTTGCAGGGAGAGGAGAGGAGGGTGGGCACTGTGTTGGGCACCGATGGAATGTCTGTTGCCCCCTGTTCCATTCCTCTCCAAGGCCAAGAGTGTGTTGAGAGGCAGGTGCTTCTTTCCTGTCCCCAGCACCCCTGAGCACCTGGCATGAGTAGGTGTGAGGATGCACTTCCTGAGACAGGGGTGCAGTGGCAGTAATGGGATAACAACAGTAGCAGCCCCCCCCAGCCCCGCTTTCTGGGCGTCCCTGCGGCAGACCCTGCTCGGAGCGCTTCCCGGGCCCTGTCTCACTTCACCCACGGTCGTGACTTTGTGAGGTGACACCATCATCATCTCCCCCTGACAGAACATGAGCAGGAGGCGCAGAGGAAGGCACATAACTTGCAGAGGCCACACAGCTAGCAAGTTACCAAGCCCAGATTCCGAGGCAGGTTTGGCTGCTCCCAGAGTGCCGGGCTTTGGTTATATTGCCAGTCAAAGCATGGCAGCCCCGGGGGGGAGGGTGCAGAGTGCGGATGTTCTTCAAGCAGTGGAAGAAATGTTTCTGGCTTTAGCATATATTAGACATTAAACCATGTTGGTCTTAGATTTCCCTCTGTAAACAAGGGGTGTGTGCATGTTTGTGCTCATGTGTGCTGTACACACACATGCATGTGGCATGCCCATGCTTTCGTGGGTGGAGAAGGAGGGGGCGTGGGAAAAACTCTCCAGTCCATTTTTTTCTTGCTTTGCTATCATGTTTCCCTTGGTTCCTGGGAGGGACCTTAAGCTTTTATCTTTAAGCAGCAAAACATCTGACTGCAAAGCGAACGAAGCTGTGCAGGGTCAGAAGCCCCAAGATACCCGTCGTGTGTTAAATGGATGAGACGCCCAGCTGCTGGGCCCCAATGTCCTCTTTGCTGGTGAGATATCTGTCTCTCAAAGACGACACGAGTGACACCTCCTGTGTTGCCTAATCTGGATGCCGTCCTAGTCTCTCACCACAGAGAAGTGAAATTCCGCCCTGGGAAGAGTGGGGAGCAGCGTCTCAATGAGGAGGGGAGGCAGGTGCTTGTGAGCACAATTTACATGAAATAACCTCACCTGCACTGACAAATTTGTTTCTTCAGTTGACAGTGGGGCAACGATAGGGCTACTAGACTCCAGTTTTGCTGATAACACCCTCATTTGGATTCCTGTGTTCTGCTAGAAATTCTAGCATTGGAAATTGAAATCTTTAGTTTTTTTTTTAATGACAATTACATTGGCCCGCTAGAGACGGTGAGATTGCATATTACTAAATTCCATCAAATTCCCGAATAGAATAGTCATTGACATTCTAACAGCGAGGAAGACAAACCTACTTAGGGATTGTTGAGCACAGGATGCAGGAGAAGGCTCCTTGGGTGGGGAGAGGTGGGGGATGGGCTGGTGCTGAGAAGAGCCACATGTGATATGCGGGTTATTGTCAAGTTGTAGCTCTTGCTTTGGGTGGTGAGTGAGTGAATGCTTATGCCATTATTAAAAATAACTAATTCAAAAAGCCAACTAAATAAAAGTAGGCTAGGCATGGACCAGGATGGAAGTGTTTCATGAACTAAGGATTATGATTAATCCAGTCTTACTCACCTGGCCTAATTAAAAAAAAAAAAAAAAGTTGAAAACAAACCTATTCAAAAGGATGGTCTGAGATTTAGATTTTATAACATGCATGCTTTCTTAGTTTTTCTCCCCTCACTATTCTTTTTAAAATCATTCTTCTTCTCCATTTCAAGAGTAGGTTCATAAAGGTCTCAAACATCAGGCATCTGGTTAATCCCCTTAGGGGGCACCAAAGTCTCATTAGGACTGAAGGAAGGTCTGGGCTGGTTTCCATCAAGGGGATGGTATGTGAGCACTTGGATACAGCTGGTGACGGTGCTGGGTGATGATCTTATCCAAACAGGCTGGCGTTCTATGCTGGACAGTAAGGAGAGGAAAGGGAGACCCTGTCCAGCAGACCACCGCTACCCTGAGCCAAGGTTCCCACACTCCGAGCTCCCTGCTTTGGGGGTGGGGGCACATTTTATTTTGGCATTCTTCTGCTCATCAGACATATGCTGGGCACCGAGTGAGATCCCCTGGCACGCTCTGGGCCCCGCACTAGGCCCTCTGGGGTACAGAGCAGACAGTGAGTGCCTCTTCTGGCCCCCGCACCGTGCTAAGTGCTTTATGTGAGCTCTCTCTCTCAGCCCTCGCAGAACTGTCCTTTGTTGCGTCCCCCATCAGACCTCTGACCACGCCTGATTGTATCTGTCAGCTGTGCGTCCTTTGCACTTGTAAGGCCAGAGACACGGGGTAAAATGGAAAGGCAATGGGCAGACTGCTCTCGGGTCAAGTCCCAGGGTCCCCACTGGAACACTTACCACATCTATTTAAATTCACCTCTTTAAGCCTCAGGTTTCTCATCTGTCGAATGGGAATAAGAGCTCTTGTCTCACAGGGCTGTGTGAGATTAAAGGAGGTAATTCATAACAAGCATTTTTTATTTCTGTTACATAGTAAATGTCATACAGTAAGTGGTCTCCTATTATTTTTTTCTGGAAAGTAAGATTTGTAAATAATTTCCCTTTATATTCCCATAGGGCCCAATACCCGCTAACATGTTCAGTACCTGTTACGAGTGAATGAATGAATGAGCGAGTGAATGAATGAGTGTGTGAATGAATGAGTGAATGAGTCCGTGCGTGTGTGCCCTTTGAGGATGGGATCCCGTGTTCTACTACTCTTCTGACTTCTTTCTTGTTAGCCCCATGACAGCTCTGGGATGTGGCCCTGGTTTGGGGACGCGTCCTGGGCCAGGAGGCAGGAGGCTTGAGTTTGAATGTGACCTCTGCTACTCAGTGGCTATGGGACTTTAGACAAGTCCCTTTTGTTCTTGGAGCCTTAGGGTCCTCATCTGTAAAATGGGATACAATCACCCACCCCGAATGCTGGGGTGAGAATTGGCAGTGATTGTGCGCCTAGGAGATGATCTCAGAATTGTAGTTATTACTGTTATTACTCCACACACTCAGGCGGAGGCAGGGGAAAGGCCTGGAAGATCCCAGTCCGGGATTTGTCAGAATGAGCTAAAAGTAAGTATTCTTCTCATCTCCTTAGCTTGGTCAGCAGACCCCAGAAAGCTGGCAGACCCCAGAAAAGCCCACCAAGCCTGTGCTGCCAACAACCCACATGGATTCTGCTTTCAGGGAGCAATTTAAGAGGCAAACAAAACAGGAAAATCTACTCACAATTAACAATGGGCCAGATGGTAATGCTAGTTTGAAGCACTAAAACATGATAAATAGCTTCCTGCTGCTACTCCTGATCAATTTCAATATTTAATAATCCCACTGCCACCCCACCCCCTCATCTGGCCCCTCCACAGGATCCTGCCACGACTCCCCGCATTCAGCTCACAGAGCAAACGCTCCTTCACTTTCTGAAGGCGTCAGCGAAAAGCTCTCTGCTCCACTGTCACATGAGCGCTCTCGGCCCTTGAGATGGTAATTAATCTGCCTACCTCTCCTGAAGATGTTCCATCTCCAGCCTCTCCTGGCTGCCAGAGAGGGCCGTGAGGGAGCACCCACTGTGGAGACACCTGGGAGCACTCACCCTGTGGATTCAACAAGCCTTGGTATCCCCCAGGTTCTGCTTTTGAACTAAAGAAAGGCTGGGAGCTGGGTGGCCATCTGACTCCGGGATCAATTAGCAGGACAAGGCAACAGAGAGCCTGACTCGCCAGCCGTGCCCCTGAGCCTCAGTTTCCTTCTCTGTACAACGGCCTGCAGGAGGGTGCTAGCCAGCGCCATGCATGTAAAAGGCCTGGCAGAGGGTTTGGCATGCAGGAGACCCACAACAATGGTAGCCGGTAGCACGGTCATCACTGAGCAGCCAATGAGCAAAGGAGGTTGGAGCACGGAGCCTGCAGAGAGGGCCTGCTGGTCCCCTGTGATCAGGAGACGGCAGCCCGGGGGCCGAACTCAGCTGTGTGCAGGACCCGACTGTCAGAGGTCAGAGGGGCCTAGCCCAGGATTCTCCCCAAGTGGTGCCTGCTAGCAAGGTTAACTGCCTGGTACTGCACCCAAAGGCTTTCACACCCACTGGCCAGGAGCCCTCAGGCACCTTTTACAGAACCGGAAATGGAGATTAGGAGGTGGAATGGCTTTTCAAGGTTACATCCTAGAAAAGGCATAGTCAGTTCTAACCTGGATCTCCCGACTTCCGATTTCATGTCCTCTCCACCAAATCACAGGAGAAAGTGGGTCCCCTGAGTGCCCCCTGCCAAGCGACCTGAGCTGCCAGGTGACCCGAGCTGCAGGTCACTCACCTGTGAAATGAGGCTGGCAACGCCTACCGCACGGGGACATTTGATGAGGAAATATGCATGAACGTACTTGGTAACTTTGTGAGGAGCCGAACAAATGTCGGGTATGATTATTATGACTTTGTAGAAAAAGGCCCTTTTTGAGGAAAAGGATCAGGAACTCATCCACCTAAAGGTGGATCGTTCTGACTGAAGCCTTAACGCCACTGAACCTAGAGGATTGGGAGCAAACTTTTGTGTAGGTTCAAGGCCTTGGCAGCTCCTGCAACCCCAGTTCTGCCCCTTCTCTCTCTGTCTTGCTCCAGCCCACCTAAGCTCCTTGGGGTTCCCTGGGCCTTTCCCAGGGGTCGGTGCCCAGACCAAGCAGCACCCCCGCCAGAGCAGGACCTGTCCCACCCTGTTCATGACTGATCGCATTCCCTGCCCTCCGTGGGGCTCTCTCGACTGGCAGCACCTCCTCTAGGTGCCCTGAGAGCCTCTCTGGGCTTCCCCGCTCCTAGCACAGACCCCACTCTGGTTGTATTGTGTTCGCACCTGCCTCCCACCCAACAGAGTTTTTTCAAGGTGAGAACCAAGCGCTGTTCACTCCAGTCTATCCAGAGCCTGGCCCAGCACATGCTCAGTGAAGAGCACTGAGGGGTGAACAGATGAACGGTAACAGGGTATTATTCCCAGTATGGATGGAATTAGAAAACCTTAGGCAAAAACGAGGGGTTCCAATGGAGGAATTAGAGTCTGGGTGGGCACAGCCTTGTAGCAGACAGTGTCCTGAACTCAAATTCAGCTCAATCCCTTGAGCTGATAGAATTACCTTCCTCCTCCCCCCACCTTGATCCTGAAAGAGAAGGGACAGAAGCTGTATTGCCCATCCTTGTCTGAACTCCCGCAGGGCGTGGTTGGAGGTCAGTCCCCGGGTACCTGAATCCCGCTGGTCCAGGGTCATGGAGTTCCATCTCCTTGTGATATCGATGTACAGGATGTCCACGGCGGCCATGGACAGGCTGCTGCTGCTCAGCTTGCAATTCCTGCCGGAGATGGGAAGAGACACGTCACCTCTGCGCCAAACTTGTCCTGTTCTGTCTCACCTCCATGCCTTTGCCTGGGCTGTGCTCCCAGCTTGACGGGCCCTTCCTTCCCAGAGCTGGATCTAATGAAGGGTGCAGAGCAGGGAACGGTGGGGGAGAAGGCGGGAAGTGTAACTTGAGGTTCGTCATGTGAGTTCCTGTAATTTGGCTAATTAGGGCTTTAATGGGCTGCATAGAGCAAGGGCTTCAGGCGGGCAAGTCTTGAGTCAAACCTGGCTCTGCCGCTTAGAAGCCAGATGGCCCTGGTTAAACAATTCCCCCTTCCTGAGCCTCAGTTTCCCCACCTATAAAGCAGCCAGTCTTCACTACAGTCATGTGTGCTGGCTTGTCCCTGCGCGTCCAATGTAGGTTCTGTCGGCTGGGAGAGGGAACCGTCTTCACCTTCACCTCCACTAGTCTCCGGAGAAGGAGAAAAGCTGGACCTGCAGTGCTGTGTTCTCTTGCCAGCCTTCAGGCGTGACGGCAGCATGTTCAGATGACCCAAGGATAGCGGCAGCGTCACTGCTGTGCAGGGTGATCCCCCCGGAAATGCTCACCAGAAGAGTCCTGGGGCCTGGGGCTTGAGGCCTCTGCACTTCACTCATCTCAGTCTGTCACCTGGAGATTTTATGGAGGCCCCAAACAGCCACAGTAAGCCCAAGACTCAGAGGAGAACGGCACAGGCTCCCCACACCCCTTCATGTGGGCCGACACAGCATTGCTGGGGGCGGGGGCGGGGGGAGCTCGATGCTCATTCCTGACTTTAGGGAAGTCACCTGAAAAGGACGGAGGAGGGAGGAGGCAGCTTTAGGTGTCCCCCTGGTTTAGGTCCAGAGAGGCCAAGAGAACCAGGTTTTTAGTCCGATGTCAGCAATGGTGCGTCCTGTCCAGCCACAATGGGGTGTTTAGAATCCTCCTCCTCCCCACTTGTATTTGAGGGGTCCGGAAATGTGGGGAGGCAGTCTGACACACTGAAAGGAATAAGATTGGGGCATTCGACAGATAGGGATTGAAATCCTGCGACTATGGGCCATTGACTTAAGCCTGCAAGCCTTTATTTGCTGGTCTCCAGATGAAGATAGTAACACCTGCCCCCATGGCTGTTGTGAAAACGAGAGGAGGAGCCAGCATGGTGCCTGGCACCTGGTCGGGTCACCATTCTTGGTTCCCTTCCTGATCTCTCTCCCCTTTTCCCCTCTTCTCCTCTCCCAGAACTAGAACCATCTCAGCCCATCAGAGGTTGCCCGAGGATGACCTTCAAGTGAGTGGCCCTGTCTGTTCTGGAGAAATGCTGCTCTCCCGTCAACGTCTGGGCGCCAGGGCTCCGGGCTCTGCTGTGCCTGCAGGCAGCCCCTGGCCCGTGCAGATGCACTGCCCTCCCGGACAGGATCGTGCTGTGAGGCGAGTCCCCACGGTGGCTACATCTGCCCTGAAAATCCTCAACGCTAGACCTCTGGGCCAGCTGTCCACTTGGCTGAGCTACATTCACTGCTGCTCTCAGCTTTCCAAACATGTGCACATCCATTGCCCCGGCTACTGATAGAGTGGTTCTTTGATTTCCCATTTGTCATCATCCCTTGTGTGACTCGCTCTCTTAGGAACCCGACAGGCCAGGGGTTGATTGGCAGGCAGGGTTTGGGCATTTTAGAGGCCCCTCTCTAAACCCATGCACCCCCTATCGAGGGTGGCTGGAAGCATGCCAGCTTGGGGCCCGGACCAGGCTGGTGCTCCTTACATGCTAGCACATTTGCGGGCCCTGCCCCCTGCCCCTGCCTCCCTTCCTTTCTTCCTCCCCGTGCGTATTTCTGAAGCCATCAATTCACATCCTGCCTCCTCCTCGGCTGGCTCTGTATTTCAATCACAAGTCACCGTGGCAGACTTCAAAGTGCATCAGCGCACAGTTATTGAGACCCAGTAACAACATGTCAGTGGACGCAGAGCTTTTCATGTCCCCTGTCACCGAGATGGCTATCTCTATTGGGTTCCGACGGGGCGGGGCTTCAGTGTCTCCCAAGGCATTTGGACTATCTGCGCGGCTCATTTCCAAAGCTTCATCAGGAACGGCCACGGTTTTCTCTAATTATCATATCAGTGTCCTCTGGGCTCCCGGCTCCCGGCTCCTGCATAGGACAGGAGCAATGCTGCCTGGCTCTGTGGTCTAATAGTGTAAAGAGTGAAGCTGAACTGACCACTGGTATATAGTTATTTTTTTCCTGACAGGTAGAAAATGGAAGTGTCAAAGCTTTAGCAGGAGACGTAATTTACCAAAAAGAATTCTCCATTTATCCCTTTTCCAAGGAAACTCATCCTCCCTCGTGACTCCGGCAAGTACAGTTGATTGCAACATCTGCTCCCGGGCTGGGGTGGGAACCCTGCTGGCCACAGCAGACAGGAAGTGCTTCAAAGAATTTTGATTCTGTAGGCATTTTGGGGGGCACCATCTGCATGTCAGGCCTTTTCCTGCCCATTAGCTCTCTGGATCTTTATAACCACTCGACGAGGGAAGTGTTCTTAGTCCCATTTCAGTGATAGGTAAGCTGAGACTCAGGAGAAGGGATGTGATTTGCCCGAAATTACACAGCTGGGATTCACATTCAGTTCTCCCCTGGAGGAGAGTGGACTTGGGGGCTTTGGGGAGAAGTGGAGAGGTGGCCCAGCCCAGGGCCCCAGGAAGCACCTGGAACTCAAGACACAAAGTCTCAGGCAGGGCCCAGGACAGCTGGAGCCTCTAGAGAGCCCCTGTGGGGAGGCTTCAGGATAGAAGGCCAGGGAAGATGATGGGTCACTGGGGTACAGCAGCTTTCAGGTTTGTCCCTGTGGTTATCAAGCGTTCTCAATAGATTCCGAAAGGGAATGAAGTTTCATCCACCCGCCCACTAGATGCAGAATTTATTTTGTGTCCACTACATGTAGGTGGTATTCTGGGCCCAGGAAGTGATGCAGAACTGAGTCAGTCTTGGGTACTACTCTCAGAGGTGGAAGTGATCTCAGAGCCTGGGGTAAAAACGTGAAGTCTTGGTAGCTCTTAATCATCGAGAACAGTTTCCCCTTATGTCCTGGGATGCAGTTCTTCAAATGACTAAAGGATCTCACTCCTTCAGTAGAGGAGAAGTACAAGCAATATGGTAACACGAGAAACCAGAAAAATTCCTAAGAAGAAAATAGGCTAGAAATGTACGTGGAAGAAATGAGCTGTGGAGTCCAACGCGCATGAGTTTGAATCTCAAGTTTGCTGTGTGACCTTGATCAAGTCACTGGAACTCTCTGCATCTAAACTTCCTCATTCCCTACAACTAGAATCAGGCTACTCACCATACGAAACTATCTTAAGGACTAGCTTAGTGCCTGGTACATGTGGGGAAGAGACAAATAGCAGGTCCCAGCCTTCCTCCAAGACGTAGAACCAGTTTGAAGAAATGTTTTCTTTTGTTTTGTTTTTATAATCAAAGGAGTTTGGGCACGACTGATGCCAGAGAATCACAAATCATTCAGGTTCATCAGGATTCCAAGTATAGAAAGATGTGAAATCATTGTCCCCATTTCCTCTCGACAACTGCCGACATCTCATGGGAAATTTAGACACCAACTTTTTCCACTCCATAAAACCCTATTTATAGAATTTCTTTTGTGTTATCATTCTCTGTGCAGACAAGGAGCTCATTGTTCCTGAAGAGGTGTCTATAAGGTGAAAGCTAACAAATGACCAATATTTGTTTAAAAAAACAAACGAAAAAAACTCCACCACCTGAACATGTAAGGAGGGGGAAAAGACAACTCTGGGTTATAATGTATGTATTACTTTAAAGGCCACTGATGTGCCAGGCATAGACCTCACACAAGTGCCAGAAAGAGGTCATCACAGAAGGGGGATTTCCACAGTTAGGGAGGAGTTAATGACTGAGGAGAGGCAAGGCCCCTTAAGCTTCCATTCCAGAATATTCTGACACACCACATTGTCTCTCAGAGAATAACACCCCCGCCAACAGCTACCCATTATGAAGCATATTCACATTTCTTATAAAAAAAGGAGGCAGAAGGGGGTGAAAAGGAAAAAGAGAAATCTGTTCTCTCATTTAAAAGGAGACCAGGCTCAGAGGCCACAGAGGGGCTGGGCAGTGTGCTCCCCTGTGGAGGGGTCACCTCCACTGCCTAGAAACCAACTCACACGTGGTAAACAGTTTGATTTTCAGGCTTAGGAGACGGGAAGCGCAGCATGTGTCGTACACACTGATGTCAAATCCTGATATAGGACACACTTGGAAATCATGTTCTTAGTCAGTTACACAGAACGCCCCCCAAACTGGTAATCCAAGGGCAGGAAAAATAACAAAAATGCGTTTCCCTCAAAGAAAGCTGTCAAACTGAAGAACCAGATCACTTCTGCTTCTCAGAGGAAGAGACGTCTCCACCCCCCAGCAATTATTATGAAATAATAATAAAGAAGAGATAGAGAAAAGAGGCACTTAATTCATGGTAATATGTGCTACTATTACGTGCCTCCCGAGGAAATGACACGAAAGGCCGGTTCAAGTTAAGTCGAGACAGCGCGACAGTTCATTACTTCCCATTTCTTGGTGGAAGAAAAAAACAGAATATGGCCAGGCTGGCATTAGCATAATTCACTCCTAAAACTGCTGATCTGTGTAGCACATTATGAGAGATGGTCACTGGAAATAAATTCGCCCAGAATGTTTACTATGTTGTTCCCTCCAGTTCCCTTGGAGGGACTTGGAGAGAGAGAGTGGGTAGTAGAGATGAGTGCCAAGTTCACCCTCTGCTGTGTGGCGGGGGGCTCTGAAGGGAGGGGTCTGTCCGGTCAGCATCCGTCTCCTGTGCAGTGTTCCAGAGAAGGGCACTTGGTGCAACTTAACATATGGCATAAATATTATTAATTCATAATGAAGCAAAATTTAAACCAAGTGCAAAGGAGAGAAAGAATAGTTGTTAGCAAGAGAAAATGCTTGCTGTTAAATTTAGCTGGCGAGACCGAACATACTCAGATAAATCTAAAAGCAGGAGTGTCATCCTTTACAATTAAGTTGCTGTTGGGATCTCTTGGTACATTTTAAAAAGGAAAAATCTCCTAACGGCTGTGCAATGTTTTCTCCATTTCCGCCTGCATCTTCATTACTCAGGACGTTTGCCGGTGGGCGTACGTGTGCCGGGAGGGGCTCCTTGTCTGCGTCCGTCTGTTCCACTGCCTCATCCCCACCTGAAGGCATTGTGCTCCCTTCCCACGGTCACTGTCGTGCCCATGAACACAGATTGGGAATGACGGCCGCAGGACCTAATAGTCTCTAACATCACAAAATCAGTATTTCATGCAAATGCCCTTCATTATAGCGAACAAAGGGACGGAAAAGCATAAGGCCCATCACGTAGAGACAGATTTGTGGCAATATTTTTGACATCACCCCGTGCCAGTCTGAGAACGTTTTAGGAATCTTCTCCGCTAGAACCGTTCCCAGTGCAGGTTTCTTTCCTGCGCAGCGGCCCGCCCCGCGCGCACCTCGGCTCCTCACACACTGGTGGTCTCCACGCGCAGCTGCGCTTCGATTGAACCCATATCGGGTTTAAAAATGACTGTCTGAATGGCCGACACTGAGACACATGTACTGAGGTTTCACATAAAAATCAGTTCTAGTTTCTCTAGGAAAATCAGATGCTCTGGGGCGCCTAGCCCAGTGGGGTCTTTCCTTCCCCACCACGCGGTCTCCCGCTGCCGCAGCCCCGTGCTCCCCTCCTTGCAGACCCTGCCACCCCGCCTGCTCCTGGAGGTCACCGAGACGGTGGCTCTTATGCTGTACTAGTTTTTCTAATCTCCCTCCCTCTCTCACATATTACTAGAATTCTATCAGGAATGAAAAGGAAGCATTTCAGTTTCCACCATCAAGTTAGCCTGGGTGATAAGCCTTCTGAGCATGAGCCACAATTCTGAAAGCCCTCCTCTGGCTCTCCCGCTGCCTGCATGGGGTGGCCCCCTTTAACGCCCAGCAAAGTGCTGCTTAGAACAGTCCAAACCCGCCTTCTCTGGGGGCGGGGGGCTGCCTTGATTCCACCAGGCAGACAAAGGGTCCCCTATTCTGTCTGCTACCCCATGACTCTGCCGAAGGATTGCTTTTGATTATTTATTCCCTGGGAGCTGTCCGACTGAGAGTCCCTGAGGGCAGGTGGCATTCTGTTATTTATCTCTGATTGTCCTGTGGCTACTGAGTGCTCAGGAGAAGTTGTTGGGGCCAACCAGACACAGTCCTTCCCACACAAGGTTGAGACAGAGCAGGTCTCCTGGGGCCGGGGTCCCCTGCAGCACCCAGGCTGTTGTCCCCATGAGGCCGAGCCATCCTTCACTCTTGCGGGTCAGGAATGGACTCTCCTGTGCCATGGCCCAGGGCTGGGAGGGGCCCAGAAAGCTCCTTCTTCACTCCAGAAGGTCTCAGCCTCTGGGCGTGCCATGCTGAGAGAGGACACTGTCCTCATCACTCCCCTGGGACCCTGCACATTTCCATGGCGCCTCAAGGGCCCTCATGACTTGGGGCCTCTGCCACGGAGCTGTTCCCCTAGGTCCCGAGCCACAATAATCACAAAGGGGCTGTTTTTCTCCCTCTCCTCTTCTTCATTATATTGGGACAGTGGTGGGCACAGAAAGTTCTATTTCCCAGCTCCCCATGCAGATGGCAGTGGCCAAGAAGATGGGTGTGTGTGGAAGTCATTGAACACAGCCTCTGGAAAGCTTTGGAAAGGGGTCTAATTCACTCAGCAAAGGCCTTTTGCTCTTCCTCCCTTCTTCCTCCTTCCTGCCTGGGACTTGGCCATGATGGCTGGATTCTGAGCAGCCACCTTGTGACCACAAGGCAACGCTGAAGCTGAAAGCTCATGCTTAGGATGGATGACCGGAAAGACAGAAAATGGGGCTCTGATCACTTTGTCGGGTCATTAACCAGCCCTGGAACCCCCATTGCCAAACTTTCTGTTCTATGACAGAAAACTAATCACACTATCTAAACCATTTGTGACTACACAAACGCAATTCCTAAGCGAGTCAGAGGGGACCATGTCAGGTGGCATGCTCAGGGAAATAACATGTGTCTGTTGTTGCTCTTGAAAATTTCCACTGCCTAATGGAAATAATAACATCAGACTCCCACTTAACAAACAGCCCTCTGAACAAAGACTAGGCCAGGTGTATTGTGCTATATTACATCCCGACCTCATAATAACTCTGCAAGGCAGGAGAGATCATTCCCACTTTACAAAGGAGGGAACCGAGGCTCAGAGAAGACAAGAAACTTGCCCAAAGCCACAGAGTAACACACTTGACTTTGAAGCCAGACCCCAAGGTCTGTGCTCTTCCACTGGGCTTTCCTTTTGCCCCTGAAACTAACCCAAAGTCCTTCTCAAAATCACCGAGCACATACTACTTCAGGGTTACTGAAATGGCAAAAATTCCTGCTGATGCTCTTGTTTACCACCCTACCAGAAATAACGGAGGGTCAGAGTTAGAGTTTATAAAATACACTTCGAGAAAAGTGTGACAAAAACAGTTTCTGATTCAAGACTCCTAATTAGTCGCTTTCGTGAACAAACCATGCAGACTGTGACTTTGAGGTGCAAGGTAGAAATATTAAAACTAGTGACGAGAAGAACAACAGGGACATCAAATGCTGGCAGATAGTTTCTTTGAGGTGTACGCCACACTATGCTGGGGTACAGGCAGCTTCACTCCCGTTTTCTAGGACCATTGAGGTTCAGAGAGGTCATTAACTGGCCTAAGGGTTACACAGCTGGTATTGATAAGGGTGCCTGTATTGCCCCAAGTGCCCCAAGGGCAGAGACAAATAACAATCCCAGGAGATTAAGTGGCAATGGCTTATTTTGTAGACTCCAGCAAAAAAATCTCATGTTTTATCTGTCAAATTATGTAAAATTTGTGTTATACTCTATAATATAACCTTGTTATTTTTATAGTAGAGCAAACATATTAAATTATTTATTGACTGAATTATTTAACTTTTCTCTCCTGAAATTGACACTTTGGAATGATGTGCCTTGTTTCTCTGCAGTGGCTTCATGAACACTCCACACACAGCCCCGTTCCGCTGGGAGAACGCTAGCCTGGTTTAAGAAGCATAGGTCTGTCTGAACCCACGGGCTAATTATTTATATGCAATTTAAGGACCTAGTTCAAGGTAGCACAGAATTGTTTTTAACCACAGCGTGAGGCTGTGAATGCTGTCGCACTCATAACACTCATTAATTCATCCAACAAATAAGACATTGGGCCAATCCCACCCCAGAGCGGGCACGGACAGCCCCCTCCCAGGAGCAGTCCGACAGATCGGACCAGCCAGATATGGGTCTAGATCCTACCCGCTGAAGCCCATGATGAAGGGGCCGGTCTCACTGACCTTATAAAGGTACGAAAGCCTGTTGGTCCCAGCTTCATTGTTCCCTTGATTCCTAGGAACCGGATAAACAAATTGGCCATCCTGTCCACCAGGCGTAGGTAGTTGAACTGCTTTGCATACTTGGGGAACACCTGCTTGAGGCAGATGGAGGGCAGGTGGGCTTCGGGGTTGGGGTTGCCGTCCGCGGGGATGGCCAGATCACTGTCCGAAGGATCTTCCTTTCTCGCCAATGGCTTCTCTAGCTGCTGAGATCTGAAACACACAAGGAATTGACGGTTGAGCCAACAATTGGAGTGAGTTTTACAGCAGACAGAGAGCACTTTCTCTTGCATATTCTCCTTTCCTTTGATTGGCAGCAACTCCGGGAGGTGGGTATTATCTCCATTTTTATTGTACAGACCGGAAAACTGACCTCAGGGAAGTGACCTGCCCACGCTCACACCAAAAGCCCGGCCTTGAACCCAGGACAGAGCCAGGGCTAGAAACGTATACTTCCCCCGTTCTACGATAAGGCTTCCCAACATGGACAACTTCCTTTACTGTACTCATGATTCAAGAGAATAGTCTCTTATGGAGCACTCTGGGTTTGATTTTAAACTCCTACTTATGGGTAGTAATTGAATAATTAAGAAATATAAAAATCTCATTGAGGGCTGGCCAGAAGCCATAGGCACAGTTTAATGAACAATTTGCAAAGATACATCAGTTACCGAATTCTAGGAAGAGGCACAATAACATTTCTGGTTTAACTATTTTCTTATTTGGAACTCATACAAAAAAAAAATGATTATAGTGTTGTGATTTCTTAGTCTGGATGTTTTATTCTGAAATTATTCTGATATTCAAGAAAATTCACAGCTAATAATTCTCAAATATCTACCGCTATCCTGGAACGTTCTTCTCCCCTCCATACCCACATATCCAACCATCCACAGGCACCTCCAGCTACGACCCCTGCCCCTCACCCCAGATCCTCATTCCCCACCTCCTTGAATGTGACATCTGCCAGCTACCCAAGCAGGCGGCATTAGAATAAACGCCAACTCCTCCTCCTCCGCCGCCACAGCCGGTCCTACTTCCTTGGGATTCCCCGAAACCAGCTCCTCTCTCCCCTGCCTGGACTCTCCCCTGAACTGTCGCAACAGGGTCCCCTGCCTCCAGCCTTTGCCAAGCATAGATCCACCCTGCACACTGGCAGCCTAGGCACCCCTTTTAAAGCAAACCTGGTCGGGTGGCCCACTGGCTACAGCTCTTCAGTGACTCCCAAGAACCTCTACAGCGAAGTCACACTCTTCATTCTGGCACTCGAGGCCCTTCCCGATTTCTTCCCCACCCTCCTCATTTCCTGTCACTGCCCTAGACACACTCTACTCTTCAAGGCCCTGAGCCCTGGCTGCCGCCCCGTCCTGCTGCCCCTCGGCCCGGCCTGGAACCAGAGACTTGGTGCTCACTGGACACCCGGCTCCCTTCTACACGTCTCTCTCTGCTCTTGCACCTCATCTCACTGCCCCGCCTCCCGCCCTGCCCAGAGCTGACCTGGGGCCAGGTGTAACCCTTCCCCTCAGTGTGCCTCCCCGTTCCTGAGACAGGATCCTGAGCAGATGGAGCATGGATACTAAATCCTGCTGCAGGAAAGGTAGAAGCACATCTCACGGTACTAAGCGCAGTGCCAAGACCATTTTTGCTCTTTTCTGTATTAAATGGCCTTGGCCCTGGCGCTCCCACTTTCAAGCACGCCATCAGCCACCAAGCCGGGCCATCCTGGTATCCGGTACCTGCTTTCCTCTGCCCTTAAGGCCTTGCTCTGACCCTTCTGCCTGACACACCTCTGGTCCACTTTCAAAAGCAGCTCAGGTGTCTCCTCACCACGCTGATGACTCTGTCCCATGTCCCACTCCTGTTCCTTGGACTTGCTTCTTTGTTCCCTTGGCAAGGTGCACTGAATTCGTTTACATGCCAATACCTCTAGGCTGTGAGCTCCTGGAAGGCAAGGACCATGACTTATTCATCTCTGTTCCTACAGGACTCAGCATGTATTAGACCTTGCAAAATGTTTCATTGAACTTGTTGAGTTGGGCAAGTTTGCTTTTAATAGCAAGATAAGCCTCAAATAAAAAATCAAGGTTATAATAATTTGTAGCCATAAGCTCTCTTAAATGGGAAAGCTGTTGGAGCGCTTGATGGCTCTCCAAAGTGGTCTTTTCTTCACACCAGTCCAAGGAGCCAGCCTCTAGCAGAGTGAACCCCTGGGTGTGAATACAAAGTCCTCTAAGTTCTGTTCACAGTTCCTTCTAAGTGGGTCTTGACACTGGTCTCAAAGAAAGGACAGCGGAGCAGACCGGAGCAGCATGAAGGAAACCCCCTTTGAAGTTCAATGGTGCACATGGTTCTGGAGAAACAAATGTTCCTCCTGAGAAGGGGAACAGCTCCCTTCCCCCTGAGGAGCTTGTGTTCCCAGGGCGCATGGCTTTCCTGCCCCCAACCTGGCTTGATCCTGGTCTCCTTCAACTGGAGACAGTAAATAAAAACCAGGTGGTTCCTCCTCAGATGAAATGAAATGTCCTCCTGTTAAGGTTACAAGAAAAAAGACGAGTAAAAGAAAGCAGCGCTGTTACTGGAAATTAGCTCTTAAATTACTGGATAAGTGGCAATCACCAACTTTATAAGCTCTCGTTAAGTTTTTGTGAAAGGGAAGATTTGGGAATGTGCAGCGTGAATACACCCAGCAGCCAGGAAAAGGGCTCAGCGATCTCTTCGATCAACACCACTGTTGGGCCAGCATTACTGCATCTGCTCTTCACACAACCCTGGGAAGCAGACTGTTGTTATTGTACCCCAGATCCAGGTGGAGAAGCTGAGGTGCAGCAGGCGGAGCACCTTGATGACCCCAAATTATAAACCCATTCTGCTAACCTGTGCTCGCTCTGTTTTGCCACCATTACTCAACAGCAAATCGTGATTCATGTCAGGGGTTACAAAATCCTAAGTACTGCTATTTATTGTTTGCTTTCAGTCGTTTTTATAGAGTCTAATAGTAATTCATGCCCTTGGTAGACACCTTGAGAAATGCATAAAGGAATCAAAACCATCTGTAATCCCACAAGTCAGGGATGAACGGTATTAACGTTTTGATTTATCGGTAAAGTTAGGATCACGTGACACACTGTTAAAATCCTTCTGCTTGCACATTACAAGTATCTTCCCACAGCACTAAATATGTTTCCAGGAGTGTAGTTTCTCATGGACATGTGACAGTCAGTATTGTGCCTGAACTATCACTTCATTAGCTACTCCTCCTCGGTTAGAGAGTGTCTACGTGGCCTGCGTGGACTAAATAGAGTGATGTGCTCCCTCAGAAGCAACACAGCACAACTAGAAGCAGCCTTGGAGATCGTTCTGTGCAATGATGCATCTATTTTCTTTTATTATGGTCCAATGTACATGACACACATATGTCACTTTTAACCATTTTAAAGTGAGCCCCACAATGTTGTAGAATCCTCTCCAGTTCCAGAACATTTCCACAATGATGTCATCTTGGAGAAGAAATCTTACTCCTACGTAGAGAGGGACACTAGCACCGATGGGTCATTTAAGCAGCTGATCTTTCAGGGTGGTGGCCTGAACTTGGATTGCCTGGTGATGGGGATCCTGCCACCTCCAGGGGCCCTCTCAGGTGTTCCCGGTGGAATGTCAGAGGCCGTCTCCCTCCAGTGTCTGCAGCTGCATCCCATCCTGTCCCAGAGCCACAAAGAATGAGTCTGCTTTCTCTTCTGTGTGACAGCCTTTCACGTTTCTTTCTAGGGTTGTTGTACTTATGGGACAACTCCTGTTTCTCTTCCTTCCTGCATCCCAGTTAACAACCTCAAGATTAAAAGGGCCTTCCAAGCCATAGAGATGTCATTTTCATGGACTTAAAACCACACATTCTGGGGCTAATGGGTCTACTCAACTGGAAGAAGGCAGTAAAGATATAGCTGATATATAGGAAGAAATAAAACAATGAGAAATAGTATTTTTTCCTGGAGATTATTTCAATTATCACATTGAGATCCAGGTTATCACAAATACTACAAAATCCTGTTTTTACTTAATAGCATTTTAATGGAAATGTCAAGCTTATGAAATAAAAGTGATTGGTAAAGAAAATATAAATCAAGCTTACTAGTCCTTTGGAGTAATTTTGAAAATTAAATTTGGTGTATGTATGATTCATTAAAATAGCGGAAACAATACTGAATGTTTATTTATCACCATTTTTCAAATAAAATGGAATTATTTTTTATTAAATCTCTTATGAAAAAACACCTATCCCTATTTTGCCTGGCAAACATACTGTCAAAAATCACCAGTATTTATTGGGGACCTATTACATATATTTCAAGCACTGTACCAAGCAACGTACCTATATCACCTCATTTGTCCCTCATAACAATTCTGTGAGGTCGGCAGAAACGGCTCCCATTTTACAGAGTAGGAATCTAAGGCCTTACTGAGCCTGAATACATGCCCAATGTCACAAATCGATAGTGGAATCAGAATTTATACTTCTGTATAAGCTGTATATAGTCTCAGAAATGAACAATATAGGAAAGCAGACAAAGCAAGGTAACACTGAAGATTCAGAGAAAGTGCTCAAATTTTCTCAGAGAAATACTTTTCATTTTTAGTTAAGCATCTCTTTAATAATTTACTTACTCATGAACCACTTCCCCTGTCCCAGGGCCCTCAGATACTCACACAGATGAGGCACACGCAGTCCCCTACCCAGAAGCACTTGACCAAGTGGGAAGGACAAGCCCCATCCATAACCCATCACTGAGGGAGGGGGAAGTGCCCAGGTGAGTGACTAGAGGTGGGACCCAGAGCATGTGGAAGGAGCAGGTTTGCTGGGTCTTGGTGGCAGGCAGTATGCCTGGAGGGAAACAGGCGGGAATATGACCTGAAAGCCCACGTGGGTCTGTGTCTCACAGGATCTGCAATGTCAGACAAGGGGGCTTAGATGTGGCACTGCAGGAAGCGAGAAGAATGTGGTAGATTTTAGGGAGAGGAGTGGCAGGATCAGAAGTGCACGAAGATGAATGAGTCTGTCAGCGGTACGCATGCTGGATCTAGGTGGTGGATGGATGAGGCTAGGAAGCGTGGTCCCTGGCCCGGCAGCATCGGCATCACCTGAGAACTTGTTAGAGGTGCACTTTCTTGGCTCCACACCACACCCACAGACTGGGAACCTGTGAGTGGGCCGGACGCTCTGTTTCGGGAAGCCCTGCAATGATGCTGACGCAGGCCCAAGTCTCACTGAAACATGGCTTGGGTAACTGCTTGACCACGGGGGACAGAAAGCCCTGGCTCTTGTCCCCGGGGATCCTGTGGTTTGGCAGGAGAGTCTGATGGGCAGTGGCGCTGCACTGGCCAAGGGAGATAACCAGGGTTTTTTACCCCCATAGTTTGGCTGAGACCTGTCGCCCCAGTCACTTGGGGATATCACATGCACATTGGCATTCCTGAAGAAACTGCTAGCTATGCGCCGCAGAAGTCCCTTAAATTAGCACAGCAGCTAATTTAAAGAGTTGAAGGATGAAGTCACTAAAAACAAACATAACTACCATGTAGCCCAGCTCTGTCACTTGATAAATGTCTGCCATCCCAGAGGCCCCATTTGCTTGATGGTGATGCTATGCTATTTGAAGAGAAGGCGACAGGCCACAGAACGGGCGAGGCATGTGTTTCCAAAATGATGAGGAAGGGACTGAATGGGGGACCTAGGTCTGATGTTCAGGTCCCTGTAGGATCTAGACCCACTCTGGGTCTGTTCCCACCTACTTCCGTTCATGCTGCCAGCCTCTGAAGGCTCACGGGGCCCCTCCCACCTCAGCAGGTCACCTTCTTCCGTGGCATGTTGTAACACCAATGGCAACACACACGGTGGGGACAGCATTGGTAGCACTTACTATGTCCCAGAAACTGCAATTAAAAAAACCTTAATCTCGATAAAATCCTATGAAGTTGGTATTATCAACACTCCCATTTTACCGATGAGGAAACCAAGGCACAAAGACGCGAACGCATAGGTTGTGGATCTGGGACAGAAACCCAGGCGGGCAGAGACCTTGATTCTAACCACTGCACCATGCTGCTTCCACGCACGGGAGCTATCAGGCTCTGAGCACCTGAGGGTCAGGCGGGTTACCTGTCACATCGCCTCTGACCCTGGCAATGATCCCATAAATTAGGTACCACAAGGGGCCCCGATTTAACTGATGAGAAAACTTAGCCTCAGAGAGGTTAGGCTGCTTTCCAAAGGTCACTCCGCTATTAAGCAGCCAAGAGGAGAGTGATGATGGGAACCTGGATCTGAGTTCAAAGCCCAGGTGCTTTGCACGCGATCATGCGACAGCGCGTTGTGGTTACGCAACTTCTCGGAACTCTTCTCCTCCCTTGTAATGGAGGGCTGTCTCCGACTTAGGGGTGGTGTGAGGCTTACGAGGGAGAGTGGCCAGCAGGGCACCTCGTCTAAAATGAGCACAAAACTGTTGCCTTGTTGAGGATCAAAAACACAGCCTTTCCAGAAAGCATCCAGAGGCATCTGCCTGGGGGGCTTGTAGCAGAACTCAGGGCGACGACCCGGGAGGGACCAGCACTGATCCAGGCCGGGCTGTTCCATTATGATCTCCAGAGAAATCAACCCCCGTTTTACAGCCGTGGGCCCGCACCGGTCCCCGATGCACGGTTGTTGCACATACGAATTAACGAAGGCCCGACGGCAGCAAGCTGGCGAGGTCTCTGTCCCTGCCTGGGATGAGTTCCGGGAGCTGCCAGCCCCGGGTTCTGCAGGAACATCTCCCGGCCAGACCAGGCAACGAACGAACAAAAGGACAAACCCGAGCACTGACTCTAACGCCCCCATTTCCGCAGACCAGAACTCACTGCTGCAGAGCTGGAAGGGCCTTTAGGGGTCACCGGGCCCAGCCCCTCTCGTTTTCCGGATGGAGGAACTGACAGCCCATTTTACAACGACCTCCCAATGCGCTTCTTTTCTAACAGGGCTCTGTCTGCTCGGCCCCTCTGCACAGAGCGGGTGTCTTTTCCTCATCCCCCTCGCTCTCTGTCTCAACAGCTTGGGCACTTAAGGTCGTTGAAACGGACTTCCACACAGGCAGGGAGGGGTGCTCCCCAGGGGCGCCTGCCTGGTGGTCCGAGCAGGGGCCCCGGGGGTAGACCAAGGCTTGGTTGGAATGAGTGACCTCAGGCAAGTCAGATAACCTCAAAGTTTCTGTTTCCCCTTCTATAGATGGGAATAATAATGGTACTTAACCTTCAGACCTGATGTAATTACAGAGAAAATGGACGCATGGTGCTTAGCACAGCGCCTCAGTGCCTGTTAGGCGCCTTGATTAGCATCACCACCATCTCTGTCCCCATGTACCACCATCTCGAGAGGCTCCCTGTCTAGTCACCAGTGCCAAGGGGAGAGGCTGGCATACAACTCTGGGAGCTCAGGGCAATGTGGGGTTTCTTTAACCGCTTTCTGACACTCTGTCCACCCCGGCCCATGTCACTAGACACCAGACTGTGCCTCTGCGCCTCCAAGGCCGTCTGGAAAATGTCACTGCAGGCTGCTCAGGCTCAGACCGCACCTGCCTCTTGTCCCAACCTAACTAAATCCCCCGTAGGAGTCTCCTTTTCTCAGGCCTCACTGGAGGCCTGCCCCTTATCTGATACCCTGGTTCTCTGCGGAGGATTACTGATGCCACAGAATAATGCCACAAAATAACTGTGGCTCTCCACATACGGAACAAGGTGAACTGCGGACTCAGAAGGGGCACGAGCAATGATCTCATTTTGCTTTATGGGGAAGTAGGGGCAACGTTACTTGCTTGAGGCGGTGGCAAAGGCAGGCCCTGCTCTCCTGCCTCCCTCTCCAGAGCCTTTAAAAAAGAAAGAGGAAAAAAGGGGATGGGGGTGAAGAGGGGGGACTCTACCACTGTTGACCTCAGATGCCAGAGAGGCCACAATTCTGATACTGAATGAAACACTTCAGACTCTTCCCATCACTCTGGCTGGCAAGGCAGAGGTTTTGCCCTAAAGGTTGCAGCATCCCTCTTTAGCCCTCTGAGCAGTAGACCGCTGTCTTGCTGTGGATGATTAGGCTGGTGCTAGCTTCTCACTGAAACCCGCAGAACAGCAGCAAGGCACTGTCTATGTGACAATTGTTAATCAGTGGTAGTATTAGCCTGTTTTACAGCCTCCCAAATTAGCAGAGAAGGCCAACGTAAGCTTTCATTGTCTGATTCTGCTAATGAACGGATACCTTTAATTACATACTCAGCGCCTATCTGCAAAAACAAAGTAGTTTAGTGTTTAAACACAGTTCTGCACCAAAGTCGAGAGCTGTGTGAATACAGACGGTAAGGGAGAAAACTATGAGTGGAAGTTATTTTTTGTCGAGACTGTAATTCTTTTTGGCATTCAATTTCTTCCAAGCCCAGTCCATTTTCTATAGGAATCCTAATTCTCCTTTGTAAACTGTGCGCCCAGCCAACACTTATCCAGGAAGTCAGTAGGCGTGTCTCATGTTGAATATTCTCAGATTTCAGATAAAATGCTTGCTTTGTGAATTTCACTTGTTACTGATTTGCCTTGAGGGTGCTCCCCACCCAGGGGTGCCAGTGAGGCTGGCTGGTCAGCCCCGCATTACAGGTGCTGAATGCAAGACCATTTTCACTGGACTTTGTCCCAGGGGCTCATGGAATCCGTGCCCCGCTTTCCAAGGTGATTTTGTGTGTCATTCTGTATGGGATTTTCACTAAGGTGTGTGAAGCCCGTGATCCCAAAGGCCGTCCTCGGGCAACGCTGTCCTGACTTGGCATTTGTATTTGGTTGGGAGGGAAAGGAGAGTAGCTCCTCCTCTGGGCCCGGAACTCTCCAGCACATTCATTCCCCCAGGTGAGCCAGCCTGAGGCCTGAAGAGGGAGATATTAACCTATACTCCGGAGCCAGAATGCCCAGGTTGGGACCCTAACAAGCTGAGGAGCTTGGAAAAGGGCCTTAACCTACTAGTGTCCTGGTGTCGTCATCTGTGTCATGGGGACAGTCGTTCCACCGACGTCACAGCACTTGTGAGAATTACATGGGCTAACACACGTAGAGCACTTACAACTGTACCTGGCAGGCAGTAAGCCTCAATCGGTGGTAGCTGCTGTTGTTTATCAGACAAAGCTGAAGGCAGGTTAAATAAAGTTCGCACAGTCGCACGCCTCCTCAACGGTATCAGGTGCGAAGCGGGGCCTGTCTGACTCCTGTGACCCTGTTCTTTCTCGGCTTCCGGCAAGGTTAGGGGAGGCCATGGGGGCTCTCGGCCGGCCTTCCGCCAGGACAGCGCAATCTCAGCCTTCACCCGGGGAGTGTGACCTCAGGAAGTAGTTCTGTGTGCCCCATGCCCTCCTGACCTCAGTATCAGCAGCCTGGTTTCTGCTTCTGCTGCTCCAAACACACTGCTCTCTCAAAGTCTGCCATGGGCCTCCTAATCGCCATTGACCCTGATCTTTCTCCAGTTCAGCTTCCTTGTAGCATCCAATGCAACTGGCTGTTCTTCCGGGAACGCTCATTCTGTGTTTTCCCATTCTCTGCTTTTCTTCCTCTGAGGACCCGCAGTGTTGGGGGCGGGGTCCCCTAAGCCTCTGTCCTTGTCCTGCTTCCTGCCCTGCCATCTCCCTGGGCCATCTCATTTACACACAGAGGTGACTCCTAGGTCCCCTCGGGCCTCAGAGCTTATGCAGCCCCTATACCTGGCGCCCATCCTGCTCACCACTGTGCCCGCAGCTGGGCCCCAGTCCTGCTCATCCTTCTAAGCTCACTTCAAATGCCAGCTGGAACCACAAGCCTTCCCTGACCCCTCCCCCCCAGAAATCCTCTCTTCTGGATTTCCCACAGCACTTCATTTGCACCTCTCTTGTGGAATTGGTCATTTTCTAAACTTACATTATGACCACTGAAGCCTGTGGCTTCTTTCTCCCATAGACTGAAAATTTGCTGAAAATAAACTCTATTCTTCTCTCTTCCTAGTACTCCACATCTACTAGGTGATGAAAAAAAAAATGTGCTGAGAAACGACTATGCAAGAGTATTCTTAAAGACAAATAACGAATTTGGTGTGCGTTTGCCCGAAGGCAAGAAAACAGGCAGGGTTACCTCTGGGTGTTTATTCTCAGCTTAAGGGTCTATAAAGACATTGTTTAGTATAATAGCACAATAATAACTTAGGCCATAAGAATAATAGTCATCCTGTGTCCACTCCAGACTAACTGTCCAGCCTTGGGGAAGCTGTGCTATTCCTCAGCCCGTTTCGCTTCTGTAAAATGGAACTGGGCAACAGCTCCACCTCGCAGAGGGTCGAGGGACACGATGGGATGACCTAGAGATTAGCATCCTGGCTGGCGTGCTAAAGAAATGACGGCTGTTATCACTCATTCGACACATTTATTCAATAACCCCTCACAAACCAGGGCCGTCGGGTCAGCAGAGGCTCAACCTCCTCCAGGGAGATTTAACTGCGTCCTCCAATCCACAACGTTCCTTTCCTTCGAGAAGTTTGGTCCTGACCAAATTAGGTTTTAAAGAATACAGCTAATAAATTAGGCATGCATATTAGCAATCAGGTCCAGAGAGAAAGTCGAACTTTTTTCTCCGTGCAATTTGAATTCCCCTAACATAGAGTTGTTGTCAAAATCCATTAAAGTATTTAATTTCACTTGTCACTGCACAATTCCCCGAGCAGACATCCAGACAGTTTGCAGGGCTGCTTCTCACAGAAGTACGAGATGTTGAGTTATCATGCTACGTTTTTCAGACGATGTCTCCCTGATGGCTCTGGTATACTCGAAGAGATCGCCTAAGTTCAAGTACAAGGTTAAGGCAGGGTGGTCGCGTTGTAGGAATTATGCATCCAACGCCTGGGTTTTAGTGCCAACACTGCCACTTACCAGCTGAGTGACCTTGGGGAAGGGACTCAACCTCTCTGAGCATCAGTTTCCCCATCTGGAAAGTGGTGACAATAATACGAGGTGCACAGGGTGTTAGTGAGCACTGAACGGAAAACCAAATGTAAAGAAAGTTGAAGGGTGCCAGACATATCACTGGGGCTCAAGACGAGACAGCTCAAACGTCCCCAAGATTTGGAGATGCACAGACCTGGGTCTAGAGATTGCTGTGCACAATCACCGCCCCCTCCTCAAGAGACAGCCTCAAGGAGCCGTGCTTATTGTGACACAATGGCCAGAGCCACCCACTCCTGAGACTTTCTTCCTTCACGGTGGCCTTTCCAAACACCCGTCCAAATACATACAATAATATCCCTGCTTGACCAACTCACCTGGTGGGGATAAAAGGTTTCCGTGCCAATAGGCACGTGGTGGGGACCCCCTCCCCAAGAAAGAAAACAAAGGATAGTCCATCATTTAGTTTCCCTACTGATAAAGAGCCAGCTGAAGTCAGAGCTGGCCTCTTCCTTGGTTGCCATGGCAACATTGACTGACCTACCCTGTCCTACAAAACATGGAAACTGGGGAGCAAGGGGGACATTCGGGAGGGGGTGGTGTCGGGGGATGAACCATGAGGTTCATGAGAGAGTACCCTCACCTGTTTTTATGGAAACCGCTGGCAAAATACACCCCTCGCCAGAAAATGGAGAAAGTCCAGTTTTTACCATGTGGTCCTCTGGTGATTGTAACTGGACGTAGAGGCCCCCAGAGAGGCCCGTTCAAGCCGGGGAGTGACCAGATGCTATTTCCTCAGCAGAGAGAGGGAAAGCACCGCTTGTGCCGCTGGTCACGCTCAGCGCTTGGGGAATCGGGGCTCATGTGCACCCAGGCCGTCGCGTGTTAGGTACAGCCCCGTGCCTCGTCTGTGGGGCAGCGTCCCACTCGTGGTCTAACGCCACCTGGGCGACAGCTAGGGAGGGAGGAGCAGTGCGCCCATTCTACCGGCAAGAAGACCGAGCGCTGGGCCCACGAACCAGTGAACACTGACACTGTCGTTTTCCCTTTGTGGTCTGCTCTCTGGCTCTTAAAAGGCTCCATCTTCACGGTACTTTCTTTACCAAACAGGTTAAATTCTTTCCCTCTTAAGCTCTGTTTGGCTTTTAAAGGTCGCCTTCTAAGTCCGACCCCTGCCCAGTCAAATCCATCCAGGTGTCCCATTTGCATCCAAGTTGAATACAACTTGTTTCCCGGCAACTGCCCTCCCCCCCCCCTCCACCGACTGCTTCATGCCATTTTCTTGTTGTTACAACTTCACCCTCCCAGTGAGCCAGGCTCAAAACCCTGAAGTCAGCTTTGGCTTTTCTCTCAGCTTTGGCTTTTCTCTCATCTTCACCCTGGTTTCTGGGGACCTGTACAGAAGTCCTTCACTGTCCCCCTCCCATTCAGAGGCTCTGATTCCAGTATTCTGGGGAGTCCAAGCGGCAGAAACAATAAGCACAGAGGTCCGCCGCAGAGCCCATGGGGTCAGGGTGCCTGGGCTCTGATGATGCCACGCCCGCGTGCTAAGCACGCACTCTCCTTGGTCCTCATCACAGCCCTCTGAGGTCGCCAGCATTCTTACCAGGACTCCCATTTTGCACAGGAGACCTTCTCCCCAGGAGACACAAGAGCAGTGGCATAATTTGCCTGAGGTCATCTGGATCGGCTGGACTTGAGCAAAGCTCCTTCCCAGCTCATCAGGTTTCTTAAGAGGGGCTCCTGGCAAAGCGTTCCTATCTCAGCACTGACCGCGGGACCTGCCTCGCAGCCTCTGAGGATCAAGGGACTGCCTGAGGATCTCCACTCAGAGCCAGCCAGCCTGTGCTCTCCTTGCCACTGTGACCCTGTCTCACTGTACGGCCTCGGGTGAAATGATGGGATGACAGCTAGGGGTCTGCAGTAGGCCGAGCACGCCCTGGCCCCTGAAACCCATCAATGTGTGCTTATTTGGAAACAGGTCTTTGCCGATGTAATCACGTGACGGGTCTCAGAGAAGAGATTATCCTGACCTAGAGTGGGCCCTACATCCAGGGACAGGGGCCCTTAGAACAGAAAGGCAGAGGGACTGGACAGAGACACACACAGGGAAGAGGCAGAGGAAAGACTGAAGCAGAGATAGAGGAGAGGCAGCCGCAGACCAGGAAACGCCTGCAGCCACCAAATGCTGGAAGGAGCCGGGAAGGATCCACTCCTGGGAGAATTCCTTAGGATTTCAACCTCGCTTCCAGAACTGCGAGGGAACACCTTTCTGTTGTTTTAGGCCACCAAGTTTGTGGTAACGTCTTACAGCGGGAACCAATAGTCGAGGACCCAGGTTCCTCCATGAGATAAGGTAACGGAACGCAACCGGAGTAGGGCCTGGTGCACAGTAGGTCCTCCATACTTGTTAGCTGAACCAAACTAAGATATTCTGAGTCTTTTTCCTAGAAACCTCTCCCCCGGGCACCCTTGGCTGACTACCTCCGTCCACGATATCAAGTTTGTAAGATGTTGAACTTTAGAACCCAAGAGCTGGGAGGAGGAGCTACAGGGAGTATCTCCTGTGAGCCCGGGTGCAGGGGATGAACGGGAGGCCAGCAGGGCTGGCTGTGTCCTTGTGAGGCTGGTGACGAAGTGCAGGCCCCTCTCCAGCTCTGATGAGCCTGTCACAGTGGGTTTCACAAAACATCTGTTTCAGGAACAAGCCTGTTGTTTCAGGCGAGCGCTAGAGATAATAGTATGTTTTTTCTACACACAGCCATGACATGTTCACTGAAGCTGAGTACTCCTAAATGTGACCAATTTCTTAAGTGGCAGAAGCCCATCAAACTCTTCAAGAACACAGATTGCATGTGGGCAGTGTGAACGGCTTTTTTTGGCCTGCAGACCTGAAGCATTGTCTACTCTGGCTGGTAGGGAAGCAGGTTGGGGGGAGTAGGGGTAGGGAGTAGCGCGCTCTCTGAAATCGGTCCCTCTAAAGGCGATGCTTAATTCTGCAAGGGAGTCAGGTCCCCAGGATTCATGCATATGGATGGCCGCAGTGGTCGAGTGATACTGCAATTTCTCTCCCCAAGTTAATCGACTGCAGTTGGCTCTGCCCGTGCACATACTAATGATCTCCGGGACCTGAACTTTGCTGGGCTTGACTCAATTCTGCCTTGGATAAGAAAGCACCTGGGTAACATTCCATGTGAAGTGAGTGGACCGTGCCTGGGCATGAGATGCAGAGAGGACCAGAAGGCAGGCCGACAATGAGGGAAGTGAAGGGGGAACATGGGCCAAAGAGGCAAACTCCTCAAGATCTCTTAGGCAGAGGCTCCTTGGGAGCAAACACACAAAAGCTGTCCTCTTCTCCTTCGTCCCTGGGGTAGGGATGTGATCTGAGCCCAGAATATGCCTGCCTTCACAGAGTCTCCTCTGGCCAGGGCAGCTGGCTGGCGTGTTCCCTGGGAGCCAGGCCTGAATGGCCCTGGGGTGGGGCAGTGGGGCCTGGAGTGAGCCATGTCCTGTTCCCATTGAGCCCAGAGCTTCCCCACTGTGCAGGCTCCACTCCTAATTCTTACAGCCTTGGCCTCCGGCCCCTACTCCCAGTCTCTGGGTCCCAGGCTCCTCTTGGTCCCAGCATTGGCTCCTTCTTCACCAGTCTGCTGCTGGGGTCCCAGCATGCCATGGGGCAAGTCCATCCCGGTGACCTCTAAGCCACCAAGGCCAGGTGCATATCGCACAGCAGGCAGTGACTCTGGGCCAACTTCCTTCAAATATCCTAAGCCCCGTAGGCTGTTCCCAAGGAAGCATCAAGGGAATTGATGCGTTTAGAAAGGAAATAGCTTCAAGCCACAGAGACCAGCAAGTTCAATACCCACATTCTGTGTGTAGACAAGGACTGAGCTCTGGAGACAGGACATGACTTGTCCAAGGTTTCCCTGCACTTGGGTGAAGAACCCAGGTTTCCCAGCTCCGGGTACAGTTTGCTGCGACAGTGTCCTTATTAGCTCTTCCTTGGGTCCATATCCGCTCTTTGCAGAGAGGGCCCCCGTCAGACTCAGTTCCGACTCTCCCGTAGCAGCGTGGGGCCAGGCCCAGCGCAGGGGCTCAGGAACTGTTACCTAGACTTGGCTAAATGGGTCTCCTTTGTCAGACATGGACGTGTGACTGAAGCCAACGCAGAGGTGCAATTTCAGGATTCTGAGAGCATCTCGGCCCGCAGAGGGGAGGTGCTGCTTCTGCTGAAACCTCCTGGTCGTGCCCCTGCGTTAATTTTTGCCTTGCAGAACGGCGATCTTGTGCCCACATTGTAGCAGTGGCTGTTCATCAGAGGCTGTGACATCCAGGCACCGCTGGGGACCATGAACACAGGTCCCATGTAGTCCTGCCCCCATCCCTGCTGGGGAGGATTTATCAGCCACTCTTTACAGGTGGAGACTGAGGCTTTAGGGGGTGAAGTGGTTTGCCCAACACAGCTCAGCAGTGCTGGAGCTTGAGTTCTAGTCTATGTCTGCACAGTGTTACCAAAGACAGGCTGTTCTGATGTAAGAATAGCCGTAATATATAGTGAGAGGTAGTGAGCGTTTACTCTGTGCCAGGCATGGGACATGTAGGCACTCATCAAATTCTCACGACAATCCTATGAAGTACTGTCTCCGCCTCCCAGGTGAGGAAAAGCAGGTTCAGAGTCACTGACTAACGTCACCAGGCAATCCGAGCCTGTCGAGAAGATGGGGACCAGCTACAGGCAGAGAGAGCTCAGAACAAGGCCAGGGGTGCAGGACGACCATCAGAGCTGGCGGACTTGCTAGTGGAGTGGCTTTGGGCAAATCACTGTAAAATTTCTTTCATAAAATATATGTAACATAAAATTTACCATTTTAACTATTTTTAAGGGTGCAGTCCAGTGCCATTCATACTGTTGTGCAACCATTACCACCATCTATCCCGAGAACTTTTTCATCTTCCATTACAGCTGAAAAGTCTGTATCCACTGAACACTAGCCCCCCAGGCCTCCCTTCCCCCACCCCCTTCCTACTTTCTATCTCTATGATTGGACTACTCCGGGGGCTTCATACAGGTGGAAGCCTACGGCACTTGTTTTTTTGTGACTGACTTATTTTACTTAACACAATGCCTTCAAGGCTCATCCGTGTCGTAACCTATACCAGAATTCCCTTCCTTTTAAAGGCTGAATGACATTCCATTGCATGCACATACCACACGTGGTTTATCATTCACCCATCAGTGACTCGTGCTGCTATGAACATGTGTGTACACGGGCAGATTGCTTTGAAGTTCATCATCTTCTACCCCAAACCTGAGCCTCCAGCTTTGGTCCCTGACTCAGAGCACGGAATCACCACCCACCCAGTGCCTGGACCAGAAACCAGAGAGAAGAGATTAATTCGCCCTCTTCACCACATTGAGCAGCCAAGTCTCACCTCGCTAGCACCTCAGCTCACCCACTTGCCTCCGTCCCTACTGCCACTCCCCATAACCCAAGCTGCCATCACCGCTCACCTCATCAACGGGTCACCTGAATTTCAACGGCCTCTTCACCAGTCTCCTTGCTCCCAGTCTCCCTGCTCAGCACACCCTTCATGTCACAGCCAAACTGCAGATCTGACTGTGTCACTGGCGTCCCTAACCCCGTTCCAGGCTCTCTCTCACTTCCTTCAAGTGCTTATGAAAATAGGTCTCTTTCTCAGACAGGCAATAGCCCCACCCTCAACTACTCTGCTTACACATGGTTGTAACCCACACTTCCCCAGCCCTCAAGAGCGCTTCCTTGCTCCGCAGTTCTCTATAGCACTTACCACCCTCCAGCCCCAATAAAGAATGTCAGTTTCACAAAGGCGGGGGGGGGTTTGAACCACTGACTCCTCAGTCCCGGCACACAGTAGGTGCTCGTGAATACTGGCGGAGTGCATGAATGCATGAATGACTGGCTCCTCTCCGGCCTGGTCAAGTCCTTTCATGCTCTGGCTCTGTGTGCTCTCCAGTCCCATGTCATGCCACAGTCCCATGTGAACTCTGGCCAGACTGCGCTGCTCCCTGAGTCCTGCGATTCACCAGCCCTGGGCCTTTGCACATGCTGTTGTCTCTGCTCAGAAAGGCAGATGTCACCTTGCCCCCCACCCCCCGTCTGCAGGCATGGATGGCCCCTCCACTACCCTCCCTGAAGCTCCATTTTTACCTCTTTCGAAGCCTTTCACACTGGACTAATTGCTCATTTACTTGTCTGCAGCTGTTTCTCAACTCCTGGCCCCACCAGGGCAGGGTGATCTCGCTCCCTCTCTGTTCTCGACGCTGTGGACGAAGCACGCTGCAGCTGCACAGCCAACATTTAGAGAAGACACGAGTCAGCTTCTGAATCTCCACTGTTTCACGCACGCAACAGCGGCCGTGCACAGAGTGGCCTCCTCACACCTAGCAGCTCAGCACCGGCACTCGGAGGGATCGCAAGCACTTGTTTTAGATCCGCTGTTCCCGTTGCTCTAGAAGCTACCAGCTGACGTCCTGCCATCATCCGTCACCTCTCGGGGCCACACTGACTAGTGTCAGCCCCAGAGAGCACCCCTGGCACTGCCTGTCTTAGCCACCACATTTTGACAGCTTGCCTGCTGAGCACAGAAGACCTCTAAGTCCTCTTCTTCTTTTCAGAACTGTCTTTCTAATCAGCACGCCATGGAACTGAAAACTTCCAGGACCTCAGGGACCAACTGTGCAGCTCTCTCGTCTTCCATCTGAGGACACAGGTTCAGAGAGGCTGACCGACCCGCTCACAGGCTCACAGCTAGTTAGGGATTTCGTTTCCTCCTTCCTCAATGCACGGTTTTAATTCTCTCTGGTTGAACCTACTGGACCCTAAGGAATTTCATAGTTTAGTCTAAAACTCTCACTTTGGCTAAATCCTGACCATATCGTCACTATAGCAACAATTGAAGATAGAAGGAAACATTTTTAACTCCCATAATCTTCTAACAGCATCACACAGAAGAAACAGATGTGTCTCTCCACCTTCTCACTCCTATTGGCCCCTAGACAAAGGGCCTGCCACCAGCAGAGGGGTGGCAATGTCCTCCACGGCCACTCTCCTTGGATGAGCCCCTCCATGGAGAACACCTCTGCCTGCAGAAAGCGCTCCCCTTTGCCACGGGCACAGGAGCTCTGTTCACGCAGATGCACGGCGCTGCGTGGAGGGAGGCAGCGGCGGGAGCAAGGGGACCAATGTGGGGCCTGGAGCTCAGGGTCTTGGCAGAAGGATCAGGGAGGCGAGTTGGGGGAGGGGCCCAGGTGGAAGCGACCCCAGTACTGCTTTTCACTGGGAAGGGAGCACTGAGTCATCAGCCACCACCAACAGACTAATTCACAACCTCTGGTCCCAGAGGAAATCATTACTCCTAATTATTATTATTAGGCCTAATGACTAATTAGTAAAAAATAGCTACCATTTACCAAGTGCCAGCTTATGCTTGGTACTTAAAGCATATTATTTCTTTTTTCCCACTTTATGCTTCTTAGTTTATTTTTTATTTTTCTAGTTATAAAGCCAATAGGTGTTCATGGAAAAAATGTTTAAAGACACCAAAAGGCAGAAAAAGGAAGTAAATAATTCAGACTTTGTTCCACCACTCACATATTGCCAATGCTAATGTGCCAACATTTTCTTTCTGGAGGGTTTCTGTTTCTCTACCTTCTCCGAGCATGTACTGGTGTGTGTGGGTGTGAGATTTAATATAGTGGTGACCACACTTTTACAAAAATGGCTTTTAACTTGCACAACGATCCTCTGAGTTGGGTATTATCATCTCCATTTTACAGAACAGGAACCTGAGGCTCAGAGAGTGTAAGTAATTTGTCCAAAGTCACACAGCAGATAGATGGCTGAACAGGGATTCAGCGTCAAGTTTTTCTTTTGTCAGAATCCTTCTTTCTCCCCTCTGCTGGGCTGCTTCCCACTCACTAAGGGAGCACTGGGAATAGTGTTAATTGCATCTCTACTTCTGCTGCCCAGCCCCTGCACGCGCCCTCTGGCCCATGCCCTTCGGAGAGATGGAGCTGCAGGGAGAGGAGGAGCAGAGAACTCCAGCTCCGTGGACTCTCTGGCCGGTGCCTGACTAGGAAAAGCTTCAAGAGGTGAAGCTTCCTGACATTCTGTCAGGAACTGGAGGGCATCTGTGTTTTCTGTCCGTATAGGTACCCGGAAAGCTGAAACCAGAAAGCATAATGAACTATCTTTTGCAAGCTGTTTGCAGGACTCAAATACAAGTGACCTCTACAGAGCGGCTGCAGGACGGCCTGGGGGCCTCTCTAGCCCTGCCAGCCAAGCTGTGAGAGAGAGGGGAGGACGCAGAGACAACCTGCATTCCACGGTTTCTCAAATGGTTTGACAAAGCTGTAGGTAAGGTACCAAACGTCTTTCAGTTGGCACCAAGCAGATAAACGTGTGGCACCTCCCACGTGCCAAGCACTGGGCCCAGGGCTTACATCTGATGCAGGCAGACACCTGAAAGAAGAGAGTTCCATAGGATGCTGAGACGCAGATACAGAAACATTTTTTGTTCAGAAAACCTCAAGGTCAGATTCCTTCACGATGAAAGAATTCATGGTTGCGAAGAAAAGTGGGGGGGGGGGGCCCCACAGCAGGAACAAATTGATGAAAGCCCTTTACAAAAGTCCTATGTTCATGGAAATAAAACAATAAAGACAGAGGATGAAATAATATATCTTATCTTCACCTTATGTATCTTCAACTTAGGAACAATAAGTCGCCCCTCTTTGTTCCCCAGACATCTTCAGGACCTTCTCCCTCGCATTTTGAACGAGATGTCTGGAATATGTGTCTGTGTTTGTGTGTGTGTTTATTGTACGTGTGTATGTTCCACTATCTAAAAACTCAGTCACCTCTATCTAACTGCAAAGCCAGTTGTTGAATCCCACCTCTGGGTCCTACCAGAGCCACCAAATGCTGTGCTGAGACACTGAGGAATTTCCTGACATCCCTCTCACATCCGCCCCCCCCCCCGCCCCCCACTCACTAGCTCCAGGGGCGGGGTCCGGCCCCACTTCCTAACTCCAGGCCAAGGACCAGCCCCACTGGCCCACTTCAGCCCAGTAAGGCCTCTCCCCTTGACACACGTGGGAGGTCAGTTCTAAAGTTCCAGCCGCATCCCTCCGCTCCCTTATCTCACTCCCAGCTTTAGTAGCCAACTCCTTCTGTGCTGCCTTTCTCCTCCCCCCACTCCCCTCCCCAACTCCCGGGTCCTCTTCTTCTAATTATTCCCAACAGGAGTCCTCGCACTTCTCACACGTGGGAACAGACACGTTCATGGTCGCACAGAAGGGTATGTGGAAGGAAATCTGCAGGTACCTGAACTTCAGGGAGGGGCCCTGGAGGGCCCACGAGGATTACTGCGCAGATCTCAGGACTGAGGAGCAGGAAGCCCCTCCTCTGCCCTTTGGGAGAGGCAGAGACATCCAAGTTGGGTTCAAATCTCAATTCTGCCAAAGAGATGCTGTGTGGTTTTAGGCAAGTCACTTAGCTCTTCTGATCCTGTTTCTCATCCTTAAAATGGAGATCTCTCCCTTGGAAGTTCCTTATAAAGATTAAGTGATCGTTTATATAAATACATATAATATATAAAATATAAGATTAGGTATTATTTTTGTAAAATGTTTTAAAACACTCGTGTTACACATATACACATAACTAGGTATAAACAGCAGCTGGCAAAGAGTAGTCCCCAACCTCTGTCGGCTGACTGTGTCTACATTTCACAAATCTGTCAGGGAGCACAAATGCAATGATGTAATTAAAAGGATTAGGTAAATGGAGAGCATTTAAAGAAAACACTGAGGTGTATTTTCTCTGTGCTTTGAATGGAATAATAGTCATCCTGTCATTTTATAGCTAGGAGTTTGCAGGTAGTTTCAGCACAGCTCAGTGATACTAACTACAATGTGGGTTAAAAATCCAGGCTGACTTCCCTTCACACACTAAGTCTGAAAATAAAATATAAATTGCTTGAATTCCCACTTTCATGACAGAGCTCTCTTTGGAAATAGCATCGGAGAAAATACTAACACCTAAAAATATTTCCACGTTTTATAATGATCATCTAAGGACATCTACAACTGCTTGGCTGTGACACAGGATTGTGCCTTTAATATACTGCTAGAGCTAGAGCTCACGAGCCAGCGGTTTGCAGCTGGAGTCCCACAGAGTCAGTCCCAAGACCTCCACCAGCGGGCTGATCCCTGTCTGAGCCCGGTGCCACGCCTGTCTCTGCAGGGGGAATCGCATGAGCCTTAGCCCCAGGGTTGTTCGCGTTGCCTCAGCCGGGAATCCTCACACCTAGGATGAATCTGCCTCTGGTGGCTCCTAGGTCCCCCTGCTCACGGAAGGGCTCAGCTCCACCCAGCGGAGCTTGTGCCTCAGTGCCTGGCTGGCACTCCCTCCAGGAGTTGCTCAGTGGGAGGACACCCTGACCAAGTTCCCTGCCCATTTGACTGGGTTCCCTGCCTCCTTCTTCCGCCAAGGGAGAAGGTGCCACTCTCCATACTCCTGCGTGCTGTCTTGGTCCAGCTGTGAATTAAGTGAGCTCGTGAAACCATGAGGCCACCAGGCCTTGCTTACCAGTGGGGACCAGTGCCTGGCCTTCCACTCTCCTCCTGACATCATGCGCCCTCAGCTATGGACCCAAACAACCCGAGTTTGGCTGGTCATGCTCTTTCACTTTGAGAAGTTCTCCCAGCTCCCTGTCTCTTGTTGCCCAGGCCCTCAAATCTCTGAATGTGCTGGTCTATGCTACATACTCCCACCCAAGCTCAAGTTGTGGGGTTCTCTCTACTACTGCTGGTTTTCGTATTGTAATATCGTATCTCTTTGTAGAAGACACGAAAAATAAAGAACTGTGTAGGTAAAAAACAAGACTCTTATATATAATCTCACTATCCAGAAATGATCACTTTTAATATTTTGATAAATTCCCTTTCAGCCCTCTTCTATGAATATAACTTTTTCACATAGTTGAAATCATACTATACATATAATTTTGGAGCCTGCTTTTACGCTTAACATTTTATTATACGTCTTTTGCCATTTCACCGTAATTATTTATAAATATCTTTAATGATTGAATGACTCTTTCAAACTAATGAATATTTAGAATATTTTTCATTTTTCACTACTTGGATGAACATTTCTATGCAATAAGTCTTTCTCATGATTTTTGATTATATCTTTGGTGTAAAGCCTCAGAAGTGAAATTTCTGAGTCAAAAGATATTAACATTTTTAAGACATTTGGTATATAATCTGGCTTTAGTCTGTGACCTTATAAATTGCCAAGGAATAAATTCATAGTAACCAATTCAAAGCTTTTTTATCTGTACCCTTTTATTTGCCCTGAAGTCAACTACTTGACATCACAATAAAATAGGGTGACACATTTTTCTATTAATTTCAACATAAGTATGGGTCTAAAAATATTTTACATAGGAGTGTGTGAAACTAAAACTAATGAAATTAAGCAATATTTTCAAGTGACCCACAGACACTTTCCTAATCATAGAAAATAGTCATTGAGATTTGTATCTCAGATTATTCTTTGGACCCATTTCTCAAAGCTATGAATCTGAGTCTGAGTCAGCACCCTCAGCAGCCAGATTTGGAAAGAGTGAACTCTATTTCTGAGTTTCTGTAATAATTTTTTAAAATATCTGTCTTCTCTGTGAACTTTCCCCCCGGTTCCCTCAGGCAGAATTAATCACCCTTCCGCCCATAGCTCATCGCCAGTGCCTCCTTTAAAATTGACTTGGTCTTCATCAGACCTGAGTTATTTGTTCAAATTGCCCACGAGGCTGGGAGCTCCTAGAAGGCACAGCAAGTGTGATTCCTGGCCTGATCATGGAGATCAGCACATAACAGGCACACCTAAACAGTAGGAGGACTGACTTTTAATTTTTCAGTGAGCATGTGCGCGGGGCCCTGCTAGGGATCCTGTGTGAAGGATGCATCTAAAAGGGAACATGGAGGGAGGTCCAGGGCCAACCCACAGTCTGTCCACACAGCAATGGTCAGAAGACACGATTGTTTCTTCTGAAATGTCCATGGTTCCGAAATGAAAGAAAAATTCATTGATTATTTTACGGTTATTTATGGAGGACCTTCCAGGTAGTAGCACTGTGCTGAGTGATGGCATCCAGAGAGGAATACAGTAGTCCCCTCCTCTCTGTGGGAAATATGCTCCAAGACCACAGACAGTACCCAACCTTATACGTACCATGTTTTCCCTCTACATACATACCTATGATAAAGGTTAATTTAGAAATCAGGCACAGTAAGAGGTTAACAACTAATAATAAAACAGAACAATTATAACAATCTACTGTAGTAAAAGTGATGTTAATGTCTCACTCTCTCTGATAACTGATCTGATAATGGACACAGCTACTCAGTGGCAAACAGGCGGGGAATGTGTCCAGTGTGGAATGGTGGGAACTTTGGAAGTAAGATAGCCAGGCATAGAGGACTTCCAGCCAAGATGGAGGCCTAGACAGACACGCTGCATCTCCCTCCACAACTAAGAAGGAATACAACTAACGCAAAACTAGAGACGACCAGTTACAGAGCGCCCTCCCCAAATAAATAAATTAAAAAACAAAACAAAACTAGAGATAACCAACCAGAAGTTCCAGAAAATCAAGCTGCATGGAAGTCCAACAAACAAAGATATAAAGAAGAAATACTGATCCTGACAGGTAGGAGGGGCGGAGCCAGGACGGAGAGGACGCGGTGTGGTGGTGGCAGCAGTGGCGGCAGCAGTAGGCCAGCAGAAAGTGCAGTCACATGTTTTAAGAAGTCTAAAGGGACACCTGGGGAGCGCTCCCAGCACCAGATCAGACTGCACAGCTCCCAATTCCAGTGCCAGAAAAAATAAAGCCTCATTGCTTCTGACTGTGTAAACCAGTGGGGGTTGGGGTGGAGGCAGAAAGTGCCAGTCTCTCAGCAGAGTCCACTTGTTTAAAGGGCCCCCACAGTCCTAGAATGTCTGCATACCCACCCACTGTGGGAACAATGGCCAGGACAACAGCTAGAGAGGCTCCAGTCCCATACGGAAGTGGGGGAAGTCTCTGGAAAAGGGCTGAGTACTGAGCAAGTGGCGTGTTCCCTCTCAGACCCCTCCTCCACATACAGCACCATAACGTGCTGAAACAGGTTGCCCATACTGATGAATACCTAAGGCTCTGCCCCTTAGAACGTAACAGGTGCAACAGCTCTATCTAAGACACAGAGGCAAACAAACACAGGAGCCTGTCAAGATGAGGAGACAGATAAGTATGGCCTAAAAGAGGGAATAGATCAAGGTTCCAGTGGGAGAACTAAGCGACGAGGAGATAGCCACCTAACAGACAAGGAAGTAGCCAACCTAACAGACGCAGAGTTCAAAACACTGGTGATAAAGATGCCCACAGGCTTGACAGATATGCTTAAGTATGGTAAACGTATAAGGGAAGAAACAACGGCTATGCTAAATGAAACAAAGGAAAACTCACACAAAACCAATGGTGAAGGGAAGGAAACCGGGGTTCAAGTCAATGATTTGGAACATAAAGAAGAAAAAAATAGTCAACCAGTACAGAATGAGGAAACAAGAACTGAAAAACATGAGGAGAGGCTTAGGAACCTCCGGGACAACTGTAAACGTGCCAGCATCTGAACCATAGGGGTGCCAGAAAGAGAAAAGGAAGAACAAGAAATTGAAACCTTATGTGAAAAAATAATGAAGAAAAACTTCCCAAATTTGGCGAAGGAAACAGACACACAAGTCCAGGAAGCACAGAGAGTCCCAAACAAGCTAGATTCAAAAATGACCACACCAATTCACATCATCATTAAAATGCCAAAGATTCAAGATAAAGAGAGAATCTTAAAAGCAGCAAGAGAAAAGCAGAGAGTTACCTACAAAGGGGTGCCTCTAAGACTATCAGCTGATTTCTCAAAAGTAATTTGCAGGCAAGAAGGGACTGGTAAGAAGTATTCAATGTGATGAAAAGCAAGGACCTACAACAAAGATTCCTCTATCCAGCAAAGCTATCATCTAGAATGGAAGGGCAGATGAAATGCTTCCCAGACAATGTAAAGCTAAAGGAGCTCATCATCACCAAGCTATTATTATATGAAATGTCAAAAGGACTTACTTAAGAAAAAGAAGATCAAAATTATGAACACTAAAATGACAACAAACTCACAACTATCAACAACTGAATCTAAAAAAGAAAAATCCAACTAAGGAAAGAAGAATAGGAACAGAATCATAGGTATGGGGATCATTTGGAGGGTTATCAGCTGGGAAGAGGAAGAGGGAGAAATGGTGAAATGGTGCAGGGACTAAGAAGCATAATCGGTTGGTACAAAATAGAAAGGGAGAAGTTAAGAATAATATAGGAAAGGGTGAAGCCATAGAACTTATATGCACGACCCATGGACATGAACTAAGTGGGGTGGGACTGGTGGAAGGAAGTGGAGTACTGGGTAGAGGCGAGCAAAGGGAAAAAAATTGGAACTACTGTAACATAATCAATAAAATATACTTTAAAGAGAAAAAAAAAGATAGCCAAGGATAAAGTCCCTGTTCTACTGGTTATTAATCCTTATGACATCAATCAGTGTTCTCGTCTATAAAATAGGGATAATGATACCTACTTCCTAAAGAAGAAAGGAGAAGGTGGAGAATGGAGAAGAGGGTTATCTATGCAGGTTAGACTTGACTAGCACCCAAAGGGATGACTTAAGAGAAGGGAGAAGAAACCTTTCTCTGATGGGTAGAAGAATAAGCAGGAGCCCAGGCACTGGGTGACTCCAAGCCCAGTCCCCAGTTCATCCTGAACTAGCGGGTGACCCAGGGAACTTTAACAGATAACCTCATGGCCCCTCCCAGTTCTGAAGTCCCATCAGACTCCTTGTTTCCCCTTCTAAGGTGTGTGAGGCAGGGGACAGCTCTTCAGCTAAGAGCAGTGTCAACAGCAGCCCTCATAAGGACACTCATTCAGGCTCTCACACGTGCAGGTGAGAAACTGGCAGCCAAGCTTACTGAGCAGAATAATTAGCACTTGCTTGAGAAAGATCCTGCCACACACTGGTGTTTCATGAGCTGTGCAAAGAGATCCGTCTCCCGCTTTGACAGTGCTGCTCTGGGAATTCATAAAATATTGAAGTGCTAATAAAGTCATTTCTCATTCCAATGGTGGCTCTCCCTACTTATCTCTTCATTTGTTTGTCCACACGGTCAGATTTCTTCAACAAGTTGGAGCGTCTATTCTGAGGCACACACGTGCAGACGCCCGCTTGTCTCCTGGGGGCTGGCATCCCGGGCCCTTCTCCCTGGCCTGTAGATGGCCATCTTCTCCCTGGGTCCAAGTTTCCTCTCCTTATGAGGACGCCAATCATATTGGATTAGGGTCCACCCTGACAGCCTCATTTTAACTTCATTCCCTCTGTAAAGACCCTACTTTCAAATAAGGTCATATATTTTGTTATTAGGGCTTAGGATTTCAACCTGCAAATGTGGGCGATGTCACTGCACGCATCCACAAAGGGGCATGGGCGGAAAGGCTGGGTTCTGGAGCTCAAGTAATGCGGAAGGAACCTAAGGTGTGAGGAAGAACAGGGAGGGAGGGAGGGGAGAACAGGGGTAAGGGCTGACACAGGCAGCTACCACGAGACTGCCAGGGAGCAGGGAAATCTTCCCATCAGAGCTCAGAAGCCAAAATCACGACCTTGATGTTGGTAAGTGAGCAGAGGGCCTCCTGGAGCCTCACCCCACACCTGCATCCTGCTACTTTACCCACACTTCTGGCAAACGTGGGGATCTGATTTTCAGACCATCACACTGCCCAGTACAACCAGCAAATCAGGACCATGAGACGGGTGCCACCACCATCCACTCTGCGGTGAGTGACAGCTGCCAGTTGGAAACCAGAGGAGGAAGTAAGAAAACCCCCCAAAGCTGACGTAAGAACCTCGGGCTCTTCAGGGGCACCAGTGCATCACCGAACAATCTGAGACCGGTTTGCAGAATCATCCTGCAAGTCAGAAGTCAAATCCACTGAAAAGTATTGAAGGGGCCAAGATTCCCAATAAAACTGAAAGGGTTTGGTGCTTAGAGGTTTAAACACAGGACCATTTAGAAAACAAAGGCACTGTTTCCCCCCAAAAGGTCGGCAACAGTCCCGCTGTCACTGTATTGACCAGGCCAGTTCTAAGTGCTTGTGGACTTTTAGTTTTCTGTTGGAAGGGACTTCAGGAATCTCTTAGGCAAAACCCTCCCTTTAGGTCTAAAAAACATAAGGCCCAGTGTGGGCCAATGACTTGCCCAGAGCCACCCATTAAGAGGAGCAGAGCCAGAGCTGACCCTGTCCTTGAGGCATCCCTCCCCAGGATGGGGGTAGGCAAAGCCCCAGGATGAGCGGGTTTGGAGCAGCTCTGCAGAAGCAGGACCTGGGACATCTCCAAATGACAGAGAAGCTCTGGGACAGTGAAGAAAGGGGGGAAGGGAAGATACAGATTCTGTGGCTGGGAGGATTGCTAACAACACTCTGTCCTTGCCAAGGCCCAGCACTCCAATGTCCACCATTGCTATTTCAGCACACAGATGATGAAACGGAGGCCCGGAAGGGATAACCAGTTTGTCCGTGCCGTATAGCATGCCAGTGCAGAACCCAGCCTAGAGCTGTGGTCCTGGGCTTCGCAGACCCTGAGCGCTAGGTTGAAAAGCCCCAGCCATGGGTCTCCTGAGGAAAACAAAATCTACTTGGTTTTTGTACATGACCTTGGTAAGTGTCACATTCTGACGCTCTCTTGTGGGGCACATCTGATATCACTTAGCTGTTGCTTGGGCCAAACGCACGTTACATATCTGGAGGGAGTAGGATGGCTTGATTTCAGATTCTATTTCTCATCCTCATTCTTTAATACTGCTCCTACAGTAAACGTCCCATATTTTGTGCCCTTTAGAAACCTGCCAGTTCCTTCACAGTTTCCTTATCAGTTGAGTCTAACAGTTTGGAAAAGAGGGATGCCTGAACAGAACCTCAAACCACACATGGCTTCTAGCCCTGCACAGCAGCAGCATCTGCAGAATACATTTAGTGTTAAAACAAAGGGCTGTGTGTTTTGGGAGAGAGTGATACTTTGAGCTGTCAAGACAGCTGAAAATGTTTGGGGAAACATTTTTTTTTTTTTTTTTTGAGATAATGCTTGCTTTGCAAGGTACTATTTCAATTTTTCCCCCCGAAAATTAAGATTTATTTTAGATGACATAGGAAAAAAAAACAAACTTGGATGTCTTTGGTAGTCTCAAATATAATTATTGTTTTGACTAATAAGTCAACTTTGCAATGCTAAAAAGACAAATCACCAAATATAACTACGTGGTTTGCATTTCTTTGTTTTCTTAAAGGGCAGAGGCTGCGTTTTGTGCAGTGAGACAGCCAGTAGTAATCTACACAGTGATTTTTCATGGGTGGGGAAGCTGGTTTTTCAACACTGGTCCAGGGTCTAATGGTTGCACAGCTGTTTTTAACAATAGCAATGATGATCAGACACCTAGATTTGACTAAACCCCGAGACTTTGCCAACGGTGTTCACCCCTGTTAATGTCTCTGTTCCTCGAAGCTGCACAATGAGGAAGGTGGGGTAAATATGGGCAATGGGGCATGGGAGCATTTACAGTATTCCCTCACTTATCACGGGTATGACGTTCTAGACCCCCCGCGACAGGTGAAAATCCACAAAGTAGGAACCTTACATTTATTTTAGTATTTATATATATTTTAAGGCTTTATAAACCCTTCCCACACACTTATAAACTGTTCCCAGTCCCTTATTAACCTTTTCCACACTTTTATAAACACTACTTAAAGTTCTTAAACATATTCTACACTCTTAAACCTACGTAACTTTAACAACATACATATACAGTAAAATCCCGCAATATACCGAAAAATCTGTGATAAATAATTAAATATAATATTTTAAAAAATCCTGCGATACAGTGAGGCCGCGATAAGTGAACTGTGATATAGAGAGGGACTACTGTATTCAGTAAATATTTACAAGCTTCTACTAGGTGGCACACCCTGGCTGGTTTGGCTCAGTGGATTGAGCGTCGGCCTGCGAGCTAAGTGTCGCTGGTTCGATCTTCCAGTCAGGGCACATCAGAGAAGGAAAACTCTGATTCTAAAAAACCTCCGCTGCCTTGCGGCATACCTCTTCAGGGGAAAGGCTAAGGGAGTAAACCCCGACAGAAAATCCGGAGCCGGAGTCCCTAAGGCGGTTTGACGTTGTAGTCAACACCGGCAACTCCTGCGGCGCACCTGAAGCCAAGCTGTATTGACTCCGTCTTTCCCTTGGGCCCTTCAGCTGCGAAGAGAGGGGGGGTCTGCTGCATGGGCAACAGCAGACCCTCCATATCACCCTGCCCAGGCTCTGTAGCTTCAGCTTCACTGGAGAGGACACTCCAGCGTCATCGCAAGATGTCGATTCAACACGGGAGGAGACAGATACCGTGTCACTCCCGAGTCGGACTGCACAACCATTCTCGGCGGTGCAGATAGACTCTTAAGAAGCTACACCATCGTCTCTCGAGACGGACGGCTGCTGACGACGACTAGGTGGCAGGCCCTGGGCTGGGGGCTCCAAGCTGAATAAGATATTACACTAGGGAGCTTACCTAAGGTCATAGTGTATAGATAGAGCAGAGACTGGGGTCCGGCCACCTGGGCCTCCTCAGCCAGTGCCTTTTCAAGTCTATCACCTGCTGCCTCTCAACTCTGCAACTCTATTAAAGTCAACAGTGGGATTTCCTTTCAGGAGAGACACCTTCCGGTATAAACACCTTGAACACCTTGGGGGTGGCTGGCACCAAGTGGTGCCCACAGGTCTCCATGGCCAAGCTGAGGAGTCATCTAGAACCCTTCAAATCTGGGTCCTCAGAGGCTGCACCCACATTTTGATTCTACCTCCCTGCCCTTTCTCGCCCTCTAACAGCACCACACTGTTTATAATCCTCCAAAAACGAAATGCCTGTACATATCTCTCTGCCTTTGCAAAAGCGTTTCTCCCGCTAAAAATGTCCTTCTCTGCCCATATACCATGGGAGCCACTCTATGTCATCAAAACCTAGCACATGTCACTTCCTCCAGAGCACACAACTCCTTCCCTTCTCTCTGTCTCCCCTGCACCTTGTTCATGCTTCCACTGTTGGACTTGTCACCCCAAGCTGTCATTTTCTTGTTTCTATGGCTCACTCCTCTATGGGATCTGTGAGCATCTCGAGAGCAGGGGCTGGATCTTAGGACGTTCTGTCTCCTCAACTCTTGGTCTAGAACCCAGCACGTGGCAGATGTTCAACGACGATTTCTCAGACAAATAAATGGCATTAAGCATTCAGGAAGCATCTAGAATGGGATGAGCTCCAGGCACTAAGATGATCTCCAACCCTCACAATGATTCTATGAGGTGGACATTAACTTCCCTCGTTTCACAGATTGGGAATGGGAGGCTTGGCAAAGTTACAAGACTTGCCCATGATCAGAGTCAGGAAAAAAGAACCAGGATCCAAAGTTAGGTCTGTCTGACTTCAATGCTCTTTCCACAGTACCACGTTGACCGAGCTGAATTTCCCTCAAGGCAAAGTGTGATAAGGAATGCAGTGGGCCCTGACTACTGTCCCCATTTTCCATTCACCGGCTCTGTCCCCCCGACAATCAGAGGTCCCCTGATGACTCAACACCTCTTTCTGCTTGTTTTGTCCTAAGAGCACTTCCCACAACACAGATCTGACAGTAAGCCTTTAGCACCTCGCTCTTAGTCATCTTGACTCAGTTTCATTTTTTGTTTTTTGGATCAGTCTGATGACTTCTGAAAATGGTCAGAGATGAGACTAATTATCTCCTTCAATGTACAGATCCATCCGTTGGCGAAAAGAAGTCCAGAAGGCAAAGTTAAATTGCATAGTACATCACTGTCCTCAGCCCGTTCATCTCTGCCACTTAGTCAACGTAAAAATTTACAGCAGATATTACCTCTTTGAAGGGGTTCAAGTCCTAGAAAATACAAGCTAAATTTTAAATAGAATATTAATTTTAATGAAAGCTTCAGGGAACACTGTTTATGTTGCTTATCTTTTATACCTGGTGATTAAGTTAATGTATGCTTAATGGAAAAGGATATTTCTAACCCCCAGAGAAGCTCAACATCTGTCCAGGACTGTGTTTTTGGAGGCCTTCAGCTGCTTGTGACGAATGTAATAAAACCCGGACGCTACTGAGCTGACACCTGAAGGCTATGTGTAAGGAGGACCAGGGACGTTATGTCTCTGCCTGGTGCTTGTGTTAAAATAACATCGAAGTCCCGAGCATTTCACTCTGTCAGCCCTTCAAAGTCCTGCCTCCTGCTTTTGTGTTATTCCCTGGACAGGTGGGGAAAAGAAGCTGGGCTGTGGGGCTGTCAGTCCTCAGCCCACCCCCGCCTACACGCCAGTGCCCTGCGGGATGCCCCGCGTGCACTGCCTCATTGAAGTCTCCCAACAGTCCTGAAGGTAGTAACTGTTACCCTCATTTCCCAGCTGGGGAAACTAAGGCCCCAAAAGGCAAAAGAGCCTATCCAGCTTACAAGTGACGAGGTAGTATTTGATCTTAAGCCAGTCTGCTCGTGTTCTTTCCCCTATAAGTATAGGGCGGGAGCTGACGCACTACGGCCCTTGGGCCAGAACCAACTTGTCACCTGTTTTTGTAAATAAAGTTTTATTGGGACACAACCACGTCTATTTGATTTCATACAGCAAGGGCAGAACTGAGTAGCTGCCACAGAGACAGTATGGGCAGGAGAGCCTAGAATATTTTCTAGCAGGCCTTGTACAGGACAAGTTTGCCAACCCTTATACCATCACAAGGAAATTTCCTGAGGACCTACTACCTGCAAGGCCTGGGCTCAGGGTGGGAACATCAAATCAATGTTGAAGACGACCCAGGCCATGGCTTCAAGAAACTTAGTTTGCAGGCTGGAGCTTCACATAAAATGGTAAGCGCACATTTACCATCCCAGTAGCCCTCAACCTGCCCAGTAACAGAGCAGATCGTTCAGACATTCCCAAGAGTTTCCTACATCGACCTCGTGGGCACCTGCACCGGTGCCAGAGACCACATCATCACGCGGCGCCCTCCTGCTCCTCCTCTCCTGCATGGACTCCCAGGGGTCCATTTCCACTGCCCACAAGGCTGCCGGGAGTGGCCTTGCTCATGGGCTAGGCTGTCGGGTGAGCACCAGGCCACCGCAAGAGGGCTCACTCTTTACGCTCCCTAAGCTTCCGCCTTCTCCAGATTCCATGGAGAGATGGGGACAGAAGTGGGGGTCAGGGAGAGTCTGTGCCTCCTGTGGCTGCCTATGCCAAGTGTCACAGGTCCTCTCACCCCAATTTCCACAGGGGCTTACCCCCACCGTATGGAACCAGGACAGGAACACATACCTCTTCATCCCCCTCCTCTCTGCACCATGTTGCTCTTTACTAGATCGGAACCTCTCTCCCAGTTACGGAACAAATGTACTGGTGGTGGCGGTGGTGGGAGGGGCCGCTGGCCAGAGAGTCCATACCAGCAATTCCTGCACGTGAGAGTAAGTGTTCCCCCCATGACAGGTGAAACGAGAAAGGCAAATAAAGTTGTGCACGTGTGAACGTGTGAGCGTGTGTGCCCAGTTCTTTTATGAAATCATGCTGGCTATATTAAGTTAAATGATGAGAAATTTGATCTCTAGTTAAAATTTTTATTACTTTATTCGAAAAACCCAGACTATTTTGACATTTTTTAAATGTCAGTTTCACATGGCCCAGCCTAATGACTGGTGCTTGGTTGTTTTTTTTTCCCCCAATGTCCTTACATGGAAAAATAAAATGTTGGCTACTTTCTCTATGTTATCTCCACAGTTTGTTTTTAAATTTTATTGGTTTATAAAGTAGAAAAGTCTGGAAATTGCTTATCTTACACCAGCAGCAGCTGGCCCCAAAATACCCTCATAAAATTTGGCAGGAGCTATCAAAATTTTAAATCACCTATTCTTGGACCCTGCAGTTTTATTTCTAGGAATCTATCCTGCATAAATATTGGCATGTGTAGACAAAGACACACACACACACACATGCAAGGCGGGGTTCCTGGCAGCACTATTTGAAACGTGGAAAATAACAAGTCCCCATCACCAGGGTTACAAAAAGTATGATAAGGCCCCCAAATGGAATAACACTCAGGATGTAGAAAAAACAATAACATCTATAGCGGGATCTACAGATGCAGAAAGATGTTCTTACTATCCTGACAGATAAAAAGAGCAAGTCCTAGAACGACACACACATAGTAGGGTACATAGTATGATTCCATTTTTATAAAACAGACAATAATACCACCAACGGCCGTCTCCTTGGAGGTTAAAATATCACATGAAGTTCGGAAAGATAAAAGAAAATCGCTTATAGTGGTTATCAGTGGAGGTGCGGCTGGGATTGAGGGAAAGGCTAAATGAAGAAGCTGGCCTTTCAGTGTATCTACTTGACACAGTGAATTATTTACAAGGAGGACATATTATTACTTCTATAATTTTTAGACAAAGAAGTAAAGGGGGGATAAGCCAGGATATATAGTGGTTATGCAAAGCATAATGAAAAAGAATACAGAAAAAGAAAAAGCTCATTTTGATCCTGGGGTTCGGGGAAGGCCTTCAGAGGAAGTGCTTCCTGAGTGGAGCTTGGAGCGGTGGCTGGAAATAAGAATGGATGAAGGAATCGTGAAGCCCTGTGAGCCCTGGGGATGGCTAACCCCGTTAGACTTTGATTTGTAGTTGACAACAGTCAGATGGTCAGTAAAATAGTTAGGAAACTTGATCTCTGGTTAAGATTCTTATTACTTTATTCAGATAATCTTAATTTCTCGTTAGGTAAGTATCTCTTATTAGGAACCCAGGTCAGTTTATTTTGGGGTTGGGAAGCTGTCGCAGCCATGACTGGTGGCCTGTCCAAGGTCCATCTCCTCCTCTCCCTTTTCCTGAAGAACTCACATGCTACTGAGGAATCCATGCTCTTCCTCAGGCCATGTGCCTCAGGAGAGGCTGACCCCAGCCCCAGGCGTAGGGCAGGGTGAGTTCTGATTGGTTTAAACCAACATGGTGGGCCCACTCCTGCAATTGACAATATTAGTGTGGGTTCGGGACTGTGACCCAGTTCTAGCTAATGTGATGGAATACGGTATCTACAAGGGGGCTTCTGAGACCGGTTTCCTGACTCTTTAAAGACACATGAGGAGGGGTGATCCCCTTTCCTGTCTGGAGATGCTGCCAATTTGGGATATGATACCTGAAGCCACCGCAGTCATCCTGTGACCCGAGGGGGACAAACCCAAGGACCAAGCCAATGTCCTGAGGATGGAGAACAAAGGATGGAAAGGACGTGGGTGTTCACTGATGTCATGGAGCCACCGTACGAACCAACTCTAGAGCTAATTTAGCCTTTGATACCTTTTTATGGGAGAGAATTCATTTCCTCAAATTGAATTATGCCCAATTAAGTTGGGTTTTCAGCTACCTGTAGCCAAAAGCATTCAACAAGTTAAAAAATATCCTTTCCAGTGACAGGATTAAATCATATATTTAGTCTAATACTTTCTGTTGTGTGCCAGAAGTCAATTTTAACTTCAATAAATATACTTACCTTTAAAATCTACTAGAATTGATGGTTGCACAACATTGTGAATATACTTAATGACACTGATTATATACTTTAAAAATCACTACAATGGTAAATTTTAGGTAATGTATATGTTACCACAATAAAAAAAATAAAATAAAATAAAAAAGAAAGGAGAGAAAAGGCAATCACAGCACCTGTGGAAGTGAGCATGAGTTAGGGACAAGAATGAGTACAATCTCTAAATCTTAAATTTTTCATTGCTCTATAGGAAATAAATTGCACTTTAAAAAATCCACCAGAATTAAGTTCTGCCCACATAATGGAGTAATATGGGGCCATTAAAAAGACAAGCGTACACTGCCACTTCGGGCCGTGACAGAGCGACAGAGCGATGGCAAATTTACACTCCTGCCTTACACAGCCATGATGCTAAGAAAGTGTTTTTATCACGGGACCATAGGCAGTGCAGGCCTGTGACCCTTGAACAGAAGGACACATGAGGTGAGTCCCACCTACCCAGGTCCCTTGTAGATCGTGGGCCAGGGGTGTGGAGAGCAACAGACTCTCGGAGCTCCTGAGCAGAGACGAGCACTGGGAAGCTGAGGTACCTGCAGGTGTGAGGGGCGGGTAACTTGGAGCAGCAGTTCGGGTGAGGGGAGGGGTGGGGTGGGGGAAGGACACTCCTTACATCCTTGGTTGAGGCCTAACAGAGAAGGGCCAGTGCAGAGTAGAGCACTGACCAGATCACAGACTGATAGGAAATATTAGTGTGCAGGCGGGGGAATCCCATGAAATTAGAACATACCGCGCGGGTTTTCTTGGAACTGACATCAGAGGGAAACTTGCCCTGTGGTGAGACAGTGGGGGGGGGGGCGTGATGTTCTTGACAATATCCGCACAATAACACCAACAGTGACGTCGATGGTAAAAGAAATAATGGCCAACATTTCAATACTGTTTCACTCTGCGCCACGCCCTGTTTTAAGTTCTTTACGCATACAGAGTAGATTTAAAGTCAATGTTTCTTGTAGTGTTTCCCACAGAGTGAGCACCACAGCAGCTCAGGAAAGGCAGTGGGAACAATGGTATACAGAGCAAAGCTCTCTGATGGTTTGGCTTGACCAGATAATCTAAACCACATGGACCCCATGTCCTTCTGGTAAACTATTATGGATGCCGCTAGGTAGCCAATCTCTGGGAAGCAGATAGACTATCTTGCAAATTTAGACCCAAGCTATTTTCTTTGGTTGCCAATCAAACCAAAGGTAGTGTTGAAATCCTTTTCTTAAGTTGATGTACCTAACATGACTTGTACCAGAAGAGATGGCCACGCCGTCTCCACGGGAGCGGGCCATGGGCAGATCCATGGCCGAGGCCAAGATTTCCCTCTTGAAACTGTTGTGTGTCTGCTCTAACACAAATACCAGTAGCTAAGGTTGTAGCCCCCAAGTTCATGCCACTGGACATGGCCATGGTCATTTTAGTCTCATAAGTGATATAAATGTAAGCAGCCCCAATCACAGGAGAGTGTTCTCAAAGAGGGAGGAGCACCCTTGCCCACCACAGAGGGCCAAGGACCCTTTTGCCTGGGGAAGGTAGAGAGGAAAAGGACATCTAGTGAACAGCCTGGAAGGCATCCTTCTGTTTTTTAATTACTCTGATTCCTGCCAACAAATTTCTAATAATCTTAAAATTAGTCATCTCTTTGTGGTTAAGAGAGGGGTTTACAAAAGGATAAATGAAGAGAGGCTAATTTGTTTTCTGTTGGTTACTCATTGAAATGTCTGCTGGCCAACGGAAGAAGGAGATCCTAGCCTTGCTGGCAGTGTGCAGAGAAGAGTTAACTCAGATATGTTCCTTTCCTTCAGGGATTGGAGTCTAAATCGCGGGTTCCTTCTTTCTTCACTCAGCAAACATTCATTTCACACCTTTTTCTGTGCCAAGATCTATTTATATCTCAAAGCAGGCTGGATCACAGTGCTAGGCAGAGGCATCATCGATGTCCTAAGGGTACTTCGATGAAGAAGGAATTAATCCAGTTAGGGGAGAGGGGACGATCAGAGAGAACGTCACGTCACGGAAGAGGTGACATCAGAGCTGGACCTCAAAGGATCGGTGAGATTTGTTCTACAAAGGAGCTCACCACAGGATTCCTCCAAGGAACAATTTTTTTTTCCTAGTGCCTCTCAATGACCCCTGGACTGATTTACACGCCCGTTTAGAAACGCAGCTGTTGCGTAAATTAAACCTCAGCAATCCTTCCCGAGGACTGGGCCCCTGGAGGAGAAATTCTGGCACCTGCTGACTTATTTCTGTGCACTTTCTCAGCACCTTGAGAATGTCAGCTTTAGTCATTGCAATCAAGAGGCACTCCAATTGGGGTTGGTTAGACAAAGAGGGAGCACGGGATTGGGATCGTTAGGGACAGATCGAGGAAGCAAAGAGGAAGGCCAAGAAGGCCAGAGTCCTGCAATCCTGAGCTTCAGATGTTCACGGCTGCCTCCTCGGTTGGGAGAAAGAAGAGCTGAGAAATGTGTCAGGGGCTGTGGGTCTGCCCTGGAGAGCTGTCTCCGAGCCCACAGAGGAAGCTGGGATGCATGACACAGAGTAAACCGTTTTCATCTGTGTTCTCAGCTTATGAGACAACATCTTGAAGGAGTTTAGCATGCTACCTGGCAAACGGCCCTCTCTCAACAGCCACCGCTGCGGCTGCTGTTCTTCAACGTCACCCGCTCCTTCCAGAGGACACATCTGAACCCCACCCCGTTGGGCTGAAGCAGCTGAGCAGGAACAGTGGAACAAATGTGTACCTGCACCGAACAATGTACTGCAAACCCTTAGGGAACAGGCCAGGCTTTCTCATGAGATCCCTGAGTGCTCCACAAGAACTTGACCCCACTGTTTTCATTTTATTGATACTCTTTATTTTTTAAAAAATTCTTTGAATATGTTGTCCCTGATTTCTGTGCCTTCAGGTGCATCGAAGCTTATCCTCTGTGGCTCTGGAACCAAGTCATCTCCTTAAGTGTTGCTGTTGAATTTTTAATGTGGCATTTCTTACTGGAGTCCTGAAGGTATTCTTGGGGGCCGGGAAATCCTCAAGTTTGTGAAACGCTGTGTTAGCCTGGTAACCTCCTTGGGGGCACACTCACTTGGGCCTGAGGAGACAGAGAGCTCATGGTGACATTCCAGTTCCCTGGAGTCAGTAGAAAGATCTTTTTACTAACCACAAGTTTGAGACTCACTGAGCCTAGAAGTGACTCTGAGTCTGGAAACCCTCTGGCAGCCTCTGCCATCAGTTATGACAGTGACAGGGACGGTCCTCTCTTGGAACAGCTCCGAAGGAACCAGACCCTGAAATTAGTGTCCCAAACAAGCCAGTGGGGACTGTAGGTGTGTGCTCATCAGTGAGGACTGTAGTCATCTCTGCACGGTCATGTCCAAATAGGGGTTTTCAGAGTTCAGGATAAAGAGTCAATATGTGTACTGCGTGTGTGTGTGTATCAAACCTCAAAATCCCAATGGTTAAGTGGGCAGGGAGTATAGGCAGAGAATTTCCAAGCCCCATAAAATAAAATATAGAGGTAAACATTAACAGTTCTGTGGAATGTGTTCACACTCCTTAACAACCAAAGACATGCTCATTTAAAACCCCCCTTATGCCTTAAATCAGCCCCTACTTTCATAAAGGCAGCACCGTGTGCTTTTGCATGGGACAGGCCCACACAGGTGCGGATGGCAGCCCGGATGGCAGCGACAGACCTCTGGACAAACCCAGCGGCACTTTGCAGCTTGGCCTTCGAAGACAGGCATCCCTTGAGCGTCAGCCTGCGAGCCAAGTGCCGCTGGTTTGATTCCCAGTCAGGGCACATGACTAGGTTGCACGTCAGGTCCCCAGTTGGCGACGCGAGTGAGAGGCAACCACACAGTGATGTTTCTCTCCCTCTCTTTCTCCTTTCCCCTATCTCTAAAAATAAAATAAATAAACAAACAAAAAAATAAATTATTAAAAAAAAAGAAAAAAAAAAGGCATCCCTTTGACTCAGTCACCCTGACACTGGGCTTTAGTTAAGGAGCCACCCTGAATACCACATAAATGTCCAGGGATGGGGGTAAACTGTGGTTCAGCCACACCCTGGGAGGTTCCCTGAGAATGATCGTGAGCACCGGAGAGCGATGTGGAGCACGCTAACGCCATCCTGTCACTTAAAAACCAGCGGAATTCAAATCACTTGCAAATCGCAGCGAAGTGTGACCGGCACATCTGTACGCACGCAGACAGGGTCATAGAAAAGCATCCACTTTGTTGGTAGAAGTTGAGGTGGGAAGTTGCTGTTTTCAAAATTTTTTTCCAAAATTGTGTCTTTAGCATCACCGTTATTCTTTGTTTTTGTTTACTAACGTTTGTTCCAAACCTGCAAAGGGCACCCTTTTGGAAACAGGTGGCACCTACACTGATGAGACACCCGCTGGCCCAGGCGTCGCTCTGGGTGCTTGAAGAGAGAAATCACCTCCTAATGCTCCCAGTGACTGTGGGTGCCAGGCACCTCATTTCGCAGGTGCAGGAACTGGGGCTCAGTGAGAGCAGGTGTCCTTCTCTGCTCACAACACTCCTCAGGGCACCAACCCAGACCAGCCTGGCTCCAGCGGAGCCTCCTTTCAGGTGCCACACTGCCTCCCTTTAGCTCTCAGGGAAGGGACCCCTGGGTTTTCCTCCTCAAATGAGAGAACACCTCCCTCCACGGTGTCCACATTCCCACTGGAGCCCTCATCGGCTTTCCGCAAAGTCTTCCCAGACACCCCCAACTGGGTGAGCGTCCCACTCTCTCCTGTGCCCAGCGCCGAACACAAAGCCTGGCACATAGTAGGTGCTGGGCACATAGTAGGTGCTCAGCACAGAGCGACACAGTTGAATCGGACTCTAGAATGTTCCCTCCCCCTCCCAGCTCAAAAGTGAAAGCACTGGCAGAGGGAGGGGGCAAAGGCCCTGGCCCTGCTTCCTCCCTTTCCCCTGAGGTCTCCACCCTGTCCTGGGGCGCTGGCTGCTTTGTTAGCTCTAACCGCAGTGGGCACTCAGAGTTGGGAGGTGCCAAGAGGAAGCCTTTGAGAGGAAAATGAGAAAGGACACGGGGGAAGGGCAGGTGAGGGTTCTAAAGATGAAGATGAGAAGTTAAAAATGCCACAGGAGGCGACATGTGGAGGGGGCCTCTTGGCCAAGAGCCCTGGGGGGAAGGCAGGGGTCAGCGTGAGACGGGAGGCTTTCAGAAAAAAGAGAGAGAGAAAGCAGGCCCAGGCAATTTCCTGCAGGAATACCTGGGGGGATAACAAGATTTTTTTTTTTTTTTAAACCTGAGCAAAATCGTCAAGCCCAGATACTTCTGCCCTCGAAAATGCATTCCAGAGATTTCCTCCGGCTTGTGAGAGGCATGTTAACTCTCCCCACAACCGTCATTTGTCACAGGGGGCTGGGGGCTAACCACAACGTCCCTAAGCAGGTTCCGGGCTCTAGATAATAAGACAAATGGCACAGTATCGATTTTGCTTCTTTTCAATGTGTTTTAATCCAACAATATCATCTTATTACAAGAAATTTCTCTCCCCACGGCAAGGACGACGGGCTCAGGAGAACAAGGGGAGAGCAAGACGCAGGCACTTCGCTCTTCTCCTCTGAAAGGCTCTCTGTAAAGGTCGCCAACGCGGCCAGCAGGAGTTCAGCCCCAACCTCCTCCCGTAATGTTTCTGAAGGAGAGACCACGGTTCCCAACAACAGGACAAACACAGGATGTGTGGGTTTTCCCTCCCCTAAGGTAAAAGCTTAGAAAAAAGACGAAACCCAGAGAAACCCAGAGAAAGTGACCCCATGTCACCCGGGGCTGGCTGGCAGCTCTGAGGCCCAGGCCCGCAGGGTCCCAGGCCGGGTGGGAGAGGCCTCGCACTGCCTGGCATCCATCAGCCTTGCCGCCCCGATCACGACTCTGGGCCTTTGCTCCTGCCCTTCCCTCTGCCCGAGATGCCTTCTCTCCTCCGCTCATGAACAGCTTCTCCCTCTTCACATTCATCGGTTCCTGTCTCAGGGAAGCTGTCAAGACACCCTGAAGCCGAGTGAGTTGCTTCCTCTTTTGGTTCCCTTAGCTTCTCACGCTCTCCTGGGCACCCACGCTGCCTCCTGGCCAGGCCACGTGCGCCTCGGGGGCCTTTTAATCTCTCGGGGCAGGGAGCCGAGTCCAGAGCCTGGAACAGCGTCTGCTCAGGGCAGGTTTGGGGAATGAATGAATGGACCGCAGCTCCGCACTCCCCTCCTCCAAGCGCACCCTTTGTCGAAGAACGTCACCCTTTGTTGAAGAACGTCACCCTTTGTGGAGCCGGCCTGGCATCCGGGGCCTCTCATCTCAGGATGAAAGGCGCAGGCCCGCTCTTTAGAAGACAAAGCATTCATCTCCTCTTCCCGCTTTTCTTGGGCCACGGGAGCTCTGAAGATCCTGTCGTATCAATCTCTTCCAGGTCCTGTATTCCTCTCAAAAAGACACCAGTTTACCCACATGAAGGCTCTGAGGTTATTTCGTCTTTTGAGGGTTTTTAATCCTTAGAGCTGTAAGGGGATCCTGACTCCCACTTTGAAGTCCCCCTTCACTGGTGCCCGCCAGGTAGCCGGCACGGGTTTTCAGATGTGAGAGTCTCTGCTTCAGAGGGGCAGGCTGGGGCGCACTGCCAGGACCAGCGTGGCAGGCCCAGCCCCGTTCCCAGTGCGAGGCTTCGGTGCCAGGTGACACTCTCCCCGCTGTCGCGTGCTCACTCCACCCGGTCTCCTGGTCTCTGCTGGCTCACGCTTCGGTTAGAGTCTGAAAATCACTCCTTTCTCTTGTTCCATGTCTTACAGTTTACTAAGGATTTATTCACATTCCTTAGTTCCTTTGATTCTCAGAATGACCCTATGACCCTACAGTGGGGGACGATCACCAATATCTACCGGGTTGGCTGGGTGTCAGGCGCTGGGCTGAGGATGTCACATACAGGCGGCTCCGCCACAGCCCTCGGAGGTGGCGCTCTTATCACTCTGTGGCACGGGCCGGGACTCTGAGGCTGGGGAGCAGGAGCAGCTGGTGACCTGTCTCAGAGCTACCCAGTGGCAGGTCCAATCGCTGTCAACAAAGATGCCTCTTCTCTCCCATGTCACCCGCTGTCTGCCCCTTCAGGCATTCTTTCTCCTCCAGGCCGAAGCAGCAGCTTTGGCATCAGACAGACTTGGCTCTGGTCCTATGAATTTAGCTGTAGTTCAGCACATCACTGCATGACCCAGCCTCAGTGTCCTCACCCATCAAATGGAGAAAATAATACCCTCCCCCAATAGCACTGTTGTAAAAAATTTAATAAAATTATGCTCACAAAGCTTTTAGTACAATGTCTGGCACAGAGTACATGCTCTCTGGGCGCACCTATGCACAGAGAGAGAGATATTTTTTTTATTATCATTACTGTCTCCAGGCTTTACACTTTCCCCTGGAATCTGACCTTCAAGGTTATTACTTTTGTGCAACAAATGTCAGCACCATTATCTTCTGTAAACAGCCTCTCCTTGAACTCTGACCCAGCTTTTTAGATCAGTAAATCTCAAAACACAACGTGGATGGAGTTCCTACTAAGTGCTGGGTGCTGCCAGGTAAGAGGATCTAGAGACGTATAAGGCCCCTTCCTTGCTCCCAGAAAGTTCACAGTCTATGGATGGAAAGATGTCTAATGATTTTGAAATAAAAGAGTAAGTATTACAAGAGCACAGAACATGGGCATCTGTTGAAGCTAAGAAAAGTCAGGGAAGACTTCTGGGAGATTTCGTCCTGAACAGGACATTGGTGGAAGACTAGGAGTTAGCTGGGCCAAGAACGGGTCAAGCGAGTGTTCTGTATTGAAGAAAGAGCCGCGGGAGTGCTGGGTCGTTAGTTATAATCTATTCAGTATTACAGTCGGGATTATTGGAGGTGGGAGATGGTTGGCAACGTGGCAGCACCTGGTCATAGAGGATCTCCTATATCCCATGGTATTGGGATTGGATCGTGCCGTAGAGGCCAATAACCCTCAAACTTCGGTGTGCCTAAGAAATCACCCAAGGAGCTTGTGAAAATACGTGTCTCTGGCCTCAAGCCCAGAAATGTTGATATTATTTAATACACAGCTAGGTGACTTCGATGGGGGTGCTCCGGAACCACCATCTTAAAGTATTATAGCAGGTGATTGAGAACCAGGGAAGAGGGGGTGGAGAGAGGTGTGGGACACATGGCATCTGTGATTTAGAAAGATCAAGAATTCTGCTTCAGAACCACCTCTTGGTCAGCCCCTCCCTGGTAAAGGCTACTACTTCTAGAAAGTGTGATGCTATTTCTTTACAGTCATGATAGAATACCTTAAAAACGTATTCAATTTTATGTACACACACAATACACTTTTTCCACACTGGTATAAAATGGCTTATTTCTTTTCATTTGTACAAATAATAATAATCTTTAGCTTACTAGAGATAACCTTTGTGATTTTAAGAGGAATATACACTTTCAGGTGATTTCAGCTATCAAAGAACAGCCTGCAAACAGGAAGTGAGCCCCGAAGGTCCCAGAACTACAGAGCATTTCCATAAAACTCATGCATTTTATTTTAGGAGAGCCAGGGGCATTTGTAGCTTCTGTACAGGCCAAGGAGTGTACGAGGTCTGTCCAGAAGGTAACCAGCCATGTAATATGAAAAATAGAGACATGTATTGAAGAAGATACAAGATACGAAGAAACATTGTACAGAGGGCAATGACACCTCAGTTCCCTTCAAAGTAGGCACCTGGGGACCTCACACAGCTCTCCCAATTGCCACCAGCTGCCCCATCATATTTTCCTGAATCTCACCAACACTCTGAAAGCTTTTCCCTTTCAAAGGTTATTTTAGTTTCGGGACAAGCAGAAGTCACAGGGAACCAAATCTGGGCTGTAGGGGGGCTGAATCACCTGGGTGATTTGACATTTTGCAAAAAACTGCACGAAACATGATGCATGAGTGATAATGTAGCTGCCAATCTCCAGTTGCCCAGAGCTGCGGCCTTCTGAATCATCCAAATAGTTTCCACGGAGGAAAGTTCAAGCTTAATGCAAAATTTGATGCAGTTCACTGCTCTACTTGCTCAGTCATTTTGAATGCGACAGCCACACAGTACACATGCTCACTCAATGGCATCTACCACCCCCACTGACTAGTACTGTGAAGTCGTCATTGCTTATGCATGCGCATGGCAACCCATTCTCCTTGGCTGCCAGGTTACATCAATGTCATGCAAACTGTTCTCATTATATTAATAATGGCTGGACTTTTCCCGGACAGAACTCCTATATGAAAACGTAGTGGGGAAGGGTGGACAAACATCAAAATCAGACACCAGTGCTTACAAAGCAGAGCCATTCATGGGGATACGAGCTTATTCGTTTGTTCCTTAACTAGGAATTAGTGCTCACGCTGTGCCGGACTGTGTGCTTAGTGCTGAGAACCATTCATCAGAACACAACAGACAAGCAGAAGGAAGCAGAGGTGCGCTGGACAGGAAGCAGGAGGCAGGTTCTGAGGACCCACCCTCTGCCCCTCTGAAGCTGCATGGCCCCACAGGCTACTCTGCTCCTTTGACATTTACAGAACAAGGCGGGTGAGTCACAGTTGTTTAGGGCAATAAGATCTTATGGTCTGATGTTTGAAATGGCGGCCTTAATTCATCAAGGAAAAAAGTTAATATCTACTGCAGTTAAGGAAACAAATATATGTAAGCTTTTGTAAAGATTTTCAATCTCAAGTGATGAAACTGTTAAACCGTGGTAATCAGTGGAATAAGTGGCTGTCATTTGAAAGAGTTCACTTACAGGGAATATTGTATTCCCAAAATGAGAGGCAATGAGAGGTCAATAAATAGAAAAATCACAGAATTTGAGCATTGGACAAGGTCCTTAAAGATGCCCCAATCTAATTCCATCATCTAAGAAAACTGGGGTCCAGGGAAACCAATTCTGACCACACAGTAAATTTGAGGCAAAAGAGAGCTAAGCAGCAGTGCTCCTAGCTGGACCAGGCTGAAACCCCGAGGTCCACCATGTTGCTGTGACTTGTACATTACGGGGTAAAACATGTCACAGCGGTACCTGGGCTCCCGCAGAGAGAGAAAGGCGTTCAGTTCTCCAAGGCCCTTGGCCTCCAGGAGTTCTTTTACTCAAATAATCTGGGGGCTTACTAGTGAGCGTAACTGGTGGTGATAACCTGGGGAAATACAGTTATAAATTGGTTCATTTTCTTATTTGCACAATTACTTAAACAACATTCCACGTCTCAAGACATGTCACTTAATAATAAAGTTTATAGCTGGTGATGAGTTAAACTCAGTCCCATAGCACTCAGCACCATGGGGGGCTGGCCCAGGAGGTTACCTGCTACAAGAGAGGAAATGACTCCCCCAGAACTGGCCAGTCGGCTGGCATTGGCAGAATCCTGGGCCAAGGGTCAGAAGAAACAGGGGAGTCCAAAAATCCCCGCAGTTTGTGGCTGGGGGATGGGGAGAAGGAAGCAGCTTTCAGAATGCCTCCACATGCCTGAGGCTGATGGCTGGTGTCTTTCATTATGTAAAATTGCTTGGATGCTTCCAAGGCCTCAGGTGGATGGGAGGAGTCTTGAACGAGGTGATGGTATGGAAAGCACACAGAGCCTACGTGGGGTTCTGTGAATGGTCAGAACTATTGGCAACACCCACTGCGTCAGAGGATGCAGTCAGGGATATATAGGCAGCTGCGAACACTTTAGGGGGGGCATGCTCTGGGGCAGTCTCCCTCGCTGGTGGGTGTTAGCAGAGGTGCTCTGGAGAAGGAGAGGAGATCCACGCGGTTTACAGAAAGAAGACAGTTTGCAAGGAGGCTGAGAACCCAGGTGGTCCTGCATTGAGAGCTGGAGGGCACCACAGCACAGAAAGGACCTCCCCAATCAGATTGAGTGATTAGCAGCTGCTGGTAAAGCTGAACCGTGCCTAGGAAGTAGGGAAGCGGTGTTTCTGACCCCCCTAAATCTGGCTAGGTTTGGTAGAGGGGAGGCAAGGATATGTGTAACTGTTAAATAAACAATTTTCTTTTCACTGAACTATAATATTCAGAGTTATAATTTTGGCGGCAGGCAATCGGACCCCTAACTAAAGAGCCCGTGGGTTTGTTTTCAATTGGAGCAGCCCAGGGGCTCTGTAACAATTTGGCGACCCAGATGGGACTCTGTAACAATAGCACTCAGCACCATGGGGGGCTGGCCCAGGAGGTTACCTGCTACAAGAGAGGAAATGACTCCCCCAGAACCGGCCAGTCAGCTGGCATTGGCAGAATCCTGGGCCAAGGGTCAGAAGAACCAGCTGTGATGGGGTTGCTGCTGTCACAGGGGCCTTCTGGGCTACGGGGGCACCAAGACACTGAGGGCCCGGCCATCAGGGCCCCAGGGCGTTTACCCCAGTGGAGACAAAGCCCGGCGGCACCAGAGAATGGAGGGCCCATGTACGTCGGGAAGAACCATGGAATCCAGCAAGCAAGCCACCTCTCTCGCCTCAGGTCCCTTGTGGGTGATTTCAGAACGAATGCTAACTCCCCACCTCGTAGGGCGCCGTGGGGATCAAAGGAGATGTGTGCCCATCAGCAGCCAGCCCCGTGTCTAGTGCAGAGCGGACTCTGGTGTTAGCTGACCCGGGTTTCAATGCCAGTTCTGCCACTCACAGGCGCTGCTGGCGGTCACTGCCCCTCTCTGCGCCCTGACGCCCGCATCTCAGCCAGAGCTGAGACAATATCCGCACCTCAAAGGGCAGTTCTGAGGGAAAATGTGTGAAGGCACATTCCCAGCACAGACTCTGGCCCATAGTAGGTGCTCATTTTCCGTGTTCTGTCGATGGCGGCCATCAACGTTGGAAGTGTTCTACACCCACGCCGCCCTTCTTCCTAGCAGCTGCCTTTGTGCCCTGCTTACACAGGAAGGGGATGGGAAGCACTCGGGCTGGGCAGCACCGCCCGTGGGCCGGAACCCACTTGATTCTCCCGTTAATTGGTAACATGGCAAGGTTCAAAGACCTAATGATTAGTTATTAGCTTTCCCTGTTCGGTGAGGCCGGCTATTCGCCCACTCCACCCGGCTCGGCCACTCACTAGGAAATGGCCTGAGTGGCGGCTGTCACGTTGGTCACACGTTAAGAGCGCTCAGTAGTGATCTAATGCACTCGGGGCACAGAGCTCATGCTAAGGGCCCCAGGCCACCTGACCCCCTCAGAGTTCCTTGCAGGCATGCAAACCTCTCCCAGGTAGAGGATGGGAGGAAGCTGAGTGGCTGAAAAGTGAAAATCAGCTGCTCTATTACTAGACTTGTCCTGTGAGGGGGAGTAATAGGTTCTCAAGTTTCCTCCTCCCCCACCCCCTCCCCCGGGTCTTTCTAGACCATAATACTCAATCCCCGTTCCAGAGAGAACTGAAATGCCCACAAACACAAACAACTTGGTGAATGTTGGAAATATGCCTCAAGACACTACAGAGGACCCTCCCATAGGGCACTGTCCTATCAAACCAGACACCCCACTCACCCCGTTTTCCCAAGGATGCCATGGGTACCAGTGCACTCTCAGCAAAGAAATCGGGGTGCCACCCGGCTCCTCCCTCGCCATCCTGCTTTACGGCTCTTCTCAATGATGTCGGCACACTCGGAGTGCCTCTCATCCTGTAGTTCTTACAGCACGTGTCCTGCCTGTTGAGCTTCGGGATCCAGTGAGTTGCATAGTCTGTTGTCTCCATTACAAGCCTGTGACTTCTTGAGAGCTGACCTTCATCGATTGTGCTCATCCACCTCCACCATGCCCCTGGACCTAGCAAGGAGCCTGGTGCAAGGTGAGAGTCCTACATATATACACACATACATATATGGGCATCTAAATAAACAGAGACACACGTGTATGTATGTATATACTGTAAAGTGAGTATCAGTCTGTACGGCGCCTAACCTTTCAGAGATTTAATGTATGGTTTCCAAGGACACTGTCCTCTTCTCTGGAAACACAAGCTTGACTCTCCCGCAGCTGCAGCCGGGCTCAGTGGCGACCACAGCCTGGGCTCTCAGGATGCATTAGGACCACAGAATCTCAGAGTGGGATGAGCTTTAGTGAACACCCTTCATTTCACAAATGGGGACAAGAGGCCTGTCCGGGATCATTAGCAGCCAGAAGCCCCACTCTCAGACCTCCTCACTGGCAGCACAGGTACCCTGAGCTATTACAAAGGCTTTCTCCAACGGTTCAAAAAGAAAATCTCATCAAACCCTTCATAGCAGTATGGCACACTGAGAGATGGAGATAACGGACTTTTTTTGCAAAGGAAAATTGAATAATAAGGCTAATTCCCACTGATCCTGAGGATAAGTGAGGTCTGAGTTTAGGCTTCACGGGGTTGGGGCTCACAGAAAAGATGATGTTCCATTAAAACGTACAGTTGGGCAGATACAAAAAATAAGCGTCCACTGCTGGGAATTCTGACCACAAGAGACAGGGAAATCAGCTTCATTAGTGACAAAATGCAGATGCTTTTCTTCCTGAAAAAAAAAACAACAAGAAAAAACCCATAAATTACACCACAGCCTGTAAAGTGGTATATGAGGACTCTCTAAAAAAAGGTATGAAATCTCAAGGAAAAGATTCATCAGCCAGCTCCCTTATTGAAAATGTCAGTTAATTTCTCATCTCGTGTATCAGACAGGTGGTGATGAATATAATAAAACAGACAGCAGAGGAGGTGGTCCTTGTAAAAGAGGCAAGAAGGGGAAATGGTAAAGCAGGGACAGAACAGGAGTTTCCGTCTGAAGGCAGAGCAACAGAACTGGTAGGTCTATTTTAAGATGGGGCCCATGGGAAGGAGGGAAGGAGACCGGGCACGAGGCACACAGGACAGAGAAGGCTTTGCCGGGCTGTGATGGGAGAGCGAGGAGAGGTTAATAAGAGAATGCTGGAGATGAGGCTGAGTCGCACATGCATTTTAGGAAGAAGAAACTGCACGTGCAAAGGCCCTGAAGCCGTAGGGAGGCAGGCTGGAGGGACTGGTCCAGGTTAGGAAACACCCAAACCTGTTGAGAATTTTTACGAGTTTATTTGAGACAAACCGACAACGATCGCCGGGAAGTGAAACCTCAACGGATTGAGAAAATGCTCCAGAGAATGGCAGTTTTGTAGCTTATTTTATGCATTAGAATAAAGGGAGGAGACAGAAGGAGGCTTACATGAAATCCATGGGTGGTAGATTAAGGGGGTGGAAGAAAGCAAAGCGGGGAAATCTCTGGGACTGGATTAAAAAAGCAAAATGGAGAGACACATACGTGTTTGACATCGGTGGGTACAGGATAGTTAATGTAACATTCACAGCACAGAGAGATGGTACTCGGGGACAGGATAACACTGAGGGGCCCTGTGGTCTGTGCTCTGGTGGGAGGTTGTGACCTGAGGGGTCTGGAAAAGAAGATTATTCTGACATTCGAAAGGTATGTTATCTTAGATACAAAAGACAACAGACAGCCTCACTTAAGGTAAAGAGGATGTGACTATCCCCCATGGCTCTCCTCTGCTTAGGAATTTTTGTGTTCAGACTATCCTATGTGGCTACTTTGGTCTCTGTGTTTGGAAGATGGCCATGCAGGCGTCCCCCGGGCTTGTCAGGTTTAGCATGTGGCCCCTTTTTCATTCACAAACTGATGGACTAATGGAAAGAAGGCAGTTTTGGGGGGAGTTCAGGGACTATTTATTAGGTGATAGAAGACAGACTGAGGGTCTGGATCAGTGGTTCTCAAATTTTTTGGTCTCAAGAGTCCCTTAAGCTCTTAGAATCAACCAATATAAATTAAAATGGTCAACTTTTAAAAAACATTCATTTAAAATAACAATAATTAATTCATCATATGTTAATGTGAATCACATCTTTGTGAGGCTATTTTTTCCAAAACAACAAATAAAATAGTGAAAAGAATAACACTGTTTTATAGTTTTGCCAATTGCTTTAATGTCTGGCTTAACAAAAGGTAGTTGGGTTCTCATATCTGTTTCTATATTCAGTCTCCTGTGATACATTTGGAGCTAAAGTGTATGAAGAAAATCTGACATGTAACAAATCTTGTCAAATGGTGCTTTTCTAAAGGTCAGTCCCAATGTGCGCGCTGAAACCATATTAATAAACTTCCCACACTCTGTTAGGAAAATCTATTGGCCTATCTTTCACTTTGAACGGATCTTTAACCCATGCAGAATACCACAACATCATGTACTGGACGTTTGGAAAATACTGGTTTATGCAGATCTTCCAAATGTCGTGCAATTCATTATACAACACCTGACCATTACATTCATTAATATTACCACTGAGCTCATAAAAAAATCTTTATTGCAAAGCTGTTAAGCTCACAGTGATAGGCAAGTTTTCTTCACATTCAAATTTTTGCTTAAAAGTTCCCATTTGATCATTGGCTGTTTTCCTTGAAAAGAAGCTCACTTTTTTTCTCCTTCAAGGAAATGTCCACCTAATGCCGACATCTGAATAACTAAAAGGTGCTAGTGCAGCTCATGACCCAAACAATCACAAGAGCATTCCATGGGACAAGCTTCACGCCTCAGCAGGCAGCAGGAGGGCTTCAGCTTATACTTGCCATTTTGTCATGCAGAATATTAAGAAGGAGTGTTCTCAGGGGCTGAGGTTTCATTACATTAATCGTTTGCACTGTTTCTTCAAGCACTTTCTTAAGTGAATCTGATTTTTTGTTTTAAACTGGCAGCAAAGAACACAGGGCCTACTGGTACTGTCTGGAGCCAGCGATGGTACTCACAGCTACACTACCAGGGCAAGTGTCAACACAGCGAAGAGGCAATCAAGGTCTCAGTATTATTAAGAAGACAATAGTTTGGACTCCCAAGGTGCCCTGAAAAGATGTTGGAGACCCCTGGGGGTCCGAGGGCCTCACTTTGAGCACTGCTGGTCTAGACGAGATTGTGCAGAGCCTTCTTAGGCTTTTGACATGGTTTTATCTTTAGCCTGTGAGCAAGCAAAAAGCCACTGAAGTGTTTTAAGCAGGAACTTAACCAGTTAGATTTGCGTTTTGAAAAGATCAGTCTGGCAGATGTGAGGAAAAATAAAACGGATGGAGAAAAGAGCAGCTGAGGTAGAAAAGGAGTTCTGCGGTTCTTAGAGGCATCCAAACGGGAGATGCTGGTGGCCTGCGCAAAGGTGGTGTCAGTAAAGATGGAGAGAATAACAGAATCAAGGGACCTTTAGGCGGTAAACTCAAGAGGCTCGTCTTCCTTCATAACCGGAAGCTGACAACCAGCTCACTCTCACGTGTACCAACAACAGCATAGGTCAAAGTTCACCCAGTTTCTCAAAGAACAGTTGACAATCACAGGGCTTGAATGGCCATGCTAGATTATTGGAGTATGTGTTGGACTGCTAGTCATAAATCCTATTTCTAAATTACATTGAATGATATGCTCATGGGAACCTACAGCCTCATCCCTTGCCCACTCTTTTGATTCCTCCATCTCTACCTCCCATGGAGTGCTAACGATACGTGATCTATGACCTCCTCTATGCTTGATTACCCCCTCCTTCATGCACTCACACCCCATCACCTACCACAGGAGGGGCAAAATGCTTCTCCTAACTGTCTCCAGGATCAGTGCCTGGTTCAGGTCTCCTCACATGTCCCTAGACTATTGTGGTGTTCTCCTAACTGGCCTCCCATGGTTTGGTGTGGGAGACTGGTCTGTGTGGTACTGGAAACGGTGACCGCTGCATGAGCCAGGACCATCACATGGGCCCCTAAGCCTTACGGACAGCTGGTTGGCATGCCCCAATTGCTACCATGTTCCAGAGGGTCTTGGAAGAAAAATAAGAATGCAAGGTGCTCTTTGAAACTAGTAAAGCCTGCTCTGCTTTGTATAACTCATAATCTATATCAACAAAATATTTAACTTCGGGAGTGTAGTCTAAACTTTTGCAACATTATCTGGCCCTTAAAGTTCGAACCGCTTATCACTATATGTTGATTTACACTTCTCTTTGTCCTTCCTAAGGATGGTTAAGAGAGGGGCTACCTTCTTGAGTCATGCATTTCTGCACGTAGCCTACTCAATAAAAGCTCGGACCCAAAGAAGGTTCGGCGGTGTCCTCCTCTGAGAGGCACTCCCCTTCTCTTTCCTCTGGCATTTTTTCTCTGAGTCAGTCATTTCATCTGCACCAAGGGATCTGCAGGACAGGTCCCCCACCTGCTCTTTTTCTCCCTGGCCTCCCCCAGGGCCCTCCTCAAATGTCACCTTCTCCGGAGAGTGCTTCCTGACCCACAGGCTGAGGGAGTCACTTTCTCCTCTGAGCTCTGACAGCACCTTGGGCTCCCACCATTTATCATCTGGAGACTCTTTGGATACCCTGTGTCACTGCGAGGTACAGAGAAGGCTCCATAAAACATTTGCTGATCTCTCTCTTTTCCTATTCCATAGAGACTGGAAGGATAATTTTAATTATACTAACTTCTTAAAACATAATTCAACTCTAATTAAACAAAGAGGTCTTTATTCACCATTGAACCTGGCAATGTTGGCGCAAGGTAACAGAAAAACCGGAAGCTCCCCAGAACTCCAACTGCTATAGGAGCAGGCTATATTTGGGAGCCAATTAATTTCACAATGTTGAAAATTAATGCATTCAAGATTCTGCCGTTTACATCCCTTTTTCCCCATTAAAACATCTTAGCTGTGCTGAGCCTGTCATTATCTTAGTTGTGTGTTCAGAAGAGCGCTTGTGTCAGGGGGGACTCGGGGTTGCTCAACGCGTTCACTGGCTTACTCCTTACCTTCTAAAATTACAGTTAATTTCAAGAAACTTTCAAGTCAAGCCACATCCATCATGCAAGTGAGCCCTGAATACCGGCACATGCCTTTCGCACTGGCTTCTAAGAGAATCGGAAGTGGAAGCTATAGTTTTCCTCTACCCTCTTCTCATGCTCTATCTGGACTCTCCCTGGTGGACCTCACAATGGCCTCAACTACCACAGAAGTACTGATGGCTGCAAATTCAGTCATGACAATGGCAAAATTATAAATGTGGCAATAGGCAACTTTTATTGAGCACTGACAACATCCCAGTTGCCCTGCTAGCTTCTTATATGTGTATCTCTCAGATAATTTGATCTCTAGGGTAGGTGCTGCTAATGCCCTCATTTTAAACACAGAAAAAGGGAGGCTAAGTGAGGGTAAGTGTCTTGTCCTTCCTGGTCATCACTTAGCTGATGGGCGGCAGAGCTGGACTTTGTACCTACGTGGTCTGGCTTCATAGCCCACGTTATGATGTTTCTTGTCTCACCTCTATGACGGCCTTTATAGACTTCTTCCTCCTGGAAGTCCCCCAGGTAACTTAAAGTCGACCTGTCCTAAACCAGACTTCATTTCTTCCCCTGAAATCTTTTCTCCCTGCTGCTTTCCTGACCTAAATTGACCGTTCCACTCTCAACCTCATTGTGAGTTCTCCAGTTTCTTCACTCCTCAGATCCCAGTGAATCCCGGCCCACTGAGCCGAGCCAAGAATGATCTCTCTAGTAGATCCCTTCTCTTCAGCTCCACTGCCGGGTGCCTTGGTTCAGAGTGCTCATTTCCCATCTGCCAACCGGCTTTCCAGTTCTCATTGTTCCAGCCCGTCCTTGGGACTGTCTCCCAGGGGACATTTGGGTGGCACAGATCACCAATTCCATCTTCCAAGTTTCCTCCAGTTGCTCAGGCCAAATTTGCAGAAGTATCTTTGATTTCTTTTCCCTCCCTTCCTCCAGGGTAGCCAGCAGGAATCCTGCCAACTCTGCCTCCAAACACACTCAGGCCTCTCGTCTTCTGGTTCCAATTTGCCCTTCCAAATTAACATCCTACCAACTCCCCTCCCCACCCCTAAGTTTCTGATCTCTTTTTTGCCGGAATATAGTGTGTGCTTTCAAACTTTCATGCCTTTACACATGTGGTTCCTCTGTCTGACACATTCCCGTCTCTGCCTGGTGGGCCCCTCTCATTCTGCAAGGCTCAGTCTAATGTCCCTTTGCTCAGGAAGGCGCATGTAAGTACCCTCAAGCACGTGACTGTTCAGTGTTCTCATACCCTTTCATAGCTGTGTTACAGAACTTACCGTGGTGCACAGTAAGCCCTTGGCGTGGACAATCCTGAAGGTCATGACATGCAATAGTGTGGATGAAGATCAAAACCCTGATCACAAGATTGTCACCAGGATGCTATGAGATGACACATGTAAAACACCTTGCATGATCTTGATTCACCCCTTCTAAGTGGCAGGTATGAATTAGTAAGTCATTTAACTGGTGAATGACTCTAGCTTATCGATGAACAACTGGTTTGTTTCTGCACAACAATAACTAGTAATTGACTTAAGGATTCACAAAGCCCTCTCATGAGCGGCCTTCATGACTATCTAGGGCCAACTGTACTCTAATTATTTGTGCATCTTTTTCTCCCTTCTCAAACACGGGGATTGAGCAGCCCAGCTTCCCTCTTAGGTATTCATACCATAATAGACACTAACTTAAGGGTTTGTTGAATTAATAAATGAAATAAGATCTATGTGGACTGAGTCCATGCGCATAAGAAAGACTACCACTCCCCTCAAACACTTAACTCACCTACTTGTTATCCACACATTATTTTACCACAAGGCAAAAATTTTTTTCCTTTACAATGGAAGAAAATGTACACCTCAGCAAAATGACAAATTTTACAGATCTTCATACTGCTCAAGAATAATGAAAATTGTAAACGTTAAACCTACAAATGCCTCAAAGCCAGAGTTTGTATTGATTTGTTGAAGTGTCTGTCTCCCCCTGGATACAGAGAGAGCAGCTCAGAGAAAGGGCCATGTGTCATTGTCCCCATCGTCACTCACCGGCACTACAGCACTTTTTCTCCACTTTTTCTCTCCTTGTGTAGTTATTTAGTGTCTGTCTCTCCTTCGAAACGCAAACTCCCTGAGAGCAGATTTCACGAGCCTGCTCCATGGCCCTGTCCCCTCCCCTACAAAAGCACCGGGCACGCAGGGGCTGCTCAGAAAGTGTCTGTTGAGTAAATGAATGACTGATTCTATAAGCCTGCCCATCTTGTTTTTCATGTCTGATCAAAGAAAAAAAATCTAGTCTCATGAAAAGGTAAACAGCTAACAGTGAGAGTTTAAAAAAAAAAAAAGGTAATAAGATGTCTTACAAATCACTAATCAAAAGTGATTCTATACAATTGTCATTATCCCAGAAAAAGGAATGAACTATGACCAAATGGATCAAAGTGATAAATCTCACCTAGGAAGGCTGTTTACACCACAAATAATCACTGAAGACCCGAATTCTTGCTCTTGCTGTAATTTTAGAATTTGGGATCTACTGCTATAGTAAATCAGAAAATATTAAATTTGTTCCTTTGAGTGAACTCAGGTGCAATGTTAACAGTCCAGGGGAAGTATTAGTAGTATTAATCTATATCCCTGCTCTGTTTTTTAAGCTATAATTAAAAGTTATTTTCATTATTTTCCAGATGCTATTTAACTAAAATACAAATTCCTATGCTATAAAACACGGTTGATTAACCAGGGCAAGTGGCTAAAATGAGCACATTAGAGACGAGACCGTAGCAAAGAACATGGACATGGGCCCAGCCTGGGCTTGACCCCTACTACTGTGTGACCTTGGGTAGGGACTCAGTTCTCTGAGACCAGATTTCTTCCTCTAAAAGGCAGGATGTGCAAAGATCCTGTGAGAATTCAACAAGACAATAATATTTGCAAAGCACCCAGCACGGCCTCTGGCACATACATAATAATAGTAACATGTAACAGCAACAAGAACAACAATCTTAGAAAAATGTGGCAGCAGCAAAAAACCGGATATGCTTGTTTTCAGGGCGAAAAAAAAATTACCATCAGGGTTTCTTCATCGAACAAACTAGTAATTTTAGCAGCACAATCTGGAGGCCTGTGGTTTTAACAAGCAACTAATTAGAAACTGGAGCTCTCTACACTCTGAGCGACACCTGCTTCCAAGCGCACGCACACGGGGGAGTCAGGTGCAAGGACGGTCGCTGGCCAGCTCTCGCCGGAAAACAGAGCTGAACACAAACCCCAGATGATCTCTTTTGATAAAAATCTCTGAAAAACACTCAGCTTAATAATATGAACACAGGAGGTCTTCCGAGGTCCCATCGGTTTAATGCCACCTGACATCAGACCATTCCTGCCGTCCGGGCTGGGAAAATAATGAAAGCAATCATTAAAGGTAAATTATGCAAATGGGAGAGCAGGAACACAAGCTCTGAAGGCTGAGTGATTTGAGCGATCTGTTCAATGGACCAGCGACGAATGATTCTGTTGCCCAACCAGAGATCGTGTCACTGCTATCCCTCCACTAAAGTGTCAGTGGGGTGCTTCCCTCTGCCCAGAGGCAGCCCTGAATCTCCTTGGCTTGGCCTGGAAGGCCTTTTATAATCTGGCCCCTGCCAAACCCTCTGCCTGACCCTCGCTGCTTCCTACAGCCACCGTCTTCCATCCATACGAAACCACTTACACTTTCCCAAACGCACCTGAACCTTCGTGTTTCCATTTAGGACAATATCGGAGAGAAAAGGTATTCTAAAAGCCAGTGTCTAAGTCCTTTAAAGAAAGTAGTAGTCCACAATAAATCACCACAAACAAGTTCTGTCATATGAATTGTTCCCCCTGTGGAATTTCTGGAAGCTACAAAACATTGCCCAGAAAATCTGGTTTAACTGAGCTGAGGTGGGGCACAGGCTCGGGTGAATTCCCCGGCCAAGCTTGAGAATCACTGTTTTAAGTGTTTGCCAAAAGGCCCACCGGCCTGCTGCCTTCATTATGTCACCTGCTTGGCACTTGAGTGTGGTACCCCTGACCTGTGCCGCCTTATTGAATCCTCACCATCACCCTTGGGGTGGTCATGTTACCTCAGTTTATATATAAAAAACGTGGGTGACTATCCTGGCCCAGCTGCCCATCAAATCTTTCCAGCTGGTTGTTAAAAATTCCTCACAGCTTGAAATTGGTTGTTACAGAAATATTTACACCAAGGACATAGACAAACTATAAATCAGGGGTTTGAGATTTTTTTTTAAAGATTTTATTTATTCATTTCTAGAGAGAGGGGAAGGGAGGGAGAAAGAGAAGGAGAGAAACATCAATCAGTTGCCTCTCGCGCTTCCCCATCCAGGTATTTCGCCCGCAACCCAGGCATGTGCCCTTACTGGGAATCGAACCGGAGGCTTTTCAGTTGTCAGCCCAGCTCTCAACCCAATGAGCCACACCAGCCAGGGCTGTTTGTTTTGTTTTTGAAAGTCAGTTTACCAACACACCTATTAACCCCAAGGCACCAAGAAAAAAGAAAAAAAAAAAAGTCAAATTATGTTCCTTCAATTTCAGGAAGCAGGTGTGTAACGCATTTTAGAAAGATTTCAACTCCAAACAGTTAAAACTGAAGGCGTTTTGGGTTTGAAGAGAAACACCTCCAGTCTGTAGAAAATTTACACCTGTACTGCGGATTCAGATGGCACGCAGGTACAGGTGCACTTTGTACGCCGCTATTCGCTGGGTGCACTTGACTCGGAGCCACTTAGCAGCAGCGGGAACGGAAAGTAAGAGCGTGGAACAAGGTGTTCTGCGGGGCTCCCTGCTTCTGCCGCCGGCAGCGTAATAGGAAAAGCTCGCTGAAGCCAGCCGCCCGTGCAGCCCTGTCCCTGCCTTCGCCACCTGGACGTGTCGAGTTCCAACGCTGAAACGCTGGGTAAGAGCCTCCCATTAAGGAATGACAGGAGAGGCTAACAGACGGGAGCAGCCCTCTGTGGTCTCGGGGTGCCAGCAGAGCTCCGAGCCGCGTTCCTCCCCCGCAGAATGGTGCCTCCACCCGCACGGCTCCACAGCCATACAGCCTGGCTAAGCGGGCACAGTGCTTTTAGGGAGGGAAGGAGACTGTCACTGGACAAGGAATAAAGGGGACTGCGGTTGGCTGAGTGCCTATTTTTACAACCAGGCACTGCTAGACGCTTTCATATACGGTACCAGCACTGATGTTTATTGAACAACTATTACATATGAAGCCCAATTCCAGGCCCTTAGGTACATTATCTCATTTAATCCTCTCGAGAACCTTGAGCAGTGCCTACAATTACCTCCATATTACCAATGTGGAAATTGAGGCTAAGCTAGAGATCAGCAATACCAGTTGCCAAGGAAAGAGGCGTTCTGGTTCCCACCAAGCGTCAGTGACGTGAAAGCTGCAATGGTGCACATGAGCCTCATCCAGGCTTTGAGAACTTGGCCACCAAGGTTCCTCCCAAGGAAGAGACCGGGGCACCGGAATGACCCACACCTGCTCCCAATCCCGACTCTGCCCAGGTCGGCGGGCAGAGGTTGTAAGGGTGAAATGCGGGTAATAAGACCTCCTAGGGCTGTGGTTCCCACTAACCAGGAAAGTAGCTGGCCGCGGTGACACTCGACAAGTGTGATGTTGCAGATGACAGCAGAGAAGGACCAGGAGGAGGCAGAGAGGAGCCAGCACCCTCGTCCCGCCCTCATTTCTCTCTCCAGTGCACTTTCCCGGGGCCACCTCTAGCAAATGGAGCTGTCCCTTGAAGCCTGACAGCTGAGTAGCAGGGTATCGGCTTATGAACGCTCCAGGCCCGTGTCAAATGCCCACTAATGATTTTTCAGCATAAATTAAATGGGGTGACTGCTTTCTAATTGCTGCTACAGAATTACATGACAGCTTCCAGGAGAGTCTCCAAAAAAATAGCTGGACTTAGGAATGGTCATTCTGATGCATGCAAGTTTCTCATTAATTTAACTTCTTCTTTCCTTCTGGCTCGTGGACCTTCTTTGCAAAAAGCTGATAGAAAAGAGATGCACAGCAAGCCACGGGTACCCCCAGCATAGTTAAGCCTAAACTGGGGGCACTAAGAGAGTTGTATAGCAAATGGAATTCAATATTACATTAATACCACCACCATACATAATAATACTTCTCCAGAGGTATATAAATCGTATAATTTATGAAGGATGTTTCCGCACGTTATTTCGTTTGACTTTCTATTCTTCATTGAGCACTCACCATGTGCCTGGCTCTCCAATGCATGATCTCATTTACTTCCACAACGCCCGACTGTCGCTGCTATTTTACAGGTGAGGTTTAGCCAGGTGGAGGAATTCACCTGCGATCACGCAGCCAGTAAATGGAAACTAGGATTTGAACCCAGGTCTGTCGGACTCAAAAGCTTGTCCTTTTAACCCCTGGGAATCTGCTTCCTGTGAGGTGAGTGTGATGGTTTGGGGGGCAGGCACTGTTTCTCTACCCTGGACGTTACTTCCCGGTGACAGGAGCCACTTAGGACAATATGTTTGGCTTCTTTTTGCCCTGCCCCTCGGCCTGAGGAAATAAAATGCCTTTTTTGATGAATTTGGAGGGAGGAAATGGGGGGAAACAGATCAGTGCCTCCCTCCCTTCCTCTTGGAAGCACAGACTGTGCTGTTCACCAGGGCCTGGCTCCAGTCCCCACAGCCCTGCGGGGGGCGTGGGGGCTGCCGCCAGCCTGAGTCTCACGCTGGACTCCACATCAGGAGGCTCATTTGCCCACAGACGTGAGACATTCTCCATGTCACCATTTCCATAATGGAGGTGATATTTTTGGCTCATACCCTCTTTAGTCTTTTGTCTTGTTCTCAATTAATTCAGAACTCAGGTGGACGTGAGGGCAGCTGATTGGGCCTCCTTCAGAGATTCGGACAATTCTGATCCTCACTGTACAGATAAACCTTGAAAAGGGACATGCTCTTTCTTAAAGAAAAGATAGCTTAAATGTCGGCAAATATGTGATAAACAGCCCAAAACATTCTTACATTATATGAATGGAATTCCTTTAGTTCGGATTAGGATGCATACTTTAAGGAAGAGAAAAATGGTAGAATGTCAGAATAGCACCAAAATGACCTCAAATGTAAAATGCACCGAAAACGAAAGCACAACTTAATGACTAAAATGCAAATAAAGATGATTATAGGGGCATACCCTACCCACCCCGCAATCTTAATCTGAGGTAATACAAAAAGGAGTCTGAATGCCAATAAGAGCCCAGAATAGAAAATTAACCAAAGCATTTCCCAGCTACTAAGAAGGAGCCAAGAACAAGTTTATGGAGATTATTCTGCGCACCGCACCCCCCCCCAAAGCCACAACAAACCTTATGTGGGGTATAACCAAGCTCAGAAAACTAAGCGCTCTGTTCGGAGTCACCTGTAATTTGAAACTCATTCTGGCACTGCCTGCTGCCAGAGTTCTACCCAAATGCCTCCTAAGTAACAAGCCTGAGACATATTACTATTATTCCCAACACTTGAGCCAACAGAATGTTAGAGCAGAAAGGGCTCTCAGCAGTGAAGCCACGCCCCTCGGGGAAGAGATGGTGGGAGCCCGGGTGACGGTGCAGGGCAGAGGAGCCACGCTGAATTACCTTGACATCCCTGGGCCCCGGCACAGTGCCTGGTCTACAGTGTGTGGGAGTGAAGCAAGTCAGCGGCAGAGCCAAGACTAGAACCCGGGTCTCCCACGCCAGCGTTCCTTCCCTTTCTTACATTGCGTTGCCCGTAGTGATACTTGTCGGTCCATTTCACCCACACGATCATTCCATCACAGGCCAAGCCAAGAGGCTTCCGAGACCAGAGGGAAGATTTCCCCCAAACAAACAACTGGTAGAGGAAGTGCTGACATTCAAACCAGGGACACACTGGCCACATGTGCAATCCCTAAGCACAGAGGTGAGCCCCATTCCACCCCCTGATTACAAGCACCACCTGTTCACCAATTTCAAAGATGCTAGCAATGAACTTGGGCGAGGAATAAATGCAAAGCCTTGGAATGTCACCTTTGTGAAGCAGCCAGATTATAAGAGCATCAAAAATGGCCTACTGGATCAACTATTTTTAGTAAAACAATCCTGTTTCTCTTCTTCAAACTAATTAGCGTTCATGACCAGGACTAGAATGTTCTGAATGCAATGGAGAGGCAAATCGTTCTGGCTGGAAGCAAGAATCCGAGTGGTGAGACTGTCAAAAACACATTCAGTGTGAGCGCACAGGCTCCAGATGATGAGCACAGCTTCCAATTAAGCCACCCGTGAATATCTGTCACCTTACTATCTGGCGGTTTAAAAGCAACTGGCAGAATTTGCAGAGTCTAAGGATTTTTAAAGAATGAAATCACTTTGCTTTATTTTATTTTTTTAATTTTTAGATATCTCTCTTTTTAAAGAGACTAAATCACATGCACTTAGGGGATCGCATTTTCCCACCATAGCCCAGAGAAGTGTTGGTGATTGTCCAAGGTCAAGCGCAGAAGCAGCTGCAGGGCTGACCCTCGTTGGGGGACCCTGATTCCCAGCCCAGGTCATCTGCCATCATCACAGCTGCCTTTCCATGGGAAGGCTGTACTCACCTGAGGTCCCTACACCTGTGGCACAGCAAAGGGAAGTTCTTAAAAATCTACAAAACCCGCTTTTAATGTGAGGCACAAACTGAGCAAACGTTTTGCATTAGGGATTATTTTCATAATTTATATGAGCATCATTCATTTACTTCAATCTTGCTAAACTTTAGTAAGCTGTTTATTTACTCATATAAATTCCTGTTGGATCAAATATCTTCAAAAATAAAACATATTTGCATGGTGAAAAACTGTATATCTAATATATATTCACCTGTAAGAATTATGCTATTGATAATAATAATAATAATAATAATAATAATCACCATTTATTGAACTCCTGTGTGCTCAGCACTGTGATAGAGACTTTGTATAATCACAGGAAGGATAATTATAAAATAACTACTACTTATTCAATACTTATCATGTCTAGTCATTATACTATGTATTTAAGTACTTTAATTCATTTAATGATCACAATAATCCTAAGTAGTTATTACTATTATTCACAGTTTACAGATGCAGAAACATTGACTTGGAAAAGTTAAGTATCTGCCCCATCTGCCACCATGAGCGAAAGGAAAAGTCAATATTCAAACCTACTGGATTCTAAAACCTTTAAAAAAAAATTCTCACCCAAGGACATGTTTCTTGATTTTAGAGAGAAAGGAAGAGGGGGAAAGAGAGAGACATTAGAGTGAAAGAGAAGCACTGATGTGAGAGAAGTATCTATCGAAACATCTATCGGTTGCCTCTAGTATGCACCCCTGAACGGGGATCAAACCCACAACCTGTGGTGTATGGGATGATGTTCCAACTAACTGAGCCACCCAGCCAGGGCTGGATTCTAGAACCTTTTGTCTTTTCCATTACATAATGCTACCTACTCACTTATAAAAAGTATTGGTTCAAGTTCCATTTCCCGCAAGAACACCTACAGACGTGAGGATGAATGAAATGGTGCTAAGATGACCTATTCCCTGTAGAAAGGTCTTGGGCTTGTCCAGGGTTTGGAACAAAGTAACTCTGGTACCAAATTCTCTGAAGAAAAACATTGCTCACAGCATCGGGTAATCAAGACAATGCTGAAATCGGAAGTGGTTCAGAACTACAGTGAAATTTGGGAGTAAGATACAATTTGCCTATTGTTCAATTTTAAAATATTTATGCAACAAGGGAGCATTCCCGCTTTCAGCAATTACATGGCTAAAATCTGCAACCTGATGTATTTACTGATAACGAACGCTACACTCCTACAGGGATCTTGGTTCGAATCAGCAGCCCCACAAGCTGTCATGTTACAGCGGAAAACCAAGCAAATGAGACAGAAATGTTGCTGTTGCCGAGAGAAAAAAATCTTTCCCCACCACTTGTTCTGCTGTAGAGAGAGGCTGAGTCAAAATTAAGGCTACATCAAGGACATTGCCTGCAAACCAGCTGACAGGATGCAGAGCCGAAAATATCTGCAACATTTTCCCTCATTAGAAGTATTGTTTTAGAAGGGTTTGGTTGTGCCTTGAAGGTTAGATTTTACAATCATTTAATATTATACTTGTCTTCGGAAACCCGCACAGAGAGGCAGGAAAAAGAAACAGATTAATAAAAACGTGAATTTATGAAGAGGCCCTATTTTGCTTTTGCAGCTCAGTGGTCACATGCAATACACACAACATCTTGTTCTCTGTGCTGTTGCCAAAATGTCTCCAGTGGCCTCCTTCTCCAGGGGCATCGGCCATCTCTTTCACATAAGGACAAGTCCTGATGACCCCAGTGAGAACTCAGTGCCAAACCCTCAGGGCCTGAGAGGCTGAGTCCTCACGTGGTTTGGGACAGAACAAGGGCCGAGGCTGGCAGGCCAGTGGTTCTTGGGCGGTGCCGTGGCTGGACCAGCAGCATCCCTATCACCTGAGACCATGTGAGAAATGCAAATGAATCAAAACTCTTGGGGGCGGGGGGAGGCACACAACAACCTGGGTTTAGACACCCTTCCCCACCCCCCTCGTGATTCTGACCCCCCACTAAAGTTGGGGAGCCGCCCATATACAGCCTGCATAGCCTCTCCCACCTGTGCCTCCTTAGCTGCAAGCTCTAAGATCCTATATCCAAGGACTCTGCCTCCATCAGCAGGGGTACGTTGGCAGACTCCAAAAGCAGCAGTCGGAGGGGATCTGGGGTGGGCTTGCTGACTCAGACCCAGAGTTTGATGCTGGCTGTGCTAATAGGGCTGCAGTTCCACTTGCAACTCCGGGCTACATGGCCGAGGGCCAGGTTTGGCCACTCCTCCCGGACCCTAGCCCCAGCCCCACTCCCAGGAGAGCCATTGTGCCCTCAGTTCTTCCTCAGACTGAGAGCCCAGAGTCAGGAGGCTCCTCTGCCACTGCCAGGGCCTTGGAGGGCAGCACTTGCCCCAGGAGCTGCCCCACTGCCAGGGGAATAAGATCCCTGACCCAGATTGCAATTTGGGCTGCTGGCCAGGCCCCACCCTTCCCAGCCCCCTGCTCTCTCCACATTTCCTGGTTTTGTCTCTTCCGCACAGCCTACCACTGAGGTCCCAGAATGGCTCAGGGCCCAGCACACCCAAGATAACTAAGCAGCACTGCTTAAGAGTCTTGCAGAAAATACTCCACATGGACTTGGCAGCCAGGCCCTGCTCTGGACTCTGCACTCGAGAGGCTCCTGCTTCAGCCCAACTCTGGCAGCCCCCTTCTCATGGGGCAAGGAGTCCCGGAAGTGAAGGAGACATGCCTTCACGAGACCCATGTACCATGCCACGCAGGGGACCCAGGGCCCTGTAAGTGCCCTCCTCAATGGCTGGAGTCGATCCTCCCGAGGGTGAATGATGCTTCTGGTGTGCCCCGCCCCCAACCCCAGACCTGAGGAGTGCAGTGCACCGGGCTTAGATGTCTGAAGTGGGGATGTCCCCACCCTGTGCACTGGTGGATGGAGTTGGGAGTGGGGAGAGAAGGAGGGGCTGGCAGGCCCTAGAGATGTTAGGGGCAGGACTGACGCAACCTGGTAACAACTAGACCAGATGACAGATGTCAGGACTCCAGTAGGAACCCAAGAGATACTTGTGCAGTGAGTGTACCCAGAGGTCTGCTTTGGCCCCCTGTTGGATCCTCACAGCTCACCTGCACCATTAGCCCACTGCGCAGATGAGGAAACTGGGACTCGGCGAGGTTAGCTGACTGGCCCAAGATCACAGGACCAGGAACTGACCCCATGTCTGTTCGGTCCCAGAGCTGGCGCTCCTTCCCTGGGTGTGGCCATTTAGTCGTAGCTTGAATACTTCCAGCTACACAGACTCACTGATTCTTTGGCCCAATCTTTAATATTTCAGGCAGAGTAAGGATTTTTTCCCCCCTTTTTCCTTAAGCTTAAATCTCTCTGCAAATTTCAGCCACGTTTCCTTGTTCTGCCCATTGGAGCCTGAATAGTTTTATCTCTTCTGCCACACAACAGCCTTTCAAGCTAAAAATGGTAAAAATCCCCCAGGGTCTCTTATTCTCCTTCACACTTTCCTCCTAGCAGAGGATGTCCAGTCCCATTTCCTAATCAGGCCTCTGAGGACAGATTCCGGTCACTGCCCCTCACAGCACGTCAAAGAGGTCATGGCATGCAGAAATACTGGGCTGGCCAAAAGTTGGTATGTTTTTTCCCCATAAAATAAAAGAGACATTTTTCATTTTCACCAATAACTTTATTGATTTGGATATTTTGAGTATATTGGCTCTCTCTTGCGTGGTAAAATGTTGATTGTGTTCAATTAATGTCTCGATTTGATCATTATCAACTTCAACTGGTCTACTCAACCATGGAGCATCATCCAGTGAGAAATCTCCAGCACAGAACTTGGCAAACCACTTTTGCCACGTTTGATCAATCACAGCAACTTCACCATACACTGCACAAATGTTTTTTTTGCGCTTCAGTTGCATTTTTACCTTTCTTGAAATAATGAAGCATAATATGCCAAAAATGTTGCTTATTTTCTTCCACCTTCAATGTTAGAATGGCTACACAAAATTCACGAATTTTGATAAGTTATTTTTAAGGCATGCTGATATAACAGCTGTCATAACACAATCTAACAAAATTGTTTCAAATGAAGTTAAAAACAACTAAGCTCTGCTTGCGCCTCATATGGAAAAAAACCGTTAGAACTTTTTGGCCAACCCAATACAACCTATCTGAGGCCTCAGCTAGGAGATCTGCACATACAGACAAACATTCCTGTCATCGGCAACCCTGTCTGCTAAAGCCCAAGCCTGTGGAATGTCACACATGTCCTTGCCTGTAAAATGGGAATAATGACTCAGGCCTGTCTATTTTGCACGGCTGAATGAGTATTATTCCAGGTCGCTGGCTTTAAAATGGCATTGAACTACAGAGCACTGTACAGGTGTGGAGGTGACGATGGCAATGCTGATAATGAGCAGAACAGGAGGCTGATTGGGGAAGCCCCCTGAAGCAGGTGCTGGAGAGAAATCCACCCTGTCTCTCCAAGAGCTTAGTTCCTCCGTCACTCCTCCTGCCAGGGCACAGGGCCAGGTGCCCGTGAAGGACACCCAGGCACCTGCACAACTCCAAAAGCCTAAGCGTAAATTAAGACAACATGATGACACGCAAAAGGTGCCTTGAGGGCAGCAGGGTCCTGCGCCCGGCAACAGAGCCAGCAAGCAGGGAGAGCCCCATGAGCGCGCTGCTGCAGGGTAAACGCTGGGGACCGTTGAAGAATGAGCCAGAAAAAGAGGCTGAGTCAGGATCTGAACTCAGACCTCCTGTCTCAGCTCGCCCCACTTTACCACAGTTTCCCCTAAATCACATGGTGGCATAGAGTCTGCTCCGCGCATGTGGGTGCCTCCATCTGACATTTACTCCCCTAGTGGACCCCAGCCCTCATGCATCCCTGGCCCATGTACCCAACTACCTAGTAGACAGTACACCTGGAAGTCTCATGACCGGCATTGTGTCCTCCCCGCCCCCCGGCCGCCCAGCTGCTGAACGAGCCTCTTTCCTGATCCCCTCTCCGCCCCTGTCTCTCACATCCAATTCTTCTTCAAGCTCTATCCACTCATCCTCCTAAATGCCTCTTGAAGGCAACAGCTCTCGAATCCCTGCCATCTAATCCACACAGCAGCCACCTCTCAGAACTCTTTGCTGCCCCCACGCCCACCGTGGCCTCGTCCAGTTTGGTGTCATGCTATATAGCGAAGGAGACCTTTTTAAAACACACATCTCATCATGCCACCCTGCTGTTTAAAACTTGTCCATTGCTTTTAGGATGAAAAGCCAAGCGCTTGGCCTGACCCATGAGAGCCTGCGGCATCTGACACAATTCCCTGCTTCCTCGCCATCATCCTGCCATGCTAGCTGCTTTTTTTTTTTTTTAACCTGTAAGACTGTGATATATCACCCATACAGGACAGTGTAGAAAACAGACACGTTCACTTAAAGACTAATTCTGATATTCACGCAGCTACCACCGGGGTTAAGAAACCACACAGTCAGGATCTCACTGCCCACCTGGGCTCCTCTCCGGACACAGCTCTGCTCCCCATCCCTGCCCAGAAGTCAGCATCTTAAACTCTGGTTGTTCCTGAGGCTTTGCTTTCCTTCATGTGTTTGCCATTAGGGTTACACCTCTATAAAGTAAAGTTTAATTTTGCCCGTTTTGGATTGTATTTCATTGGAACCATGCCATGGATATTCTTCCATGACATGCCTCGCTGCTCAACATACGGGGCTCGAGTGTGTGCATTGCCACTGACGTGCAGTATTCCCGCGAGTGAATATCCAGGGCTCGTGCATTTTTCTGCGGGTGGACAGTTGGAGTGTTTCCAGCATGGAGCCTTTGGGAACCACACAGCTCGAGTTCTTTCTGTGCTTTGCGCGTCCTGTGCCCTGTCCTGCCTCCCAGCCCTGGCGGGTACTTGTCTTCTCTGCCTCCGCGCCTCTCACTGTGTGCATCCTGCTCCGCCTGCTGGAGGCGCCCCCACTGCGTCCCGACCCGCCCCCAGCACAGGGCCCACGCGCGCTCGTTCCTTCGCGCGTGCACACAGGCATGCGTGCATCCACGCGCATGTCAGCGGCTCTTCCAGGCTGACCCCCGCTGCTGCGGAGGCAGGGACAGTCTGGAGGAAGGAAGCCATCCTCTCCAAGCAGAGGAAGACATCCGCCTCCACAGGAAGTGCACACGTTGAGAAGCCAGCTCCACAGTGAAACAAGGACCACCGCTGATACTCACTTGTGATGAGCGCCCAGCGGGGGATGAACTTGGGGGGTGGGATGGGAGTGGGGGGGGATCCTCCCACCCTGAACAGCACAGGTTCTGTCCTGTTCCCACCCCGTCACTTTAGCCTCTGTGATGAGAGTTGCCGGGGCTCTTATGCTGCTTAAAGCGGAGGGAAAAAAAAAAGTAAATTGTGTAACAAAAAAAAAGGAAAGAAAGCAGCTAGAGAATAGTGCCTGCCGTTTTGGTGCAATAACTGAGAGCTTTCAAACGATTACTAAGACTGGCTTTAATTTTGATCTTTCATTTCTTTTAATCTAACAGGTAATTAGAGGGAAATAGAACCTGTCCCCAGCCAAAGAGTAACTGTCACTGTTGGAGTTCCCTTCCCACTTACTTCACCAGCTTTTCCTTCACATTCTTTTTCTCTTAAAAAAGAAATGTGCTGCCAGGTTACATATATTTTTTGATTTATTTAAATACATTCAGATGGGACATTTCCCATAACAAGGACACTCTTAGGAATAAGCGCCAGGTTTCCCTTCCTCCGATTTAAGAACTCCTCCTTGCTTTGCAGGTTTAAAACATCCAACTGCAAACTCCCTTTTATGGATGAAGAAACCAAAGTTCAGAGAAGAGAGGAAATCGCACCATTTACGGCTGGAATGGCGGTGCCAGGATTCACCCTACAGCCTCTGGCTCCGGGGCCCCCGCTCTCACCCACTCTGCTCCCCCTCCTGTGCATTAATAACGTGAGTGGATCTCTAGCCCTGCGTTCTCAGGGGCTCTCTCCATCATCCTAAGACAACGTTTGAATTTCATAGAGAGCTTTAGGCACAAGATGCTGGAACTAAACTGAACACTCGCCAACACAGAGGCAGATTCTGATCCAGCCACTGAAGAATATGATGTTTACGGAGTGGTTAATAAAAAGGGGGAATTGCTGTCACAAAAAAAAAAAAATGGAGAAAAATTAAAATAGCACACAAAAATTATATAACATGGCCTCCGCTCTAAAACGATATAGAGGGAAATGTACTGTTTTTGTGAACTAGGACATTAATAAAGGTTAAGTCTGTTAGTGGTATTTGTGGGAGACTTCTATTTCACGCTATACACTTTTCAGTATTTTTCAATTTTTCTACAATAAGTACATATGGCTTTTCCATGAGAAAAAAAAATGTAATAAGAAGTGTATCAGAAAAAAGAAACATTTGTCCTCTCTTTCCCACCCCAAAGCACCTGACTGGAAGCATGGTTGGTGGCCCTGGCCTGCCATGTACCTCCCGACCCTGCTAACCCCTTAGCCCAGCTTCCTGCCTCCATCCTTCCTGCCCCAAACTTACTTACATGTTCTCAGCAACCCAAGGCCAAGCGAATGCAAGCCCCGCCTCCTCCAAGAGGCCTGCCGTGACCATTCCAGGTCAGCTATTAGGTTGAATCATAAGAAACTGACATTTTTGTAGCTCCAAATAAGGTCTAATATTGGTGCTATCACATGGTCTGACCTACTTCTTGGCTCAGCCTGCCCTCTTCTGAACTTCCAGAAGGTTCTCAGCCTGGGAGGCACACTGCACACAAATGATTTTCTGTCTGCTACTGTTCCCTTTTCTCTCGTGCATGGATTCTGCTGTAAGTTGGTGTTCTCTGCACATTGGCTTATATTTTATTTATTCTGGTTTTGAAGGTTATTGAGAATGAAATGGCCACGGAGCTTCCTCACAAGAGATAATCAATCACCCACAGGCACCTACTCATGCCCAGTGCTTACAGATAAAGGGATGAGTGCCTGCCCCACAGTTTACAGTGAAGGCAGGAACCCAGCCAGGTGATGATAACACCTTAAGGGAGCACGTCTCTCCGGTGGGCTAAATACTTCCACATCCATTCTCTCCCAAGCCAAGGGCTAGGGAGACCCGGCTTTAATCTCCATCTGCTGCTTGTAAGTGGTGTGCTCCTGGACATGTTACTCAACCTCCCCAAGTCTCAGTGTCTCGACCACAAAACCAAGGAGTGATAGCACATGACTGCTGTGAGGCTGAAGTGGGAATAAATGTCAGCATTGCTGTGCTTTGCACGGTAAGCACTCAAGAAACAGTTCTGTGCAAAAGAGGCAGAGGAGCAACCCTCACTCCTACTTTTTTTTTTCTGACGAGGAAATCAAGCTCAGCAAAGTGTCGTGACTAATTGGAGGCCAGATAGAATTGGTACCCAAACCTTGGTCTCCCGAGCTCAGACCACACTGCCTCCTTCTGAAAGCCAACGGCTCCTGATTTGAAAGCACACTGACATTTAAGGCTCATTGGAGCAACTCAGAAGGAAACATCCAAATGCATTTGCTACTCCGTTCCCACCTGGAATGACTCAGAAAGGGCCCATCGCAGGAGTCCACACTGCCATTCCCGTAATGGTGACAGACCTGCCATATGCTTGGCTGCCTCTCCGTCTGCTCCCCGCTCTGGAGACAGGGAGAGCGGGCCTGCCTGCTGGCCTATGGCTCGACTCCTGTCTAATGGTCTCTGAAATGCCACTCTCGTACTGCCTCAGGAAATTCCACCTTCCCCCTCAGTCTCGGAAATGGTTCCCGCTCAACAAACTTCACGCAAAAAAGGCTTTTACTGGTTACCTCTGACTTAATTCCTAAACGTTTTCAAATGGAAGCGAGTTGTCAGGTTTTATGTCTTGCACATAACATAATGCACTTATCATTAGTCATTTCCTGTCTGTTCTTACTTTAAAATGCACTCACATTTCTCTAGTTTGCTGACTGCCATCCAAAATGTGAGCACTTTCGAGGTACGGAGGAGGGCACAGAGTAGCCTGAAGCCATGACACCCCAACCTGGGGCAAACTGCTTCATTCAGCTCGCTATAGTCTCTGATGATAACAGGACTGCTGGGTCCTTAACTTTTTGAAATTATGATGACATTTCTGGCTTTTTCTCCAGAAAAGCACTGATGTACACAAAATTTTGCATGGTTTTTGTGTTCACGGACACCCTTAAAGCCCTTGTGTACTCCTGATTGAAATCCAGCATGGCTTCCTTAGCTTGACATTCAAGGCACCCACCTCTGGCCTCTGGGTCTCTGCCCAGGTCCCCAGGAGACCCTCCCCTCTACTAACCCACTTCATACATCTCTTCCTCCAGCTGGCTTAAATTCCCGAAGTTCCCCCAGACAGAGCGCTGTGCCTTGTTTCCTCCACCAGGGAAGGCCTTCCATCCATTTTTGTGTCCAAATTCTACTCATCCTTTAAATGCAGCTCAAGTGCCACCTCCTCTTTGGCAGCTTTTTAAAAAAACTCTTCTCTTCGGGAAATAATGCTTTCCTACATTCTCCTCCCTTGGCAATTTGTCTGTAAGTTTGGGGCAATTCGCACATTCCCCTTACAGATGTCAACGTGTGGGTCTTGCCTCCCCAACTGGCCTGTGAGCTAATTCAGGTCTTCTCCCTGGCACACAGGAAGCGCTCAATAAACACACTAAATAACCAATACCTGTTTATCTAGCCCACACATGGTATAATTGAAATGCAAACGAGCGTGCAAATATTCATCTCTCTGTGAACTAGACTCTTGACTCACGTGAAATATTCAAAGGTGCTTGGGGTCTTGCTACAAAGGAATCCTTAGGAATCAACAAAAAGTCAGCTGTGCACACATGGATGGGCCATGAGGAAGGGCCTGCTAATGATTCTCCTGAGGACTGTCTGTTTCCAGAAGAATACTCTCTGATAAGGAAGATGAGGTCCTGCCTTTATGAAGATATGCTTAGTTGAGAGTTTAGGAGCCTCTCTTCTCTAGTGTTGAGGGGATTTCAGTAGGACGGTCTAGGCTCGTTGGACCTCTGATTAATGTGTTTTCAATATTCCCCTCCAGCACAGGACAGAGTTGTACTCCTCGGATGAGAAGGATTTGAGACAAGACAATGGATGGAAGGATGTCCCTGGTAGAAGAAACAGACCCCCAGACACGGAGCTGAACCACAGAGAGATGCTTTGACATCTGTTCTCTTAGAATGCTTCCCCTCTCCTAGATTCTACGTGGAACTGACCTGATTCGGGGATTCACCTAGTACGTTGGCTCTGAGCATGGCGCAAGGGTTCTAGTTGAAGCCAAGGCAAGCAGTGCGGCCTGAGGTCCCAATGAAGACGTCAGAGGACAACCCTCTCTGAATGTGGGCAAAAGCTGCCCTGGCGGGCTGAGTCCTGCCTGTATAATAACCTTGGTTGTTATGGCAACAGGAGGTGAATGAAACTGGGAGAGGGGGGTGAAATGTTACTGTGGGAAAGGGGTTTCTGTGCCTTATATGAAGCATGTTCCAAAAATACACTGTAAATAAGAGGCAAACAGTCTGCAGCCCAGCTCCCAGGCACTGGGTGGCATCTTGATAGCTAGGAAATTCCCTCTGAGTTCTCCAAGCCTGTCTCTGGCTTCTTTTTATTACTCTGGGGTCCTAACCAATTACGATTCCCAAGAAAGGAATCTGGTTACTAGAAATACCTACATTCCACAAAAGGAGCAAAATACAAGTCAAATAGTTCCTCCAGGGGGTAAACTGACTTCCCCCAAATTAATCAACTAATGGAAAAAAGTCATTGTAAAATAATCAGGGAAGTCATTTTATTCGGTTCTGCTTCTAATAGAATTTCTTTTTTTAAAAAAAGAAAGATTCAAGCTGCCCGGGTATCTTTTTTAAAGAGAAGAAATTCTCCTGTTGGTTTTCCTGACTTTTTTCCCCCTTACCTGATGAGCTTAGCTTTGGCTTGAAGTCGAAGCTGAACATCAATGGAACCAGGTAGCAAAGCAAAGGGAACGCTGGGGTAGGAGTCAGGAGACCCCAGTCCAGTGTCTGCTCTGCCTCCAGCCAGCTTTGTGGTTTGGGGCAAGTCACTGACCTTCTTCCTCACTTCGGCTTGTGTGAGTCAGAGCCATTATATCTGCACTGCTCAGTCAGGCTGCCTCGCGGCTGGGGACTTCGGCGGTGCCAACAGCACAGCTGTAAAGCCTGACTGGCCACTCGGTGAGCCTGCGGATTAGTGTTCGTCTAACGCTCTCAGATGTCACGAGGCTCTCTCGTGTGCCATTTCACGTGATGACCAGCCAAGGAGATACCTTGATCCCTGTTTTCTAGATGAAATCAGAGAACAAAGCCACTTGGCCAAGCTCACAAAACAACGATCAGAGACTGGGGACATCACCCCAGACCTCAGTGGTGCCATGGCCAGGGCCTGGCCAGGACACAGCTGTTCCTCTCCCTGGGTGATTCCTGAACCCGAGAGCTGATTGGCATGATGGCTGCTGAGGTCCCTTCCAATTTTAATAGTCTGTGCTTCTATCAATAAAATGAGGGGGCTGGATTCAACCAAGGGTTTTAAAAAACTTCTTGTAGCAGAAAAGCTTCTTTCCTCTCAAATGAAATCTACTGCTGAATGCCAAAATATAAGTAGATCATTGCAGCTCCACTCTGGTTGAGAAAGAGATGGTTTCCACCCAAATGTCCATCAGTAACAAATGGATAATAAAATGTGGTATGTCCATACAATGGAATATTACCTGGCCATAAAAATGAATACAGTACTCATACATGCCACAACATGGGTAAACCCCAAAAACATTATGCTAAGTGAAGAAGCCAGTCACAAAAGACTGAATATTGTATGATTCCATTTATATGAAGTGTCCAGAAGAGGTAAATCCGAAGACAGAAAGTAGGTTGGTGGAGGGGGGAACGGGGAGTGACTGCTGAATGAGTACAGAATTTTCTTTTGGGGTGACAACACATTTGGATCTAGATGGGATCATGGTTGCGCAACACTGTGAATGTACTAAGTGCTGCCGAATTGTACACTTTTAAATGGCTAATTTTATATCATGTAAGTTTTATCTCCATAGAGTTGGGGTCCCACCCCGTTAACCTCCCCATTCCCATGTTCCTACAGTGCCTTCAAAGAACCCTGAAAATGAATAGAGTCACTAGCTATTACAAAATGTGATCATTCCAAATAACTTTCATATGACAGCAGTTTTATTCTTTCTGGGGCCAGCAAATAAATATGCCTGGGTTCGTGACATCCTGCTACTTGGAAACAGAAGTTTCCATTGGCAACGGGCTTCAATGTCAATTCTAGTCCACAGTGATCTAGCAGCTTCAGTTTTAGGATATGTCATTGGTTTTAAACTCAAAATTCCATTTTAAGTATACCAGGGAAGATAAGAGAAAGTAAGCATTATTTCTTTTAACGTTTTAGGAAATAATTTTATTGTTGAATAGTAAACAAAGCATTATTAAGTGCCTATTATATATTGAAAGTTTCATTTAAATGTCACTATCCCCATTTTATAGAAAAGGATACTGAGGCTCGACATTCCTAAGGCCAGGATTAGAATCTTGGTCTCTCCAGCTCAAGAAAAAGCTCTTTCAATTATGCCCAGATGGGTATCAGCAGAGTCGCAAGTTCTTGCCCCAGAGAAGGCAGGACTGATTTCGGTCCCACCACAGAAATGGCCCTGGCCTACAGGCCCCCGAGGTATGTGAGGGTGCATGATGCATGGACACGGGCATCCAGAGTCCTTCTGATGCCCCCTCTGCATCTTCTCAGGGGAGAGAGCCGAGGAGTCCAGAGCATCTACCTGCCTTTTCTCTTCAGTCTGTGCACACAAATGCAGACCCACCTCAATGGTCTTGCTGACAAAAAGTACTCAAGGAACTAATGAAGGACTCTTCAGACGCTCTTTTGTTCAAGAGTTGGAGGGAAAGACTAGCCTACCCTACCATTTGTTTTTAAAGGCTTAGGTCATATCCTATGCAAATGCCAGAAGATTCTGGCTTCTGAAGGTAACTTCCAGCCTAGAAGTCTATGTGACATCACTTTCTGCAGTTGGAGCGAGGTGGTCTCAGATGGGAACACATATAATTCAGTGCAATACTGTGCATTCTCTGTGTGCATAAAATTGGTGACTTTCCAAGTTATCCTAAAACATTTCTACACAAAGGAATTGAAAATACTTTTAGCCTTTTTCTCTGCATGGTAAAGTTATGAAAAGGATAATAATCATCCCTTACATATAAATGCACTTCACAGATTATGAAGTGCTTTCATGGACAATCATTGCTGATTTTTTTTTTTTAAGGTGAAATGAAGGGAAAATAGCAGTAATAACATTTAGCTATTAACATACACCCTTAATATTTGTACGTAAGAAAAGGGTGAGATGAAAGGGTTTCATATTATAGAATTGAAGACAGGTTCTTGAAGTTCTAGCTGTTCCTGGTTATCAATTAAAAGAAAAGTCAATGCTTTTTCAATTAAAGAGGAGGTGCTGCTACTTATGACTTAAGTTGAATGCCTTTCCCACCTTCCTAATGACTCTCTGCCCCATTGCTATTGAAAGTTAGATCTATAGCTCATGTGAGTCATACGTACAGGATGCCAGAGGTGAGTAAAGAAAAGCAACTTAGAACAAGACATAGAAAGTTAATCACGTTCCAATGCCATTTAATGGGAAACTGTTTTTGGTGGCAGAGGTTAAGAGGGCTCAGGCTACACAGTGGCCTTTGAACTTGTTCCCAACAAAGGAATCAGAAGGCTAATGTGTCAAGGTCATCTTTAAAGAGCCGTACCGCTGTGCCATGCTGGCGAGGATGGCCACCCAAATCTGCCCACTGTGCCACCGTCTTTCAAGAGCTCATCTCTCCTGGTGAGCTCAGTAACCATTAGATACTCGTAGGAGATTTTCAAGGAATGGGTCCTATTTCAGTTAATCTGACCAAGCTACGTTCATTAGTGCACTGCGTTCCTAAAGAACACAGCTGCAAGTGGGGACAAATGGACACTGTCCAGCTGCCGTGGTGTTCGAGCTGCTCCGAGGATTCGGTGGCCCCGCCACGCCATCCTTTGCAGCGCCAATGGGCGGAAGCAGCCACATCTGGCAGGCGCGGCACCCCCCCAAGCGAGGGGTGGCTGTTCTCAGCGGAGTCCTGCCCATGATGACAATGTGTGCCTGCAGGAGAACTGAGCCGTTTTGCCTGATGCAGAGTACGACAAATCCTCCATCAGAGCGACATTCCCTGCAGGGCAGTGGCGCTCAACCTTGGCTGCACAGGACGGTCACCTGGGGAACCTCACAATTTTCTGTGGCCAGGCTTCCCGCCCAGGCTAATGAAAATCAACAGCTCTACAAGTCGAGGCCCTCGCACGGGTGTCTCTGGAAACTGTCCAGGTGGCTCGAGAGTGCAGCCCAGGGGACAGGCAGTCCTGGAGGGTGGTTCTAACAATATTTGGGCTTGAGCCCCGTTGGTAAGGGGCCGCAGTCAAAGAACCTGCAAAACGCCACTTGCTCAGGGAAGGCGGTGTTCCTCACAGCCTTGACCATAGCTGGTAAGCGCCTTACCTACACGGGAGCATTTGGGTCCATCCGATCTGCCCGTCTTTGACCTTTCTGCCAAAAACCAGCACGGTGATATTTACTCAGCCCTTACTTTGTGGGAACCAGGAATTCGGTAAAAGCAAAACAAACAAAATACCCAAGTGAAATGTCATTCATTTCAGGGGTTATTCCATGGAGGATGGTGAGGCGTACTCCCACCAACATCCCAATATGATGTCCACTGAGTGGGTGGGACAGACAGGAATTATAGCTGTTGTAAATATTAGAGACGCACCAGAAGTTCAATAAATCGGCTCTGCAAGCGTTGAAACAAAACTGCAGGAGTGTAAACATCACCGAGAAAGTGAAAAGGGAAGGGTCCTCACTCACCCCATCCACGCTACCCGTGGGCCTCTTCTGGTCTGTTTCACGTGCTCCCTCTGCTTGAGGATTTCAAAGAGAAGCACCACATGAACAATGGTGGGCAAGAGGACACCTGTCACTAGGGGAAGGTGGGTTTTTAGAGAGACCCCAGATTCACATAACGGCAAGTTAAGAGATTCACAGGCAAGTCTCCATCTCCTGACCGAGTCACTGTATTCGGAGGCTGATATTCATAAATGAAAATAGGATGCATTAGATTGTTTGATATGTAAGTCTCACTCACGATGTTAACATGTTCCAAGAACTTAACTTACCAGTGCAGGATATGAGAAGCAGAGTTGACAGAAATAGATGGTATAAAAAATACTTACTGCTTCTCTCTTTTCTTCTTAAGTGGGTCCATGAGGCGCAGGGTGTCTCTGATCACGGCCACCTTCACTTCCTCATCGACAAGGCTGGGGATATTTTCAAACACCCCTGGAGAAAGCTTGAATGGGTAAGAATTCCATGTTACAGCGGGGAGATTCAGGGGTTCAGTGCCACGTGACTCTCGGGGTGCAGGGCTGCTACTGTTAGAATTTGCTTACATTAATCTAGATGAGAACATTTCAAAGGCTCCTGTATACTACTTAAACATGCCAGTGTCCTTTTACAAATTAACAAAATACATTAAGAGGAAAAATAGTACTATATTTTTCTGATTGTTAAAATTATACATACTCCTTGTAGAAAACTTGGAAATATAAAAGGAGGTTAAGAAAATTAAAAGAATCCACACAATCCCCCTAAACTCATGATTAGTATTTGGTGTATTTCCTTCCAGTTTTTTTTTTTTTTCATGCATTATTTTCGAGGGGTGTGTGGGGGGGGAATATAACCACTGTTACATGTACTATTTATCTTAGTGATTCAAGCATGTCGACATGGCTAAATCATATTCATAGAATTTCAATTAGTTCATCTCCGGAGGCTAATTAGTTCATGTCAAAACTGATGGAAAGGCTCAGCTGCTTCTGCATTTGCAGATCTTAAAAATTGGAAGAACAGCATGCTGGGAAATTACCATAGGTCAGATAGGTCTTATATTAATAGACGATGTTCAGAGCTCAACCAAACTGGAATTATTTAGACCTGAACAGAACTTGGCTGTGCAAATTCAGGAACGCTGCCTCTCGTTTAGCCAAGTGAATAACGTGAAACACCCAGCTGTACGGAAATGCACAATAGATCACTGAGAAGACTTACTTCTTGCTCATGTTCGATTCTCATGCTGGGATTTGCATTGACTTCGAGTAGGACAGGCTTCAGATTTTTCATTAGGAGGATGTCAAAGCCTAAAATCTGCACAGGATAAACACAATTCAGAGTTACTCCGTCTAGCTACAATTTCTATATAGGACTTGGGGATGGTATTAGCGTCAGTAAAATGAAAATAAATTCACCCACGGCCCCTCTCCTGGGCCTCGACCTTGGCTTCTCTTGTCCACAACCCCTCTGCCTCTGGTTGTACTTGTCAGGCCAGATGGCCAGCAAGAGGACATTTTATAGGAACCTTGGTAATGGGATGAGTTTCCATAGTGCATTTCAGTGCTATCACTGTCATCTGAAGGGTTACGGGTGATGACCTCTTTCTTCTTTAACAGGTTTTTTATGATGTTAAGGATTAGTAGTAGCCCATCAATTTCTCCTCCCTTTGTTCTCCTCTGTTAAGAAGTTGCTTCTTGGCTAGATCTCTGAAAACTCAAGGCTAACTTTCTTAAGCTTGGGTGTATATCAGTATCACTTAAGAACTCTTTTAAAACCATTGCTCTTCCCAGCCCACACCTATGAGTCAGAATCTTTTTTAGAGTGGAATGCAGGCAAATGTATTTTCTATAACAAATCCCCAGGTGATTCTGATATACACTGTTAGCGAAGGAGAAGGGAATATTTATTAAGCACCTACTGGGTACCCAGAGAAGGAAAACTCTGATTCCAAAAAACCTCCGCTGCCTTGCGGCATACCTCTTCAGGGGAAAGGCTAAGGGAGTAAACCCCGACAGAAAATCCGGAGCCGGAGTCCCTAAGGCGGTTTGACGTTGTAGTCAACACCGGCAACTCCTGCGGCACACCTGAAGCCAAGCTGTATTGACTCCGTCTTTCCCTTGGACCCTTCAGCTGCGAAGAGAGGGGGGGTCTGCTGCATGGGCAACAGCAGACCCTCCATATCACCCTGCCCAGGCTCTGTAGCTTCAGCTTCACTGGAGAGGACACTCCAGCGTCATCGCAAGATGTCGATTCAACACGGGAGGAGAAAGATACCGTGTCACTCCCGAGTCGGACTGCACAGCCATTCTCGGCGGTGCAGATAGACTCTTAAGAAGCTACACCATCGTCTCTCGAGACGGACGGCTGCCGACGACGACTGGGTACCAATAACTACGCAATGCACCAATTATCCATCATCTCATTTAATCCTCATGACAGTGTATTTGAAGTGGGGATTATACTCTCTATGAAGCAGAAATTGAGTCTCGGAAAGGCCAATGGATTTCCCTAAGACCACCTAGCTAATAAGTGACAGGGCTGGATTTCACATCCCAGCAGGGCAGGTTACATAATTTGTGGGACCCAGAGCACGATGCAAATGCAAAGCCCCTTGTTCAGAAAGTATTACCGATGTCATGAAGCGAGAACAGAGCATTAAACCAGGTACGGAGCCCATGTGGACATGGGGCGCTGAGTGACTGCACAGACCACATACCCGTGAAGCCGGTTCACACCCAAAGCTAACTCCAAAGGCTAAGCATTTGTTGGACATCTGCCTTTGAATCCAGCACGCCGCCTCGGTGAGGCTTTCTCCTCCCAGGACTCTTTCAATTCTTCACAAGCCCTAAGCCACTGGGCCTCTGTTCCCTCTGCCTGACACAACCCTTCACCTAGATAATTCCTCCTCATGCTTGAGATCACAGGTCCTAATTAGATTTAGATTCAGACTCAGACTAGGAGGATGTCAGATTCTTAAAGAGAACTCTCATTATCTCTATAGGAGGTGATAAGGTAGAACACTTCTAATATAGTTGATGCAATCCCAAAGTTTCAAAAAATAGTGTGGAGAATAAAGGAGGGATGAGAAGAAGCTATACCTGTATCCCCTCTGTAGACTCAAGAAGAAAAGATGAGGGGAAATCCATTTCCTTGTCTTGATAGAATATGCATTAGTTAAATGATCATTATTAAACTGTGGCTTTATCCTTATTAATGAAATCAGAGCCTAAATGGCCATTTGGGGGGATAATTCAAGATGAGGTTATTCTTCAAAGAAGGGCAATGAGGATGAGAAGCTGGAAAAAGTCATCCTCACTCTATTTTTCTTTCCCTGGTCATGAAAAGTAAGGAATGGAAAGTCAGTAGAAAATGTTCCACGTATTATAGATCTGCTTAATAATATATGGCAAGCGGATGTGAGTGATGAGGCCTTTAAGAGACTCTGGTGACATCATCAGTCTAACTTCAGACCTGATCTGAGACATGTGATGTTGATGAGACTACAGAGAACGGCAGGCTGCGGTACCAACGTTTATCATCCCTCGTCAGCGGTGCTTGCTTTTTGCTACATCTTGGAAGCTTAGACTTAGACTTTCTCAGCCTGCTGGACTCTTTGCAGTTCAAGGCACAATGGTTTCAAGAATGTAAAGCTATAGGAAGCTGGAGAAGGGAGTGGCAAAGCCTCATCAGCCATATTTACCTGCACCCACCAGTGGCATAATACTTTCCAGAGCCCACACCTGGGTGCACGTAGTTGAAGGTGTTGGGTCTTGTACAAGAAAGCTTTGGGTTTAGAAATACTTGGGCCGAAATCCCAGATCAGTCTCTCGTTCTAGTTCAACAACTCTAGGGAAGGAGCTCAGCCTCTCTGAGCCTCATTAACCTTGTCCGCGAATGGAGATAACAATGGCTACCTTGCAGAGCAATGTTTCATGGAGGCAAGAAGCATCTAGGACTACGTTCATCATATAGAAGGTCCTCAGGACATGCTGGCACCCCTTCTGGTTCCCTACTCATCTCACCAACAAGAAATGGCATTTGTGGCTTTGGAGTACAGAGGGGCTAGTTTCAAATCTTAGTTCTACCTTTAACTTGGGTATCTACAGGCAAGTTACTGAGCAGCTGTAAGCCCCAGTTTCCTCATCTGCAAAATGGGAACAAGAACAGACTTGACCTTAGTTCATTCATTTGTAAAATATTTATTGAAATGCTTCCTATGTCCTGGACCTATTCCAGCTTCTGGAAATATAGTGGTGGACTAGACAAGTCCCTGCCCTCAAGGAGCAGGGAGGGAGGATCAAATAAAGACAGTGTAATAGACTATGTTTTACACGGTGCCTGACACGTAGGGTTTAATGAAGGTCAGCTTTATTATATGTATTTTTTCACAAATTCAAGGAAATATGAATTTTCTTTTCAAAAGCCCAATGAAACATGTTGCACCAATGGATCTCAATAAACAAAATCACAGAACTGGGGGGAACTTAGGATGGATCTTGTCATAAAATCCTGGAATGATGGAGCTGGCAGAAAATTGGGAATTTACTTGGGTCAGCATTTTTCAAAATGGGATTCTTTTCTGGGAAAGCACTGGAGAGCCCAGTTCAGACCAAATTCTACCTATTTTACATACTGGGGTTCCTCAGAAAAAAGCTCCATTGAAAAAAAAAATTACTAATCTAGTCCAACACCCACTTCGTGCATATGAGAAACCTGCCACTTAGAAAGGGGGAACCCCTCTCTGGTTCGGTGGCAAAGCAGTAGCTGTTAAATGCAGAAAAAGAGAGTGACAGAGGCTTTTTCAGTCACATGATACTCTGCCCTCCTCCATGTAATTCAATCAACAATTACATGCTGCTCACCTCCTACTTGAGGAGGACCCTGGGCACTCAAAGGCATCTGTCCTTCATCTCAGAATTCTAGATGCTTCCAAAGCACATTGGGAGAAAACTCATGCAAAGGCTCCAAGCTCCCTTCCAATGAGTGAGGATTCTCTCCCGAGTTCCAGAACTACAGCCTGTCTGCATCCGGGGCATTCCCAACGGGGAGGTTCCTGACCCCTCAAAACAGACACATGCAGGCACACTGTCTGCAGTTGGCCGCCTCTAAGAGGGGCTCAATGACCCCCACCTCCTGGCATGTATGCCCTCGTGTAACCCCTGCTCCTTGAGTGTGGACCGAACCTGGTGACTTCCTTCTAACAGTCTTAGGGCAGACATGCTGGGATGTCACTCCCAATATGAGGTGACAAAAAGATTGTGACTTCCATCTTGGCAGGCTTTCTCCTAACTCTCTAGCTCTCTCACCCTGAGGAAAGCCAGCATCCATGCTGTGCGCTGCCCAACGGAGAGGCCCAGGTGGAACCACAGCCGAGGGGGCCAACGGCCACATGAGTGAGCTCAGAGGGGCTCCTGCCCCGGGAAAGCCTTGGGAGGACGGCAGTCCTGGCCAACATGTCCACCACAAGCATCGCGAGAGACTTGGAGCCAGAGGCAGTCAGAAACTATGAGATAACAGTTTGTTAATCTGCTAAATTTGGGGGTAATGCATTACACAGCAATAGCTAATTAATGTGCCATCTCTCTAAAGTCTCCTCGGCCTAAAGTATTCCTTATCCACACAATCGCACAAACCAGAAATTTCTCCTTCATCCTTCACACCTGCTTGCATACCAACTTTTGTACATTCTACCTCCAAAGAACTTTCTAGAGCTGGCCCATCCTCACCGCTCCTAGTCTGGATTAGGTCTGCACCACCTTGCACCTGGACTACTTTAATAGCTTCCCCATTTGCGGCCCTGCTTGCAATTTCACCCCTCTAATTCATCCAGCACAGGCGGCTGCTACAGTATCCTTATAAAACGTTGGGTTGGCTAAAAAGTTCGTTTGTTTTTTTTCTGTAAGATGACTCTAGTGGCGCTCAGTTGTCTTTAACTTCATTCAAAATAATTTTGTTAGATTGTATTGGGAATTTTTGTGTAGCCATTTTAATATTGAAGATGGAAGAAAATATGGAACATTTTTGGCATATTATGCTCTATTATTTCAAGAAAGGTAAAAATGCAGCTGAAGTGCAAAAAAATAAAAGAGAGAGAGAGATTTGCGCAGTATATGGAGAAGGTGCTGTGACTGATGGAACATGTCAAAAGTGGTTTGCGAAGTTTCGTGCTGGAGATTTCTTGCTGGACGATGCTCCACAGTCATGGACCAGCTGAAGTTGATAGCGATCAAATCAAGACATTAATTGAGAACAATCAATGTTATACTATGTGGAAGATAGCTGACATATTCAAAATATCCAAATCAATAAAGTTATTGGTGAAAATGAAAAATGTGTCTTTCATTTTATGGAAAAAACCGTACAGACTTTTTGGCCAACTCAATACAAACAGAAAATCCACACTCCGCTGCCTGAAACCGCTGCCTACAGAATGAAGCCCGAGTTCCACAGCGTGTCCTACAGGTTCCTCCCTGACCTGGCATCTGCCTCTCACTCCAGCTTTATTTCCTCCCACTCGCTACTGCACATCTTGGGCTCCAACTGCGCTGAATATTCGTAGTTCTAGGATGCTTCACTCCTCTCTGCTTTTATACTATTTTACCTGGAAGACAATTTTATTTATCAAAAGTTTAATGAGCACCTTCTAGGTGCTCTTCTAGGCACTGAGGATAAAGCAGTGAACAAGACAAAGGATGTTTTAACATCCTGTCCTCTTGAAGCTTACATTCTAGTGAAGAGAGAGATACCACACGCAAGTTAGTAATTAAAGCAAGGTAAGAACACAGAGTATAGTACGGCGGGTGAAAGGGAGGGTCTGGTGATTTAGACAGGAAGACCAGGGAAGTCCTTTCTAAGGAGGTGACATTTGTCATCCTGTTGTCTTCTGGCTTGCACAGTTTCTGATGAGAACTTTCTGGTCCTTCTTAGTTCCCCCGAATAAAATGTGTTTTTTCCTCTCCAGCTGCTTTTAAGATCTCCTTACAATCATTGGTTCCCCACAATGTGATTATGGTAAGCCTTGATGGGTGCACAGGTGTGCACGTGTGTCTATCTTCCTTGGAGTTTCTCAAGCTTCTTGAATTGTGCGTTTATACTTTTTGTCAAATTTGGCCATTTCCTGAAACATTTTTCTGTGTCTTCCTTGTCTGTTCTGCTTAGGGAACTCAAATTATATGTATGGTAGACCACCTGCTGTTGTAGGATAGGTCACCAGTGGTCTGTTTATTTATTTTTTCTGTCGTTTTCCTCTCTCTGTTTCATTTTGGATCGATTATATTGCTATGTCTTCAAGTTCACTGATCATTTTTTTCTTCAGGGTCTAATCTGTTAACCCCATCCAGTGAAATTTTCATGTCAGACATTGTATCTTCTCCTCTAGAAGTTCCATTTGGTTCTTTTTAATAGCTTCCATTTTTCTCTTCATTAAGCTCATACTTTCTTTAAAATTTTTGTACAGTTATATAACTTCGCTCCCTCACTTTCAGAATTCTGCCCACCGAACTCCAGCTCCCTCAGCCTTCCCAAACTTTGATCTCCAGCTCCTCAGCTCATGGAGGTCACGGGGCTCTGTTTAGGTTTTCTCTTCCTGTGCCCATGCTTCGGATGTTGTCCCAAACAAAAAGCCAAGGACACTGTAGGACTCGCCTCTGGTTTTATTTCTCTCTTCCTCAGGGACCACAATGCTAAGTAAGCTATCTGCTGTTCAAAGTTTTAAAACTTGTGCTTTATGTATTTTGTCTGGTATTATTCTTGTTTGCAGGAGGTGAGGTCCATTCTTTTTTTTATTTTTTATTTTTTTTCGGGGGTATAGGTCCAGTCTTTATTGCTCCATCATGACCAAGAGGTAACACATGAACAGGGACTGAATGAAGTGAGCAAATAAGTCATTTGACCAGCGAAGTAAAAGCGCTTCAGGCTAAGTGAACAATAAGAACAAAGGCCACTTTTGAAGAACAGCAAGGACTGAGCAAAAGGGAGAGTGGTAGAAGATGAGGTCAGATAGAAGGACAATGGACAGATCATGTAGCACCTTGTAGGCCATAGTAAGGAGCCAGGATTTTAAGTGCAACGGGGAAGCCATTGGAGAGTCTGCATGGGGAAGTAATTTGATCTAACATGCTTTAAAAGAATCACTTCGGCTACAGTGAGAAAAACAGGCTCCAGCTAGCAGGAGTGGAGACAGGGACCTCAATTAGGGGGCTGCTGCTGTGGTTCACGTGCAAGGGGACGCGGCAGGGGTGGAGCTGGTTAGAAGTGCTTACATTCAGGATATATTTTAAAGTCTGTTTGCAAGAGTTGCTTATGGATTAGATAAAGGAGGAAAAAAATAATAACTAAGGATGGCTCAGGTTTTTGGTCCGAGTAACTAATTGAATGCTATTCATGTACAGAAACAGGAAAGACAATGAAGAGTAGGTTCGGGAGGAAAATCAAGGGTTTCATTTTGGCCACGTCAAGTGGGAGATGCCCACTAAAAATCCAAGCAGAAAGATGAAGTGGGCATTTGGTTGTACCAGGCTGGGGCTCAAGGAGAGGTCAAGGCTGGAGATACAAGTATAGGAGTCAAAGGGACATGCTAATACTTACAAGCCATGAGCTAGATGGGGTCATTTTGGGAGTGATTTCAGATTAGAGGGGAACTTCCCAAGGACTGAGTCCTGGGACTCTCCACCAGTGACAGATCCCGAAGTAGGGGCTAAGAAGCAGCCGCCAGTGAGGTAGGAGAGAAACCAGGAGAGGATGGTGTCCCTCACCTTTTCTGCTTGGTAAATGCTTCATACTGTAGCCTCCCGTTGAAGCGTCTCCTCCTCTGGGAAGCCTTCCCTGACTGGGTTAGGCAAAGTTAGTGACTCCCTTTTCTGTGTTCTCCCAGCACCCTGCCTGCGCCCTTTTGCAGCATTTATTACAGGAATTGTAATTCCCATATGTCAGTCTTCCCCACTCCACTGTGTATCTCTTAGGGGCAGGGACTGTGTCTCATCCACAACCACATGTCCCACCGCTAGCTCAGGGCACACCTCAGTGGGTACCTAGGGACTGTGGCAGAGTCCGAAGGAAGAAAAAAGCCCAAATATCCGAAGGGGTCAAGGAAGGCTTAACAGAGAAGGTGGGATTTGAGCAGTACTTGTTGGAAGGTATTGGATTTTTTTTTTTTTTTTTTTTTTAATGGTAAGAATAGGAGGAAGCATGACAGGCCAAGACAGAAGAGAACAAGCGGGCAGAACTGGGAAAGCACAAGTTACGTCCAAGCGGCAGGAACTGGCTCTGTTTGGTGGGTCCACGGGGCTCAGAGAGGGCGCAGGGACGCGAGCCTGGAGCCAGGCCGGGAGGCAGCCAATGCCAGCTTGAGGACTTGGTTCTCAAACATGTTCCTAGGAACACTGGTGTTCCATTATGTTTACAACGTGACAGTCTCATGGTGTCCTATAACTCCAAGGCAGACGAGTTTGAGAACCACTGTTAAAAATAACAAATGATATAATAATAAAAATGATCACTGACTAAGTGATTACTATGTGCCTAGTGCTAGGCTAAAAGTTCCACATGGCTTTCTCTCATTCGATCTCACAACAGTTCTGTGAGGTAGATACAAATACTATCGCTGCTTGCAGATAAGGAAACTGAGGTAAAGGGAGGTTCACTTGCCAAGCTTGCCAGCTGGAAGTGCTGGAAGGAGGAGCTGGGATAGCTCAAACCCAGGGCATCTGAGGATGAGACCCAAGCCCTTGCAAGACTACTAGGCTGCTTCTTCATCTCCTTTCTGTGTGGTGTCTGGGGCTGAAGGGGGAGGAGGAGGTCACAAGAACCATGAAGAAAGAGAAGCACCATAGGATCTACAGAAGGGGTCTCCTCCAGACATCTGGGGGAAGGGTCACGGCCAAGGAGAGAACCAGACATGGAGCTTGAGGAAGCTGGCGACCAAGCAATGGAATTGGGATAGAATGTTCTTGAAAGCTGAGGGGGAAACCTTCCCTTTGCATGTGCATTTCTGCCGCATGAATCATCTATACCCAGATGGACCTCACTGTTTAAGCCAAGGTCACACCGCTGCCCTCAAGAAGGCTGGCGTGAGGATATGTGCTGGGGGCTGCCTGGGCGATGACGGGGAAGGGCCGGAATGACAGGGCAGCCACATTCCTAGGCAACGAATTACAGGAAACCTGCCCACAGCCTGAGCTGTGCCAGCCGCTGCTACGGGCCATCACCATTTCCCAAGTAGCTATTGTGGCTATGACTGGAAAGGGGTCACAGTCACATGTTTAAGATAAATGTGATGCTGTTGGCTAGGGTTTATGTCCTGGAATGCGGCAACGTGGGCCAGGCCCAGGCTACAAGCAGAAGGGCCTTCACAGTAAGAAAGAATTGATTACCCTGTATCTGCACAGAGCGCAAGTATAGTTTGCAAAATCCTGCATAACCTCTATCTCATGTGACTTGGACAACAACCCTATGAGGTAGTTGAGGAAATTGAGGCACAGAGATGTTAAGTGACTTATACAACATCACACAGCGAGTCAATTGCAGAACCATACATTGTCCCTAAATCTTGAGGTTCTAAGTTAGTTCCGGTGTTTGAGACCCAAACTAACAAGTGTTTTTAACAAGTTATACAAATAAAGAAAGCAAGAGAAGGCTCCGAGGAGAAAAGAATATTTTCTCAATCGCGACGAATCTGAAATGTACGGTAAAACAAATTTCAAACACCTAACATTTTCTAGCTTGTCAAAGTATTTTCACCTACCTCACTTCGCAATGCTCCTAAGGAGGCAGGCAGGGAAGTGAGTGCAGGTGATGCACAGAGCAGGGGGCCCAAGGTCACACCGCTGGGAAGGGGAAGAGCGCCCCCTGGAGTTTGCTTCTAGAGCCACGCTCCTCTCCTGACCCCAGGCCTGGAAGCATTTAATGCAGTCAAGCAATGGAAAATGGTCACAGGGCCGTGGTTCCCTTTGCTAGATGTGATCTGTCCAAACCAGTGGCTCCCTGCCTGTCTGCCCTCCAATTCTCCCGGTTCCACCCCGGGAGCTGCCCCAGGCCGCCTGTCCATAGCAAGACAGCTGCCCTGCTCCCCCCCTCCCGCCCCCCAGCATCTCACTGCGCCAGGGCTCTGTGGCTGGGCCACTCATGCCAGGCCCACATGATACTTGGAATAGCTGTCACTGTCAAACAGATGTGACTGCACAGTCCCCCGGAATGACCCCTGGATGCCTCCACGTTGCAACTGTCTCCTGTGCCCCAACCTATTGATGGCTGGGGACAGGGCCTGTTTTCCTGGTTCTACCTCGAGGTTCCGTCCACTTATACTGTTTAATGCCTTAAGCCAACGTACCTGATGGCGGAGCTGGACATCCTGCCTGGGGACCAAGTGCCTAAGGACAGATCTCTGGGTGACAATTAGACCCTCCTGGAGCTGATCACTGCCTGGATTCCCCTCCAAAGCGTTCCGCATGCCTGCCCGCCCACCTGGAAAGCCTGGTACCCAGCCCCAGGGTAGCCTCGCTGGAGGGGGCACTGCCTCTGGACCAGCCTCCTTGTCAGCTGCTCCAGTGCCCCCCCTCCTCCTTCCTCTGCCACATGGTTACTTTCCTGTCACAGTCTCAGAGGACCAGGAACAACCCACATGTTCATTGACATAAAAACCGATCCATGGATTGTGTATGTTCACAATGAGAACCTCAGGTGTGCAAATGAAACAATGCCAACCACCCACATGCACGTGCGTGGAAAGAAGGTTGTAGAAGTCTACATATTTTATAACAGACTTTTTATAAAGCTCAAAAACCAGCGAAACAAAACAGTATATTGTTTAGGGATGCATTCATGGGTACAATAAGTATTTCTAAAGCAAGGACATGACAAACATAAAACCCAGGGTATCGGTTGCCTGGGGGTGAGTGGAGAAGTAGGAGGGGAAGTGGCAGAGTTAACGGGGACTCCGGGGTGGGGGCTGCGTTTGGGATGATGACTTTGCTCTGCCTCATAGCTTACATACAAGTGCATGTATTCTTCTCTATATACAACTGCTATACGGTAATTTTAAAGATTAGATGGAGAGGGTCCCCCAGAAGTACCCCTTCTTATCATCTCCTTCCCATTCTGGTTTATCTGGTGACAGGAAATGGGGTGCCTGGACTGCACACTCCTTACCCCACCCAGCCCCACCTTCACAGCCTGAAAGAACGCTCTACCCTCATTCCCATTTCCTTCCCTCCCACACCCCATCCACTACACTCTGACCCCTGTCCCGTCATTCCCTGAAGACAAGTGTCACCAAAGTCAGGGAGGACAAGGTAGTTTCCATCTGGTCTCGTGTGACCGCTCAGCAGCAGCGCCAAGGCCGACCCCTGCCTGCTTCTTCTCCAAGCACATCTCCCCTGGCATTTATGGAGCTTCCTCCCCAGATATCCCTTCTGTATCTCAAGCCACTTCTTCTTGGTCTCCTTTGGGTCCTCCTTCCTTTGACTATCCCTCGCTTACATGGTGGTGCCCACTGGGGGCTTCTCGAGCTTCATCTCCCTCTGCAATCTCTCATGGCTTCCGTCACCATCTGAACGCTGCTAAGTTCCCCATCTTTCTCTCCAGCCCAGACTTTTCACTCCTAAACTCCAGGCCCAAATGTCCAATTGTCTACTCAAACTGTCCACTTGGATGCCACACAGGCACATCAAAGTCAAAGGCAAGTTCAAGTCCAACTTCCGACCTCCCCCTCACCAGCCCCAGCAGCCTGGTCCCCTTCCAGTAGCTTCTATACATCCACCCAAGTGCCTAAGGCACCTGTAGCCCATTCTTGGTTTTTCCCCTCCTTGACTGCCACCCTCTCTCCCCTGTCCCCCAACCCCATCCAATCACCATGTCCAGACAGTTTACCTCCTCAGTCGCTCTCAAATTTACTGTCTCCAACTCCACCAAGACCTTCATAATCCAAGCCAGCATCTCTTATTTGTATGAAAGCAACCAGCTCGCCAGTCAGCCCCCTGCCCTCAGTCCATTGCCCACCCTGCTGCCAGTTTGGTCTTGGTAACATGCAAATCTGAGCGCACCGGCCCCCTGCGAGCATCGCCCCGTGGCCCCCACGGCTCTCAGCTGTCCATGCCTCGGCCCCCACCTACCTCTCCGACCTCATCTTCCCGCATCTGCCTCCACACCTCTGACTCCACCCTCCAACCACGCTGCACCTTTGCAGATCCTCAAACACTTCCGCTTCCCTCTCACGCCAGAACACCTTGTTTCCCCCAGTCCTGCAGTCTTGCCTGCTTCATCTAAGTCTTACTTCAGGTTCCAGTTGAACTGCCGCTTCTTCTGGGCAGCCTTCCCAGACCACCCTCACTCCTGCCCATATTAGATGGTCCCACAATTAGATGGTCCATTCTCGCACTTGCAATACTTTATATACTATTTTTTAAATTATTCGTCTCCCACAATAGTAGACTGTACATCAGCCTGCAGGGCCCTGACTTACTGTCTCACTGGGACCTCAGAGAGTGCCCGGCCCCCTCCTCTGCCAGTGGCAGAAACTATTGGAAGAGAGTATGAATAAACGGATGGCAGGCACTGTGCTTTACATGTGCTGCCTCATTTAATTCTCATAAGAATCCTTTAAGGGAGGTACCATTGGTCTTATTTTACAGATGAGAAGAGGGAAGTAACTCACCCCAAATCACACAGCCAGCAAGTAGAAAGCAGCAAGTTGGACCCTGGTTTAACACCAAAGCCCACACCGGCAACCACCACTCCCCATCTCTGGCGACCCCACCCCCACCCTCGTCCCACCCGAGGCCAAGTTGAGAACTCCGGCTGGGAGCTGGCGATGGTTACCTGGAAGCACGTGGGCCCGGGCCTCCCTGTGGGGATGTCCGACTGGTAGAAAACTCTGAGCTCTGGAGTCAGCGCGATGACGGTCTTAATCACCAGGGAGATGATATCAGACCAGACCTTCTTGATGTCAACGCCTTTGGAAGACAACCTACGAAGAACGCTGGAAAAGGTGCGCTTGCTGCCCGTGCCAGTGCTGTCGGAGTGCACGAAGTTGCTGCTGCGCATGTTCAGTGAGTAGTTGGTTAAGTGCATAAAGATGTGGTGCAGGTTTTTGGGGGTGGGCTCCTGATATGGCTCCGTACAAAACCTAGAGAGTCCGTCTTTGGCTATGTAAATCTCTAAGGGGTCTAAGGACTTCAGTAAGACATACAGGCGGATGTCGAACTTGAGCTTGTCGATGAGGAGAGGTTTGCAGATGTACTCCTGGACCACCGCCGGCCTGCGCTGCAGGGTCGCTGCCAGGCGGCTGTCACTGGGGTCTTTAATGAGGTAGATTCCATCACCCTGACAACCACCATCAGGTTTCACAATAAAAGTGGGCTTCCAGGATGGGTCCCCGTCTTTCACCATTTGAACCTGGGGGGAGAAAAGAAGGGTTAGCATGATGTTCTTTTCCTCTCTGGACCCGCAAGATGGAGCAGGACGTTGGCACATGTTTGGCGAATGAGTGACAAAATGAGTCTTGACTGTGGATACTCACTGGACACCTGCCAGGGAGACAACACCATACTGGGTCCTGGGGCCACTGCCTGAGGCTGCCCTCAACCTTGTCCTCCAGAAGGGAGGCTGAGAGCACAGCGGAACTGCAGCCAGTGACCCGGACCCCATTCCCAGGTCTTTGCCAGTGATTAGCTATAACCCTAAATAAGTCATGTAACTGATGATAATGATGATCTAGTACTATTTATGAATGCCTACTATGTGCCAGGTACTATAGTAGGCACTCTGCATAAGTTATCTCATCTAAGAAAACGGGGTGGCTCTCCTTTTATGATACAGAAAACAGGAGACGGGGCATCAGTTGTTAAGAATGTGGGCGTGGCATGAGGCTGCCTGGTCTCGAATCCTGGCTCTGCTACTTGCTGTGTGACCTTGGGCAAATTACTTAAGTTATCTGCGCCTTACTCATCTGTAAAGGAGGAGAAAGACTGTTCTGAGGATGAATGAGGTAATAACTGCAAAGGATGATGCCCACGGGACCTGACGCAGGCTGCCGTGACGGCCAGCTGGAGCCGCGCTTCAAAAACGGAGTAATGTGCCGGCTAACGGAGGGGCGGCACTGGGATTGGAAACTAGATCCCGGACTCGAAGGTGCTTGTGGCTTCCTCGGTACTGCCATGTCTCAGGTTCCTCACCTTCAAAATGGGAATGTACAACCAGCCCTAATGGGTCATTGTAAAGAAGAAATAAACTGAAATGTACAAAGGGCCAAGCCCATTACCAAACACAGAGCCAGGGCACAGGAAACGCTAGTTTGATCGTTTACATCTCTTGTTAGGTTCATCTAGTAGACCTGGCCAATCCTTCAGTCTGTTGAGATCTTTTTCAAACTAGATTCTGTCATCCATAATATTTGCTCTCCTCCCAGCTCCAGGTCAGCAGGACACTCACATAATTATCCAGGATGCCTGACCAGTCCAGACAGTCCGTCTGGAGCTCCGGGTCTGCATAATTCATATGCACCCAGTTGCCTGGTCCCTTGTCATATCCTTCATGCAGCTACGGGGAATGGGTGGACTGAATGCCAGGAGAGAAGGTTTCCACGGAGGCCGGGGGAGCTGGGGGTGGGGTACCTGGAGGAAATATAAAGGTGGGTTTGAAAGCCACTCTTCTGCAGCATGAAAGAGCCAAGAACGGGCCTTCCTTCCAGTCTGAACTCTGTAACTCAGTGGGGCAGCGTGCCCCAGAGCTGGCCTCGCCCTGGCCTCCACCTTTGCTGCGTAAGCCCAGCCCAGGACACTTGCACTCTGGGTTTTACTTATCTCTCTGACCAGCCTATATTTCTAAGTGAAGCTTTTGCCAATTCCTTGGGCACTCTCAGTTACTCCAGGCTTGTAAAAGATCTTTAACAATGGAGAAACACTTACAGCCTTAATAATGGCCCACATCAATTGTTCCTCCTTGTCAGCAGGATTCGAGAATGGAACCTCACCTGAGATCAATGCAAGCCTCCCCGGGCCTTCCACCGAGCCTTTCTTGCAACCGTGACCTTGACGTTTATGTGTAGTTATTTAATATTCATCCAAAGCAGTCATACATTTGGCCCTTTACAGTAAATATAAATGTGCTGGAGAAATGGCAGTTATAGATCAGGAAGTGAAAAATGTCACGTGTGCCCCAATGGGCAATTTCTCCCCCTGGAAAGCTTTTGCAGTGCTGAAGATACTAACAGTTTAATATATTATCAGGAGCAATATTTTCTCCTTTGAATCCAGTGTATATGCCTTAAATAAATTAAACTACATGGTCAATAGTCTCTGCCATTCATTGCATTACTGAGTATTTCTTCTGCTTTTTGCCAGAGTAGCACCACACAAATCAGGATTATTAATACTAACAGGATCACTGAATTTTCAGAACCAGAATGATGCTCGGAGAGCAACATCGCCCAATCCTCTATAATTCAAACGCAGAAGCTGAGGCTCTCAGAGGCGACATGACCTGCCTTGGGTCCCATAACTGGCTGGGGGGAGGGGTGGTTAGGAGGAGGACTGACCTCCCAGGACGTACTCTGTGCCATTTTTACCTCTGATACAATAAAATTAAGGTCTCTTTTCCCTGAATACAATAGGTCCCTGGTGCAATCTACAGGAGAGTCATCTAGCTGTGCCGAACGTGGTCCCCACAGCCATCAGACCTTTCAGCGACTTCTATTTTAAAAAGAGAGATTTTCCAGAATCTCATATTCATTCTCCTCCGAGGTTTTACTCAAGGGTGACCCTTTTCCCTCCACTATTAAAGTTATTAAAGTTAAGAATTAATGCATTGGTTCTTAGCAAGAAGTCATGGACCAGAATCTAAATATAGTCTATATAACTATGTCCCAACCCCCCAAATTCTGACTTAATAGATCTGGGAAGAGATCTGGGCATGCGTATTTTGGAAAGAGCATGATGGGAGTGATTCTGGTGTTCACTCGGTTTGAGAGCCACTGGACTTATGTGAGTTAAATAAAAATTCAATCTGGGATCAACATATTGAATGAAGTTTTACGCATTGATGTTAGCCTGAACACGAGGAAGACCTGCACTTAGGCTAAAGCTGATGGTATCTCCATTTTTACCCAGACCTGCTGTTGGACGTGAAATCCATTATCTTGTAACTGTATGCACTGATGGCTGAAAGTGATACACAGAGGATGCGGTGGACTGATCGCTTGGCAGTCATCAGGCCTATTAAAAAATTTATGTGTCTTTCACTGCCCCCTAGTGGATATTTAAGAAATATAACTGGGACAGATCCCTGCAACCCTCTTCAAAATTCTGACTCTTCTTAGCAGTAAGACACTCTATGAAGATGTTTAAATGGTCTTAAAGAAGCACCACTACAAAGCTGTGGTACTGTTAAGGTAAGAGCACACTTTGGATCAACTCATTTCTAAAATGCCAGGGTTGGCCAAGGTCACATTCAGTTTTCATACCCTGTCTTAAATATTTTCAAATATTCTCCCAATTGTACAGATTGGCCTACCTGTTTAAATTCTCTGTTTGCACAAACTCTTAAAATTTTGGGTAACATGAATATTAAATCCTGGAAATATATGTCATAAAAAAATCAGTAATTTTTATATTCTTCATTGTGCTTTTTTGTATTTTCCAAAATTTCCATTAGAAAAAAAAATTAGCAATAGCAGGCAGCAGTGGGTGCCTCTAAACATAAATATTTTTATAAGGAATAGCTTTTGGTGACCAGATGCTTGTACAGCCTTGTTCATAGCAGCATTACCAACAATAGCCAAAGGTGGGAATGACCCAAGTGTCCGTCAACAGGAGGATGGATAAACAAAACGCGGATATACAGATGATGTAATATTATTCAGTCATAAAAAGGAAGGAAATTCTGACACCTGCTACAATGTGGATGAACCTTGAGGATATCACATTAAGTGAAATAAGCCAGACACAAAAGGACAAATGCTGGATGGTTCCACTTACACGAGGCACCTAGAAGAGTCAAGTTCATAGAGACAGAAAGTAGAGTCGCGATCGCCAGACACTAGGAGAGGGAGTTGGTGTTCGGTGGGTCGAGTTTCAGTTTGGGAAGATGAAAAGGCTCTGGGGGTGGGTGGCCGTGATGGGGGCACAACAGCGTGAATGTACTTAATGTCACTGAACAGACACTTAAAAATGGTTAAGGCAGCAAGTTTTATGTTGTGCATATTTTCCCACAATTTTTTTAAAGCTGAAAATGTTTTAATTAAAAAATAGAAAAAAAATTTAGCATTTGGTGAGATAGAAAGAGAGTACTAAAGTGAAAGATGGAAAATCTGGCTAGTCCCAATTTAGTCAGGTAATTTCTGACTGTGTGACCTTGAGAAAGTCACCTAACCTCCTGGGCTTTGTTGCACGCACCTATAAAATAACGGGGTCACACAAAGGTCCCTGGCTTCCGCCAGCAAACAGGTTCTGAACAGTGATTTATCTTGACATCACCACAGTTGAAGGCTGTGTTACAAACACGCAAGTGACATTAATCAGAGGAGAGTTCATCCTGAGCTGCTGTGATCAGCGCGTTGGGATAATCTACAAGAGCAGATCGGGATAGGAGATTTATGATGCACTTGAGGAAGTTGGCTGGGCATCTGGGGGAAGCAAGCTAAAATATTTTGAGAGAGAGATTCAGCAACCAGAATACCAAGCCCCAAAGTATTATTAGCAGCGAGGGGCAGGTAAGAGGACAATTTCTGAGGAAATACGGTGTCTGCAATACCCAGGAAGTCAAAGGCAGTTAGAGATGTGCTCCATCACTCAGGTGAATTTGTATCTAATCTTAGCAACCAAGAGCCTTCGCATCACAGGCCCAGGCAGCAGACCTAAAGCAAAAATAAGCCTCTGGGTAGACAAATAGATATCACAAAGCACGTGCTGGACAGGGTGGACCAAGCCTCACACCCGGGGCAAAGCCCCACTCCCAATGTTCGGGCAGTTCCTGAGGCAGCTGGGAAGGAGGCCGTCTGCAGTTAGGCGACCGAGGGCCAGACTGTGAGGTGGACAGGTGAAGCCGTGAGGAAGAACTGAGCAGGTAAGACGCTGCTGCAGTGGACTTTATGAAGGCAGGAGAGAGTGGCATACGTCTGAGAAACTGCGAATAGTCCAGATGGCCGGAGAGCAGAGGCTGGGTTGGGGGTGGGCGAGAGTGCGTCAGATCCGCTGGGCCAGATCTGCATCAGCACGCACGGATCAGGCACTGATTATGGGTCAGGAGCTGTTCCAAGCACTCTTCACGTACTATCTCATTCAAGCCCCCAACAGCCCTACTTTACAGACAAGGAAACGGGGCCCAGATGTTAAGGGACTTGCCAGGATGTGGAGTCGGGATGTGAGCACGCAGGCAGCCACGCCCCGGGGACAGCTGCAAGACCTGCCACTGTGCGGTCAACTACCCTCTGCGCTCCCTGGCTTGCAAGAAGTCCAGTTAAAACCCTAGGTGGTGAAACAAAACAAATCCCCGCTCGTTTCATCACTGATGTGTACCCTGGGTTTACCTGAACGGTTTGAAAGTCCTAACGTTAATTATTCCCAAGGACCGTTCACGGGCAGCTCCGTGGCGTGGCTCAGGAGACCTCCTTCCCCACCGCTAGCTCCCTCTCCCCAGCCGCATTTCCCGCCCCTTCCCGCCAGCCCTCTTCCATGCCTCTGCGCCTTTACATGGGCTACCCCTCGGCCTCCACGGGCCACTTCCCACTCGTCTGCCTGCAGAGCTCCTCCACGTAGTCTGAGGCCCAGCTCAAAGGTTCCCTCTGAGAATCCCTTCCTGGCCTGAACCCTCCAGGCAGAACAGCCACTCTCATCTTCTGTGCCCCAACGGTGGCGGCATCTAATCCTCCCACACACACCTCTATCACACTGTAACAGAACTACACGCGTGACTTGAAGTTTAGAGTTATATTGTATTATAGCTACATGTTTTAGTATGCTGTGGAAGCTAAGAACTTGGACACTGATGCTAGACTGCCCCCAGTGCCAGAAAGCCCAGTCTACTGCCACTTAGTAGCTACGCAGCCCTCGACAACTTTATTACCTCTCTGGGCCTCAGTTTGCTCACCTGGAAAATGGGAGTAATAGCAATGCCTCTGCTGTAAGGTTCTTGTGAGGATCACAAAAGGGAAAGGATGTGAAGTGCCAGAGCTATTTTTTTTTTTTAAGATTTTATTTATTTATTTTTAGAGAGAGGGGAAGGGAGGAAGCGAAACATCACTGTGTGGTTGCCTCTCCCACGCCCCCAACTGGGGACCTGACCCGCAACCCAGGCATGTGCCCTGACTGGGAATCAAACTGGTGACCCTCAGTTCGCAAACCAGTGCTCAATCCACTGAGCCACACCAGCCGGGGCTATTATTATTATTTATTGTGATGCTATCTCTCCCTTTGGATAACCTGCTCACTGAGGATGAAGACCATACCTAATTTCACTCACTATTCCCAGTATGTAACAGAGTGGGTACTCACAAACACTTTCCAAAATGAACTGATTACAAAGCTGGATTCCCACAGCATTTATGAACCCAGGAACATTAGTTAATACATATCCAGTTGACGGATTGTCAGATAAATCAACTTCTTCTATAGAAACAAAAGTATTTCAATGATAAGAAAGAGGCAGGGAAAACTGCCACTCACGGTTTTCTTGCACATCTTCTGTGCTATCTGCTACCCAGCCACGGTCTGCTGAGCCCTCACAGCAGCCCTGCAAGGACATGGAGGCTCAGAGAGGTGGAGTCCCAGGGCCAAGGTCACACAGCCAACGAGCAGCAAAGTTATAACATGAAACCAAGTTGATCAGAGTCAGAGTCTGTGATCTTTCCATGACAACTCTGTTCTTTGGGAAAACTGGAAGCAACTGAGGTGCGAAAACTTCTGTTTAACAGGCCTTGAGTAAGGAGGGAGGCAGCTGTGGGAATACAAAGTTATAGCCATGCCAACCAGAGCTCATCTCGCCTGAGCAGGGCCAGCAGGGAGGAATTCTCTCTCTCTCTCTTTCTCTCTCTCTCACACACACACATACAAAAGCACACACATGCACTTTACAAACAAACTGGAGACTTGCCCAAGGTCACACAGCTAGTGGCAGAGCCAGAACCAAAGCATAAAATTTCCAGATTTCTAACCCCAAGTTCTTTGTACCATAACTGACTGGCACATCTGAAGAGTGGTTCAGAAGAGACCTTGGGAATAAGCGCACTCTCCTCATTCTGAATGACGTCACATTAAATGACAGTGCTTTTCAAAGCTATCACCCTACTTAATGTTCAAGTCTCCACTGTAGGGAGGATGAGGGCATTGAGGCCCAGAGAGTAAGGTAAGAAGCCTGCAGTCACCTGGCCAGAAGGCAGAACCGGAGCAGCAGTCCCGGGCCCAAGGTGCCCTTTCCTTTGATGATGCTCTCAGATTTACCTGGGAGGTGACAGAGCATCGTGGGGCTGCTCAGCCGGTCCTTTTGATCATGACAACCAAACAGCAGAGACCAGCCTCTCCACGTGCTCTGCCCCAAACCAGGTGTTGTCAAGGCCATTTAATGAATTCCACTTTCAGTAAATAGCAGCTTTATGTCACCATAATTTATCCATCATCAGTGAACAATCAAAAAGCCCCTCTGGAACACACCTGGGACGATAAATCCTGTTTAATAGGATAGAGCAAGTCATGTCGTGAGACTGTCCATGTTTCTCTCGGGTCGTCCCTCAACGCCTGACTGGAGCCCAGTGACGGGAGTGAGAGCCCAAGGACAGCCGGTCCATCAGCCAGGCCAGCCAGCCCTGCCAGGCCGCCCCACCGCCCCCTCTCTCCTGAGTCGCCCTAACACATGGGCTCTGACCTGGCTTGCTGAGCCTGAAGCTACTTCCTAAGGGCTTTGGGGGACCCCTGAGCATGGGGGCCACCAGGCTAGTGCTCCCCTTCACCTCCACTGGGCCCACATATGTGCATGTTTGTGGGGAGCAACAGAGTGCAGGGCACAGGCTTTGGAGTCAAACAGACCTGGGTTCAAATCTCAGCTCGGCCACCACCTAGCCATAGGGCCCTGGCCAAGCTACTTGACCTGTGCTCAGTATCCTCCCCCGTCAAAGCAAGAATAGTGCTTAGGAAAGATAATACCTTGCATTTGGACTTAACACAGCACCGTTTGTGCTATTATTTCATTTTACTTTATCATTCTGCCTCGGTTTTCTGATCATCCTCCCGATTGCCTACTGAGGCTCATCCCAGACCAACTTGGCTGGAGTCCAAAGGCCTGCCCAGTGCTCCCCTCAGTGACTGGGCCTGTCTCCTGACCCTCAGCACTTTCCTGGTCCCCTTGGATGGCAGCCTCAAGTTTCCCAGGCTCCTTCGGGTCACCTGGCAGAGTCCAGCCCACAGCCTACTTGGCCTCCCTGGCCTCACTACCCCCTTCCTTACCTCCCCACAGTCTCCTACTGAGCTCCCAGAAGGCATCACGGCTGATCCCACCTGAATACAACACTCAATTGCTGAGTAAGCTCCCCTTCCAGCTAAAATCATTTTTCCAATACAGAGGCTTTCCTGCTAATGATCAGGCAAAATAATCTTTAACTCACCTCCAAATGTATATGACTCCACTGTAATCAAAAGCCCTAGCTCTCCCTCCTTCCCAGCGCCTCAGTCCTCATATGGCTCTTATATCTTTGCCATACTTTACACACTGTCCTTTTTTAAAAATATGAGAATATCCGTGTCCTAGCCTGCAACTCTCGCACCAGATGCCCTTCCTTCCGATGCCCTTCCGCAAGCATGAGGAGTGCCAGGCACTGGGCCAGGCTCATCACTAGGTGCAGGAGAGCTAATCCTACAAGGCAAGTAATAGCATTTTCATTTACAGGTTCTCTTCATACTGCACGGAAGCCTGCAAGCCAAGAAACCAATCCACTCAGAGAACCGGGCCGGGCAGCCAAGTGCCTGCCAGGGAAGCAGACAGTCGTGAGCCTGATCGTTTACACCAGGAGAGTGAGAACAGGATCCCCGCAAGCGCTGGATTTCAGCCGCTGGTTTAAATGTCAAGGAGAAGTACGAAGGCGCTGACATGTCAGGAGTGACTTGTGCGGGCCTTTGATCACCACGATGCGCTGTGTTCTCCACAAGCATGCTGGTCGGAAGCCAAGCTGGGCCGAGCTGACAGAGGAACGCCTACGGCACCACGGGAGGCCAGCACTGTGAGCCGCCTTTCCCTGAATAAACACCACCTGTGCCCCACCCCCATTTCAGCGGGAGCAGGTGCCACTGGACAGGGACTTTGGCTCAGCTCTCCATGGGCTCTCAGGAAATGTCAGCCCTGCACTCCCTTCCGGACCTCCGGCCAATCACTTCACTCCGGTGGTCACCTGTAAGAAAATGTCCTCGTTTCCTTAAGAAATCAGAGAGGAGGCGTAGGTCACCTGTCCGTGCGGGAAGACTCCGCTGACTGTGCCCCCCAAATCCACTTCCCTTGGGGGACATCACCCTAGTGACTGTCCCCACCATAATGGACTTCGGACAGGAGGGGAGTCTGTTCCCCTTTGACGTTCTGAGCCAAGCATGACCTCCAGCTCTTTCCTTAGTTCTACACCACCCAGGGGCCACCACGCTTCAAGCAGGTTTATGAATGACTCAAGGAGAGCAGAAGGGAAATAAACACGGAGGAGCAACTAGATCGTTTTGTTTACAGATGCTCTCATCCCGGCAGCATGGCCTTAGATGGGGGGAGACAGGGTCTTCCCATGCCCCGGGGCCACACCCGGGCTCCCCAGAGGCTCGGCCGAGAGAAGCCCCGCCAGCTCTGAGAGATCTCACTAGGGGAGATCCTGCCTGGGCCCCATAAAGACAGGACAGCTGTGCCATAACATCAACAGGACAGGATTTCAGGCGATCAGGATTCAATCCCAAAAACTAACAGTCGCAGAGAGCTGTGTATGAAAAATGGAAGGGTGTTTGTTACCCCACAGCGTCCCTCTCTCCAGTCACGTGACGGGGATATAATAAAGCTCTCTGGCCCAGCATTTTCCAGACTTCCATGACCAGGGAACACTTGTAAAATTATCACGTACCCATGAACTGATAATAATTTCAATGCATAAGACATGGTGATACAATGATATCAGTCAACAGTGACATTAGTCGATATGTATTATAACACTAAATACACAACAATTAAGCTGAGGGACCGTTTACTCTTTTGCCTTCACCTTGAATTTAAATAGGCATGATCTCCTTGTTGGTGCTTCACCTGGATACTTTTTAAAGTATTCGCTGGTCATCTAACAAATGGCAAATCCAAGAGCAGCAGAGCTGAGTCTGAGTGGTTTTACTCTGACAAATCTTTCTACCCTGAGCTTTAAGCACTTTCTAAATAACTAGAAGTTGCTTCAAGCGTGTCACACTGGTGGGGGGAAAGGGAAGGAGAGAGGAGCAGCCGCTGACTGAGCAGCATGGTGCTGGGTGGTTTACAGCGATCTCGTTTAATGCTCCATCTCGTGAGCGTCTGCCAACAGCCGATGAGGCAGAGTCATTGTTGAGTTTTGTAGAGGAGGAAACGGCTCGGAGAGTGAAGGAAATAATTCAAGGCTGCACATGTAGCTGTGGGCAGTGTCAGCACAGGTGTGGCCAGCCCAGAACCCAAGCGCCTTCCACACCGCCACCTTGGAAAATCCAGGAAGCAGAGGTGCCGAGACTCGCCTGTGGGTTTGCTTGTGGAGTATTTGCCTTCCCATGGCACCAAAAGCTCCGTGAGGCCAAGGCCTACAAGGCTTGTCCATCCCAATAATCTCTGCGCCAAGTACAAGGGCAGAGACTGGAACCAGGAAAGCGCAGGAGACCTGGATACAATTTCGAGGTTTCTGAAGGGTTAGCATAGAGTCTATAGGAAACATACAAGTTCCATGGGGCCAAACCACTTCCAGAGAGGGTGGGGAAGGAAGGAGGAGAAAGGCCTCAACTCAGGAATATTTTAAAATTTAGAAGAGTCCCATGGTAGAATGAATTGCCTTGAAAAAATAGCCAACAGCCCATTTTTGAAGATGATCAAGTACAGGCTAGAGTCTGGTCACCTGTCCAGGAGGGGAAAGGACTCACCCATGGGGAGTGGCCTGGATGGTCTCTCAGGTTTATTCTTCAGTACCAACTCCAACTCTAGGCCTAAGGAGTATCATTGACCTGCTGTGTGACTTGGCCACCCTTTTCCTCTCTGGGTCTCAGTTTCCTCATCTGTACAGTGGACGCAATTATCCACTTAGGGCTTCCAGGATTCTTTCTAGAAGCTCCCTGGGGAACGAGGGTTATGACAAGACTGCTTATAGGATGACGCTGTCCTGTGAGAGGTCACAGCCCTGCTTCCCCATGTGGATGCCCATCCAGGGTGCAGTGAGCTCGGGCTGCATCCCTATCCAGGTAGGGGGACAGATTGGGGTCATTCTCATTCTGAAAGTGAAGGGGACATCAGGGAAACCTGTAATGTTGGACACAAATCTGGGAAGTGTTAAAAAATTAAACTCCTTTTAAGCAACATGCCAGTATTTGTGTTCCGTAAGGAAGAGAGAAAAACGCTTCTGCTCCACAGAGATCAATCAGTATTTCTCAGAGAGACTGGTACTGCCACCTAGGGAGGCCTTGGGGACTTTCTGGAAGTGCGTTTGGTTGTCACGGTGAATGGGGAGTGTTACTGGCACTTGCTGGGCAGCAGCCTGAATGCCAGACTGCAAGGCACTGGGCAGTCCTGCTGCACCTCCGCAAACTGAAAGGCGCATTTATGTATAATGTGGACGCAGCCTAGAACAAAAAGAATCTCCCACATGATTTAAAGTGAGCACCACAATTTTCCAGGAAAGCCACAACCATTGAAATCCAGGGAAAATTACACTTGACCTTTCCTCCCTGTGGAATTTTATCGACAGTTGTTGACTATTTAAGAGGCATCGTGTCCCTGAAGGCACATGGCTTATGGCGTCTGAGTTAGCCATACAGCACAATGTGATTATACAGGAAAAATAGTTTAAAATGTCAAATATGCAATATATTTATGTTATCATATATAACATATAGACGTAGTGTTCAATCAGATTGTCCTGCTTTTCTTATACCCAAACTTACCCATCCCAGGCAGGTGCCACATCCGACCCCTGCACAGGTGTAACAGGGCCCGAAGTATTTACTCTTTGTAATGTATAGAAGTTTGCCATAAAGAACTTCTCCTTATTTTTCTCCTTTAAAAAAACATTTCTTTTTTTTTTTTAAGAATTATGTATGAAGTTTAATTATATTTCATTTCAGGGTGGTAAAGAGAATGTCACAAAACATTTTTACAAAAGCGGGAGGGCGTTGGAGTGCCACCCCTATAGCAGTGAGCACACTTGACGCCCCCCAGAAAGATACCCAGACTTCTTGTAAAGTTGGCTGACGCCAAGGCTGGAGCAGGGGGAACGTGAAGAAAGCCTGGAGCACCAGGTCGTGGCAGGACAGAGCGCTTGGAGGGCAGCAGGGGCTGCTGAGAGAACCGCGGGCTTCACTGGCCAAATCTTGGGTCATTTGAGCTTCAAAATAAATAATGACAATAAAGGATTATAACCCATCGAATAAAAGAAGAATCCACGTGTCCACACTAACACGCACACCTAGATAAATAAATTAAAAAGCAAAGTTCTTCCAACAAATGCCGAAGGAGTGGTGGAGTTCATCACCATTTAGCCACCATCACAATGGCTGAGTTAGGCGAGAATCATTCACCGAGGTTAAAATGAGAGCGTGGAAGTTGGAGGAGTAACAGGATACGACGTAGTCTTAGAGTATCTTCCCACAAGATACTTGATACTTAGAGAGGGGGAAAGAGTGACTTTCAGTGGGAATCTGGCAGACACGGCCGTCACCAAATGATCAAAGTTAACGTCGCCAGTAATAAGACACACGGACATCACGTGCGCCCCGAGGTGATACCCCTGAGAAGAACGCAGCCCAGCTTCTGTGTTTCTGCCCCAAATGCATATCCTGCACCTAATACTGAGGAAACCCCAGACAAGCCCAAACTGAGGGGCCGTCTGCTAAATAGCCTGTGCTCATCCAAAATCCCGACGGCATGAAAACGCGAAGGCCGGCTGAGAAAGCCTCCCAGACCAGTGACGGAAGGGACACAGCTGAGCGCAGGACAAGCATCAGGACTGCCAAAATCTGAATAAACTCTGAATATTGTTAAATTAGAAAACAGTATTAATCAATGTTGAGTTCATGATTTTGACAATGACACTGTAGCTATAAAAGAAACGATTCTTTTATTCAGGAAACACACACAGAGTGCTTAGGGGAGAAAAGGCATTGGGTACACACCTGACTCTCAGAAAGGAAAAAGGACAGGGAGCACCAATGTAGTCAGATGTTAACATGTGCAGTGATTGGAGGGAAGGATGTTCGGAAATTTTAAAACTGTTTCTTACAACTTTTCAGTAAGTCTGAAATTATGACAAAATACAAAGTTAAAGGAAAATGGAAGCCAGCCATGGGTGCCAACAGAATAGAAAAGCACTGTTCTTAGATCTATTCTAGCCAAATAAATCCTTTTATCCTGCTCTTCTCAGTCTTCTAGAACACGCGTGGGGTTAATTTCAGAAGAGGGGGGAGGGGAGGGCGTGTTTGGGTAAGAGTGAAGGACAAGAGAATCATTTCACTAATGAAGCCAGAGAATTCGATTACAGCATCTTTCTAAATCCGCATCGCGACGTCGCGTCACCTTTCATTAGAACTCCTCCAAGAAGCAATTACGTAGAAATGAAGCTGAACAAGACACAGAGTAGGAGAGATTTCTCCCTTTCTTTGGAGATGAGGAAAGAAGGCACCGGCAGAGCAATTTTCATAATTTCCCTTTGAAATAGGCACTGAACTCAAGATTGGTCCCACTATTTTCTGGTAGAAAATTAGGCGTCTCTACGCAAGTGGCGAAGGCACCATCACAAAGAACTTTTGCAAAATGCAATGAAAGGACAAAAATTGAAGGGGGAAAGATGACCTTTTCCTCACTTTAGAAAGCAGGGTTTTCTTGACCTTTAAAATAGTTTCCCGGGAAAGTGTTTACCTCTTTCACTTTTTCTCTTTGAAAGCTTGCCATTAGGGGCCGGGTGGGGGGAAGGCCAGGGAAGGCAGCGGCTCTTTAATGATTACATTTATCTCAGAATTCCACATACAAAAGCAGTGCTGCAAAGTAGCAAGATTATAATAGTTGTGATTTAAAACACAAAATGTACTTGGGGGTCAAATTGAAGTGTAGAAAATTAACCAATAGAGTTGCTACTCTTAAAAGTGTTACTGTACCAGGCTGCCTCTAGGGGGAAAGAAACCTAAGGGGAAAAAATGTTTAAGCCGAGCTGAGTTGCCATTCGGTCAAAGAGAAGTCTTAGCTCTTTTCCTCTGCTAAATGATCTATCATCAAATAATGAGATCGTCTCAAGATTAGATTTTTATTAAAAATTAAAATAAGTCCATTTCCAATAAGCCAGGAATACCAGAATGCTCTGTGGAAGCACTCTTAGCTCCAGCTTAAATTTCCATCGGAGACCACAAAGGCTCTTTCCATATTCTTTCATTTCACACACACACGCCTGAGGGTCCCCCTTGTGCTGGGCACTGGGGAGATGGAAACGAGTCCCCCAGCTCCCTGGGAGCCCCCAGTTTAGCAGGGACAGGAGATGAGTCAATGTCCACTCACTGAGGGGACGGAGTAGAGTTGCAGGTGCGGACGCTGAGGCTCAGAATAATTAAGTACACGCTTAGGAAGTGATGAAGAAAGGGTTTTAACCTAGCTCTTAATGACCCCACCCCCTGCCTCACTATTTCTCACCCGGAGCCCTGCCACAAAAACGGTGTTTGTGGTCCTGTAACTGAGGGAGAGCACGCAAGGGGGCCTGGGGGAACCGTCCGTGGGTCTGGGCGGCAGGAGAGGGGGAAAGGAGTGGGAGAGGGGATATTAGAAAAGGCCCTCACAGATTTGGAGGCAACCACTCGGACACAGGGAGGCTCAGGAAGTCTGCCAGGTGGACAAGTGCAGGAAGGCTATCGGTGGCAGGAGAAGCAGGTGCGAGAACTTGGGCAGGTGTGACTCTTTCTGAATGGGCTTTAGAGGGAACCAACAGGAAGGATGTCCTGGCTTAGCTAGCAAGGGCTTCAGCCCACCTCCTGGGAGGGGTGAGATGGAGGTGAGGGGCCGGCCAGGCCCCGTGCCCCCACTTCCCCTCGGCCCCCTCCACTCCCTGCGGTTCCAGAAGCAGCTATAGTACAACCTCCGTGACCAGCACTTCCCCAAGCCCAGGGCTGCCCTGACCCAGCATCTGCAAGAAGATTGATTACATAAGGCCCTTTGTGCTCCAACTGAAGCCTCGGCAGCAGAAATCTGCAGAATTTTAACTCCAGCGAGTAGTTTTATGGAAGTCCAAGAAAGCCAAAGTCACAGAATCACAAAAGGAAGGCATCTTAGTGACACTCTGCAATCTTCTCCTTTGAAGCCTGGGATGGGGTGGCCAGGGTTCCGCAGCCAGCTAAGAGGTGGCAGCAGGATGTGCCACCAAAAGCACAAGCAACAGAAGGAAAAGTCAACAAGTGGGATACATCAAACTAAAGAGCTTCTGCACAGCAAAAAATAAATAAATAAACAAAAATAAGAAAGTCAACAAAATGAAGAAGCAACCCACAAAATGAGAGAAAATATTTGCAAACCATATACCTGCCAAGGAGTTACTATTAAATTATGTAAGGAACTCCTACGATGCAATAACAAATAACAACAACAATTTGATTTAAAAACGAGCAGAGAACCCAAATGGACAAAGCATACGAATGGCCAACAGGTACATGAAAAGATGCTCAGCATCACCCATCATCAGGGAAATGCAAATCAAAACCACAATGAGATAGCACCTCCCCCCTAATGGTGTGAATGTAAATTGGCACAGTCACTGTGTAAAACAGTATAAAGCTTCCTCAGAAAAATTAAAAACAGAACTACCATATGGGCCAGCAATCCCACTTTTGGTTATCTATACAAAGGAAATACATTCACTGTCTCTAAGAGATATCTGCCTTCCCATGTTCACTGCAGCATTTTTTACAATAACCAACAGATGGAAACAATCTACATGCCCATCAGTGGATGAAAGGATCAAGAAAATGGTAGACACACACACACACGGGAATATTATTCATCCATAAAAAAAGGAGATCCTGCCATTTGCAACATGAACGGATCTAGAGGGCATTACGCTAAGTAAAATACACCAGAAAATGACATATACAATATGACATCATGCATATGTGGAATCAAAAAAAAAAAAAAAAAAAGCCAAGCTCAGAAACAGAGTAGAACTGTGGTTGCCAGGGGCTGGGGGACGAGGGAAATGGGGAGACATTGGACAAAGGGTACAAACTGCCTGCTGTAAGATGAATACTTCTGGGGACCTAATATACAGTTCACAGTGCTGTTTGATAGACTTGAAAGTTGCTAAGAAAGCAGATCTTGAATGGCCTCAGCACAAAAAAACAACTTGCAATCATCTGAAACGATGGATGCGCTCACTAGCCTTACTGCGGTCATCATTTTTACTATATATATGTGTATCAAATCATCATGATGCATCCCTTAAAAATATACAATGTTATATCGATTATATCTCAAGAAAGCTGAGGGGAAAAGAGGTGGAGCCAGGACTGGAGCAGGTCTCCTGACCGTGGTCCAGGGTTCTATTTCACGTTACATGACTGCATAGGGCAAGGATACATCGAACTTGTCTTGTCCCCTTAGCCTTTGGCACTTACAGGGCCTCAGGAAATGTTTGAACTAAACCGAGTCGGAGATCTGAGTGCACCAGCCATTGCGGAGTCATGTGTAACCACGAGTACCTTGGATACTGAACCTCTGTCTCCTCGCCTGTAAAATGGAGATGAAGAGAGCAGAGTCCGTGTACATGAAAAGCACACGGCGAACCACGGAGCACTGCGCAGATGCCAGTTGTCACTCGGGCTACTGAAAGGGACTTCCTAATGAGCAAGGGCCTCAGTATGCTTTTCCAAAGAGGAGCAGCATCTTGAGTTTCGGATGGTATCATTTTTCCAGTAAACAAATTGAGCTGTTAAGCATGGGGCACAAGAACAAGATGATATATCTAAGCAGGAGGTGAAGTTCTATTTTTGGCAACAAAAGCAATAAAACTTGAAGCAGATGGGGAGGTGAAACCATGGCTCCTACAGCGTCTCTGCCAGCGGCTCTGAATCGTCGGCCTTCTCCTGACAGCTGGCGTCCCCTCACTCTGTCTCCAGCCTTCTCCTGGTTGTGCACCAGAACCCCAGGCCACGGCGTCGGCCTCCAGGGGTGCCATGCTGCAGACGCAGAAGCATCTGGTCTCCGCGGCGGCTCCCTAGTCTGCTGTGGATGGCCTTGGAAGGGCTCTGCGTGGGACGCGGGCTGGGATCGCTGGGAAGGGTCAGCAGCTCGATTGCCACCTCACCGATGGCATTGCTTTGGTGAGTTCCTCATGGCCCAGGTGTGGCCCGTGCCCTTTTAAAAGTGACAGGTTGGGTCAGGCTCATTCCCTTGGCTTCGGAGAAGCAAATACCTTTTGATGGCTAAGCTCACAAGAGACAAAATTTTAAACCACAGCACCTGCATATGAATTTGCAATTCAATTTGGCAAATACACTTGACTTCCCACTATGCGCCAGGTACTGTGATGAGCACTGGGGACACTATGATGAATAAGACCGATCCACTCACTCGCTGCCCTCGCGGACTCAGAGCAGGAGAGAAAGATAACTAAGCACGGAGTCACTGAACAGTGTGATAGGCATGAGTACCAAGAAGAGAGAAAAACAAAGGGCCCCCCAGTGTGTGTGTATGTGTTGGGGAAGGGGGCAGAGTAGGTTTTACAGAGAAAGTAAAAGATAAGCAGGGATCTGAAGAATCAGGAAAATTGGTCAGGGGACAGAAGGCAGCCTTGAAGGTTGAGAGGCCACAAAGGATGACCGTGATGGGTGCTCCAGGCAGGAGAGGCGCGGCAGAGGTGCATCTGGGTACCAGAAAGGTGGAATAGGGAAGGATCCCAGAGGAAGAGGTTGCCCATGGTGGACACGGAGGCTGCAGAGGTGGGCAAGGGTTCAGCAAGGCCTGTGAAGGAGTTTCCGCTTCACCCTTTGGGAGAACTTCAACCATGGGGTAACCTGCAGTCAGCCGAATCAGCGCATTGTCTAAATGAAGGAAAATGAAGCCAATAATCAGCTCACCAGAAGTTGATTGGATAAGCGTGGGATCAGGACAAGGAACATATGCATCATATTACAGGTTTTCTTTCTGCCTCGACTCTGACCTACTTTTAAGTCCACATTTTCCTAGTTCCTCACGCCAGCGGAGAACATTGTTCTCTGGGGATTTTGCAAATAATGCATTTCATTCAGCCTTGAGGAGCTGAATCAATAAAAGCTAACTTAGGAGGGTAACTGGAGAGGAAAATAGAAGAACCCCATGCTTGCTGGTTCCCTCCAAGAAACTGCAAAACATTACTGAACAGCCTCTTTGGCTTTATTCACTAAGAAGTTCTTCTGCTACGAAATATAAACTCCTTCATCATAATAAATACTGTTTTGATAACAAAAACTGTACTTTTCTCAAATACCCAGATGGGAGACCATATGTAAAATAAACTCCAAGGAATTTTTTTATTGGCCATCTGCTAAAATTGGAAAGGAAGCCTGCATCCTTGTCTAGTACTCACAAAAATTTCCGCTGAGCATCCCACTTGCTTCCTCCTAGTGCCACCTGCTGATCGTATGTGGGTACCAGTTTTGCAAATGGTTATAGCAGGGGGGAGTGCACATCTTCCCTTTTCTTAATAAAGTAAATTTAATCCTAATTAATGGGAGAAATAAAATACCCACAGAGTGTCAGGTTGTAGAATGTTTCACAGCTACTCAGGCCTCCTCCTGCTGTTACCAAGAATCACAAAGCAAAGCGCACGCACTGCCCTGGCTGTGGCGAGACACTTCTCCCTCCCAATTAAGTGCACCGTTTCTAGTGAAGCCTTGGCTGTGGCTTGCCCTTCAAAATGTAAATACAGGAATTCCACTTGGAGATGTCAATCCGAAGGAAATGCTGGCACAGGTGTAGAGAGATACCTCCAACAGCATTCTTTATTGAACCAAGAAATATGAGAACTACCTAAATGTCCATCAGGAGAGAGGTGATTTTAAAAGTCACGGGTCGTTCATACAATGGACTACTACCATACAGTGCTAACATGGAAAGATGTCTGAAACATATTCAGTGGGGAAAAGAGGCTAAAAAATGTACAGTAAAATTCCATTTTTTAAAGAAAAAATAGCTATGTGTGTTATAGTGTATATTTGTGTGTACATAGGAAAAAGCTGGAAAAATAAACACTGAAAGGTCCAGTAATTTCTGAGGAGGGCGGACATTTTTTTCACTTTTTACCTCATACATTCCTATATTTGAATCCTTAATGTGAATGTGTTGTTTTGTATTACAACAAAGGGGATATTAAAAATAAGAAGGCCACTTAAAAAAAAATTGCAGCTAACGAAGCATTTCATCTTCAAACACTCACTGGATGCCCATAATCACTCTGAGGTTGTAACCAGTTCCCCATTTAACAGATGGAGAAATGGGACTGAGAGGAGAAGGGACTCCCCGGAAACCCCACGAGGACTAAGTGATGGTACCAGGGCTTTCTAGCAGGTGACTATGGTCGGGTGTTCATAGTCCCATTCTGCACGTGCCAGCCCCTGCATAAGCAGGTTCTAAATTATTGTCATTTTAGAGACAAAATAATCCTCCTTTCTGTTAGGGAACTATCCAGTTCTAAGTACCTCCAGCATCAATCAAATGGGCCTTGACACTTAAAGGCTCAGAATGCTAAAATAGGAAGAGACGGAGCAGGTGCCTAACCCCACCCCACACCCCTCCTTTTACTGATTAAGAGTCTCTCTTAATGGCTAAAACCGGAAACCTAACAGTTAAGCAGTAAGTACTGGCTCAGGTTTTCGCGGTTTCCACTAAACCTCCTCCTTCTCTGGGACTTCCCATTTTGGTAATGGCATCACCACCAGATTCCTGAAAGCATCAACTCTAACTTCCTCTGCATCCCCCTCTCTGATCTGTCTCCACGTCCTGTAGATTCCACCTTCTAAATGTCCTTCACATACGTTCTTCTCTGCATAAGACTCCTGTCATAACACCTTAGTGCATACAATCCTCAGCCTCTCTTTGGCCTAGATAGCATTTTACATGGTGCTCACCAGTACAATGAGGCAAGAAAAAGAAATGAAGGGCTGATTGGAAAGCAACATATAAAACTCCCCTATTCTCAGAGAACATAGTAGTCCATATAGAAGATCCCATGGAACCTACAAAATAAGTTACTGGAACTATTAGCGGAGGCTGGCAAGGTTGCAAGATACAAGATTAATATATAAAAATCAATGTTATTTCTAAACCCAATGAGAAAGACAGCAAGAAGAGCTACAGGGAAATGTGTTGCTTTAATGCTTAAAATCAGTGAACTTAGGCTCCTCTTTAAAACAGCTTTCTTTTTTTTTTTTTTGAAAGAAAAGAAGAATAAAACCTAAAAGAAGTAGAAATAATTAAACTTAGAAATCAATGATATAGGAAATGAAAAAATAAGAAAAATAATAAAATTATAAATTGGTTCTTTAAAAAAAAGCAGCTAGACTGATCACGAAAAAAAAGTAAACACAAATTACCAATACCAGCAATGATGCATATCTCACAGATGTTAAAAAATAAGGAAATTCTATTTTAAAAATTTTTATTTCCGTATATTTGACAACTTAGATGAAATGGACTAGTTCCTTAAAAGACATATTACTTGTATGTATTTTTAAAAATCAAACTAAACATATTCTCAGAAAGAAAGCTCCATGCCCAAATACCTTCAATAGTGAATTCCATCAAACGTTTAAGAAAGAAATAATCCAATATTATATAAACTCTTCAAAAAGTAGAAGAAACATTTGCCAACTCATTTGATAAAGCTTGCCTGATACCAAACCAAACAAAGAAAACAAACGCCAACATCTCTCATGATCAAAGACACGAAATTTCTAACAAAATATCAGCAAGTACAATTTAGCAGTATATAAAAAGAATAATACATTAGAATCAAGGAGGATTTATATCAGCAATGCAAGCTTAGTTTAACATTTAAAAAATTAATCAGTGTGATTCATCATATTACCAAAATAAAGAAAAAAACTCAAAACATCTTAACAGATGCAGAAAGACATCTGACAAAATTAAGCACCAATTCAGGATGAAAACCTTTCTAAAAACTATTGAAGGAAGACACCTCCACCCACCTAATAAAGGGCAACTATGAAAAACCTCCAGTTAACATCATATGTAACAGTGAAAGGCTATACGCTTTCCCCCAATACTTATACACAGAGTATATAAAGAACTTATAACTTAAAAATAAAATACTAATAAAACTGAGCAAAATTTTTGAATAGCCACTTAACAAGAAATATTCAAATGGCCAAAAAGCAAAGGAAAGGATGCTCAGCATCTAGACATCAGGGAGGTATAAATTAAAACCATAAAGAGATACAACTACACATCTCCCAGAAAGTCTAAAATTCAAAATACTAACAAAACTAAGTACTGGCCATGAGGCGGGACAAACAGAACTCCCACACACTGCCCGTGGGAGTGGCAAGTGTTACAGCTACATCGGAAAACAGTTTGGCAATTTCTCATAAAGTGAAACATACACCCACCTATGATCAAGACTCCTCCTCCTGCTCCAGTTCTTATGTACGTGATTAGTCATGGCAGCTTTACTTGTAACGTCCCCAAACGGGAAATAACCCAGATGCCCATCAATGGGTGAAGGAATAAACAAATCGTGGTATATTCATACAATGGAACCAAAAAAATACCAACTACTGACACACCCAACGAACATGGATGAATCTCAAAAAATATAATTCTGAAAGAAAGAGACTCAGGAAAGTCCACACTATAGGATTCCATTTATATGAATTTCTTGAGCAGGCAAAACTAATCCATGATGAGGATGCAGATCAGCGGTTGCCTGGGTCGGGGGCTCAGGAGACTGACCACAAACAGGCCCAGAGGAACTTCTGGGAGTGATGGAAACACTTCTCGTTTACCTGACTCTGAAGGCAGAGCTGGTATCTCATTTAAATCCAGCCTTGCAAAACCGTTAGCTACAGAGTTGTAGAAATGGGAAGGAAAGGTATCCCACCCTGGGAGCAGAGTCACAGGAGTGGGAAATTGAGGGGTCAATATGGGGAACAGCTGATAGTTTATTTTTTAAAATTAGCTTAATTGCTTAATTGAAACATAATTTGCATAAAATAAAATGCATTTATTTTAAGTTAACGCTTTGATGAATTTTAAGAGATGTACAGACCCAGGTGACACCATTCCATAGAGAAGCTTCCTTTTAAAAATTATCACTTCAAGCTTCTTTTGTGCTTTATATGTTATAATTTCATTACAAGTTTTATGGTTTAATATTAAAACCAAAACAACATGTAGGCAATAAAATAGGCTACAAAGAGCAGGCCTTGAAATCAACTCTAAGCCTAAATCCTACTCCTCAAGCAAGTCACTAATTTCTCAAAACTCCGGTATCCTCATCCTTAAAGTGGAGATAATATTGATACAATCAACTTTGCTGTGAGGATTAAAAGAAGTAATGTTAATCTTCTAGCACAGGGCATGGAACATATAAATGGTATTAAACGTATCACAGTTAGAGAGGTCTTTGTTGGACAGCCTGCTGACAAAGGCTTTGAAACAATCCTAAGTGAAATAAATGATTAAAAGACTAACCAAAATGACAATTCTGAGTTCAGTTTCCCTACTGGTCCTGTTTCACAATTATAGTGAAATATCCAAAGTATTTCAGGCTCAAATATATTGCTTTGATATGGCATGGGTGATTTGAAAATGGATTCTGGAATAAATTTAAAGCAGGGCACTTAAAAAGTTCGGCCCACCCCACAGTTTGTTAGACCCACTCCCTGGCCTTGAGATGGAGCCCAACCTCCCCCATTTCATACCACAGGGTGCTGGGGAGACCACACCTCCAGGATTCACCCAGCAGTCCCAGTCCTCCTGTGGACTCAGCCACCTGCTCCAGCTCTGTCTCCTTGGCTCCACAAACGCTGACCCCATCCATGATGCAGCTCCCATATCAGCATCCAGACTGTCTCCTCATGTCAAGACCCATTTCTTCAGGTTACCTCCCTGTCACCCCACCTGTTCAATTCTGCAGTCTGCCATGGTGGCTACCAGCCTCCACTGTGCGCTGTCAAACGCTCCCTTGGCCTGTCTCAGCTTCTTGGGGACCCCCGGCCCCAGCTCCCAGGGCACGGCTGCAACCGCAGAATGACTCAGGGGTCATGGGGATGGAGTGGCATCTACCTGAGCAGCAAAGAGCTGGAACTCGTCGGGCAGAATCCACGAGCGAGGGTAGAAGTTGTACTCCTCGGGGAAGAGGCTCTGCATGATTCTCACTGCTCTGCTCAGGGTGATTTTCCGCACCATCTCCGTCATGCCTGAGGGGGAGAGAAGCGGGGAGGTTTGATCAACACCGGGCCACTAGCTATAAAACAGCCATTACTTGGGCCTTTGACAGCCACCCAAACGACATAGCCACCTTTTCAGACAGGACTGAAAAAAGGTATGAGTTGTGTCCGACAGCAGTAACTCGTGGTCTGGAAAGACCTACCAAATTAATGAAAAACTTGGGGTAATAGGTGATTTTTTTTTCCCAACAAAAATGAAACATCAGTTTGAAGGAACGAGTTTCCACCTAGCTGATTATCTGTTCTTTATCAGCCCCTTGATAGTGAGTAAAGAGAAACATTACATTTTGCACTTAAGACTTAATAACTTCTTTTTAATTTGGGGCCACCATACATAGTTCTGGGATTCCTTCTGTCTTATACCCTAGAGAATATTATCCAGTGGTCTCTGCTTACATTATGAGAAGCTTAATTAAGTTGCTTTGTTTTAATCTTTTATGAGTATTAAAGGTATAAAAGAGAAAAATATATACCTTTCTGCACAAAACCTGTCTATGAAATAAAGACAGGAACTGGAAACGCTATCACAGCATAACTTATAGCTTAAGAGGGGAAAAAATGGGATCTGTGGGAGTCCTTCAGTTCTAAGTACGGACGTTGGCACTGATCAGATCTCATTAATTTATCCAGAGGGGACTGAAATGTCTCATTTATAAAACGCTTGAAAAGAATGGGGGCCTTTTTTCTTGTCCTATATTTAATAGCTCTGACAAGAGAAGAAACTCAGAGTGTTTACCTTAGCAAAACTTAAGTAAATTATCTTACGTTGTCGCATGCTTGTTTCTTAGAGCAAATATCACCGCTAAAAATGGAGATTAAAAGCGGCTTTCACCCGGAAAGAGCTCCCCAGTTCCAGCCCTGACACTGGAAATTTGCTGAGCAAAGTTACTTTTAACAGAAAGTACAAAGTTTCGGGTCAGCTTGGTGTGTCTAAATTACCACGCCTTCCGCGTGGGCACAGTCAGAATGAACGAGGTTTCTCTACACTCCCACGTTCAGGAAGCAAAGGGTAAACATCTGAGAACGAAGGTTTTAATAATCTACTTCTTGCTCCCCTCAGCACACTTAACAGAGCAATAAATCTAAAGATCGCATCTTCAAGATATCAATGCCCAGGTTCTTAGTTCTTGTTTAGGATATAGAGAAGGATTAAGTAAGCAATAAAGAAGCTTAAAAAGTACTAATAAACTAGGCTCTCCTGTGGACTCTTCTATATTACTAAAAAATAAAAATAAACTCACTGAGGACACCATTCTGAGCTTCCCAAGAAATAAGTATGATTTCAGAAAATTATAGCTATTCCTTTTTATTCCCTTATGAGATTAGAGATTTGGAGTTATAAACACTGGGGCTGAACACGAAGTACACAAAAACACACTTTCGACTTTCTTGGGACCTTTTCACTTGTGTCTGATGAGCACTTTCGTCCTAGCATTAAACTAAAACCTTTCAGCACTGGCTGTAACACAACATCTTCTATCAAACAGACGGTGCCTCCTGACCAGAGGGCCGTGGTATTTTCTGTATTTTAATGGTGCTGTGACAGGGGAAGGTTCCGAAATCCCTCGGCAGGTCAGGACACACACAGCATAGACAGGAGTGAGAACAGGAGCACAATCTGAATGTTCCAGAAAAGTTTTGTGAAAATCAAGGTCCAGCAAAGTCAGTAGGTATTCGTTTTCCATCCGAAACGGCTTCTTCTGCGATGTGGATCAGCGGTCCCCACACAAGCTAACAGATCTGTTTCCAAGGTCACCTCTGTGTCTATCTCCAGGTAGTTGCCTACCAAAAACAGCCCACTTCAGAAGCACCCCGACACGCCAGTGGATGCTTTCCCCGGACACTTGCAGCCTGCCGGCTGTGGACGGCCCAGCCCTAACCCTGCCTGAACACCTGTCTGCAGAAGGCACCTGTGTAGACCTCCCTCAGCCCACTGCCCACCGAAGCTTTTGTTCCTCTACCACATCTTGGCTGTGCTGCCACCCAGTGCTGCCAGGGAGAATGTCTCCCAACCTTCACTGGGCCCCGCGAGGAAGCTGCCAGCATCCCCACCTCTGGCAGTGGCTCAGAGACAGCTGTGGGGCGTGCCAGCTTCTCTCAGTAAGACGCTCACAAGAGTAGCTGGCCTTCCGGCTGAGCCAGAGTCCATGTTCCCATAGTAAGTATGGGCACAGGGAGGTCATTGCCAGGCTCTGCGGTCCCAGACTCTACCTCCCTTCTCTAAGCAACTGCAGCCCCTGACCCTACCTGGGACCCCAGCCCTAGGCTCAGGGACCCATTCTAACCTGAGATGGAAGCTCTAGGTCTCACATCAGCTCCTCTCAGGAGGGGAAGGAGGCAATCTTTGACCCGAACTTTGTAGTCCCATTAAATAAGGAGGATTTTAACTGTTTTTCTGAAGCTCTGTTGCTTTGTCCCCAAATTTTGGAAACCCGTCTTTTGTTCCTGGTAACTGAGTGGCTTCCTTAGTAATGCCTTTGCCTTGTTCTCTGCAATGTACTCTCTCTGTTTCCCCCAAGTCTATGCTGCAAGGGCTGCGCTCCTCCTGCCCGTGACTTTAGGGCCTGACCACCTGCCTACCCAGGTTTCTCATCAAGGCCTATGCCTAGACGACCCTGTTTTGGCATTTCCCCTGTCAACTGGGAAACCCCCTAACTCGGGCTGGAGCTTCTCACACCAAGAGCTTTCCTCCTGCCCCTGCTTCTGGGCCTGGGTTCCTTCCGAGACACCAAAGTCTCAGGCCTCGTGGGTCTCATCCATGGGGAGCTACCCAAGAAAATAACAGCTTGCCTGATTAAAAACAAACAAACAAAAAGAACAAAATCAAATCTGAGCTACATTGGGAGCATTATTTAATACAAATATCATTTGTAACAACAACACATTATAGTCATCAGACAGCAAGTAACACTCAGATCCAGCCTCCTCTCTCCGATCCCAGCACCCCTGGTCAGTTCACCTTTGCCTGGGTGCTGCTGCAGCCCCTTAGCTCGCTTTTCACTTCCTTTCTTGGCCTTGTACGCACCTCCAGTGACCCCCCCGTGTGGCTGAACTTTCTAAAAGCCAAGCTGGCCCAGGTCGTTCTCTGGCTTAAAAATTCCTCAGTGGCTTCCCATGGCCTTTTGTCCCTGCCTCTTACACTTGACCTTTTCTAAGTATCATGGGCCACTTGCCCTTAGCCGAGTGAGCAGTGTGCTTGGTTTACATATTTGCACCCTAGTTTTGCATGAGGTTCAGTCACATCCATCCCTGGAGGCTCCGTTCACATGTCAATCTTCCCCGGGAGCTCTCACCCTGCCTGTCCCTCCAGCAGATCACGTGCCCTCGGTCCAAACTCCCATGGATCCCAAGCTTCCTCTGGCACGGCACTTACGTTGTATTTCTCCTTCTCTTTGTGTCCTCAGCCCAGACCAGTGCTTGCCAGATGGCGGCCCCATGGATCCCTTCCTGGAGCCCCTCCTTCTTTACAGAAAGTCCCCACCCCAGGGTGGGCTCTCAGGCACCACTGTCACATGCTGTCAACATCTCAGACCCTGAAGTTCACCAAAAGACTGTTCCTTATAAGCTAAGAAGGACAGTTCTGGACTTTCTTAAAGCAGAGACACATCTAAACCAGCTTATTTTTATAGAAAGTCTTAGTTCATCTGTTAAGATATAATAACATTTGAAGGAAATTGCCCATTGAAAAGTGGCTAAACTCTAATGTGCCGGCACAAACAAAATAAATTACTTCCATATGCGTATCCAAAAGTTTTCCGTTCACTCAGCGTGGGAAGTGTTTATACTTGCCTGGCACGTCTACTAGAATTTATTGTAAGTAACATCCAGTGCATAAAAAATGCATTTTTTAAATAATGGGATAATGAGAGACAGAAGATAAGCTTGGGCACAAACTGGAGCCAAAGGACAGACTGTTCTGTAATCCCCATTGCGAAGGACGTCTGTCTTTCTCAGAACACGGGGTGTGGCCACACTGTCCCTCTGCCCAGAGGTTTGAGAGCCTGTTTTGTCGTTAGAGCTAATTAGTTGCTGTTAGTAAAGTGGAAATTATATGTTCTAATCGCTGGCACGTGGAACAGGGGTGGGACAAACTTGCTTCTCTGAGATGAACATTCCTATGTCGCCTTTAATGAAGCCAGTCCTGCAGGGGTATTTTTCTCCATATTTCTAATTTGTGTTCTGAACGTAGAGTCCCAGCTGCCGCTTCTTTCCCACGACTTCTCTCCTTCTCTTGGCCATGAGAGGAGGCATGAGCAAACAGGGAAATGTAAATGAAGCTTCACTTGATGATTCATGTCTTAGGAACTCTGCCCTCATTCAAAGAGTTGTTCTCTTTCAAATTATGTTCTCCTGATATCCCTGTAAGTCCTTTAGTGGCATCGGAAAGTCACCTTTTCTGAGCAGCAACATAGAAAAAATAATAGCTATCCCATTGAACTGTGCACAAGAACCCTGGCTGCAAGCATCTCTCTCGTTCTGTAACAAAACCCTCTCTCCTTCTCGAAGGACAAATTTGACCTTGGGTTAATTTTCTAACTCCGTTCCCCTGGTAACCAATAAAGTGGAAAGTTAGCTGTGTTACCAGACAACAAAGCAAATGGTTAAAATGACCCCTGATTGGCAAATTGCCTAAATACCTGGTAGGACGCCACAGCTCCGGGCTTTCCCTGAGTGTAGTGATGCTTGTCACTTAGCATGACCCCAGCGGGGACCCTGGAATCTATGCTATGCAGTAGCTACAAGAGAGGTTGGCTCCTATGAGTTGTCTAAGCCAAGACAGACTCACATCCACCAATGTGGGACTTGTCTCCTTGCACCTGAGCTAACACTTGAGGGGCCAGACAGTAGCCCCTGGAACCTTGGCAAAGGCTCCACTGGAGAGAAATGCCTGATGCTGACCCGCAGGCAAGCTGCAGACCCTGCCCTGTATCCTTCTCAGTGGATCTGAGGCGATCTGCCTGCTCAGTGGGAAACTCCCGAGCAGATGAGGCACAACCAGCCCATGTATAGATATCGCGTGTTCTCAGAGGTGTTTTCTTACAGAGGCAGTGTGGACTGCCAAAGGAAAAAGAAATAGATTGATTCTCCTTTCTAAAATAAGCATAAAAAGCATAATGCTAAGAGAAAACACCTTCTATTCAGGAAACTACACTCTGACAGCCACTATGTAAAAATGATACATAAACATGGTTAAGGTTTAGGAGGAAATACAGAGATATCCACATTGTGGTTTCGCTAAATGAGGGATGAGATTCAGGATGATGATATTTTTAAAAATTATTGTATCATAACATGCTTTGAACAATATGTTAAAATTTCTGAAAATTACTGAAAGTACCTTTGGCTGTGATCAGACCCAGCCTAACCAATGTTTCTTCCACCTGCAGGCACTTCCACTCACTGTAACCACTCTCTTCACTTAGCCATTAGAAATAATGAACAGCAATCGCAGCAGAAGAGGGTGGCAGAGGTTAAAAATAAAATGAAAAGGCACAGGGCGAGGCTGGGAGTGGGGTGAGGGGTATATCTTCAAACGCTGGCCAGGCCGCTTCCCCCGCACAGAGGCCCCTTGCTGGTAAGCCTCACTGGGATAACGGCCTTGGGTAAAAGCAGAGGTTCTCTGCCACGCAGACTGGTTCCCGGCTGGGTGCATTTGGTTTTTAAAATGGTACCTCCAAATATGATACTTAAAGAAAATGAAAACTGCTAACCCCATTTCGGTGACATATTCCTAGAACTGTATTTAGTACTTTTGTTTCCTGCAAATTATTTAAGTAAAATGTGGTGGGTTTTTTTTGTTTGTTGTTTTTGTTTTTTTCATTTTTGAGAATATAGTCCCCTCACGACACCCCTGGGTTATATCTATAACCAAAAAGGTGAAAATCACATTCTTGCAGCAGTGGAATTAGACCAGGAGAGCCTGTCTCTTCATGTTTTGGAGCCTCTGATCTATAAACCCTTGGTGGGCTAAGTCCTGACCCCTCTGCGTTAGTGCCCCCCCAAGGCTGTGGCCCCGAGTCAGGGTCTGGGCAGCAAGCCCCGGTCAGGAGCCCTGAATCTGACCTCACAGCAGTCAGGCTCCCGAGGACCCTGAGACTCAGCCCTGGAAACGTCCGTAAGTGCCAACAGCAGCAGCAGATACCTGGAAACTTGTTCACTTGACCGGAGAATATGTCATTGTCGTGAAATGAAACACCGTGCCAGTAGATGTCACACGGCAAGCGTCGGCCGAAAGGGAACTAGAAGAAAGAGAAAAAAATGTGACTAATAACAAGCAAGAGGAGCAGCAGCCCTACTGATGTCTACTGTGTACAGATGCCCGGCGCCCTGGCACACGTCACATGATTCAATCTCATAACCAGCAGGTGAGTGACTGACAGTCTTTCCGATTTCACAGGTGAAGAAACGGACTCAGACAGGTTAAGTAATTTGCTCAAGGTCACAACCAAGGAGGGGCGGAGTTCTGATTCTGTGTGGCAGGCACTATACTCATGACTTTACCCTTTCATTTCAATTCACATAACTACCCAGAAAGGATTATTCCCATTTTATTGATGAGAAAATTGGGGCTGAGAACGGCAATCTGGTATGCATAAGATAACACAGAGCTGGTAAGGAGAGAAATCAGGATTTGAATCCAGGTTTGTCTGGATCCCAAGCCATACTTCTCTTTCTCTGAAACTGTAACTCTCAACCCAATCCCCAAAGAATGAGTTTTCACAGTCAGTCTCTCTCTCTCTCTCTCTCTCTCTCTCTCTCTCTCTCTCACACACACACACACACACACACAGTCCATGAGGGCAGGATGCAGGATGCATTCCCCCAGTGCCTAAAACAGTTTCTAGCATTCGGTGAGGACTTTTTTAAAAAAATTCTCACCTGAGGACATTTTTTTCATTGCTTTTAGAGAGAGGGGAAGGGAGAGAGATAAACATTGATGCAAGAGAGACACATCAGTTGGCTGCCTCCCATATATGTCCAGATCGGGGGATTACAGGTATTCAGACAGGGGGTTACATGCACCCAAACCTGGACTGGGGATCGAACCCGCAACCTCGGTATGTGCCCTGACCAGGAATCAAACCCACAACCCTTCAGTTATGGGGGGATGCTCCAATCAACTGAACCACACCGTCCAGTGCTCAGTAAAGACTTTTTAAATAAATAAATGAACAAGCCAGGAGTGGTCATCTGACCCAAGATGAGCTGACCAGATTCCCCCAGGAATTTGGAAATCAGATACCAGGCAGCCTCTGCTGGCCCTTGAGCCAGAGGTGATAAAAAGCCAGAGCCGGGCAGCTGTGCTTGGGTGCGTGCACACAGAAGCGAAGGCAGCCAATCTGCTGAGAGTGAGAAGGAGCAGGTGCAGAGGCAGGCATAGAGGTGAGACCCTGTGGCCCTGGAGCCCCCAGCCTCAGCTCCTAGGGCTTCTAGGTCCTAGATGCAGACCCCCCTGAGCCCGGCTGTCCTTCCTGTCCTTGGCTCCTAGACAACAGCCTTGTATCTGTAGAACACATCCGTTTTTTACACAAGCTATAGGGTTTCCCTCACTGAAACAGAAGGGCCTGCTCTTTCCACTACAGCCTAGGTTATCATATTAATCAAATTTGGTCAAAGTCTGCATTTACAGAATTGTTATCAAAGTCACCCAATTCTGTACTTACAGAATGTAGTTCTAAATCTGTAACTCAGATGATCCTTGTTTGTTGAAGGAAAAAGTGGGGACATGTTAGTTCATATTTAGAACCTGATTGTTTAAAGTCTTGATGAAGAGAAATGCCAGTATATTAAATAAACTCATTTGATCTTCCCACACGAGACTACTATTGATCAGAATTTTCGTCTGCTCCAAGTTGAGAGGGCTCCATTCCAATGGAAGAACACCGCGTTACTAATGAAATGGTGGTGACTCGATGGTTTCCAACTATTCCCAATTAAAACGAAGGCAAACAGACGCACTTTAAACCATTCACATTATTCCAAAGTTGTGCCAAAGCAAGGTATATGTTACATATTCTATTCACACGAACAAACTCCCGCTATAAATTATAGCATTGCACTCATTTTCTTTGCATCCAGTGGACTGAAGTTATTAATTCAGGAGTCAGAAATACAAAGAGATACAGCATATATCATTGTCTTCCTCTTGTTAGGTGCTGATATGGAGAAGGGGCATTACCTTAACCGGGGGGGGGCGGTATCTCTCGAAAACATACGATCCGGCAAAGTTCTCTAAGATCCATGCAGCTAGGCTGCTTGAAATGTGGGACCAACACCTGCTCCACCTCAGGGGACAACTGATGACCCCTTATCACCCGCACGGTCACCCTTCAGTCCTTGCTGCCTTCATGAATCCCAAATCAACCCTTCTTTCAGAAGTGCCTCTAGCTCATTTCGTTTTGAGAAACTGCCTTTTCTAAAATTCATCCATTTATTCAATAATTACTATGTACCAGACACTTTACTAAATATTGAGAATGCAGAGAAACACAATTTTAATTAGGTCCCTGGACTTCATAATCCCACCTGTTTTTAAGATCTTTTATAAACACTGCTTAAACAGCTGACATCATCCTCAATGGAGAAAGACTGAAAGCTTTTCCTCTAAGATCAAGAATGAGACAAGGATGCCCATTTTCGCCACTTCCGTTCAACATACTACTGGACATTCTAGCCAGAGCAATCGGCAAGAAAAAGAAATACAAGCTATCCAAATTGGGAAGAAGTGAAATATCTGTCTGCATATGACATGATTTTATATGTAACAAGCCTTAAAGATTATACACACACACTCACACAAACACACACAACTGTTAGAAATAAACAATTTCAACAAAGTTGCAGATATAAGATCAATATACAAAAATCAATTGTTTTTCTATACATTAACCATAAACAAGCCCAAAAGGAAATTAAGAAAACAATTCTAATCACAATAGCATCAAAAAGAATAAAATACTTAGGAAATAATCAAAGAGGCAAAAGATTTGCGCACTGAAAACTACAAAATGTGGAAAAAAATTAAAGACATAGACATAAGTAAAAAAGACAAACATTGTATGGTTCCACTTCCATGAGGTAGCCAGAGGAATCAGATTCCTAGGGACAGAAAGTAAATGGTGGTTTCCAGGGCCAGGGGAGGGGACAATGGGGAGTTATTCAATGGGGACAGAGTTTCAGTTTGGGCAGATACAGACAGTTTTGGAGGTGGGCGGTGGGAATGGTGGCCCAACGTGTGAATGTATTTAGTGTCACTGAACTGTGTACTCAAAGGTGGGTAAGATGGTACATTTTATAGTATGTATATTTTACCCACAATAAAACAACAGCAAAAACTCTGCTTATGCCCCCAGACGCTAAGGGGCCATTTGAGGCTCTACTCTGAGCTCTGCAGCCTGGAACGCTGCATGGATTTTCACAAGGCAATTGCAAATGGGCTGATGCGTCCCAGACTCCCCACTCCCCATTTTTTTCAAGGTCAGCACCATGCCATTTACCCAGGGAGATTCCAAGACTCGCTGAAGCCTCTGGTTGTTAAGAGACGCCCCGTTAGCAGCCCCTTCAGTCTGTTTCATGAATGAGCATGTGAAGTTATGAATAGCAGCCACTCAAATACATCATCATCATCATCGTGACTATTAAAGTTAACATTTATGTAATGCTTATTACTATGTCTATGTGCTAAACAACTTACCTCATTTAATCCTCACAACAGCCTTATGAGGAAGGTGTTATTTACAGCTGAAGAAACGAAAGCTTTGAGGGATCAAATCCAGGTCTGCGTGATTGCAAGGCCCACGTACTTGACCGCTGCACACAACCAACTGATCTTGTACTGATCTCTATAGTAACTAGCCTGCCCTCACACTACAGGCTGCCATCTTTTCCACAAAGGAAGTTCCTCTCTCAGCATCTATACCTGAGGGGACCCGAAATCCCTTTCCCTCTTGCCCAGAAGGACTAAAACACATTTGCAAAATAGCCAGGCTCACACAAGAATTGAAATCATTAAATGTCTTTTAAGCATATTTGTGCTTTAGGAGCAGGTCCCTCTTCTAATGGCCCAAGGAGCAAGTTCAAACCTCCTGAGGATTTGGCGAAATGAAATTTCACAGTGCATGCTGATGAAAGCACAATTCACATTTCTGTACTTCGTGAATGATTTTTCTCCTTAGAGCTTCTTCATGAAAAATAAATCTTCCAAGTGATTGGGCATAAAAGTGGCAAATAAGCTTTGATATGGGCGAGCATATGTGTACTGCATCTATGGAGGGAAATGCCCCAAAATGCTGCTTTAAACTGAGGGGCTGAAAGTGCTCAGGGGGAACACAAGGAAGGTGCAGTGACCAGGGTACCACACTTGGACTAGGAAGACCCTGGCTCAAGCCCCGCCTCACCACACCCACCTGGAGACCTGATGTGTGGACCCCGCACCCCTAAGTCTCAGTAGCTCACCATCAGGGGCAGAAAACAGCAAAACATGTCTACCTCCCAGGGCGCATTTTGTAAATAGCAAATCGCTGTTATACAGGCTAGGTTATTATTCTTAATGTCCAAGGAAATCACCTCAATGAGTAACTTCAATTTCAAAAGGTACCACCAACATATTCAGCCTCATTAGGACAGCCCTTGAATAAGAACATCGTGGTGTCCCTGCACTTGGGGAGTCGTCTATGATGTCCCCGGGCAGAGTTATAGATTCCTCTCCAATGCCTACTCTGTACTCTGCTGATATCTGCAGTACAGCCACCGCCTTGCAGGGGGCTTCTGTTCAGGTGACTGCCTCCCTACCAGACAGGATGCTGCCCTCTCCCCCACCTACCCATCCCAGGCACACAGCGTCCCGCGATCCCCGCCTCCTGGAATTCATACCCTGTGGAGTCTTTGCCCACATTGTCACAGGCTTGGTGTACGTGACCAATCACTGCAGCAGAAGTGATATTCAGATATTAAGATACTTCCGATATTAGCGTATCTTTATAAAAAAGACTGAAGCCCCCCTCTCCTCATCATCATCATTACAACCCATTTTGAGGAAGCCTAGGAAGAAGTAAGAAATCAAAGCTTCCTGCCCACAGCCCTGTGAGTGAATTTGAAACTGGATCCTTCAGCCCCAGTCAAGTCTTCAAAGACTAGGACTCTGGCCCACAGCTTGACTGCAGCCTTGTGAGCGATTCTGAGCCCCAACACCTGGATAAGCCACACTCGGATTCCTAACCCGCAGAGATAATAAACGTGCGTTGTTTTATGCTGCTAAGTTTGGGGAAAATATGTCACATAGCAATAGAAACGGAATACACTATTCCAGTTTTACAACACAGTCATAGAGAAAGAAAGCATTCTAAGAATAAAGGAATTGAAGACTAAGAGAGCTTTATAATGCGTATAGTAATTACTATTTATTGAGCACTAAGTATGTGCTAGGTATCTTACATATACGCTTCCATTTTGCACATAAAAAAATACAATCCCATTGCTACTAAGTGGTAAACCAGAATCTGAAGTCATATTTGTTGGTCTATCACCAAAGACTGTGTGCCCTTTTGACTGTACCAAGATAGATGCGTGGATAGACGGGTTAATGGTGGCCAAAAACACAAGCAAATGTATGTATGAAAAAAATGAGCTGCGGTGAAGACTTCAAAGAACTAAAAAAGTAACATTTTTCTTCAATCAAGAAAGCCAGCAGACAAAGAACATACCTGTGGTAATCCATCAAACCCTGAAAGGTGTGACCAGGTGGAACACGGTTCTATCGGCCACATGTGAGCATATCAAAGGGAGGTGAGCCCCTTTCGAGCCTGAGAGAGGGACACCCGCTCGGTCCTCTTCTCTGTTGCTCACATCTCAGCCAATGGCATCGCTATCCTCCCAGACAGGTGCGAGGAGCCCACCAGGCAGCTGAGGGGCCACGGGAGATTCCAGGCTCCCTCCTGCCCGTGGGAAGTGGGGCTGATGAGAAAAGGCCTCTCGGTGCTGGGGAGGGACCAGCCAGCTCTGTGACCCTAGAGTCTTGGATGAGGCTGGGGGAAAGTCCACACACGGGGCAACTCCAAGCCTGTCTCCTCGGAGGGGCAGTGATGGCAATGTGATTGGGTTAGTAGATGGATTAATAATGTGTTTGAACCACCTAGCACCGTGCCTGGCACACAATGCCTGCTTTCCTTCCCCACTTCCATTCTTTCCCACCACCCTTCACTGTGGGCTGCTGAGATATTACCCAAAGGAGCTGGTGAGCAGGGGATGTGTCTCAGGACGAGCCTCAGGAAAACATGCACGATGTCACTTGGGGTATTTGCAGCCATGTAGGTCTCCAGGGTAGGCGCCTGACCTTTGCAGAAAGCCCGTATTTGCATGAAAGCTCCTTAACCTGAGTTCAAGAACCTGGATTCAAAACTCAGCCCTGCCAACTACCAAGGTCCTTGGTTTCGTCATCTGAGAAAGGACCAGTAAAGCCTCCCTCGTAGAGGGTGTAGTGAAGGTTAAAAACAACCATGCAAGTGAAAGAACATTTGTAAATGGTCTGGCATGTTGTAGGAGCTAAATGAGTCCAACTGCCTCCTGGGTTGTTCCTCACCTAAGTGAGTCCCATGGTGAGAGGCAGAGGCCCCAGATCTCCCCGAGGGAGAGAAAGCAGAGGCTGGCCCTCGGACACCTCACCTCTGAACAGAGATGAGTCCCCGCCCGAGGGATCAGAGCCAGCCTGGGGGCGGAGGCAGACGCATTAGTGGAGGGCAGCAGAGGGCACATTCTGTGTTGCAGCGTAAGAGCCCAGGGGGAGCCAGGTTCCGGCTGGAGGCGAGGGAAGCCTCGCCAAGGGTGGGCCGTTTGAGCTGGTGTGAAGGAGGCGTGTGCCACGCAGAGGTGAAGAGAAAGGGAAATCAAGCAGAGGGGACGCAGCCTGCCAGACAGGGGGTCTGGGAGAGTAGGACAACTTCCAGGTGCCTGGAGCCAACGAGCGGCCCAGACAGATCACGAAGGGCTTGCAGGGCAAGCTGAGGAGCCAGAACTCCATCCTGTAGCTGGAAGAGAGCCAAGGGAAGTGCCCAGGCAGGGCGAGGCTGGACCCGGCTGGGATGCAGAGTGGAAGGGAGGTAGAGAGAGGCTGAGGACAGAGGCCCACGAGGAAGCCGGCCGAGGCTAGGGGAGAGGGGACAGGATGGGGTGGTGACAGGGCAGAGAGAGAGAACGCACTGGGAGTAGGAGCAGCGAAAGCATGGAGCCAGAGCAGCCACCAGCTCAGTGCGGAAGAACCACTCCGAGGGGCCCATGCACTTCAAAGAAGCCCCTTCTCTGTTGCCCACCGGCTGCCTTTCCTGTCCCACCTCCTCCGGGTTCCTGGGCGTTGCGAGACAGAGAGGATCCCACGGGGATAAGTAGCACTGAGGAGCCTTCCAAGTTAATAAAGGCGCCGTCTGGCTCCAGTGGGTTTCCCAGGAAGACAATAATTACTCAGCCTCTAATAGAGCCAATAAATATGGCAGGAGGATAAGTAATTAACAACCGTTTGCTGAAAAGTAGCAATTCTCGTGATCTATGAAGTTTTCCTTCCCTGTTCACTACTTCTCACTGCAAACATGATACTCTGAGCAAGTATGCTATTCATCGTTCACTGAGCTAATCACCAAAACAGGTTGTATTTTTTTTATTAAATCCATTCATTATAATTGTCTCACACGAATTAAGCCGGAAGAGCTGTGGTGAGGCCTGTCGTCCGCCTTACTTCTGCCTCTGGTCGCAATACTTGTAACGAGATCAAAATTGTTACCAAAGAATTTAACTACAAAAAAAAGCCTATGCTGGAAGCAGAGGAAGGTAACCTTGCCCTCTTTCTGAATTTCAGTGCCCCATGGAGAGCTTCTCCTGTTACTTATTCTGGTGTCTCATTTCCCACCCATAAAGAATCCGTATCAGTAGAAATTATATTAGGTAAGAGAAAAAGAAAAAGACTTTGCAAACTTCTAAAGTGATTTACCTCTTGGCTTGCAATTTTAATTAAAATTCCAGTTTATTTAGCAAATAGCTATGAAAAGATTAGATATCAATTTAGCACCATGTTCTTTTTCCGCTTCTCAATTCATAGGGGCGTCACGGGCAACGAAATACCCACATTAAATGGCTCCTTCTCTGTCCCGTCATAACTCAGCCTGTGAAAAAGCGTTCTGATATCAGTTATCAATTATCAATTAACTCCATTACGCTCTGCAAAATTATCACCAGTAATCTCCCTGCTCTCTACTCCCTCACTGTGGGTAAATTACATCAATTCACCACGAGGCCTCCAATTACCAAGTTTCTTCCACATTGAAACTTGAAATGTGTATATTAACTGAAATGGAAACAAAGCAAATCTGGTTTCTATTTTGGCAGCATGTTCCCCCCACCCAGGGTATCCAATGACTTTTCCTGAAGTCACTCCTGACACCTTTTAGGGCGGCTCATTCCCAGCTGGCCAGATCCCTGGGTCACTCTGGCACTTCCCACAAAGGCAACTCCCACGGAAAGCCAGTCGAAGCACCCTGGCTCAGCCAAACATCCGTTCATTCCCTCAGCACACGAGCCGGTCGTGCCTTTGAGCCAGGATGCTCGGGGAATGCCGAGAGGCCCCACAGACGGCTGGTGGCCAGAGACGGGCTGCAGGGGTGAACATGGGAGGAAAAATGAAACTGTCCCAGCGTTCAAGGAGCTAAGAGAGTGGCAGCTGAGTCAGACGCATGAGCAGATTGTTGTGATGCGTGTAGCCACAGCCTCAGTAAGCGCCTACATGGCTGCCTCAGAGCTAACCTCTCTGCACACGCTGTCACCTTAATGGCCACACGACCTTATGAATAGCTGGCGTACCCCTGTTTCACAGAAGAGGCAAACGAGGCTTGGAGGTAGGCAACATCTGAGCTGACCCTCAGTGCGAACGAGAGAACTTTCCCAGACTGAAGGGGAAAGGGACTTCCAAGGCAGGAAGCAAAAGCACCTGCAAAGACCCAGCAAAGAGCAAGCAAGAGCCTTGAGATCCAGGCCTCCTCTGTCTGTAGCCACGAATATCCGGGCCACCTTGGGCATTAGTAGACATCTTCAGGCCTGGTTCCCCCTCTGCCACACACAGGATATGTCCCACTCTGCATATCTGGGAGGGACTGCTCTTCTTTTCCAACAACTAGTTATGATTTGTACTGACCCTAAAGCACCTAGTGCTGTCTTAGTAATGTACCCCAGAGGACTTACTAGATGAAGGAGGATGGACTCTGCCCCCCTAAATTCCTTTGCACCTTCTGGCCCCTAAAACCAACCCGTAATCTTCCAGAGACATGCCACTGCCTCAAATCATACCATCCCATATTATTAAGAATACAATCGTACCAATGATACTATAATAATAGAAATTGTGGCTGCTATTTATTAGCTTATATTATGTGCTGCATACTGTATACATGTGCTATCTCAATTAGCCTTCACAACTGCACTGTCAAGGAGCTTGATATGTGACATTCCATTTTACAAGTGGAGAGACAGGCTCAGAACCATTGGATAACTTAGTCTGGGTGATGTTTCCAGTAAGCGGTAGAGCAAGGAACAGAACTCAGCCCCATTATGCCCTCAGTCCCCAGAGAACTAAGCCTAGAAGAAATGAATGAGGTTCCTTTAACAACCATGGAATACCAGAGATAAGGAGGTTATAGGAAGGCTGATGTGTGTCAGGAAGGGGAAGGAGAGGGCCCTGGGACTTGACCCCACTGGGAGCTCTCCGGAGTGCTGAAGCCCCGCTGCCAAAGGACAGTGTATACTCTAACTCAGAGCACCAGCATCTGCCTGGGCGCCTCTGCCAGTCCTGACCTCACCTCCAGATTTCGGTGCCCGATACAGCCACTAACAGAATAGAGCGAATAGAAATGGGAGTACATCTGGGAGAGGGACAGTTATGTTTTAGAAGCACTGAGCTCGAGGGGACAACAGGACATTTAATTGGAACTATCTTGCAAGGGATTAGAAATACGGGAACGGGAGTGAAGAGAAGTCTAAGCCAGAAGTGCAAATTCATGAGTCACAAAGGAGGGAACTGGAGAAAGGGTGAGTGCATTTTCTGAGTGGTTACTGAGAGAGAAAACCAAAGGGCCAGGGTCAGAGAGGGAAGGGAACTCCTTCCTAGCAGTCCTGGACAACGGGTACCAAGAACAGATAACTAAACCCTCCAACTCCGATACTGCATCGAAAGGTATTTGTGGGGGGGGGGGGGGGCAGAATGCTATTGTCTATAACTTTGAACCTGCAAATAAACAACCACTACAACTCCTCAACTTCCCTCCCGAAAGAACAAGAAATGACCAAGTATTCAAGGGAAAAATGGAAATTAGCCTACTATAAGGCGACAAGATTCAAGTTCATCAAAGGTCATACCCACTCTTACTTGAAGTAAAGCTTATAAACTTGAGATGTCACTCAGACCTTGAGCCTCTCTTTGGCCTTTCAGACCGTAGAAGAACCTTCAGGCTTACATGATGGGACATTTATAAACACATCTCTCCCCCTGCTGGTGGCAGAGATATGAGAATAGCACCTTCATTCTCTGGCTCCATCCCCACGTCTACTCTCCTACACACCTTAACAATAGTTATACTTCTTCATTAACTCCGTTTTTCATTCAGATAAACAATATTATGCATCAACTCAAGGTCAGGCACTGGGGACTCAGAGAAAAATAGGGCACAATCCCTGTCTTTAGGATGTGAACTTATAAATAAATCATAACGCAACATTGCAAATGCTCCAGTAGATGATGATCAAAGGGCAATGGGGGCATGAAGCAGGATGTGAGTTATTCCTCTGGGGGGAAAGGTGTCATCTGGTAGGAACCTACTGAGCTAGAATTTGCCATGCGCAGAAGCCAGGAAGGCAGTCTCGGCTGAAGGAGCCCCTGTGCAAAGGCGTGAGAGCATAAGGGAGCGCGATTAGAAGTCTCTCCAGGGCAGGAATAACATCTTAATTCTGTCTGTACTCCAGGTGCACTGCCCCATGCCTGGCGGGGCGGGGGTGGGGGTGGATGCTGTCGGTAAGTAATAGATGCCGGAGGGATGAATGGCATGCGGTTTCGTGTGGAGGGAATAAAACAGGACTATGGCGTCTTACAACAGAAAGGGAACTGAATGGAACCAGAATCTATAAGCCTCAAAACAAATCTTAATGTGAAACTGCTCGGGCACACAGCAGACATGGGCGGGCCCTGGTCGTCCATTCCTCCAGCCCAGGGTTGAATAACTCCGCAGGTGAATGAGGCAGCTCTCGTAAAGGAAAGGTACGCCCTGCAACGTGGGCCAGTTCGGGAGTGATGGGCTCGTTCACAGCTACAGCCGCCCTCCTTCTGTTCAGAATTTTTAAAGAGGTTAATTTGAGAGCAATAACAACCAATATGATGCAGCGGGGAGTGAGAGTATGGGCATATTTATCAAATTTTAGACTCTCCTTTTGTTTCCCATGTTGAACTGTATCGTCAAGTTCCAAATCTTCTCATTTTTCTCAGCTTAACACAGCCAATAGCTGTGGCAAAACCCCCTGCTTTCCCTAGCTCCTTGTGATGGGGGTTGTTATTCCTCTACGAAGTATTTAAGCAATACCTTTTAATTTGCTTAATGACCTCAGAACAAACTGACCGATGGCCCAGCTCAGTTGGCAATGACAGTTGACATTTCCCTGATGACCACATAATTAGGCAATTGCATTAAGTGTATGTCACCCTGATCCGCTAATGTGTGGTCTGTTAAGGCAAAGCCAGACCACTCGTGGCTTGCAGTCAGCTTCCACAGCCCACGGGTCTCTAAGCACTCTGGTACCAGTTTAAACACCTTTGTATTTTCATGGTGTTATAAATCTGAGGCTTCTCTGGTGAATCCTGAAGAAATTGGACCAGCAAGGTTAGCTCTGGAAAAATCAGTATTCTATTGCAAATAATAAGTACAAATATTATAGGATTAAAAATCAGGAGACCAAGGTCCTGGCCAGGTAGTTCAGTTGGTTAGAGCATCGTGCCGATACAGTAAGGCTGCGGGTTCAATCCCCAGTCAGGGCACATACAAGAATCAACCAATGAATGCATAAATAAGTGGAACAACAAATCAATGTTTCTCTCTCTCCCCCACCCTAAAATCAATAAATATAAATAAACAAATAAATCAGGAGACCAAGATTCTAGTCCTAATTAATTAGTACACCCACTCAACAAACATTAATTGAGTGCCTGTTATGTGCTAGCTACTGAACTCAGTGCCAAGATATAACAAAACCACCACCACCACCACATTTGCTGAGTGTTTATTATGTGCCAGGCATGGTTCTAAGCACTTCACAGGTAGAATAAAGTCACTTAAAACTGTTAACAAACTTAGGGGTAAGTACTATTCTCATACCCATTTTGTCGATGAGAAAATTGAGGCACAGAGAAGTAAGGTAACTTGCCCCCGTTTTCACCCTCAGAAGTGGCAGAGCCAGGGAACAAACCTAGCAGTCTGACTCCAGAGATCAATAAGATGTATCCCTAACGAAGCTCAGAGTTTCTTGGAGGGACATCAGACACATGTGCTTAATGGCTCTATCACCCAGGGGAAAAGTTAATCTCTCTGTATTAGTTTTCTACTGCCGCACCCAAAATTAACAGAAACCTAGTGGCTTCGGACAAGGTCCATACAGCAGCTCATATTCTTTAGGTGAGGGCCCACCATGGCACGGCTGGGTTCTCTGCTCAGGGTATCACAAGGCTGAAACCAAGTTGTTGCAGTTCTCGTCTGGCTCAGGGTCACCTTCCAAGATCACTGGGGGAATTTGTCCCCTTGCAGCTGTGGGACTGAGGTCCTCATTGTCCTTCCAGCTGTCAGCCAGAGACCACACTCAGCAACCAGAGACTGCCCACAGTTCTTTGTCATAGTGACCCTCCCCCCCAGGCAGTTCATAATGTAGAATTTGCTTTCTTCCAGACCAGCCAGAGCACATCTGCCTGACTTCGTGTCCAGCAACCAGCCAGAGAAACTCTGCTTTTAAAGGGTCACCTGATTAGGTCAGGCCCACCCAGGGAAATCTCCCTTTTGCCATATCGTGTGACATCATCATGGGAGTGACAGTTCACATCCACAGATCCCACCCACACTCAGAGGGAAGGATTATACACATGTGAAGGCCACTGGGGTCATTTTAGGATTCTGCCTACCATACTTTCTGAGTTTTCACTTTCCTGGTCTGAGGCTAGACTACGTACAATGGCATACTAATTATCCATATAGTGATTTACAGTTTCACAAAGACCTTTTCACCTATATTTTCTCAATGAATCCTTACAATCCAGAGATCCCAGAGCTCTGGGAGCAGAGGTTAGCCTCACTGTAAGGAAGCGGAATATAAGGGATAGAGGAGATACAACCTTTCCCTGCCATGCTGGGAGCACATCGGAGGGCAGAGACCTTGGCCAAGTCTTCCAGCTCCAGCTTCTGGGCTCCTTCCCCCAGCCCGTGCTGCCACGCTGATCGGGGAGACCGGATATATCCCAGTGCCAGTGGCCACAGCTGTAGCAGAAAGAACGGAGGCTTTGCAGGTCTGGGTTCAAATCCAGGTTTGCCCCCTCTTAGCAACACGGTCTTGGGTAAAGTGACGTCTGCCTGGGCATCCTCATCTTGAGGGGGAGTTAGACTGTGTGGCCTCCAAGGGCTCTTTTGTCCTCTAATTGGGACAAAACCGCTTCAGCTGCACCGTGGCAGCTCGTCAGCTTCGTGTTTCCATTCTCCTGGTTGAGGAGAACCCCATAACTAGACCCTCTTCCAGGTCTCCCTGTGATCTGCGCATTTCGTTAGATTCCTGGGGCCGCCGTAACAAAGTAGCACCGACTGGGTGGCTTCAAACAACAGAAATTGATTCTATCACAGTCCCGGAGGCCAGAAATCTGGACTCAAGGTGTGGGCAGGGTTGGTTCCTGCTGACAGTTCAGACAGAGAACCTTTCTAGGCCTCTCCACTTCCGGTGGCTGCAGGCCATCCCTGGCATTCCTGGCTTGTAGATGTGTCACTCCGGTCCCTGCTTCACATGGCCCTCATCTCTGCATGTCTGTGTCTCCTCCTTTTCTGTTTCTTATAAGGACATGCATCATTGGATTTAGGCCTCGCCCTGAATCTAGGATCATCGCCTCTTGAGATCCTTAACTTAATTACATCTGCAAAGACAGTATTTCCAAATAGGCTCATATTCACAGATATTGGTTAGGCCTGGGACACATGGTTTGGGGAGACGCAACTCAACGAACATCGTAAATTGATCCATACATGCCACCATTGATGAAATACAGGTGCCCCGTGGTTGTTCCTCATCACAGAGAGCACTGCATGAGCGTCCTTGTTGTGCCCATGGGTAAGAATTTCTCTCGAAGTGGAATTGTCTGAGTCACAGAGGATACACATTTCCAACTCTGCTAGCTACTGCTAAGTATTTTTGCCAGTCTAATTAATGTGAAATGGTATCTCATCATTGTTTTAATTTGCATATTCATGATTATACCAGTGAGGCCAAATCATTTTTTTCTAATGTTTATTGACTATTGGGGTTTCTTCTTTGAATATCTTTTTTTTTTTTTAACTCTAAATAAGCAATTCTCTATGGGGTTATTCAGGAGCTTTTTCAAAAGTACAGAGATACCAATTTAGGGGAGGTGGGCTTGGACCTAGAAATCTGAATGCTCAAAAGCTTGTTCGGAGACTGGGCCGCAGCCCCAGGGAAGGACCACGGTTCTAAAAGTTAGTAACCAGTCTCACTGGCACTTGGTTGTTACACCGTCAGAGTTCATGAGGGGCACTAGCTCATATGAAACTGTGATACTGTTTTGATTAGAGGGTGTTGGAGGGATGCCAGTCACACGGGGGCTCTCTGACAAAGGCCCTCTGGGAAAACCGCTCCCAGCTCTCAGTGCTAGAAAAGGCTGCACGTCGCTTACCTACCGTCTTTTACCTTACAGGCCCCACGGCTTGCAACTTGGTACGTTTCTGTTCTCCCTTGGTAACCACCGGAAAGCTCAGAACCAAATCCGTGTCCCATCACAAAAACTGCAAGACCTTAAGGTCATGCGTGTCTAGGTGCTAACTTTTCCCTGATTTCATCTTATTATGCTATTTTTATTGTTCCTGTGTTCCTGATTTTTTTACCTAAACGTTTAAAAAAGTGTAACAATGTATATGTTTTTATTTTATTTTATTTTTATCCTCAGCTGAGGACATTTTTTCATTGCTTTAGAGAAAGAGGAGGGGAGAGAGAGCGTGAGAGAGCGAGAGGAGGAGAGAGACATCAGTGTAAGAGAGAAATGTCAGTTGGCTGCCTCCTCGTAGGTACCCCGACTGGGGACCAAACCCACAACCCGCAGTTACGGCATGATGCTCCGACCACCCGAGCCACACTGGCCAAAGCACAATGTATATAGTTTTAAAGCCACTTGACATACTTTTGGGGAGTAATAGAGGCATAAATACATATTAAAATAATTTTAAATTTGACTGTATAGGATAAGTGATAATAGACAATTTATGTGAGTTAAGGCCCTTCTTTCAAAACTGACCTATTTTCAAGATTCATCAGTGATGATATCAGTTCTGTTGTTGATGTTTAACTAGAAAAAACACTTCAAAGATGACGTATTCACAGCATATCAGTGAAAATGATTAAATGCTAGAAATGGGACACATAAATTGGCTAGCTATAGCCATTAAGGTGCAGAAAAGATAGGACTGGGTTTTACAATCTAATACCATTCATTTCTAAATGACCGTCACTGAATTTTTTAAATGATGCCAATATAGTTACATTTATTTAAGACACATTGAGTTCAGTGGCTTTAAAAGTAAATTTTCAAAAACTTCCCCAATAAATTTTTAAAACTAGTTTTAACTTCTCGGTTCCTGTGTTCCTGAAAAAGCAAAGCAAAACAAAACAAAAAATATGCTACCGCTTACTTCACTGTTACTCCATTCCTTCCGCAAGCTGCTCTGTGCACTGAGTAGAAGGAAAGCCAGCCAATTCATCCCAGTTTTTCCAGGACTGTCCTGGATTTAAAACTGAAAGCCCAGTACCCCCGGACACCACCTCAGTCCCAGGCAAAGCAGGGCAGTCGGTAGCCTGCACTGGGGCAGCTCCATTTCCCAGGGTGTGGAAGGAAAGGCCTTTGAAGGGCAAGTCTTCCTCCTACACTTTAAAAATGAATGGCAATCATACGTCCAAAAGTTACCCCTAACTGGGTAGGAAAACAAGATACAATTCTGAACTTGGTTCACCTAATACCAGCCTGGATTTCACAGTCAAAGCATTAGAAGACATCTTCACAAGGCAATGTTCTTATTCTGTCCTAAAGAAGTCCAGGGAAAGAAACGCCATCCACCTACCTCTGAAACCCATTCTACCATGCATATCCTTTTTAAAATATTAAGTTCAATCTACAATTATATCATTTTCATTCCCAGCACCGAAGTGAATTAAAAAAACTTAAAGAAATGCTAGGTACAGGAAATCAGGTAAAAATATTGGAGACCTCAAAGTGAGTCGCCAGAACAAAGTTAGAAGGCAGATGGAAGACAGTCTTTGGACTTAGAGGAAAAAGAGAAGACTAAAGCTCTGAACTTTAAAAATATTAGGAACTTTTCAGAACAAGGTGTCAAGACAACAGCCTTAAAGCCTCCATTATAATCTGTTCTGTCCAGTACAATCATCATACCTGGGTTCTCCAAACGAAGGAAAAAACTTACATATACTACTGGATGCCAGCTGCTCTCCTGCTATTTCATCTAATCTCCCAGTATTCCTGGGCACAGATAGTGTCCGACCATGTTTACAGAGGAGGAGAACAAAGCCCAGAGTTCATCTGCATGCTAGGCGTTGGGCATGAAATAATGAACACAAGAGGCATAGTAATGAAATAATAAATAATAAACATTATAGTCGTAAAAAAGAAACATGAGAATCATGGTTCCTCCTTTCATGGAGCTTAGAGCCTAGCTGGGAATGACAGACACTCCAAAAATTATTACAAAAATAATGATGAGTGACCCTGCTTGGGGTGATAGGGGAATGCCCCCAGAGAGCAAAGAATAAGGAGACAAAGGAGGTGAGAGGAGGCAGTGAGAGGAAGGAAGACCCTGTCCTGCATCCAGGCAGAGGAGGTGGCAGCAGAGGTCTGGCGATGAAAACGTTCGGTTACGTGCCCGAGATAACGCAGTTTGTAAGTGGTCGGGTGGGGGGTTCGAATCCTGTGCTTGCTGACTGCAGAATTCATGTTCTCACCTCTGCAACACAATGTGACCAGCTGTGCTTCAAATCTAAAGAGGATGTTCCACAAAGAGGATCCGATTCCCCATGATGATACTCAATGTTTCCCAGGCTCATCTGATCATAAGAATCGCCTAAAGGGGCTTGTTAAAAAATAGGAGTCCCCAGGTCCCACCACTACTGGGAAATCAAGTTTGAGAGAATGCCCCAGGTGATTCTTGTGATCAGACAAGTTTGGGATATGCTGAGTTAAAAACACCTAAAACCCAACACACTAGGAGCTTACTTTCTTAAAAATGTCACTGGACATTTTAAAGAAATTGGCAGAGCTCCTTGAAGTAATTTAGCCTTCTAAGAAGAAAAGTAGTAGGGGAAAAAAATTAAAATCCTCTAGAGATTAATCAGCCAGCCAGCCAAGTAAAATGTCCCCCTCCTTCCTTCCAGATTTCCTATGGATTTTTACTGTCTCTCATTCTGGATTAAGTAACGTCTTCTCAGTGTGGAACAGGTGGCTGCTGTCAAAACAAACCCCTCCCCACACCTGAAGGCTCGGCAGCGTGCTGCTGATTTGGAGTCATCGCTAATTAGGGAGCTGAACAGAGTAACCGAAGCAGCAAGATGATACGGAACGACAAGCTGTGGCTGTCACCTGGGAGAGGGTACAGATTTAGAACTCAAACAGGTTCAAATCCCAGACCTACCGCTCACGAGATGAAACAAGGACAAGTTAATGAACCTCTCTGAGCCTCACTTTCCCCAACTGCCGAGTGATTTCTGAGAAAAATGTGAGATAAGGGAGGTGGTGGCCTGACGCTATCAGGCCCTTAACAAATGTTTGTTAATAAATAATAAAACGAGAGTGAATTTATGGCCCAACCGGAGGACCGTGCTCCTATGGAACCAACAACTAATAAGATATATGAAATTAATAAAAAAAAAAAAAAAAAGATTCATGGGCACAGAGCACTGATTCTAAGCTATGCTCTGGGAAAACTGGCCCTTCCCAGGATGCAGTGGACTGAATTATAATGTGGTTCTCTTGGTATGATGCTTGAAAATGTGGGAATGGGAGGGAGCTTTAATGTGCTAATTTTTGTTCACAGGCAATAGATCCGCTGAGGGCGAGAAGAATGGAACCCAGGTTCCAGAAAAGAGAGCGGGCTGCAAGTCAAGGTGAGGCCCGCTCAAAGGCTGAAGAACTGGGGGAGCAGAGAGGTGGTGTGGTGGGGGTGGGTGAGTCCTTAGTAATAATTAAGCCATGCAGTTTAGAAAGCGCTTTAAATGACTTTCCTCTGCTAAGGGAACATGCCAGAAGGGAAGTTTGATAAGGAGTGTGAGGAGGACACAAGGAAAGGACACAAATCACCAAGCCAGAGTTCGGGGTCATGCAGAGAGCAATCTCACCTTAGAACTGAGGGGCAGAGACCATCCGAAGGTGCAGACAGGACTAGTCACCTGAGAATCGTTAGATTACTGACGTCAGGTCTTAGCTTGCAGTCATGACAGAGCCTCCTCTATCAAACTCAGAAAGGCCACAAAATCTGTAAGAGGCACTGCTAATTACCAGATGTTTGTGCAAGGGGTAAAACTTATTCGACATTTAGGGGGATTCTACTGAATCCCCTAATTAAGAACAAGAGTGGTATAGTCCTCGAGATTTGAGTTCAAACCTTGGTTCCGCATGACCTTGAGTAAGTTACCTAACCTCTGAACCCATCCCTTTCTTTGTCTGGAATACAGGCAGTGGTATTTTTCACCTCAAGGTTTGCAAGGATCAAATGAGATCATGTATGAAAAATACCTAACACTGGATATTGCTTCTCTGCCAGTCAAAAAAAAAAAAAAAAAGTGGACTTTGTTTCTTTTATGTTTCAATCCAACTTCTTTGTTGGATATGGAATTTAGAAGGTTGGTTGACAAGTTTGTTTATTTGGGAAAATAAACACCGAAGCTAAAAGCCGATTTGCATTGGTTTGTAAATCCGCCAACTATTCCTGCTGCAGAATCTGGAATCAAGGTGTCACGGGAAGAGCCAACAAGGGTATGTATCATTAATGGCTTCAAAAGTAAAGAAACAAGGTACTTTCTCCTTCGCCTTCTCCTGACAAGCCAAGTCTCTAATTCCCAATCCCTTTTCTCCACGACAGTTAGCAGAGCAAAGCATTTCAAATTTTAAACCCTAACTTTGAAGAGAATCCAATGCTTGTTACAACCTCTGAAGATTTTTATCCTATGGGCACTCTCACGCAAGTGCACTAAGACACATACATGCGAGGGCATGGTCACTGCAGCTTTGTGGGGTGGCCACACCTGGTAAACAGCTCCATGCGTGTCAGGGGGCACCAGGTAAGTAAGGTCTGTTACGCTCTTACTACGAACGTGATGCAGCATGAGACAAGGATGCAGTAAGTCACTATATGCTCACACGAAAGAAGTGCTTGGTGAAATAAAAGGTGCAGAGCAAAACAGACCACAGGGAAGCATTAGGTAAATTAAACGGGGTGTGTGCACGGCTCCGCTTGTGTAGACATATCTCTGGGGATGTACCAAGAAGCTGCTCATCGAGGTTGCCTTTGAGGAGGGGAAGGGAAGGTGGGACGAGTGAGAGACATTGTTCAGTGCTTATACTTTCATTACGTAGCTACTTTATCATGTGCACGTCATGAAGTTTTTAGCCGAGTAAAATGGAGATGCACGGTAATAATACAGACAACAGGCGAGAGTGTAGTAGTCCAAGGTACTGGGCACCTAGTATGTGCCAACGGGGCTTTCCCGACCCGTCTCTCAATCACCCTCTAAGGAGCGGGTCACCACCCCCCATTACTCAACTGAAGAAACCGAGGCACAAAATTTGGACAAGTGATTTGGTTTAACTGAAATCCACACAGCTAGCTGGGCGCAGAGCCTGGATTTGAACCCGGTTTTGACGAGCTCCAGATCCTTTTTCTATGCTTCACAGATTGTGGGCTGCAGGCTGTTCGCCAAAACCCTTCTGCTCTTCTTCCTGGACACAACACTAGTGACATTTCCCAGTCTCCCTGGCGGTGACAAAGACCCTCTCCTCGTCCCAACATCAGGCTGGCTCCTCTGAGCCCTCTCCCCTGCCAGGTCTTGACCTTCGGGCTTCCATGTTGGCCTCCACATTGTCCAGTTTTAGCAAGAATCCTGCTCAGGTTGAGCAAGAGCCCCCTACCCTCAGTATCCAATCCCCCTCGATATGGAATAAACTCTTCATCCCCTCCCCTTTGTAGCATCTCCCTGGCCTGCCTTCAGCAAGAATCCTGTCGGATTGGTTTAGCAGGGACCCCCTCCCTCTGGTGTTTGCTCTGAGGAATTTCCATCCTCTGAGGCCCACAGTGCTCCTTGGCTCTCAATCCCCACTTGTTATGCTGAATCGGGAGTGGAGCCAACTTCCCTGCCCAGGTCTCTTCTTCCTGTTACAATAGCTCCTGAATGAAAACTGGTTCTTACCACTCCTGTCTAGCTCTGGTTTCCTCTGACAACACGTAAGTGTGACCGTGTGTCTGAGTCCCACCCGGTGGAATGTGGGCGGAAGCAACATGTGCCCCATGCAGGACTCACAGAGAAACCTCCCATGCATGTCCCTCCTCGCTCTGTCCTCTACCACTGCCTGGCTGTTGATGCAGAGACCCCAAGGGACAGAAGAGCCACAGATGGGAAGACCCTGAGTCCCTGGATGACCCGCCACCACCCAGGCTGTTCCCCAGGACAAGAAATCGACTGCCATTACTTTGGGTCTCCCTGTCACAATGGTTCGGCCTAGTCTAACGAACACACACAGTGAACAAAATAAAAACAAGAGCCCAGAAAGTGCATAAGCCCTTGGTGTTCCACACACTCACTGAGCACCCACTAGGAGTCAGGCACCGGGCCAGGGTTGGGAATACAGCGATGACGAGGAGAGTCCCTCCCTGCTCAGAGGGGACGCTGCCCGAGTCTCTGAGCCCTGTCTCTGTAGGCCAGGTCAGACACCTTTCAAAGCCAGGGGGGCAGGGCAAGTGTTCATTGGTTCACTATTGGTCAGCAAGGCTGTCGGGACAGAAGACAGGCGAGGCTGGGGATGGGGAGTGGGGGGCGGTCACCCTCCCAGGGGAGGGGAGGGAAGGGGAGAACCCCCTGCTGCAGCTGAGGCCAGCATGGGCTCACATTCTCCATTCTGCTGGTCACAGCCCCCTCCCTGAGCACCTACTCTAGGCCAGGCACGAGGGAAACAGGGCCCCAGAGCCCCATCTCTGTCCTCAGACAGCTCAAGGTTTGGTGCCCATACACAAATCATTGTCCCCCATGAAAAGCAAATTCTACACAGACCGTACTGAGTGCCACGGGGACACAGAAGGAGCAGCGGCCGCTTCTGCAGGAAGGACGAGGCTTCACGGTGGAGCCCATAATGACTGGATATTGAAGTGGGGCTCCAAGTTCAGCAGGCAGGGAGTCAAGGGAACAAAAGCTATTCTGGGCCGAGAGGTGGGTGTGAGCAGGGGGTGGAGGCACCCAGCTAGGCCAGCTGTTAGGACAGAGTATAGCTGGGCAGGAGGGGGGGGGATGGCGCTGACGCTAACTGGGTAGCAGGGGCGGTCCTAAGGGCCTTCAATGCTTAGCTGGGATGTGAACAAGGGCTGTGACTGTAAGCTCACCACCCCACAGCCTGTCACCCCAGCAGAGGCACCTTGTCCCTTCCAAGGTCTCCTTAAATGTGACAGTGAGGAGGAATCACAACTAATTCCCATCAACATGGGAATTACTACCACCAAGGAGGGCCAGACAAGGGTCTGAGGGGGGGGGCAGAGAAGCAGGGGAGAGGGAAGGGCACACCAAAGGGAAAGGAAAGGGAGGGGGGCAGACAGGCCAGCGTCCCTCCCAGCGCGGAGGACATGCCAGCCTCCGTTGCCCCGCGAGTGTGGCACCGCCAGGCCCCGGGGGCAGGCAGGTGAGCGCCTGCCCGCAGGGAGTGCTCCGTCTGAATTGGCACCGGCTGCTGCCCTCCACCCCGTGCGCCCTGCGCACAGAAATACATCATGGTTTGTGTCGTGGAGAGAACAGAGCGCACAGGCGAGGCAGCGGGGACGGGGCGGGCACCGCGAGGGCGACCCAGGGCCGAGATGTAGCCCCGCCTCTCTGGCCAGTGTCGGGCACGCGGCTTCCTCGCCTGCGGGGTGTGCGGCAGCACCTCCACAAGCACTAAGTACGAAATCCAGTGCGAGCGCTTCTCACCAGGGCTCCGCTGCGACCCTGGGTGCAGGTTTGTCCCCTTCCCTTTCCCCTTGGAGGAGGGCCGGGCCATGTGAATGGCCTCTTAATTCTTTGGCTTCCGTAGCATCTACATTTGATTTAACTCTGAGTCCTCCTCCTCAACAAGGTTGAAATATATCATTGGTTACTTAATGGCCCATCGAGCAACAAGGCCTTTATTAAATAGCAGCGTGAGGCCCAGGCAATGAGAACACCAGTGCCTCACAAATCTCTCCCCACTGTTTTGGTGAGGACAGCTTTCAGGCATCCGCTGCGCCCCCATCGCTCTGCCCGGAAGGAGGCTCAGGGAAGGGGGCACCGTGGTCTGGAGGGGCACACTAGGTGACCCTCTGTGTCTGGAAGCCTGAGACCCCTCCCTCATCAGAAAGTAGGACATGGATCCCTGGGGAAAAGAGACACCAGGAGCCAATGCCCTCTCCGGCACCGCCCCCAACCCTGCCCTGCAGTCGGGGCACGGAGACTTGGCATCGGCAAAGACCTGGGTTTGAGTCCTCTGGTCAGTCCGGCCCTGGTTACTCATCTGTCAGGAGGGGCTGGTGATGTAAACACTACGTGCATCACAGGCTTGCCGGAGGCTCACTTGCCAGATGCTAGAAATTGACCAGGAAGCCACTGTCCTTGCCGTCAAGAAGGATTTCGCTCCTTCCAGTTCACCACCCAGCCCGATACGCCTTCCACACCACAGCCAGAGGGGCCTTTCCAACGTACCAATGTGATTTTCTCTCTCTCTCTCTCACACCTGTTTAAAACAGGTGGCTCCCCAGACCTTTCAGACTTGATTCATCCTGCCTCTTGTGTCCACTCATTCATCATTCCCCACTCCTCCAATTCAGCAATCCGGCCGGAATAGATGTTTGCAGCGCCCCCAACTCCCCGCGCTCTAGCTGGCCACCACGTTCCCATGTGTGCTGCACCCTGTCTGACACTTGTCCTGCCTCTACCCCCTGAAACCTGCTCACCCCTCTCTTCCAGGCAGACGCAGCTCAGAGGCCCCTGCCGCAGGAGGCCCCCCCTGAGCCCTGGAGTGAGGCAGCCATCCCCCACCCCCCTTAGCGTGGCTCTTCTTCCCATGGTGCACAATAACGAGACAGTGAGCTCCCTGGCTTACTCTGGGGTCATTCCTTTGCTTGCCCAGTGCCCAGGGAGTCCATGGCGCAAAATACAGGTTCAGGAAATGTTTGCAGAGTGAAGAAAAAAATCATGTCAGCCCTGGCTGCTGTCGCTCAGTGGATTGAGCACCGGCCTGCAAACCAAAGGGTCGCTGGTTCAATTCCCAGTCAGGGCACATGCCTGGGTTGCGGGCCAGGTCCCCAGGTGGGGGCGTGTGAGAGGCAACCACACACTGATGTTTCTCTCCCTCTCTTTCTCCCTCCTTCCCCCTTCTCTAAAAATAAATAAATAAAATCTTTTTTTTTTTTAAATCATGTCAGCCAATATCCAGCAAAAGCTTATTATTATAGAGTATGCCAGGTATTGTGCACTGGAGTGTGAGGATTCAATAATAATAATAATAAACAAGACAGATGTGGCCCTTGCACTAGCTGAATGTCTAACCTGGTGGGAAAGGAAGAAAACCAAGTGCACCTCAATGATGAAGCTGACTCGGGCTATGAGGGCAGGGGCCTGAAGACGGAAGAAGGTGTAGACAGAAGAAGGGGACATCGACGTGGTCTCTCTAAGGATACGAACACCTCCTCTCTCTGGAGCTCAGCTATCTCCCTACCCAGAGAGCGGCAGGAACCCAGAAGGAAGGTCTGGAGGCGACTTAATAGCCAAATATGTCAAAAAGACTATGTTGCTTGTTCAATCCTCACACACACGGGCCGTGGCCAAAATGCCCCGGTTGACTGCGTCTTGCCAGCCCCTGTCTCCCACCACACTTAGACACACCGCTAGGAGACCTCTTAGCATCTCATGTTGGGACCACAGCTCTGTCTGCTCCCCTGGGCTGGGGCTTTCCAAGCCACCACGTGTGGCTTTTTAGGTCATGCCTAAGGGTGCCATGATGCTGTTCACAGAAGACATCTTTAATATTTTGAACACATTTCATATTTTATCATTGTATTTTTTACTCTACCAACAAATTAAAGTAGTTGTTGATTTAAGCTGGGAATTCAGAAATATTCTGAATCAGATGATTTGGGGCAATTTTATATTTATGATGAGAATTTTCTGGCATGTGGTAGACAAGTGTCTTATTTTAACAAGACAATATATATTGTCCTCCCTTTGACAAAATGGATTATCAAAAGACTTTGTTGGTCTAGTAATACTAGTAACACCTAAAATAGACTATATTTCCAAATAAGATCTGCTTTTATATCTAACTTTTTTTTTAAAAAGTCCCTCACTGATATTAGTACACTAGCTAAATGTGAAGTTTCATATTGGAGTTCAATCATCTGATGTTTAGGATGTCAAAATATTTCTGACTTCCAAATTTTACATCAATAAGAGCTTCATTATAGCTTGTAAATATTACTTAATAACTAATATTTATTTATCATTAATCCATTCGCTGTAACAATTTTTTTGAGGTATAAATAACACATTGACTAATTTAATATTTTCTCCTTAAGGAGTGGGGACAAAAAGACAGTATGGGCCAGTAGTGGCCCTGGTTCAAGGGCTGGGATGGTGTCTGACTGGATCTTTATCACAGGGCTTCGGATACAGTAGACATGCAACATATATTTGTTATATTTGTTAAATGAATAGTGAAGACCTTTCAAGGCCTCAGAACTTGAAACCACATAGGCACGCTTTAGTCACCATACTTTCTAGAACTACTTCTGCCCATTCTAATGGAAGAGGATTGCATAAACTGCTCAAACAACATCCTCAGTGACTAGCTGAAGCTTATGCAGCTCCCACCCAGGAGGGACCATTTGCCTCCTACTTCGTTCCCTAGACACAGCACTTCTCCCGAGAAGAAATGTCTTAGCAGTAAGTAGTGTTCACAGTGACAACATACCACTAGAGGAACATCACTGAAAGCTGCCTAGAGAGTCATAAAGTTCAGTCATTTCTGAGAAAATGTCGTAAAAACCCAGTAGGATGATAACGTTTTGTGTAGGTAGTGTCAAATAGAGCCTAAAGTTCCTGAAGAAAGACACAAATGCGCGGGCTGAAGAAAGCTATGTTGTCGTGGCAAGTAAACCAGCCCACACCTCAGGCTTACGAACAGCTGCCTCTCTGTTTCTGGCCTGAACTCTGCGATGCCAGAGACTCAATGAGCTCGCTGCCTGGAATCCCTTCACGTCACTTCCCTTTGAAGAAAATGGTCATTTGGAAGGCAGTCCAGAAAATCAGCTCTAGAACCGTTACTGGTTACACGGCTCAATTTAATGCCTTCTCTGCGCCAGGCACTGAGAGACTCAAAGATGAATAAGACAAGCCCCCGCTACTGAGCACCTCGCCGTCTAGGGAAAGAGACAGACCATCTCGATCAACAGCCTTCCCCACCCAGCACCACCCTGCCCCACGTGAACACCACCCTCCCTGAGACCTACAGCAGCTCCCTAACGCCCCTGCCTCCTCTCTGGAGGGTAGCCAGTCTTGCAGGATAGCCAGAGTCTCTTTTTTAAAGCAAGTGTAATTATCTTTCTCCCTGGACATAGGCAATGGTCCAGCCTCTCTCTGCTCATGGTCATCAGATTAGAAACTCCTGTATCAAGTCAGAGCCTCAGGAAGGCCATATCCTCAGTGGGTGAACTCAAAAACTAACAACAACAAACCTTTGTCTTGGCATTAGGTCAGGAAAGGGAAAATAGAAGGGAAAGAGGATCCCCTCAGATGCTTAATCATGACACTTTACTGAGGCAAGTCTGGAATCAGAATTCAACGATGCCTATAATCTAAAAGCCTAAGACCAAAACCTTGGTTGTAAGCCTTCTACAAAAGGTTCGCAGAGCCGGCAGAGGCATCCGCCCAAGACGAAAACCCCCCTGGGAACGCAAGCCTCAAAGAGTTATCAGAGAGGAAAGGTCCGAGGCAGGTGAGCTCACTGCCGAAAAAGAAGAAGCAAACAGCTAAATCAGAATTCTGCCCCCCACCAACCCACACTGATCCCCCAAGTGTGAGCAAGCAACAAACTTTTGTCGTTAAGCCTCTGGTAATTTTGTGGCTGCATGTTACTACAGCCCAATTTCTTTATCCTGATACATACAGGACTAAGAAAAAAAAAAATCTGGAAAGTAACATACCAAACTGCAATCCTGGTGTTGCCTCTAAGGAGAATTCGAGGGGAAGAAGAGAGGGGAATGGAACATGGGGAGCGGGGATGTTTTGGATTTTATTTTATACACGTGGTAACTGTATTTTTATACGCACATATTCCTTGGGCAAACCGAACAAAAGGTATTTGTAAATAATCTAAGGTGTCCAGAAAGTTTTCCGCCATTGCTTTTTAAAATTCCAATAAACCACAGTTCTGACACCTAGAGAAATAAAAGGTCCCCGGGAGCATAAAGAGCAACTATGAAACGTGGCCTCTGCGCGGGTGAGGAAGGGGGACTGAAGGGATTCCTGGAGAAGCAGCGCAACGCCCAAGGAGGACGGCCCAGGGAACCCGCTGTCTCAGCCGCCCAGCTCCTTTAAGGATGAGAAGGCATCACTCAGATGACACAGAAGCAGACAGCAGAAGAGGAGACCCCGTCGGAAACGCCTGCTAAGGACTTACGAGGCCTTTATAAAAAGCGCTGGACCACGGCTCACACACAGCCCGGGAAACAAACGTTCATACAAAAGGGCAGTTGCGGCCGCTGGGAAGGCAAGGCGCCCTTTGGTGTGACGCGCGAGGAGAGAGGTCAGTCCGTCCGCAGCAGAGAAACATGATCATTGTTCTCATGGTTTGGAGTCTCTGAAACACAGCCCACACTGTACTAGATCCCGGGACATGAGCTTACGCAAACTGTGACCGACAAAGGTCCCTCTCTCAAATGCCTCCTCCCCGTTAGCCGGTGTCCATGGCGCTGCTGTGCATGGATACGCGGCCTGCATCTCCAGGGAGGGCAGCTCACAACAATAGTGGCATCTATTCTCCAAAGTGTCTTTTCCCTAAGGTTTTCTTTAATGAGGGTGCTGATCTGCAAAAGAATATACAGGAGATGAGGAGAGGCTCGCGTGATGGGACGTGGACCACACGATTCTGTAAACATTTACTGAGCCGGGACCCATGCCTCCCTTTCATGTTGTAACTTCAGTGGTGGCCCTGTAAACATGATTTTCCTCATCTAGAATAAACTTTCATCTCGTTGCCAGTTTACCGAGCTACCATTTGGTTTTTTTCCTTGGAAACAAATTTTCAGACTGTGGACAGTTGAAATAGACCGGACCAGAGTGGGTATGACTGAACAGGAAATTAGCAGTTGGCGTGGTTCACTTCGGACCGACAGAGAGCGGAAAGGGAAGCTTGGGCCATATAAAGCGAGAACCTGTGATCGTATCCAGAAGACGTGAAAGCGTCTTAGCACGGCCTTCAATGCTCTGTGTGATCTGGCTCCTTCTCCCCCTCTCTCCACCCTCCCACATGCTGCCTAAGCTGCTATCACCCCATCCTGCATATAAAACCTACTCTATACTTCCTGCCTTTGTTCCTACTCTGTATGGAACGCCCCTGACCCATCCGACTCCCAGACTAAACTGTAATAAATAGTCTGTGGGCATGTCTATCCCTTGACACTGGGAGCTGCCGGACACCTGCAACCCCCGAGCCAGGTCTGCAGGCAGAGAGCCCGCAGGGAGCAGGGGAAGAGACAGGACTGACAGCTGGTTTTCGATGAAATGCCCGTGTCAAATGCTGGCTCTGCCACTGACCAGCTGTGTGACCTTGGACAGGTTAACCTCTGTGTACTGCCATGTCCTCCTCTGTAGAATGCAGACAAACAGGCACTCACTGTACTGGGTGGTTGGGGGAATCAAATCACTGCGTGTATGTAAAATCCTTAGAAGACTGTCCAGCACAGGGTAAGAGCTATGGAGGGGTCCATTTAGGCATTGTTAAATGTCCATGGAATAAAGAAAAGTAAAGGAGGGAGCGAGATTGGGCCCTGTGTTCGAGCAAATGTCCGACTTCACATGCTGGCTGGGTGCTGCCCTGCTATGTGGACAGAGTCCTATAGCCCCTCGCCATGCGCATCAAAAAGGAGACAGAACTTTCACCCTGGTTGGCATTCACAACCTTATTTCTTGCCTGGGCAACCTACCCACCCCTGCCAAAGCCTGCCAGTTGGGTACTTGCAAATTTTGTGGCAGTAACACAATGTGACATGCAAGGGACACTGGCTCAGTTCCTTGCACCGCAGACCCCAGTAGATGTCCCTGCTCCCAGAATATCAGTGCTGAGCGTCAGAGATGATCTTGTCCAGCATCGCCCCTGTAACAGATGGGGACGTGAGGCCTGGAGAGGTCATGCGCGTGTTAGGACCTGGTTTAGGTATAGTTTACCTGTCATGAAGTCAACTTTGTAGCAGGTACTAAGAATTCCATAATCATAGTTCAATGCTAGAAGGAACTTTAACTTACCTAGTTTGGCACTTTTCAAACGCCACAGTCTAGGGTGTTAAGATGAGATGTGGGCTCTGTTACAAGTATTTCATCCAATCATTAGTGAGTATTTATTGACCACTTTCAATGTGCTGGGCACTAGAGACACAAGTCAGATGCCACCCCCGTCCTCAGGACCTCACTGACTAATAGGAGAGAGTGGCATTAAGTAAATAATCACACATCTAGTTGTAAAGCCTTACTGTTGTGAGTGATTTAAGGTATAAAATATACTAGAATGAGCATCTCTACTTACACCAATATGCTTTCTGAGCAGGAGAAAAAGGCAGTGCTGGAGTAGAGGGGGCCCTGGAAACTACCCACCTCATCGGGCTCACCAGTGCAAGGGTCTCATGTAGAATAACATAACTGTTATGTGGCAGCAGCGGTAGAGAGACTGGGAATCACTGAAATTGCTCAACCCACCCCCATTTGACTGGCAGGCAAAATGAGGTCTGAAAAGTTGCACACACTTGCCAAGCAGCACAGCCAATAAATGGAAGAAACTTAAAATTCTGCAGTGGCTCCAACAGCCTGAAAAAAGATCAAATCCCACAGCGTGGCACTGATCTGATCCCTGCCATTTTTCCAGCCTCATCTCTCCCCATTCTGTCACCTGCTCAATGATTCAGCCATACTGAACCCTGAATGCACCTCTGCTTCGCCCAAATTACTCCCTCTGCCAGGGACCCCAAGTCAACGGCCCCTAAGTAATGCCTACTCCTGTTCAGCACTCAGAACTCGTCTCGGGCATCTCTCCTCCAGGAAGCCCTCCCGAGCTGAGCTTCCTCCACCTCCCACAACACATACAACTTTACATAAAGAAAGAGAAACACGCATCACATGATGTATTCATTCATTCAACAAAGATTTATTGAGCACCTTCCATGTGCCAAGCACCTGAAGGTACAGACGTAAACAAAACAAAGCCCCTGCCCTCATAGAGCTTACATTCTAATGAAGGAAGCAGACAATAAACAAACAATACATAATGCAGGATCAGGCAGAGTTCAGTGGTATGAGCAAAAAAAATAAAGACGCGCATAGGTCAACAGAGGGATCAACAGGGAGGCCTGTCTGAGGAAGTGGCATCTGATCAGAGATGTTAAGTGACAGAGTCAGACATACATCTATCTACCTGGGGAAAGCGCGTTTCAGGAAGTACCAGCAAAGGCCTGCGATTACTGCAGTGGCTTCCGCACTTGTGGTTTATCTCTTACTGAACTATGAGGTCCTGGAGGACAAGGGTACCTTGCATCTTAATCATCTTGGATCCGCAGGGCCCAGCATCCACCGTGAACCCTTACGGTATGAGTGGATGAACCTGGGCAGGCATGTATGCCTGCTGATTTGAGTCCATCTGGCTCCACCTCTCTCGATCTTAGCCAGCTTCATGTCTCTCTCTCCCACAGGGCTAGGCTAAGCACAGGCCCTGCTTGGGCCAATCAGCCTTGCCTGACTCTGTGGCCTGGTTTCAGTCCCTGGATCTCTCTCATCAGGACTACGGCACTCATGAATTCTCTAATGTTACCTTGTTCTGGTCCTCATATCTCTGGCCCGGACCTGGGACCCTGTCCAGAACCGGAGTCCTCCCTCACTTTTTCCAGGTGTCCTAGGCTTGAACTTCCTGCTCTGAATCCCAGGCCCCAAGGCTGAGGACCGTGACACCTGGAGTCAGACTTCCCCAGCGGCTAATCCCCACCCACCTGGAAGTCTGCCCTGCCTAATTCTCGACTTGGCTCCAAATCACACAACTCCTTTCTGCTAGGACATCAACCCTCTGACCTCATCAGTTCTTTTCATGGCCATCTCTGCATGTCCCAACTTCATAGAACTGTTCCTGGATGTCCACCACAGCCAAGGCCCAGGACGAAGTACCCGAGTCCTCATGTTGCCTGCAGCAGATCCCATCCCACCAGCAGACCCTCTGGGTCTAAGTCCCCAATCCTCACACAACTGAAAGCAAGTTAAACAGCCATAGGAGCTTCAGATAATGTCAGAAGGCTTAATCCACTAAGTCAACTGCAACAGACACGCCTGGATGTCGTTGGTGCTTCATCCCAGTCCCCAGCAGGTCTAAAATGGGTTCGGAAACAAATAACCCCCTCCTTCGTTCCCCTTTCATCCACCGCTTACTGACACCTGCTATATGCCAAATCCTGGAATATAAATGCAGTGCCTACACTGTGGGTGATGGTGATGGAGGAAGACAGGGAGTGTAGTATTCATTGAACACTTGTGCGGTGCCCCAGAAAGCAGCGAGTCTTCTAGTACTTTCACACTAGGAGACAGGTGTCCTTAGCCTCACTCTACAGAGGAGGAAACAGGCTTAGGAGGCGAAGCAACTTGCTCAAGGTCACATGGCTAAGGGGCAGGGGAGACCCGAGGTCGGTCTGCCTCCAAGCTACAAACTGTTACACTGCACAGTCGGTGCTAAACACATATAACTTAAACGAAGAAGCAGAGGAGCAGGGGTCCCAGGCCTCCGGGACTCGCACGTGGAGCAGACGGACACAGAAATAGCTACAGTGGGGAGAGGCGGGTGCTGAGGGCGGGCGGGGGAGCCCCGCGCGGGAGGGCGGCCAGGGGCAGCCGTGGCCGCGTCACCTGCAGCGGCCGAAAGCCTTCCGGAGCACGCGACGCGGGGGCTAGGCCTGAGGTCGTCCTGTCCACCCCCCTGCGCCCCCGCGGCGGCGCCGGGCCTCACCTCCTTCCACTGGAGCTGCCGAAGGCTGATCTTCAGGGCGTCCAGCGAGGTCCTGGCCTTGGAGCTGTCCACGGTGACGGGCCGCAGAGAGTGGCGCTCGTCCGACCTGCGGCCCGAGCTCCGCTGGCAACTCCGGCCCTTGCTCCTGGGCTTCCCCTGCGGCCAGAGACCCCGCGCGGGCGCCGGCTTCGGCCTGAACACGGGCAGCACGGGCAGCGCGGGCGGCGGCCGCGGGAGTCCGCGGGCGTCCCCCTCCTCGGCCGCGCGGGGCTGCGCCGGGACCGGCTCCTTCCTCGCCCTGCGCTCCGGCCCCCCGGACGCGCCCGCATCCACGCGGACCTGCTCCTCCGCCGCCGCGGCCACCGCCTCCGCCTCCGCCTCCCACCCCGCCGCCAGCTCCCTCTCGGAGCCGCCCCGCTGCATGGCGCTCGGGGCCGGTGCGAGCGCCACTACCGCCGCCGTCTCCGTCGCCGCCACCCCGCCGTCCCGGTCTGCGACCAAACTGCCGCCGCTGCCACGCGCTCCCCGCCCGAGCCCGTTGCCATGATCGCTCAGGCTCCGTTTGCCACGGGCGGTCGCCGCCTGAGGACGGGGCCCGGGAAGGGCCAATCAGCGCCCGAGCCCCGGCGACCTCATCGGCGGCGGCCCCACGTGACCAGGCCTGTCACGGAGGCGACGGCGGCCATGTTGGAAAGGGGCAGGAAGCCGCCTGGGCCGGCGGACTTGCAGAGGTCGGAGACGAGGGGGAGGCTAGAAGTGGGGGGCACTGGGGGGCTCCTGTGCCTGGGGGCTGGGGCGCAGAGACAAAGAAGACCCGAGGGGCCCGCTCGCTGGGGTAACTGCCGGTCTGAAGGCGGGGTCGCGGCCTCACCCGCTCTAGGGAACCCTGCACCGTCCGGAAGCACCCGGGCCTGCGGGGGGACGGGACGAGCGCAGGCCCTCGGGGAGCAGCTGTCCGTTCGACGCGACACCTGCTGCGCCTGGGCGAGTCCCACCCTGAATGGCAGACACCTGCCCGGGTCCCCGGAGAGCGCCCTACGCGATGGGGAAGCCTCGGAGAAGCCCCGCCGATCCCCTCTCAGGCCGACGACAGGGACCACGACTTTTCTTATGACGTCCGTTTTTGTGCTAAAATGAACAACGAAGAGGTTACCGCCTGAACCACTTTTACAGGTGCACAGTTAGTTCAATGGCATTAAGTGCGTTCACGTTGCTGTGCAGCAACCATCGCCAGGCCCCCATTTCCAGAACTTCTTCATCTTCTCAGATTGAAACGCTACACCCATTACACACGAACTCCTGACTCTCCCTCCCCCAGCCCCTGGCAACCGCCGCTCCTCCTGTCTCTGACCTTGACCCCTCTAGGTGCCTCCTGTAAGTGGAGCCAGACAGTATTTGCCCCTCTGGGGCTAGCTGGTTTCACTCAGCGCAATGCCTTCGCAGCGCGTCCAGGCGGTGGCATGTCTCAGAATTTCCCTCCTTTTCAGGGTTGCATAATGTCCATGGTATCCAACCAGCACACGGTATCCAACCAGCACACGGTCTCCGTCAAAGGACAGTTGGCTTGTTTCCACCTGCTGGCTATTGCGAAGGATGCGTCTATAAATAGAGGCTCACAAATACCTTTCCAGATCCCTGCTATCAATTCTTTGGGGTTCTCATGTTTTTAAAGCCAATCCAAGGGAAGGGCTCCTCTTCTCACCTGAAGGAGCCACATTTGGGTTTGGGGGCGGGGGATGAGGTTGGGGAGGTATTACAGACCCCCCGGCTGAAGAGGATGACTGTAACTTCACACAGGTGAACTGTGCCACACTCTGCACTGTGGGGTGAAAAAAACACTAAAGGTATCGAGTAAGGTGGCCCCAATCCCTCACTTGTATTTCCAGGTCTCTTATTTCTTTGTTTTGGCCCAGGGTTTCACTGCATAAATAAATTGCCTTAAGTGCACAAGTCCTAAACTTAAGTGACCCAAACCAGCAACAGAGGGAGTTCTTATCACTTGCTCTGGAGCCCACCTGGGCTTTATTTCCGTGTTTAAGTATAGTCAGCTGACCACCTGTACCTGAGTTGCCTGGGGTCCTTAGTAAGAATGCAGGCTTCAGAACCCCAGGAGCTCCAGAGACTTTAAGGACGAACATCTGGGTGGGCCGGGAAGTCTGCATGTTAAATTGGTTCCTCCACTGATTTTTAAGGCAGCCAGCGTCAAAAACCACTGGCCTACATAGTCTCTTCCGAGGCCTCTAGAGATCCTTGGAGCTGTCCATGGTACCAGAGAGAAGCGCTCACACACACCCCCAATCTCTCTCCATCAACCTGCTCCTCCTAGCATCTCCCGTCTTAGCAAGGGGCACTGCCTGCATTCAGTCTTCCATGACTGGCAGTTGCAAAGTCTTAACTCATCATCTCAATAGTCCAAATCTCACAGGTTTTACATTGGAGAGTCTTTCATATCTTCCCTCTCCTATCCATTCTTATAATCGTTGTCCCAATTCAGGCCTTTAGCCTGGGCAATTGTCCGGACTTCTCATGGGTCTCCCTGACTCCAGTCTCCACCACACCCCACTTTGTTCTCCGCACTACAGCCTGACCTGCTGCTCTCCTGCTTAAAAACCTCCCCTGGTTTCCCACTATCTACAAATCAAGTCCAAGCATGTTAATTTTCCTAGGAGCCCCTTCCTGATGACCACTCTCTGAAATCACCCTTCTCTCCCTGCCTCCACTCCTTTAAACCCTCTGTCTGGACTTCCTCTTCCTTTGAGTCTCTGCCTAGGAAACTCCTGTGTCAGACCCCACTCAGATGTCTCCGTCTTGGACAAGCTTCTCTCAGTCCCCACAGGCTGAAATAGTTATTCTCACTATCCTTCTACTGACATGCATCATGACCTCCCACCATGGTGTGTCTCTGTAGAAATCATCACAGCCTGGAAAGGAATATGTCCAGTTTGATTAATCTCCATATCCCCATTTCCAAGGCATATTAGAACAAAGATGCCCTCGGAAAGTAGTATGAATCCATAACATAGTAGGTTGATCTCCACTTCATCTGGCAAATCTGCAAAGGCCATTTCATGTAGAGATATTCATTTTGGCCTTACATCTAAAAAAATCTCTGCCTCGGGGACTTGGCATGTACCCTTTCCCATGCCTGACAAATAACACATCTGTAGAGATACCTCTGACCTCTCAATCTAAATCAGACCTTTTCAGATGAAATAATGCTATAAGAGAGTGACACGAGGAATCATAAGGTAGTATGCAATTAAGTGTCAAAGAAAGTAGAGAGTTAAACATTATTCAGTAGTTCAAGGATTTACTATGAACCAGAAAGCTAGATAAGACTTCACATAAGAGATAGAATAGAAACCGAGTCTTCAAGATGGAGTAAGAATCAGGTAGGCAGAAGGTAGGGGAGGTGGTCATTTCAGAGGCCATGGGCAGGGCTGCCATTTGTAGTCATGCAGGTGAACCACAAGGCACCACAGGGGTAAGCATCCAACTTGCGCTCTGCCCGCCAAGCCTCACTCATTGAGGCTTTGTCCACCAGAAGCAGGCACCTCTGCTGACTGGCTCAAAGGCTCCCAGGGCTAGCAGGGCTCCTGTGTTGAAAGGGGGTGGAGGAAAAGTCTCAGTGCAACTAGATTTAAGGTGGAGATAATTATAAGCCTCTCCAGGGAGGCAGAGAGCAGACTAGACCAGTTGAAACACAAGCCACAGAGGAAGAATGAACAGGAAACAAGGCCCACTTGACTGCCATGGTGAGCTCTGACTTCTCAAGAAATTCTAAAATGTGTTAGTAGAAAATCCAATCCCTTATTGGACTCCCCAAAGAGAAGCTTTGGTTTTGGCTGCTGAGGAGCAAGAGCAGGTCAGAATTAGGGACTAAGACTACTTCCAAAACAAAGCTTTAAAAAGTAGGTTTCACCAGCAGGTCTCTTGTTTTCTTTCACAGCACTCACCACTGCTGATAGTGAGTCTTACTTGTTTGTTTACTTATAGTGGTCTGTCTTGCTGGCCAGAATCCAAGTGCCAGGAGTAAGGAGTGTACTCTTCTTGGTGAACCCATATCCTAATGCCTGGTTCAGTGCCTGGCAGAGAGTAGGCATTCAATAACTACAGAAGGCAGGCAGGCAGGCAGGCAGGCAGGAAGGAAGGAAGGAAGGAAGGAAAGAAGGAAGGAAAGAAGGAAGGAGGGAAGGAAAGAAGGAAGGAAAGACTGAAGGAAGGAAGGAAGGAAGGAAAGAAGGAAGGAAAGAAGGAAGGAGGGAAGGAAGGAAGGAAGGAGGAAGGAAGGAAAAATTAAACTGCTCAGATATTCAACAATAAAGAAATAGCAAAGTATGGCAAATATCAATGACAGCTTTAGCCACCCAGGAAAAGGTCGATGATATAACAGTAAACAAACTGGTGCAAGCATTATAATTATAATGCTTAAAAATTATTCTGCAAAAACAGGGCCTGGAAGAATATAGAGACAAACGAGAACGGCTGTGGTGCTGGGGACCTGAGATCTTGGTGAACTCTTCCTCTCAATTTTGGCAAACTGTTATCAACTTTGAGGCTTTACATATCCTTGAACCCAGAAACTCATTCGACTTCTAGAGATTTCTGCTACGAATCAGAAAGGCAGACCAAGCTTTCCATGGTCATTTACTATCGGTGAAAAACCTCTGGGTCCTGGAAACTGTACAAGCATTTTGCGCGCATCATGCCATTATTGTCCCAGCAGCCCTGGGACGAGTTCCATTAGTAACATTTTACAGTTGGTGAAGGAAACCGTTACTCAGAGACATCACTTGCCCAAGTCACACAGCTAGTAAGAGCAAAGACAGGCTTTAAAATCATGGTGCACTGTCACTACCACCTGGCTCCCAACGCTCACCCTGACCACCACGCCAAGGCTTTGTTCACAAAAATGTGCAACATATGTTTAAATATAACTGAGTCCTTATACATGTATATGCATTTATACACAAATATACATGCACACTAATCTTCATCTATGTGAAAGTTACATGCATAAAAACACCGGATTCAAATATGCCAATATATTAATAGTTATTCTGAGTGATGGAATTAAGAGTGACTTTTTTTCCTCTTTATTATTTTCTATATTTCCCAAAATTTCTATAATGAGCATGCATTGTTTTGATAACTGAGAAACGTGATTTTTAAATTAAAAATGTTGCTTAATTGCCGCTCTATCCCTTTTACAGCAAATCCGTATCCAGGGAAAGAGAGAGGAAGAGACAGTTCAGAGGAGAGAGGCGTGGGCAGCTTGTACTCCAGCTGGTTCTTTCTGCCATTATTAGTATCAGAGGTTGCCACCAGGTGGCGCCCGAGGTCCGGTTTTTGAAGCGGCTGCAGAAGGATGAGGGGGCAGAGAAGTTCCCATAGCAACAAGCATCTGAGTAAAACCGAACAGCTCTCGCCTAGCTCTAAGTGCAAACACATACTTTTGCACCTCCAGGCTTTCACCAGTGTTGCTTGCTCTGCCTGGCGCATCCTCCCCTATACCCCATTGACCCCCATCTGCTCAATGAGCTGTTTATCCTCAAGGCTCAGATCCAAAATCTCTTCTTAGACAAGGTGTGATAGAGCACCTGGGAGCACCAGGGTTTCTGGAAGGGGGAGTGATCAATCTTAATGAATGAGCAAAAGGCTTCATGTGCAGTTCTGGGTTAACTGTTTCTCAAATAGGTAATTTTTTGGAATGGCAATAGTAGCCATTTTTCATTGAGCACACCACTATACCAAGCCCTGCTGTGTACCCTAGCATTTCAGTCTTCCCAAGCAACCCTCCAGGGAGGAAGGTATTATCTTCCCCACGTGACAGCATGCTCTGAAGTTCAAGTCTCAACTCTTCCACTTCCTGGCTAATTATCCTTAGATGGGTTACCAGGTCCTTCTGTGACTCTTTTCTTAACTCTAAAAAGGCTAAAATGCTTTCAGGGTTAAACTAGCTACCATGCAGAAAGCATTTAGAGCAGAAGTAGCCAGCATACACCAGCCCTCGATGAGTATTAGCCATTATCACTCTCATATGGGGAGGAGGCTGAGACTTGGAGAGTGGAGCCATTTGCCTACAACCACAGAGCTAGTGGGTGAGGAGGGCTGGAACCCAGCCACATTCAACTCCTACTCCCAAACTCTTGCCTGCCACATTATCTTCATTAGGTCACCTGCTCATTTCTCATATGTTTCAGGAAAAACTGACAAGGGATTTGCTCTCCCCTACAACCCTCTTGACTTTATAATTCTCTAGGACGTAGCTGCCATTCCCTCCTCTCTGTTTTACTTTGAGAAAACAGCCATAAATTAGAAAGACAACACAACTGTGTTCCAATAAAACTTTATTTTCAAAAACTGGCAGGCAAGATGCTCAATATTATTAGTCTTCCAGGAAATGTGAATCAAACCTACAATGAGATACTGCACCACACCTACTAGGACGGCTATAATAAAAGGGTTAGTAAGGATGTGGAGAAATGGGAACCTCATACCTTGCTAGGGGAAATGTAAAACGGTGCAACTGCTTTGAAAACAGCCTGGCTAAACACAGTTAGCATATGACCCAGCAATCTCACTCCCAGATAGAGACCCAAAGGAAATGCAAATGTATGTTCACACAAAAACTTGTACATGAATGGGCATAGCAGCCCTATTCATTATAGCCTCCAAGTAGCAACAACCCAAAATATTCACCAACTGATAGATGGATAAATAAACTGTGGTATATCCATACAATGGAATACTACTTGCCAATAAAAAGGAATAAAGTAATAAATAATACAAAAAATTTCTCAGTATAGAGTGACATTAATCTTGAATTGAACAGTCCTGTTGTTTACCCAAGAGGAGGGGAAGGGAGGGAAGGGGAGGGGAGGAAGGAGAGGGAAGAGGAGGGAATGGGAGGGAATAGGAGGGAAAGGAGGGGAGGGATGGAGTGGGATGGGGAGGGGGCTAGATCTCTGATGTTCCCAGTGGCCCAATTTGAGAAGAAATCCTTTTCCTGGTTGGTTTAGGGGTGAATTAGAGATGAGGTGGTTTTTTTTTCCTGCTTTTTGATACCTGACTCCTTCATTCCCCCTCCCCATCACAACCAATTATCCACCAAGACCCATGCTGGCTTCTGCTGGAATTTAACCAAATGGATTTTGAAAGAGGTTGAAGACTGTCTTGCCATTTCCCAGAAATGTTGGTCATAAGGACCAGGCAGGCAATTTTAGCAGCTCTGAGGTCCCTTCTGTTGAACTCGAATGTATCAGCCAGGATAGGCTATGTTATGTTGCCTTGACAAACACCCGTTTAATCTCAGCAACTCAACAAAGAAGCCTATTCCTCACTCACACTATGCATCCAGGGCAGGGGCTCTGCACATAATAATCACTCAAGGTCATTGACCGAGAGAAGCTCCATTTCAACGCATGTTCCTATGACCGCCGTGGGTGGAAAGAAGAAACACAGTGAGTCACACACTGGCTCATAGATCAGCACTCAGAAGTGGCACGTGACAGTTTTGCTTATGGAGCATTGGCCAGAGAAGCTAGGCAGTCCTACTGTGTGAGGAGGGAGGACAGCCCGAAGTGGTGAGTGAACTGCCTCATGACCTCCGCAGCGCATCTCAGATGGGGGCCAGGGCAGCAGGCCAGCCTGGGACCAAACTTTAAGGGGCAGTAGTTTAGACCTCAGGGAGCTTAGTGTCTTCCAGAGGCTCCTAGGGTGAGGGCAGGGAGCGTGCCCACTGCATGCCTGGTATGTGCTAGACACTCAATTAATAGAGTCACCTGGTCCCCAAAGGGTGAAGACAGAAGTATCAACATGGGATGTTGGATTTTAAAGGTCATTCATCCCAAGTTCCTGGCTTGGAGGTGGGAAAAGAGAAAGGGAAGTGAGGGAGGGACAGATGGCCAGTGGGGACAAGGCAGAAAAGACTCCTCTTGCTTCCCATCCCCAAGCAAAGGCTCCCCATTCAGAGGACCCCCTGCTGTTATGAATCTTGGCAGAAAGCAGAGTATCCCTGCTCTGCTGCCTGCAGCCACAGATGTCCCATGGGAGGGGACTCTTCTTAAAGACCCAATTTCCAGGGATGAAGTTGGTGCTTCACACAAAGGTTGGGGCTTGGCGTGTCCCTGTCGCCCCAACTGCAGACCCAGCTTGGGTAACGGAGAGGCTCCAACTTCAGCTGGGCCTTAAATTCAAAGCAAGGGGCTCAGAGGACACTTCGGCTGCCTTTGCCTAACTCAGCTTGCCTTACCCCCAGGGCCTCAGTTCCTTGTCTGTTAAATGGGGACAACCATGTTTACCTTGAATAGGTCTTATGAAGGGAGGAAATGAAAACAAGCTTCACCGTGTCCTACAAGTGTGGGTTGTTGACACATTAATATATATATTTTTAATTCTCACCCGAGGATATGTTTATTGATTTTAGAGAGAGAGGAAGGGGAAGAGAAAGAGGGAAACATCAGTGTGAGAGAGAAACATTAATTGATTGTCTCCTGTTCATGCCCCAACTGGGGATGGAACCAGCAACCTAGGTACGTGCCCTGACTGTGATCAAACTTCCAACTTTTTGATATGAGGGACGATGCTCCAACCAATGGAGTCACCCAGCCAGGGCGACACGTTAAAGTTTTTTATTATACTGACCATTAGGAATATCACTTGTTCCCAATTCCTATTTCACTTTGTATACTTATTGTTAGGGGAAGTTCAGACCTGGTAGTGAGGATGGATTTCCACCCCGGGCCCAGGCAGAGCAGGGCTCAGGCTCCATCACCTCACCCTGTCCTCCCAGTCCCGGGATATAGCCCATCACCAGGGCTCAGGTGTCCAGGTCTCTGTCGCTCATTCTTTCATTCAGGAACCTTTGCTGACTACCCACCATGTGCCAGGCCGCAAGCTGAAGGCACAGGCTGAGCAGAATACCCAGGCCTCATGCTCGTGGGAGGCAGAGAACTGGAGACAGGAGCATGGACAGCTGCGGGCAGGCCTTTCCCCTGGCCCAGCGTGGGCCGCAGCCACCCCATCAGGCCCTCCCACTCCTTTTCTGATCTCTCTTCCTCAGCAGTTGTAACTTGGGGCTCAACCTGGAGTATGGGGGAATGGGGGGAGTCTAACAGTACAAATCCCCTAGTCGTTCTATGACCCTCCTCCTCTGAGGAAGCCCGCAGGTGCCCTGGTGGTAGGAATCCCATTAGAGAAGTCTTGGGAAATAGGGTTCCCTGCAACAAACATGTACAATCAATCCCAGTTCATACCAAGAGCTGGCAAAAGGAAACCTGGATCTTAGGCAAGCTCACAGATGCCCTGGGAGGGCAGAATTACTTCTATCTCCATTTTACAGATGAGAAACTCAAAGTTCTAGTCATTGATTCATTCATCCATTCATTCAGCATTCCCCACATACTGCAGATGCAGAGGGGGTCATACAATCAGCACCGCTGTCCTGAAGGAGCCCAAGGACACTGGGCCCATTTCCAGTGGGCCAAAGGGAGCCCTAGGAAGGTAGATGGAAGGGAGAGGTCAGAGAGGGCGACTCAAAGAAGCCACAGTGCAGCTGAGACCTGGAAGAGGGGGGCAGGCAGTCAGATAAAGGCAACTCAGAGAAGCAGGTCAAGTGTAACCTGCCCAACTACGAGTGAGAGGCATGACTGGACCCCTTGGACTCCACTTCCAGTGCTCCTCACACCACATCATGCTGCCATACTGACTGCCCCTGTGGCTGGGTCCTGTCCTGCGCACTGGACAAAAGGACTCTGCCATAAATATTACAGTATGGGCAGTGCTCTGGGAGACCAGAGGAGGGAGTTTGCCTTGGTGAAGCAGGAGAAGTCTAGGAGGGCTTCTCTGAGGAGGTGACATGTAAGCTGGACCTTAGAAGAGGAGTGGGAGTTTATCAGCTAGAGGCAGGTTGTCCATGCAGAAGGAGTAGGGTGTGCAAAGGCTCAGAGATGAAATTATGCTCAACATTTTGGGAGCCTCACCATGGGAAGGTAAGTGAAGGAAGGGGTGTTTCAGGCAGGGGGAGGTGTTCTTTGACCTCTGTGGCTTCATCAGGTCAAGAAAGAAAGCTGAAGAGAATGAAGAAAACCAGGCCGCAGGAGGAAAAACTGGAATTGAGAAGAGGAGCTAGGAGCCAGCGTCGGGGCTGCCGCTGGGGAAGGGGACCAGCTGCCAGCAATTGAGGCAAGTTGTTGGCTCCTCCATTCATTCCCCTGTCTCTCTCTTGGAAGCTGATTAGTGATTGTTCCTCCAGCTTCTTAAGAGGCCAGGAGATTGCAGGGAGGGAGGGAGGTGTGCCTGGAGAAGCTGCCAGGCTTCCGTGGAAGAATCCAGAGGCAATTTGGGAGGCAGAGGAGACCTCTCTGACAGCAGCCTCTGCCCCTCCAGGCTCCCTCCCTTTGCAACCAAACCTGGGTGGTGGGGGAGGGGGAAATTCCTAAAAATACTGAGACAAACTGAACCACATTCTGAAACAGGCATTTAAAACCATGGGTGCATGGGCAATGGAAAAAATCCATGGATCGTCAGAGACAGACCTGAGTTTGAATTTTATCTCAGTATATACTTACTGTGTGCCCTCCAGCCAGCACCCTAAGGTCTCTGAGCCTCAGGTTCCTGGTAAGGTTGTCAAGAGGGCATTAGGAGGCGATGCTGGCACAGTGCTTGGCAAACAGTAGGTGCTCAGTAAGTAGCAATGGAGGAGCCCTGAGGAAGAGCACGGCTGTCTCCATCTTCAAGTGTGAGGGGTACTGTCCCACGGCAGAGAGTCTTGATGGGGAAGCAGCATCTAGAGAGCAGGGGCTAGCTCAGCACTACCCAGAGGGCAGCCTCTGTCACCTCCACCCCAACATACTCAGATGCAAAGGCCCCGAGGCTTGTCCCTACCAGGGTTAACATCCTGGGCAGAACTCACCTCTCAGCTTGGGTAGTGGCCCGACAGCATTCAGCTATCTGCCTCTCTCTGGGGTGGCTCCCCCGGCCACCCCTCCACACAATTCCAATGCCTCTGGCCTGTTTTCTGGCTTGTCTCCCACAAGTTTCTAGTTTCTGGGGCTGCACAGAGGGGCTCAGTGGTGGGACAGATGAGCCTACCGGACCCTGTAGCCCCTCCTGTGAATATGCCAAAAAATACTGAATAGTGTATTTTAAAACGGTGAATTTTATGGTAGGTGAATTATATCTTAATTTTTTAAATCGCAAGAAGGATGTGCCAATGCCGCCCGGTATGAAGTCTGACAAGGACCAAGTGAGCAACGGCTGCACAGCACCAGGCCCAAAGTGGGCACCCAGAGAAGGTACACTCCAAGCACCCAGCAACAGCTGGCCTTTTGTCTGGGTTCCTTCCCTCCTAGCACCCTCTGTGGCCAGGATCCGCCTGGAGCCCTTGTACCCCTGAGGCCAATGCCACAGCCGGTCCTGGCTCTGTTCAAGGACTATCTGCAGGGTAGGGCTGGACAGCTTCCCTCCAGGTCACAGCTGCCCGGGTGTCCCTGGAAGACTCCGGCTCCATGGCAAACTCAGGCATCCCTGAATTGCTCCTGTCACCACGGCACCAGGCCTGGGTCTGTTCGTTTCCTGCATGGGTGGCTGGGACCCCCACAACCCTTACAGGGCACGACCTTGCTCCTCTCATCTCCCCAGCTCACTCCCTAGGTCAAAGCCACCGAAAGGTGAGGACCTGGTCTTCATGCTGCATGACCCCGTCTGCAGGTCTGGAGGTCCCTTGGCCCAGCCTCAGCCACTGGGTATCGGAAGTGCATGGGGCCTGGTGGCTGCAGATGTGGTTCATGCCTTGCACCTCATCCTCCTGCAGAATCTCCACGACTCCGTGGGCCTAACGACATTCATCTACATTACACAGGATGGAACCCAAGACATCTTCCATTGCCATGTCTTCCATTCTGAGAAAAAGGTGAAGCTTCCTCCCCCACCTGCTAAGGGGTGTGGCAAATGCCTCATCTGCTCCAGGCCAGGGTCTGCTCTGGACACCTGGGAGGCCTGGAGGAGTGATGTGTGCTCTGAGGAAGGTATTTTCTCCTACGTATAAGCATGTTTCTGTAAGTGCGCTGTGAGCGTGTGTCTGTGTGTGCCTCTGCTTGTGTGTACATGTGCATATATATACATGCATGCTGTTGACACAGGGTCTGTGCACATTGGCAAGTCTGTGTTTCTCCCTATGAAATGAAGGGAATCCCCAACATGTTCCAAGAGATTATGATGTCCAATCGCCATGCAGTCCTTAAATGGGAGAATGCTGGGCCAAGATATGACCTGTTCGTATGCTGCCCTCTTGTGATCAGAGAAAGCACTGCCACCAGCTGCCCAGCTGCTTCCCTGGAGTAGATCCACAGATGTTCTGGTTGATCGGCTTTTCTCCTTCCCAGGCCAGCTCCCTGCAACCCCTGCCCTGGGATGCCATCCCCTTCGGTTTCTCAGCCAAAGAGTGCCCAGGTTTTCCAGTCCGAGGCGGTCCTGTTAGGCAGAAACACTTACCTGGAAGGGCAACCAGCTTTGCACTACTGATCTGAGGCACATTCTCAGTCCTCACCTTAACGTCTCTGGTTTCCACATGGCCAATCACAGCCTTTTCCTTGAAATTCTCCCTTTCCTTGGCCCCAACGAAGTGACGCGCCCCGACTGTTCCCTCTCAGACTCTGAGCTTCCTGCTCCCCATGACCCAACAGTCGATGTTCCCTGAGCCTCTGAGCTCCCTGCTCTTGCCGGAACTTGAAGCTGTATCACCTGGCAGGTAGGCAGACAGCCTGGGAGCAGCATCAGACCAGCAGCGCCAAAACAGGAAGACGGGGAGGGAAATGTCAGTTGCTATGAACCCATCTACTTGGAGATTATGACATTTTTATAATACAGGAAAATTTATATTCTACAATTGAGCATCCTTCTTTCTGACTAACAAAGGTGGGGTGAGTACCCCCAACTTTTCAGTGCTTAGGGATTCTAAGGGCCCTGCATGTGTAACCTCACCTATTCATTGCTTTTAACTAGCTGTCAATCAATAACCTGCCAACTCCCATGTGGATGCCACTAGACCTGACTTCACCTGCCTTCTGGATACCTCCCCATGAAGTCCCCTGGCTCTCAGGCTCAACAGATCCCAATCACTCTCACCATCTCTCCTCTTACCCCTCATCCAGTACTGACATCCCAGAGGTAGCTCCACCATCACGCTCACCTCCCCCAGCTCTCCCAGCTGATCCCTCACCAAAGCCAGTTTAGCTGACCTCCTTAATAGCCCTGGAGTCTGCATCCTTCCTATCACCCACTCCTGCCCCTGCCCTGGTCCAGGCCAGTGCCGTGCCTCCCAGCTGGCCCTCCTGACCTCAGGCTCTTCTCATTAGCTAGCTCTTGCATGCCCAGCTGACCATGTCACTTCCCTGTCTGAGCCTGTCCCCAGGTCCTTGTTACCCCCAAATAAAGTCCATGCTTCTAAGACTGGCCTTGTAGGTCCTTAAGGTATGGCCTTGTCACCCTCTGAAACTTCATCTCCCACCACCCAGGTGCTGAGAAGTTCTCAAGTTGGATGGTTAATGAATAAACCGAATGGGAGGGTGTTTGAACCAGGTGGCGGTAGGATAAGGCTGGACATATCATTCCAAGCTAGTGATGACTTCTAAGGTTGTCCACTCTGCCACTAAAGGCTACCAGTCTGTAGGTGGCTCGAGCTCAACTTGTACACTTCCCGGGATGGGGAGATCCCTCCCTCTCACCATCCCTGGATGGTCCTCCCAATAGTAAATTCTGGTCCTGGGGCACATGGAGATGAGGGCAGGGAACTGGAATTTGAGAGACCCTCATATTCAGGGGCACTTAAATGCTATTTTTTTCCATGGGAGTCCCAGTTCCCTGGATCTGAGTGCCCCCCATTATGGCTTAGCTGTGATTCTAGGAAGCCAGGCTGGGCCTGACAGAGAGAATATCAGAGTAGCCACCAGAGGGCAGTGCTGCCCCATACACCGACCCTGGAAGCAGCTTGTCTTTGTGTCTCAGATGATGTGGGTCTTTCAGGGAGTGTGTGTGTATGTGCGTGTGTGCGTGTTGTTTCTGTGGTTGTGGCTGTGTGTGTTACTTTGTGTGGCTCTGATAGGGGTGTTTGTCTAGACCAGTTGGTGTATGTGGTTGTCCATTTTTGTTCACATCTGAGTCCCTCAATTCCTCCTCAGGAAAAAGGAAGAAGAGTCTTGGCCACGCCGGGGACACCAGGGAGGAGCACAGCCTCACCCTGCACATGGTCCTCACCCTCTGAAAAGCCCCCACTATCATCACCATCACCATCACCATGAGACATGCTGACTACACCTGGGCCGCAGGCACCGGTCCACTGTGACCGCAGTGAGAAGAGGCAGACGCGCCTGTTGCTGGCTTGAGGCCCCAGGCTTGGAGGCACAGCTGATCCAGGCCTGTGGACCCACGTAGGCTGGGAGCCGCCCGGCCCGCCCTCCCAGCCTCACATCTGCAACATTCTACAAGGATGGGGTTGTTGTGTCCCGTATCACAGAGGTGTTAGTTCCGTCAGCCTTAAACTGGGCACTAGGGCAGCAGGGGGACTCGGCTCCAGTCCCCAGGCCTCACAGGTCAGTCCCCTGGAGAAGGATGTGTGTGTGCCCCTGCCCACTGTTGTTATATAACAGAAGGACAGGCCTGGAAACAGGGGTGCTCAGGGGAGGGAGCTGTCCTGTTGCTACTTAGGGTAGAGCTTGGAGGACCGGTGAGTGTGCCATCAAGAGAACAACAGCACATGCAAAGGCACCAAGGTGTGAGAGAGCGCAGCGTGGCCAGCCCAGGAGCCTGGGCTGCAGGCTTGTTCCAGTGATGCGTGGGGGCGCAGGAGACCAGCCACAGGGAGCAACCCTCCTCCCAAGCAGCCTAGCTTGGGGGACTGGGCGAGCCACGCTGTCCTCAAAGCCAAGACGGTGGTGGAATCCGCCTCATATCTCCATGGCCTCCACACAAGATAGGCCCCTATCACTGCTCCTATTGTCCCCAAGGACCCAGGAACCCAGGGACGGAGAGGGGAGAAGGGGCTGAAAAGAGCCCCTGTGTTTCAGGCTCTAGACCTGAGAGACGCACACGCACGCGTGGAGACAGAGATCTAGAGAGAGTCGGAGGAAGAGTGTCAGACACAGAGAGAAACGAGAGAGAAGAGAGGGAGAGGGACTCGGGCAAGAAATAGAGACGGGAAGAGAGAAAAGGAGAGAGTCAGGGCTGGGGAGACAGAGGAAGGCGGAGAGGGGACGGGGAAGGGGTGCGAGGAGAAGGGGCTCCGACGAACCTTCCGGGCCTCCGTCCCGGCGCCCTCGCCCTCGGGGCGGGCGCCGGTGGCCCGCAATCAGGCCGGCAGGAGGCAGGTGGCCGGGGGTGGACAATGGCGCGGAGCACTGCGGAACCTAGGACTAAATTTGGCGTTGCCTTTGCAGGGCGCGGGGCCGCCGTTCATCTCCATGCAAAGGAGAGACGAAATGAATATGCAGCGCGGGCTGTAATTGGGCCGCCACGGCCGCCGCCGCCGCCGCCGCACTATAATTTTCCAAACAGGATCTTGCAATCAGGGCCTTATTCATTAGCGCATAAACAATTTTGTTTCTCAGCACTCGAGCCTGTCAATCATGCGGAGAGGGAACATCTTGGCCGGAGGCGCGGGCCTCCACGCGCGCGCGCTCCCACGCGCGTCCCATGCAACGCCGCCAAGTGGCTTTATGCCAGAGGCCCTTGGGTGCTGGGTTGCAGGGGCACGGAGCACGGGGGTGGGGGTGGGGGGCAGCCTGGCGGTTGGGAATTGGGGGGCGGAGAGAGCGCGGGGTTGGGGGGCTCGGTACCCTAGGTTCAAATCCTGCCTCTGATACCTCCTGGCTCTGTCCTTGGGCAAGCCCGCCTCCTCCTCCCCAGCCCGTCTGCCCCTCTGCGAGGCTCTCGCTCCACTTATCCTGCAGAACTAGAGGGGCATCAGCTGAGAGACAGGGTACCTGGTGCTTTGGATGCTGATGGAGGGTGAGGGCTGTGGGGAGCGCTGGGCGCAGTGGACATCTAGCTCCTTTTATTAAAGCGGGGACCAGGGGTCCACAGAAGGCTCCTCATGGCCCAGACCCTGCCCAGAGCAGGCCCCTGAGACACTGTGTGTCTATGAGACTTCTCCTCGGTTCTCCAAAGAGCTGGGCACAGGTGCGGGCTCCCCGCAAAGGGGCACACATGCAGGTGGGCACTTCATGCTCACTGGCAGCAGGGTATGTGTGCCCCAGGGGATCTAGGGTTCTACACGTCGGCTTGTGACTCTACAAAGGGGGTTGTGCCTGTGTGGCTCTGACCGTGGGCCCTGTGACTCTGTGTGTGTACGTGTGTGTGTGTCCATCCATTTGGGGGGGGGGGGGTGGCTGTGATGGAGTGTGCGGTTGCTGGCTCCCTCCCTGTGAGACCACGGAGCCGAGTGTGTCTGCCCAGCTATGGCTAGGGGACAGGACTGAGTGGCTGTGTGTTTGAGGGAAAGCTGTGTGAGCAGGGTTATGTGACTGTGTGTGTGGGAAAGGGGGTCCTTTAGGGCAAGGTGACCTGGCAGGACTGTGTAGGTGGGTGGCCCAGATGCTGCTGGGGAGCTGTTTCTTTCAGAATAGACAACAGCCTCTGTTCTCCCTTCATCCCTGGCTGCCCCACTTCCCTGCGCATTCAGCCAGGATGCCCAGCTGGGCAGAGGAGCTTTTGCCCTACAGGCAGGTCCTGTGGGGTCAGGGCATTCACCTCCCCAGTTGTGAGACTCAGCCCCTGCTGCTTCCTCCGTTGGGAGCACCCCAAGTCCTCCAGAATTTCAGGGCCAAATGTTCTAATTAGCTCAGCTTTCCATAGAGGAGAGCAAGTCAGAGCTGGACAGACTCATTGCATGGATGGGGAACAGAGGTTCAGAACAGAGACCTGCCTGAGGACCCCCAGCAAGTGTGGAGCAGAGCCAGGATTTGAAGTCCTGTCTGTCTGGCCCCCCAAACAGAGGACAGGGACCTGACTTCCTCAGGCACAAACACATATGTGTGCACACACATGCACATGCACACACACACCACAGACCAAGCCTAAGGACTAGCCGAGAGCAGGGACAGCAGGCATGGAGATGTCCCACTTCCCCCACTTGACACCCCCCTCTCCTGCAGCACCCCACCCTTCACCCCCCTGCACAGTCCCTGCTCTGCAGAGACAAAGAATTTGAGGATATGCTGGCAGCCAACTGACAGGCCATCAGTCTCTGCCCAGACACCCTCTTCACAGCTCGAGCCCTAGCCCGGATGCCACCCCACCCGCTGGTCACCCCCAGCACCGGGCCAGGAAGGGAGGTGGCCAGGGAAGGGACTGTGGGGGAAGGCACGAAGTCCGGAAGCCCGGAGGAACAGTCTTCAACCTGTGAATCCGGCCACGCTCGGCCCCACACGAGTGTCTTGCTGCATGGCTGACCCCAGCCCTCAAGGGACCCCGGTTATCTGTGAGGCAGCTGCTGGGAGTGACTCCTAGGGGACAGCCTTTGGCACCTCAGTGTGCTGGGCAGAGGCCAGAGACAATGACTTTGGACAAGGAGGCCAAGACTGAAAGCCCAGCTCTGCTACTTCCTGACTGGGTGACCTAGGGCAACTTGCCCAACTTTTCTGGGCCTCAGTTTCCTCATCTGTAAAGAAAAGCTGTGTTTAGTAAGTGATAGGATGAAGGAGAATTCACATTTATCCCCAGAGCCCAGACTGCAGGCACATGACTCAGAGCATTTACTCCTAAGGAACTGTACCCCCGGGCTGGGGGTGACCCCCGGCTGCTGGAAGCCACCGGGTCAGGGTTTCTAAGCAAAACTCACACGAGTTCATGTTTCTTCAAAAATGTTCTCTTTTGCCCTAGCTGGTGTGGCTCAGTTAGTTGGACTGTTGTCTCAGATCAAAAAGTCACAGGTTCAATTCCTGGTCAGGGCACATACCCAGGTTGCAGGTTCAATCCATGGTTGGGGAGGGTTAGAGAAGGCAACCAATCGATGTTTCTCTTTCACATGGATGTTTCTCTTTCTCTGCCTTCCTCCCTCCCTCCCCACCTTCCTCTCTCTAAAAGCAGTGAAAATCCTCAGGTAAGCATAAAAAGAAAAAGAAAAATGGTCCCTTTTCAAGCCCCATGGGATACTTCTTATGGACACTTATGTCTAGTCTGCTCATGTGGAGGCAGGACCCAACGCCTGAGGGTCAAAGTCTCTTCTGCGCTGGTCATCAACAGGTTAAAAAGGCACCAGGACTTGAACCCACACCTTTGAGCACTGAGAACAGTGCTCTCATGCTGGTGACAACCAGGTTGGCTCCAATCCAGCCTCTGCAGCTGTCACCAGGTCAGCAAAGTCACCAATCACTGTCCCTTCTGTGGAGTTGCTGGACTGAGTGTGATCCAGGAAGGAACTGGTCTAAATGCAGGCTCATCGGCAAATATTGGTTCCAAGGCCCTGGGCATGAAAGCTTGGCAGTTGGGGGAGGGGAGTTGGGGGGGGGGAATTGAGGAGGGGGGAAAGGGAGCATGTATCCAGGGAGGTGTGGAGCCTAGAGGCATGCATTTCCTTAGGGAAGTCCCTCTGTAGATCCCACCTGCATCCCAACCTCCTCCTTCCTGGCGACTTTTCTTTCATCTAGGTGATCATGCAACGTGGGGCAGGGGAAAGAGTTCACAGGGTTACTAGCTGTGTGACCTCCAGAAAGGCACTCAGCTTCTCTGGGCATTGCTTCCTCATCTAGGCGATGAGAATAGCATTATAATAAGAATCACTACTCCATGCCCTGTTCACTATTCTTGCCCTAGCACTTAGCACAGTGCTTCACACATAGTAATTGCTCATTAAGTCTGTCAAGTGAGTGTTCAAGTGAGAGGGGCTGAACCAAAAGAAAGCAGCAAAAAAAGTCTGGGCATTGACCCGTATTGTTCCCACCTTCCCATGCTATCCCTGATCAGCTGGTTCTCCAAGTCCCCTCTTCCTCCAGACTCAGCCACACCCAGGACCTCATTTCTGGGGTGTCTAATGCAGTAGCCAGTGGCCACATATGCTATTGAGTATTTGACATGTGACTAGTCCAAGGTGAGGTATGCTGAAAGTGTGGAATACATACCAGTTTTCAAAGACTTTGTACCAAAAAAAAAAAAAAAAAGTCAAAATCTCACTAATAATTCCTTATATTAATAACCTATTGAAATGATAATATTATGGACATATTGAGTTAAGTAAAAATATGCTACTCGACTAACTTCACCTGTCTCTTTTTATTTTACTAATGTGTTACTAGAACATTTAAATTGACATATGTGGCCCTCATTTGTGCTGGTGTTATGTTTCTGTTGGACAGCAGAGTCTAAAAGATGCTGAAGATTTCAATCCCCGAGGACTCAGGGGAAGACCCTGGACATTTAGTGACAATGACCCTAAGGCTTCCTCCCAAGTACCCAGGCCCAGCACACAGCACATGGGGCCTACCTCAGTTTCCCCATCTGGTCCTCCAGTTCTTTGTGGCCTAACATCCTGCATCCACCTGGAATCACCCCACAGCCTCACCCTGAGCCAAAAGAGCACCTGCCAGGGCCACCCCTGCCAATTCAGGAGGGCCTTGGGCATACATCCACTAACTGACCAACTCAACCTTCCTCCAACCAATCATTTTACTTTGTACGTCTCCCTCGGTCCTTATACTTCTCTCCACCCCTTCTGCCACACCTCTCGTCCAGGCCTCATTATTCATTCATTCATTCATCCATTCATTCATTCATTCATTTGGCAAGTATTTATTGAGTACCTTTGTGCCAAATGCTCTTTTTGGTGCTTGATATACACCAATGAATGAAGCACACAGACCCTGCTGCTCTTGTGAGCTGATATCCAAGTGGGGAAGACAGACAATAAACAGCAGACACCATAAATAAATAAATGGTATGTGTTAAGAAGTATAAATGCTAACTTCAAAAAATAGAATCGGATAAGAAGGACCAGCCCCCACACTGCTCTTCCTGCCTTCATTCTCTGCCCTTTGGCTCATCCTCCCAGGGCTGCTGGAGGGATCTCGGGTCCAACTATGCTACCTCCCTGCCTGAAAGGTCTCTCTGACTCCCCAGCGCCTCCAGGTGAAGGTCCAGTTCCTTAGACTGGCCCGCAAAGCCCGCATGATCTGGCCCTGCCAACTTCACCCTCCTTCCCGCCCAGCCGCTCCCTGGCCTGCTCTCTGGCGCCCCCTGCTGCTCCCTCGGCCAAGAACACTCTCCCTGGGTTCCTCGGTTCTTCGCTTGTTCTCGTCTCTAGAGGCTCAGCTCACTGTACGAGTTTGCACCTGTCACACATGGACCTCTGCATCCTAGGCCTGAACGTGCGCTTCGGCCACACGCCTGCTGCTGCCACAGCCCACGCACATGAGTGCGGATTCCATATGAGCAGCCAGGCCACGTTCCCGTGCGCCTGCTCCCTCGCTTCCTCGCAGGGGTCCAGCCAGGCACAGGGGCTGCCCAGATAGGTCTCGACTTCCCAAAGCCCCAGCGGGAACAGGCGCTGTGATTCAGAAAGTCGCCATGGCAACCGCGGGCCTTCTTGCCATCTCCTGCAATCAGCGCAGGGACCCTGCCACCCCTGGGCTTCCTGGAGATTTGTTCCCTATAATGAGAAGCTTGGGCGTTGGGGGACTCCTGACCTCCAATCCTCCTCTCTTCTCCTGTCCTCCCCTCCCCCGCTCCCAGGGCAGCAGTGTTGCCAGGTTGGGACAGTGTAGTATTTGGGAGAGGGCTCCCCTGGACTGGAAGTAAAGACTGGAGTTCTGGTCTCAAATAAGCCGCTGGCACCTTATGTGGCCTTGGGTAGATTCTTCCTTTCTCTGCGCCTGTGTCCTCATCCATGAGATGCCGCCCTTATAAGGTTGCTGTGGGGTCTTGGCAATCATGCGGCACGGATTCAGGGATCCACTAATTAACACTGTTACCGAAATTAAAAGTCTAAAACGACCCCCTCACCTTTACAGGGTTTCAAGGTGTCAGCTTAACAGAAGAGGAGCTTCCGGTCAGAGAGGTGGAGGGAAGGGCCAGTCACCAACCCCGTCTGGGTGGGTCAGGTCAGGGATGCTGGGGAGCTCCAGGAGAAAGGCTCTCTGGGAGGGATGGGGCTCAGAACCATCCTTTCTCTACAAGCACAGCTGAGCCTGCCTGCCTTCCACTTCCGGACAAGAGTCTGGGCTGGAGCTGGGAAGCAAAAGGAGGACCTCTCAGATCCCAAGAGCTTGGGACTGGGAGGCAAGAAGCCTGGGTTCCAATCCTGACTGGCTCTGTGACCTCAGGGGATGGGTTTTTTTTTTTTTTTTTTGCCATCTCTGGGCCTCACTTAACTGTGCTCTAGATTAGAAGATGAACTAGGTGGCACTCAAGGGCATGTCCCACTCCTGCATGCTGTGTTTTCTGTTCTATAGCAAGACAAGCCCACGGGACATAGCAACCCCGGGCAACAGTGACCTGTGATCTTGCCAAATGCCAGGCACAGACCTCTCCCATTGACTGATGGGCCATGAGTCACACATACTGTTGAGAGTCAGAAACAGAACAGTATCTATGCTCCAAGTTCCACCAGAGCCTTGAGTTTCTTAATTAGGATGTTACAGTGTCTATTTCGCCATCTTAGTCCAATTCCTGTCAGAAAAGTCACTGAAGTGAGGAAAAAGGAACCACGTGCTTGCCACGTGCCTGTGCCTGTGCCCCGTGCCTGTGCCCCGTTTATGCTCATGACCCCTTTTAATTCTCACAACCACTCTGCAAAGTAGGTCTTACTGCATGAATTTCATGGGCGAGGACACAAAGGTGCAGAGAGGTGGTGTGACTTGTTCAAGGTCACACAGCCAGTAAGTGATAGCACAGGAATTTGAACCCAGGCCTATCTGATTCCAGAGCCCAAGAGAAAGACTATCCTTGATTTCTGCTTTACCCAGTTGCCTTGTCCCACCCTCAATGACAACTCTGCTCCCTGAAACTCCCCTTCCTCCTCTTTCTAGGCCTTCAGGTGCTGCCCATGACACTTTTTCCTCCTCATCCAGGCAAGAAAGGCATTTAGAATCAGAATTCCAGAGCATCAGAGGTGAAAGAGCCCTTTGAGTTGATCCAGAACAATCCTACCTGATCAGTTCTGCCTCCATACAGATGGGGAAACTGAGGTCTTGTGAGGCAGGGCCAGAACTGGAGCCAGGATTAAAGGTTCAGCCTCCTATCCTGCACACGGGGCATGGTGGAAGGTGAGTCCCACCAAACAAGACTTGAGGGACAACAGGCCCTCATCAAGAAGGGTGCCAATGGAACTCTGGGGATGGCTCCTAGGGCAGACAGGTCTGCTGGTCAGGGCTTGAAGGGTTTGGATTTGAACCAGCAGAGAGGAGAGGGAGCAGGCCAGACATGAGGGTGGGGGCTGGGTGGCCTGGCTCAGCAGAGGGGTCAGGTGGCCTTGGCTGGGCTCCCATCTCCAGCTCCAGGACAAACGCGTGAGGTGGAGCTGAAACATTCAAGCAGCTTCCTCTCCTTTGTTGGGAGTGATGTCGCCTATTTCCTGGATGTCCAGGAACGGGCTTCAAACAATAGCGCTGTCAGGAAGCCAGGAAGGGGCTGCTGCGCTGTGCCTGGTCCTGCCCCATCCCTCCCCACCTCCTGAGACTTGGCCAGCCCATCCTTTCTGCTTATCTCTTTGAGTCTGATGCCTCGCTCTGTCCCCAGCTGGCTGTGTTTCTGTGAGCAGGCCACCTAACTCCTCTGGCCCTCAGCTCTCCGACTAAAACTTGAGGAACTTATCCTTACCTACCAGAACTGGCACATTGATCAAAGGCGGTAACCACCATAGTAGTAATAGTAGTGGTAACTAACACCTGACACATAGATGATGCATGTGGAAGTGCTGGCCACTTCGTAGTCTTTCCACCGAATCATGGAAATTGTCAACTCACATTTTTCAAGCCTACCAAGTGCCTAGCACTTCCACATGCATTATCTATGCATGGAGTGTTAAGACTTGTTAAGAGTTACAGTACAACCACGGAAAACAGTAGGTAAGCTCTTTTTTAAAATTAAGACTAGAACTAGCATATGATCTAGCAATTCCTCTTTTGGGTATTCACCTGAAATATACGAAAACACCAATTTGTAAAGACATATGCACCCCTATGTTCATTGAAGCATTATTTACAACAGCCAAGATATGGAAACAACCTAAGTGTCCATCAACAGATGAATGAATGAAGAAGATGTGATATATGTACACAGAGTACTATTCAGCCATGAAAAGGATGAAATATTTGACATTGTTACAACATGGATAGATCTGAAAAGTATTATGCTAAGTAAAATAAGTAAGATGGAAGAAGGACAAAAACCATGTGATTTTACTCATTTGTGGAATATGAAACAAAGAAGTAACAAACTAACCAAACAAACTCATAGATATAGACACAGAATGGTGGTTACCAGAGGGGAAGGGGATATGCCGGGTAAAAGAAGGAAACTAGACTCTGGGTGATAAGCACACATTGGTGTACACAGATATCGAATTATAATGATGTATACTTGAAAAGTGTATAATGTTATTAACCAACGTTACCTCAATAGATTTAACCTAAAAACTAATGACTTACAGGTTTGGAATCAGGTGAAAATTGGGTTTAAATCCTGGTTCTGCCATGTTCAAGCTGTGTGACCTGGGACAATGTCATAGCCTTTCTGAGCTCCAGTTTCTTCTGAAATAAAAAGCAAAATAGAAACAACAAGAACACCTGTTTTATGGTATCATTATAAGGAATAGAGGGGCCAATAGCTATCAACCATGTGGCGCAGTGCCTGGCAAAGGGTAGGCACCAGATCAATGTTAACTGTGCTTATTATTTTTTCATGATGGGCCTGACCACTCCCACTTTCGTCTCTCTGCTCACATTTTCCCCCTGCCGGTAATTCCTTTCTGTCTATGGTCCACACATCCAGCACTGCACAACTTTTAAAGATCTGGTTGCAGCCCCACAGGTAGTCCAGGGTAGGAGGTCAGAAATCGAGGCTCAGTCCTAATTTTGCTACTATCTGAGCCCATCCCATCTGTGGGCCTCGATTACCCTCTCTGTAAAGGAAAAGGAATTCATTGGTCTCTAAGGTCTTCCCAATTCTGGTGCCCTGTGAGGTAGTTCAGTGCCCCACTTGATTCCTGGCACCGGATCTGCCAACAAGTGGGAGGCCAGACCCCACCCAAGAGAATGTCTGTACCCCCAGTTCATGGGCAGGCTGGAATCATCCACAGAGATGAGAGCTACACACTGGTCCCAGCTGTCTCCGGGTGTGGGGGCTGGTTGGGTGCTTTTGTTGGGGAACGTGGCCTTTTCATTAGCATCATTGTCAACCTATTAGCCCAAAGCTAACTCACTGCACTGGGGTTTGCCTTCCGGAGCCATTGCGTTCCATCCTCAGTTCCACCAGCCCTCCTCCTGTTTCTCTGGAAAACCTGGGCTCCACTGCCTCAATCAGCCCCACGACTGAGTGCACCCGTCAACTTGAGGGGGTCACATTTATTGCTCATCTATGTGGTTCTGAGTGCTGTATGATCATCTTGTTACCAAATCAACAAAAGCACACTGTTGTTACCCTTATTTCTCAGAAGAGGAAACTAAACCACCTCAGTCACCAGGCAGAGCAGCCATTTGGACCCTGTTTACCAAGCAACTGGAGAGCCGTGTGGCCTTGAGTCAATCACTTCTCTCCCCATTTCTCTTTTGTCCCTCCTTCTGCCCCCATTTCCCATTGTCCAGTTCACCAACTCCAAACCAACAACTCAGCCTGTAGTGAAACAGTGACCCCAGGTTTGGGAGGTAATCGGGTCTCAATTTTAATTCTGCTTCTGCCAGAGATAAAAGACACACAGTCCTTGTCTTTGAGATGCTCAAGTCAAGAAAGAGAGGTGGGCCCTGGCTGCTGTGGCTCAGTGGATTGAGTGTTAGTCTGTGAACCAAGTGTCGCTGGTTCGACTTCCAGTCAGGGCACATGACCAGGTTGAACAGCAGATCCCCAGTTGGGGGCACGTGAGAGGCAACCGCACATTGATGTTTCTCTCCCTCTCTTTCTCCTTTCCCCTCTCTCTAAAAACAGATAAATAAAATTAAAATAAAATAAAGTAACCTCGTAAAAAGAGAGAGAGAAAAAAGAATGCCTGAAGGCAAAAAGGGCTGGAAGCAGGCCTTAAAAAAAAAAAAGAGGTGGACCCACGGACAAATAATCACCATGTAATCTGACAACGAGGGAGCCATATCTCACAGAAAACTCCCACATCAATAGAAAGTCATGACCGTCTTTGCTGGCTGCCCAGGACCGCATCGCCTGACTGTTACAACTCATTCAGGGCTCTGCTACTACTAATGGACATGTAGGTTGTTTCTCTCTGTGTGTCCATCTTTCCAAGCAATGTGCAATGAACGTCCTTGTACGCATCTCAAAATGCTTGAATCAGCACTTCTGGAGTAAACATTTTTACAGGTGTGGAATGGTACACACACCTTACATTTGATAGATGCAGAAAATTGGCCTCCAAACATAATGTATCTGTTTATACTCCTACCAGCAGGGTAAGAGAATACCCATTTCCCTCTATCTGAATCAATAATCTATCGGCCTTTTGCGTTTTTGCTGAACTAATAAAATGGCATCTTGTCATGGCTTTAGTTTGCATTGTTCTGACTGCTAGTGAGGTTAAACATCTTTCCTGCGTTTACTGGCCATTTGGATACGACCGTCTACAAACTGCCTTTCACAGCCTTTGCAGCTGTTTCTATTAAGTTGTGTGTCTCCCACCCACTCTCTGACTCAGTTTCGCTCACTCCTGCCTTCTGGCTTCTGAGTCAGCTCCCCTGCAGTATTCCCAGTGCTGCTGTCTGATCTCACAGATGAACCTTCCCGCTCCCGCCCTCCACACAGCACCAGCCTGCGGCCTAAGCCTGCCTGAACCCACAAAGGCTGACGGCTCCAGACTGGACTGGGACCAAACAGAAGGTAGTTCAGGTAGGTGATCTCCAAACAGTTTCTTTCCTTTGAGTTTTCAGATCAAAGCCTTATAATAATCCTCTGAACAAACTCAGGTTCAAATAACAAGAAAGTTACATGAAACAATTTCTCATGAGGGAAACGGATGACAAAACCTCTCCCATATCATGTCATTAAATGTCGGTGTGGGTGGTTTTCTTCAAAACACAAGAGCCCGAAATGCTCTTCACAGTTTAATGAAATTTCCAAAATGAACTGCCCAGGTGATTAGACCTGCCTCAAGAAGATCATCAAAACTCGACCATCTCCCCCAGTAGGTTGGCTAGTAGAGAAACTAGGTTTCATATAATCCGTGGCATGGAAAAGAGCCTGGGTACTCTCCTGGGCCAATCCTTCAGTTTACAGCTATAGGAAGTTTTGCCCAGGCCTCAAACAAGGTCAGAGATGGAGGCAGAGAATAGGATCCCCGCTTCCTCCTCCAATGGTTCCTGCTGCCATCACACTGATATGGAAGAAATGCTCCTCTAGAATTTCCTTGGAAGTTCTCTGGTTTGAGTTCATCACTGGGAACTGTATATCCTTGGAAACAACCCCAGCAACCCAAAGGTGCTGCACGTTCAACAATCAAGTAAATAAGTAAATAAGTAAATAAATAAAGCCTGTGCATCGAACTGTAGTCACGTCACATAACACCTTAGTGTCAGATGGCAAGTGAAAGAAACACTCCTATCATTTTCTTTTCAGCTTCAACTCTCCAACAGAGGAGCAGAATTGATTAAAACAAGGCTTCCAGAAAAGGCATGTCTGCGCAATTTGCATTTGACCCTCAAATTAAAGGAATACCAGCATGCAATTATATTTCTTATTACCATAGCTGAATCTGCATCCTCCCTTCAGCTCACAGATGGTATTTTTACTGAGACTATGATGGAGATTAGGGGGATCTTTTTGAAAAAAAAAAAGGAAACAAAGAAAAAAATTTAAAAAACCAAGGGTTCCCTCCCCCCACCCCCACCCCCGTGGTGTTAACATTACAGGGCGAACCCGAGCCTCTCTTTGAATGGAAAAGACCCTTGTGTTTATTCTGCACAGAGAGATACACATTTAATGCTTAAGTAGGCTGCTCCCTTTTGGAGACTCCAATGGCTGGGTAGCATTCATTCAACAGATTGTCACCAAGCACTGACTGCCTCCCAGCCACTGTGCCACGAAGGGGTAGATTCCATGGAAAACAAGATATGGTTCTCACTCATGATGAGTCCAATGGCCAGAATGTACAAGAAGCTCGTGGACACAGAGGAAGATGCCTTTGACCCCGAGGGGACTGGAGGCTGATGAGCTGTGGCTCCAGAGAAGGGTTCACCAGGAAGAGGTAGGGAGACCTTTGGGGCAGAGCACACAGCACAAGGGAAGGTGAGGTGACTGAGATGGCACAGAGGAGAGATCAGTTTGGATCAAGTGTTGGGGGGACCTGTGGGAGATGAGTAGTGTAGACTCTTTTTGCCCAGCACACTGTGGGGACGCCTGTCGGAAATGTCCCCATCAGATTAAAGACGAGGGTAAGTAGGCCACAATGGTGCTGGGCTTATGCCCACAAAACCACGTTTCAGCCAAACTTTCTGAAGCACCGAGCCCCATCCTGCCTCAGGGTTTTGTTCCTGCCGTTCCCTCAGACTGGGTCACGCTTCCTTTCATTGGCTGGCTTCTCTTCGCCCTTCAGGAGGAAGGTCAAACTGTCCATGGCTCTTTCCCTGAACTCAGCGTCCCCCATCCCCCAGCTCCTCTCTGTTCTATTAGCCCCGTTGGGTTCCTTCGCAGGACTACCACAGTCTGAAATTTCTGTACTTACCAAGTCATTGCCTCCGCCACTGGCTCGGAAGCCCCGCGAGAGCAGGGTCCTGCCTGTCTTGTTTGTCACCTGTGCCTAGCACGCTAACTAGCACCCAGCAGGCTCTAAGATATTTGCTCAATAAATTAAGGAGTTGATCAATGGATTTCCAGGGTTCTAGCGGAAACTATAACTGTTTTCCTCCCACTGAAGAAAGACTATTTGAGTATAATGAGCAAGAGTCATATTATTTATTACAAAATCTGTATGTCCAGGCCACACCACAGACCAATTAAACCAGAATACCTGGGGGTGGGAACCAGACATCAATATTTAAGGGTCTTCAGGTGATTCCAGTGTGACCCCAAGGCTGAGATGCAGTATCTTCGAAGGATAAGAGTGTGGCCGTTGGAACCAGACAGCCCCCGTTTATTTTCCAGATAGACCACTTCTCAGATATGAAGCCTGGGGCTTCCTCCTTAACCTCTCCCTAATCTCTTATTTTTCCAAAGTAAGTAAATAAATTTGCAAATGTCAATATCTTATTAAAGCAATTTACATGGGACACATGTTACAAGTGATCAAGACACACAAAGATGTCACAACCCCAACCTGAGACTTTCTATGCTGTAGAACAACTGGTACATCTTAAAACCCGAGTATATTACGATCCATTTCAGGGCCTAAGAATACATCTTTTATTATGCTCAAAGAATTTCGGTTAGGATTTGATACCTACAAAGATGGCAATTTAACCTCAAAGAAGTACTCCTATTTCTACAAAATTAGTATGCTGTTTTGTGGCAAGGAGAGTGTTTAGATATCCTTTGGAAAGATAAACTTGGTGTATAGTTGCTTATTTCCTGAGTGTCTGTCATGTGCTAGGCATTAAAATATAAAAATATAAATAAGGTAGACATCTAGATCTTTCAGTGCCATGACAGGTGTTACTGAAACAGGATGCTACAACAATTGCTACCATTTATTAACACTGTACTAAGCCCAGGCTCTGTAGCTTCAGCGTCATCGCAAGATGTCGATTCAACACGGGAGGAGACAGATACCATGTCACTCCCGAGTCGGACTGCACAGCCATTCTTGGCGGTGCAGATAGACTCTGAAGAAGCTACACCATCGTCTCTCGAGACGGACGGCTGCCGACGACTAAGCATTTCATGTGTATTAGTCATTAAATCCTCAAAGGCATCCCAGGAGGTGGGTACTATTATTGTTCCCCATTTTACGACTGAGGAAAATAAAGAACAGAAAGGTTAAGTAACTTGCCTAGGATCACACAGCTATTAAATGACAGAAGCTGTATTCGGATCCAGAGAGCCCAACTCCAGAGCCCTTGAGCTCAACCCTCCTGCTATATTGTATCATGGGAACAAAGGGGCAGGAAAGACCACTTCTGGCTGTAGGAAGGGGATGCTTCCTGGGGAAGACAGCACTCGTGTTTGCCTTGAGAAATGGGTAGACTTTCAAGAGGCAGAAATGGGAAAAGGATGTTTCCTGGCGAGTGGATGGCAGCATTAGTGAAGGTTTGGAATTTGGAAAACACTCTTAAGAAAGGCCATTTGGGATACTATAGGGTACATGATAAGAAGATAATGGTGGGAAAACATGGGCTAGGCAAATGCCAGATTATGGAGCGTCCAAACACCAGTAAAGACTTGGGCTTTACTTAATAGCCATTCGGGAGCCAGTGAAGGCTTTTGAGCAGCAGAGGCGCGTGCGGCCAAGTGGAGGATGGACTGGAGGGAGAGATGAAGGTAGGGGGCTGAATCGGAAGGAGCATTTAAAAATGCAGGCAAGGGGACAAAAACAGGCTGGGACAGTGACAGTGAGATAAAAAAGGAAGTCCCAACATGAGAGATTATAGAAGGAACGCGCCAGGACTCGGTATTGGACTGGAACACGGGGAGCAGTGCCGGAAGGAGTCAAAGGTGTGCCTCATGTTTTGACACTGGAAGGATGGAGACACCATTAACGCAGATAGGGAAGACAGGAACAGGCTTGGCCGAGGAAAAGGGGCAGATAAAGTTCCTTTGGGAATGTAAGGAATCAGTCTCATTATTCTCCAGCAGGAAGATTTTTCTATTATCTGGAGTCCTGCTCAGGGACCCTTCACACTAACTGCTTCCAACTTGTCCTGTGACCTTTCACCTACTGAAATTGCGAGATGCATTTGTTGTGAGCGATTTTAGGAATTTTATCTTCGGTCCTAGAAGGCTATGATGTGGTATAATTCTATCAAGAATACAGGAAAGCCAAAAGTTAGTTTCTTTGTTCAAGGAATTCAAAGCAAGGTGGCGGGGAGGGGGAGGGGAGGAACTGCTGTCCAACTTGGGCAAAAGTTAAAACATCCTAGAATTGAATTGGAAGACATTAACAGCTCAGGACTTGTTGCTCGGATTCTAAAGATGTGAACTGACACTCAGGGAGTGCCCGGGCTGGGATATGGGAGCAGAAGAGTCAGATACAGACTCTACACTCAGTATGGTTTGCGCCCTTGTTACCCAGAGTGTGGTCCGCTCCACTGACCACATTAGCACCACCGGCAGCATCAGCACGAACAAGCAGCAGGCCCTACTCTGGACCTACTGACTCGGAATCTTCATGTTAATAAGATCTCCAGGTGATTTATAAGCAGTGGTATATATTAAAAGTACAGGCTTTGGGATGAGAGGAATCTGGGTTTAAATCTTAGCTTAGTCTTCGCTTCCTAGACGGCCTTCACATATAAAATCAGTCAGTGGCCCTCTACCTTGGTTTCACCTCAGAATAACCTGGTGAGCTTTCAAAACACTCCATGCCCAGCCACACGGCAAATTAAATTAGAGTCTCTGGGGGTGGGATCCAGACACCAGTAATTAAAGGTCTCCAGGTGACTGCAGCATGTGCCCAAGGCTGAAGCCACAGATGCCTTTCAAGGACAAGAGTGTGGCCACTGGAACCAATTTTCATTTGTATCCTATTAAGACGGGGGCTTCTTAACCTCTCCCTAAGCTTTTGTGCCTTCATCTGTGAAACGGGCATGCCATACAACAGAGTCTCTTTTAAAGGCTTTGAAGGTGACATGTAAAGCACTTGGCACAAGGCACACCATGCAAATCCCTGCTTCCTTTGCAGAAGGAACCTACAAAGCAACACATAGCTTCAGGTATCATGCAAATGCCAACCTGCAGCCATGTTCCTATTTCCCCCATCAGAGGTGCCTTCCAATTACTTGGCCATCAAGAGGCTAGAGGATATTGCCAGAGCTGTCTTATAAATGTGAGAACCAATTATTTTTCTTCATTAAATTGGAAAATGAGGCAAAGACAGCTGGCAAGGAATATTTGCAGAACAAGTGGGAGTAAGGGTCACCCAAAATGATCCCAACTGCGATGTCAAACAGGGCTGGGGGAGGGGAAAGCAGACCATGCAATGCTTTGTCTTCGCTGTCCTGACACGTTGGGCAATAGGCCCTGCATCTCATCTAAGCCTCACAGCAATCTCCCCACTTACAATATCTAGTAGGGGAGTAGGAGAGGCCTTTACAAAGACTCTTATATAATGACTTCATTTTCTTGAACTCTAAACATTGGAAACCAACACCCAGAGGGCTGAAATGACTTATGCAGGGTTATACGCAATTTAAGGCCACAACCAGGTGTAAAGTGACCCAGTCAGATGCAGAGGAAATAAGCCTAGTAGTGAAAAAGAAACTGAATGAAAGGGAAAATAAAGATATAATAGTGCTTTGAACCAGAGCTTTATAAATACTTGTGGCTTTAACCTGCCCAGGAGATAGATAAGCACGTTCCCTTTAGTTTGTCCTCAAATTCAACCTCTCGCAAGAGGTTAAGGAACACACCCAAGGTTGGAATTGACACTCAGACCTCCCGACTTCCTGGCTTTGGAGCTGAGAGCTCAGCCACCACCTCCCTGGTCTATCAGGAAAAACATCTGGGTTATAATGCTTGAGGATGGGATATCAAGGGGAAGTGGTGGAAGTTTGGTTCTTTAAGAAACTCTGAGCAAGACCGCTGAGGACCCAGCCAGGAGGCCCCTCCCATGGCCTGAGTCACAGGCTCAAACGTTTCTTCACGTCTTCTCTCCTGGGCGCTACCCTTGTGTGACTTTAGGGAAATCATTTGAGAGGTTGGATGGGAAAGTGTTGAGACTCCAAAACGTGTGAACACACACATATCCCCAGGAGCTGTCTCGGGCAATGAAGCCTTTCCGTTAGAGTCATTTCTCCGTGATCTAATGTGGCTCCCCTGCCACCACACTGGTGAATGCCTACTGAAGGCAAAGAGAGAGGAACAGGCAAGACCACAAGAAGAAAAAGCCGGGGGAAGTCATCTTTAAAGGCCAAAAGGTTATATAAAACATAATAAAATACAACTGTTTCCTTTACATTTTTTAATGGCCAGGAAATGGTATAGAATAACTGCCAAGTCACATAAACTAACTTTTTGTTAATGTCTGTGATCCGGGAAAGGACTCGATCGGCCGATGCAAACTGCATGTCAGTTTTCATCCATTGTCGTCTGGGCGCGTGACTGAGTGTGGGCCACGGGCCCATCTTTACATGGTCCAGAAATAAAGGCGGCTGCCATGTTTGGCAGGCTTCAGATCGCCTTCTACCGGAGGGTTGGGCTCCGGTCTTGGTCTTGAGTGATAGGGATTCTCCGGTAAAGGCCGATTTGTTTTCACTTTGGTGACCTGCAAGGGGCGAAGAGAAAAGCAGCACAGGTGACAGTCAGCTGGAGCAGTCTGTGACCACAGACACATCCCCCCTGTTTCCTCTCTGCTCCTCTGCCTCAACTACTCCTCTTCTTTGAAGCCCCAGCAAATCACAGCTCTTTTTGTCATGCCCCATGGAAGAAGTCAGAGACACAGAAGGGAAGAAGACAGACACTGCTACCAAGGGGCTCACTGTCTAGTGAGCAAGCCAGACAAGAAAATCAACCCCGACTTCCTAACCAAATTACCGTAACTGAGACGCGAACTCAGTGCCAGAGGAGCAAGGACTCTGCACCTAACCCGTCCTGAGGGCTAGGGGCCCAGACTATTTCTGAGGGGACAATGTTTAGCTTAATCCTGAAGGACGACCAGGAGCCAGCAGGAAGGTTAGGAAGGGAAGACACTCGAAGTAAAGAAACAGTACAAATGTAGGCAGAGAGGCATATCTTTAGCTGTACAAACTGTGGAGGGAGATGAAGCACCTACCCAACCACCAGCGAGTGCTGTCAGGAACAATGCTGGGCACATTGTCCCATGTCATTCTCGCACCCCAGGGGCCATCCAGCTAATCCTCAAAGCCAGATCTGTGTACTCCAAAGCCTGTGTTTTTCATTAACATGCTGCACTGGTAGGCAGGGGCCAGAGGATGAAGGGCACTGAATAATATGCCAAGGTGTTTGAACTTAAACCTGATGTCATCTGAAGCAGGGAAGTAACCAAAAGGTGTAGAAGCTAAACTGTACAAGTGACAAGACCAGAAGTGGGGAGCTGAGCCAACAGGCCAGGCAAGAGGGTGGAGCACTGAACTTCGGAACAGGGAGAGAGATGGAAGGTGTTTATACCCACATTATCCCCCGATGGCCACAAAAATGTCCATTGGAAACTGAGTAGAAACTGTTCTCATTTTAAAGATGAAAACACCAGCCCAGAGAAGACACATGACCGTAATTATTAACAGCCTGCTTATCTAGTGGTCTGAACTCTAAGTCACTCCCCGTAATAGGACCAGATTAGTCTTCCTATATGTATAAATAAAAAAGCATTTATCAGAACGGAGCTTTCATGTGCACAATGAATAATTATTACTATAACCACTTAGAAGGTATTATTATCTCTAGTTCACAGACGAGGACAAGAGAGGCTGACTTGCCTAAGATAAAGACACATGGTAAATGTCAGAGCTGCTGCCGAAACCCAAGTCTTCTGATTACAAGCCCAAAGTAGTCTTTTGTTTGTTTTTAACACAGCCTTCTCATCTCTCTGCTATAATTTGAGATCACTAATGGCTCTTTACTGCTGGATAGAGTTCATTCCAAATACCTCCAGCTGGTATTTGAAGCTCCTTTAAGGAATTCAAGATATCTATGAAATAAATCAAGAAAAATGTTTCTCAAACTGAAGGTAATAAAAGGACCCCTTTAAAAGACAAATTATTGTGGAAAGAACAGTAGAACGACTTCCTCTTCTGCACCAAACTCAAAAGAAAAAAGGAGCAGAAATGTTTGGTCAAGCGAATTCCTAAGTAAATGACCTCAGGCAGCGAACTTAACCTTCAATTTCTGATCTCTAAAATGGAGCTATTAGCTCACAGTGTTATTAGAATAATCTATGTAAAGTGGTGGATGTACATACAGCAGGTGCTCCCTAAGTTATTTTCAGTATTAATATTACGATGATAGAATTACAGGTGGGAGAGCAATTGTGCCCAGGAACGTCAGAAACGCCAAAGAAGGACATGACCTTGGGCTGAGAGTAGACAGGTAGGAGGTCACTAGGGAACACAGGAGGGCAGGCAGCCCAGAGGGAAGAGAATGCGAGTGTGAGTGAAGTCAGGCTTTGTCCTGCTGATCATCACCTTTCTAGAGAGAGACTGGATACTGACCGCAGCATAACTATAACTGGTAAGCCTCTTAAAGAAGTACACTTCTGAGAAGTTAAGAAAAATAATACTTTTAAGTTTTTAAAAATGTTAACACAAAAACTCAGAAATTAACATGTCTTCTTAACAGCATGATTTGTTCATTCTTTCAAGAGAGAGAAATGAGGGTAGTTTTCATTATTAAATATATAAGTTCCACCATTTTCCAACTTAGAATTATCAACTATTAAAAATAATTTGTTCAGTGCGGCAAAGGAAGGCATCTGAAGTAAAATAATCAAGCCAGATACAAAAAAAAAACCCAGTTGCTAGGCCATTCATCTACTTGTAACAAGCTTAAGACCCAACTACCCGCTGATACCACACACAAGTAGAAGGGAACGGACAGTATGTGGACCTACGTGCCCAGCACAAGGCAGGATATTCACATAGGCTCTCTAGCTTAAGCCTCACAGAAAACTAGGGATTTAACACGAATTCCATTTTATAGACCTGGTGTGATAGGAAATTTTAAGCAATTTGCTCCGGATCCCACAGCACTTTAGTGGAACCAAGATTCAAACCTACTATCTGTCTCCATTCAAAACCTGGGTTTTTCCTCCACGCCATGGTACGTATGCCGTGCCAGAGGGAATGGAGGCTCAAGAAGCAGGGATGGGTCAGATCAGAAAGGGCTTTCTATGCCCAGATATGGAGAGAATGCTTTATCTGGCAAGCAGTAGGGAGCCCCTGAAAAGATTTTTTTAAAGAAAGTGACATTTATTTCCCACACAGATCATGCCTATCATGAAGATGTAATTATTTCCTAAATTCTTCAATTTCGGAGGATGCATTGCCTTCTAATATCCGAATTGGTCCACCAGAAATTCACGTAGCCCAGGTTAGGAGCTCCTGTCCAGGAAGTGGGGACAGTGAGGGGATGCAACAGCTTTTCCAGGAGATGCTCATCTACAGGAACTGATGGGCGTACAAAGGAAGAAAGAGTGAGACGTGAAGAAAAGACATTCAGGTTTCTGGCTATGATGTTTCAACAGATGGTGGTTTCAAAACCGAGACAGGAAATACAGGAGAAAGGGTAGGAAAACGTGCGCTTGAAAGTCCAGGCACATACTTTTTGTTACCTTGGTCTGCTCCTGGAAACTCTGACAGAACCCTGATCCTATCTCCCCACGGAGTTCCACAACAGACTCAATGTTTGCAACTGACAGTGTCCCCAAACACTTTATCCTTATCTACTCCCTTCTGTTCTCCAATTAGCTAATTAACCACAAGCAAATCTGCACATGCTGGAAGATCTATTTAAAGGAGTACCTCTGTTAAATAAACTCCCTTGGGGACTGTGTATAATCATCCCCAATTAACCTGTTAGGTACATCTGGATCTCTCATGTCATACCTGCACTCACAGAGGATCCTTTTCTGACCTCCGCCTGCCTTTGCCTGCCCTTAGTGACAGAGGGAGCCCGCCAGCAGAACACCCTTTTTACCTTGGACAGCTCTCCCAGGTCAGGTCGCACCCAGCCCAGCTTGTCCAGCACACATTCGTCAAACTTGGCCTGCTGTTTGCGACAGTGACGAAAGAGCTGCAGGCCGGAAAAGTCGATGCAGGTCCAGTATTCTGTAAAAGGTTCTGCACAGTGGCGCTTTATCTGCCTGGAAGAGATGGCTAGGTTAGGGGGAGTTTTTTGCAAAAGAAAAACAGAGATGTGGGGAAAAAAATAAGTATAAACCTGCTCACTTGGAGCCTATTTATTCTTTAGATCTAATTCTAAAGATTATCAGCTTAGCAAGTTTAGAAGCGACAGAGGCATCATCAGAGACGGGCATGCGGACAGAAGTCAGAGGGGACAGATAATGGCAAAGGAAGAGACAGAATTATAAAAAGCAAATACACAGACTGCCAAGCAAAGACCCTGGGAGCATTCAGTGTAGAGGCCAACTGCCTTACACTCCGCAGAAGCTCAAGATCCTCATCCTATTGATGCCTGAACAAACACAGAGATTACTGTTGTCAGTAATAAAATTAAATTATAGAGCCATGGCTCACCACTTCACACAACCACATCAAAATTACAACTAAAATATAGAACCACCACTCAGGACGGTCAGAAATTGAGCTGAATGGAACTCTGACAACTACAGAGCTAAAGAAACCACATCCATCCAGACAGGTAGGAGGGGCGCAGACACAGAATGGCTGGTCCCGCACCCATGTGTGGTGGATAAAAACTCAGGAGGGAGGAGTTCCAGCCCCACATCAGGCCCCCCAACCAGGGTTCCAGTGCCTGGAAGATAAATCCCCACAACTTCTGGCTGCAAAATCCAGCAGGGATTGAGTCAGTGGAAGAAACTGCTAGAGCCCCAAGAAGTTCCTCTTAAAGAACCCTCACATGGACTCACCTACTCAAACTCACTCTGAGATCCAGCACCAGGGTAGCAGCTTGAAAAGTACCAGTGGCATACAGGGAGAAACTGAAGTGTCTTGGGCATCAAGGCGAGCAGAGGCCATTGTCCCTTTTCTAAGCCCTCCCCGCCAGAGCCAGCAAGTTGGTGCCATATCTGAGACTCCATCAATCTGACTAACACTGTTTGACCCGCCTTGGAGATCCCTAGAGACTCTGCTCCACCCAACTTACCAGCCCACCCATGCTGCTTTTCCATATGACTGGCTGGCCTTGGTTCATGCTTCACAATTTCCTAAATCCTATCAAACAAGAAACAGCTGGCCTCAGTGAGCCCCAGGCCAGGCACTAGCAGCAGCCATCTCAGATTGCTTTGTAGCTCAGGCAGGGTGGCCCCCAGGCAGAACACAGGTGGGGGCTGACCTTGGCCTGCACCACCCGGAAAACCCCAGGGCCAGTGCACCCAGTGGACAGCTATAGACCACATTGGCACAACACCACCCTGCCCCTGCACAGCTGATCCTCCACGGAGGGCAGAGGTTGGTGGTCAGTGGTTACAGCCAGTCCTTGCAGCTGACTGACCTGGGTAAGTCCCTCCCATTGATCTGCCAACAGCAACCAAGGCTCAACTATAAGAGGAGGGTGTACTCAGTTCACACAGAGAGCACACCTCGAGTACCCAGCTTGGGTGATAGGGGAGGCTCGGCCACTGGACCCTACAGGACACAGAGTCCAAGCAGCTCTACCTAATACATAGAAACAAACACAGGGAGGCTGTCAAAACAAGGAGACAAGGAAACATGGCCCAAATGAAAGAATAGACCAAAACCCCCCAAAAAGAGCTAAACAAAATGGAGATAAGCAATCTATCAGGTGCAGAGTTCAAAACACTGGTTATAAGGATGATCAAGGAACCTAGTGAGGACTTCAACAGCAGAAAAAAGATCCAGTCAGAAATGAAGGATACAATAACTGAAATGAAGAACAAGTTATAGGGAAATAACAGTAGAGCAGATGAAGCTGAGAATCAAATCAATGATTTGGAACATGAGGAAGAAGAAAACAACCAATCAGAACAAGAAGAAGAAAAAAGAATCCAAAAAGTGAGGATAGTATAAGCAGCCTCTGGGACAATTTCAAGAGGTCCAACATTCACATCATAGGGTGCCAGGAGGAGAAGAGAAAGAACAAGAAATTGGAAATGTATTTGAAAAAATAATGAAAGAAAACGTTCCTAATTTGGTAAAGGAAATAGACATGCAAGTCCAGGAAACACAGAGAGTCCCAAACAAGATGAACCCAAAGAGGCCCACTCCAAGACACATCATAATTAAAATGCCAAAGGTTAAAGATAAAGACTCTTAAAAGCAGCAGGAGAAAAAAGTTAGTTACATACAGGGGAGTTCCCATAAGATTGTCAGATGATTTCTCAAAAGAAACGTTGCTGGCTAGAAGGGACTGGCAAGAAATATTCAAAGTGATGAAAAGCAGGGACTTACAGCCAAGATTGCGCTACCCAGCAAAGCAATCATTTAGAATCAAACGGCAGATAAAGAGCTTCCAAGACAAGAAAAGCTAAAAGAATTCAGCATAACCCAACCATTATTAAATGAAACGTTAAAGGATTTATTTAAGAAAAAGATCAAAACTATGAAAAATAAAATGGCAAAAAATACAAATCTATCGACAATTGAATCTAAAAAAACAAAGTAAGCAAACAAGAAGAACAGAGACAGAATCACAGATACAGAGAGTGTTTTGATGGTTACCATATGGGAGGGGGTTGTGGGGGGAATGGGAAGAGGGGAGGGGATTAAGAAGCACGAATAGGTAATTACAGAATAGCCATGGGGATGTACAGTACAGCATAGGAAATGGAGTAGCTGAAGAACTTATACGCATGGCCCATGGACATGAACAATGTTGGGGGGATTGCCTGAGGTAGTGGGTGGAGGGGAGCAAAAGGGGAAAGGTCAGGACAACTCTAATAGCATAATCAATAAAATATAATTAAAATAATAAAAAATTAAAATATATTTGGTGCTTTCTACTAAGGTAGCATATTAATTCATTTTGTGACCACCAAACTAAAGAAAAACATAACTTTTGTGTATAAAAGGGATAAGCCTCAAGTATTTTACAGAATTCCCCTTCTTTTACCATTCACTCTTCCTAGTAATCAAATATATACTAACTAAAGCAAGATAAGACACCATTATTTTATGTAAAAGCCATATTTGAGGCTATGGAAGAAACGCAGAACACCTCCTGCACTCACAGGAATAATTCTGAACCACTTGCATGTCATACTCCAAGAATCTAGCCCAGGAATTTTCCTTACCATGACCCAGGAAGAACCTCAGAGACGGTCTACAGAAACACATAGTGAAATATCTGCTTTGCATTCTTGCTACTTCCGTTGTTACCAGTGTCTTGTGTACCCTTCCAGGTATTCTGCGTATAACCTTGGGCATGGCACAGTGTACAACAGGAAGGAAGAAGGACCACCAGAGCCATAGGGAGCTCTTCTGCATGACCTCTAGCCCCACTGGGCTGGATTTCCATGGTGAACAAAACTGGACCCTCCTAACCTCTACCTGATCTACCGTTTCCAATGCATCTGTATCCCTCAACTGCTGAGGCAGAAGAAGGCCTGCAAACCACTGGTCTGGTACTTAGTCTCTGGTCTGGGCCCTGTCATCCTGGCACCCACACCCAATGGTTAGCTACTGATGCCTAAAACAAGCAACTTCAGCAGTGAGAAATTCCTCTCATGGAGGCAGTTAGGCACCTTGGGAACTCATGAAATCCAACATTTCCCATTTAAAGGTACTATTTCTGGGCCAAAGGAAAAATGCTTTGTCAAAGTTCTCTTTGCAAATAAAAAATCTGGTAGCGTTTGAGATCGTTGCTTCCTGGCAATGTTGTCAGTTTTGACTCAAATAAACTCATATTAAAAAAAAGAAAGAAAGAAAAATTTAAAAATAAACATTGTTGTCAATCAAATCAATGCAAATCCAAGCAAGAATATCATTTTGTACCTACCAAATATTTAAATAACATGCAATGCTGGTGAGGTATACCAAGATACAGTGCTGAGGGCAGCATAAATGACTCAACGTAAAAATGTTCCAAGTCTTGGTAACCTCACCGCTGGGAAATTTATGCCAAGGAATTAATTTAAAAATGAAAAAGATCTACACAAAAAGGTCATCATTGCAGATTTACCCAAAACGATCAAAGTTGGAATAAAAAATGATGTTTAATAAGAGGAATTGGTCAGGTACATTATGTTTGGTTTAGCCAGTGATGGAATATTATATAGCCAGTAAAAACGGTGATCATGAAGACAATAATAGTAACTTAATAGAATGTTCCCAACAGTGAAAAATATTAAATATAGACACACAATGATTTTAACCACAAAAATATCACGTGGCCAAAAATATGCATGTGGCCAAAGACAGCAGAAACAAAAATAGCAGCTATTATGTGACAAAATTTGCTTTTTCCTCTAACGTCACTATAGTGGACATCTGTGCGTTCTGCCTAGCCAGCAGTCATTCCCCATTCTTCTGTAACATCCTTCTAATTTTTCTCCGGCCACAATGCCTCCCTCTCTCTCAGCAACATGGTTTAGATAAATCTAAGTCTACTTCCACTTCAGACCTGACCAATCACAACATTTTATCTCCTGCAACTCATATTACTGGAGAATTGGCACTTTTTGTCCACATCTGCTAAGCAAGTGGCAGAGCAGCTTGGAGTGACTGGTGCCCATTTTTGCTGTAATAAGGAAAGTCTCTTTGAAAATGAGTTCAAAAGAAAAAAGCAGAACTAAGATTGGGAGGAAAAGAAGAGAGGCAAAAAGACACCAAGTCATTGTGAAATTATTTATGCCCCTGAATCCAGCCCTGATTGATGCCAGTACTATTTCTGGACTTTAGAGTTACATGAGCCAGTTCCCTTTGAGTTAAGTTCCTGACCCTTTTAATAGAGATCTGATTAATATGGCTGTTAAAAAGTTTTGTAAATTTTGATTTCTTTAGATATAGTATCAAGCACAGTGGCCTACCCAAAAATTGGACTCTGAGCACACTTTGCTTTCTGTCACAATTGTGTGTTCTGCGCTAATGTAAGGATGGCAATCTAGTGATACCTGCTAGCAAGCACTGAGCGGAACTGTTTTTAGGTGCCTCTTCAAATTTTTCATAACAATCCTGTCTAAGATAAGTATTATCCTACAGTTTGGAAATTGAGATTCATGGAGATTAAAGAACATGCCAAATAATAAAAACAAACAACAAAAATAACTATCAGTTATTGTGTGCTAATTTTGGTCTATCTGATTTCAAAGCCTTGCCCTGCTTGCTAAAATCAGTCACGAAAATGACCCCTTCCCCTTTAATTAGCTGGATGTTCGCCGAGATCCATGTACCTTGACGGCTCAACCACGGAGGCACTGAGGGGAGAAGACTTTTACCTGAAGAATTCCAGAGCACACTTGTTGACAAGCTTGCCTTCCTCCAGACAGCGCCGCGGGTCCTTTTCTTCCCAGCGGCACAGCATGAACTCCTTGTTGGGTTTGTCGCACTGAGCGCCATAGTGGTGGGCCGCGGCTTTAAGCACAGCGGAGCTGACTTTCACCTGGGGGAAGGAACGACGGGAGAAAGACCACAGACTTGTGACCAGGTCATCACGTCCGCACCTTCACCTCATGCTGGTCGAAACAGAGGGACACAGAGATAGCTGTTCTGACTTTGCCAGAAAAAAGTAACGACAAGGGAGGGGATTGCCACAGTGACCCTGGACGATCTACAGTGCTTCCGAGATCCCAAAGCCAGTTCACACCCGTGGCTTTCTACAACTTCGGGACCACCTCATCGGGCTGCCGTTACTATCCACGTTTAGACGAAGGAAATGGCAGCCCTAATAGAACCGTTAGGTCTTTGTGACAGAGAAGTGGAGCTCTGAAGGAAGACGGAGGCTTCTGGGACGTCATGGGAGAAACCAACCCTGGGGAGCTCTCATGAGTCTCCTCTCCAGGAACAGAAGTAACAGAACACAGGAGAATATTAGGTAATACCCCTCTAACATTAGAATAGTAGACTACAGCTAATAGTAGGAAGATATATAAAATTCCCAGGAGACTGCAGAATCACAGAAGACGACAGACTGGAAGGCATCAGTGTGGGCATGTATCCAGCAAGTTATTACTAATAATATTAGAGAGTATGTCCACGGTGGCCATCCCTCCAACGAGGTCAGTCTCACTTGCATCCCAGGACCTTTTCTTGAGCAGCCCAGGGTACTCGCCGCTGGCTCACGGGGAACTGCACAGACCCGGGCCCGCCCACCAGCTGCTGCAGCGACGGCCCTGATGGCCTTTTCTGTGCCTTTTCCTGGGCCAGTGCCACAATGCTTTAATTACTGCAACTTATTAGAACACTCTGTTGTCTGGGAGGACTATCCTTCCGATTATTGTTCCTTTTCAAATTTTTCTTGGCTGTTATTCCAGAAGAACACCACACTCCCAAAAAATCCGCACTGGAATTACACTAAGTTTAGTTACAGAGTAAATGAGAAGGGGACTGGCACGTTGATATTACTGGAGCTCTGTTCAAATTTACCGCCTCAGAGTCATTCCTTAATCATCTGATATAAGCTAGCGTCGGTGGTCACACTGTGTGACTGCTAGCATGTGAGATCCAAGAGAGGAAGGATATTTTCAACACAGATCCAATAAAGATGTCCTATAATGAAAACGTGTCTTTTACTATAGTTCACCAAGCACCCAAAATAGTGTCTAGCACAAGTAATTGTTGAGCACTCACTTCTGTGCCAGGTACTGGGGACACGATAGTTTCAAGAGTTAAGAATACATGAATCGTGGCCTCTCATTCCTCCATTTTTTCAGGTCATTCTATGCCCTTCGATTAAAATTAGTTTCCTTCATACAGGAACCCTGCACATTTCTTGTTTATTCCTTGTTATTTTAACATTTTTGATCCTATCTAAATAGGATTTTCTATTCGATGTTCAAACTGGTTACTGCTTATTTGCACATTGTACCTTCTCTCTAGCTACATCTTACTAAACTACCATCTGTTCTGATACAAAACTCAAAGAGAATTCATGAAAAACTTCCGTTTACAAATAGAAACTGCTTCCTTTCCTTTCTGATATTTATCTCCTTTTTTTCTTCTTCTCTTTCCTATCTTACTGCTCTGACCAAAACCTCCAGCGTAATATGGATGAACAGCAATGACAGCAGGCATCCCTGCCTTTCCCCAAACTTTAAAGTACAGTTTAGAATGAACTGTTGGTGTCTGGGATATGACTGTTCAGATATTCCTCATTAAGAAACTTGCTTTCTAATCCTAACTGGTTTTGTTTTACTGTTATTTTCTCCATCAGAGAAGACAAATAAATGTTCAGGTTTCTTTTTCATTAATCTATAAATGTAGTACAGAGCATTAATAGATTTTCTAAAACTGATCCACTGTATCTAGAATAAAATCTAGCCTGTCATAATGTATTATGCTTTACGACACCACTGGATTTGATTTGCAAATATTTTATTAAGGATTTTAATGTGAGAATTTTATAATTACTATTTTTATAATAATAAAAATTTTATAATTTTATTTTTTATGACTTTTACCCAGCTTATCTTAAATCATTACTAAGATAAAACGTAAAGAAAGATGAAGAGAGTAATTCATCTACACACTACAGGAGGAGGAGAATGCATATACCTGTTTGCTATATTATCTATAAAGAACTGGGAGAATAAAAATCAGGATGCAAACTTTCTTAAAGCATATTTTAAAAATTAAGTTAGCAGCTATCATGCCCCAAAAGACAACAGCAACAGCGTTCTTTGTATTACTTCCCAACAATTGTAGAGGTCTTACCAAAATCTAAGTACACCTATGCTGCCGAGCATAAAATAAGCTGTTACAGAGAAATAAAGGATGAGAACCACACGCTGAATCTATCCCGAGGCAAAAGAGCAAGATGCACAAGACGGCACAGCAGGTCAGGGGCAACCACGGGCCTGGAATCCAGAGACTGCAACCTCCAACCAACCAGGCCTCGTCCCATTACATCACCAGCACGGAGGTGGCACAGGACTTCAGATGTCACCTTCTCCCCCACCTGCTTCTTCACTGAGACTGACGAATTCCAACAGAAACAACCTCCTTTCTCAGCTGCTCACCATGAATACCCTCTCAAATTCATTCAGCTCCCTTTGTCTCAAAGGACACAGAACTCCAACGTCCTTCCTCATTCAGCCTCACCGCACAGCAGGTGTGCAGCATTAGTCTGCAGGTGTGGAAAGGGAGGCAGAAAGTCTTACAATCTACAACCAATCTTCTGGTTCTGTTCTCCCTTCCTTAAACCATGTCTGCATCTCTTTTTATAGTACTTAATTTAGACTATGCCTTATGTTTTACTTAATGTATGTAAAATGAGGGATAGTAGTACCTATTTGAAAAAAACTGTTATGATTAATAATATAAAGGACAGTGCCTGGCACATAGATATCAGCTAGCATTTTTACTAAAAACTGTCAATGTGGACCAGGATTTTCCATCCCAAAGCTTCTGACTGCCTTCTCCATAGGGTGTGTCATAGCTCCAAAGTCCATTGGGGTCCATAATGTATTTCACTTGTCTCAAACCTGCTCCTCGGGCTTCCTTGGTTCTAATGGCAGGTTGCAAGTCCGACATGAATTCTTCAACCTTTCCTGCTTCTGAGGCCTAAGCTGTTGCTAAGTCTGATCGATTCTAGACAAATTTGTCCTTTCCTCTCTGTAAGCACAGTTGCCAGTTATGCTGGGGCCCTTACTATCCCCCTCAATTATTTCAACAGCCCCAAGAATAGTCTCCCTGTTTTTCTTGCCCTCCTTCAGTCCATCCTTCACAGAGCTGTTGGAATGATCTTTCTAAGACAATTCTTATTTTACTCCGCTATTGAAACAAATTAGCAACAAAACCTGTAAGGATTCAGGTTTAACAGAAGCATAAAGCCTAAACTTCCCATAGGGTATTAAAAGCCTTCTGGTGGTTCGATTCCCAGTCTGGGCACATAACTAGGTTGCACGTCAGGTCCCCAGTTAGGGGCGCGAGTGAGAGGCAACCACACAGTGATGTTTCTCTCCCTTTCTTCCTCCTTTCCTCTCTCTCCAAAAATAAATAAACAAACAAATGAGTTATTAAAAAAAAAAAAAACAAGAAGAAGCCTTCTGGATCCAAACGACCTTTCCAGCCCTCTAGCCACGACACTTTAAAAATGGGCTTCTTGCTGTTCTCTCAGGACACTGAATTCCCAGTCCCAGGACCCATTTTCGGTCCCCTGCCTTTTCCCATCTCCTTACCTTTGCTCAGATCCTACCCAGGCTTAGGAAGCTGTTCGCTCCATCTCTGCCTATAATTCTTACATTATGCCCGAGAAGTGCTTTCTCTGTTCCTTTTATAGCCTCAGGGAATTATACAGCTGGAATCGCTTCATCTTACAAATAAAATAACTGTGTCTGCAAATGCTAAAAGTGACTAATCAAGGTAATCGAGCAGTTAGGGCTAGAATTGAGCTACAGCTTCAAATCCTACTCTCTTTTCTTAAACCGTGTCTGCCCCTCTTCCATAGCATTTAATTATACTTTGTCTTGTATTTTAGTTATTTATGTAATTATCTGTTTCTCAATTTCACTGTGTGAAGCCTAAAGGCAAATTTATTCCAGATAAAGAACACTTGCAGAAAGTAAACCTCCGTTGTTTGTTGAAATAAATTAAAGTTCCAACGAAAAACACAGCAACTGGAGAGTAAGCCAGCTTCACGGTGGGACAAGAAACCAAAGACTGACTATTGGCAGCACTTGCTGCCATCCCTACCCCTCCCCCCTTTTAGTAAATGTCACTTTATGGAAACGTCCCTAAACACTAAACATTTTTTCATCTGAGAAGCATAATAGTTGCCATTCTCACAGGCATATAAAATTCAGTTGAAGTAATGCAGGTAAAATACTTAACACAGTGCCTGCGATATAATTTATGGCAAATAAATTTTAGTGGGTTCACATTCCAGCTCCGCCACTTACTAGCTATGTGACCTTGGGCAAATCGCTTCTCTCGGGTCCTGATCCTTACTTGCCACATGGAGAGACCAATTATATCCTTCCTCCTAGTGCTGCTGGAAGGATTCCATGGATGACAGCACCTAAATCCCGCCTGACCTCTCCAAAAGGCTTGTTCGTGTTTGCCGTTATCAGTATTACACTGTCTTCACTGCTCACAGCACGAACTACACTGTACTGTCGTTGCCTTTTAGATTATACACTCAACGAGGGCAGAGGCATTCTCTTATTTTCCAGTGTATGTTCATATGGTCATTATTCAAATGGTATCTCTTGAATAACTGAATGCTTGAAATGTGCTATTATCAACCACGTTCCCAGGGCTGTTAGCAACCTCACCCTTCCAATACCGTCCCCGTTTTCTGCAGCTTCCTACCTTCATTCTAATGCACTGTGCACCGATGATACTACTTTAAGGTGGCTCTTTTCTTTTCTCCCTCGACTGGGAACACCCGGGGATGTATACTTACTTCGCACGGAGGTTTGAGTATTAAGTGACATGAAGTAAGTAAAGGTGCCCTGGCTGGTGCTTTACAAAAAGTACCACTACTACTCACGTAACGAAGTAGGTCTCTGTCGGGGAGGGGGAGAGTTCTTTAGCCACTGCGGGCTGGGGTGGGGCGATTCCCGGAGCTGAGGAAGGGGCATCCGGGGCTGACCTGTTTATGTGTTGGGGGTGAGGGTATGGGATCGGGGCTCCGGAGCCCAGGGTCCGCTGAATCGAAGCAGAACTGGGCCAGGCCCTGGAAACTTCCAGCCCTATGTCCCGCTTGCCTGTCCTCCAGACGAGCCTCACCTCCTCCACTTTCAGCTCCTCCACAGTAGGTAGCTCCACTATTCCCGGCATGATGTCTGTAGCCCCGACCCTGACGAGGCAGCCGCAGCCGCGTCGCCCCCCGTCTCCTTGAACTCCCCTTTCGACCGCTTAGGGCCACCCAGGAACTGCGCATGCGCCGCTGGCGGCACGCAGGCGCACTGCTCTGCCCATCTGCGAACCACAGAGCGTGCGCAATGCCGGGAAGTTGTGCGGGCGCATTGGCTCCGCCCCCCCACCCCACCCCCGGTTGTCATAGTGAGGCGGTATACACTGAAAGCCCGGGATCCCAACGGCTGAAAGCTACAGGCGGGCGCCATGCAGTTCACCGGGAGCAAATATATTGGGGAATTTGTAGATGGGAGGTAAGGGCCCCGTTTGATTCATTATCTTGAACACCTGTGACAGGGAAGAGACAGCTGTCCTTTTGCCCTTGAAGAAGACCTTGTACCATACACCTGCCCAAACTTTATCCCTTTTAACTTTCAGAACAATTTCCAGTAGGATTGTTTATTCCCATTTTACAGTTCAGTAAAATGACACCCAGAGAAGTGAAGTAACTTTCTCAAGCGGCAGAGATGAGATACACTCATTCCGTATAAACGTGGGCCAAGGGGAGGCGGTGGGTCTGTAGGAAAGCGAAAAGTGTAGAAGTTTGGGATTTCATTGCCAGGACTTGGCAACTGATTAGCTCCTGGTCCTACTCGGAGTCTGCTTCCAGTCCCAGCCCAGTGCCCAGCTCCAGGTTTTGAGCCTGGAGGATTCTGATACCATTCACAGAAACTAAAAGCTCTGAGGAGGGGCTGCTTTGGAAGAAAAGAGGATGAGTTCCATTTTGGGTGAGCTGCAGTTGTCAGTAGAAGGTGTGTAGAAGGACAATGATGTCCAGTTTGCAGTCATAAAATGGGGGGCCTCTAATCTCAGAGACAAACTTAGATGGAACCTATGCTTAAAAGTGATGTGAAGGGACCTGGCCGGTGTGACTCAATGGATTGAGCACCAGTCTGCAAACCCAAGAGTCACTGGTTCAGTTCCCAGTCAGGGCACAGGCCTGGGTTGTGGGCCAGGTCCCCAGTCAGGGGCGTGTGAGAGGCAACCACACATTGATGTTTCTCTCCCTTTCTTTCTCCCTCCCTTCTCCTCTTTAAAAATAAATAAAATCTCAAAAAAAAATTTTTTTAATAATATGACGGGATTAAGCATGAACAAAAAGAAAGAAAAGAATACCTATTTATTAACTTATGTTTCCTGATCACAAGCCAAGTGAAAGAGCAAGAAATAAAGGAAAGAAGTAGAGGAAAGAAGGAAGTCTTCTTTTTCCTATGTTTTTCAGTAGAAAAAAGGAAAAGTACTTTTTGAGCTGTCAGTATATGCCAACAACTTTGGGAATATTGTTGTCATTCTCTCCATTTTACAGATGAAAAATGGTCTCAGAGAGGTGAAGGAGCTTGCCCAAGGTCGCACAGGCATAGAGAGTTAGAGCCAGGCCTGGACAGCTCAGTCCTTGTGTTTTATTTTATTGATTTTAGAGAGAGAGGAAGGTGGGGGAGAGAAACACTGATTTGTTGTTCCACTTATTTAGGCATTCATTGGTTGATTCTTGTATGTGCCCTGATCAGGGATCAAACCGGCAACCTTGGTATATTGGGACCATGCTCTAACCAACTGAGCTACCTGGCCAGGGTTCAGAAGCTGTACTTTAACCACAGTGCTCTCTTGCTTTGGGCCTGTGCCACAGTGGTATCTGTCATCCATTCAGCCAGCTCACTGGGCTTCATGTTTCCTTAATTTCTTAGTAGATGTTTACAGAGCATCTGTTTAAAAAGGAACATGATTCTAAGAGCTGAGAATACCAAGGCCTTCCTCTCAGATGATTTGATTAGATAAGGGAGATGAGATATACAATTACTAGGCAAGGCAGAAAGTGCTAAGCATCCAACAGAGGGTAAAACAAAAGCCTAAAGAAGTAAGAGTTAGAAGCAGTGACTTCCAGCTAGTGGGGAAGAATGAAAAATGAATGAAGGAATGAATGAAAACATTTCTTAAGCACTTGCTATATGTCAGGCCCTTTACTAGGAAGGCATTAATCTCAGACTTTCACACATGAAGAAACTGGTCAAATGTTCAACTGGTTGAAGTGTCCCTTCCGTATGCTCCATAGGGGCCTGTCTTCCCCCAACATGACACTTTATTTATGCCATTGCTTAATCGTGCCCTCCAATGGACTGTGAGCCCTACCCCAAGGTCAGGGACAGCATCTTCTTTGATCGCTGCTATGTCCACATTGTATCCATCAGACCTGACTTCACAAGACACCTGGCATATAATAGGTGCACTGTGGATATTTGTTGGGAAAAGGGAAGAAACGAGGGAAGGAAAGCAGACAAACAGAAAGGTTTAGGAAAGTATCTAAGATGATACGCTTAGAAAATGGTGAAGTAAGATTCAAACTCATTTATGCTGTCCATACCTTTCCAAATATCCCACTTGGGGTATAATGGGTAGGGTTGGGCTGGTCTTAGCAGGAAAGACACAGAGCCAGCTGCCAGGAAACCTGGCCCCAGTCTCGTCACAGTGCTGACTGTGTGGCTTTGGGCACATCCCTCCCCTCTCTGGGCATACAGAGGGTGTCAGGACAGCCTCTGTGTGAGTGAGTGGAGGAACAGACCAAACTCTGCCCCCTTTCATCAGTCCCTCTTATTTTTGAGCTTTTGAGGGAAACAAAACAGAAGTTTGCGTTTTGAGCAGAATGTTGCTGGGATGGTAACATCTGAGGACCTTGAGGATAAGGTTCCCACCTGCTCTCCTGTGCCTGCTAGGTCAGACCATCCAGCTGCCACACAGGACTCAGTGATTTCCCTTTGACCTTACAGGATGGAAGGCAATGCTGAATACATCCTCCCTACCGAAACAAGATATGTTGGGGAAATGAAGGACGGCATGTTTCATGGCCAAGGAACCCTGTTCTTCCCCAGCGGGAGCCGATATGATGCCATTTGGGAAAAGGGATTGGTCATTAAGGTGATCAGCCTGGGAGGTGGGCTGCAGAGGGGCAAGCCTCAGATAGGAGGACCCCCACCCCAGCAACACACACACATGACACCCTGCTTTTCCTGTCTGGTGCTTTCTTCTTCCCTCCTCTTAATATCCATGGCTCTGGGGACCTCTTCCTCTGGATCCAGAAGGGCCCCTGGGGAGACCATGATGAGCTTGAATCCTGTGAAAGCACTAACTGTGAGGCCAGGATTTCCCCTTTGAGACTCATGCTCCTTGTCTAATAAATTGGAAACGAGAGTTGTATTTGTTTCCTATTTCTGCTGTTACAAATCACTACAAATTCAGTGCCTTAAAACAACAGAAACATTTATCTTACAATTCTGGGAGTGTCAGAAGTCTGAACAGGTCAGCAGTAAGGCATTCCTTCTGGAGGCTCTGTGGGGGGATCCATTTTCTTGCCTTTTCCAGCTTCCAAAAGCTGCCTGCATTCCTTGGCTCATGGCCACCCATCGCTCTGACCTCCGCATCTATCATCACTTCTCATCTCCCTTTGCTTTTGTCATCACCTTGTCTCCTGTCACTCTGACTCTCTTGCCTCCCTCTTGTAAGGACCCTGGTGATTACATCGGGTCCCCCAGATAACTCGGGATAATCTTGCCACTACAAGATTCTTATCTTAATCACATCTACAAAGTCCCCTTGCCATGTACAGTCAGCATATTCACAGGTTCCAGAGACTGGACGTGGGTGTCTTTGGGAACTGTTATTCAGCTTGCCACGATAGTACCAGGCACCTCCTGGGCCGACTGTGAGAGTAAATGAGGCGGTATGTGCGAGCGCTTTGCTCAGTACCTGGCACAGAGAAGGCACTCAATAGGTGTTAGCTCTCACTGCCACTGCCACCCCTGTACCACTATCCCGATAAGTCGTCTAATCCAAGGGTTCTTAACCTGGAATTTGTGGATCACAAATAGAATTCAAGGAGGCAGTGAAAGCTCCTGATTTTTATTAAATAGTTTCTGTGTGTAGGGGACTATATTTTCCTCTGGGGGAAGAATCTATAACTCATCAGTTTCACTAAGGGTGTGTACGGGGCTGGCTCATGACCTAGAAAATATTAAGAAACACTCCTTGCGTTATAGTTTGAAGAATCTGAGCCCCAGGAAGGGGATGCGACTTATCCAAGGTCGCATAGTGAGTTAAGAGTATTGGAATTTCCACCCATGTTTCCTGATGCTCAGGCCAATGCGATGTCTACATCCTGGGGCTTCCTTTAGCACTAAGGCAGCAAAAGCAGAATGTACATGTTTGGACAAAGGGCCGTGACTGATGGCTCTGACCTTTTGAGCTATGATAACAATAAAAGAATAATAATAACATTTATTGAGTGCTTGCTACATGCCAGGCAGTGTGATAAATGCGTTGCATCTACTATTTCATTGAATCAACCCTATTTAATATGTACCATTATTATCCTAATTTTATAGCAGAGGAAACCAAGGGCTAGAGAGGGTAAGTCATCTGCCCAAGGTCACATTTTGTCACATTTTGAGTGCCAGGCACCAGGCTTACCACTGTATATTCATTCCCTCTCATCATCACAGCCATGATAACTGTGACGATTGGCACTTCTTTTCTGTGGCAGTGAGCAAGCCACCACTTTCCTTGACATCTGTCCTTCTTGGATAAAGAAAGGCTTCCTCAGCCCCGCCTGTGTGCTCCTTGTTTTCCAGGGCACGTACACCTTCGCGGACGGGCTTCAGTATGAGGCAGAGAACTGGCATTACTGTGACGGCTACGATCGGAGGTTTTACACGGAGATCTGTCATGGCTTGAAGCCTACAGGTACCCAGGCAACTTCACTCCCAAACAGAGGGAGATGAGAGGCAGTTTTTAATAAGTGGGCCGTGGCCTTTTGTAGTAACCCAAAGGAGGGGATTAATCAAGCAGGGGTCTCAGAACACAAGAGAGCCAGGTTCTGGAGCCAGAAAGGGCAGACAATATATCCAAAATGACAGGTGGGAAAATGACTTTGCAAACTATAAAAATGAATGCTAACTTTTTGAGATCATGTGCTGGAGCTGACAGTGTGGAGCTGGAAGGTCTGGGTTTGAGTCCAGCCTTCCCTGTTCATAGCTGGGTGAACCTGAGCAAGGGCACCTCCAGGAGGGCGAAAGTCTCCAGAAAGCACCCAGGGCTGGAGCCAGGCTGACCTAAGCTCAAACCTGCCGGTGTGACCTTGGATCAGTTAGTTGACCAGGTGAGCCTTCTTCTCTCCCTTTGCTTTCCTGACACCTCAGTCTCCCATTTTCTTCCTACCCCCAGTCCCATTTGCCAGCTCCGCATCCCCCTGTTATTAATTGTGGGGACCCCAGGGCTCTCTCGCTAGGCCCGCTTCTGTTAGTCTGTACACTCTCCCTAAACAAGTTGATTCATGCCTAAGCCTTCAGTACCATACGCTTCCAAACTGAAATGAAACCCCTCGATTTTCAGATTCCTGCATCCAGCTTCCCTAACACCTATATTTTTGCTCATCCCTCAACTTGTCTGCACTGAATTCATTCCTTCCCCCCAGCAATTGCTCCCTGAGAGACTGTCACTCCCATTTCCCTGGGGAAGCTTAATCCTGCCTCCTCCTCCCCTACGGACAGTCAGGCACTAGGTCCTGTGGGTCCTGCCCCTCAAATACAGTCCACTCACTTGTTCATCAAACAAATATTTACGGAGCACCTCCATGTGCCAAGCTGGGTTTCTTTCATTCCCTGCCACCGCCCTGTTCCAGACCTCCACCCTCTCTCCTCCCTTACCTGCTCTCCTGAGGTCCACGTGTGACCCACTTTGAAAAATGTGAATGCGATTGCCAGTCCCCACCCTTAACACACACACACCCTTCAGTGCCTCCTCACTGTCCTGAAGTTAAGGTTCCCGGCAACTAAAAGGACCTGTGTTTTCTGGCTCCTGCTCAGGTTCCCAGCCTCGTCCTGCGCTGCCCGTGCTCCGAGGTTTTCTCTCTGCTTCGCCACGCTTGCTTTCTCTCTCCTTCCTACCACTCCCTTTCGCTTCACCCAGATAACTGCTTCCCACCCTCCAGGTCTCAGCTTAATGTCCCCTCCTCTCAGACCCCTTCCCTGGGTTCCCAAGACCAGGTCTCCCTAGGGCAGCAGTTCTCAATCTGTGGGTCGCGACCCCTTTGGGGGTTGAACGACCCTTTCACAGGGGTCGCCTAAGACCATCAGAAAACACATATATAATTACATATTGTTTTTGTGATTAATCAGTATGCTTTAGTTATGTTCTATTTGTAACGATGAAAATACATCCTGCGTACCAGATATTTACATTACGATTCATAACAGTAGCAAAATTACGATGCAATTAGCAACAAAAATAATTTTATGGTTGGGGGTCCCCACAACATGAGGAAGTGTATTAAAGGGTCACGGCATTAGGAAGGTTGACAACCACTGTCCTAGGGCTTGCCACGGAGCAGCGTGGGGTTCCTCCGGAGTTCTGTGTGAGCGCTCGGCATCTCTCTTCCCGAAGGACTGTGAGCTCCCTGAGGGCAGGGGCTCAGCTCACTCACCGCCATGTCCCTACTGGCAACATAGTGTGGGGTGACGGGGTGCACTTTGGGGAGTCGTGGCAATGACATTCCCTGAGCCCCTACTCTGGGTCAGGCTTTGGCTGGGCCCCAGGGGACTGAATGCTGAGAGGACATAGTCTTTGACTTCAGAAAGCTGCCAGTCTAGATGCCACTTAAGAAACTGGTAAGTGGCTCCTCCTTGGTTAGCTGTGACGGGGCCTGGAGTTTGTTGTGGGCTCTTCACATGAATGGAGCCCCAGAAGCCAGGAGCCCTCCGACCGCAGGTCCTCGGCTGTCACACAGCGGCTGGTTTGGCCAAAGCTGGGCCTCTGCCAGACTTGAAGGCAGTATGGTGGCCTTCGCCGTCCCCTTCCCTTCTCCTCCTGTGACTCCCACCACAGCAGCTCGATCCTGAGTACCCACTTCCTTCCCAAGTCATTCAGCACTCTGCAGGCCTCTCCAACAGCCGCCTCTCGGACCCAGGGCAGGCACGGTGAGGGCAGAGAGAGGGTAAGGCTGCCCCTTCACCTCTGTCTAGGTGGCCGTGAGCATGAGGCTTCAGGGAGAGAATGGCTAGATAGTGCTTGGCATGGAGTATGAGCCCAGTAGCTGTTAGCCAATGGTGTGCCTCGTCATCGGTCACCAACAGCGGAGCACCTACAGGACCCTGAGCTGTGAGCATGGTGCCAGTCCCAAGGACAGCACAGAGTGACGTGACCTAAAAGGTGCACTGAGTCCTCTTTCTCTCGTGCTGGGTCCTTTGTCCCCAGTCCTGGGGTCAGGGTGGGGGTTGCCCAGGCCCTCTCTTCCCCTGATATCAGCAACGTTTTTGTTTTTTTTTTTAAAGAGCTTTTTTTTTAAATGAATGTATTGATTTTAATTAAATTTTTTTAACAAGGTTACTTTATTTTATTTTATTTACCTGTTTTTAAAGAGAGGGGAAAGGAGAAAGAGAGGGAGAGAAACATCACTGTGTGGTTGCCTCTCACGCGCCCCCAACTGGGGACCTGACGTGCAACCTAGTCATGTGCCCTGACTGGGAATCGAACCAGCGACACTTGGTTCGCAGGCCGACGCTCAATCCACAGAGCCACAGCAGCCGGAGCTGATATCAGCAACTTAACATACAGGTTACAAAACTGGACACCTAGCTGCTTCTTAGCTGGGTAACCTTGGGCAAGCTACTTGACCTCTCTGAGCCTCAGTTTTCTTTTCTAATATACAGGGCCTCAGGACTGCTGTGAGAGTGAAGGGAAACAGTAGGAGTTAAGCGCTTAGCAAAACACCTGGCACCTAATAAGCACTCAGTAAATGGCAGCCATGATGGTTTTTTGGGTGAGAGTCAAGGTTCTCCATTCCCTGATCCCTGCCCACCTTGCCCATTTCTTTCCTACTGTTCTTCCTTATTCATGCATGGCCCCACAGGTTTCTGAGTAAGACGTGAGCACCTACTCTGGCCTCTGCCCACACCTTGAATGCTCACCCTCTCCTTACATGCCTTCTATCCACACAGACACCTTTGAGACATCCTCAGGGTCTCTCTGACTCCAGAAATGTGCCCTTGTCATGGTGTTCCTAGAAATGGAGGATGGGGTCAAAAAAAGAGGGTGGGGTCCGGTGCCCAAGACCCCTCACTGAGCTATTTTCAGGGCGCTCCTCTGGGGCACTGCTCCTGCTGCTTTTGCTCCAGAGCCTCCATGGGGAGCATTTAGTCCAACAGCAGTGCCAATATTCACAGGAGGAACCCAGCAAAAGTGGACTTGGGCAGGGGCCAGGTTTCAGTTTGACCTTGGTAGTGGGTTAATTATCCATTACATCCTTTCAAGGTATCTCTCAACTCACCAACATGGACCCGCCTAGAAAAATCCCTGAAGGCTGTTATGACTGTGGAGATGGCTTCTATAACCCGATCACGAGGATAGTCAAGGACTATAGTAATCGCTTTCTGAGAAATGCAGGTATGTTTATTCTGACACCCTGTGGCACGTGTTCTTCTCTTATCTCATTCACACACAGGTTTGTGCATGTGTGTGTGCACATAGGCATGTATTAGGTGAGAAGGAATCCTTTGCTGATAAAAGGCAAAAACTGATTATCTGAATGTTTCACTATTTGAAATTCTCACAACTGTCAAGTCTGTACATAGAGAACAAGGGAAAGAACATTATGGTTTGACTGTGACAAAGGATTAAAGGACTTGTTTTTGCATGTTCCTACTCATCTAGTATTTAATGAACACCTACTGTCTTCTAGACGGTATGCCTGGTGTGAGCAGCAAACACGGCAAAGCCAGGCACAAAGCCCTTTCATTCGTGGAGTTTATATTTTGACAGGTAGCAGACAAGTACTGTAAATAGTTGATCGCATCATGGAATAAACACAATGAAAGGGGAAAAACATGGCCCTAGATGTGGCGGGGGGGCCGGGGGAGGTGGCGTTCCAGAGAGGTCGGAATGATTCTGTGGGAGCACAAAGAAGGGGTGCTTAATCGGGAACTGGAAATTCAGAAAGGGTTTCAAGGAGGAAATGACAGCCGAGCTGAGACCCAAAGGATAGCTGGGAGTTGACCATGGGATGTGGAGAGGCTTTCCAGCCAGAAGAGACAGCACAGGTGAAAGCCTGGACGTGAGTGATACCTGCGGTCCAGGAAGGCTGGTGGCCCCTCAGCCAGGGGGCTTCCAGAACCTCGGTTTGGTAAGAGAACACAGCTGATCAGACTGAGAAGGACTGACAGTGACCAGGCTAGCAGGAAGCCAATCTACAAATAAGAACATGAACATCTTCCTTTAACACAGTAATTCCTAACCTTTCTCTTATCTAAAGTCTCAGTCCCAATAGAAATAACAAAAACTAGGGACCTCTTCCTAGAAAAATGCCCACTAATGCACAAACACAACCATACATGTGTACACACACACACACACACACACACACACACCATGTATTTTGCACATAATCTTAAGAGGTCGATGGTCCCTCTAAAGACCCAGCTCAAGAAACTCTGTTCTGTAATGAGAGACTGCCAGGTAGACCAGAAGGCCTGTCCTGGCTGATGCGAGCACTTTACACAGTAAATTTCCCCCACTATATAAATTACTTTGGACCATTTTTATGGAAGTAGGTTTCCATGGAACATATTTTGGAAATTCTGTGTTAGTATAATCATTCTTCAGTTGTGCTACAGTGCAGCTGACTCATTTTCAGCTTTTCTAGTCTTGCCTCACTGAGGTGACATCCTGGTCCCAAGGACATTCCCCGTCTAGTAGGGGAAACAGACACAAAAACATAAAATTGCAGTGTAATATGATGTGGGCTGTGGTTGGGGGAAGCCCAGAGGATGAAGGGGGATTAAGGAGAGAGAACTAATCACCTGGCTGAGATGAAGGGTGTCAGTCAGGAAAAATGGTGCCAGAAGTGATGGAGTTTCATAAACAGGAATGTTGGGGAAGGGCATTTCAGGCAGAGGGAACAGCATGTGCAAAGGCACAGAGGCATAAAGCCATGGTGTGATTGAGGAATCAGAAATTGTGTTCCTAGACCCCTGCGGTCAAAAGCTATGCTTGATCATAGACTTTAAAATGCATTTGGGGGATGAATAGATGGAGCACAGGGATTGTTAAGGCAGTGAAAATACTCTGTATACTATAACGATGGACACGTCATTATATATTTGTCCAAACCCATAAAATGTACAGCACCAAGAGCGAATACTAATATAAACTGTGGACTTTGGGTGATTATGATCTGCCAATGTAGGCTCATCAATTGTAAAAAATGTAGCACTCTGGTGGGGGATGTTGATCATGTGGGAGGAGACTATGCGTGTGTGAGGCAGGAGGGATGTGGGAAATCTCTGCTCCTTCATCTCAATTTTCTTGTGAACCTAAAACTGCTAAAAAAAAAAAATCAAGTCTTTTTAAAACATCATGGGAAGGGAAGGCCTTTCTTAGGATATTTGGAGAAGGATGAACACTTAGTGACTAGTTGCTTTGGGTCTAGCCTCGTATTAGGCATGAAAGTGAAAGCAGCATCCTAGCACCTTCTGTCAGGGAGCAGGAGAAACTGACAGCGAAATGGGTCATAAAAGCACCAAGTGGCTGCAAGAGAACCTAGCACAGATACCTAACCCTGGAGGCCAGCAGGCTCGGGAGGTTTCCTGGAAAAAGCAAGATCAAATGTGCACCCTAAATTGGGGCAGACCAGTGCAGCGGGGTTGCGGAGAGTGTTAAAAGGCAGAGGAACAGCACCTGAAAGGGTTAGAGATGGGGGAGAACCCCACACGTCTAGGGGGCTACAGGCAGTCCGGAAGGTGAGATAACACCGTCTGGGGAAGAAAAGCAAGGAACGAAGACCAAGAGGTGGGAAAGGTGAAGGCTGTAGGAAAGATTGTGGGTGTCTTTTCATCTGAGGGCAGTGGAGAACAAGGGAACATTTCAGGCAGGTAGAGTAGTAACTGATTTGTCCTGTAGAAAGATTTCTCTGGTTACATATAGAGAAGGAGCCAAGGGAGGGGGTAAATTATATAGGAGATCCTTCTGGCAAGATGTCAAAAGAGAGACCTCTGAAGGACCCCAGCCCCTGCTGGTGGCATCGAGACCCGAGTTTGGGGTCCTGGCCCTGACTCTCAGGCGGCCTGCTGACTAACCCTGGGTCAGTGCCTTTCTTCTCTGGGCCCTTTTCTCTTCATCTGTAAAATGAGGGCATTGGGCTGGATAATTTCTAGGGGCCTTCCAACCTTAAAAGTCTATGATGGAGGAGAAAGGCAGCCCAGGGGTATTTTGGTTCTGATATTACAGGACAGATCTAGTTCGGAGTGTCCTGAGAAACCACTAAAAGGGGTCTCTGTTTGTGGCTACCTAGTCATTACCCTTGACTCGCCCTGCCAGGGACTGATTCGGGCTTCTGCCCGCCTCCTGTTTTCCCCAGGACCTTTTCTCCCATGCATTCCGGTCTGTCCCCATGAACAGTGCTTCCTGTTGGCGTCCTAAAGGCACAGGGTTGCGAGCTCTGCAGGCCTGAGGTGGGTGACTATGGCCATCCCAGAGTAAACACAGTGGCCTGAGCCACTGCTGTTATGAAGCACATGCCACCTGGGTGGGTCAGAGCCTGGGATGCTCATTTTATACGAGGTCATGCGCTGTGGCACCAGGGAGGGGTGCCTTTGGAGCCTCTCTGAACTGCCTCAGCCCCATTCCCATCCTGTGCTGGCTTCTTTCCCCGGGCAGAGGAGCTTGCTTGAGGCCTGACCGGAAAGCCCTGTACTGCTGAGCTGCAAACTGCAAGCATGCTTGGCCAGTCTGGGTTTGCTGGACCTGTTTTTGAGAATGCCTTTCTAAACTGGGGAGGATGGTACCTGCTTGCTGGATGGCTGAGAGAAGTTAAATCCATCCTTCCACTCATCAAAAAGTCTGTGAATGCCTACAATGTGCCAGGCTTTGGGGATCCAGGCAGACAAAAATTCTCAAAGCTTTGGACCCTGGCTGGCAGTAAGGAACAATTTATATCATGATCAGTATGCATTTAAACACATGCACATATATGTATGTATTCTTTCTATGTGTGATGTTCCTTTTTAAAATGCTGGTTGCTATGTACGAAATTGGTTTCACAACCCTCTTAAGGGTCAGGACCAGCCATTGGTAGACCATTGGTCTAGGCAGCCTTCCCTAACCAGCCTTTCTCTCCCTCCTTCCCTTGGTCCCTCCACCGCTCTGTCTGCATTAGGTGTCTCTTCTCTGTGCCCCCACAAGCCTCATTCACAGCACTTAGACTGTGACAGTGAAAGTAGCTTCATTTGTCTATCTCCCCAAGTAGGGTGGGAGCTTCTTGAGGGCAGGGACAATGTGACTATGATTCATCGCTGTGTCCCCTGCACCTCATACAGGTCCCACGACTCAGAGCTGATTATAAAAGTAGGCAGGCAGGCAGAGGACCTGCCCACAAGTCCCTCATATTCTTCAACAAATCATACAAATTCAGCCCCTGGCACATAATAAACAGCTTATTTTGAGTAATAAAAACAATCCATTGCAGTCATGTGTCTCCTAACAAAGGGGAATATGCTCTGAGAAATGCGTCGTTAGGGGATTTCATCATTATACAAACATCATAGAGTGCATTTACGCAAACCTAGATGGTCTAGCCTACTGCACACTGAGGCTGTATGGTCTAGCCTACTGCTCCTCGGCTACAAGGCTGTACAACGTATTACTGAACAAAACAATGCAGATTAAATCAATCACAAGAGAAGATGATGCAATCAGGAGAGATGGTAAACATGAGATGTATGAGTACACTCTAAAATAATGACAGGAGCTTCTAGGTTGGTGAACACGCAGCGATGTGAGGATCCCAGCAAAGCAGGAAGGGGTGAAGTGGCCAAGAACAGCCAGTACCCGTGTGGTTTTTGATGGCGTGCTAATTATGTTCCACCTCCAGCACATTGCTTATAACTGAGAGCAGACATAAGAAACCACTTCACCACAACATGACTGGAAAGGAGGGCAGAGACCCGATAGGGGCGGCTGGGCCCCCGCGGGAGGCAGCTGAAGATCTGGAGGGATATTTCAGTGGCTGAGGGGTTCCCCTGAGAGGTGTGGGACCTAAACCCCAAGCTGGGCTCCCCAGCCTACAGCACCAGAACCAGAAAGGAACCCAGGTACATCCAGCTGTGAAAAGCAGCAGGGCTTCTGTCTGCCAGGGAGAGATGGCTGGAGACTCAGAGAGCTTCTTAAAGGGCCAAGACACAAAATTTTGTTTGTAGCCACTTACCCTGGGCTCCAGCAAAGAGAGGGCAGAGTGGACTAGAGACACTTGAGGAGAGTCTGGGGTTGGTGACTCTGGGGAGAGAACTGAAGGAGCAACCACCAGGATCTCTGTGCTGAGTCATTCCCCATATGGCAGAAGCCATCTTTTTTAGGCAGAGCACTCCCTTCCAAATGGCATCAGCCTGAGGAGAAGCAAGAGCCCCACCCAAAGGAATTACTCTGTCCCACCACGCTGATTGCAGCTTGATTAGTTTAACAACTGATCAGTTTAATGGCTGATTTGTTTAACCGCTAAAGCAGAAAATACAAAGCAGCAACCAAAACAGGAGGACAAAGAAACAGACCCCAAATGAAAGAACAAAGGAATTCTCCAGAAGAAGAACTAGATGAAATGGAAGCAAGCAATTTATCAGATAGAGAGGTTAGGTAATGATTATAAGGATACTCAAGAGCATGAAAAAAGACATAGAAAACATAAAAAAGGACCAGCCAAAAATAAAGAATGGAATATCTGAGATAAATAATACACTGGAAGGAATAAAGAGTAGGTTAGATGAAGCAGAGGATCACATCAGTGATTTGGAAGACAAGGTAGAAAAAAACACCCAGGCACAGCAGCAAAAAGAAAAAATTTTTTAAAATGAGGAGACCTTAAGAAACATTTTGGACAACATGAAGCAGAACAACATCTGCATCATGGGAATACCAGAAGGAGAAAAAAGACCATGCAAGGGTTCAAGAACTTATTTGAGGATATAACCCCAGTAAACATTTATACATCCAACAGAGGAGCACCTAAATATGTAGAGCAAATCTTGATGAACATAAAGGAAGAGATCAACAGAAATATAGTCATAGTTGGGGATTTCAACACCACAGTGACTTCAATGGCCTTAAATGACACACTAGACCAAATGAATTTAAGTGATACCTTCAGAGCATTTCACCCCAACACAGCAGAATATATGTACTTTCCAAGTGCACATGGAACGTTTTCTAGGATAGACCATATGTTAGGACACCAAACAAGTCTCAATAAATATAAGAAGATTGAAATCATATCAAGCATCTTCTCTGACCACGATGTCACAAGAAAAACACTGAAAAACAAGCAAAGACAGGGAAGCTACATAACGTTATTAAACAATGAATGGGTCAATCATGAGATCAAGGAACAAATCAAAAGATAATTTGAAACAAATGAAGATGAGGACACAACAATCCAAAATCTGTGGGACACTGAGAAAGCCATCCTAAGAGGGAAACTCATAGCATTACACACCTATCTCAAAAAAACAAGAAAAAGCTCAAATAAACATTCTAACTTCACACTTAAAGGAACCTGAAAAATAACATCAAACAAAGCCCAAAGTAAGTAGAAGGAAGGAAGTAATAATAAAGAGCAGAGCAGAAATAAACAAAATAGAGTCTTAAAAAAATACAAAAGATCAATGAATCCAAGAGCTGGTTCTTTGAAAAGATAAACAAGATTGACAAACCTTTAACCAGACTCATCAAGAAAAAAAGAGAAAGGACCCAAATAAATAAAATCAGAAACAAAAGAGGAGAAACAACAATTGACACCGAAGAAATACAAAGGATTGTAAGAAAATAGTATGAACAACTGTATGCCAACAACTGCACAATCTGGATGAAATGGATAAATTCCTAGAAACATACAATCTTCCAAAACTAAATCAGGAAGAATCAGAGAATCTGAATAAACAGATTACACCTAGTGAAATTGAAGCAGTAATCTAAAAATTCCCAATAAACAAAAAAGCTCTGGACCAGATGGCTTCACAGGGGAATTTTACCAGACATTCTGAGAAGAACTAACACTTTTGCTTCTCAAACTATTTCATAAAATTCAAGAGGAGGGAATGCTCCCGAACTCATTTTATGAGGCCAGCATTATGCTAATTCCAAAACCAGACAAAGCCACTACAAAGAAATAAAATGATAGGCCAATATCTCTGATGAACATAGATGCTAAAATCCTCAACAAAATATTAGCAAACCGAATGCAGTAACGCATCAAAAAGATCATACACCGTGATCACATGGGATTAATTCTGGGAATGCAAAGTTGGTACAACATTCATAAGTCAATAAATATGATTCACCACATAAACAGAATGAAGGATAAAAACCACATGGTCATATCAATAGATGCAGAAAAAGCATTTGATAAAATCCAGCACCCATTTATGATAAAAACTCTCAGCAAAGTGGGAATAGAGGGAACATAACTAAACATAATAAAGGCCATATGTGACAAACCCACTGCCAGCATCATACTCAATGGGCAAAAACTTCAAGCATTTCTTTTAAGATCAGGAACAAGACAGGGATGGATGTCTGCTTTCACCTCTCTTATTCAACACAGTACTGGAAGTCCTAGCCACAGCAATCAGACAAGAAGAAGAAATAATAGGCATTCAAATTGGAAAGGAAGTAGTTAAACCCTTTATTCCCAGTTGGCATAATTCTGTACATAGAGAACCCCCCAAATTCCACCAAGAAACTACTAGAACTTATAAATGAATTCAGCAAAGTAGCAGGATACAAAATTAATATCCACATATTTCTATATGCCAATAACAAACTAACAGAAAGGGAAATCAATAAAACAATCCCATTCACAATTGCTTCAAAAAGAATAAAATACCTAGGAATAAACCTAACCAAGGATGGAAAAGACCTGGACTCAGAACATTATAAGACACTGAAGAGAGAAATTGAAGAGAATACAAATAAGTGGAAGTACATACCGTGTTCATGGATAGGAAGAATTAACATCATTAAAATGTCCATACTACCCAAATCAATCTATAGATTCAATGCAATTCCTATCAAGATTCCAATGACATAATTCACAGAACTAGAACAAATATTTCAAAAATTCATATGGAACCACAAAAGGCCCTGCATAGCAACAGTGATCCTGAGAAAGAAGAACAAAGTTGGAGGAATCACACTACCTAATATCAAACTAACTATAAGGGCTGAGGAATCAAAACAGCATGGTACTGGCATAAAAACAAACACATAGATCAATGAAAGAGAACAGAGATCCCAGAAATAAATCCACACCTTTATAGTCAATTACTATTCGACAGAGGAAGCAAGCACATGCAATGGGCTAAAGATAGTTTATTCAATTAACGGTATTGGGGAAATCGAACAGATACATGCAGAGAAATGAAACTAGACCACCTTCTTACACCACATACAAGAATAAATTCAAAACGGATCAAAGACTTAAATGTTAGACCTGAAGCTATAAAAATCCTAGAAGAAAATAGAGGCAGCAAGATCTCTGACATTGCTCATAGCAATTTTTTATCAAATATATCTCCCCAGGCAAGGGAGTGGGGGGAGAGAAAATAAACAAATGGGACTACATCAAACTAAAAACTTTTTGCTCAGCAAAGGAAATCATCATCAAAATAAAAAGACAACCCACAGAATGGGAGGACATATTTGCTGATACATCTAATACGGGGTTAATATCCAAAATTTACAAAGTACTTACAAAACTCATCACCAAAAAAAAAAACCCAATTAAAAAACAGGCAAAGGACCTGAATAGACGCTTCTCCAAGGAGGACATAAAGATGGCCAATAGACATGAAAAGATGCTCAACATCACTAATCATCAGAGAGATGCAGATTAAAAACACAATGAGATGCCATCCCACACCAGTCAGAATGACTATCATCAATAAGTCAACAAACAACAAATGCTGGCGAGGATGTGGAGAAAGCGGAACCCTTTTGCACTGTTGGTGGCAATGCAGACTGGTGCAGCCACTGGGGAAAGTAGTATGGAGATACCTCAAAAAATGAAAAATGGATCGGCCTTTTGACCCGGCAATCCCACTTCTGGGAATATGTCCGAAGTACCCCAAAACACTAATTCCAAAGGACATAAGGACCCCTATATTCATTGCAGCATTATTTATAATTGCCAAGACATGGAAACAACCCAAGTGTCCATCAGTAGATGACTGGATAAAACAACTATGGGACATTTACACACTGGAATACTACTCAGCCATAAAATAGAAGAAAATTTTACCCTTTGCAACAGTATGAATGGACCTAGAGAACATTATGCTAAGAGAAATAAGGCAGTCAGAAAAAGGCAAATCCCATATGTGGAATCTAATGTACAAACTGAACTAACAAGGAAAATGGGGACAGACTCATAGATGGAGAGCAGGCTGACAGCTCGTGGAGGGGGCTTAGGGGGTAGAGAGATGGAGCAAAAAGGAAAAAGGACTCATGGTCACAGACAACAGTGTGGTGATTGCTGGGGGGAGGGGGGTATAAGGGGACTAAAAGGTCATCTAAAAAAGCACTATAAAGATTACATTTAAAATAAATAAATAATATGAAAAATATAGTCAATACGTAAACCAGTACCATACCCATTAATATCAGGTATTACATACCATGCATAATTGTGTGTGCTATCATATTTTTATTGGTCATAGAGAGAGAGAGAGAAATTTGATTTGTTGTTCCACTTATTTATGTATTCATTGGTTGTGAATCTTGTATGTGCCCTGACCGATGATCAAACCCACAACCTCGGCCTATCAGGACGACACTGTAACCAACTGAGCTACCCGGCCAGGGCATGCTATACTTTCATACGTCTGGCAGCACAGTAGGTTTGTTTACACCAGCATCACCACTGACACATACATGAGTAATGTGTTGTGCTACGGCCTTACCAGGGCCATGGTGCCACTAAGTGATAGGAATTTCTCAGCTCCGTTATAATCTTACTGGGCCACCGTCATATAGATGGCCCACGGTCGACAGAAACATTGTTATACAGCGCATGGCTGCGCATTTCTCTGCATCTCAAAAAGCTTAACAGCTCAAGCATCTGGAGTCTCCAACAGTGGCTCTCATCCACGGCTCAGGGAAAGGAGTGACCACTGGGAGGGACCCTTGCCAGGCCCTTGCTAAGCGCCTTCCCTGCCCATCTCCTCTGCTTTCTTCTACCGTCCCCTGTGAGTCGTGTGTAGGAGCTACAGTTTGCAATGGGGACACCTGGTCTCAGACAGGTTGATAACTTGCTCCTGGCCACACAGCTGGTGCCAGAGTTGAACCCAAGTCGGCCCCAACTCTGTTATCATTCTCCTTGTCGGCTGTGTTTTGCAGCTTTGTTTCCCTCGGCCATCTCTGCTCCTAGACGTGACCCATTCACAGTTGTTCCCCCACCAAGCACAGTCGGACCACAGTGATGTTCCTAAATGAATGAGATTGTCCATTTTAGGGTCATGAGACAAAAACACCACAGTTCCCAAACTGAGATGCGACCTTATTTGATAAAGGGTCCTTTATATGCTGTGGGCCAATAAGGAATCATTTGAAGGCATTTGAGATAATTACCTTTAATATGGTAGGAAATCGAGAGATGGACTCTAACCCCTCCCCTGCTGCCCACCCCTTCATTGCTCTCAGAAAGGATGAGCCTGAACTGTGTTGGTGGCTTGTACACGTGTCTCTGCATGTAGCCGTTGCTTGCCTCAACGTTACTCGCAGAAATCGTTTACGGAATAACTGCACCACCCTTACTCCCTCCCCGCAATTAATGACACCCCAGGCAAGTGTCTCAGCTGAAAGGCACATTATTAATATTCAAAGGAAAAAAACCCTCATAACCATTTTAACATGTACAGCTAACAATGAACTAAATTTGCTTTGTGGAAGACAGAGAGTGAGCATCCCAAATTAGTTTATGTAAAAGCTGAAATTCTTTCCCGAAAGGTCTCAGTACCATCCTCAAAGAATATCCTGATCATCAGAAATGCCGTCAAGATTCCCGCCAACATTATCGCCTTTGTTGTCTGAAATGTCGAATCAAGCACATCTGGCAAATGTCCTAGAGCTCACAAATCTTTCAAACAGCGTATAATTCAGCGTATAACTGTTAAAGAGATAACGCTACCGCTTGCTTAATCGTGCTGCTCTTCAAAATAGCACCGACTTTCCTTCAATCAGAAACAATGGCTTTGGCTTCTTAAAAATATCACACACCAGTGATAATTTGCAGAGAGGGCCCCTTTGCGTTTGAACCTGTGGGTGCCAGGCAGAATTTAAAAATCAAGATCGCATGCCTCGTTTGAACGTGTGCTCAGTTAAATGGACAATGGGAAGAAAGGGTGTGATTGGGGTCCAAAGAGTGACCTGGCCTGTACGATTTGCTGTCTTTGGGAGGTGACTCTGGAAGAATGAGGATGAAGATGATGGTGTGGTGACCGTCGACAATGATTGAGCGTTTACCATGCACAGACACTCAACTAAGGGGAAGGGGAAGTTTGGCATGATCCCTGTTTGACAAACGAGGAAACTGAGGCTCATCTGCTTCCAGAGCTTCTTCCCTTTCCACTTTGCCAGGCCAGCTCCAAGTCATCTGTCCCCAGAGGCAGGGCATAGTGCTCCCAGACAGTGGTGTTTAGCTGCTCCCACCCAACTGTGGAAAAGCTGCAGAGTGAACACCTAGAAACGAAGGACTACTTGGTCTTCTGACGTTTCTCTGGGATGATTTACCGTCAAAAACTGGAAACCTCCCAGATGACCAACGGGAGGGAACTGTTGAAATAATAGATGGTATATTCATACAATAAAATGCAATGCAGCTATTAACACAGCAGTGAAGGAATGGATCTACTGATGTACAAAGGTGTCCCCATTTTATGTCAGGTGAAAAAGCAGGATGATCATAACAGCCAGCATTCACCGAGTGCTTACTAGGTTCCGGGCACTGGCTTGAGCACTCCACATATTTTATTTTATTTTGTTTAATCTAGTCCTCACAGCAGCCCTGTGAGATAGTGGTCTCTAGTGCAGCATTTTTCACTTTACAGAAGATGAAATGGAGGGGAGGAGAAATGCTTTGCCCAAAGTCACACAGGTGATAAGTGGCAGGGCTGGACTTTGAACCCAGGTCTAGCTGGCTCAAAGCTAAGGATGGATGCCATTTAACTGGCTCTGAATGAGAAGCTGGAGTATACCGATGAAAGAAAGACCAAAGCAAGAGACTTCCTTGCAGCCCAGAGATAGAAAAAGACCCCAGGACTATAAGATAGCAGTGGGGCTCTTTTTCTCTCAAGAGTCCTCTGCCTACTTGATTGCTCAAAAACTGGCCAAAGAGCAAGAAAGAGTCTTTCAACGCCACCCACAAACCAAGACTCCTCTAATCTTGAAGCCGCTGCCTTCAGCTGCTAGGTGAGAAACCGGAGACCCAGAGAGAACAGAACACCTGCCTAACCCTCCGCAGCCTGCCTGTGGGACAGCTGGGGCTGGAGCCTGCTTCCCCGCTGCCAGCCAGGCCTCCTTCCACAAATGCAGGCCGTCCGTCCCTCCGCAAACCCAGGCTGTCCGTCCACAAGGCTTCCCTTGCAGGTTCCGAAAAACAGCCAGAAAGTCTCCAGCGCAGCCCCCGCTGCTCGTCATCTCTCAGCAAGACAAAAGGCAATTTACCCAAATGTTATAATCACCTGGAGGCTGGCAGGCAGGAGCATCCCGGCCTTCTCTGCGATATTGTTAGCAGCACCATAATGAAGGCTTTGTGAGGGATAATATCACACTCGTAACTGCCAGAGGAAATGCCCACACAGATCACACATCCCGCCAGCAGACTTGGGGATCTGCTTCAAGCAAAAGGGGTACCCAGGGAAACGATGAGTACTGAATGCCTCCACTGTGCCAGAGATGTAACCCCTTCCCAGTCCTTTGAGGAGTATGTCAATATCCCTGTTTGGCAGGTGGGGAAACCAAGGCCCAGAAAGTAAGTTAGTTACTGATGGATGCAGCTGGTAAAAGGAGGAATTGCCATTTGAACCCAGGTCTCTTTGACACCAGAGACCATGCTCTGAACCAATGAGATATGCCATGGCCTCTCCCAAGCCGTGAGCCTCTCTGAGAATCTGGGTAAAGCGATGGACCATCTATCTCCCCATGGGCAGAATTTTGCCTACAGAGGGTGGAATCAGCCCGGCAGTATCTTCGCTCCAGGAATAACCACCTGCCCCAGCTTGCTGCCTCTCCCGGTCTGACCTGCGGGAATTGCCCATTGCCATCCTGGAAATTCCCCCTCCAGCCTGTGCCCATTGAATTCTGGTAACAATCTGTCCCCTCCGCCAAGGGCAGCCTCCCGGAGACATCCAAAGGACACAGCTTCCCCTTCTGGGGCTGGAGTCAGCCCGGATCAGCCAGCGCGGCAGTGGGGCACTTTGCCTCCTTTAACAGCAGTGAACGCGAGGCCAGCGCACTGGGGGCGGAAGTCTCACCTCCTTCCTCAGCCTGAGCTCTGGGTCTTACAGCAGTTGGCTGAGAGCCCTGCTCAGCCTCGGGACGGGAGAGGCAGGCATGATCAGGGGCCAGCTTTAGATACAGCCAGATCTGCCACCACATCCCAGCTCTGTCATTTGCCAGCTGTGTGACCTTGAACACATCTCTTGACTTTTCTGAGCTGCAATTGCCTCATCTGAAAAATGGGTGCAGAACTAGGACCTTCCTGCCGGGGTCATGGCGAGCATCATTGAGCTGATGCAGGGGGCACAGCGAGAGTCATGCCTGGTCCAGGAGGAGCTTAATGCACATCAGCGATCCCAATTGCACTTACTTCATACCCCGTGTGGGGTTGCTGGTTGAGAAGCAGGGGCGTCCTTAACTCCATGCCCCAAAGGCCCTCTGACCCCCTCCCACCTGCTTCTGAGGCCAATCCTGAGACTGTGCTGGAGGCTTGCAGGTCCCTGATCTCTCTCCAGCCCTCTCAGCGTTGTTCTGGGTGTGTTGACTGTCTTCCTCAACATTTCTTATCCACCTAAGATCACCCCAGACACAGACCTTCACTGAGCCCCCAGCCTTCATTCAGCCCTCAGCCTCTGCCAGCTGGAGGACAGAGGTCCCAACCACCAACTCTGTCCCCTTCAGTCCATCGTCCGCACCCTGCTGGAAAGCCGGGACAGAGGGAGCAGAGGGCAGAGCAAAGGCAACAGGGGGCAGGCCAACCGAGTCACCTTGGCTTTGGCACGTTGCCCCCCTCAGCTGCCTTTGCATGGTGACTAAGCATAGTGAACATGTTTAGGGCATGCAGACTCTATCATGAGTGCTGGAAAATAGACGTGGGGGTTGGGGGAGCAAGAAGAAGAGCAGGAGCGGTGTTGGTGTTGGCGATTTGGCATGCTCCCCCACTCGGCACGCACGCGCTCTGCAGGGGGTGTGGGGAGACGTGAAGCACTTGGCCTCTGGCCCTCTGTGCCTCCTGTCGCGTGAGCACCTTGCCACACACAAGATGATTCTAGTATTTAAGGAAATGTATTTTTACCATTGTGGTCTGCATCTGGACCTCAAAAGCAGAAATAACTATTCCAACAATGTCAGAATACTGACCATATGGACTTAATGAGGTGACCTTCTGCAGCACGGGGACTTCCTAAGAGATTCCCCAGGGTCATCAGGACGATGGGCACTTTCCCCTTTCCCCACCAACTGGAGGACCCGGAACTCCTGCCTGAGACCAGCTGTGCCCCTGACCGGGGTGTGTGTGAGGACTGCATGAGATCAGGCATGCCGAATGCAGGGCATGACACCTGGGACATGGAAGTGCTTCCTAATACCAGGCAGCCGTGGGCCTTGCCCAGACGCACCTCTCCCATGCCTGATCTTGGAGGCCTCACCCCAATCGTTTCATATCCACGCTCCCACATTAAACGTATTTTTTTTTTGCTGTTAACACTTTGAAAGGATTTTTTAAATTTTGCTTGGCAAATGGTTTGACTACCAGTCTTGAACAATTGGCTGTAATTTCTGAAAAGTCATGGGCACACTGCAGAATTCTTGCAAAATGAGGAAACCAAGCCTATAAATTGGTTTCAAGTGTCATAAAATTGTTTTGATTTCTCAATTTAATAATAAAGCCCAAATGTATTAATTATGACATTTATTAATTTCAGCTTTACAGATTCTCTTTTTATTTTAGAGTCAATCATTTTCCCAAGCCACTTACATTTGCATAGGCTTTGAAAAGCTTGTGGGTCTGCACCTCTAGTTCCCAGTGGCTGAAGCGGCCTGGGCTAATCTACCCGCACTCAGAAGATGCTCCTTGACAGGGAAAAGCAAGAGCAGTCCCAAAGTCCCTCCTCATTCTCTATGGCCGTCTGTGCCCGCCCAACCACCCCTCAGTCAATATTGGTGATGCCATGGCCTTGGCCTCTGGCCACCACCACTGCTGGCAAAGTTCAAAGCTTCTTTCTTGTCAGGAGTTGTGATGAGGATGCCAGGGTGTGGCCACCCTCACTTCAGGCCATGGCTCCTCTGCTCAGGGCCTTGACCTTGCCCCACCAGCTCACTCAGCCCTGCATTTGCACAGGGGGCTGGGCTGTGGGGTTTGCTGAGCATCTCCCGTCTCGGCCTGGAGCCCTGGTTCTCACAGAGGCCTTGAGCCCAAGACAAGAGCACAGCCCTCACATCAGAGCCACCCTCCCCAGAGCCGGTCCTGCCTGGCTCTTTGGATGAGCACTGAGCTGTCTCTGTAGGTTGGACATGCCTCCTCCCTGGGCATCTGATCACACACACACTCAGACCTCTCGCACTCGCACACTGCCATTCACCACGTGCCGCGTGCACGCTGACCATTCCCATGGGCACATCTTCTCCTCCTCACCTCAGACCAGCCACTTGCACACCCACAGCACACACCTATGCACACTTGCACACACACTCGCCCTTAGGTTCTCACACATCTGCCCATTTGTGCATTTGTGCCCGTGCACACACAGCCCGAGTGTGACTTTCCCGCCAGCACACTGAGCCCTCCCTTCTGCCTGGTGGAATGAGGTGGGTGAATCGTTTCACCCCTCCGTGCCTCAGTTTCCTCATCTGAAATGAGGACAGCCCCGCCTCTCTCACCGAGGAGAGGACGGACGTGACCCTGTGCCCACAGAGCTGGGCACCTCTTAGGTGCTGGGTCAGAGGGCGGTCTGCCCTCCTCCCAAAGGTCTCCTCCCTTTCCCAGTCCCCGCCCCGACCCCCAGGGTGGGCGTGCACCGCCCTGGTGACCGCAGGTGTGCTTGGCTCAGAGGCATGCAGCGAGGTAGCCTGTGGTTCCCAGGAACTCCAATCCGCCCGTTTGCCCTCCCTGGGCGTGCCTGCCCCAGCCTGCCCACCGCGCTTTGAACAAAGCCCATTAGCTGAGCTGCAGCTCTTCATCCTTCTGACGATGATCCCTGTGCAAAGGCCTCCTCCTCCCCAGCTCCTCCTGTACCCTGCAGAGAACCATAAGTCCCAGGGGTGCTCTGAGGGAATTCCCCAGAATCTCACCCTTGAAGGCACCCAGTTTGGGAATTAAAAGACCTGTCAAAATGCTGACCCTGGCTCCCACTTCCTGGATGCCCCCCCAGTGTTATTCATCCCGGCCAGTCCTCACTCAGCCCTCTGCGGGAGGTCTGGTTAAAGCTGCTGTGTGCTCAGGAAGCCCAGCTCAGAGAGGGAGAGTGACTTGTCCAAGATCACTCGGAGAGCTGGCAACAGAGTTGCCCCGGCCCTGATGCCCACCCTATGCAGACCATTTCTGTCTTTTCTTCTGGGTTCGGGGCATCTCCTGTGCACCAAGCACCGTGATGCATGCTTTTTAGGAATGACCTCACTTGCTCCTCACGAGAAGTCTTCTAGACAGGCACCTCCGTCGATGAGGAGGAGACCCAGAGAGTGCTCCGAGCTAGTGGTGGCTGGCTGGGCCCCAAACCCAAAGCTTGTGCCCTCAGTCATCGTGCCCCACAGCCTCCCTGCCAACTATCTGGGGGCTAATATTGCCAGCCAGCTGTTTTGAGATTTTCCGACTCTCTTCTTCCCCAACAGCACGTTGACCTGCAGACCGCACTAGTGACACCCTTGGTGACCTGGGCTCCACCCGGTGGCCTGTGCAGGCCTGCCCTCCCCCCCTCACTGTGATGTAGGCCCCAGGCCAGCCAGGGCTTTGAGCTTTCTGAGTGCGGTTGGCGCCCAGGTATGAGCCCAGACAACCCACCCTCTCTGTGCGGTGGGGCTGCTCAGTCCATAGTTTCAAGACAGAAAAAGGGAACAGCAGCCGGTGGCCTTGGCCCTGAACTTGGCATGTGCTTTGCCCTCAGGAGCTCTGTTTGCTGAGGGAGGGGAAGAAATTCTCCCCCCTTGTTCAAATCCCACAGGGTAAACCCATTACTTTTATGTCCCCAAATGTACATTACTTTATTCATTCATTCATTGTGGATTTATTAAATACTTTTTAAGTGCCGAATCTGTACTGAGGCCTGAAGACCTGAACTGAAACAGATATGGCTGCCCCAGGCTGTGACTGACACCATGACCTTGGCCTGTTCAGGGAAGGTGATGTTCAAGCAGGGCCCATGGGGGCAGAGAACAGCCAGGAGGGTGCAGGCCCCAGCCATGCATGTTCATGAGGGGTCCTTAGGTTTGGGTTGCAATAGGACTAACAGACAACTCTAAATTCACACCCCTTCTCCTGACCACACAGCCTCTACTGTACTGTGGATTCATACTTCTTTGAAAGAAATGCTGGAATAACACACGTTACATTTGGCGGCTTACGCTAAAAGCATTAATTTGTCTACTGTACATGTTTAAAATTCACCACAATTGTTATACTCTTGTTTAGGCCTTTCTTCATTTCTGTGTATACCAAGGCACAGAAACAGGAGGTGCCTGGGCCTCTTTCTTGAGCTCCGAGAGGCCCTGCACCTGACCCAGGCCCTGAAAGGAAGGGTGTTCCCCTCCGAGGAACAGCATGTACAAAGGCACAGAGGCGCTGGTGAGCATGTGCCCACGGGCAGTTGCAGCACCTTGGGGGGTGGGGGGGGCTGCATTTTACAGTGTGAGGTGTGTCAGGGAGGGAGGCAGGGGAGGGAGGCAGACAAGGAAGCAGGAAGATCTGGAGGGCCTTGAGGTCCAGGCAAAGGAATGGGGAGCCTTTGCAGGGATGGCATCCACATGGGGATCCAAGGCCAGATTTGGGGTCTCTCTTGCAGCAAGCTCCTTTTCTTCTCTACAAGAAGCCCAGTTCTCCTAATGACTGGTGAGATTCATTGCAGTGGGGGACAGGAGTGGAAATGCAGGTGGCACCAAGGTCACTTCCATAGCTTTGGACAGAGGATAAAGAAATCTCTGCACCAAAGGCAAACAGACCTAAACTTGAAGAATGCCTCAGTGAAGCCTTAGGGCAACACTCCCTGCTGGGTCTCAGTCCTACTGTCCCCCAGCACTGGGCTCAGGGCCCACCACAGATTTGGGCCTTTGATTGGTTGATTCATTCATCCACTCATTCAACAGGTGTGGATTAAGCACCTCCTATGTGTCAGACACCTGTCCAAACCCTGGTGAAACCGCAGTGCACACGTAGACAAGGCTCCTGTTTTCACTGGAGCTTGCGGTTTGGATGGGGGAGACAGACAACATATAAACAAGAAAATAGCAGAGAGAGCCATATGCTATGGAGAAGATACAGTGAAGAGGGGATGGAGTGACCAGGAGTGAAGTCAGTTAGATCAGGGGCCACTGAGGAGGTGATGGCTGAGCAGAGACCTGGGTGCTCAGGGAAGGCTTGTTGACGGCTGTGAAGGCAGGTCAGAACACGGCAGGCTCCTCCAGACTTCAGCGGGCAAAGCACTGATTGGTCACCTCCTGTATGCCGGGTCCGGTGGTCAATAAGCAGGCATGGTCCTTGCATTGACAGCTTGCATATAACAAAATATGCAACTAAGTATAGACTCATAAACTGTGATGTGCGGGTGCCAGGAGAGAGAGAAAAGGGTGTGCAAGACTTAGTTTGGATGGCTGCATGTGCCAAAAGCCTTCCACTTCTCTTAGAGAACATGCTAATCTTACCTTTTCAGGAGCATACTAGATTTTAATGCTTTTTTTTAAAAAAACAAATGTTTTATTTTACAACAACTTCAGATTTACGGAATTATTGTCAAGATAGTACCGAGAGTTCCCAGATTATCCAGTTCCCCTATTATCAACATCTTACACTGTGTGGTGCACCTGTCACAATTAATGAGCTAATATTGATATATTACTATTAACTAAAGTCCATATTTCTGATTTCCTCCCTCTTTCCCTAATGTCCCTTTCCTGTTTGAGATCCCACCCAGGATACCACATTACATTTAGTTTCATGTCCCCTTAGGCTCCTCTTGGCTGTGACAGTTTCTTAGACTTTCCTTGTTTTGGATGACAGCTTTGAGGACTATGGTCAAGTATTTTGTAAAATTTCCCCAGATTGGAATTTGTCTGATATTTTTTTCATGACTAGACTGGGGTTAAGGGTTCTGGGGAGGAAGATCACAGAGATAAAGTGCCACTTTCCTCACATCAAGGCTACACGCTCTCCACACGACTGATCACTGTTGGTATTGACCTTGGTCACATGGGTCAGGTGTGCTTGTGAGGTTTCTCCACTATCAAGTTACCTTTTTTTTTTTTTACTCCCTTTCTATACTGTCCTCTTTGGGAGGAAGTGGGGAGTTATGTTTGTTGAGGGCATCATATTCACAAATTACTTGGAATTCTTCTACTCAGGAGATTTGCCTAGTCTCCAATTTTTATGTATTTTTACCAACACTTTTATGCTGGAACTTTTTAGTGTTGAGAAGTTCAAGAACCCTACTGGTATTTCTAGGAACCCACAAATATTTTACTTCAATTACTAAAATGCATGAAATTACCAAGCATTAAATTGGAGAGTAGAAAAAAAGCCAATAGCTATTTTAAATTTTTTCTATTGTCAATACACTTTAATGAGAGATTTGGGAAATACCAAAAATAGAAGCATCTCTCTAGTCCCCCTACCCAGGCTGACCATTATTCACATTTGATTTAGTATTTTTAATATTTCTTCTGTGGACAATTTTTACACAGATTATACTACCTATGTAATTTTGTTTCTTGCCTCTTCCAACCATTTTTCTTTTCTTTTCTTTTTTTGCTTATCATCATAGCAAAAACATTTCCTCTGTGTTGAGACCAGACTTCATAATCATATTTTTTTCAACAGCTGCTAAATATTCTCTCATGTAGCTCATAGTGTTTCCAACCCCCACAAATTTAGTTCAAAGCCTAGCATGTAGTCAGTGTTTAGAAATAATTTGTTAAGTGAACGAATATATGGCAAAGTAATCACTCTCTTGCTTCTAGGGGTGCAGGTTATTTCAGTTTTCTTGATTCTAAATAGTACTGAGACAGACAGGTTATTCCCCCCGGGTCGCACCCCAGAGTGGAATTAAATGGGGGCCAAAACTTTTCAAGATAAAGGCACCAAACCAGAAATCTTTCTCCCTCTCCCCTCTGAACCACTGGCAATTGTCCTGAGGGTAATAATGTACAATTGATTAAAGAGTTTGTGGGGTGTTTTTTTCCCATCATTTTCCTCCCTCCTCTCCCCCTCCCCTCCTGCCCAAAAGGGGAGAAATTATCTGAGAAGGTGAAGATGTTCTCAGACAATCATATTAACATATTCCAACAATCGCAATTTGCAAAATAGTAATCACAGCTCCCGGGATCTGGGAGGCATTAATCAAAGCGGCAGGTTTAATTCCATTTTAAATATTGATGAAATGTGCTTGGGATGCCTCACCCTGGCGTGGCGGGGCCGGGAGCCTCCGTGGGCCAGGGGAGGGAGGGAGGGAGGGCTGGGAGCAGCTGCCGGGAGGGTAGGCATCTGCGATTCAAATTGGCGGCTGTGCAGCCAGGTAGAGAGTGAAAGGGGCTGTGAAGAGGGCTGTTAAGTCCGTTGCTGTCAATTTGTAACGATCAGGGAGGGGCCAGGGACTGGTTCAGCACAATAAACCCAGTTTGTCTGGTTTCAGGGGTTACCACTGAAGAGGTTGCAGCTGCACTGATTCGAATAGCCTGGAGACTTCAGGACTGTAATTACCAACCAGGCTGCTCTCGGTGTGGTGGCAAAAGTGGGCTTCACCAGCACTTAACTCCTTGTGTGCCGCCACGCCCCCGCCCCGTTGGCAGCCACATGCAAATTCCCAGGCCGCCTCCCCAGGGGAAATGGAGACCCCCTAGCTGCCAGCAGCCAGCCTTTTTTCCTCAGGTCACATATGAAGAAACAGTGGGGGTGGGGGCAGCCTCGCCCTCCAGCACAGCCACTTCTGCCTTGGGTGGGAAGTCAGGCTTTGGAGTCTGATGAGCCTTGGTTTGAATCCCAGTGGGTGCAGACGTGGGACAAGGTTCATCCCTTCTCTAAAATGGGGGTCATCTCCCCTATGCTCTTGGTCTATCACAGGTTCAATGAGATCTGGTGTTTGGAAAGCACGGAGCACACAGTAGGCCATCAGTATGCATCCAGCTCCCTGATCTTGGGCTTGGTGCTTTCACGGAAGAGGAAGGTGAGCAGGAGGATCTGACTCAGAGGGCAGGATTTCTGCTGGCCCTCCACGTCAAGCTGTCAGGGAGTCCCCTTGATCTCCAGCTACCGCCATTTGTCACCCAAGGAGAATGGGTAGTCCTACCCTCCCACCTCTTAGGTGAAAGCAAGAGCTCCTCCAGTGCTGGAGCCCTGAGAACTGCTTGAGGGCAGGGGTTTGGGCTAGATTGCTTTGTCCCCAGGGCAAGACACAGAGGGAAAGTGGGAATGAGGGACAGCCTGCAGACCGCATGGTGCTACCAAAAAAACCAAACAAACGAACAAAGGGGCATACTTGGGAGTCTCAAGGATGAAGCATGTGTATGGTTCGATGACACTCCAGGTAGAATATAACCCCAGAGAAGTTCTCCCACATATCCATGGAGGGATGTGCCCAAGGACATTTGTCCCAGGATTATTCCTGGTAACGGAGGTTGGGGCCAACTTGCATGTCCATCACTGAGAAGACGGAGAGCAAAATGTGATGGAATATTGGGCAGCAGTAGAAAAAACAAAACAAAACTGTGCAACGCAAGAATTAGGAAAGATCACCAAGAGCAAAGATGTGTCATTAGAGACCAAGGCTAAGATCATTCACCCCCTCATATTCCCAATTGCTATCTATGTACAAATGCAAAAGTTGGACAGTGACGAAGGCTGATAGGGAAAAACATTGATTCATCTGAAATACAGTGTTGCAGGAGGGTACTGCGGATATCCTGGACCACCAGAAAGATGAATAGTGGGTCCTGGAGCAAATGAAGTCTGAAACGTCACTGGAAGCAAACATGACCAAACTGAAGCTGTCCTACATCGGGCACCTCATGAAAAAGCAGGGTTCTTTGCAAAAGACAATACTGCTCAGAAAAATAGAGGGCAGCAGGGAAAGGGGAAGGCCAAATACGAGATGGATTAACTCCATAGAAGAAGCAATAGGCGTGAGTCTACAGGAGCTGAGCAGGGCTGCTGAGGACGGGACACTGTGGATGTCACTCATTCATAGGGTCGCCAGGAGTCAGAGCTGACTCAACAACATAAACACGCACAAGAAGCAAAGAACTTGATGTACATGTAGCTACAAGAATAGGTCCTGAGCCCTGGCTGGTGTGGCTCAATGGATTGAGGGCCCACCTGCGAACTGAAAGGTCGCCGGTTCGATTCCCAGTCAGGGCACATGTCTGGGTTGTGGGCCAGGTCCCCCAGTTTGGGGTGTGTGAGAGGCAACCACACATTGATGTTTCTCTCCCTCTCTTTCTCCCTTCCTACCCCTCTCTCTAAAAAAAATAAAATCTTTAATAAGAAAAAAAAAAGAATAGATCTTGAAAATGTAGTGTTCAGTGAAAAAAGTAAGACAATTAAATTCACAGCACAATGCCATTTGTGTAAATTAAAACCACATTTGCACACAAAACAACAGTACATATTTTACAGAGCTGCATGCATTTTTACGGGCCTATATCCCACCAGTAGAGTCTCTGTCGTTGTTGGGGGAGGGGCTGGGTGTGGATCTGAGGGATGAAGGGGAAAAATAACAATAAAGTCCGTCTGCAGAAGAGCCTGATGGCGGTGTACTGGGTACTGAAGAATGTGTTTCGCTCAGCTCTCTCTCAGGTTTAAAACACAGCCCAGGCCTTATAGTCAAACAGCCCTAGGCTGAAAGCCCAGAAAGGAAGCTAAAATCTGAAGGCTCTGGCTCCTAGCACTGCTGGCAAGGCCTGAGCTATCCTGGAGGTGCTGCGCATGGCTGTCAGGCTGAGCGGACGCCAAGCCAGCTGCCCTGAGGACCCATCAGGCGGGCCAGCTCCTAGCGGCCAGCGTCTCACCTGCCTCCATCAGCAGCACCCACCAGCTACAAACCCTTTTGTGTTAATTCTCCCAAGAAGGATCTGGTTTTAGTGAACGGTCTCTTCCTTCCCAACACAGAGCTAAAGAGACTGGCCATCAAGGCCACCCTCACCCCCGTGCTGGAATGCAAACACATCCCCAGACCCCACCGGGGGGTCTCCCAGGGCAGAGAAGGCCCAGGGAGCCCCAGGCATGACCAGCTCTTTCCTCTTCCCTTGCAGATGACGACGAGCATGAGTGGATCATCCGGACGTGTCGGAAGGGCTGGGACGAGATCGTGGGTCACAGGCCCAAACTGTGAGCTCTGCACCTGCCTCCACCAGAGGTTCCCCTCTGCCCCATGGCACCTGGCCTTTGACTCAGGAATAAAGGCTTTCTGCAGTCAGTGCCCCCGGTGTACTTTCCTTAGACTGTTTCTTGGAGTGGGATCCTCATTTCACCTGCACAAGAATCACTGGGGAAACCTGTGAGCTAGATATTCCCGCCTATCAGAATCTCTGGGAAGGAGGTCTAGCACTTTGCATTCCCACATAGTCACTATGTGCATGGAATTGTGAGAACCATCACCTTACAATAATAGGTAACGGGAATTGAATGGGCAACTAATGTGAGCAGGCAGTGTATGCATATTATCTCTGCCCCTCACGTCAGCCTTGCAAGAGTGGGAATCTGAGGTTCAGAGAGACTGAGTAACTTAGCCCAGGTCACAAAGCATTTGAACCCAAGTCCCTCCGAGAACAAAGCCCAGATCTGTTACTATACTGATGTGCCCGCCGTACCAGTCTCGGTCTCGCAGGGCAGTAGAACGAGGTGACTGTGCCCAGCTTCGCAGCCGGTACCTTCGGGTCAGCCCAGGAATGATTACCCAGGGGCTGCCTCTCCCTCTTGGCAGCTGCCCCATTTGAGCCTCATACCCTAGGCCCAGAATCAGCATGGTGCCAAAGAACAGACGTCGCTCTGGCATCGTACACACCTAGATTTAAATCCCAGCTCAACCATAGGCAGTGTGCAATCTGAGGCATCGCTTCACTTCTCTGAGCCTGTTTCATCATCTGTAAAATGGGTATACAGAGGCTGAAAACAAGAAGGTAGCTGTGTGGATCAAACGGAATAATACGAGGAGCTGGCACTCAGCAGGTGTTCAATATGTGTGCTTACTTTAAATAACTTGTTAGCTGTGCATAGAGGAATTATTCCTCCCAACCGTCCCCAGATATCACATGCCAGCTGAAAGCCAGAAGAGGAAGCTGTGACGTGTTCTAGGGCCACACTTGGGCCACAGGCATCCTGGGTCGTTGTATAACTGTCCCTCCTTAGAGGCTGCTGGACCCCGCAGCCCCTTACCTCACTGTGCCTGTCCCCTGGCTCACCAAGAGCTGCCCAGGAGAGTGATGCTGCCTGGGAGGGCTCTGCCAAGGTCAGTGGAGCCAGAAACTGGCCCTCAAACTAAGTAGCCAGAAGGGGCATGCCAGGAGTCAAAGGCCTGGGCCCACTCAACTGCACCATGGAGGAGTCCCAGAGGGTCTCCTCTCTCTTATGAGGCAACAGTCACCTCAGTAGAATGAATGATAGGGCTGAGTTCCACTGGGGATTTCCAAACTGGGTTTTGAAAACAGAAGGTATATTCATTTATGTAAACACACACACACACACAACTAAACTATTTTCAAAGACATACAAAGAGCTAAATCGACATCTGATAAATGGAAGAGTGGAGGAGGAAGGGGCAGAGATGGGGTCAGGGATAGGGGTGAAACAACGAACAAAGAAGGGGCCCTGCAGAGGCAATGACCTTGGACATGCTGGGCTGCGGTTTGCAAGCGACTGCGCAGGACCACGGGCCAGGCACGTAGAAGGGCGCTGGGGAGCCTCTGCCCCAGACGGCCACAGCCCTCCCCTCTTTCTGAGCTTGGGCTTGAACTGTTCTGCTGCTACAAAAGAAAAAAGAAAAAAAGGAAGAAAGGAAGGGAAGGCAGGAAGGGAAGAAAGTGAAGGAAGGAGGAAGGAAAGAAGGAAGAAAGGAAGGAAGGAAGGAAGGAAGGAAGGAAGGAAGGAAGGAAGGAAGGAAGGAAGGAAGGAAAGGGAGGAGAGAGGAACAACTGGCAGCCAGCAGAAAGGTGCTCTCTCTCACTCCCCAGAGTACTTGGTGCTTCTGGAACCCAGAGAGGCCAGCATGAGACCCAGACTTGGGCCAAAGTTCAAGCCTTGGCTCCCATCACATCACCATATCAAATTCTCCCCCACCTTCCAAATAGGCTCCTCTGTGCCCCCCTCTCTGGGCCCCCAACACCTCCTCTTTTGCAGCTATTCTGTGAACTTCTAATCTGATAAGATCCAGCTCAGAAACCCCCCTCACCCCCTACCCCAGCTCCCACATGTTGGTGGGATCGTCCATTCACAGCATTGGCCGGACTGAGAGCTCCTCCAGGGCAGTCGGCTGGCTCTTCTCTGAGCCTTGCAGAGCCAGCCCAAGGCCCCGCAGAGAACATGTGTTCAGGAGTGGGCCAGAGGACAGCAGCCAGATTTCCTACAAAGCTCAGACCAGAGAAGATACCCACCATCGCACCTTTATGAAGTTCTGCTCACCAACTGAGAAACAGTACCCAGGCTTCCAGGACGGGGACTGCACTGGGCTTCAGGGGCCTGAGCCCTTAACCAGAGAGCAGGAAAGAAACGGAATCCCATCGCATTCTGGATTTAAGTGCCAGCACTTCTACTTGCATTAACTTTATTTATTACACAAATAAGACATTTACAAAGCACAACATGAAAGGTATGTAACAAAACAGACATTGGTTTTACAAAAAAGTGCTTACAATTTTTTTCTGTGTGTGTGTGTATGTGTGTGTTCCCCTTTTGTTTTTTATTTAAATAAATAGTCTTGATGCCTGTACATTCCCAGGCTGCTCTAACAGGCTAGCGGAGACATGTCTGAACGGCAACATGCTAAGACCACGTGATCCACGCAAGGGACAGACCCTGGGGGGACGCTCAAGGCAGAGTGAGTACTAGGTGACCCTGGGTAGGACTACATGGTTGCTTTGGCGGCCCCCGGAGCAAAAATCAAAGGAAAGATTAGAGTTCCCCCAGGCCAGGGATCAGCCCCCAGTGCCATCTTTTTGCCCTGAGTCAGCTGGGACCATCTGCTGAAGGGAAAGGAAGTAGGTTCCCGTCTTCAGCTGCACCCACGCCTTGCCTTTCTCCAGGTGCCAGAGCAAGAATGACACACAGGCTTTTGTGTTAGGTGCCAGCTTCAACCATCTGAATTCTGAAGCCTTATCCAGACTCAGTAGGAGAGAGTGCTATAACTGGTTAGCAGTGTCGGCCACGGGTGAAAACAGGGACACTCGATACATACGGGCAGTGGCCTGGCTTTCCCTGTCCTAGTCTCCTCCCAAAGGCAACATACCAGGTTAACTAGAGCACGAAGGAGAACTTGGGCTAAAACATGCTTACTAGCAGCCTCTAGTGGGAACTGCATCAGGACACCAAGTACTTGTAAAATTACGGGGTAAACTTGGGACAGATGGGCATCCCCTGAACACGTAAGTCATAGTCTCGTGTCACCCAAGCCCTCTTGTTTGGGGTGGAAGAGCTGCACCAGGACAGGGCGGGTGTGAGCACAGATGTGTCTGGCCTCCTTTCTCAGGAGCCGGTGAGGGAGCCCAGAGGTGCCAGCTGGAATCTGGGGCTTGGCACGCTCACCTAGGCAGTGGGCATCGTCTCTCAGCTCAGATGTGGGTCCAGAATTAATGTCTGACTGCCATTTGCCTGGGCTCTAGTCCCCTGCCCCCAGAAGAGGCCCCAGCCCCCCAAAACATGGCCTAAGCACCCCTACCTTACCAGGAGCCAACAAGTAGCGAAGAAGGGCCCCAGTTCTCACCTGCCCAAACATTCAGAACTGTCATGTCATTCAAGCACCATCTCTGCTATGTCACCTGTATACATATGTACAGGGGAACCAGGTAGGGGGAGGGTTCCCCACATACACCCCAAGTTTTTCTTTCCTCTCCCAGCCCAAGGTGCCACATCCTTCTCCTTGAGCTCCAAACCCGTGTGGGTCTTTGTCCCTCCAGCCCCTGCCTATCCCCCACCTCCTGGCCTGGGCAGCCCTCTACCCTGCCCCGCTGGGCCTCTCAGGGTTGGTCAGTGTCTCTTCTCTCTCTGAATTAATTTGACATAACCAGACAGATGGAAATGATAAAATTAGACATAGCTTTCCTTTGGGGACATCCCACAGACACTGTAGAGTTTTCCAGACAAAAGCAACAGAGCGGATAACATTGGGGGTTGTTAGCTTCCAGAATTCAGAGATGGCTCCAAGGAAGAAGTGAAGAAAGGCCAACATGGGAGGAGAGAAAACCTGTAAATTAGGAGGCTGTTGGCGTTGCACGATTCAATTCGTTGAAGATGAGTCCTGTCTACATGGAAAAACTGGGCTGTTGTTTTCAGCCTGATTCCAAATTTCAGGGAGCTCTGCCTTCCAAGAGGAGGATTCTGCCGCGCTCCTGGAGGGTTCTGGTTCTCAGCAGGAGAGGGGACAGCCAGGCCCACAGGCCCAGCTGGCGGCAGGCCGGATGGCAGATGAGGGGTGGATGCGATGCGGAGGTGGGTGGATCCCTGGCAGCGCTTGCTCACTCAGACACAGCATTTCAGCGGTGGAGGCGCGGCTGTGGGGCGCCCCTGGACAGATGAGCAAGTGCCGGAAGTGTCAGTACTGAAAAAGGATGACCTGCAGAAGGAGGGGATGGGAGGTGGCTAAGCTGGGAGCAGCAGCTCCCCAGAGGGCCTTGAAGGCATGGAGAATGTGGATGACTCAGGGCCCAGATCTGGGTTCAAATCCTGGCTCTGGCACTTACTTGCTGTGGGACCTGAGGCAACTCACTTCACCTCTCTGAGCCTGTTTCCTCATCTGTAAAATGGGAATGACAAGACCTCTCTCTCAGAATGGAGAGGATTCAGTGATATACAAGAGCAGCAGCGACTGTCTGCTGGGCATTACACCCTGCCCAGTACTACGTAAAGAGCCTGACCAGCATGATTTCATGGAAGCCTCATCGCCCATTGCCATCTGTCAAGGGTGTCCCCTCCCATTATCTCCATGTTACAGAGGAGGGCTCAGAGAGGCTAGAATCAGTGAGCCCGCAGTCACAAGCTAGGAAGAGGGGGACCCAGTGCGACAGCCCAGGCCTGGCTCCAGAGCAAGCTCTCTTTGTTATATAGCACACCACCTCTTCTTCTCCAAGGCCACATGACAGCGGTCATCATGCTTACGACACACCAGGCGATGGGCCAGGCACTTCATGTGCACCGAGTCTCCACAAAGCCAAGAGGCAGGTGGCTCAGACATGCCAGATACCTGGACACACAGTGAGTGATCAGGGACTGTCTGCCCCTGCCTTTCCCTCTCCTCTTCCACCTAAAGCACTGGCTGACCTCTCATGCTGTTGCCACAGCCAGTTCCCTGAAGTTAAGGTCAAGGATTACTGGCTGTCTGGTCAATGGGATGTCACAGTGAAGTGTCAGGTAGAGGCATTAAGTGGTCCCAGGACATCAAGCAGGTACGGCCATATGGCTGTTCCATGTTCTGATCAGGAAGGTTACCTGCCCAGGTCAGTTGCCACGAAGAGGAAAGCAACGGGGTTGGTGTTCATGGGAGTAAGCATAACAATAACCACCATCTATGGCTGCTTTCTGTGAACCGGGCGCTGTGCTGGCTTCCTTACATACATTACTGCATTTGTTTTCAGCCACAAGCTTGGGCAGTGGGACCTACTATTATCCCCATTTTGCAGCTACAGGAACTGAGGCTCAGAGAAGCTAACCTTGTTCCCAGGTCTCAGTGAGAAGTGGCAGAGCTGGGATTTGAGTCTGCCTGCCTGACCCACAGGGCATGGCCTCACCGACCCACCCAGCCTCAGGCAGTGCGCTCCTCTGGCCTCCAGGATGCCCGGCTTTGGGCTCTTATTAAAAGAAGTTCTCTAGTAAGACTCCTCCCCTCTGTGAGCCCCAGTCTCTGCATCTGACCAATGACAGCTCGGCCCTGATTTCTAAGCACCTTCTATGCTCCAAAACTGGGGGATCAGGGGCCATGACCAGAAAGAAATGTGATTCTGGAAACTCACAGGGGTGTGTGGCCAAATGATAATGTGGTCGGGGAAGAGGGTGCTTTTCCCCAATGCTCAGAGCCCAGTCTCCTGGCCAGGCCAGCGCTGGGCTTATGAGTGGATTCAGGGGCCTACCCCAGGGGGCACCAAGTCTCCTCATAGCTAGGCTGGCTCAGGCCTGCAGAGACTTGGGACAAAGCCCATACAGTTCTGTACCGACTGACCACACATAGCTCACCAGGCCCCAGAGGTTTGGCAAGATGTGGACAGAACAGGTCCCCAGGGGCTGGCAGCAAGGCTTGACAGTGAGAGGGAGAAAGATCTTGAAGGAGGGGGAGATATTTTTCTGCAGAGCTGCTGGATGTGAAGTTGAGGACGCAGCCCAGAGAGAGAGAGAACTCTGGCTCAACAGCCATACCCAGGGGCCAGAATCCTTCTACAGTCAAAGCTGCCAGACCCCAGGCTGGCTCATCTTTCAGGCTGAACCAGACATAACCACAAGCTTCGCTGAGCCACCAGGAGGCCAGGGCTCGTCTCCACACTCTGAGCCCAGCCCTAAACCCTTCCGAGGCTAACTCCCCTCCCAGATAACGCCCAATGGTCCAGGCCCTTCATTATGTGAACCCTGTCGCCTCACCCCACTTCCCTGGGCCTTGGCCACACTAATGCCCTTCTCCTCATCCCCTGCTTCTCCCCTAGAACTTTTACTCCCTCTTCTGGGTCCTTGAAGGCCATGTTTACCCCTCACCTCAAGTGCCCTATTACCCTGGTGCAGCTACCCACTTCCTGCTCTAAGCCACACACTCTCCGAGGACAGGGAGGGTGCCCGCTGGCCCCTGCAGTCCCTGGACCAGGTCCGATGGAATGAATGCTCCCCTGCAGGAGCGGGACAGCTCCAGGGCAGGCAGGGCAAGGACGGAGGTCAGCCCTACCCACGCCCTCTGCGTGGCCCTGGGCGAGCTGCCACTCTGTCTGAGCCCCAGTGTCTGCAGGTGTGAGATGGAGTCAACCATAACTATCCTCCCAGGGAGGCTGTGGAGGCTGAGGTTAGAGAGGGCACCATGTACACTGTAAAGTGCTGCGTGAAAGGATATGGTTACTGACCTAGGCAGCCTTCGGAGTCAGACAGGCTCCCTGCATCCCTGGACAAGATGTCACATCTCTGAGCCTCTGTTCTCACCTTTACCATGAGGGTGCCATCCTCACACCCACAGAGTGGGTGGCAGGCATCAGACAACGCGTGTAAAGTGTCTGCTGTGAACAAGTGGGTTGTTCAATGAACAACAGCTCTCACTGTGAGTTTGGCAGTCCCAGAGGGGATCCTCCTGAGACGTGCTCACCCACCTCCTGGTGCTGCAGGATTTTCCCTTGAGCACTACCAGTTACTTATAAACCTATCTGTCCAACTAGGTTGTCTGTACCTCTGTACCACACACATGGTACCCAGCACTGAGCCCAGCACACAGTAGGTGCTCAATCAGGAGGCAGAGTAAGAGGGGCTCTCCTGGAGGAGTGTGCCTCACCTCTGCTGCCTGCCAGAATCACACAGGCTGGGTATTACACTAGCAGATCCCTGGTGTCGCCCCACCCCACCCTGACCTCTTCATCAGCTCTCTAGGGGCCTCGGCTGAGGAATCTGCATCTTTACAAACTACGCAGGTGATTCTGAAAACCATACCAACACCAACCGCACCCTGCTGGACTCAAGGGCCCCAGAGCCCCTTCCAGCTTGACGGCCCGGGCCCTCTCTCCCTGGCCCAACACTCTGACTCCCAGAGCTCCCTGCTTCTCTGAGGACCACTACAGTGATATTTCTGACAGGCTGCCAGGGACCACTGCCACTCCCCTGAGACAAAGTCCACAGGCCCACACCTGGCAGCCCAAGGTCCCCACCCCTCACAGTTCTTCCTCTCAAGCCTGTGTGCCAGCAACACTGAATTGCTCAGTGTTCCCCGAGAGAGCTTCTCAGGCCTTCCCTCATGAACTCTGATTCAGCCGTCAGGCCTGGGCTCAGATGCTGCCTTCCTCCAGGAAGTCTTCCTTGTGTCTCTCCTGAGCTGCGCCCCAACCCTCCACTCCCCAGCTCCCTTGGCTTCCCCATCAGTTTGATCACAGTGTTGTAACTGTTCGGGCGTGTCTCCCCCTCCAGACGGTGGCTTCCTCAAGGGCAGGGACCAAGCTTTCCACATCTCTGCTCCTGGCGACTGGCTTGGGGCTCCTGGGCACAGTCAGCACATAGCAAATGCCAGCTGAATACATGTATCAGTGAGTGAATAAATGCATAGGTTCTCATTCAGGTTCCGTGACCTTGAGCTACCTGGGCCTCAATTTCCCCCTTTCTAACATGGGAGTGTCTTAGAGCAGTGGCTTTCAGGCTAAGTGGGAGGTGTCTTGGAGCTGAAGGGAAGTGGGAGGAGAAACTCTCTCTGCAGTTTTGCCCAGAGCAGCTCCATCCACTTTCATCTGCATTATTGGTTATGGAGAAGATTTAACAAAGGTTTCCAGGGCTTAAGAACAAAACTTTCAATCCACTGGACTGGGTGATGTCTAAGCACCCTTCTGGATGTTCAGTCCTAATGCTGGAGACAACCATAGACCAGGAATCCACAAAGGAGACCTTGCCAGTTGACCAAGGTTACTTGCTGACCTGCTATCCCTGGGCCCCACAGGCTCGGGATATTTACTCCCAACAGACAGGAATAAAAAGGAGAAAGTAGAAGGGCGATGGTGGGAGGCAGGGTGGTGTGTGATTGGAGCCCCCGCTGGAACCACAGAGTTTGAGCAAAGTAATGAAATTCAGAAATCTGAAAAAGAGAAGACCAGCCAAGGAGGCCTTTGTAGTGGCCGTGCACATAGGACACTGGCACCCACTCAAGGGACTGCCTCAGGGACACAGTGGGGGCCTGAGCGTGCGGGGCAGAGGCATGGTGCCTGCTCAGCAATGAGGACCGCTGCTAGAACCCATCCCGCAGGGTGGCTCTGACACACCAGACCCAACCTGGCTCCATTTACCTTCTCACCCCGGTTGGAGAGCGGCCCATCCATATCGGCTTTGAGGTGGACGGGGGGTGCGGTGTAAGGCAGCCGGCAGTGCACCTGCCCGCACTGTACCTGACCTGTGGACGAGAGGGTGCCTTGGAGCCCATGCCCTCCCTCCACGCAGGATCTCACCTGCCCCGTGCTCAGCAGGCTGGAGCCCGGGACCACTTTCACCTCTGCTAATTACCAGCTGATTGGCCCTGGGCAAAATTTCAGTAGGGTTGGTTGCAATGCTCTATGGGAAAGACTTTATGACCTATAAATTTCTCTATGATAACTGTCCAGCTGATGTACACAAATGCTCATAAATGAAAATGTGTTGAATACCTCCTACATGCAAGGCTGTACCCCTTCTATTAGGATCCTCCCTTGGTGTCTTGCACCTTATGTCCCAGGTATCACCAAGGCTTTCCCCTCATACCTCCTAGACGACTCTGCACTTGTATGTCACTTTCTTCATGATGCTCTCCCTGACCACTCTATTTATAATTGCTACCCAACACCAACATCCATCCTCACACACTCCCTGTCTGCCAACTAGAATGCAAGCTCCAATGAGGGTAGAAATTTTTGTCTGTTTTCTAGATCTCTATGAATTTCCAGTACCTAGAGTGACATCTAAAACTATGGGGGGTAAGTTCATCCTTCTGTCTGACCCAAATCTCTCATGTTTCAGTCTCTTTACCACTACAGTAGAGAAGTCCATGGCTTTCTCTTCCCTACACTTAACTCACTTTAGTTACCAAAAAAGAGCCCTGTATAGAGACTAACAATTGATATATAATTTGGGACAAGTCACTGTTCCTTTCTGAGCCGCTGTTCCTTCATCTGCGGAATAAAGGTGTTGTACAAGATCGAGAATTCCTAACCTGAAGTGTTCTTGGAGTCCCTGAACAGCCTGAGATGACATGGAAAACTACGTGTGTATGTGCATTTTTCTGGGGTCTGGTTCCAGAACTTTTTTCAGATTGCAAACTCTAAGGTTCCAGGACACTCAGGATCCTGTGACTTCAGTAAACTGCAAAGCAAACTGCCAAGGTGAGGGTCAGCCAGGCAGCAAGGGGCAGCAGGTCCAAACACACCTGACCACTCCTGCTCCAAACTGGGTTCCATCTCCTCATGAAGAGGAAAGGGCACCTCAGCCCCTTCTCTGGGTATCAAAGACATACCTAGGCTTGGTCCCAAGGGAGGCACTTAGATCCGTGACAAACTCCACAGCAAATGTTAGCTGGTAGCCCCAATTCCTGGTACTTAGAGAGCCCCTGGTCCTTGGCACCTTTAACAGATGAACTAGATACCCTACAGGCTCTCTGCAGCCTGAATGTGAGTCATTGTTGTTGTTGTTGTTTTTTAAAAAGGGTGGGGAGGAAAAGCAGATGGTTCGAACATGGAACAGCAGCACAAAGAGTTTGCACTGGTAGCCTGGTGAGGCAGGCAGGAAACTGCACTCTCAGCTCTGCCTACCAGAACCACCACCATCACAGAGCGGCTAATGCTTATCTAGCACTTAGTAAGTACTGAAGATTTAAGTCCACAATCTCACTTAATGCTCACGACACTGCTTTGAGATCGGTATTCTTATTGTTTTCATTTTTACAGATGAGGAAACTGGTATTCAGGGAAGCTAAGGAGCTTGCCCCGTGTCACACAGCCAGGAAGTGGCAGGGATGGGATTTTAGGCTGGCCGATCTGACACCAAAGTCCACACCCAATCATTAAAGAACACCAGCTCTCACTGACTTACTGTGGACCCTTGGTTCCCTCATCTGTATAATGCGATAGCGATCTCTGATGTTCAGGAATATGTTTAGTGTCTGGCCCATAAAGGGCTCAGTAAACAGCAGTGTCTCTCTGGCCTCTTCCTTTTACTAGAGCTACGGAAGGGAGGACTTGAATTTGTGAGTATATTATAGCCACTTCTATATTTCTGGTCGTGCCCAGCTTTGAGGAAACAATCAATGGAAACACCCTTGAAGGGAAAGGAAGCGTGTGAGAAGCACCTGCTCAGTAGCAGATTCACTGATGTTCACCCCTGAGAAATGCACAAGGCTCCTCCCTCTCTCCTCCAGGTTCCTGGTCAAAGCTCAGGACCTCCCTGTCCGCCCTCCATCACCCCAGAGTGCTCAGTGCCCACTGACATGCTTGCCCGGTATTTGTTTATAGTCTCTCCACGCATGTCCCCCTCTGGAATGGGAGCCCCAGGAGCACACAGCCTTTGGTCTGTTGTGTTCTATGTTGTATCCCGGTATTTGGGGCATGGAAGGCACCCCCAAAATAATTACTGAATACTTGAGTGGATTTTCACAACCCTGTGAGGTAGGCATTATTAATGTCCCCATTTATAGATAAGGAATCTGAGGTTCAAGGAGGTTAGGTGATTTGTCCATGACTTCACAGCCCTGAGTATTCCCGCCACACAGGCCTTTTTCGGCGACCCCAAATGCACCCATGCCATCATGCTCTTGTGGCAGGCGGTAGACCTGCCTATATTCAGTTCTGTTGACACCCTGCGCACCCATTTCCCCACTCCCTGTGTCTCACTCATCCTACCCAGCATCCTGGTCTCAGCTTGTTGAGAGATGGCATCTCCACCCTCCCATCCAGCACCTTTCCTATAGGGATGATCAGAATTAAAACACACGCTCATCTATCTGGTTATTTTCCCATGTTGTCTCCTCCACCAGAGCAAGGATTTCACCCACCTTGTTCTCTCCCTAATCCCCCGGGGCCCTGGCACGGAGTCAGTGCTTGGAAAGTACTTTCTGAATGGCTGAATGGCTTGCTTCCACCAAAGCAGAGCCAGGTAACCCAATCTCTCTTCCCATCTCCTAGGTCTGAGTGGCTGTGAAGCCCACATGCTCAGCCACGAGGCTCCGAAAGGCCTCCCCACGCCTCTGCCGCCCACGCGCGCTCCTCTCCCAGGCCGGGGGGGGGGCCTGGGTGTCGCGGTCACTTACTCTCAATGTAGCCGTGCAGGGTGACCATGCGCGCCCGCTCAGGGCTGCTGAATGGGGAGTAGTGGATGTCGTCGGATAGGGATGAAGGAAGGCGGGACGGCGGCGCCCCGGAGGGCGGCACAGGATGCTGTGGTGTGTGTTTTTTATGACGCGCCCGGCAGTTTTGAAACCACACCTGGAACGACAGCCTCAGCAGCCTCAGCCTCAGACTAAAGGGTCGGACGCGCCACCGGGGAACCCCAGACAGGACTGCCTCATCGCTTCCCGAAGAAAGCGGCCACGTGCGCCCAGGACCGCGGCTCTGCTGCCCCGCTAAGCGTTCGAGGTCCCACCCCCATGCGCCCAGGCCCCGCCCCAGATCAGAATGCACCGCCTTCCCCCGGCCCCACCTGTATGACCCTCCGGCTGAGGCCCGTCATGTCCGCAAGCTTCTGCAACGTCTGCGCGTCAGGGTTGTTGTCCTGCGCGAACTGCGCCTGCATAACCTTTAGAGCAAGGGGGCGAAGGGGCGGAGGTGAATAGTCACGGGCCCACAGAGGTCCAGGGCCCTGGCCCAATCAGAGGTCCCGGCCTGGAGGCCACGCCCCAGGCAGCTACAGCCCCGCCTCTCCATCCCAAGGGTCCAGGAGAGGCGGAGCCAGGAGGCCCTCTCAGCCCCTCCCACAGCAACTCCCCGCCCACACCTGGCCACTCGCGGCCTTCCCGGGTACCTGCAACTGCTCCGCTGTGAAGGATGTTCGCGCGCGCTTGGCCGGCTTGGGCTGACTGTCCTGCTCAGAGGGCACTGCCCCCTCCAGTGTGAGGCCGTTCCCTGGGGGCGATAGAAGTGGCTGACCACGCATCCGCACCTCTTCTAATGGCACCCTGGAAAGGACGGGGTTGGGGGGAACTGGTCCCTGGAAGGGTCGGGAGCGGAGTTGGCTGGGGGCGGGGACCCCAGGGTCCTAGTCCTTGAGCTCAGTCCTTGGGGAAGGGGCCTTTCATTTCTGAGCGCCCGCTTAGTATCAGATGCTTCTCTTTCGGTGTGCCCCTTACTTCTCACAGCCCTGAGAATGGGCGACATTGCCCTCGCTTTAAAGCGGAGGAAACTGAGGCTCAGAGAAAAGAAAGCCACTGCCCTGGATCTTTCACTAGTATTCTGACAGCTGGCTGACTCCAGCGGATAGAAATAGGAAGCAAGCAGGTTATAGAACCGTGATCCTAATTTTGTAAAAAACTGATGAAAGCAAAAAAGATTGGAAGAATATAATTTTTTTTAAACAGATGGAAGGACAAAGGTTGGAAGGTGCAAGGAATGCGATTATGGAGATTCTACTTTCAATGTTTCTATAACTATGGAGGTTTTTACAATCATCTGGTCACCTTATTTTCTAAGGTTTAATTTTGTTAGCTATTCTCTTTCCACTTATATTACTTTTACAATCACACTAAATATACTCTCATTTTGTTTTTAATGTCTCATTTTCTGAATACAAAGGTAATGAATACAAGCTCCTTATCAAAAACTCAAAAAATTCAGATAAGCACAAAAAAAAAGAAAATTAAAATCACTAGCAATTACACCACTGTTCACAATTTATTGTATTTTTTTAAATTAGGAAACATACTACATTGAGAAAAGAACAAAATAAACGCTCCAACATACATACACTGAAAAAAATCTGGGAAGACATACACTAAAATATAAGGGGTGGTGACATTTGGAGTGATTTTTATTTTCTTTTTGCTTAACCGTCTTTTCTAAATTTCCTGTGATGGATATGTGTCTGTGCTTAAATTTAAAAAGTAAAACAGGAGCCCAAACTGAGAGCTGGTCAGTAAAGAAGATCCAAGGTCCCAAGCCTTCAAGTTCCTCTGTATGGTAGGAGTCTGGGGTGGGGCCTGGCTGGGAGAGCAGGAGTGTAACTGGCAGGCCTGTGCCTAGGAGTGGCCCTGCTTGATCCAGGTGTGAAAGCAGCCTGGGGTCACTGATGGGCCATGGTGTGGGGAAACCTCTGACTCCTTGGATTCCATCCCAGCTCTACTGCTAACTTGTCCACCACTGCAGGTGGACATATCACCCCATCTTCACTTGCTTCCCACCCTAGACCCACTTAGCCCCAATCCTGGCAGGAGAAAGTGATGGCCCTGGCCAGGAACACTCTGGGGATCCCTAACTAGTCTCCAGGCTGGAAATTAAGGCAGGGTTGGTTATCCATACCCCTCCCAGGAGGCACTGTGGATGGGACGTTTTGTGGTATTAATGTCTTCTAGGACAGTGGTCCCAACATTTTTGGCACCAGGAACCGGTTTCATGGAAAACAATTTTTCCACTGATGGGGGTGGGGTGGAGGACATGGTTTTGGGATGATTCAAGCGCATTACATTCAATCTCACCTCCTGCTGTGCAGCCCAGTTCCTAACAGGCCCGGACTGATATGGGTCCACAGCCCGGAGGTTTGGGACCCCTGTCTTAGGAGAACAGGCAGGACAAGGATTGCTGGGCCTGTTATTTCAATAGAGAAATGAAACTCATAGAGGGAGCCACATCCCAACAGCCTTCCCTGCTCAGGTGAGGTCTGATGAAAGGGCCTTGGGGCTGGAGAATGTAGTGGTGTGGTATGGTTGTTAAGAACCCGAGCTTTGGAGTCAGGCAGATGTGCTAGTACGTAACCTTTGGCAAGTCACATACTACAGATAACCTCTGCCTGTCTCCTCACCTGTAAAATGGGGATGCACCAGCTACATCTTAGGGTTGTTGTACAGGTCACACATCACAGAGAAGTCACAAGCTTTCACAGACCCAGATAGGGGAATTATGGAACGAGTTACTGCCTCTGCCCACAGCCCAGCCTGTGCTCCCACTTTCCAGCCCCCAACCCTCCTGTAACTCAACCACCACAATCTCTGGAAGACCTGGCCCCTGTCCCTGGACATATGCGTCTTGGGGAATCACAGTATTAGAACTCTAAAAGATTTAGGGATCTTTCTAGGCCACCATCCATCTTGCACAGATAGGGAGACTGAAGCTCAGAGAGAAAAGGGAATTTCACACATCAAAATTACACGCCAGAAGTGAAACTGGAGCTCCTGTCTCTGTTCTCAAAGGTCTTTCTCCTTACAGTCCAGCATGAAACTTCCACCTCCAAACCTCTGGCTTAGAGCTACTGGCTTGGGAGTTGAGAGATCAGGGCTGGTCATTTCTCCATAAGAGCTGTAGGGAATGAGCCCTCAGGCCAACGCGCGCTGTCCAAGGCTGGAGTAAGCTGCCCCATTATGAGAACCATGTCTAGCATTCATTGGCTGCCTCCTGGCTGTACAATACATGAGCTCATCTCTCTTTAAAAAGGTGTCCTATCATAAGCCCCATTTTACAGATGAAAAAACACAGTTACAGGGACAGGCAGTGACTTCCAACTCCCAAGCAAATGGTGGATCCAGAAATCTGGCTGCGTGTGCAGCCTCCAGGTGAGAGCGGGAACACCAATCTCTAGAGGACTGTGGGCAGGACCTGGGATGCTAGGGTGGGGGAGGGCTGAGGGCAGAGGTGTGGGCGGGTGCCAGGTGGGGCGGGTTGGGTACCGTTCTCTGCGGCCCTCTTGAGATTCTCGATCATGGTGTCGTAGTGGATTCGGCACAGCACCTTCTCCTCAACCAGGCCAAACTCCTCGCCCGTGGACAGCTGGCGCTTGCACGAGAAGCAGGCGAAGCAGGCTAGATGGTAGGCGTTGCCGCGGGCCCGCCGCACCCAGTCGCTGGCGTAGATCTGTCGGCCGCACCTTGCGCACTTGGTCCCAAATCGGCTGTGGGACACGGGGGCAGGGAAGGGGATGGAGAGGCTCAGACAGGCCCCCTTCCTCCCTCCAAACCCCAGTAGCCTGCCTGTACCCAGGCTTCTGGCCTCAGGGCTGTCCCTTGCTAAGGAATTCCTGAAGCCTGGATCCAGCACCCCCACCCCACCCCCACCTCCAGACAACAGCCATCTAGAAAGTGAGCTGGTGAGTGGTTTTTATTTTCTTCTTTGTGTTTTTCTGAACTTCCCAAGTTTTCTACAGTGATCACTTACATTTGCATATAACATTAACCTGTTCACTAAAATATATCATTAGTGGTAAGTAAATATAATAATAGTAATAATAAAAGGCAAATCTCTGAGCACTTACCATGTGCCTAGCAAGAATCTAAGCATTTTATATTGACTATCCCAGGTAATCTTCGTTTTTCAGACAAGGAAAACGGGACCAGGGAGTTGAGTCACTTGCATAAGGTCATGCAGCTTGCAAGGACAGGAACCCAAGGTGAATAAACTGTACCCCAGTGACAGAGAAGTTCAAAGTTTCTCAGAAGCCTAGACAGATATGCATTACTGGCTTGATGACTCTGAGCAAATTGTTTAACCCCTCTGAGTTCTCATTTTCCTTGTCCTGAGCTGAACTAAATGACAACAGCAATGACTACTAATATTTGTTCAGTGCTTTGCAGTCTCTTAAGTAACCAGCTAGTCCCAGACTCTGAAGCCCCATGACATTCTAATAGTAAATGTTAAAAAGGCTAAAAAGCTCAGATCAAATGCCCTCTTTCCCCTTAAGGCTTCCTTGATTCTACTTCTTTCCCTTCTCCCACCCCCCTTTGTAGCATGCTGTGTGGGTGCAGCTGCCTCCACCACCAAACAAGGATGGGAGCCCTCAGAAAGCAGCAGAATCTGGTTTGCCCAGCCTGAGAAGCCACCCCACGGCCTGACCCTTGAGCACCAGGGTAGGTTTGTTATTTTAAGTGGATGTGAGCCTGTCTGAACCCTCTGAGCCTCAGTTTGTCCTGGTGCACACTCCATTTCAGGGAATGGAGTCACCGCCCCTGCGACTCAGGCTGGGTAACCTAAATCATACACTCCCCTAACCCTACATCCAACCAATCAGGAGGCACTGGTGGTTCCTTTCCTACTTATCTCTGGGACCCATCTCCTTCTCTCCATTGCCACTACCGCCTCCTAGGCTGGGCTCCCATTATGCACTCCGTTGCCGTTGCCGGTCTTAGCCCTGGTCTCCCTGTCCCAGGGCCACCCCTGCTGATCCATCCCCCACAGAGCAGCCAAAGCCAAGTCTCCAGCACGAAGAATTCATCCTGTCCTGCCCTGCTTAAAATCTTTTGGTGGCTCCACTCTACCCTTGGGATCTGCTCCAAGATCCTTGGAGTTTACAAAGCCCAACAGACCACATCCTCTCACACTCACCTTCTCCTCCCTAACCTTCCTCAAGATGCCCACCCCAAACGCAAGTTGGAGTCCCAGTCAGCTACAATGGAAGGTCATTCCCAGGTCTTCGTGCCCCCCTCTGAAGCATTTTCTCACCCCAGGCCTTTGCCTGGGCTGCTGCTTTTTCTCACGCCCTCACCCTCCAGGAAGAGTGCTTCCAGCACCACCCTCTCCGCATTGATCACACTAGTTTGTAGATATTTGGTTCCTTGGATCTCCCTCCCACCCCTGGCATTCTCGGGAGAGGACCAAAAAGATTTGCCTCTGCGTCCCCACGGCCAGGACACTCCCACCTGGAGGAGCATTTGGAAACGCTGTGAGTGCTCCGGATCACCAGCGCAAAAAACGCGCTCTGGTTACACCACCTTCTGCCTTGCAAGCAACTGTCAGTTGAAAAACAGGGTCCTGGGTTGAACTGAGTGTGGGAGCAGAGAGGCCTCCGCCAGCCCGGAGCCCCCAACACAACCCCAACACTACTGTCTCCGACCAGAAATTGTTAGCTCAGGCGCTGCTGTGCGCCTTTGCTGGATCAAACGCTCCCTAAACCGAGGCGGTTCCCTACCTCCGAAACTCGGCTTCCCCAGGGGAGAGCCCAGCACGGGCTGTCATTTCTGCTCACAATCCCTCAGTAGAGGGGAAAAGAACTCGCTTTACCCACCCGCGTCTACGCCGGTCGTGGGGCCGGCCTCGGTTGGGCTGTCAGTCCGGTGGTGACCGGATTGGGAGCCCCTTCGTGCCTCCGAGAGAAGGGAGCTCTCTAGCCGTGTGCAGGGCCCTTGCTGAGGTCCAGAGTCCTGTGGTGCAAAGCCTTCACTGCAATCTCGGATTCCCCGCAACCACGTGAGGTGGGGACTCTGGCACCCACTTTGCACACGTGGAGTCGGAGGTTCAGAGCGGGCAAGTGACTACTAGCTCAAGACCATAAAAAAGAGTGGGGCCAGGATTGAGGTCTGCGTGGAGATGCAAAAAGGACCTGAAATGTATGGAAACAGCCAGACTGGATATAAGAAAATCTGGATCCCGGGTTATGAGCAAGAACGGGGCCTGGTTTGACTCCGTCCTGTCCCCCCTCCAGGGCCGCGGGTCCTGGAAACTCCTGCAAACTCCAGCGCGTAGGGCCCGGGGCCAGGGAGTTCGGGGAAGGCAGGGAGTGCGATCTCAGTGAGTAGGAAGAGCCAGGGAAGGGGAGGTCTGGCCTTCAGAGGCCGGTGTGTCGCGCCAGGGTAGCATCCCGGATCCTTGAGCCTGGCTCTTCGGGATTCCTAGTTCTCCTCTGGGGACGCGTCCAAGACGCCCCGCGCATCCCTGATCTTCCCGCTACACGAGTCCGCAATGCCCGGGCGGGCGCGTTCTGTACCTACACTGGCTACTCAGGGCGCCCCCATCCCCTCGATCCCAGGTGGGCTCCGCGAGTGACTTCTCAGCAACTTTCTCAACACCCCCCATGCCGCTCCAAATTCCAGGGGCTGTCCACAGCCCTAGGACCTCCCCGCGCTTGCTGTGGCTCGACTCAGTCAACGAAATCATCCTCAAGCTGGATCCTTAGATGGAGGTGGGGGTGGGGTCATTATGCAGTTTTGGATGCTTTGCAAGGCCGTTCCTGAAGCTTGTCCACCACCCGGGGCAGGGATCAATGGCACAAACAAGCGGAAGGAGCTGGCTTAGGGATCGAAGCTCTGACAAACCGACAGATTCCTTTCCAGGCGGGCTGCAAGGCCCGAGCCGCCAGATTCCGGAAGCAGCGAAATTGGCGGCGGAGAAAACGAAACTTCAAGAAAGGGATGTTCGGGAGCCGTGGAGGGAGCGCCAAAGGGATTAGGAGGAACGGCTACTGCCCCAGCTTCGGCCGCGCCCCTCCCTGGGTCCCGGCCCACGACTCGGGGCAAAGGCGCACAGGACAGCTGTGCTTTGGAAATGGAGAGGTGCAGGACAGATGCCGCGTCTCATAACAACTACTGAAAGGAGTTAGCGTGGGCATCACGCACCTTCTAGCCGTGTCTCCCCCAAGTAGGGAGCGGTGATAGCTCATGGTTGTGCGTTGGGTTCTGTGCGCCCGGACCAAGTCAGGCTCACTCTCCGGGCCTAGTTCCCCCAGGATACCCAGCAGGCGCTCAGTAATTATTTGCTGGGTGAGTGAGCCTCAACGAAAGAGCCCATCGGACTTTCACTATGACCCAGTTCCCCATCATTAAGCTACCCCTTTTCTGCAGGAGGAAGCCCAAGCTCAGAGTGGGAAGGCCAATGTTAATTACAACGCTATGAGCCAGGGCGCCAAAACGCAAACCAGAGTTCACTTATTTTACGTTCAGATTGCTCCTTTGATGGTCTTAAGAGTCTATGAGGCAAACAAGGGGGATTGTACATGGAGCCCTGCCGATCCCCTCTGTTCCTTCTCTTCTAGGCAAATTCTTCTTAGGAGAAGCCAGAAACAACAGAACCAGCAATTAAGAGGTTAAAAGCCCTACGTCTCAGAGGTCCAGGCCCAAGGCCCCTCCCCCGAACTCCTTTCTCTGCTCCCCCAACATCTGTCCCCCAACAGCTGGAGGCTCTTGGGTGGCTCTCTGCTGTGATGGGGGGTCGCTTCCCAGCTCTGAGCCTCCCCAGGGATCCTTGCTCTAAAGGAGAGGGTGGCATTCTCCCATGCAAGCTTGGGTTCTAGGCAGAAGGCAGGAGAAGGCTGAGGTGCTTGCTCTAAGTCACCTGGGTCAGGGGACAGGAACTTCAAGGGGGAAGCCCCAGTGGACCAGCGCAGGGCACTCCCTTAACTTTACCCCACAAACTCCAGGAGCAGCACTTAACTCTTTACTCCCCATTCCCATGGTCTGAAGGCAAGAGGGGCAGAGACCATGGTGACCTGATCCTGGCAAAATTGATCCACTCAGGGCCTCTAAAGGAGGCCACTTAGGCCCCAGTGCTCCCAGAGGCCACCCAGGGAGTCTCACATCACAGCACCCAGTGGGTGCTCCCTGTGTTAAGCAAAACAAACTGGGCAAGGAATCTTAGGGCCAGCAAAGAGGGGTCTTTGCTATTCTACCGGCCCCCTTCCTAGGGAGCAGCTGCTGAGATAGTTCACCTAGAGAAGAGGTGCATTGAATGTTTAGACACGGAGATGGTGGAGTCAGGCAGCCCTGGGTCTTATCCAGGGTCTGTCACTTACTAACTGTGTGACCTCACCTCTAAGGGCCACAGTTTCCCCTCCTATCATGTGGGAATTATGAGAGTACCTTAATCACAGGGTGGACCCAATGGGATAAAGCTTGTAAGGCGATAACATGGTTCCTGACTTAGAGATGAGCTCCACACCTTCTGATGGCCAGTGTGACCAGTGTGTGTCCTCCCCCTCCCCCATCCTTTTCCCACTCTCTCTCTCATTGTGTGACCTGGGACTCTTCACCTGCCACTTTCTCAGGACATTTATCTCCCCAACTATATAATGGGCATGATGCTTCAGGAGGCTGAGGGAGCCAGGAGAGCATGGTAGATCGGTCCACTACCCATGCGGGGGCAGTAGCTGCAGGTCATTCAATGGGAGGAAGCTGTCTGGGGTTGTGGTTGATATGAATGTCCCAGAGAGGAACACTATGTTTCTCCTCAGGACTTTTCTTCACTTCAAAGAAAATGGAAAGAAAAATGGTCTTAACCCCCCCCCCCCCAAAAAAAAAGTAAAGAATTTAAAAGTAATGTCATATTTCCCTGATGGCAATGTTTTTCTGCTAGGACTCAGGGAGTGACGAGAGTTAGGGATCTGAACCCACAAGAGCTGTTGAGGTCCTGTTTGGAGGGAGATTTGGAAAAACGGAGGCAGAGAGGTTCAGCGACCTGTTATGGAGGGCAAACAGCCAGGGGTGAGGCAGCCCCTCCCAACAATGCAAATGAGCCAGGGCAGCACTGGACCTCCTTACTCCCTCTCCCCTACTGTGCAGTTTCTTCTGATGACTTTGGGGTGCCTTTCTAACTTCCTACTTCTGGTTCTGCATAAGGAGACTGAAGGACCATCTACGAGGAGGGGTGAGATGGGGGACAGACCCCAGAAGAAACCCTTCAGTGGGGGATAGGACCACAGTGCTCTCTTCCTCCATCCTGATGAAGATCTTGACTTTCTCAGGGGCAGAGTGCTCCAGTCCTTATCCCACGAGATCCTTGGCCCAGGGTTTCAGGAAACAGGGGGCTAGAGAACCTCAGAGCAGGGTTCCTCCCTGAGCCCCAGCTCTTGAGAGGGGCACTCTGCATCCCACACCATCATTCATGCTCTCTCCAGGGAGACCTCCCTTACAATATAGCCCCCAGAGCCTGGGCTGCTGCTCAGGGCAGGCGATAGCCCCTGCCTGGCACTCTGCCAGTTTTTCCTTTCCCTTTTGTACGTTTCATTATTTGTCAATGATGGGTTATACCTGCAGGGACACCTGGCTGGGGGAGAAAGGATCAAAAGAGCCACAATTCCCTCCTCCAAGGGAATGTGAGCTTTTATTCCCTCCATTTTCTTAACCAAAATCTGTTTTAGTTTACTTTTGGGGCTCTCGTCCCCAGGAAAGGATTAGCGCTCAGAACCTGCAGCCCAGAAATGGCACAGCCCCAACCCTCCAGGCAAGCCTTGTTCCTCAAAGTGCCTGAGAAAATGACATCAGGCGATTGTGCCCAGCATCTACCCTGCCATGGTGACAATGGTGATAATCAAGGCACGCACAGCCCCCGTCATTTAAGGAGCCTCTGCTGAGCCTTCCTCCTTTTACTCTTTCCTTGGCAGCTCTGAGAGACAACCCTGGAAGTAGGACACTGAGGGCAGAGAGATGCAGTGATTTGCCCAAGGTCACACAGTGATTCCGTGTTGTCCTGATGGAGCTCAGCTTCTGCCTCTCCCCAAAATAGCTACACATTCTATCCTGTCTCCTGCACCGCAGCAGGAAGGGATACTCTAGAGCCAGTGGAGGCTCTGAACAGTAGGGTCAGGATCTGAATTTTGACGAACTATTGAAGGTCTAGTAAGCACGGCATTTGAGGAGGCTTGGTCCAGACTGGGTGTGAGCTGAGGCTGGAGAAGCAGCAAGGAAATATGGGCAGGTGACTGATAGGCTACCAGGTCTGTGGTCACCAGGAAAGCCAGGATTGGGGTCCAGCCTTGCCTTTCTCTATAGGAGGAGGCTGAGACATCCTCCTTCTGGGTTTCTTCAGCTGCAGCCCTGTCCCTGGCTAGCTGATGAAGCCAAGCAGCCCCCAACTGGCTTTTTGTTGTTGGTGTTTGTTTTTTAACCAACTGGAGTCAGGCCGAGAGCAAGAAGGTGGCTAGACAGGGGCTCTAACCTCCATTTCCTGCCTTGGCCAGACAATAGTCAGATGGGACAGTGCAGGGAGACATCACACTCTGGTCACACACCACACAATGATTATAACCCTGCTCTGACACACACGGAACCCAGCAGTCCACACCCACAAATCCACATGCACACCACACCCTTGAGCCCTCGGTTATGGGTTAAGGCCTTAAGCAGAACTGCCCCTTCAGAGAAGGAGGAGGTAGGGTGCAGAATGACAGGATTTCTCAACCCTCACCCTCTCGCCTGCCTCCAGATCCCTGTCCGGATGCAATCTTGTCCTGACCTCCTTGTGCACTGGCATCCTCACATAGACATTCACACATGGACACGTACTCTCGCACGTGAACTAAAAGACAAATGCTTGTCACGAACGAACACAATGCTGTCTACACATCCCTGACCCTGATCACTGACGCATTCCCTCAGTGCCACTGCAGAGATCCAAACAAAACACACACATACGTCCCTCACAAGCTGAGTCCTAGGCCACCTTGTAAGAGACCCCACACACCCGCACACCCTGCCTGTACACACTTTTACACCAATATTCAGAAGAGTCCAGTTCTTGAACCATGCTTCCCAGTTTCCCCAGAGTATTCCGGTCCAGAATGCAGCAAACATCCCCCTAGATTCAAGGTCCTCTCTTTCCAAGTCCCCGGAAGACTCAATGGGGATGAGGGGGGCGGTGAGCTGGCATTGCTTTCTACCCCATTCCCTGACTCCCAAGAAGACTGAAGCCACAGCCTCTCCCTAGGCATGGACAGGAGGGATGTTGGTGGAGGTGGTTTGTAGGGGAGTAGTTTTCTCTACTTCCTGAGAAAGCCCCCTGTAAACAAACAGGCATCCCCTTCCAGGAACCAGTCCCACTTCACTCTTCTTAGCACTCCGTACACCCGGTGTTAGGGCATCCGGCCTGGTTCATGCTTCCCGCGGGGGTCAAGCGGAGGACCGCTGAGACCCTGACTTAGCAGTGACCTCGACCCCATGACCGGGTCAGACTAGAGCCTCCTGGTTAGGAGCGATGAGCGCGCAGGCAGGGGAGATGTGGCAGCGCTGCAGGGGGGAGAACCCCCGCTGCTGTGGAGTGAAGCCACCCAAACGCGGCGGGGCTGCAGCGTTCCATTCCCCCCACCCCTTCCTGTCCCGGCATCCCAAAGTCAGCCTAGACCCGGGAGAGGCTGAAACGAGGACGGAGCTATGACTGGAACAGACGCCTGGGACCCACCAAGGGCCCCAGACTCGAAAAGAGACTGTAGATTGACGCGGGGTTTAAGTTGAGGCGCAGCGGGAGCCTGAAGTTGGGGCTTAGTAAGAGGTGCTTGGATACGGGATCGGTCCTGAGACCGATGGAGCCGGGGTCAGAGCCAGGGCAAGTCCGGAGCACAGCTCAGGGTCCGGCCCAGGAGAGACGCTGGCATGGCTGGAATTGGAGTCGGGCTGGAACCCAGAGCCGAGTTGGAGAGGCAGCCAGATCAAGGCTGCAATCCGAGGGGGTCGGGGCCAGAACCGGGGACATCAGAGCTCAACCGAGACGCTGGAGGTAGCAACTGGAGCCTGAGACTCAGTCAGGACTCGAGGCGGAGCCAGACACACCACCGAAACCGAGTGGGTCGCAGGAACAGGAGGCGGATCTAGGGCCGGGACCCGTGCTGGCACCGGTGCACAGCCTGGAGCTCCTGATTCGTGGCGCTGAGAGCCCGCAGGTTGGGCCGGCGCGGCGCACCAGGAGCGCACTCGGGACTCGGGGCTCAGGAGCCAGACACCATGCTCCACCAAGGCGGCTTCCACGCGAAACCGCGCCTGCCCGCGGCGACACTTGCTGGCGCGGCGGCCGCAGCCTACCTGAAGTAGTCCATCTTGCAGAAGATTTCCTTGTTCTTGATGTAGCAGCTGTTCTGCTGCCTCAGCGACGTGCGACACACCGAGCACTCGAGGCACCTCACGTGCCAGATGAGGTTGTTGACCTGGGGAGGGGGCAGAGTGGGGGCGGCTCAGCGCGGGCCTCTTTTCACTCCAGGCCCTGGGCTCCCTGGCCCCATTTGCAGAGGGAGACGCTGGGGCTCTGACGGTTCGTGTGACTTATCCCACTTCTCTTCTGTAAGACTGAGGCTCAGGGAAGTAGAAATAAACTCTTCCCATTTTGCAGACGGGACCCCCAGGGGCCCAGAGAGACGCTAAGATTAGCCCAAAGCCTCGCAGGCAGGATTCGGAATTAAGTGGACCTACTGCCAGCGTTTCTTCCCTACAGCCTTCTGGGCTGCAACCCACACCCCGACAGCACACAAGCAACACCCCGCCCCTGTTTCACCTTGAGCAGATACCGGTCCAGGATCTCAAGGCCGCAACTGGAGCAGATGTTCTTGCCGGCAGACGGCACGGAAGAAGCGGCAGAGGGCGGTGAGCAAACAGATGGTGTGCTGGGCGTACAGGGGGAGTCTCGACCCTCGTCCTTGTCCAGAGCCCCTGCCAGGGCCTCGGCGTCCGACTGAGCCTGCAGTAGGGAAGAGAGGAAGAGCCGAGGGCTGGGTCGAGCTCTGAGCCCAGGGCATAGCGATGCAGCTTCCTCAAAGACAAATCTGGGGCCCCAGGGCATCAACTGACAACGAAATCCTGCCGAGATGCCGCGCCCTATGCTAGAGGACAGGAATGGAATGGCCTACTGGAGAGAAAGGGACGGCCCCAACTGTTAACACATGCGTTCTGGGTGTTTGGAGCAGTCAAAGCCCATATTCTTTGCCGGAAAACCGAGGCCCAGAGAGGGGCGGCGCCCTCCGGGAGTCCCCAAGCGCAAGGGCAGCGGTTCGGGCCGGAAAGCGGGGCCAGGTCCCTAGGGCCTGACAGCGGACCTAAGGCAAGGCCGAACGAACTCACCATGGCGGGCGGAGCGGTCCCTTCAAGGCAGCGGGTGGTCGCTTTGCAGCCGGACCCTGGCTGGGCCATCACCTGGGAGAGGAGGGGAGGGAACGCAGGCGGTGGCGGCTGCAGAGCCGGCTCCGCTCAGCCTGAGCCCAGCGCCTCCCCGCGCCTGTTATATAAACCGGCGCGGAACAATGAGTCCTAACTTTGTAGTGGGCATTTAAAGCCCTTCCCCACAAAAGCGGTGTCTCTCTAATGAAGCAATTTGAATTTGGATTGGATTTTTTCCCTCTCTCTCCCCCTCTCCCTGCACTTAACCCGTGGCTCTTGAAGTAATCGCTTAGTTCCCTTGCAATACAAGCCTCTGAGGGGGAAAAAAAAACACGCGCACACACACAAACTACCTGCAATTAGAAATTGTCGTGAATGCCCAAGATAAGAGGTAGCCAGAGTGTCAATTCCAACTGTCAATCAGTGAGATCCATCAGGCCGCCCAAAGAATTGCAAATTTGATTTTTTAATGGTAGTAATTAAAAATCGAATTTTTTCTCCCTCCACCTACCCCCCTTCCTCGTTCCCTTCTCCTCCTCTCGACACAAAATGCAAAAAGGAGAAAAGAGAGAAAGAAAAGAAAAAGGAGATGGGGGCGGGTGTTTGAGGAAAATAAAAAAGCGGAGCGCGGGAGCATCAGCCCGCCCGACCGCGCGAGCGCGTCTCAATTGACTCCACGATATTGACACGGATTCGGGCGCCTTTCGAGGGCCACTCGGAGGGCGACCCGGAGCAAAATGGGGGGCGAGGTCGGGGTGGGGGGCGAAACGGGACCAAAAAGAGAATACGGAGGTGTCCGAGAGGAGGAAAAGACCCCCTCCAGCCCCCTGGCGTGTCCGGGACGGCCCCGCGTCGGGATCCTCTGCGTTGCGCCCGCACAACCCCCGGAGCATCGGCGCTATCAGCGCCTATTCAGACGGACAATACCCGCCTCGCCTCCTCTTGATTCTCCTATGTCTTTGCTAAATCGCTTTTTGAGAAATTCCTCCGACATTTGCATAATGTGTTCCCGCTTTCCGCGACCCCCTCCCCCTCGCGCTCCCGCGCGCTCTCACACTCACATACACACACTCCCAGGCGCACCCCGCAACCCCTCCGACAGCGGCCGCCGGCCCCCGGGCCCGGCTCGGCTGGGTCCCGGCCCCTGCCTGACCCTGTCCGGGGCCGCTCAGCCACTCTCTCGCTCGCTCACCTGGTCGGCGGCGGAGCCGCCCTCGGGCAATGCCGGGGCGGCGTTCTCATGCTTCCAATACATGGGCCGGGGAGCAGCGGGCCCGGCGGGCGTGCAGCGCAGAGAGCCGCGCCGAGGGAGTCCACGGCCGGCGCAGTGGGAGCAGAGGCTGAAGCAGGAGCAGGAGGAGAGCGGAGGCGCCCGCTCCGCCGCTCCCGGCCGGGCCCCAGCCCCCGCCCCCGGCCCGAGCACAGCCCCGGCCTCCTCGGCTGCGGCTGCCGCCGCCGCTGCCTCCGAAGAAGGTCCCGACAAACTTGGAGAGTCCCCCGCCCCCTCCTTCTCCTCCTCCCCCTCCTCCCCTTCCCCGTAGCCCTCCTCCTCCTCCTCCTCCTCTTCTCCCTCCTCCTCCTCCTCCCCCTCCAGCTGCGGCGTCGGCCGCCCTGCCGCTGGAGCCCGGCTTGGTTCAAGATGAGTCATGCGTGACCAATCCTCTCCTCGCCAAGGGAGAGCGAGACACACACAGCGAGGCAGCGACCCAGAGACACACACACACAGTCATATAGACACACAGAAAGTCAGAGCTGCTGACAGAGACTGAAACGCGCCGACATACAAAGGCACCGGCCGGCAGACACACATCCGCACGGCTCTCACACTGCCCCTCCCTCAAAGGGCACCCGCAGCTCTCGGGCGCAGCTCCACTCAGAGGCACGGGAGCGACCCATGGTCACACACCGTCAGCCGAGATGGATCCCATATAAGGTCACACATGATGCCCGTGCCTGGTACATCTGTGTACGTGCTCAGGCAAAGGATTGCCCTTCACATCCTTTTTGAGAGCACAGGCGTCCAGTACCCTCGACACACCTGCACAGATACCTCTTCACCGTATCAACCAGCCAGTGCCTCAGCTCCTAACCACTGAATGGGACTCGGCTGGGTGGAGGAAGAGGGTTCTTGGGAGGTGGAGGGGGTGTTTCCCTGAATCCTCCTGGGAGGGATTGTCTGGGACATCTCCCTTCCCTTCAGGATGTGCTGAGCCATCCAGCGTAATGTCCCTCTCACCTTCTCTACGGTTCTGCTGATAGAGAGGAGGGGAAGGCAGGGAGGCCTGGGCATTTAGACAGGACACAGCCCCCAAACACAAAGACACAAAACTCTCAAAGACAGAACCTTACACAATGAACACACTACAACACACACAAAAGTGAACACTCACAGCCCCAGCCTCCCTCTCCACACACTAATCCTAGACAGACATTGTAAATACACAGCCTCTTCTAAAAACAATTATGCACACTCAGACTCAGCCCCAGACCCAGAGACGCAGACACCTCACCTGCCTGCCATCACACATACCATAACTACCCAAATTACCCTCACATACAAATGTAAACACCCCACACGTGTTCTTACACTAGTACACACATCCAGACTCCCACAGTGCTTCAAACACACATAAAACCTCCTGTCCTCTACTCAGACACCCACAGATATGCACACACATCCCTACAGAGGGTGAAATAACCTTTTTTAGGCAGAAAGAGCATCCACACCTCTGCAGACACAGGATTCCCAGTAGTCACAGCCCCAGTCACGCACATACACAGGCACATTTTAATGGACACAGGCAGACAAGGGTATCTACACAGAAACATCCCCAAAAGATACAAATATTTGTTCCTTTATAGACACCAAGGTACCCAGAAACAGCCCCAATCCCAGCCAACAGCATCTTCCCCCACCCCCCACATCCCTGCATTCCAGTCACTTATTGCTCTCAGACCCAGGAATTTAGAGTGAACAGTTTCTCCCTGAACCCTAATCTTTTATACTCAAAGCACAATTACAGTGTGAAAGCTGGTGAAGTGTATGCATTTACACATGCATGTGCATATACATACACATGCACCCTCGAACACTCAGATGGCCACAGACAAATAACCTATTCCCCCTTAAATATCTCTTTTGCACATAATAAACCCTGGGTACTTTAATTTGTGACAGGCTTGGCCTTCTACAATCATGGCTTCATTTTCTTTTAACAATAATCTTATGAGGTAATGTCTCTTATTGTACCCATTTTACTGATGAATAAACTGAGGTTCAGTGGGATCATGTGATATGTCTAAAGTGGTGCCACATGGCTAATGGCCAGAGCCAAGAACTCAACACCAGATTCAACTGACATCAGAGCTTATACTAGAATTCTAGGCTGTATACGTGACCATGTCCATTCTGCATATACACATACACAGGTGTTCACACTCACATTAAAAACAATTTATTTGTCAAAAGACCTGGATATGACTTTTGGCCTCACCACTTACAGGCTAAGCTTCTTTTCTCAACTGCAAAATGAGAATACTGATGGGACAATCTTTATCTCTTTTTCCTCCTCCCCTACTGGGAGGCTGGGGGAAGTGGGAGGTCATTGAGCATTATATAATGATGCACACCTGCCAGCTGTGTGGTGCAGAAGGGCTCTAGGAAAGGAGACGACCAGGAGGATGGTACTGGCTTTGCGAAATGTCTCAGGCAACAGGTGTGGAGGAGGCTTGAGCTGAAACTAGAGGGCAGATGAAATTTGGGTGGATTCAGTGGAGAAAAGGAAGTATTCCAGGCAGAGTTGACTGCACAGATCCAGAGGCTGGACGAACAAGCTGTGGCTTTTCTGTGAGGAGGAATGCGTAGTGTGCAAACTCTCAATGAGGATAGTAACAACTACCGTTAATTGAGCATTTATGTGCCAAGCACTGTTTTGCCTGCATACCCTCTTTAACCCTCACAGCAAGAATGTTACATTATTATGTTTATTTAATAGTTGAAGAAACAAGCTTGTGGAAGCCTCATTACAAGCTCTAGCACTCAGACTCCAGAATCTGAATTCTTATCTACTATTTAATTCTGATCAGGTGCTCAGAAAAATCAAAACTGGAACAAGAGGCATTAAACTGAGCAGTGAAGCACAAAGCTGCCATGGTGCCCATCTTGGCATGGCCCCTTACTACCAGGGTAGCCCTGGACAAGTGATTCAGCCACTCTTCGGTCTTACTTTCCTTATCTGTAAAGCGGGAGTGATAACATAGTTCACTTCTTATGCTTGTAAAAATTAAGCAAGTGATGCGTGTACAAGAGGGTTCAGAATCATCCTTGGCATGCAGAAAGCAATCACGAAGTAGTAGCCATCAATACAGTGCAGAGCAGCTGCATTGTGCAGTTGTTATTCTACTAGATGCCACTTCAAATATTTTATGGAGGAAGGCAGAGCATAAATAAACCAAAAATCAAATATTTTCCTGAATAACTTGCCTAAGGAAGCTGCAGAACCATTATTGCAACCCAGAGCTTGCCTGACTTCAAAGAGGATGAAAATGAAATAACTTTGAAAGAAAAAACTCTCTTCCAACCACTTCTGACTCCAGCGGGAAAGAGAGCCCAGACAGAAGTGACCTTGGCAAAATCAGGATTAGCAAATGTAATACATCCCATCGGGATACTAGATTTCCTACGGGAGACTGGGCACGTCACTTCGCTTCTCTGAGATTCGGTTTTCTTCCTTGCAAAATGGGGATAACATTTACCTCTCAGGATTATGGCGACAATTAAGTGTATTAAAAACTAGCATTTTTAAAGTGTTCCCTCAATTCCTGGCACCGTATAAGGACCTTACATGTAAACTGTTATAAGAGTCTACATATGCAATGTCATCGGCACCCTACATGTCCAATGTCATCTAGTTCTCACCTCAGTCCTTCTCCTGGTCCCTAAATAGGATGTGGCCACCTCATCCTTGACGGTGAACTTTGCTGCCTTCCTCCGCCTGAATCTTGGTCCTTGGTCTGGGCTTGAAAAGAGGCTTCATTAGTAACTGGATAATTCTGTGGGATCGCCCCCAGCAGCGGTTCTGCCCTGCCGGGGAGTAATTCTAGGAAGGTAATGTGAGCTGGGGGAGGCTGGAGACCCAGCTTCACATTTATTTACTCTGACAGCTAAATTGGTGAGCAAGGGGGGAAATCAGATGAAAGCCATTTCAGAGTAAATACTAAATACAAAATTTAAACATTCAGGTTGTGACAAATGGGAAGGGGGCAGTGGGAAGACACAGGAGGCACGCCCCTCCCCGCTCAGGACCCTATCCTCACCTTGTCACTTTCCTGGGCATTTCCTGTTTGACTAGAGGGAAGAGCATGGAATGGGCATATAACTGCATGATCCTAGGCAAGAAAGTGACCCCTCCTGGCCTCAGTGTCCTCAACGCTAAAAGGTGTATGTGTGTTGTTTGAATCAGATGATTGGGGAAGTGATGGAGAGACCTGAGGTCAAATCCTAGCCCTGCCACTTCCTGGTTGGGTGAACTTGGAAAAGTCACTCATCTGAACCTGAGTTTCCTGAACTTTGGGGGTAATGCCAACCTTGGACGAGTAAATGAGATAATGTGTGTAAAGGGGCTTTTTGCAAGCGTGAGCAGCTGTCGTCCCCCCTAAGTCCCCTTCCTGTTCTGATGTCGTTCACTGTGTAAATTCAGGTCAGCAGACATTTACGAAGCGCTCACTTGGAGCCAGGATCCAAGCTAGCAGAGGAAATGCAGAGTAAATCATCCTGGTCCCTGCCTATGAGGCGCTCAGTCTCTGGGGAGGGAAGAGCCAGCATTTGCAGTGAGGTGTGACAGATGCTGCACAATGGGGACACAGGTGCTGGAGAAGTGAGGAGGAGGGGCATTTAACCTGGCTTACAGGTAGGTATCAGGAAAGGCGTCCTAGAGGAGGTGACCTTTCAGTGAAGCCCTAAGGGTGAGTAAGTGTGAGGCAGACCAGGCCTGAAGAGCATTGGATCAGAATGGAGAGTGGGTGCCCAGTTAGTGTTTTTCTGGGGCAGTGTCGGGAGATGAGGCAAGGGAGGTAGTGAGGAGCCAGAGCCTGGAGGGCTGAGCACTGAGCTGAGGAGTCTGGAGTCATCTCGAAAGCTCTGGGTCCATGAGACAACAGTTTGCAGGAAGCAGCATCCTGTCTCTGCAGATGCAGCGTGGCACGGTGGTGGTTAAGGACCCCGGGTTTAGAGGCAGGTAGCCTGAGTTGATCCCTGACTCCGTTACACCCTGCCTATGGGACCTAAGCTGTCCAATAAACTCTATGAGCTGTGGTTTCCTCAACCACGAAATAGGCATTAACAGAGAACCCACACACAGGTGCTGTGACGATTGCAAGAGACCAGGGTGCCTCTCCGGGTTCAGCGCTTGGCACTGGCCTGGCACCCAGTAAGCACTCAGTCACCCAGTGCCATCGTCCTCTGTAAGGAGAGGGTATAAAGAGGGCACAGGAGGCACTAGCTAGTGGGGAGTTCTCCTGGGGCTAAATGTCCCTTCCTCAGAGAATCCTGCCCTGGCCACACTATTTGAAGTAAATCTCTTCTATTAATGTCTTCCAGCAGAGTGTAGATAAGGCTTAAAAACAGGCTAGACTGGGATAACCTTGTAGAGCATGCTAAGGAATTTCAACTTCAAAACGTAAATGGTGAGGGGCCATCAAAGGCTCTTAAACATGAAGATGACATGTCAAATCGGGGTTTTGGAAGGGTGACTTAAGCAGTGGCTTGAGGATAGAATTGAAGGCAATGAGTCCTGAAGATACTGCAGTAACCTAGGGGACAGGGGATGCGGCAGCTGCAGGGACGAGAAGAATGGAAAGATAAATATAATGCAAAATGAATTATCATGTCACTTTATTATATATGCTCTTATATGTTATACATTTATAACTACACATATAACCTATAATACATCCAGTCTCCTAAATAATCTTTATACATTACACAAAGCTTGATATAACATAGAATCATGTATAATACATATTAATACATATTATATGTGTAATATATGATTCTATGTAACATCATCTGTAATATTAATATATAAAGCTGATCATTCAAGAGACTGGGTGTGAGTATGGGAGAGCAGAAAATGTCAAAGATAATGCCAGGTTTCTAATTTGTTTATTTCTTTTTCTTCATTCTGTTGTTCCCAAAGACATGCATGGGACACAGGAGCAGGTGGGGAGGGGTGAGGGGGAATAATGAGCTCAGCTTGGGTTCAATGTACTGGGGGAACATTCAGGTGAAGGTGCCCACGGGTGAACTGGACACACAGGTCTGTAGTAGCTCAGAAGACAGGATGGAGCTGACAGGGATGAGCGACATCAGCGCAGGACGGCCGGTGAGGTCACGGGAGCTGAGGTTTGACTGCCTGCAGGATTAACTCCACGTACAGAAGAGGGTTGACTGGTTTGCTTGCTTATTTCAGGGGGAAGCAACTTGTCCCTGAAGCTCATTTAGTTTCAGCAAAAATGACTTTTAAACAATTATATAGAGGAGAGAGAGAGATACAGAGGGGGGGGGGAGAGAGAGAAGCACTAAAACAAAATCGGGTATTAAGAAGCAAAAAGATGATTATCAGCCATGGGGAGGTTGGGGGGATTCTGAGGTTGGTGGGAAGATGTCTGTTAGATGCATGCAGGTGTGCAGAAGGGACTTTCCAGATAGAAGGACCATCTCGTACAAGGACATGGGGAGCTGGGAGAGTGCATAGTGTTTGGGTGGACAAGCACTTCCCTGTGGTTGGGGGAGAATCCATATTTGGGCAGATTACAGAGGTCCTCCTTCCCCTGGCTTATCCTGTGGGTCTGGATATTCCGGAAGTGCCTTAACTCCTCTTCTGATTAGCTCTCTCATTGCAGTGGGCTTTGATTTTCCTCCAACACTTCTCTTAAACCTTTGCCTGGTTTATGTTTAAAACATCCTTCGGTGCTTGACTCAGGTGTTGCTTCCTCTGGGAAATCATCTCTATATGCTCTCACCTGTTTCCAGCTTGGTTAGGTGTTCATCTTCTGTGCTCCCCAGTCTTCCCTTTATCCCGGCACATGACAGTGCACAGGGACCCTGCCTCAGCGTCCGCCACCCTCCACCCCTGGCACAGGGCATCTGCTGAGTATGTTTGAGGAATCAATCCCTTGGCTTTTGAGCGGTCCCCACCAGAAAGCTCCTCAATGGGGAGAGGCCTGTTTTCAGACAAGGAAAACTTCATTTCTTTTATTTTTAGGGCTACATTTGAAATTCTACTTCTAGCTTAGGTCACAGGACATGTCAAAAATAAAATGGCATTCTACATAATCAGTAATCCTAGCCGAGTAAGACTGAATGCACAGGAAGGAACGTACAGCACCATGTTCTGGGATACATTCTGACAGATCTGGTTTTGGTTTTTTTTTTTTAAAACCTGGGATTCAAGTCTCTCTCCAGAGACCACTGAGATCCTGTCTGAGAATGAAATCAATCCAGAGGAAAACACAATCAAGAGATAGACAGATTCCTGACCATATCATTTGAACACCTGGACTTTCCAGTTACACGAGCCAATATATTTCTTACCATAAGGTAGTTGGAATCAGGTTTTTGTCACTTGAATAAGCCCTGACTAAGCTGCTCACACAGCTGGGGCTAGAGTCGATCTCAGGCATGCCTGATGCCGCAGCTCTTTGGACCCGAGCGCCTCACATGTAGGAGGGGATCCGGTCTGCACTCGTACAGCATTTTTCAGTGTGGTGACGCTGCTGGGTTTGGAGAGCCAGTTCCCTCAAAAGACAGACGAAGGATCAGAGGTGTAAGAACAGACAATACTCACTGCACACCCTTCTTTCACCTCCGTGTTGATTTTATTCTGTGGCCTTAACGCCGGAACTTTTGACACCCATAAAGGTTTTAGAAAGACATTTCCACTAATGGAATACAGTTTAGAGCAGGGGTCGGCGAACTTTTTCTGTAAAGGGGCCAGATGGTACATATTTTAGGCTTTGTGAGTCGTAGTCTTTGTTGCATGCCTTGACTTTTATTGCAATGGAAAATCACCATAGATAATAAGTAAATAAATAGACATGGCTACACTCCAGAACAATTTATTTGTGGACACTGGAATTTGAAGTTCCTACAATTCTCACATGTCACAAAATAGGATGCTTGACTCTTTTCTCAATTGTTTAAAAACGTAAAAACCATTCTTAGCTTTGTGGGCTACACAAAGAGGGCACAGGCGTTTGCCAACACCACAAACCCCAGACTAGGTGTTTGCGGGCTCGGGTTCCACCTAATGCTCGCGCATTAACTATGTGATCCCAGCCACGTCACTTGGTCTTTCTGGTTTTTTTTTTTTTTCCATCTGGACAATGTGGGGATTATATGGGATAGCCTCTCAAGGCCCTTCAGCTTTCAAGTACCACAGCTCTGATTTGTCATCAACAGATATTTGAGCAGCTATTACACATCAGGCATTATTTTCAACATTGGGGATATAGCACTGAATAAAAGTTCCTGCTAACATGAAACTTACATTCTAATGAAAAACCATTTAGGGTGGGGGGCTGGGTGAGAAAGGTGATGGGAGTAGGAGGTACCCTGGCTGTTACAGAAGAGTCATGAGGACGTCAAGGACAGCTGAGGGAATGTAGTCAGTACTGCTGTAATATGTAGGGTGCCAGGTGTGCACTCAAGTGACCGGAGGGATCGCTTAAGTGCGATAAATCTCTAACCACCACGCTGCATACCTGAAGCTAATAAAAAATAATACTGAGTGTCAACTGCCATTGAAAAACATAATATTGGGTAATAATAAATGCTAATTAGAAAATGACGAAGAGAAAAAGGATTGAGGACAGGGCTGTGATTTAAAATGGGGGCGGGGGGGGTGTCCCACCTGATCATTGACACTTGTAGGGACGTGACTGATGCGTGGGCTAAGGAACAGCCAATGGAAAGGAAGGCCTCGCGACAGGAGTTCCCTGTATCAGGGCTGGTGAGGCCAGGGTGGCTGGCGGGTGCTCCACGCACAAAGGGGAACGACAGGGGGCTCTGTGGTCAGGGACGGGTCACTTAGGGCCTTGTGGTCTCTGGGTTTTCTTCTAGGTGTGAGGGAAAGCCAGGCCAGAGGTGACAATGGCTTGAACAAGAAGGGCAGGGCTGGAGATGGTAAGTGGTTGCATTCAAGGTGTATTCTGAAGGGACAGCTGACAGGACTTATTGAAGGACTAGAAAGAAGCAGGAGAGAAAAAAGAAAAAACAAGGATAAAAATGAGGGGAACAAGTCCTATTTTAGGAACACAATGATTACATACTGGAAATAGTTAACATTTAATTTATGAGGCAAGAATTAATCCTGTTCTTTTATACAGTAATATGAAAAAATCAGATAATTTGCTGACTCCAAAATTAACTGTATTCACCTTAATAAACAACAGGGCTCTAGAATATTTGGTTTTTAAAAAAAGTTTGCTATCGATTCTGACATGCTTTGAAAAATCTTTTCTAATGGGATCCTCTTCCCCAAAACTGAGATGGCAATTACAGAAAATCAGCTGGTTAGAGTTACATTTTACATTTGATAAAACAGGAGCTGAGGCTAAGAAGATAGTTCATAACTCTCTGCTGAATATTTCCCTCAATTCTTCATTCTTGTATAAATCAAAAGGATGTGACATAATTTTAGCAAAACAGTAAATGAATAATTTTAAAGTACAGATAACTTTCTAACAAGTTAACTTTTTATTTCACAAAACTTTCACCAGACCGCTTTCAGCACACTTACGACATACACTTATTCTTCTGAAACCTCTACTTTGAAAAGGTGCTAAACATAGTGTGATGCTTTCGGGGAGTTCCACTGGCAACTTCTTTTTCTTTTCCAAAGATCTTATTTATTTTTAGAGAGGAGAAAGAAGAAAGGGAGAGAAACACCCATCGGTCACCTCCCACATGCCACCCACCAGGGACCTGGCCTGCAACCCGCCTGCAACCCAGGCACGTGCCCTGACTGGGAATCGAACCAGTGCAATGATGTCCAATTCACTTAGCCACACCAGTCAGGGCAACAATTTCTTTTAAAATATCTGTGCAGTGAGAACAGCTAGTCTCTTTTCTCATGTTTAACTACAGAAGTAGGCAGGCACAAAGGTGGAAGTCACCTCTGGCCTGCAGAAAAGCCTCTAAGAGGAAGCACCCCCTCCTCCCCACCCCCACACAGGCCCAAGTCCTGAGGGAAAACGAGCCTATCAAAGAACTGCGGACTATTCCAGAAAATAGAGAAGACACAACCACACAGTCTTACATTTATTCAAACAGAGGAATAAGAATTGGTACAAATAAACATTGCTTTAAATACAAATAAATAGTTCTGGTTTCTAAAGGAAACAGCTCTAGATAATTCAAAGTCAAGTATTTTCTAAGTTCCTATTAAAAATAGAAGACTATTTTACATTACGGAAGTCCTACTCCACCACAACCCTTTGAGGACTTGAGGATAAAACGGTGAATTCTGTACTCTAAGAAGTCACCTGGAAGATGGGAGATAATGCGCTCACCTCCCTGAACTATCCCCCCAAAGGAGGGAGAGTTATTTGCATCACAGACAGAGCTAATAAATGCAGAAAGTATTTAATACCTAAAGATATCTAAAAAGATTTGCCTTGGGAAATGTGGTAAGAATTTCTCTGAACTAGTTCTGTGAATTCTGAAACCTCACACTATGTTGAAGTTTTGGATCAAGTGTCTAAGATTCATTTATGCTCATAGAAAGATCTAAGTTCCTATAGTGAAAGCTTCCTCTTGCTAAGAAAGATAATGGTATGAAGTCTATAATCTCGAAGAATGGCACCTAAGGTTAAAAAAAAAAATTTACCTGGTAAAGAAGCAAAGGTGCTGCCCAGTGAAACAGCTGTCAACCCGGCACCAAAATGACCCAGACTGCTGAGAGAAACACACTCCTAAGTCACATGACCAAATAAAGACGATTTATTTTTCTCTTGTTGTTATAAGTCATGCAGTCTTTCAAGCCTTTAAAAACTACCTAAAACATGAGGTCATTATCATCCTGGTGCCAGAGTAGTGCCTGCTCCTTTGACTGTGACCATTACATGTCCCCACCTCACCCCACGTAAGACAATCCAATTTCTTCTACTCAGACCTCTAAACAACTATGAATAAATAATGTTTGATAGGTATCAATACAGAAACGTTTAGGTTTTCAAATAAATTTTTCTTTTCTATTTAGATTGACCATGATACAATTCCAAATAGAATATCTCATGCTTTAAAAACAATCTCATGCAATAACTAAGTGCATTTTAAAAGTCCCACGTTAATAACAATATTTGGTATTATAGAAGGCAAGATTATTTAGATTTTTTAAAAATGATCACTATAGAATAAAAGTTGGATTTCCAAATAGAACTCCTGCTGTGGTATAAAATGCTAACTTTGATTCTATAGTTTTGTTGGCACAAACAATTTTAAGATATACACCGTATTTTCCTAATTGGGATTTTAAAACAATAAGCATAATTCTTAAATAGATTACAACACTTGCTCAAAGAACCAGTTCTCTTTCGCCAAGAACTTTTTCCTTTTTAGTCCAGTTGGAGGGATTTCCATAGTGAATTCTGGAAAATAGTTCTGAACATGACTCAAAATCTCTCACTTCCCTCCCTGCCTCTTTTATATTGTAAAGACACTTGAGCCCAGAAAAATGCTCTATTTTCTTTTAAGACAGACGATAATAAATTTAGTTTCCTGATTTAAATAATAACATTTTTTATGTTTGCCTTTCTCTCTGGCACACTGTATGGTGTTTCTGGAGTTACAAATCCAAACAAACCAGGCAACTAGAGCATCCCAGTGTTCAAATTACAATTTTGGATACAATCCTATTTATTCTGGATGATGCTCAATTCCACGCATACTTCAGAGTAGAAATATCCACAGGAACATCCAAAAATGTTATTTTACCTAAAAACTCTAACATGTGATTGTGCTCTGTTCTAGCAGTCACATCTACAAAGTACAAAGGCAAAGAGGGTTTCAGGTGTGGAGACCAGGTTGCTTTCGCTGCTGCAGTGATTCATAACCATCATCTTCGAGACTTCCATGCTGTTCTGGAATAAGGAGTAGTCCTTTTTTTATCTGGTGGCTTAAAGTAGGAATAAACAGGCGCTGCTGGATACTCGGCATCGGGATTCTCTGCCATCATTTTCAGCTTTGCTTCGATGGCTTTTATCTTTGCAGTGACACTGGAGAAAGGGCAGCAGAGGGTCAGAGTGGGCCTGGGCGCATGCGGAAAACAGTTGCGTACTTCACTTCCCTTGTGCCTCTCGTTCACGCCAGAAAAGCAACAAGGTACTCAAACAGGAACATTCAAACATTTCATATACAAAATACACACAAAGAATGACTAATGCTCTCATTTTCGGAAAGAGATCAAGTCTGAACCACCTGTTAAGTCTTCACTCTAAGCCCAGACACTGTTAGGAGTACTTTGCATATTGTCACATTTAATCTGAAGACACAAACACTGTGTCTTGGCAGATAGCAGGCACTCAGAAATAATTCATGTTGGAATTGAAAGCAGGGTCTGGAACAGACACTTGTACAGCCATGTTTATAAACAGCATTATTCAAAATAGTTAAGACGTGGAAGTAACCCAGGTGTCCATTGATAGATGAATGGATAAGCAAAATATGATACATAACACATTTAAAAAATTATTCAGCCTCAAAAAAGAAAGAAAATTGACATGTTACAACACGGATGAACCTTGAGGACATTATGCTAAATGAAAAAAGCCAGTCACAAAAAGACAAATACTGTATAATTCCAGTTAATATGAGAGATTTAGTCAAAATCACAGGGACAGAGAGAAGCATGGAGGTTGCCAGGGGTTGGGGGGAGGCGGGAATAAGGGGTTACCGTTTAATGGGCATTGAGTTTCAGTTTCACAAGATGAAAAGAATTACGGAGGGGATGGTAGTGGTGGTTGCACATTATGAAAATGTTTGACACCACTGAACCATAAACTTAAAAATTGGGAAAATAATTCGTGTAGCACTGAAGGCAACATGGTAAGGTAGGTGACTTTCTTACTCTGCAGATGAAGGAACTGAGGCACAGAAAGGTAAACTCGGACAATGTCAGACATAGCCAGGAAGTGGTACTGGTTGACATTTGACTCCAAAGCCCATTCTAGTAACTATTACATTTTATCACCTTTAGAACCACTGAAGAATAATGGCAAAAAAAATCCTGGTAATCCTATAAAGTCTCTTTTCACTGACAAATGTGTTTATAAAGAGTATCATTTACAGAGTGCTTATAATGAGCCAAGCACTGTGCCCACATTTGATAAAGAATCAAACACAGAACCGTAGCGATATGCCCAGGTTCACACAGCTAACAAACCGCAGAGACAGAATTCAAGCCCAGTTTGTTTATCCCCAAGCCTTGCTCTTCCCTCTCCATCAGGCTGGGAGCTGAGCAGCCCCGGGTTAGAGAGAAGGAATGAGGGGACTCTGCAGAAGTTGTAAGGAATTCCATTCTGGTCAAGGTCACTGCTGTCTTGGACCAGAATGCATGCAGGCAGCGAGCGGTCTTTTCTGGCCCTGGCTCCCTTTTTTTCCCATCTTGATGCTGTCCATGGTCTACAGTCAGAGGGAGAAACATAAAGGGAATGGACACACGGCCTTTTAGATATTTTCAAAAGGCACGCATCTGCAGCACACTCAAATCTTATATGAGTAACATAAATTAAAAAGCTACATTACACCTGGCTGGTGTGGCTCAGCGGATTGAGTGCCAGCCTGTGAACCAAAAGGTCACAGGTTCAATTCCCAGTCAGGGCACACGCCTGGGTTGCCGGCATGCGAGAGGCAACCAATCAGTGTCTCTCTCACACATTGATGCTTCTCTCCCTTTCTTCCCCTCTCTAAAAAAAGAAAAACAAATAAATAAATAAAAGCTAAAAAAGAAAAAAGGAGAAAAAGAAGAAAGGAAAAAGGAACACCGAGGTATTACCCAGAAGTACTCTGGCACTACTTTCATTAGTGGGACAGTGAGACATACATCCCGTATGAGTCACAGGGAAACAATCTTCTCTAATTAGCATAGATGTTAATAGAAAGATATAAGCTGAGGTTCTCGGGATTAAAAAATAAATGGAAAACACTAGGTAATCTAGTAAAAAGTGCAAACACTGAAAATAAGAAACTAAAGACACGCTCACTGGAACATGAAGATCACCCAGCAAAAATGCAGCCACCCTTTCCCAGGAGGAGTCAGATTTACGAAAACCTCAAGGACCCCAAACTGTAGTCAAGGAGGCTCAGTCTCAGGGGTACATAGCACAGTGGATACATGTTCCTGGTGAATCCACAGAAGTCTGTTTTTGTTTTTTTTTTTAAATTTCTGGAAGTGCAAAACAATAAAGCAGCACAAAACTAAGAAATACCAATGGTATTAAACTTAAATTAGTAACAAAAATAATTAATTTTAATTTACCAATTTCATCCCTCCTGAAAACACTGCAGTATCACCTTCCCCCATGCTTTAATGAGAGGCCTGTAAATCTGCTGTTTGGTGTAGATAATACTCAAGAAGGCTTTTTTGTTTGTTTTCTGTCTGGTCCTTCATCCAAATAGGCACTGCTCTCCTAACCTGATGACTGAGTACTGATTTCTGGTCCTTATGATTATAAAGGTTCTTAAGTCTGAGAGGGAGGGATTGTTATTTTTTATTGTTAAAATAATTAATTAATTATTAAAAGAAGAAGAAGAATATATGAAAGGGTGAAGCGGGAGAGTTTGTATGTACGACCCATAGGCATGGACTTTGGGGGGGGGGGGATTGTTGGGGGAGAGGAGCAAAGGGGAAAAAATCGGAACTATTGTAACAATATAATCAATAAAATATACTTAAAAAAAAAACAACAACAACAAAAAACTGACCCTCCCTCACGTATCTTCCTTCCCTCCCCTGGAACAGACGTTAGAGCTGTAGCCCTGCATTTACAGCCTGGAGTTTCTCTGAAGTAGTGACTAAGACTGAATTCTGAAGTCCAGTAAAACTGGCGTAAATGTGGACTCCGCTAGTAGCTAACTGCATGATATTGGCCAAGAGATTTTACGGTCTTACCTTTCTAAGATCGTTTCCTCTTACGTAAAGTGGGTGTGACAGTACTTTTACCAGAATTTTATAATTAAACGACATATGGCAAGTAAAGTGTTTAGCAGACTGCTTGCTTCATAGTAAGCTCAATAAGTCATGGCTATTGTCACTGTTAAAATATCTCCCTAGGCTACAATGCAAAAAAACCCAGACCCCCTACCCAAATCCAAAACTCTACTTCTGCTCAGCCACCCATTTCACTTCCCCTTTCTCCACCCAGCCCTCCATTCCTTCTGTTTTGAATTAACTCCAAAGAAGTAACTGACAGCTTGTACACAGTAGTACCAAACTTGTTATCACTGCTGAAATGGCACATAGAATTAAAGTGCTGCAAACTAAAATTTTGTATATAGGAAGTCACAGTTGGGGAGGAATTAGTGTGTAATGACAGATGCCAAAGAGACACGAGACCTTATTAACATGCTTATTTTTAAGGCAGAGACCATGTCTGATACACCTTTGGATCGGCTGGTATGTGGCAGGTACATCCAAGCTTTTTTGAATGAATTCTACAAATGTGGGGGGGGGGGGGGGGAGGAGAGGAAATGTATACATTCTGGAGATTGCTGAACACATCTCTGAACGTGTCAAAAGTTAGTAGATTCTGTTGTAAATTTAGAGCCCGAAGAGTTACTAGAGTATGAATGAAGGTTTGGCATGAAGAAGGGGCTCAAGCTCTTGAATAAATGTTTGTGTTTTCCCACAGTCCCCACCTTACCTTAGGTTAGACTGAGTGGGTTCTGTGCTGGAGGATGGCTCAAGACTGATTGGGAGGATCTTATCATTCTTGTTATGATCATATCTCTGGAAGTAAGAAAAAGGGAAATTACTTTACCTGGGCAAAAATCAGCCCTTTACTGCAGAGCATAAGTTCATATATTTCAATCCCGTGAGTATATCATCGGCACCTTTCTAGAAGTTGCAGGACTGCCTTTACATTTAAATTTAAAACCCCACACAGTTTTGGCTTAAAGCTATACGTTTAGAAAAAGAAGTTTAGGAGAAGCCTCCCATCTAGCCATCAGTCCTCCTGATTCAGTAGGGAAAGAATTTCAAGTTTCAAATTCACAGATGGTACAGATACAGAGCCAGGATTGCCCTCTGACATTCTTATTTTAACAGTCACGTATCACCTCTTACCATATTTATTTTGCTTCATCCAAAACACTTAAAAATTTTGCTAGATTTTTGCAAAGTACCAAGCATAACACTCAACTCTTAATAGGCCTGAGTGGAGAAGAAAAATAGTAACAGCTCTCAGCCACTGATACAGAAAACATTCTTAGTAAAGGAGCAGTCTAATTTGATGTGAGATAATTACATACTTCTTGTAAAAAGTAAAAATAATACGACAGAGCAATCAGGAGCCTCTGGTCGAAAAGACTCACAGGAGCAGAGAAGTGTGAGGCGCAGAGTCTCCAGTGAAAAGAAGGGATGAAGAAAGACTTCTCTTGCGTGCCTTTGCAGTGGGATGCAGAATGAGGAAATAACAGCCAGTCTGGCAAATGTGACTTGGTTTTGAGTAAAAAAGCCCTCGGTAATTCTCCTTGTTGTTTTTATTGTCAAGGGAACGAGCCCTGGAAATTCAAAGACTCTGGGAATGACTACCTGAAATACCCATAAGAATCCAAAGTGTCTGTGCTTTTACAGCTTGGACACTGAGCTCACATGTTTAATTTCGGACTTGACTGGGAAGCCTGTTGGGTAGAGAGCCTCCAATCAAAAACCCGTGCTATATATAGCTAACGACCAAAGCTCCAGCTTTAACTGCCACAAATCTTTTCACGGGCAGGTCTGCCAAGACCTCACTGCAGAAGGCAGGGAATCCACACTTGGGATCAGTCCAGGCCCTGTGCTTCACCACCTCTGTGCTGGCCAGGCCAGAAAGCTATTCACTTTTTAAATGGTCATAGCTTTTCCAGTGCATTCTCCCAAGAGACTTCCTACAAGACGAATAAGGCCGTGTACTACTTCTCAGGCCTTGAAGACAATACGGACACTGCAAAGTCCCCAAAATAACTCTGAAAATAACTGGTGTAATGAGATGTCAGTGCTTTGCGCGCTCATGCAAACTACCCATTTCTCAAGCATTTAGAATAAACATATTCAAACTCTTCACAGAGTTGAGAGGCTGGGAAGAGTCTAATAATGCCTTAAGCAACTAATTTTAAAAATAAATACATTTTTTTCCCCTCCAAAGAACCACCCCACCAAAAATATGATAGAGGTCTGAGCACACACATCAGCCACATGGAAAAATCAATCAAAAACAGAATCTGTGGGTATGTGGAGAGAAACAACGAAGGAACTTAATCCCTCCTGAGATGTTTCTCAAAAGAAAAATCTGCCAACACACATGGTGAATACAAGTAGGAGACCAATGTATGGCTGTTCCAGATGTGAAGAGACTGGGATGCAAACGGGTAAGTGGACCACTGCCTTCCGGAAGACAGTCGGGATGAGCTGAGGCTGCCTTTCTAGCGCATTACTTACCTTGACTTGAGCGTGGGCCCATCGCACCACCAGCTTCTTAGACAGAGCCAGCTTGCCATTGAGACACTGGATGGCCTGTTCTGCTTCCTGTCCGGGAAACAGACTATGGTTAGTCAAAAATCCGAATGCCTCACTCGCTCCAATGGCTAAGTTTGTAATCAAACTGGTTTTGGGAAACAATTGGCAAGAAGTTTATAATGGAAAAAAAAAGGGCAGAACAAAGAGAGTATAGGGGTAGGAGTGGTGGTGGTGGTGGTGGTGGTGGTGGTGGGTGTGTGTGTGTGTGTGTGTGTGTGTGTGTGTGTGTGTGTGTGTGTGTGTGTGTGTGTGTGTGAAATCAGTCAAACCAAAATTCATAGGCTGCCTCTGTCACTTACTGGCAGTGTAGTATCTGGCAGGACACCTAATCTCTCTGAATGTTAGCTTTTTCACCTGTAAAATATGGGTAACATTTTTTTGTTCCTCGATGGTGGCTGTGAGGAGTAAAAGAGTTCGTGCAAAGCATGAAGCACACTGGAAGCACTCAACCAGTATTAGCTAACGGTATTGTTCTTATTAGGTCACACCTTTCTCCGTACTTCTGTTAGTGAGGGCAGCACCTACTGGGTCAAGAAACAGTACTGCCCCGTAACTGTATCCTGGACTAGGTCTCATCCTCTCTGGATCCCAAGTGAGAAACAGTAACGGCCTCAAAGGCGATGGGAGTACAGAAAACCAGGCCGGAAAAAGCAGGAGTGAGTCAGAGACTGTGGGCAAGGTATCTGTGTGAGCCAACGTATGCACCTGGCTTTCAGAGCCAGAAGTCCCCTGGCCCTTTCCTTATCAGATACAGGGGCAGCGAGGCTGAAAGGAATTCCTGAAGCTGGATAATAGGCACTCTAGGACCTTCCCAGGAAGCCTGGCCGTACATTTCCATCCTGCCAAACCTTCTCTGCTCCACTTGTATCCTGACGAGGCATTAGGCCAAGAGTAACCCAGGCTTACTGGGGGTGAAGAAGCCCTTCAGGAACAAGAGAAACAGAGAGTCTATCTGAGACTTCAGTGTAATACCAGCAGGCATGCCAGTCTGGTTTTACCGGTGATTGTCTTACTCCTCTGGAGCTCGCCAGATGACATTCAACAAGTATTTATTAAGTGCCCGCTAATGTGTCAGATACTAAACAGTCACGGGCATCCTTGCTTCACTACAGCACATGAAGTTAAAGGGACAGATAAGAGAGACATGTTGTTCTTCTTTTCAGTTTCATTTGGTGAATAAGAATTTATGTGACACTATTAATTCTGTAGCATCAGCAGTAGTAAGATGCCAGCAGAGGTCAAATGCGCTAAGAAATAATTTCATATCTCTGTATCTTGTTTCAAAGTTCTTGTAGTCAACATTATTATTAAATGCCAACTGTGTTTTCATATGCACCCTCATCTAGTCTCTCAATTTCCTAAAAGGTAAGAAGAGTGTAGGTTTTTAATCCCCATTTTTAGATGAAAACTGAGGCCAAAGAGGCTAAGAGACTTGCCTAATGTTAGTAGATAAATAAAAGAGCCAGAAATAGCAGCTAGGCCCTGTGACTTCTAGTCCAGTGGTTTTAAACCAACATCCATCCCTCACATGACCACTGACTTCATTCTGTAAGAATCCTCATCACACTCTATCACTGAGGAAGAATAAAGTATTTAAAAATGCTAACCACATTAGGCATTCTTTCAGTTTTCCCCCTGCCAAAGCTCGAACGACTAGAACAGTAATGTATCACTTATTCGCTATCACAGCTACAAAAATTAAATTCCCAGCACTGGTCCAGACAAATGACATCTCAGAATAGACTGAGACATTATTTCTGACAACAACCTGGCAGTTGTATTGAGAAAAAAACACTCATTGATCTTTGTTGACACCACTCCCATCTTCCTGAATGGAGTAATATGCACATAGTTAGGAGTTATAAATGTATTCACTCCTGTACTGTTCATACTTGCAAATCACTGGGGAAAGCCTAAATAGCTACAATTACTCAAATAATTTATCATATGTTCATATGATGAAATATTATGCAGTCATCAAAAATCCTGTTGATTAGCTTTTAAACTGAGATCTAAATTAAATTACATCGAATAAAATGTGTAAATATTAAGATATAGATCAATAAAATTTTATATATTTATATCTACACCGGTGAAACCACAGTATTATGATGCAGTATGTTGATATGTATTAGGTGACAGAAAAAAATTTAGTATACTTCGAGGGATAAACAGGATCATATGCTTCCATTCACGTGTTATAAAGCCATACATGTGTTTATGTGTGTGTATGTATGAAGTCCTCCAGGGTTGTTGCTTTGTGAGAATGTGACAAAAGAAGAAGAGACTAGAAAGATACATAATTAAATATTAATAATGATTATTTCTGGGTATTGGGATTATCTATATTTTCATCTATAATAAACATGCTTTACTTTTATAATAAAAAATCCAAATACAATTATTATTATTTTATTTATTTTTAGAGAGAGGGGAAGGGAGGGAGAGAGGGAGAGAAACATCAGTGTGAAAGAGAAACATCAACAGGTTGACTCTCACAGGCCCCCAACCAGGTGCCTGGCCCACAACCTGGGTGACCTTTCAGTCTGCGGGACTACGCCCAACCCACTGAGCTATACCAGTCAGGGCCAAATACAATTATTATTAATAAAATAATAACCAGGCAATGTTCTCATATAAAAATAATGAAGTTATAGAGAGTACTAAGATACAGATATATATCATGATTGAGGCTGGATATTTTCTTCCTCTGTACATATTCAAATTTGTATGCATTTATTCTGAGACATTGAGAAGAAGGGTAAATTTTTAAGAAATTAAAATAAAAGAGTTTGTGGGTGGCTCACCACAGACAGGGAGGGCTTCTGCACCACAGGGCAAAACTACCAAAAGAAAAGGAGGCTTTGTTGGTCAGCCACTAAAGGGAAAAAACAAAACAGAACAGGGAGGAGGATGTCCATGTGCTTAATGTGGGCATCCCAAAGCATTTGATCAGAAAGTAGGTCAGCCGCCCGCGTACACAAGCCTAGGGAGGGTCGGTTTTGGAAGCTATTCACTACTTCATTTGTTTACCAAGGATCTCAGAGCAAGGCACACAGGGATGAATCAGACGTGGGTCCTGCCCGCAAGGAACTGCTATTCTAGCAGTTAAGAGACAGCCACAAATACTTATGAGAGAGGCTAAGTACTGTGAAAGGGGGAAAGTGCAATTACCTGCTTAGTTTCAAAGTTAACGAAACAGTACCCTCGAGGCTGTCCCTCCAAAGCACCCGACTTGTGGAAGAGGAAGTCAAACTGCTTTACCGTGCCAAACTTCTGGAGGAGTTTCAGGAGGTGGTATCTGCGGAGAAAGAACAATCCATGAGTACGCTCTGGGAGCTTCTCGGCCAATGAGCCTGAAGTGTGAGATAAAAGGAGACATTTCCCCCAGGGATAAAATCTCACACCCCCACCTCCTGTCTCCCTCCAAACTGCTGTTAGTTTATTTGGCAAACAGAGTTGTTTGCCTCTATTTGGAATGGGAACTAGAATTGTCATGGCTATGGTCTGTCCAGCACAAAAATACCAAACAAAAAACCACACCTAACAAACAGCTGTCTGGCCCACAAGCATCATTTATTTTTCTTTTGGAGAAAAGCTCAAAAATAGTGTCGATTTATTTAGTTTTAATTTCTTGGCAATGAAATAGTATTTGTGAATAACTACAACTCCATCAGAAACACACACCCACACTCCAAAAGCCAAAGCGTACCCCATCTCAAAAATAAAGTAACAAACACATACACATTCACACAAACAAAATAATCCTGAAAGACTTCCTGATTAGATTTCAAAGTCGTTAGACTCAAATTGCACTTGTGAGAAACTCTGTCCAAAACCAAGTCACAGCTAGTGGCACTTCCATTATTAAGTGCCTGAGTGTTTGAATCCTGACGTGACTGAACATCAGGACAATGTGGAGCCACAATGTGACTGAGGCTGGTCCCACGCAGGGGAGGGGAAGCTGAGCAGTCCCACGAACCATCCAGCTGTGGTAACTAACCAGCCTCAGTTGCTTAACACAGTTTACACTCTGTGGAGTATGGCCGAATGGAGAATATAAATGGCCAAGGAAGAAATTTATTCCAAGCTCTTGTTTGCCACTCTATCCCTCATCCCCTTCTTGGATTCCTTTCTCTAAAACGTACTTGGTTTCCATAGAGCTTTTAAGTTACCCACACAGATGTGGCCTTAGCAGGTTGCTGTGGCCAATCTCAGTTCCGACTTCCTGTCATCTGATGTAAGGGGGAGACGAACCAACAGCTCTCCCGCTTCCTTTTCCTTTGGCCTTCCTCCTGGCTTCCTCCGCACTATTCAAACGGAGTCAAGGCTTTCTCTAAACAATGCTGTCCCTGTGATACTAAAAAGGTATCAGGCCACATGCTAAATAAATCTGTTATTACTGGGAATTCTAACCCACAGGGAGTCAGTAAAGCTGTCCTTACAGCCACATTTACATTCACATTGTTTTCTAGGAGAAACGCATCAAGATTTTATTCCTGACTAAGAGTCTCCTTTGGGAGGCAGAAAAGTATGAAGTGGATCATAAGCTATACTGAATTTGACACTAACGTACACTGACAAGCAGGCCCATTATCCTGGATCAGGTGCCTGACACAGTGGAGCAAGGAAGACACAATACAGATCTTTCACCGGCACAGGACGCAAGGACCCCAAGGCACATTGTGGATAGTCATCTGGTCTTTAGACCTATTTTGAAAGAAAAAACAACCCTCTCGTTTCCAAATTCGTATCAGGAGACATCAACTGCAAGCCAGAATGTAGGAGGCGATTCATCAGGGGAAAGGGAGACACCTCAAGTGCAGATTTCTGGTTTTACTTGATTTTTTGGAACAGCAAGGATAAGTCTCTGAAATGCACACAGATGGGCTAGAAGAGCCTCCCCCAACATCTTTAATTCACAGCTGCATTTCCTACTTACTATACCCATTCAAACCTTAACACTGAACCAGTTGCCATGAATGGAGGGTCAAACCCATTTTTTAAAAAAAACAATCTGAAGGGCTACAGTGGGCTGGTCATCTTTTCATTAGCTCTATTCTGCTTAATAGCAGGAAGGTAAGGCAATCGGCATTTCCTAGGAAATGAATTTTAATTTACTCAGGAATAAAAATGCCGACAGATTATTCTTTGAAAAGCTAACATTCACGTTTTGCCCGAGAACTAAGACCTTAAGATTCTAGGAACATCTGCGTAGGTCTGTGTCTTTCAACTTCTCCAGGATTTCTTTGCTTGTTTGATAATTCCTTGAAATTATCGGAACAGCGAAACAAAAGAAATGAAATGTTTACTATTTTGCTTCCTGGAGATGGGACTGCAGGCGCTGATAGTGAAAAGAGCCTGAAGACTCTTGCTTTCACATCTGCAAGCACTTTCATCTGCTGCTGAAGTAGGGGAGAGCTCGCTAGTCATCGGAGCCTTGCTGTGCTTCAGGAAACGTGGGCTGGCCAGGAGCGACAGCATTACCACACCAGCAACTTAACTCTGCTTTCTGCAACGGCTCTTTAAAATGGCCTTCCTTTTAAAAACTTTTTTAATTAATTTATTTTTATTTTCATTGTTGACACTATTACAGATGTCCTCATTTCCTCCCTCCATCCAGCCCCCGCCTCCCCTTCTCTCTGGCCATCACCACACTGTTGTCTGTGTCTCTGAGTGATGCATATATGTTCTCTGGCTAATCCTTTCACCTTCTTTCACCCAGTCCCCTCTCCCCAAGTGCCCAGATAAGTAATTAATCCATACAAATGTTTAAACAGACAACTCTGTGTCAGAAACTGTACTAGGCACTTAAGACTATCCAGATGAATACAACAGGGTCCCTGTCTTCAAAGATGTCACACTCTGGTTAGAAGAGATATGTAATCAGTTACAAACCAGGGTCATGCTTGCACACAGAGGTATACAGGTAGGCATAAGGATGAAGAGGACCAATTGAATTGTGCAGGGAGAGTGGTGGTTAGTGAAGGCCAAGTGCACGGACATAAAGGTGATCAACTGAGGGGAGTGGCAGTAAGAGATGAGGCTGCAAGGCAGGCAGGGGACAGGCTGTGAAGCACGTGGTTGTGCTTAGTGAGGAAACTCTACTTTGATGCTGTAGGCACCGGGGAGCCAATGAAATGACCTTTAAGATGATTTTTAGTGCACAGTGTTTTAAATAAACCTTTCTAAACTTACAAAAATTGTAATGGGGCAGGACTTTACGTTCTGTGCTCTGTAATAGACTAGCCTTACTGTGTTTCAAATTTAAGCAAACAAACAGTAAAGGCTCTTTCATGCAAACCCAGCCATGAAAAGAAGCATGGGAAACAAAGGAAAAGTAAGGGATGGGCTGGCAGAGAAGACGGGGTTTCTTCAGGGGCAAACACATCATTCTTACACGTTAATGCATTTATTCTTCCATGCATTCTAGTTTATCCACGAAAGTCTGTATCAGAAGCACATTTCCACCTGGATCACTCTATTGCTTTCAAGTTCACTGAATATACCCCAAATTGACATCCTCTCCTCCACAAACAGATGCCCCTTTCCAGCTATCCCAGTGGTCAGTGTGGACAAGATTCTTTTCCACTTCTCAGGCAAGAAACATCTTAACTCTCTACTCCTCTTCAATCACTTTTTGTTCATCTCTGATTTACCACTGGCCTCCAAGTTCACTGTCTCTATCAAGGTGATGTAATGGCAGATCTGCAGCTAATCTTCATCCCCAGTCTTTGCCCAAGTCACCCTTCACACTGATGCCTAGCACCCTACTAAAACATCACTTCATGATGTCAGTCTCCTACCAAACACCCACAGTGAGTCTCTTCTACATGAAATTCAAACTCGTTTGAATGAATTTTAAAGGCTGTCTTAATTGGATAGTATCCAATTAGTTTTATTATCATTTAGTAGTTAACCTCTCCTTCAGCTGAAAAGGTCTTCCTGATATTCTGTTCGCACAACAATCTTTCATGCACTACCTTTATTTATAACTCACCAACCATTTAGAATGCTCCTTCTTTTAGAATTTCTTCTGGCTTTATTCCCGCTCATGCTTCTTCTTACACATAATGCTATGGCTATTAATTTGGCTTTCTAGATAGCACATTTAATGTCTGAAAAAGCAAGCAGTATTCATTCTTTTAGAGGAAACTGCAGTGTGGGAAAGACAATATCTAAGGACATGAGCTTTTCGGCTTTTCTAATGAAGGCACTAGTAATGATATTTAGAGGTGTTGTTTTAACTTTACAGTTAGATTGGCTCTCATAATTTAAAAGGAATCTTTACATTTAAAATTTTAGAATAGGATGCTTTAGGTTATAACTATTCAGTTATGTGGACTATCATAATTATTATCCATTTGTGCAAAGGGCACTATATTAAGCAGTGGAAAACTGAGTCAACTCACAACTATTCCTATGAAAGAGAGAAAATATCATCTATTTCACCTGCTTCACAAGGTTGTTTGAGCTTAAATAGGAGGAACTAATGCAACGTTAGAGCTAGGAGAAACAATCAGATCATTTAGTTGAATATTCTCTTTATGGGTAAGAAATAAGAAGTATAATGTAGTTGAGAGGAATCAGCATTCAGTAGAAGGAACATGGGTTTGGAATCTGCTACTTCCGTAAATAAAAGTATGTCATCATTCCCTTGAATCCACATCCCTAAGATCTGTTTAGTCATTGAGACATTCCTGGCCTCTAGCACAGTCCTAAAATGGGCAGCGCTGCAACCACAAAGTGAACACAAATAAACAAGCAGCAGAATATGAGAGTGATGGACACTCAGTTAGCAATGCATATGCTGTTGAGAGGAGATGGATGGATATCCTACTATAACTTGAGCATAACTCAGATTAATAATTAATAAGCACACACACAGGATTATTACTACAAAAAATTGAGTGGAAAAGTTTTTAACTGTTGCTGTTTTACATACTCCTCTAACCATTCATGACAGTAAAAAGATACTACAATTTGTCTACTAACAAGAGGTAAGAAAGCATTTCTATAGGAGGAGTATTCAAACCAGTTCATAAGAGATCAGGGAGAGGGATGGTAAAGAGTATGAATAAGGAGTGGAAAGAGAGATAAGAAGGGTTTTGTTGAATGGGAGACAGCAGGAACTAGTACCAATTTGTTTGCGGGGTGTGAGTTTAAGAAAATGGGAGAGTGCTCTACAAACTTCTGTCAAGAGTCATAAGAAGTTTAGAGATCCAGATTCAAATAATATTTCCTGAGACTGGAGTATAAACCACGTACCACGTGATCACATAAGTTTTATCATGTAATCCCTTCAATGTGTGTGAAGGAATGCATTTTAATAATTAGTCTAGGCTATTGTCTATCTTGACAGGAACAGAATCCAGAAGTTTATGTGCTTCAAAAACTTGAAAATCACATACTTCTATAAGATAAGAACTACCATACTAAAATGTTAGCTTTCAAGCCCTGGCTGGTGTGGCTTAGTGGGTTGAGTGCTAGCCCGTGAACCAAAGGCTCATTGGTTCGATTCCCAGTCAGGGCACATGCTTGGGTTGCAGGCCAGGCCCCCGGTCAAGGGCGTACAAGAGGCAACCCATCAATGTATCTCTTGGACATTGATGTTTCTCTCCCTCTCATTCTCCCTCCTTTCCCCTCTCTTTATAAATAATAAGTAAATAAAATCTTTAAATCTGTTTATTAGAGAAAATGTTTTAAAATAAGGAATCCATAAGAGGAAAAAGTAAATATGGTCTCTGGTGGTATGAGGTGGGAAGCCACAGATAGACCCAGCAGGGCCCCAACCTGCAGGTTAGCACTCGTTATCCACCTTTGGCCTGATAGAAAAAGAGCAGAGGTACCAGTGGAGAAGTTTTGATTCAATGTGCCAATAACGCTGTTAACTGAAGAAAACGTTCATATACTCCAACTTATGACAACAAATGGAGATGGCAGATGCCATCATTTGAACCTTCCTGTCAAGCAGCAGGACACAATTGGAATGAGGGTCTCATTACAGGGAATTGCAGCCAAAACAATGGGCACTGTTTCCAGACTCCAGATTTCCATTCGGACAGGCAGAGGTGGGAATGGAAACCACTCCTGTGAGCATCCCCTCACAGCTTGGGTTTTAGACGATGGAAATGGTTTCTCTGATCAACACACATTAACTGAGAGGTTGGGCAGATTCACACACTCATCCTCAAAGCCATGAGCCATAAAGAGAACCAACGTCAATGCACAGTCAATATTTTAGGGCCCTCGTGACCAAGGTTACGTAACACAGGGCAACACATCTTAAATACCACCATAATTTCCAGAGGACCCAGCAGTATCTACATTTAGCCGATTTGAGCTTGAGCAGGCTTAAGGAACCGAACTTTTCTGTCATGATACATTAGTTTACATCGCTTTTCCTCTCTCTTAATTCCAACCCGTTTTATATCTCCTCTTATCCCAGATGCTGGAGGTCCCTCAGTCTCTTCTGCCCTTCCTTTCAACACTACCACAAAGGGAGTAACTTCTAGGACTGATGGTCTGTCTCTTCCATGCTTACTTTAAGCATTGTCCCTAACCAGCTCAATCCATTCACCCTTACTATCCTGCCATTAACCACCACCTTGCTCCTACTGAACAACTGGGGGGAGGAAAGACCTCTCTATTCTCTTTGCCAAGAAATGCCTTTCCACTATAATATCTGCCATGGAAAGCGTGAGCAGTCAAAACAATTCAATTAGTTTTGTGACTGGGGCGGGCAAGGCACTTCTAGCTCTTGGGCCTCGGTCTCCTTTACTGTAGGTTAAGAAAGCTGGACATATCAGAGGTTTTCAAATGGGCTTCATGGAGTCCTGTGACTGTTAAAGGGTAGCAGTTACCAGAAGACTCTGGGTGCGCCTCTTCTCCCCTTTCATCAGAGCAGCTCTGAGCTTTTACTTTATATATGAGTTCTGATTCCTTTGAGACAAGGGTCCTCAGATTTTAAGTTTGAAAACTGCTTAGCACGGGGCAGCTGGCACACAGCAGGCACTCAAATCACTTAATGAATGAATGAAAGTCAAAGGGACTGGGGTATCTCTAAGATCCTTTTCAGCTCTGACCTCCTATGGCTTTTAATGTGAATTAGAGTCAAGTGCTGCCTCTTTGCCTATTTGTGAAGGTACTGAGACTTCTTCCACCTGTGCTTTCATTCTGAAAGAATCACGCCCAGGGCTCATTCTAGAAAATAATTTCCTGGTCGCTGGGTACAAGGACTTCAAATGGCTGAAAACAGGAGAACATTTTTGGTAAGTGGAAAAAGGTACACAGTTTAGAAGCTATTCAAGGTTATGTCTCTGCAGAAGAGTCCAAATGTAAGAAAAATGTCAAGATAATAGGAGAACAGGCTAATAATACCACATCCCCTTTAAAAACAATGAAAACATAAGCAAAGGGGTCAAAATAGATCCTACATCCCTTGAGAATTCTTCTGAACATCATCACTGCAAATATCCCAACTTATAGGGAGTGAATCAAGGTAACTTCAACTTACTCGGTGATTTTGGGGTCCAGGTTGCCAATCCATAACCGGTGCCCTTCCTGTAGGGAACCCTCTGACAGGATGGATGCGTTCTCCAGGGGAAGAGTTTTGGTTTCTGCTTCCATCAATCTTTATAAAATACTACAGGAAATGTGAACATCAAGGCAGGAGAAAAGCAACACTGTGTGAATACACGACTTCAACTTCATTTCAACAAACATTTATTCAAGGAGGGCAAGCCCTGGGTAGTCCTTCAAAAGGCCTCGGTTCTTCCACAACCAGGCCCCCAGCACCAAGTCCCTTGGGACAGCTCCTCGGGCAGCTAGAAGGCAAAAGCTTCCATTTAAGGCAAAATGGGGCGTGGTTGTGTGTGTAGAAACTAAAGCTTTCCCTCTTCTGAAGCCAGAGGCTGGCTGGCAGGGGGCCAGAGACTCTACAGTCTCTACTATTACACATACTCCAGTTTAACAACTATCACCCAAAAGAAGCTTTGGAAACCACCAGAAAGAGTCTTAGGGCCACTGAAGGAGACGGGTAGCGAAGAGCAGTAGTACTTCTCTTCCTCAGGGAAGGGGCAAGATAGGAAATTTAAGGTCATAGAGTTTGGAGTTAGAACTGGGTTTGAAAGGTTGTGTGACCTGGTAAATTGGCTATTCTCGGCTTCTGTTTCCTCACTTATATAAATGGAGATCGCATTTCTCATCTTATAGAGCCACCGTGAAGATGAATGATGATGCATGAAACAAACAAACAAACCTAAACACAGCATCTGACAACAGTAAATAATCAATAAGCATCAGCTATTATCACGTTTAATATTTTGAGAGACTGGGAAGAAGAGACTAACTTCCTCCTTAGTTATTCCATTTCTACCATTACTAGTTCTGTAACCTTGGGCCAATTACTTAACCACTGTGTCTCAGTTTACCCATCTGTAAAATGGGAATAACAACTCCTAAGAGTTGTAGATTCAGAGTTAATACACCTAACACACGTAAGAAGCATTCCATTAACACGTTGTGTTCGGATGGCGAGAATTCTCGGCATTTGATCGTGTAATTTTAAACAATTAAGTAAGGTTATTTAGACCTTCAGTAGTAACTTCATTTGGTTTTTTTAATTAATTAATGATAGTAGTAGCTTAATTGTTAATTTCGTGAAGTCATTTCATTAATATTAGCCATATAACCATACTTAAGTCTTAAAAACCTGCTGGAACAAAATTAAAAGGCATTTAAGTACCACTACACAACATGTTAATATTAACTTAAACTATTACTAGTCTTAGCTCCTGAAATATCTCATCTAACAGACAAGAAAGGAAGATGATGATTGCGATGGAGACAGTAGTGGAACGAGCAAAAACCTGGTGTCCGAAGACCAGGTATCCAACTTTGGCATTTCCACTGGAAGTCACTTCTCTCTAAGCTTCAGTCTCCTCATCTCCACATAATACACACCTTGCCCTGCTTATCATTTAAGGTTGCTGAGAGGACCAAAAGCGAGAGGCCAGCTATAAATAAAGTCATAATCTCGCTTCCGGGTTCTCTCCTCAGCAAAGCTTACCCTAATAGTGAGCTCTTTTTTGATCTCTAACACAGCCACCTTTTTCTCTCCTTACAATACTAACTCATTTATTGTTACTTACTGTTTAAGCTACTAGAGGACAGGGTCTTGCCTACTCAGATCATGGTTCTAATCCCAGCACGGCTCATGACCGGTGCTCAGTATTTACTAAATGAATGATGACGCAAGCCACGTCTCTGCTCGGAGCCTCAGTTTCTTCTTCCTTCAACGGGCACAATTACCTCCTACCTAATGGGTTACTACGAATCTTAAATAAGACAGTATCTGTGACAGCTCAGCACAGAGTTTTCTGTGGAACAGTAAAGTGTCGTGAGACATCAAGGCGGCATGAGACTCTCAAAATGCCTTTGAGTTTGCACGGGCGACAACCCCCTAGATTGTTAACAGAATTGACAAAAACGCCTTTTCATCCATCCCCCCGGCTGAGCTGAAACAACCCTGGAGGCCAGGAGTAGTCATTTGGGGAAAACGAAGGGCAGAGAAGCAAAGGCACTTGTTCCTAAGAGCTAACCGTAACGGCGGGGTCAAGCCTGGAACCCCGGCTTCCCGATCCAGGCCGCGATTTCCCAGACGCGATGGGTCACTACTCGGCTTATTTCCGGGCCAGCGGCGGGACAATCCGGGGCGGGGCCTGGGGAGCGTCTTCTAGGGCAGCCTCCCCTAGGAGGCCCTCCCGGGACGGCGCTGCAAAGGCGGGGGCACGGACTCACCTCTTGGTCTCGACGTCTTCCCCGGGCTCATGCCCCCAAAACAGATTCCGAACCCACGGTCGATAACGCTGAATACGCCTCTCCCTCAACGCTCTCCGCAGCCAGGCCGCGGGTGACGCAGTACGCCTGCGCCGCCGCACCGCCTCGTGACGTCACGACGTCAGCGCCGCCACCGCCGTCGCTGCTGTCACAAGAGTCTTTTCCTAGTATCCTGGGTGATAGCTGGTGAGTGGCCTCGGCACAGCGTGGAGGCGCACGAGGGTTCCCGGTGCCAGAGATCTCTACTCAAGGACTTCTGAGGGATCTCAGGGGGCCCGATCATGGTCGCCCGACATGTCCCATTCGAGTCCCGCTTGACCTTTAAGGCTGGGGGCGGGACCTGTCTCACGGGAGCCGGTCTGACTGGTGGGGGCGCGGAACACAGCTCATCCGCTAGGACCCTCGACGATTTGGGGTGTGTGTGTGGGGGGGGGGCGATCACTTACTAAATTGTAGCTGCTACTTAGTAACTTAGTAGCCCACCACCATGGGTGTAGATACCATTATTCCCGCGATAAAGAAACGGAAGCTGAGAGATATAACTTTACCAGGATCACGTGGCTAGTAATTAATGGAGTTTAAATTCCAAAGCCTCACCTCAACTTTTAACCATTATTCTGCGCCTTCCAGTGGCAAAACAGTTGTCATCTCAGTAGCCCTTCTCTGTTTACAAAGTGTTTCTGCAGCCATTATCTCATTTGATCGACCCCGTAACCCGGACAAATGGTATTGTCATCCACATTTTACAGATCAGATTGAGGTCCAGAGAGTTTGACCTTTCTAAGGTCACATCTAGTAGGTGCTGGAACCAAGACCCTTTTCCAGGTCTTCTCTAAGTTTGGTGCCCTTTCCTTTTACCACATTATGTTGCATTTCTCAGAATCTTGGAGAGATTTATAATGGGAAAGAATGAAAACCTGGCCTCACCCTTTATTTTATAGCTGAGGAAACAAAACCTAGGTAGGAGAAATGACCTGATAAAAGTCACAAGTCAGTAGTAGAGCTGCCACAAATGCTTTCTGGATACAAGGTGGTTATGAATCTAAAGAGGATGGTTGGCAGGGAATGATGAGACAGGAATATTGGAATCCAGATTTGCCACCTCTTGGGCCAAAGCTCTTTTTCCGCCTTTAAAGGATCCCATCCCTCCTTGGGCTGTGCCAGGGACATGACATAGACGGATAATAGAAATCACTTTCCATGGCCCTGAATTTAGAGAAAAACATGTCCTACTATTTCTGAGTGAAAATTTGGCAAACCAGAAGATAATTGAAGCAGTGCTGGGAAGTAGAGCTCAGGGTCTACTGTCGGAGGCTTAGATTTCAATTCTGGTGCCAGCATTGTGACCTTGATCAAGGACTTCATTTCTCTAGACTTTCATTCATCTATCCATCTCATTTATTCAGTGTCTTCTGTGCTCAGGAACTGTACTAGGCACTGAGGATACAACAATGAGCAAGACTACCATACGTCAGTCCTTGTAGTGCTTATAGTCTCATGGAAGGCGTTCGACGGTGATCAAATAACTACACAAATATTAATTGATATTGTTAAAGTAAGTGCTATAAAAAAAAGTATAGGATGCTATGAAAGTGGGCTGCAGACCATGTGACCTAGTTGGGCTGGTGGAGCTGGCCAAGGAAGACAGTCCTCTGAGGAAGTGATGCCTAAGCTGAGATCTGAAAGAAAAATGGAAGGTAGTTCATTAAAGATGTGGGGGAAGATTATTCCAGATTCAACAGTGTGTTTGAAGACCCTGGAGCAGGAGGAGTATTCAAGGAAATGAAAGATCAGTTTGCTTATTTGTAAAATGTCAGTGAGGGTCACAATTCTGGATATTGTAGGAATTAGATAATCTGTGCTGTTGATGTAAGAAACGTCCAAACCTGTGGAGGATTCATTGCGCCAAAACTGACAATTGCCAGGAAGCAAGATTTCAGATGCTCTGGCGAATGACAGTTTGCAGTTTCTTTATACATTTGGAACTAAGGAGGGAACGTAAGATTACATTAGGGTGGGGGAAAGCAAGGCAGGGGTTGAATTACAGTTGTATTTAAAAGATTACGTGCTCTCTTGAGGGTGGTTAGTTTGAAAAAGAAGCATTGCAAACGTGTGTTAACCTAGACGCACAGAAGCAATGGACAACATCTGTTAAGGCAAAGATAAACCTTTTGCTATAGAAGTTACAATATATTCCTGGGGTGTGACTGTACACAATGGCCTGCTCTGTTAGGAATTTATCAGTAAATCTCCCTGCAAGGTAACTTTCTGTGGAACCCCCTTTTTCGTCCACAGTGTGGAAGTATTTTATATGCAGCAAGGGTCTGTGTGTGTGTACACCCATATTTATAAAAATATGTACATTATAAGCTATACACAGCTGGATTGGGAGGGGTTGCTGGGATAGTGGATAAGTCAAGACTTTGTGTCCTCATCTAGTTCTTTCTGAAATTAAAATGAACCTTCTATGAAAAATAGGAAAATTCAAGTTTTAAGAACCTCAATTTTGGGCAAAGAGTATTGCTTCAGGTAGTTTTAAAAAATATCTCAACAGTTTGAATAATAATGCCAATAATTGTACCGAGTGTTTTATGTACACAGTATAGTGTAGTGGCTAAGAGCACAGACTCTGGAGCTGGACTGTCTGAAATAAAATCTCAGGCAAATTACTTATCTGTGCCTCTGTTTCTTCATCCATAAAATGGATATAATTATACTTTACTCAGAAGGTTATCATAAGGCTCAAATGAGTTAACATATACAGTACAGCACTTAGAATTGTTTCTAGCACATAGTCATCCCTATATAAGTATGTGAGAAATGCTCACAATAAAACCGGGACACAGGATTGAGCAGCAAAGCAAGGCATTTATTCACAAGTCTGCAGAGTCGGGCGCACCACCAGTCAGGAGCATGTGTGCGCCAAGTAGACAAAGAAAACTGGTTTTATACTAATGCGATGAGCTCCCCCTCGCCTCTCCTCCTCTGTTTCTCCATTACAATTAATCCGGGTTTACGATCTAACGCGATTAACTACTTAACTCAGAGTGTGATTAAGTATGGGTAATCTAGTTATAGGTCTGTCTCCAACTTATTTGCATAGTTATCTAGCTACATCTTCCCATTTCTCTGTGTTTTGTGACAACAATCTTCCTCCTTCTGATCCCAGAGATATGTGTGAGGAGCTGGGGAATGTCATTTCCTTGCCCCTTTTCCATGATTCATCTGTTAATTATCTCCTACTGGTTTGAGAGTCACTGGCTTGCTTCTTTATCCCTAACAAGTATTAGCTATTGTTTCATTATTATTGTTACCGTTATCTTTTTAAAGGTTCATCAATATCATCATGATAAAGATGCAGTGGAAACTAGCTCAATAAGGTTAAATGATATACCCAAGGTCACACAGCTAGTAAGTCACACACTGAAATTCCAGTTCAAGACTGCAGTCCAAAGCCCAGATGCTTCCTGCCATGTTATTTTTCTGCATATAGGTTAATTTTGTTGGAATGATACTTGGTCTCCCATAACGGTTCCTTTCCTTGATTTCTTCTGTGCCGAACTGAGTGTTAACATTCATATCCTTAAGGTAAAAAGGGTCCAAGGGACTGCCTCTATTGAACTTCCACTTAGAAATTTCCTGACTTCTGTGCAATTAAAATCTATGCCTTAAGCATTTCAGCAATGTGGTTTATTTATAGAGTTGGCTTTCCGGTTCATGTGTACTGGATCTGCTTTTGGGTGCTGCGTTTTCTGTCAAAGGTTGTTTATTTCTAACCCGTTTTGATTTCCTGTTGCTTTCTGGATTGGTATTATGACCTGCAACAGGAACAGCAGGAAACCTGTCTTAAATGGAGCAGCCAGATTGAAACCCTGTAGATTAAAAAAAAAAACCACACATTATTATGCAGCCAAATTTGGATGTAAGTGTGGGTTAGGCATTGGCTATATTAGGCAAAAACCTAGATATGGAAACCACACACTTGGAGCCAAACTTTTGTGAATAATTTTGCTGAAATAGGGCAGCGCTATTAGTTCCATGCCCTTGGACAGAGGCAGTCTCTTTGAGCCTCAGTTTCTACATCTATAAAATGGAGATTATTATACTTTTTTTGTAGCATTATTAAGAGGAGTAAATGAAATGATATGGATCAAGCAAGCAGCCCAGGCCCAACTTTAATAATAGCTATTGATAAGAAAGAAGAAGAGGAAAACCTATTTCTTTATTTTTTAAAATCCAGATCTGTTTTTACTGACTTCATATGCTGATCACTGACATCTAGCATTCCTTGTTATTAAAAATTCCATCAGGAGAAATTATTTGCCTTTGTGCTACTCATTTGCTTTTTAAAAAAAATATAATGATAATGATAGTTTTTATTAAGCAGTTGTTATGTTCCCGACTCTGTGCTAGGTGTTTTACATATACTCACCATCTCATTATAAGATCAGGGTATTTTGCTCATTTTGCACATGAGGAGAGTGATGCCCAGAAAAAGAGTGAATTGCCCAAAATTGAAATTTACATGCAGATCTGACTGACTCTGGGCTACCTGTTCATCAGTAATGAAATGCAAGATTTCTTTATTGTGTCTGCTCCTGTCATGGAAGTCTTTGAAAGGAAAAGTGTCAAAGCTATCAATAGATATCCCTTTGGGGGACGCTGGCTATCTGCTAGCCACTGGGCCAGGTGTTTTATCTGCATAAACTCATTTATTCTTCCCAACCCTGAGAAATAACTATAATTATCCCCATTTGACAGTTGATCAGGGACATTTAGTCAGCGATGGAGCTGGCACTGGATTCCAAGTCTTCCTGGCTGCAAAGTCCATTGTTACTGCATCAAAATGTAGGATGGGGCTTTCTTTTGTTGTTGTTTTAATGAGGTCTGGGACTGATTTTCGAAGATAGTAACTTCCAGGTAGTTGAGGCTCATTGTTCTTAATTTTTATCTAAGTAATAGCCAGATTCCTGGCAGAAGTATGTTTGTTGGTTTGCTAGGACTGTGTTCTGTCTCCGAGGTAGCCGTAGGCTCTAGCATCTTTCCATGGTCAAAGACCTCAGATATATAATGTGTAACTTGTGTTAGCACAGAGAAGGGCGGCATTTTCCAGAGCTTTAGTTCTATAATATGGAAGACCTCAAACCTCAACCATGCTTCAGACTCACATTAAAGTAAAGTGCATTCTAATTGGTAATCAGTGCATAAGGAACCAAAGAAAATTTTAATTAAATGCCGTCGCGTGAATTTTCCAGTCATTTTATGCCTGTTGGAATGGTTTTCTTATTTCAAGTCCTCTTCCAGTGCTCTGCCCTCCCTTTTTATAGTATAACTTTATCAAGATTTTGTGCCTTTTCTCCTACAAGGATTTAATTAGCATCGTTAAAGATTTAGGCTGCTGTGCATTTGCGTAACTGTGTTCCTTGTATACTGAGAGGCATTTGGTGCAGTGGAAAGAGCATGGTGGTTTGGAGCCCTACAGACTTGGGCCAGTTACTGAAATCTCTGTGAACTTAGTTCCTCTGTCCTGTAAAATGGGGTTAATCATATTGGGTTGGCCAAAATGTTTGTTTGGTATTTTCCTAAGATGGCTCGAGTAGCGCTTAGTGTCTTTAACTTCATTCGAGACAATTTTGTTAGATCATATTGTGACAGCTGTCATATCCGTGTGCATTAAAAAGCTTACCAAAATTGGTGAATTTTTGTGTAGCCATTTTAATATTGAAGATGGAAGAAAATGAGCAACATTTTTGGCCTATTGTGGTTTATCATTTCCAGAAAGGTTAAAATGCAACTGAAATGCAAAAAAAGATTTGTGCAGTATATGGAGAATGCAGTGTGACTGAATGAATGTGTTAAAAGTGGTTTGTGAAGTTTCATGCTATAGAGATTTCTTGCTGGACGATATTCCACGGTCGGGGAGACCAGTTGAAGTTGAAGTTGATCGTGGTCAAATTGAGACATTAACTGGAAACAATCAACATTCGACCACGCAGGAGAGAGCCAACATACTCAAAGTAGCCAAATCAGTAAAGTTAATGGTGAAAATGAAAAATGTGTCTTATTTTACAAAAAACCGTACGGACTTTTTGGCCAACCCAATATTTCCTAGTAGGCTTTTGGGAGGAGGATTAGAGATAATGTATTCAAATTGTCTAGCACATAGCTTAGTTTTATAGGAGTTGTTTGATAATTGGTACCAAATATTTTCTGAAATTGTAGTAGAGTCTGCTTTACTTCGATCTTTTTGTCTTATTCTTTTTAGTAGATGTTCACACGGAGTCTTCAGTCATGGCCTTGGGTTTAAGGTGCTTCCGCTTGGTCCACCCTGCCTTTTGCAACTGCCTTGCAGCTTTGACCAGACCTGTTTCAGAAGCTATGCTGAAGACAGTGAGTGGAAGACAAAATGGCCATGAGCAATATATGGCCTATCCAGCTGTCCCATCTCGTCATTTTGCTACCAAGAAAGCCAAAGGTAGAGATGTGTGACCTCCACACCCCTTTCTTGTATTTAACCCTTGAATTATTATAGCTGGAAGGATATCAGAGATATACTGAATTCCTCCCCTTGCCACATGAGGAAATGGTGTCTCAGATAATACAACTGATTAGCTTAAAAGGTCACAGTGATAGAGAACCTGGGGGTCTGTGTTCTCATTATCATGTTGCCTCATATGTTATCATGGCTCAAAAATGCCTAATTTCTTTCTTTTAAATTTAGAATTAGAGGTATAAGTGCCAAGCACACCAGAATGCTTGAGGCAGGGATCAACATATTTTCTTCTTATAGGAGGATCTATGTTAGAAGTAAAATTAAAACCAGAAGGTTGTTGGGTACGGGGTATTAGAGCTGTGGATTTAGATGGATGATCTTAATGGTTTGTGTCATCCAAGAATGAGACTTTGATACACCCCAGATCTCAGCTTAAATGTCGCTTCCTCAGGGAAGCCTTCCCTGACCTCTTAGACTGGGTCAGGTCCCTTGTCACATGCACTTGCGCGCACTGTTATTTTACCTTTGATGTACCTAGCACAGCACTCATTAATTAGTTAATTCATTATAGGTTTGATTATTGTTTGTTATATGTCTTCCATGCTGGACCCAATAGGGTAGGGTCTGTTTTTCTTGGTTCGCATCTAAGAGGGCCTGACATATAGTATGTATCAAAAATTTTTGTTGGATAAATGAGTGACAGGAAATTGTCAAGCAGACCTGCTATTTGCAGTGGTGGGTCAGGGAGTCCACTCCTAAGGATGGTGTTAGAAATATGCTGCTAAATGATTTTTCCATTGACTTTCCTTTTTATGGTTTCGTGCAGACCTTCCCTTTTCTGTTAATAGGAAAATTAACAAGTTGCTAAAAGATTACCAATGCATAGAAGGCTTATATTCTGTTAATAGTAATAGTAATAACTTTTAATTTGTATGTTGTATTAAATTTTTTTAAAAATTCACCCACACTTAATAATTTAATTCTTTTAATTATCCGTTGAAGGAATTATAATTATCCAGTGAAGAAATTCTTATAATTACCTAGTGAAGCACAGATCTCACCATTTGGTAAATGAGGAAACATGAGCTGCATATGTGAGACATTTGCCCGCGGTCACATCTAGTTAATGGCAGAACTGGAAACGGGGCTGCTGATGCCCCAGCAATGTAGTCTTCCAGTAGCGACGCATTAGCTGCAGCATGTGAGCAGCATCCTTACGTATCTAATTGGCTATTTAGTTCTTGTCTTTGGTTGCCCCTTTAAAAAGTTGGTTTGGCTTTTTCTCTTAGTTTTATTGTTTCTTTTTGTATTAGGAACCCTAATCCTTTGCTGATTGTATGTGTCACAAGTATTTCCTTAGCTGTTTACTTGATGGTCTTTTGTATCAAGTTCCTTACCTGTAAAGTTTTAACATGACTCCTTGGTTTAAAAAACCTGAAATGGAAAAAATGATTTCCATTGTTCCTCGCTTTGTTGCTGCTCTTGGAAAGTATGCTATTGTCCTAAACTTGGATCCTTTATGGATAATTTGTCTTTTCTTGTTGGGTGTTTCTAAGATCTCTTTGTCCTTGGTTTTTGGCACTCCAAGAATCTGAGTATGAATTTACTTTTATTTTCCTCTTTGGGTCTTGTGATTCTGAATCTGAAGATTTATGTCTTTCATTGGTTTGGAAAATTCTAAGTCATTAGCCTGTTAACTTAAGAGCAATGAGGTTTTAAGCATGATGGGGACACACACAAATAAATGTTTTAAAAATCTCTTGCTGCTTACTGGTTGGTTACTTTGGGCAGAAAATTGAAATGGCTGTGCCTTACATTTATCATCTGTACAATGGGAACAATAATAATCTCTGTTCTTCCTACCTCAAAGCTGCTTTGACTATCTAATAGAAGAATGTACTTGAACTTGTGTTGAAAATTATAATATGCTATATAAATAGCATAGGAGCTAGCTCACTGTATATGTTCAATAAATGTTGTGAATGAATTTCAATAAATTTTTGTTGACTATTTAATAAATAAACTGCTGTAGGTTATTATTTAAATATTTTAATTTTTCTCCTTCCCCCATCCTCCATAAAGATATGTAAGAATATTTGTATTACTCACTGAAGTGATCTGTGTATATACACATTTACTGTGTATATGTACAGTAAAAATTGCCATGATGGTTTAGACAGAAAACAAAATTTTATTTAGCTTCCAATGCTGTTAATTTTCCAAGATACAGTGTAAGCCAATGTCACTACTATTGTTAGTGCTTAATGTTTCTGAACTACTGTTGTTCAGTTTGTGTGTACCAGCCATCGGATACTTTGTATATCCTTGTGTTAGTATTCCTTTTAAAATTAACTAATATATTTCCTGTATCTCCAATTAGATTTTATGGAGGCAGCCTGATGAAAGCTCATGGATTTAAAATTAGTGAGATCTGGGACCACACCGTGGTTTTACTCTTTCATGACTTTGGGACATTTGGGAAGTCACTGTACCGTTCTCATCTCTGTTTATTTTTCTGAAAAAGAAGGCATTAATTCACTTCTGGAGTGCCTGCCATGTGGACAGTGCTCTTTTAGGTTTTTGAATTTCTTAGTCTGTGTCCATGTAGCAGCCTAGTGATATAGCTATTATCCCTGTTTCACAGCTAAGGAAGCTGACACTCAGAAAAGTAGTCTGTGCCCAGGGTCCTAAGGCTAGTGTGTATCATAGCCAGGATTTTCACCTGGGTTACCTCTTTATAAAGTCTGTGCCTTCGCTACTCTGAGAAAGTGTTCCACACAATGCCAGGTCTCCAGTAGACACTCCGGAGATGCAGGCTTTTTTATAGGGCAGTGATAATGTTCTATAATTTTCTAGTACTTGGAATTTTGCTCTGCACATAGTAGGCATTTCTTCACTGATTACTTATTGTCTCTGTTTATTGCCTGCTGTTCTCTTATTCATTGAATGTTGACTTTCTAGCCAAAGGGAAAGGACAGTCCCAAACCAGAGTGAATCTTAATACTGCCTTGGTTGAGGATATAATCAGCCTGGAAGAGGTGGAAGAAGAAATGAAGTCTGTGTTGGAAGCACTCAAGGATAATTTCAATAAGACTGTCAATATAAGGACCGCACCAGGTTAGTGACTGAAGCAATATTTTGGGAATGGCCAGTGGAAAGATAGTCTTTGGCTGAGCTGTATTTTAGTCCCAGCTTTAACACTGACTAATTGGCAACCATGGGCAGTTACGATACTTTTATGGTCCTCGGTTTCCTTGTCTAATTCCTACTTTATGGCTTTGGGGTGGGTTTTAAAATAAGTGAGGTAACATATGTAATGGTTCTAGCACAGTGGCTGGCACAGTTAACGTTTATTTATGCATTCTGCCCATATTTGTCTACTCTGAAATAGGCATTGTGCTGGTACACAGTGGTGAACAAAAACAGGGATGGTCTTTGCTCTCATAGAATTACACTGAAAAATTAGGAGTTTTATTTTGGCTATAATAAACACTGTATATGCTTCTAGGTATTTAGCATTGTAGTAACTGACATCTTTGGTCTGATTTTTCCAATTTGTCCTATTTGGCCATTCTTATCCCTTACTGGGAACTAACGGGCTGCAAACCTGCCCACCTGAGGCATTTCTGTACCCCTGAGCTTGACCAGGAAGATTACGTTTGGGTTAATAACTTCCTGAAAGTGGCTTTTCTAAGTGGGAAATGTCAGAACTGTCTAGGAGAACTGTTTGCAGATGTGATAGAAGAAATGAGTTGTCAGCTAATGGTGCAGGCAGGCAGGAAAAATCCAATTGCTGTTAAATTGGCCTTTTGGAAATTGTCATCATACTAGAGTCAAGCTGGGGACCCCCTCGGAAGGTATCCGCGGGAGCTTGGGTTGTTCCCACTCACATCTTGGTTTGGATAGTTCATAAGGAAACTAGAGACTATTTCATGAACTTTTTCTTAAGAAAACCAAGTGAAAAATATACAGGTTCGCTTACAAACACCAGCAGAAATATACAGAGTTCAGAGACAAGATCCAGTGTGAAACCAGGAGACCATTCCGTCATTTGTCAGCCTTCAGACTGGTGCTTTTGCTGACAGTAGAGCGTGCCATTCAATCTCTCCCAACTGTTTATTTTAAACTTGCTTATTATTTTAGGTATGAAACTGATAAAGTGCTCTGTCTCCCCTGTGCTTTCTGGCCTGTTAACATTCTGCAGCCGAAACCAGAGAGCAGTTTGAGAGGGGCTCAGGGAGAAATGTGATCCTTAAAATTAGCCAGCGAGCTCCACTCTTGTTGAACTTAAAAAGATGATGGGCCTGGAAAGAGGTTGGGAGCGTAATTTGTTAAAAGTTAACCTCTGAGAAAATGAGGGGCAGGAATGAGGCTGAGGGAGATTCTCACTGGGGACAGATTGAGGGAAAAGGATTTGATGCATTATGTTGATACGGATTTAGGGAATGGGAGCACCACACTGCGTACTGGGAAGCCCAGGTTGGGACTTCTGTGGCAGGGGAGCTCAGGCAGACCAGGAAGGCTGATTTAAGGTCCATTTTCAAAAGGCCTCCCGTTGGTATTTCCTCTTTGCTTCTTTCTCTTTAGGGTTTTGTTTGTGTAATGTTTTATGTAGGACTGGGGGCCATGAAGAGACTGGGTGAAGCCGGCTGAATGTAGCCTGTCTTTTTTTGGCTAGATTCTTCCATATCATCTTTCATTACTATCTGAACCAGCAGGCACTTTTCTTCTTACACCTCCATCTGTCTACCAACAGTTTCTATCTCCAAGGTAGTTGATTTTTTTTATAGTTGTCTAAGATATGTGTTTATTCGTTTGTCTGTTCTTGCCCTCTCTCATTCACCCATCCATACATTCATTTATTCATCAAAGCATTACTGAGCACTTATTTTATGCTGATTAATAGGTGCTGTAGAGAGAGAAAAGACATACATTCTCCCCACCCTCCCAGAGTCTAGGGCCTAATGTGAAGGAGTAGGCATAAACCAAAATGTATAAAGTCATAGTAAATCAGAGTGGGGAAGACCTTAGCTTTGGAGTTGGTCAGACCTGGGTTTGAGTTCCAGCTCTATTATTAAGAGCTCTTATGACCTTGAGTAAGTTAACTCTCTGTCCCTCCGTTTCCTTATCTGTAAAATGATGGAACTATCTCAGGTTTATTGTGATAATGAAAGCAAATAAATGATAGAAGCATTTAGCACAATGTCTTGCTCATAGAAGTGTTCAGCAGATATTGGTTATCATTATTATAGAAGCCTGCATAGGATGTTTGGAAGCCCATAAGGGGATTTGTAATCCAGCCTAAGAGGTCAGGTAAAATTTCCAAGATTAGAAGCTATTATAATTGAGTGTTAAAAATGAGCAGGAGTAATCTGAACAGATCTGAACATCAGAGAAGGAAAACTCTGACTCCAAAAAACCTCCGCTGCCTTGCGGCATACCTCTTCAGGGGAAAGGCTAAGGGAGTAAACCCTGACAGAAAATCCGGAGCCGGAGTCCCTAAGGCGGTTTGACGTTGTAGTCAACACCGGCAACTCCTGCGGCGCACCTGAAGCCAAGCTGTATCGACTCCGTCTTTCCCTTGGACCCTTCAGCTGCGAAGAGAGGGGGGGTCTGCTGCATGGGCAACAGCAGACCCTCCATATCACCCTGCCCAGGCTCTGTAGCTTCAGCGTCATCGCAAGATGTTGATTCAACACGGGAGGAGACAGATACGATGTCACTCCCGAGTCGGACTGCACAGCCATTCTCGGCGGTGCAGATGGACTCTTGGGAAGCTACACCATCGTCTCTCGAGACGGACGGCTGCCGACGAATCTGAACAGACAAGGGCATTCTCAGCAGAAGGAAAAATACATGCTAAAGATCTTTTTTTTTTAAATTGTTCTATTACAGTTGTCCCAATTTCCCCCCGATATGCTAAAGGCCTTGAGGCCAGAAAGAACAAACTATATTAGAGAAATTGTAAATAGGTTAGTTTGGTTAAAACAGGAGAGAGTCAAAAAATGATAATAATAGCTATCATTTATTGGGCACTTGCATATGCCAGAACATAGTTATTAGTGCTTTCCAGAAACTCATTTAATCCTCATAACAGCCCTATGAGGTAAGTACAATTCTTATGCCCCGTTTAGAGATCAGGAAACAGACACCCAAAAGCTTGAAGGGCTCTGCGCAGGGTCACACGATCAGGAGGTGGCAGAGTTGGTATTTGAACCCAGAACATTTGTGTTTAGAATCAAGGCAACTTTTACTATTATACCTCTGGGGCCTTTCTGGATTGAAGGCAGCGGTGCCAGCCACCTTCTTTCTGTGATGACATTGAATCTGGTTGGGTACTTTAATCAGATCTTTGGGCCATAGCATCATGTTAACAGCAGTTTGCCGGGACAGCTCCCCATTTGTCTAAAAGACTCCTTTCCCCCACAACTCCTTCCTCTGTGTATCTCAGATGAGGCATCCATGAGTGGTTCTTATTGTTAATAGTAGGATTTTTTTTCTCTCATTCTTATTTGAATGAGGAATCAAAGATTTTTAATTAATGCCCCTTTTCTACCTGTAACTATGACTTTATTTGCTTGCTTTATTGGGTTTCTGAAAATTTTTCCCAGGGTTTTCTAGAACTCAGCTATGGATGAAGATTAGATCCAGGTAACAGTTAAGGGTTAATAGTTGGTGTTTGTTTGTTTTTTTCTAAATGGGATCTAAGTACCAAAATCAGGGTGGTATAATGAAATGGCTTCAAACCTGTGATCTTATATATATATATATATATATATATATATATATGTTTTTGGGCTCCTCCCAAATCACAGACTCCTGACCCCCCCCCCCCCCCATAGAATTGGGATCTCTGGGGGTATGGCCCAGAAGTCTAAGTTCAAAAGCTCCCTGGCAATTCTGATGCACAGCCAAATTTGAGTTCCACTGGGATAAGGGAAACAACCTTGACTGGAATTAGAGTTAAGCATCCCTGAGCTTGAGGGGTTCCTTTTCTATGCTTATTTTTTGCTGCTTATATACTTGGTTGTTTGTATTGAGCTATAATCCTCATTTTAATCCTGTGGGATAGTTATTTTTGACTGAGTTGGAAACCGAGGTATAGAGAAGGTAAGTAAACTTGCCTGAGGTTTCATGGTTAATAAATGGCAAAGTTGCTGGAGGGGTGACCCGCTCTTTCCAGTTGTAGCTCTCAAAGTCCTGCGTCTCTGGAACTCCTCAGGCCCAGGCAAACCGGGGTGGTTGGCCACCCTGGTCGCTGGTAAGGAGTTCCAACCTCGCTCTGTCAACGTGTCAAAGCTTTTTTCCATCACGTGATGCTGCTGTGCCTACGAAAGCCCCTTGAATAGTCTTGCCGCATTGATAAGGGGCCCCTAAATATTAGTTGAATCTCAATTAAGTGGGGACTTAGGTGTGGGCCTGCTAAGACCCTTCTGAATTCTAAGACCCTGTAATCTTTTTTAGGATCCCTTGATCATATCACTGTGGTAACTGCTGATGGGAAGTTTGCTTTAAACCAGATTGGCCAGATCTCCATGAAGTCACCACAGCTGATTTTGGTGAATATGGCCAGCTTCCCAGAGGTAAGGCGACCTTGCTAAAAGGGTCCTTATTCATGGTCTCTTTTGGAGTGGAGGAGGCTGGGTCAAGTCAAGAAGAAGTATTCCTTTCAGCTTGGGATAAAACAAGAGACAAGGCATAATAAAGGGAATTTAGGGATAGGGAAAAGCTCTTTCTTGTTCCTAAATTCCTTTTCCGTTAAACTCAAACACTACAGAAGCCAGGCAGGTAATTTGAATACTGAAAAAGGCCCCATCTAAGAGAATAATAGTGCGATGCTGTGATGGTGATTGACACTTGGCCAACCAAGAGGGGGCTGTGATAAACTGGGGAGCCTGTGCCCTGTCTGAGGGCGCTGGTCATCGCCAGTGTCAGCAGATATTAAGATTTTTATTTCCAGAAGAAGCCCATAACCCAACTTTTTATGTAAGAGCCTTGTTAAATATGGCTAACTAATTCACTTTTTAAAAAAGATTGTGAGTAAAAAACACGTTAATGAGCCACTAGTTTGTGACCTCTGCATTAGTATTTGGAGCAGATCCTCTAGTCTAGGAAGTCCCATTCCTTTCAAACTGGACTGACCACTGCAGAATATTGCACAGAGCACAGTGCCTCCAAGGCCGGCAGGTGGGTTGCATTAGATTATTGCAACCTTGGAGCTGTGCTTTTAAGTCTAGGTGGGGAAGACAACGGGCTTTTTTTTTTAACTGGTGCAGTGGGAGTTGACCTGGACTGGGAGGCCTAGAGGACCTGGGGCCTGGTCCTGTCTCCACTGCCAGCTGGCTCGCTGACCTTGCGTCCCTCTCTGGGCCTCCATTTCCTCATTTGTTAATAGGAGAAGAAGGAATATGAAGTCCTTTCCTTTCCCGTTTTCAGTGTGTCTATCCCAAAGACATAAACCAAAGGTGAACCTGCTGGATTTGACAAACTGGGTTAGAGACAGGAGTAAGGAAAAGCCCTTGCTATTAACACTGTCATACCAGAGGGCTCCAGTAGCCGATGTGCCCGGCACAGCCCCCCGTTCCATTCTCCATACTGTAGCCAGAGTGAACTTTTAAACATATACATTGGGTTATGTCATTCTCATGCTTTACATTTATCAGTGGCTTCAAGTAATTTTTTTTTTTAAAGATTTAATTTATTTTTAGAGAGAGGGGAAGGGAGGGAGGAAGAGAGGGAGAGAAACATCGATGGGTGGTTGCCTCTCACACATCCCTAGCCGGGGACCTGGCGCACAACCCAGGCGTATGCCCTGACTGGGAATCGAACTGGGGACCCTGTGTTTCATAGGCCAGTGCTTAATCCACTGAGCCACACCACCACGGCTTTTTATCTGTTTGATTTTTTTTTATCCTTATCTGAAGACATGTTTATTGATTTTAGAGACAGGGGAAGGGAGGGAGAGGGAGAGAAACATTGATGCGAGAGAGAGAGACACCAATTGGTAGCCTCTCATATGCACCCCAACCGGGGACTGAACCTGCAACCCAGGTATGTGCCTGAACTGGGAATGAAACCCACGACCTTTCAGTTTATGGGAGGACACTCCAACTAACTGAGCCACACTGGCCAGGGCTAAGTAAAAAAAAGATTACTGTGGCTTAAAAGGCTTTGTATGATGTGGCCACTGCCTGTATGTCCCAATGTCTCTAGTCTTGTGCCACTGTCATCCTTGCACACCGCTCTGGCCACACCGGTCATTCGGTTCCTCAAACACGCCACACTCTTTGCGTCCTTAGGGCTTTGCATGTGCCCTTCCCTTTGCTTGGAACACCCTTGCCTGGCTAATTACTACCTATCTATTTATTTGCTATTTATTGTTTTATTTTTTGTTTTTATTTATTTATATTTTTATTGAATTTATTGGGGTGACATCAGTTGGATCACAGCTCAAGTGTCACTTTCCCAGGGAAGGCTTCCCTAGCCTACTCAACCTAAATCATTCCTCCACGCTAACCTCTCTTATGAGCACCGTTCTTTTCTTCATTGCACTTATCACTGTGAGTAGTTGTATGTTTATTTACACCTGTATTTTCCATCTCACGTTCACTGGATTGTGAGCTTGGAACGTAGGAATCGTATCTCGCTTGTGCGTTGTGTCGAGCACCTGAAACAGTGCACCTGGAATGGATACTTGCTGTTAGGCTGGTGGAAGGGAGGCTTTCATTCCTGGTTTTACGGAGGAGCTGAGAAGTGGATGAAAAGGGAACTGTCAACTCTCTTTCTGGCCCCCTCAGAACTGCTGAGCCCTCTCCTGGTTCCTCTAATCCCATAGGCACTGCCGGCCAATTTGGGGAACAGCCCCCTAATTACACAGCTTGAAGACCTCATCAGGCAGATTGCTTTTCAGAGCCAACCACTTCTGTTATTAAATAGCAAATGGAATTCACAGAAGAAGCCCCTGATTGGCCACCAGCGCATCTTAGGAGGCAGGAGGAGGTATTAACAGCTTAATTTTTCCTTGGGAAGTTGGAGTATATCTTCATTTCTCAACCAAGGCATCTTTGCCATTTCTCCAAGTTGCAGTTCTGTGGGTGTTGAAGGGAGAAAAACAAAAACAAAAAACAAAAAACTTTTATAAGCATCTTAGGAGAGCGGCTCTTTACAAGGGCAGAATGAGGAAGTGTGAGTTACATTGTCTTTTGAATTCCTTTATCTCATCTGGTGTGTATATTAAACAAATATCTTAACTAAACATTTCCTTCCTCCACTTTAGAAGCTGTCCATCAAGTACCCAGGTTCATAGCTTCAAAATGCTGAGCTGATACTCTGTGTGTTTATGTAATTCCTTTCTGTTTCACATGCGGTTGGCTTTCTTTCCAAACCTGCGCATTTCTGTGTCATGCTGTAGTGACATGATGCAGATTTACATGCATAATCTTTTCAAATGCATCGAAGACAGAAAAGTGTGTTGCATTTGTTTAACATGTGTCCTGCTTGATAAATGATACACATAGTTGCTGCTTTCCATAAACTTGCCTGCAGCTAGAGTTAATGATGGGAAAGAGAAGAAGGGAGTAAAAGAACACGGCATGATTCGAACAAGGCAAATGAAAAAAAAAAGACAGTCTCCATTATTGCCCTTGTAGAAGGAAGAAAGCTAATGTGTATTGAGTGTCTGCTGTTGTTACCAGGCGCTACTTTCTCATGGTTTGGTTCATGTGATCAACACAGGTACTCTCGAAAATTAAGCATTATTTATTTCATTTTATAGATGAGAAAACTGAGGCTCAGAGAAGTAAAATATCTGTAGGTTCACGCTGTTGTGATAGAACTAAGATTTGAACATAGATCTGTCTGACACTAACCTCTATGCTCCTTTACCGTTCATTCATTAATTCAACAAATATTTTTTGAATCCCTGCAAGTAATTAGATTTTATTTGAGGTGCTGGAATTCACTAATGATTAAGAGAAACAAGGTTCCTGCTTTCATAGACCTTACAGTCCAGGGACCCTGGGATATAAAGAAAATGGAACACCAGTAATTGAAACAGCACTAACCGAGTTGACTTGAATCCAAAGGGTCAAGGACTTGTTCACCTGTCTACAAAAGTTTTATCATCTTCTGTCCTTCAGTACAGATTAACTTAAGAATGGCAATAGCAGATGTTGCTAATTGATGACAGCACTCTTTCCTGCCTAACCCGAGATGGGGTCTGTGATCTTTCTTAACGTGGTACTCCAAGCAGCCACGATCAGTTGGTCAGTGTTGCCGTTTGAGAACAGCCTGTTTGCCCTCGGGTGCTGGTGAGCATCACTTCAGTGAGGAGACAAAGGCTATGATAAAAGATGGAAATATACACCCTGGCCAGTGGCTCTGTTGGTTGGAGTGTTGCCCATGCACACACACACACACACACAAAGGTTGTGGGCTCGATCCCTGGTCAGGGCAGATACCTAGGCTGCAGGCTTGATCCCAAGTCAGGGATCAGGGTTTTGCTCTCACACTGATGTTTCTGTCTCTCTCCCTTCCTCTCCTTCTCAAATCAATAAACATACCTTTGGGTGAGGATTTAAAAAAGAGATGAAAATGAGATTGAAACAAAAGCCCTTTTTAGCTGAACCATCAGTAGTTCGGAAGTCATGTTGGGAAAATGACTGTAATTCTCCCAAGTCTCTGCATCCTACCCCATCAAACTAAAATATTTGTATTTAGAATATTTTGGAACTACCTCTTCTAGTAGGTTTCTTTGCAAAATGAAACCTCTCCTGATTTACATTTTCTTTTATGCATGTGAAAAGATATAGAACAACTATAAAGTAAGGTTTGGAGGGGGTTATATACTATATATGAAGTAAAAGTAAGGAGCTGAGTTTTTCTAATAGATCTGAGTCTGTTTATTAGTATACTCATTCAGCAAGCTTCTACAGAGCACGTTACCGTGTGCCTGGCTCTGAGCCTTATATTGGGAAGATGTAAACATTGAGACATAGTGACCGGCCAGCGTGGTTTCAGCAGTCGGTGCTCCTGTGCTTACAGGGGAAGGTTGTGTGAAGACTTCTGGGTCCGACTGTGAAAGGGTGAGGTGGTGGTAGGATGTTACCAGACGAGGCATCAGTCATTCAGTGAGAAGCATCCGGAAAGGAGGATTGGGAGACTGGAGATCAGGCCGCCTCTTCAAAGTGGAAATTCTCTTCATTTTATTAAGGAAAATAACGGTTCTCTTGCAGAGGAATATTTCATTTCTTTATCTAGCTCTTTTATTTACCTTGGCTGAACCCTCAATACAGCAGACCTAATTCCAAATTATTTTTGGCTGTTTTTTAAAAAATCAAATCCCCTGTGCTACAGTTACTAAATACATTGAGCTAGGGCATCAAGAAGAAAATGTAGACAGAGTGATATCACTGGACTGAGCGTTGAGGAGTCTAGTGTCTCCTCTTAATGCAGCCAGCAAGCGTAAGTACGACGGGTGAGGTTCTTACTCCAGGCGCTTCGCTCTCTGGGAAGCCACTTGTGCTTAGGGATGTGACCTTAGTCCACAGGTCACTGTGGACATAAGGGAGGGCCTGTACTTGGTTTTGTCATAGATGCCTTCCAGCTCCAATAGTCTGTGGTCAAAGGTACCATTTTAAGAATTTATGCTTTTAAGCAGTGGCCCACACTATTAGATTCTGTGTACAGCCTCCCAAGGAAATGATTCATCTGCATGTGAAAGTTCTGGTTTATCTTTTGACCTTATGGTTCTTCCTCATGACCTTGTAGATTAAGACCACTTAGAAAATGAAATAGATAAGTTTCTTAGGCACCCCCTCAAAAACCAAAGCAAACCCAGGGAAAGTAAAATAGGTATGCCACAAACCCCATTCTTGTGAACCAGAAGTCTAGGGAGGAACTCAAGGCTGAGAATTGGCCCCATGAATCCAAGGGATGTGGATTGGCTCTGGTCAAACCTAAAGTTGCTTTGGAAGATGTCAGAGGCTTCGTTTTTATGAATTCCACATTGCCGCACCAATGAAAGTATCGCTCCCACACTGCTCTCTTATCCTTTAGGGTTGCATAGCACGTGTGGTTATAATGTTGCTTGAGGCGGGGTGAGGCACTCTGGGAAATCAGTGTACCGGTGTACAACCTGGCACAGCAGAGAGCAGGACTGTGCCAGAGAAGACCCTGGAGGATGACAGGCAGGACAGCAGTGCGTGAGCTAAGGGATGGCATCAACTCAGCCTCGTTTGGGGGTTTTGTGCATTCTTACCTTTGTATACAAAATGTATATAGTAACTTCCCTGGATGTGACTGTGTGGGCTAGATACAGAGCAAGATGTCACCTCATTCAATCCCCTCTGAGGTGTAGGTCCCACATGGTCTCAGATTAAGAAATGGAGGCTCAGAGAGGTTAGGCTTGCTGCCCAGGGTCACATGGTAAGCAGCGCTGGGATTTGAACTGAGATCTCTCTGGCTCCAAAGCCTATGCTTTTAGCCTGTGTATCATTCTGCCTTCCCTGGAGCACGGACCAACAGGGAGTCTGCTCATTCCAGAACACGAGTGAGGTTGGTGTGAGTGTAGATACGAATGAGTTAAATTTATTTACTCATTCCAAATCGGCACTGGTATATTTTGAGTGTAAAATGTCAACTGGAATTTTTAATGTATAAAATCTTTCATCTGTCTTTACACCAATCTTTGCACAGACCAGCCCCCCTCCCTTGAGGATTTATTGTGGTTTTGATCTGTCTTGCCTCAAACCATTGAAATCTTTTCAAAGAAGCAGAGCTGTTTTCTTTTTATTTTTTCCTTCTCTTTGCTTTTTTTCCTCCCGCAGTACACTGGTACCAGGAGTGGACATAGTTTGCTATTCTGCTTGATCAAAGCACTCTGCACCAATGTAACTTCCTGATCTTACTGGTAACAGAACTAAATGTTTCCATGTTCTGCCAAGATGGGTTGCCAGTTATCGACAGAGGGCTTGCATCTGGTAATAATTATTTACTAATTCTGTTTACCTTTTGATCTGGTTTTCAGTGTACAGCTGCAGCTATCAAGGCTATAAGAGAAAGTGGAATGAATCTGAACCCAGAAATGGAAGGGACGCTAATTCGGGTACCCATTCCCAAGTAAGTTTGGCTGAAGTTTACATATTTTGTTGCAGTGGGGAAGTTGTTCTTGAAAGGAAACCAACCCCATGAGACTATTAGGCAGATAGAGTACTTTACCTGTACTTCTCATTCTGGCTAATTCCAACATCTTTTGAGGTCTAGTTTGCTGATTCAGAAATATTTATTGCGTACCTGCTATGTACTAGGGGCTGGAGATGCAGCAGTCAGCCTGATAAAGTCCTTGTCCTCATTAGTGTACAGCCTGGTGTGAAAGATGGGGCACATAACTAGATAAAGCCATTACAGATCATGAAATGCAAAGTGGAAAGAAAAGGCAGTGAGACCCAGCAGAGAGGGACTTGCTGTGGGCAGTGGTGGCAGGGACAATTTTAGCCTGGGAGGACTCTTTAAGGAGGTACCACTTGCTGAGAGCTGAATGCTGAGGAAGAGTCAGCCTTGGCAAAGGACATTTCAGGCAGAGGGAACTGCCAAGACTAAGGCCCCAAGACAGAAAAGCTCTCGCTACTTGTAATCTTGAATCCATGTTTGTTAAACAGTTATTTTTACTTGAGTCCTTGCTTATTGAAGAATTTTAGGCATAAGACCAGAATGTTGTTAATTATATAAATATATAGAACTTAGACTTTTAAATGAATAAAAAGGTACAGTAGTCCCCCCACCTCCTTATCTGTGGTTTAGCTTTCAGCCTTTTTACCCATGGTCAGCTGTGGTCCAAAAATATTAAATGGAAATGTCAGAGGTAAACAATTTATAAGTTTTAAATCGTGCGCCATTCTGACTGGTGCGATGAAATCGCAAGCCGGCCGCTCCATCCCACCTGGGATGCGAGTGGTCCCTTTGCCGGCACACCCGATGCTGTGAGTGCCACCCGTCCTCAGTCACTTGGTAGCCGTCGGAGTTATCAGACTGACTGTTGTGGTATCAAAGTGCTTGTGTCCAAGTTGCCTTTATTTTACTTGATAATGGCCCCGAAGCGCAAGAGTAGCAGTGCTGCGACGCTGTGAGGTACTGCAGCTGGGGACTAAACCCGGGTTTAGGTCGTTCCAAAGCCTCAAGATACGCCCATGTTAGCAACAAGCATTACTCCCCAAACTGAGAGTCCAGGAACTTGCCCCACTACGCTTTTTTCCTGCTTTCTGACCAGAAAATGACCATCTTATTCCATTATGTTCTCAGTGCTGTGTAAGTCAGCATTAATCCTCTGCCTTGAAATTATATGAATTGGAAGCAATATAGCCTAGTGTTTAACTGTCAGGTAGACCTGGGTTCAAGTCCAGTATCCGTTTGCTTGGTTCGTTGTTGATTTACTCAGCAGGTAGCACGTGACAAGCTCAGTGCCAGATGCTAGAGACGTAGAGACCTGATGTCCGCCTTCATGGGGCTCACAGGCTATCCCTTTGTTTACATTGCCTGCAGCTTACTTGTGGGAATTACTGTACCCACAGTTTATAGGTAGAACAACTTAAATTCAGAGACATTAAGAGGCTTCCCCAAGATCACATGGTCAGTAAGCGGCAGTCCAGATTTGAATCCTGATTTTTCTGTTACCAGCATGCAGGCTCTTTCCTGTACTCACTGAATAGACGTGTGATCCTGGAAAGTGATAAGTGTACACATGCACATTAGAAGCCAGATTTGCAAGTGGGATGGATAGTAGTCAGAAGGGTTTTTTTTTTGTTTTTTGGTTTTTTTTTTAGTCCTTGCTCTCCTCTCTGTGAAATCTTGGGAAAGCCACTTAACCTCCCTGAGCCCCTGTTTGCCCATAGCAGATGAAGGGGCTGCTCTTGGTGGTCTGCCAGGTCCCTTGTGGAGCTCAAGGATTCTGTGAGGCTATGAATTTATGCTGCTAAATGCTCACTGCTGGCTTCAGTTCCTCCTAGAGTGTGTATCCTATTTTTCTTTCGAAGATCTAGTTCACATACCGCGCACCTCTGCAGTCCCCACAGGACTTAACAGTCACCATTGGTGCTGTGTACATAAGTTTGAAGGATCAGTGAGTTTAACTTGAATTTCCAAAGACCTGGGGATCTGTTACATTGTATTTTACATTATTTTATGTTAGCTAATGGCGTAATCCAAGAGAAAGTTGACGGACCAAAACCGTCTGTTCCTGCAAACCTCATTTTTTATATACTTTCTTCCCTTTGACAAGGTGATAAGGTCATGAGGCCCCTTACTGAATTGTACGTTTGGTAGTTTTCCAGATAAAAAATGAATGCTCTGTTCTTTATTATGGAGGCTGTGTCATGTGAGAGGATAAAGGTTGATTTAGACGAATAAAGGACCAAGGTTTATATTTGGTTTTGGCAGTGACTTCCATTTGATTCTGGGCATGTCACCCTAGCGGCTTGCTGCCTTCTAGTTCCTTATTTGTAAAATAAGTAAAGTAATAATGATAGGTAGAGATTTGGTAGGATTAGTAGAGAAAATAGATTAAGTAGTATGATCTCCTTAGAGGAAAGAAGCTATGTAAATATAAGATATTAATATTATTTTATTATACTTTGAATATATATATATGTGTGTGTGTGTGTGTGTGTGTGTGCACAGGGTGGTGAAAAAATAGGTTTTACAGTTGTATGTGAAACAGAGTTTATTCTTGTATCATTATTTATTAATTATTGTATTATTTTCCATTCGAAAACAGTAAACCTACCTTTGCCTCACCCTGTATATACACACACACTTTAGGAGAAAAGGAAGGGGTGAGGAAGGGGATTAATATGTTGAGTGCCTACTATGTGCCAGGAACTGTACTTGACATTGACAGGGAAGGTCAACTTGTGCCTTCATATTACGGAAGCATGAGATTGAGTTCTGGCTCACCTGCTTTTTAGCTGTGTGACAATGGCAACAGTCCCCACCTCCCTGAATCTCAGAGAGCTCATCAGTAAAATGCTTATAGGACTTGCCTTATATGGTTATTGGGCGATTTCAGTGAGATAATGTTTAGCAAGCACCCAGTTGGTGCTAGCGGAAGTTCTTTTACTCCCTTTCAGATATAAGTAGGATCATCATTCCCTTTTAAGGACGAGGAAACCGAGATGCAGAGAGGAGAGGCTTTGGCTGGGGGTCACACAGCTGGAAACTGGCAAAGCTGTGAGGAGGGACCTGACACACCCGGGCTTGTGCCGGGAGTTCGGGAGGTAGGAGGGGGTCAGAAGCACAACTTGCTAGGATCAGTTTCTGATTATAGCATGTTGAGTTTAGTTCTAGGAAAATTTGCCTTTCCTGATTGATCGTGATTCTTCCTCAGCGTAATGATAGTTTGCAAGTTTGCCTTTTTGCCTTAATTCTGGACGCCCAGAGCTAAGTTTTATTTTCAGTTGCCGCAGATCTCAGACAGTGCTTCACCCGCAAAACATGCCGTCGATTCTTATTTTCTCATTTAAAATTAATCTCCTGAGGATGTGACTCTCAGCCATAATATGCCTCTGGTCCTTTGGAGAGGAAGGTGGAAGATAAATCCTAACTCAGTAAGAGGTCAGACTTGGGGCCTCCTCCTTTCACGGCCTTGGGAAGCCAGCTCTATGTGTCCGCATGCACGTTTTCCTCCTGGCTCTCCCCAGTGAAAGGGCATTGAACCTGAGGAGCTCTGGCTTATGTCCATGCCTCGGGCAATGCGGGTGGCTTTGGTTTTCTTCCCTGGGCAGCGTTCTTTCATTGAGAGAAGTCCGTCAGCTGGAGGGATCCTTTGGACATCCCTTCGATCAAAATTCACTGAAATCTATGGAATCAAATTTTGGGCGGTGTTTATTACCCACCTACACTCAAGTTGTAGTGCCTGGAGGTGCGTGCAGTGCTGAAAGCTTCACAGATTCTCTCCAAATTCCCATAGCATTGCTAGGAGGTCAGGGGACTCTTCTTTTTCTTTTTAAAGATTTCATTTATTTTTAGAGAGAGGGGAAGGAAAGGAGAAAGAAAGGGAGGGGAACATCAATGTGCAAAAGAAACATTGATTGGATGCCTCTTGCACACCCCCAAGTGGGGACCTGGCCCACAACCCAGGCATGTGCTCTTGACCAGGAATCGAACCAGTGACCTTTCGGTTTATGGGATGACGCCCAACCCACTGAGCCACACCAGTCAGGGCAGGAGACTCTTCTTATGCCCATGTGGTGATGAGAGATCTGATGTTCATGGGAGTTATTGCCTGATGCTGTACAGCTGCTAAGTGGCACACCTGGATTGGAACTCGGGTGTCTTTTGCTGCCTTTTTTCCTGTTCTTGTCTCCTAATAGAAGGTCTCTGGAATATCAGTCTTTCACTTCATCATCGGAGACCCTGAAAAGTTTTGAGCATTATCTTCTTTTGACCAGACAGATTTTTGCCTCCACCCTATTTTACGTCTTCATTATACCTCAACACAAGCAAACACACACTCTTTCATGCATTGTTTTATCAGACATCAGTGAGAAGACCACGCAGAGTAGGATGAGGCTGCTTTGGTTTGAGAGCACTGAGTTCCTGTCTGATTTTAAATAAACCTGTAAGGAATCACAAATTCACCAGAAAAATAAAAGTGTATATGATTGACTCATTCTACACCAAGGTGACATCTTTCCTTGATTGTCCCCCTCTCTCATTATTTTTTATCAATGTCTGCATTGGTTTTATTTTAAGTAGAATTAACTAAAAAATGAAAATACCCCCGTTCTAGTCTCCATAGGGAACCACTTTTAGCACCTTGATTTTCTAGATTTTTTTTCTGTGCAAATTCTAATACGTGTCTGTACCTCCTCCATTTTTTCTTGTAATGATATGGGATGCTATTATGCATACTGCTCTGCTCTTTTTCTTATCAGTATGTCATTGCTTTCTCTGATGAGAGTTCTTCCCACTCTTTTTAAAGGATGCATGGTGTTTGCATTTCACATGTAGCATTAACTGGTTCGCAATTGTTGAATATCTTAGTTGTTTAAATTTTTTACCCTTTTACTCACAGTGTTATGATTTCCTAGGGCGGTTCCTGTTTTGCCGGGAGTGAGGCGTGGTAGAGGGGAGACTGTAATTGGGAGAGAAGTGAATGGAATGTGGGGGGCTCGGTGTAGCTATTGCTGCTTGATGGTCTCAGAGCTTGTTTGTGACCTTGTGCTGCATGTGCCGTGCTTCGTACAAGTGGGGACATTTCAGGGCCAGCTACCATCTGCAACACTCTCAGGTGATCCCACCAGTGGTCCTCAGGCCCAAACTTGACCTCCCTGTCTTAGGAAAATCCACTGATATTCAAATGGCTCTCCTAGCTGTACATGGCAGTAATAGTATTCAGCAAAGTGACTGTGTACTGAGTGAACTATATTTTAGACTCTATGCTATATTATTCACCTCACTTCATTCTATTATTCATTATTATTATTATTATTTTAATCCTCACCCAAGGATTTGTTTATTGATTTTAGAGAGGAAGGAAGAGAAAGAGAAAGAGAGAAACATCAATGTGAGAGAGAAACATCAATTGGTTCCCCCCCCCACCTCTCATCCCCCACCCCTACTTCCACCCCCGGCCCCCCCCTCCCCGGTCCCTCCATCCCCTGTTCCCTGCCCTGACCAGGGATTGAACCTGAAACCTTTTGGTGTACAGGACGATGCTCCAACCATCTGAGCCACCTAATCAAGGCTATTTCTTTCTTTCTTTCTTTCTTTCTTTCTTTTTTTTAATACATGAGCTAAGTAAGCCCAAGGCAGGTTAAATAACTTTCCCAAGTTCATTTAGCTAGCAGAGTTGAGCAGAAGTTAAATATGGGTTCTCTTGACTTCAAAGTCTATTCTTAAACCTATGGACTTTTAAGAGCACTTTTTGTTTTGTGTTTGTTTGTTTTTGTAGCAAGGAGCAGCAATTAGTATTTTAAAATTTAATTATATACCAATTCAAACCATGTGGAACAGAATTTCCAAAGCTCAAATCAGGATGCATAGTTTAAAAGTGAATTTGTGCACCATTTTTTGTGTGTGTGAGAGGCGGTCTGGAATATAGGGTGTTTGTTTTTAATCAACTTTATTGATGTATAACTCACAAAAATGAACCCATTTCAAGTGTATATGGTAATGATTTTTGAAGAATATGTGTCCCTGTAACCTCTACCTCAATCAAGATCTAGAACAGTCACCCCAAAAGTTCCCGTGTACGCCTTTGCACATCAGTCCTCACTTCTCCTCTGACCCCAGGCAACATCTTAACTGCTTTTATGATGATATAGAAATCTTATGCTGAAATTTGAAACTTCTAGGACATTTATAAGTTTATTCAACATTTTTTTTGAGTACCTACTATGTGTAAGGCATAGTTCTAGACATGAGATACAGCAGTGAACTAGCCATACAAAGCCTCTGCCCTTATGGAACGTCCACTGGGGAGATAGGCAGTGACAGACACTTACCCTGTGCGTGTCAGATGGTCATATTTTTCTCACTGTGGAACAAAATTGTGAGGGAAAAGAAATAAAGGATGTCTCGTGTGGAGGTAGTGGGGATGGTGTAATTTTAAGTGGTGTGTTCATAGAATAGGGAGAAGGTGATATCTGAGCAGAGAACTGAGGATGTGAGAGAGAGAACTATGCCTACGTCCAGCACTAAGGCAGAGGCAGCAGCGAGTGCAAAGGCCCTGCGGTGGGAGTGTGCCTGGGACATTCAGGAGCAGCAAGCGTGCTCTCGTGGCTGTAGCAGAGCGGGGGAGGGGAGAAATAGGAGATGAAGCCAGAGTGAGGTCAGGAGGCCAAGATCACACAAGGTCTTTGTATTGGGCAGGGTTTTCTAGAGAGAAACAGAACCAACGGGGTATAAAATAGATTTATTATAAGGAATTGACTTGTGTGATTATGAAGGCCAGTAAGTCCCAGGATCTGTGGGCAGTAAACCCAGCAGACCTGGATATTCCTTCAGGGTTTATGCGTCAGGATGGTGAGGATGAACCAGCAAAGGAGACTGAGAATAAGTGGCCAGGGAACTGGGAGGGTGTGGGGTCCTAGGAACCTAGTGAAGTGTATCGAAGGGGAGGGAGCCATCACCTACCTGCGCTGCATATTGCTGATGGGTCAGGAAGAGAAGGTCTGAGACTTGATCATTGGAGTTAGCGACCTGGTTTATATATCAGTTAATGTCTGGGCATAAAGGAAAGCACAAGGGCTTTGGGCTTAGACAGACCTAGGTTCAAATCCCTCTTCTGTCACTCTGGGTATGGCAGTTTGGGTCCTCTGAGAGGCAGACGCCAGGACAGAATTCGATGTGCAGGAGATTTATTGGAGGAAAGGCCTGTGAAAGAGACGAGATGCAGGTCTGCCACCAGTGAAGAGAGAAAGAGGAGTCTTGGGCAGAAGGAGACACACTGCCTTGCCCCTCTGAGGACAGCCAGGCCGGGGAAGACCCCCACTGGGGACGTCTCTCTGCCATGCGTGGTCACCGGCTGGCAGCAGCCCGGGGGATGGGCCCGCTGCCGTGAGGTTAGGCAAGTCGCTTAATTTTTTGAAGCTTTAGCCTCCTTAACTGTAAAATGGGAATAATTTTTATGGTTTTGAGAAGTAATGAGATATTATATATGAGGCTCCTGGTATGAGGCCCAGTGTGTCATAGATACTTAATAAATATTAATTCCTTTATCTTAGAGTATGTGTCATTATTTAATTCTGGTTAAGAAGTTCTTGAAAACATTCTTTTTCTGATTGTTTGGGAGTAAAAACAATGATATTTTATTTCTATTTACGGATTCATCTTTTAGTCCTTAACATTCCTTTTCCCTCTCTTCCTCCCTAAGCACCCCCCATCAACCCATGTTCATTTTTTAACCCCTATGCTTTCCTTCATTTTTAGGGATGAGAGGAGTCGAGTCATTATGTTGTAATTATTTTGGAATTTAAGTTGCTTGGGAACACTGTAGTTTGATTGTTAATGAGCACTTGGTTTGTTCTTTGAATATGAATTATGGTGAACTAGACCTCCTGGAAGATACCTTCCAAGTAAGAAAATCTGATGGCTGGTCCTTCCTGTGGCATGAGATTTGCTTTGTGTCTGTCTGGTAAGGCCGAGGGAGCTTGGCCCTTCCAGACCCCCTCGGCCCACTGACCTGCTCCCTAAGACCTCACAAAAGTTGGGCAATTGCCATCATCACCTCCCACTTTCCTTCTGGAATTGGCTTGGATGCTAGACCTAGGCCTGAACTTGGCTCCTTCCCTCAGACTTTGTTCCCAGGTGACAGCCTGAAGGAGGATTCTACTTAGGATCACACCAGGGGTTTTACAGGTAACGGGAAAAACCCTGAATTATAGTTCTCCTAGCCTGAATTTTCTTTCTTAAGTGTTTTCCTCTGCCATATACTGATGTACAGCTTCCAATGGATGATGACCAGGGAGAGCAAGTGGGGTCTGGCAGGGTAGGAGGTCCCCAGGCCGAGTTAAATAGAGGGGTAGCTGCTGTGCAGCCCGGGAGCCGGAATTGATGCGTGGAGGAGCCACGGTTACAGTCAGAAAAACTAGAAGAAAACCAGTAAGAAGAGTTATGTAGCCTTAGGCCAGTTCTTTCAACCCTCTGAGTCTCAGTTTCCTCATCTGTAAATTGGGATAACAGCGATATTGATATTTGTGCAGTTACTGGGAGAAACTCCTGTGAAGGATAAAGGGAACAGGGCGAGCCTTTAGGCTGCGGTGCGGGTCTGACGCCTGCGAGTAAGGGAACTATATTCAGTAAATGAGAGAGAATGTTCGTTTTTAAATTGTCGTGATTAAGTTCGCTGTTGTGAGTGAGCGTTCCTGTGGCCTTTTCTGCGCATGCAGTGATTGCTCGGTGTTCAGGGCAGCCGTCGCTGCCGTGACACAGCCGAGGAGACCAAGGTGTGCTGCCTGTCAGGAAGTTTTCCGACCGGGAGAGAAGCCCTGCTCAGTGACAGAGCCAGACAGGCTCGGAGGTTTTTAACAGCTCACTTAAAATATAAGTCACCCACTTAAAGTATAGAGTTTATGACTTTGTTTTATCACCCCACTAAGAAACCCACCAGCGGTCACTTCCCACTTTACTGCCACCCTCTCTCCCCGTTGCTCTGGGCAACTACTGATTTGCTTTCGATCTTCAGATTTCCCTCTTCTGAACGGTTTATATAAATAGAATCACACAGGATGTGGTGTTTTGTGACTGGCTTCTTCACTTACCATAATGTTTTTAAGTTTCACCCACGTTGCAGCATGTATCAGTGCTTTATTTTCTATTGCTGGATTATATTCCATTGTGTGGCTAACCCGCATTTTGTTTATTCATTCATAAGTTGATGAACACTTGGGTTGTTTGTACTTTTTGGCTATTGCGAATAATGCTGCTATGAACATTATTGCACAAGTGTTTGTGTAAACGTGTTTTCGGTTCTCTCGGGTCTATGCATATAAGTAGAATTGCTGGTCATATGATAACTCTGTGAACTTTTTGAGGATCTGCCAGACTTTCCCACAGGGACTGCACATTTTACATTTCCTCCGTAAGGGTTCCCATTTCCAATTTCTCCATCTTCTTGCCAACACTTATTATTTATTATTATTATTATTATTATTATTATTATTATTATTATTATTATTTCCACCATCCTAATGGGTATGAAATGGTATCTCCTTGTGGTTTTGATTTGCATTTCCCTAATGACTAATGATGTTGAGCATCTTTTCATGCATTTGTTTGCCAAATGGCCAAATGTATCTTTAGAAAAATGTCTATTCAAGTCCTTCACCCATGTTTTAATTGTGTTGTTTGTCCTTCTGTTGAGTTGTAAGAGTTCTTTATATATTCTGGATACTAGAATCTTATCAGATATATGATGTTCCTCTCTTTTTTAATCGTAAAAAGAATACACATTTATTGCAAAAATTCAAATCCTGCAGAAAAATAAAACTGCTTACTCTACTGAAAGTATTCTTCCCAGAAGTAACTGTTGGTAAATTTAGTATGTATCCTTCCAGATTAAAAAAAAAAAAAAAAAGGAAGCATATAATTTACATAAATGGGCTTAAATATCTGCAGTACCACAACCTGCTTTTTTTGCATAACAATATCTTATACATCTTTCATGGGGCTCTCATTGCTTTTGTGGCTGCAGAGAAATTCCCTTTGAGATGGGCGTAATACAGATGAGGAAACTGGGGATCAGTGTAAGTAATTTGTTCAGGGTCACAGATTAGCAATTGGAGGAGTCATTATTCAAATCAAATCTGTCTGTTCCTGAGGCCCGAGTCCTTGCCACGTTATCACATTGCTCCACGGGAGACTGTCCTGAACCTGCCCCCTTCAGCTCTGTGGCCTCCTTCTCTAGCGGCCGTATGGCCGAGTGGAGCTTGTGCCAGGGGCCTTGTGTATAACATGCACATTCCAGCAAGTATTCCCTTTTCTTGCGACACCCACGCACATACAGACCTTTAGCCATCTTGAAAGGAAAAGAGAAATCAGAGAAGAATGCCTAACGATTTCATCTGGGCCGGGCAGCCACAAACTGCATTTGAGCAACTGCAGCTGCCTTTCCCGCCCATTCATTCCACTGCCTGCTTTGCCGAGGCTGCTTTCTTGGAGCCATTCATTCTGCACATTGAGTTCCTGTGCCTTCCAGGCTTGGGCCGCCTCCATGCAGTTTAGGATGCCTGCCTTCTCCTCTCCAGTGTTGCTTCCCACCTGGCCTAGGGCTTTTTCAAAGCCCTTCTTACTATTTCAGGTTCCAAGTGTATGGACTGGGGACTCCCTCCCAGCCACAGATGTTCTAGTTGAAACCTGCAGGAAGATGCGATCAGGAATCAGGAGTGGAGCGTGGGGGAAGATAAAGTTACCACCAACACCTGTGCCAAAACTACACCCAGCAGGACAGGCTCCTCCTCCTCCTGCCCCTCTGTTGTGTCCTGCCCTGTTTACCAAACCTGGCAATTGGTAGCTGTGAGTCAGGTCACTAGCCCATTGCAGTTATCTGTGGGTATCCTTTCTCCTTCTCCCCACTGCCCTTGGACTTGGAGGAGGAGGAGTAATGAACCACATACCTAAGCAGCATTTGGTGTAAGAGCATTGCTGTTCTCGTTACTGCCACCAGTGAGAATAGCTGCTTAGATTTGTCTGGCATCAACAAAGGAAGCCTGGAATTCAAGAGTGGGACTGTGCTGGCTCAAATCCCAGGCCTGCCAGGAGCTTGTGTGGCCTTGGGCAGGTCGCTCGATCTGTCTGAGCTTCCCTTTTCTAATCTGTAAAGTCCAGGTAATAACACCGCTAATGTCATAAGACTGTTGCGAAGATTCACTGAGCTAAAGCATACGGAGTGCATCAGCTCAGAGCCTGGCACATGGCAAGAGCTCTGCAAATGTTAATTACTGAAGGGGAGCAGATGACTTTGGGGTCAGATGTCTAGGCAGATATAAGTGGGCCCTCACTGTGATAATAAGATTTTTCCTTACCTTCCTGTCTTGCTTTCTTCATCACACTTATGTGTCCTTTTGTATATTTATTTGTCTTCTCTCTGTCTCCTTCACTAGAATGTGAATAGGAGGAGCTGTGTCACTTTTGTTCATATATCTAAGCAGAAGCTGTTGTTCATATATGTAAGCTATAGCCCTAGCCCCTGGAACAGGTCCTAGCATGTGGTACGTATGCAACAGTGCAGCCGGTGTTGATGGAATCAGTGAATGCGAGCACTCGCTACATGCCCACTGCTGTTCCAGGCACTCCTTGTATGTTAACTAACATTTTCACAAGTCTTTTGAAGTAGAGTATGTTACCCTATTACAGATGAAGAAACTGAGTCCCAGGGGAATGTAGGTCTTTGGAAGAATCGATGGTCTTTCTGAGTCTGCGCTTCTAGCTACTATACTGTCCCCTCCTTCAGTAGGATACATCACTGGTATTTTTATTACTAGTGATATGATGTGATATGATATGATATGATATGATATGATGTGATATGATATGATATAGCAGCTTTAAAATGGTCAATACCACCCTGGCTGGTGTGGCTCAGTGGATTGAGTGCCGGCCTGCGAACTGAAAGGTCGCTGGTTCAATTCCCAGTCAGGGCACATGTCTGGGCTGTGGGCCAGGTCTCCAGCTGAGGGCCTGTGAGAGGCAAACGATAGCTGTTTTTCTCTCGCACGTTGGTGTTTCTCTCTTCCTCCCTACCTTTCCCTTTTTCTAAAAATAAGTAAATAAATAAAAATCTAAAAATAAAAAGAAAAGAAAAGAAAGAAAACTCAATACCTACAAATGCAAAGTTCTTTGATCATCGTATCTCTCATTGGCTCCTAACACTCACTGTGGAAGAAAGGTAACATTATCCTTCCTCCCGCCCCCATCAGACAATTGAAGGAAGAAACAAATAATGTTTACTGAGCACATCATCATGTGCTAGCACATTTAGTAACTCTTAATTTTTATAACAGTCCCACTAAGTTAATGGTATTATGCACATCTGACAGATGGGAACACTGGGGCGAAGAGGTAAAGTTACTTGCCCAGGGCCGTACAGTTAAGAAATGATAGTTCTGGGCATCACACCTCCGCAGTCTGGCTTCAGAGGCAGTTCTGCTAAACGCTTTCCTAGACATCCTTCTTTGAGATTCAGAGAGGCCAGTTTAACCTCCACAGTTACCCACTTACTCTGCAAGTGGCAGAGCTGGGACGGCAAGTCCAGTCTCCGTGATCCCCAGTACTTCCGTGCTGAGGCAAGTGTTGCCTTTACTTATTCCTGGACTTGGATGTCCGATCCTTCTGGGGTGACAAGGAAGGAGAAGATGAGCGTTTGGAGTTCAGCCTGGTTTCTCTTTCCACCATGCTGGACTGTGCTTCAGGATGGTCTGTCTGGGCTAGCCAGGCCTCAGTCACAGGACAGTCCTTTGAAAGCAGGTGGCCAGTTGTGTCCCCAGAGAGAACTAAAGTTTCTGCTGGTGGTAGAGGTCCTTTCAGAGTGAAGCTGAAGGGGGGTGGAGTGGAAGGCAAGAGGAGGGGGGACTGTGCACCTAGAAGCATAGGAAGTCTGGCTCAGCTACACAAACAAAAACATTTCCTTCAAGCTCGGGGCCCCAAGACCCTGGGCAGCGCCCACCAGCAAACAATAAAGCAAAGCGTGTGTCTGCTGTTGATTGCAGGCTGATGCTTCCACTGGGGGGAAGTCTCCCCAAAGCCCAGTGAGGAGATGGCAAGGTTTCTGTCCATGGAGCGGGCAGAAGTGCATTGTGATGGGCAGTCCTGGAAACGCAGCTTCCTTCTCCTTCAGCCTGTCCCCACCACGGCGGGAGCAGAACTCAGACCTCCACGGCCCTGCTGCCTGCTGCTCCCCGCCTTTCCCACTCTTCCCCTCCGCTCACCACCCACCCAACGGCCCCAGCTCCTAGAGACCAAATCCTGTTGCTCATCCTCACCCTCACCACTCACATCCTATGAGCCCCAAGTCCTGGGGATTCCGCATTAAAAACAGGAATGCAGCCATCCTGAACTGTGCTTCTACTGTGCATGCACACTGGCAGGGGGTCGAGCCTCGTCAGTGTCATTTCACGTAATCCTTGCTCCCACCCTCTCAGTGACATTCTTCCTCCCATTTTGTGTGAGGAAACTGAGGCTGGAGAGGTTGAAAGTGTGCCTGCAGTTCTGAAGCTAACACGTGGCAGAGCTGGGATCCAGCTTACATCTTCCGGCTTTAAACCATGTCTTTTCTACCTTTTAAAGTCTCCTTTAAGTGACCAGAGGTCCTTTTGAAGTCAGGTGCTGACATACAACAGGTTTGTACTGTAATTGCCCAAGCTGAGCATGGCTTCCTCTCCTATCGCCTGGTGAATGGCCTTGTACGTGTGCCCGTCCTCATTGCAATGATAGGAAATACTTCAGTCAGTGGGATTCTTTGCTGTGCGAGTTACCCAGTGGGGCATGCTCTCGGCTTATTGCTCATGGGAACATGCTCAAGGAATTTTGCAGGAACACCCGCATCCAGGATGTTCCTGGAAGACCTGCCTGGTGGAGTTTGTACAAACAAAGAGTGACTTTGCCAGCTCAGCCAAAACCCCTGCCCAATGCCAAGAGGCTCTCTGATCCTAGCGGAAAAGGCTGCTGTCCTCACCACTCAGCCAAGAAGCTCCCACAGGGTTGGTCCTGAGCTGCCCCTGTGCCTGCTTGGAGGCTCCTGGGCGGACATGTGCCATGTGCTCAGATCTGGTTTGTATATCGCAGTCTTCACAGAGCACAAACCTGGTGACCTTTCCCCTGCCTCACTCAGACAGCTGCGGCGTTCCTGGTTGTTCTTAGGTGCAATCTACCAAGACTCTTTTTTCCCTCGCCCTTTTTTCATTGCGATAAGATAAACATTTTAAAAATAGCCATTTTAGTCATTTTTAAGTGTATTGTTCAATGGGATTAAGTGTACAGCCCATCTCCAAACTCTTCATCCTGGAAAGCTGAAACTGTACCCATTCAACAACAGCCCCCCATCCCCTGATCCCCCAGTTCTTAATAACTGCTGTTTTACTTTCTGTATCCATGCATTTAACCATTCTAGGTACCTCATATAAGTGGCATCATATATTTGTCCTTATGTGTCTGGCTTCTTTCACTTAGCATCGTGTTTTCAAGATTCACCCAAGCTGTAGCGTGAGTCAGGATTTCCTTTTTAAGGCTGAGTACGGTTCCTCTGTGTGTGTGTGCCACGTTGTGTATCCACTTACCCATCGACGCATCTGCCAAGACTCAGTATGGCCGGAAGGGCCTGCGAGTGTAGCCTTGCCTTTGCTAGCCTCTCAGCCTCCTCATTTGGGACAGTCTCCTTTCTGCGCTCCGTACTGCAGCCACATGGCCTGTTTCCAGTCTCTAAAGGCCCTCCTTCTTACTTGGAAAAGTGCCCCTGCTTCCCAGAGGCCATTGCGTCTGGTGGGAATGGTCCCCCCCGAGCCCCGCCACTCTTACTCATCTTAACTTAAATATCGTTTAGCTCAATTGTCTCTTCATTCAGTTCCTGGGGTCCCGCAAGGACAGCGTGGTCAGACTACCCTGTCCCTGCTAATTATTCCCATGGAACTCTATGTCCTTATTGTGCTCATTATGACTGATGTATTGACTGCTTGTGCATGTGTTTGTTTAACGATTGCCTTCCTTGCCGTGCTGTGAACTTGAGTGTGTTTGATGCTATATCCCCAGGATCTGACACAGTGGCTGTGAATAGGTGCCCTGGAAACAGCTATAGAACGAAACTGTAAACCGAATGAACAAATGGATACCGAAGAACGAAAGTTTCAGGGCTATATGCTGGGGGCACTTGTATTTTAAAATGTCCACGAGATGTTAAATTGCTAGTCAGATCTCAAAAAGTCATCTTACCGAAGGATAGATGGTTTGCCCTACTCTTTCTCTGTTGATAAATGCTTTCCTGAATAAACTCTTCATTATTTGAAGATGACTCAGCGGTTGCCAACATGTAAATATCAGTGGCAACAAAGACAGCTGACACGCTCTGATTGTTTGTTCTCTACCAAACTTTGTACCATATGCTTCCCATGTAGCATCTCATCTAATCCTCACAGTAACTCTGAAAGGTAGGTGCTACTTTTTGTTGGTTTGTTTTCAATTTCTGTTTCCAGATGAGATGATCAGAACTGAGAAAGGAAGGAGGGAGAGAGAGAGGGAGAAAAACATGGATCAGTTGCCTCTTGTATGCTCCCTGACAGGGGACCTAACCCGCAACACAGGCATGTGCCCCGACTGGGAATTGAACAGGCGACTTTTCGGTTTGCGGGATGACGCCCCACCAGCTGAGCCGCACTGGTCAGGGCAAAATTCAGAGTTTAAATAGCTTGCTTAAGGTCACTCAGCCAGTATAAGTGGTGGCTCAGAAGTCCAGGGCAGTCAGGGTGGAGCTAAGCGTCCTAGGCCATGCCCTCCCCTAGTGCCCTTTCCTTCAGTCACTGGGACAGCTCCCGTTTTATCTGCCTGGATTTTCTTTGAAACCAGGGCTTTGTAGCTAACGAAGAATTTGAAAGCTCCGGGCCTCCAGAACAGATTTGACCCCGATGCACCCTTCCTTGTAAGTCCCATGCCCTCCTGCCATTATACTTCTCCCTGCGCTTCTGCCGGAAATGCCCTTTCCTTTCTTCCGCAGCTGACAAGTTGCTGTGCATCCCCTAGGCATTTTCCAAATCTCAGGGCAGTACGAGTTGTACTTTCGGCATGCCCCTCCCACAGACCATCTGTCCCTCTGTCCTGTAGCGGCTGACCGTCTGTCTCCACCGCTGGACCGAGCCTCTGCAGACGTGGGCTCAGGCCTGCCTCCTCTGGAGCTGCTCAGCCTGGCCCAGGGTCTGGCACGGAACACGGGCCGCAGACAGTGCTTGAGGAACCAGCGCACGACGGGTGCAGAGCGGGTGCTCAGCACCCACTGGCGGAGTCCAGAAGCCTGGAACACAGACTAGCGTGTACTCAGAGAACCCAGCGAATGCGAGACGGAGATGATCGGATGTATTAATCACTGGTTTGGAAAGACATTAAAATATTTCCATAATACAGTATGTTTCTTCTCTAAAACAGATGTGCCTTGTTTCACGTGAAAGTAATTAAGTGTTTGATTAAAACATTCATAAATGCTGTCATTTACTCAAGGTTACTATGGGCTGCTGCCTTTATTGGTACTTCATACAGGTTGTGATTGCTTCTTCCAATAACTTAAGATATTAAGGTGTTTTTAATATCTTCACCTTTGAGGTGAGGACACTGAGGCTCAGAGTACTAAGTAGCTTTTCCAAGCATGGCCGGCTTCGGAGTGATACGTATGGGAATGAAACAGGACTGTCTGACTTCAAAACCACCGTCTTTCCATCCCCCTCCCTGCTTCTGACCTTGTAGTTTAGCTACCTTTCAGCTCAACACCCCAAACTCAGCCCTTCCAGTGCCAGGCACCCCGCCTCTCTCCTCCCCTCTTTCCCCTCCTCACTGTACTCCCCTCTCCATTCCCTTAGATTATTGCCCCCATATTTGCATCCTGAAACTGAAATATTTTTGTCAGCGTCCATAATTGGATACTGTTACGCGTGGAAACTGCCTGGTGTTAACAGTGTAGTAATGCCCCATTTATACTAAATACATACAAAATGCACTTTATTAAGGCCATATTACATATAGTATGATTTTGTTTTCTTTATATCGCCTTCTACTCTTAAGATTCTTTTGAGCCCCAATTTATATACTTTAAATGTGTGTTTTTTTCTTCATGTAAAATATAAATAAAACAATTAGCAAAAAGGATGTTGATTAGATTAAAAAATTTTTATTTTATTAAAGATTGTCTAAACGGTAGGATACCTACGTATTTCAAATTATATATGAAATATAAGATTGAAATACTTCTTGTTAGGGAAGTTTAAGAGGTTTCTTACTGGCTTAGATTCATTTATTTCCTGCCCCTCCTAGTATTTCAGCAGGATTACGTTTTTTTGAATCAGTGGATCAAGTTTTAATTTTCCTGTTCCTTCCTTATACTGACATATGCTTTGGCAGAACAAAAAAGAGACCTAAACATGTCAGCATGATTTTTGTTCAATGAATTAAAAACCATAAAAGTAACAAGATCTGATCCAAATCCCTAAACTCCTGACATGGTGGTTTTGTCCTTCTCAGTCCTGAGCTTCATGTTACTGACTTTGAAAAGCTTTCTGCCTGGAAGCAGAAGTAATGGCAGCAGTGCATAATTTATGTGAAATAGATGACAAGGGGTAGGCAGCCTGGAGTCATGGAGAGAATACAGGCCAGGAGGACCTGGATTTGAATCCCAGTCCTGCCCCTTAAGCCCCTGGGCAACTTAGTTCACATCTGTGCACCTCAGTTTCTTCTTGGCAGAATGGGGGTAGGAGAATCGAGTTTGAAGAGTTGTGAGGATCCCTAAGGTTATATACTTAAAGTACTCACCTGGCAAAGAGGGGCTTAATAATGGTAGTAATCAGGGTCATTTTTATTTTGAGAATGCCTTCAATGAGCTGAATCCAGAAGGATTTACTTATAATACAGCTGTCTACGTCGACTTCAGAGAGTATTCTTTCTCAAACTTTTAAAGTTTTCTTCTCATCCTATCAGGGGAAAAAATACCAGGTGGATGCCACTAAATTGTTAACACATGCTTGCCACTGTTTCACCTGGGACATATACCCACAACTTGGGGTTGTCCTTACTAAGTGAGAACCACTGATTTGAGGGTCAGGAGCCATATGTCAAGGATGTCCATTTCAGGACCCAGGGGGCAGAGGGATTGGGTCAGACTAAGACCATTGGCTTTTGAGACAGGACAGTCTGGGTTTAACTTTGTGTAAGATACCAAACTTCTTTGGATTTCATATTTTAATCTGTAAAACGGAGTTCACGAACTCACAAGACCCTCCGTAACAGGGATTTCCAGCCTCTTTTCTTGTCCCTCTCTTCTTTGTTATCTGCGCTCCAGTCAGTTCCTCAGATGAAACTGGGTCTCTGTGGAGAGCCTTTCTACCTGCTGTTTTTTCCGACTGAGGTCTCTCTTTGCCTTGCCAGCCCTGGCCACTTGTGCTCATTCTTCAGATCCTAGTGCAGCGTCAGGATAGGATGGGCTCTGCTGTAGTAATAAGCAGCCCTCAGATCTCTGTGGCTTCCACAACATAAGTTTAGTTCTTGCTCATTCTGCATGGTGGATGCTGTTCATCATAGTCAGTCTGGGACCCAAGGTGATGGATGTTCCATATCCACTTATACTGTGGCCAGAGGAAGACAGTGTGGTGGGGCACACACTGGCTCTTAAAGCTTCTGCCCTGAGGTGACACCCATAATTTCTCTCACATTTCATTGGCCAAAGCAAGTTGTACAGTCACACCGGTCTTCAGAGTGGATGGGAAATGCATTCCTACTGGAAAATGCATTCCTACTGGAAGGAAGAAGGACCAGAATCTTAGTAAACAGACCCAACGAGTTCCACATTTAGATATTACTTCTCTCGGAAAGTCTTCCCTTCCTGCCCCCTCCCCAAACTTGGACTGGAACTGGTGAGTTAGCTGAGCTGCTTTTGTGCTGTGACCCCTGGTGCTTCCCACATCCCCGTCCGCAGCACTTCTGACACTGCTGTCAGTTTCTCTTGACTGGCCTCTCTTTCCACCAGAGCTCCTCAAGGGCAGGACAGAGGTCTGTCAGGTCCGTCTTAGTGCCCTCAGGGCCCCGCACCGGTTTTGATAGGGAGCAGACCTCGGTGTGTACGTGACCAAGAAGGGAGGGACAAACATGCTGGCCTCCTCGGCCTGGTGGTTGTGTTGGTCAGGTGTAAAATAGGAATAATAATAACTGCCTCATACAGTTGTAAGCATCCACATATAAAGTGCCCGTCCTGGTAATCCATATAGTAGACCCTCCATGTGCTTGCTGGTATTATGGTGAGGAAGCCAACAGTAAAAATAACTGGTGCTCATGAAGCATTCACAACGTGCCAGATGCTCTCGCGGGTCCTTTGTGGACGTTAACTGGTGCGCTGGTTCTCACATGTCATGTTGGGGCTCGTGTTGCGTCTTGGTCAGTTTTGAGGCGATTCGCAAGTCATTTGTTACCATGATAGTTCAGATTCTGAAGGCTGCTACTTATTTGTTGGGGCGTGTTAGAGATTTAGAGAGGATGTGCCAGGGTCATTGCCAAACGCTGTACGGGCAGCATCTCGTATAATCTTCACACCAACGCCTGAGAGAGGTACCGCCAGCTCCCAGTGTAAGGATGGGAGCCCCGAGGAGAGGAAGTCAGTTACGCTCCTCGTAAGCGGCGCGGCTGGGGTTCAGCCCTCGGTCTGCCTAGCCTCCCTGGCTCCCGCTTTTAAGCAGCAGTCTTGCTGGCTCCCCTCAGCTCCTCACCAGCGACTGTGCATGACCCTGAGCGCCCCCGTGGGCACGTGTCAGGAACAGGAAGCTCCTCTGCCTTCAGAGAGGAAGGTGGCAAACTGCAGAGCTCATGGACAGCGTGGTTTTTAATTCTGGGCTCGCAGTTAACGTATAGGATGGTTTTATCGAACCCTCTTTTGTCTTTTCTCAGGGTAACCAGGGAGCACCGGGAGATGCTGGTGAAACTGGCCAAACAGAACACCAACAAGGCCAAAGACTCTTTACGGAAGGTTCGTAGCAACGCAATGAATAAGCTGAAGAAATCAAAGGACAAGGCCTCGGAGGACACCATTCGACTCATAGAAAAACAGGTAGTGTTCCCAACGGGTGTGATGTTTATGTATCTGATCCAGGGAGTCACTTGTTCATGTCTGAAGGGAGGACACTGAAGACACAGTAGCCCTGGTCTTTCACGGATGTGACCTGTGTTGGCCGAGGCTCTGTCCCGCACCTCGCCCTGTGCTGGGCCCTGGGAATATAGAGGAGGGAGAGAGCTATGGATCTTTCACCATGTGCCAGGCCCTGCTGAGCACTTCGCATCACTTCATTTATCCTCGTCACTACAAAGCTGTGAGGTGGGGGGAGTCAGGAAACAGGTTCAAAGAAGCTGAGTAACTTGCCCCAAGTCACACTGCTGGTGAATGGCACAGAGGGGATCCACACGCAGGCAGACTGGCTTCAGAGCCTCTGCGCTACCGCTGCCCCGGGTTGGTTGTCTGGGTGCCGGGAAGTGAGGACTTACGTTTCCTAGTGTGCTGAGTAGTGGCACTTCTGCATGTCTTAGAGGCGCTCCTGGTGTGAAACAGTGAGGCACAGGGGGACAGGCTGACAGCACCTGCGGAGGTGCGGTCATGTCAGAGAACACTGTTCAGTTAGACAGTCGTGGGCCTCGGCTGAGACTGGGGAGTGGATAGACGGTGGCGGTCCGCTGTCCGGTATAGAAGGTCTTGAATCCCAGATCGAGGTGTTTGGAGTTTACTGTGTCCAGGGTGTCCCACGCAGGCTGTGCCTCTTTGTCAGTGACCAATGGCTGCGATAAAGCTGCATAACAAACTACCTCAGAACTCAGTGATTTACAATATCAAGCATTAGTTCTTATACTCACATCTGCAGGTCAGCTGGGATGTAGCTGTGCATGCATCATCTTGTGGGGTTCAGTGGGCATGGCTCCATATCTTGAATCAGGTTTAAGTCAGCTTTACATATCTGTCTGCCCATCTTCTGGAGTCAACAAGCTTCCCAGGGCATCTTTGCATGGCAGCTGGAGACACCAAGAGCGTAACCCCAACCGCTTAAGTACATTCTTAAGCATCTGTTCCTGTCACGTCCCATTGGCCAAGGAAATCACACAGGCCAAAGCCCATTATCACTGGGGCAGGGAAGTATTTCTGTTCGCGGAGGTCTGGAGGAGAGAGTGAATATTTTTTGAGCAATAATCTGATCTACCACAGCATCATAATCATTTGAGGAACTTACAAAAATACAGGTTGCTGGGACCCTGCTCCCAGAGATTGAGTCAGTGAGTCTGAAGTAGGGTCTAGGGCTCTACATTTTTGGAGTAACTCCCTTGAAATATGTTTTCCAAAGAGCGGAGAGACCACATGTCTCTGTGTTTGTGAAAAATGACTCTGATTGCTGATTAGAAATCAGATTGTAGGGGCAAGACTGGAGGCAGGGAGGCCAGGGAGGCTGTTGCAGAAATGCACCCAGAAAGTGATGGTGGCCTGAACTGGATGAGTACGGGTAGAATTAAGGCAGGGAAATGAATTTACCAGTATTTAGAAGATAGAACTTAAAACATTGAGTATACTGTAAAGTGCTTACCCACCGCCACCTCATCAACAGTGAAAGCATTATTTTAGGAAGATTGAGGTGGCGGGTGAGCAGGACGGGAGTGAAGTGAGGAGAAGAGGAAGGCAAGGACATCTGGAGGAGGCTGTAAAGTGACTAACTGCTCCCCCTTTGCTGGACCAGGGGGTAGAATGCTAGTCATAGCCCTGGCCGGTCACTCCGGAGAGGTTTTGGACAGATTCTTGGGCCCTGCGCCTGCACGTTTTGATTCCATCGGTCTGCCTAGGAATGTGTATTCTTAGCTCCCTCGCTAATTCTGCAAAAGCAGGCGGGGGAGGTATGGAATGGCACCACTTAGGGAGAAGTTGCTCTGTAGTGACATCTTGAGACCTTGGGGAAGTTCCTTGACTCCTCAGAGTCTGTTTATTTTGTACAAAGGGATTTGTAATTCCTACCCTGAGGATTGCCCTGGGGCTGCTGGACGCACCATTACCTGATACCTAGACCCTCAGAGCTCCCTTCTGCCATCCTTGTGTTCTCCGCTCGCCCTGCCATAGCTAAAAGGGGGTCAGAGCCTGGTCAGGCCGCAGGAGAGCCGGGGCCTTGGCCCCAGCTCAGCCAGCCCCAACCAGCTCTCTTGATGAAACCTGCTGGACCAAGACCTTGCTGGAAGCTTTCACTCATTAGCGCCTGCCTTTTCACCTTCCTCTTCAGATTAGATATTTTTATTCAGTGCTTGTTACTGTTAGTTATTTTCAAAGTGAAAGTAACTAATCTATTTTTTGTGTGTGTGATACTAAACTAATCCATGTTTATTGTGAATTCTTAAAAAAAGAAGAAAGTAACTGAAATTTCATCCCCCAGAGAGGACCATTATTAACATTCAGGTTAGCTCTGTAAGTATATATGCAATATTACAGAAAAATGACCATACTGTATGTGTTTCACAACAATCTTTGTTATTTAAGATATTATTTAAATATTAGTTTTCACCATTATTGATAATAACTTTATTTTCATGTGGTTCAAAGTTCAAGTAAGACAATATTCAGGAGAAAGTCTTGTACACATTTCATTTTATCCTTTTTTTTTCCTGATAGCACCGATCTCGTGTTTTTGTTTAAATAAACATGCAGGGACTGATTGTTGCTTTATCAAGCAGTTTTTTAAAAAATTTTATTGTTCAGTTACAGTTAGTTGTCCCTATTTTTTCTCCATTGCTCTCCCCTGCCTGTCAATCGGTTTTTAAAAATGTGTTTGTTCACTTAATTCGCGATTATATTTTTTATGATGAGCATACAATACTTTGATAGAGTTCAGAAAACTGTTTTTTAAAAAATGGGAAAAATTCACTCCATAATCCCATATTACAGGAGCAACAGCTCTTAACATTTTGGAATTTCCCCCCCTTTTTAAAATACATAGTTTTAAACATGATTGAGAACATGTACTGTACATACAATTTGTATCCAGCTTTTTATTTTCTGTTTAGCATTAAAACCATTAGCATTTTCTTGTGTTAAAAAGAACTCTTTGTAAACAACCATTTCTAATGGTTGCAAAATAGTTAATTTGTGGTCATACCATAACTCACTTTTATAAGCCCTCTTGTTGGACACTTAGACTGTTAACTTTTTTGTTTTCATGAATGAGATTGCAGTGGATATTTTTATGCACACATCTTTGTTGAGATGATTTCCCTAGGATACAGTCCCGAGTGTGGAATTGCAGCACAAGGGAACGCAATGCCCTTAAGGTTTTTGGTACGTGCTGCCTGAATCATTCACGGATTTTTAGAATATGTGTATTTTTTATTTTTTTGGCCTTTTCTTATCCCTAACATTTGAACCTAAAAATTTTAACGTGAGCTTAAAATATTGCTTATGTTAGAAGTATTGCTTTTACTTCCACACTCCACAGGAAAGATTAAGTTATTCTTTGTATAAATAAATCCATACAATTTTTCTTGAGGATAATATGGCAATATGTACCAAAATCCATACATTTCTGATTCGGGGACTTAGAAATGTATCCAAACAGTTGTCAAAAATCTTACCTATAAAAGTGTCTGTTGATTATGTGTAATGGTGGAGAATTAGAAACTGTCTAAATTTCTAACAGTGGGAAAAAAAGTTTTACATTTATTTGCTGAAATCTATATATATCGACAATTATAAAAATATTTTACAGACATGGTACCTTTTGGGGATTTATTTTTTAAAGGCAGATTGCATAATATTATAATATAATTGCATTTTTATAGCAAAGAGTTTCATGTACATCAGAAAGGGTGGCAGCTTATTCACTTGAATTTTAATGGTGTTTATTTCAGGTAATGGGATTATGAACAATTTTAATTTCATTCTTTGTGAGGTTTACTTAATTTTTAAAAAAATTTTCCAAATGTCTTAAGGTCAGAGTTTTCAAAATTGTATTATAAAAATATTTTATCTTTGGTGTGTAAGAAGGAAATGATTCTGTGGCAGGTTCTATCTCTGCAATCATGTCTGACTCCCCCAAACACCCCCCCTGCCCCCCAACCCACTGGCTTCCCAACCCCCAGCTCAGGCCAGCTCTGCTGAAGAAGGACCAGGGTCTTCCCACTCGGGGCTCTGACATCTGTCAGCCTGCTGTTTCACCTTCGCTTTAGTTTGCTATAAATGGGCCTGCTGAACATTAAAGCACTTGGCAGAAACCACCAGTAAATCTGGCCAAGATCCTTTCACTGCTGCCTTTTCCTGAGAAACTGAACTGCTCTGAAGTGAAGCTGGGTGCTCGCGGGGCTGAAGGAAGGAAAGGCTCCTAGCAGACGGGGCAGGCAGGCGGGACCGGGTGAGGCAGAGGGAGCAGCACCCAGTGGCGCTGTGGGTGTTCTGAGCCAGGCCTCAGGAAGGGATGACCTGCTACCCAGGCCTGCCCCAGGGGTGTGGTGTGTGCTCCTGCCCCGCCTTTTCCTCTCTACCTTGCCTTGTCTGAACCTGTAAGGAGCAAATGTGGTGCTGATGGTGGTAGTGGTGGTGGTGGTGGTATAATCTTTACGAGGCAGCATATTGTAACGGAAAGGGCTCTTGCTTTGGATTCAGAACGGCTCTTTCACTTGTCAGCTCTTAAGGCCAGCAAACGGCTTCCCCTCTCTGAGCCTCTGGTTCCTTGCTGTAAAGTGGGGACAGTAATGCCTGTCTCACAGGATTGGTAAGGAGACCAGATCGCACAGCCTGCCGAAATGTGGCTGTTATGGTCGCTGGTCCTCAGCAGTCCTTTGCCTGTTTGTCCCTCCTGCTTCCTTCTCCATGTCTTTGACTTTGAACACGGGACCGGGATTGACTGTGTTAATGAGCCTACCCTAGCCTGCCCCCCAGGAGGCAGGAAGGAGCAGCACCAAACTGGCAGTTGGGGGGTGCTGAGTTCTCAGCTCGGTCACACCACTGACTTTTTACGTGATTTTGTGCAGGTTAGTTAACATTTTATGCTTTGGATTAAGTCCTTTGTCAAATGGGGATAATACCTGTGCCGCCTGCCTTATCGAGGTTATGGGAGGTTGTTGGATTTGAATGAAGGAACAGAGGACAAAACCCTTTTGCATAATGTGAACTACTATGCAACTGTCAGGTAAAATAATTAACATTTGTAATATATTAAAGGGAGATGATAATGGTGTTTCACGTGTTTTGAGGATTATGCGAAGTAATACAAGTGTAGTTTTCAGCCCCTGTGTGGCATGTGGGAGATGTTGTTGGTATCCTTGTCATTGTTGTTAATTATTTCAAGAAGTCTGATAGAGGTGGAAGAGATGAGCTTGCTGGCAGACTGTCCCCAGGGGCACTTTTTGCCTGTAATATGGTAGCAAGTTAGTAAATATTTCCATTAATTAATTAATTTGAAAAGATGTCAGGAAGTGATAGTAAAAATCAGAGTAACACAAGCACATTTGCAAAGCAAATAACCAATTTAAAACATGCTTGCATATTCATGACTTTGTTTAACCCTCCCAGCTAATCTCTGAGGGAGGGACCAGCATCCCCATTTGATGGATGAGGAAACTGAGACCCAAAGTGGGGAAGGATTTGTACATTGTCACCTCCCTGAGAATTTAGCCCTAATACTCATCCTCCCCTCGTCCCCATCTCTGTCCCCAAATGCTGTTTTTCCAGAGGCGGCTTGCAGCCCTCGTTCCTGGCTGTCCCGGGCTGCCAGCCTGCATGTGCTGGAGTGCTCCTGGGCAAGAGAAGCAACTCTAGGGTTTGCAGTGGCTGAGTGGGGAGGGACCAGTCAGCCCTTCTGAGCCCAGTCACTCTTCCAGGGTGCCCAGCAGCTCCGGGAGCTTTGCTTTTCCAGCTGAAAAATGTGCAGCTGTTGCTATAGCGAGAGCCTGGCTGTCTCCGTGCCTGGGGCCAATTGCTCCAAATCCTTTTTAGTTTCTATCCTTTCCAGTGCACTTATTTCTCAGTTCCTGGCCAAGGCCTGTGGTCTGCAAATAAAGATGTAATAAAGATGTCAAACAGCCACTGCACTGCTAAACACAGATCCTGGGCACCACACTGCCCCTTCAAAACTTCCTGCCTAAGGCTTCCTGCCGTAGGTCCCTTTTAGACATGGGAGGGAGACCGCAGCACCTACTAAACTGCACTGTGTTTCCCACTCTCAGAGGGAATATGAGTGTATTGCAGAAAATATGGAAAAGCACAGAAAACTTTCAGCATTATTCATTTAGAAAATATTTCCTGAGCATTTGCTAGGTACTGGGTCTTCTGCTAGATGTGACAGATACCACATGAATAATATATTAGCTATCTTCCCATCACTAAAAGATAATCACTATTAATATTTTGACAGCTTTCCTCCCAGTTTAAAAAATATGCATAATTTTTTACGTATTTGAGATTGTTTCTGCTATGCATACACATACACAATTTTGTACCCTGCTTTTTCTTTAATTCAGGGGTAACATAAGTATGTTTCTATGATATTAGAAATAATATCTTAAAGCATTCTTTTTTCATGATTACAAAAGCAATACCTGCTTGTTATAAAATAGTCAAACCTTCAGATGTTTCAGAAACATATACTGAAATGTTTATTCATATTTATACCCTCTCCATAAGAAATGGATAATCTTAACTCTTTTAATGTCTATATGCATTCAACTACTTACCCATTGTTTCACTTTAGATTTTCTGATTTTTCGTTATTAAAAATAAAGCTTAGATAAATATCTTTGTATATAGAACTTACAATTTTTACAGATTCTACTCATGTGGTAATATCCCTGTTGAGAGAATTTAGGGTTAAAAATGGTACAAACATTTGCATCAGTTTGAATCCCTATTGATGATATGTGACCTTATCCCTTTCACCATAGCTTCCTGGCATTGAATATTGTAATTAAAAACCACAGCATCAAATTTTGTTAACTATGATGGCTGAATTATGTCTTGTTTGAATTTCCATTTCTTCAGTGTTTATTGAATTTTCCATGTTTGTTAACCAGATGTACTTCATCTTTTTTCAAGACTTTTTTTTCTGCTTAACTATTGGGATCTTGATATTTTTCCTATCAATTAATATGAGGGCTTTATATAGCAGAGTGTCTGAGGTGCAGGAATTTCTAGAAGTTCATTTAGGGACAGGTAAGGCTGGCTTCTCTGTACTCTATAATAATAGTTAAGAATTTGGGGCTGTGAAGTCAGGCTACCAAGGATTAAATTTAGTCATTGCTACTTTCCTTTTTATTTTTTTTTTAAAGCTTTTTAAAATTTTTAAATTTTTTTAGAGAGGGGAAAGGAGGGAGAAAGAGAAGGAGAGAAATATCAGTGTGCGAGAGCTACATTGATTGGTTGCCTTTTGCACTCCGCCAACTGGGTAATCTGGCCACAACCCAGGCTTGTGCCCTAACCGGGAATTGAACCGGAGACCTTTCGGTTCTCAGGCCAGTGCTCAGTCCACTGAGCCACACTAGCAAGGGCTGTCATTGCTACTTTCTAGTTGTGCATCCTGAACAGGCGATTGAAGTGCCTTAGTCCCCTCATCTGTGAAATGGGGAGAATCATAGTATAGCTTGTGGGGTGGCTGTTAGGAATCACTAAGAGTCTGTACATAAAGGTTTAGTGTGGTGCCTGGCTGGGACTCAATGAATGGGAGCCCTCGTCACCACTCTTCTTTCCCAGATAGCCTTTTCATAGTTTTGGAATATTTCTCCCCAACCCTCTTCCAGCCCAGTCATCAGGCTGCCTCACATTGTGTTTCTGCAGATCAGCCAAATGGCCGACGATACGGTTGCAGAGCTGGACAGGCACCTGACATTGAAGACCAAAGAACTCCTCGGATGAAGTCCACCAGGGCGTCTCTGGTGGATCCCCTGGGTGGCAAATTGACATCTCTCTACCCCGTGCACATGGATAGCTGTCACCATGTCCTTGTCAGTCCTTGTGAGGCCCTGCCTTCTGGTCACCCAGACTTGTTTGTTCCCTCCCTTCTATCCCCTGCCCACCCCGTTCTTCTCTGGGCCTTCTGGCATGCATGGGCCTGTGGAGAATGGCTGTTGCTGACAGACAGCCTTTACCGTGGGCGGTTGCCTTGACTGTGACACTGCCAAATGCCTGGGGCCTCTGGCAGCCTTGACACTGACTGCTCCTCATCTCAGGAGCCTCCTTTTCAAACAGTTCGCTGGGCCCTGTTCCCAACTTTAAACTTTGCCTGGGCAGATGTGGGCCTTCACCTGTGTCTGGATACCTTTGCTAGAGGCCCATTTGCAGCAAACAATAAAATCAAAACGAAGTGGAAAGAATAATAACCACAAAGGAAATGATAGAGTCAGTCTGGGTTAATGATTTCTGAGGACCTGTGTGTAAAGCAACCAGACGATTCTTTGCCTTCCGAGGTATCTGCGCACATGCTCTTTTCTCTGCCTGGACTGTCCTCCACTCCTCCCCTGGCCAGTCACATTCATCCTCCACGTCCCGGCCTCAGCGAGGCTAACGCTTCCTCGGAGCCTTCCCTTCCCCCCAGCGGAGGGCCCCTGTTACTGGCTCTCGCAGCACTGTCTGTTCTCATCTGAACCTTAATTGTTCTTTTTGATAGTCTGTGTATCTTCCGTATGCTCGGAACCTGACGTAATGCCCGAAATGCCGTAGGCACTCAAATATGCTGTGAATGAATTGTGTATATTTGCGCAACAAATGCTGGCTGCTTTTCCTTTCTTTCCAGCCTTGACACTCTCATCCTGTCATTTTCCACTCTTGCTCTGTCCTCAGTATTTACTTGGTAATGAGATACCTCCCCGCCAGCCCCACTGTCTGCCCGTTAGTGGCAGGAAAGTGGTGTGTTGTGGCTCATCTTTGGGTACTGGGTTAAGTCAGTCCCCCCTCCCACAATAATTTTTCTTTTAATCATTCATTTGTTCGTTCATTCATTTATTCATTGATATAGCCACGATGAGCTAGAAACAATCCTAGGCAATATTTGTTATCTTACCGTAAACTTGCAGGGTGTGTATTAATTCCATTTTACAAATTGGAAAACTGAGACCTGACAATATTAAGTCATTTGCCCAAAGTAATGAAGTTAGTAAGAGGGTCTCACTGTTCATTTTCAGTCTCATTGTACAGAGGGGGAGCACTCAGAGAGGGCAGCCTCTTGCCCAGGGCAGAGCTGGGATTCAGGCTGGGGCCCGACCTGCAGTATGTGCCCTACCCACCGCATGCCGCCGCCTTCACACACACTCAGTGAGCCCCAGTTGTGTGTCAGGTACAGTGCTACGTGCTCAGAATACAAAAAAGGCCAAGACGTGACCCCTGTCATTGAGGATGCGTGGTGCACCGGACCAACTTGCTGTTTGTAATGTCATGGGTGGAAGGTCAGAAGTTCATTGCCGTTCTGCCAAATGTCTGCCGTTAGAGTGGCATCCACTTTGGCGGCAGCAGCATCTGGCCATGTCCCTTTGAAGCAGCACCCAACTTCTCTGTTGCTTGTCTCCTCTGGGCCCTGCTCCTGGAGGGAATAAGGGTGCACTTCACCTTCTGCTCTCACGGGTGGAGCAGGCTGCACTGCGCAGCAGCCAGTGGAGACTCCAAGTTTGAATTTGGTCGGAGGTGAAAGAAGCTGACCCGTGTCCTGCCCTGCTTCCCTGTACCCTGTCCACCAGCCCTGAGTGGCCACCCCACAACTAGAAGTCAGCTGAAGGAAGAACAGGATCAGCAAGAGCCTTTTTGGGGAAAGCCACATGGCGAGGTCTCTGCAACAGTCTTTCGTGAGTGGCCGAAATCCCCCACTCACTGCAAATGTGCTTCTCAAAGATGCAGGATTTTTTAATAAACAGAGGAAATGATAAATTATGTTGTAACTCCACTCCAAAGGCATTTGGTTCTTAACAGCCAAATCCTCTGTAGTCTTTAAATAAACAAAAACTTATTTGGTGAACAGACGGGGGGGAAATTGAAAGATTTTCTGTACTTGGGTTCCACATGTCAACAATTTCTCTCCTGTGTGTATGTTGGCCAAAGCTGTATATCATGATAAATGAATAAAGGAAAACCTCAGGCCCAGGGCCGTCAGACGGCTCAGCAAATGGCTTTCAGCTGATTGCTCTATTTCAGTTGACATTTATCAAAGTTTCTCCGTTACTCTGTGTGTCAGGGCTTCGGTGGTGGCAGGGACGAGAGTAAGACTACCTGTTTGGATGTGCTGAGTAATGAGTCGTGCTGGAGCGATTCATTCTCCCTCTGTCCCTCCTTCAGTTTCTGTCTCTTTTAAAACAGAAAGCTGGGTATGGAAATTCTCACACTTGCCAGAAGAATTAACCACCTCCTCTATTCAGCTCAACAGCTTTCAATCTCGTGAAAGATACAGGCAAAGAGAATTCAAGAATTTTTTTTCCAGTTTGTTATTTCTTTTGTTGCATGCATGCACGCGTGTGTGTTGGAAATTGCAAGAAACTGGAATGTTAAAAATTAGAAGAAGCTCCTCAGAAGTCCCCAATTTTTTAAAACTAGAGGTATATCCTCCCAGACCTTTCTCTCTGCATATATAATTTTTTAAAGTGGGGAGGAGAGCTATTCTGTTCCTATTCCAAAGTTTGTTTTGTTTTGCACAACAGCATGGCCATCTACCCATGTGTGAATATGTGGACACAATTTATTCTTTTTCATTGCAGTGTAGTATTCCATGACATGGATGCATCGTCGCTTACTTCACTGTTACCTCTGTGATATTTAAAAAAAAAAAAATCATTTTAAATGCATAGAGGATGTTTCTATTTAAAGTATTTTTTAAATAAAAAAGAGGAGCCCCTATTCTAAGTTTATCTCTTTGATAACCTTTTCCTCAACCTCAGACTAACATTCATTGAATGCCTACTGTGGACCAGGTAGCCGGACACTTGTGCTACTACATTCTAACTTCCAAACAGTTCTAGTTGGTGTAGGTATTTCTCCTATCTGTGTTTACCTGTGAGAGAACTGAGGTTCAGAAAGGGTATTTAACTTGCCCAAGGTCACACAGGTAGTAAGTGCCAGAGTGAAGTTTGAAACTCTTATCTGACTTTCAAGTGGGTCCTTCCTTCATCATTGTAATTCAAGTCTCCATCGAGTGCTTACTCACAAGGCACCTGGCGTTGTTCTGGGCCCAGAAAGTGATACAGGAGAAGCAGAAAGCTTGCTTTCATAAAACAAGCTATTTCTAATAAAGGAGCGCATGTAAAGTAGCAGAGCACCCGGCACATTGCAAACACCAAGGAAATGGTAGCTCTTAGGGAGACAGCAAAGATTTCATATTTATACTTCACCTGGCCGGCAGACTCCTCTAGAACATGTCAAGAGAACCAGGGAGTGAGCAGAAAGACCACCCAGCAGTGAATAATGATAACGGCCAACAATAGCATTGACAGCGTTCGTAACTGATATTGGCCTGGGACTTTTTAGTTTTCAAGGTGCTCCTATGTCCTTCATCCCATTGAAACCGTTGAACGAAGCTTTGCAGTTTCTTTTGCCCTGATAATGGTCAGTGTCGTGATGTGCATGAAAAGGGATGTTCTCTTGGTGGGGTACAAACTTTGTTGTATATATAGGACGTGTCAGTTACGATGCTGTGTTTTCTGTGCTGCTTAGTTTTTGGCCCTTTGATGAATCTTGGACCGTAAGTGGTGTGTTTTAGTCCCATTTCACGCATTTGCCTTTCTTCTTGCCTTTCCTGTTGTTACTGCTCTGGGACTGTGCCGGCGTGTCCTTTGATGCCTGGATAGCCTGAGTCACGTCTTCTTTGTCTCAGTTGGTGCTCGGAGTTTGAATTCTATCTCCTCATGTATCGAGATCCCGGCTCCCGCTGTCTTTTTGTCTGCATGTGCTTGGTATATCTTTCCTGTTCCTTAATGTTTAGCCTTTTCTAACCACGGTGTTTTAGATGTCACTTTTTTAGAGTTGGGTTTTGTTTTATGAACCATTCTGAAACTCCTTTTTAAAATTATTATTTTTTAAATGTATCCTTAAAAGGTTTTATTTATTTTTAGAGGGAGAGGGGAAAGGAGGGAGAAAGAGAAGGAGAGAAACATCAATGTGTGGTTGCCTCTTGCACACGCCCCAGCCAGGACCTGGCCCGCAACCCAGGCGTGTGCCCTGACCTGGAATCGAACTGGTGACCTTTCGTTTCGTAGGACAACACCCAACCCACTGAGCCACACCAGTCAGGGCTTAATACCATTCTTTTCATTGTGGTAAAATACATGTAACATAAAATTAACCATTTTTAAGTGTACAGTTCAGAAGTGTCAAGCGCACCCACATTGTTGTTCAGCTGTCCCCCAAACTCTGTCCACCTGGCAAAGAACTACAACCACACCCATTAAACCACTTCCTGTACCTCCCTCCCCCCAGCCCCTGGCAACCACCATTCATTTCACTTCCTTTTTCTTTTCTTTTTTTTTTTAATAATTTTATTTGTTTATTTATTAATTTATTTTTAGAGAGAGGGGAAATGAGAAAGAGAGGGAGAGAAACATCACTGTGTGGTTGCCTCTCACTTGTACCCCCAACTAGGGACCTGATGCGCAACCTAGCCATGTGCCCTGAATGGGAATCGAACCAGCGACACTTGACTCACAGGCTGATGCTCAATCCACTGAGCCACAGCAGCCAGGGCCTCCACTTCCTTTTTCTATGACTGATGACTAGGGACCTCATAGAAGTAGAACCAAACAGTATTTGTCTTGTTGCGTCTGGCTTATTTCACTCAGTATCATGTCCTCAAGGTGTCAGAATTTCCATCCTTTCTAATACCACATAATGTTCTGTCGTCTGCGTATATGAAACTCCTTCTAACAGGTGGCTTAAACCCACTTGTATTTGTGAATAATACAGGCATATGTCAGAGATACTGCAGGTTCCGCTGCAGACCGCCACAGCGAAGTGAGTATCGCCATGAATTGAGTCCTAATCTTTCCACCGGTGGAGGGACGCGCCTTCAGTTTGTAACAGGCACAACATCCGTGCAACGGCATAGAGCGGGGCGCGGTGAAATGAGGTCCGCCTGTTCGGCAATGTTCGGGGGAACCCACGTCCTCCTGCTTTATGTGCAGCTTCGCACTAAGGTGACTTGGTGTCTAAACCCTTAGCAGATTAGGGACTAGAGATCAGATTGAGGAAGAGGGTTGCTTGGGCAGAGAGGAGGGTCACAGCGATGATCCCTGGCTCCTTTTATTTTGTTTTGTTTTTTTCCCCATTATTATTGATCTCTGTCTCTTGTAGTTCTTTCTTCTGGTCTCTATTTTAATCCATCCTGTTCTGTTAGGTTAGATTAAACCGAAACGTAGCCTTTATCATGTTACTCTTCTGCTCAAAAACCTTCCCTGGCTCCCCGTTGCCTGCCTGCTGTGTTATGTACAGACTGTGCCCGTGGCTTTCCGTAACTTCTGTAACCTGGTCCGAGGGTCTGTGGTGCACCTCTTACAACTACCCTAAGGCAACCAGTGCGTAAGCTAAATGGAAATAGCAGCTTTTCTGAAGTTTCGGGCTGCTTTCTTCCCCCTCCATGTCTTCCCTTAGGCTACTTTCTTTTCCTGGTATGTGCACCCGTAAATTCCTGCCCCACCTAACAGGCAAAATTGCTGTCTAGCCTTCGGAGCCCTTCTTGGTCCCACGTCTCTCTTTGCGCTAAGGCGTTCATTCCTTTATCTAGACGTTTCTCCTGATTCCTAGACCTGCCTTTGCCTGTACAGCATCTGCACTTGGATGTGCTTCCAACACCCTAAACTGCTGGCCCCACCTGGAAGACATGTTCCCACCCAGGTGCCAACCCAGGGCACTGGGAGCTCCCTTTGCTTTCTCTCCCTCACCCCCTCACCCAATAAGTTACCAAGTCCTGTCGATACTACCTGCAAAGTGTGCTCCTTTCCTTTCTGGGCACACCCTTGAGTGGTGCATCTCAGGGAACAGCTGTGGCCCCGCGGGGTCTCCAGGGCCACCTCAGAGGCCAAACGCCACTAGCCCTGCGTAAGCCTGGTGCAAGTAAGTCCCTTATAGCCAGTTCCCTGCCCTTCGAATCTTCGCATCCCTGACTAACAGTGCTTGGCACAAAGCAGGCATTAAGGAAATGTACGTCCAGTTGTAATGGGCCTGCCAGGCCTTAAATACAAACGAAGCCAGTTTACATCAGTAACCCAGAGCTTCTCCTACTCACACCTGTGTGCTCAGACCTCCAACCTCCTCTGCCGAGTTGGCCTCAGGAGTTCTGAGCATCTGGAGGCCGCCTCCCGTGGAGGCCACAATCGTCACAGCCACTGCGCTCCTCTCGGCCCAGACCTCCCTGGCTTGCGTCCACAGCCCTGAATGCCGTGTGGGGGAGCTTTGCCTGTGCCCTTGCTGGGGGTGCCACTGTCAAGGACAAGAGTGCTGGTTCCTGGGCTTGGGAGGCCTGAGCACGCTGGGTGGGGTCCCTGAGGAGACAGTGAAAAGTTCTCTTCCTTAATCCATGCCACCCTTGGCCCCCTGAGTCCAAAGCAGCCTTGCTTGGGCTGAGGCCCTGGTCTCCCAGCGCAGAGGCTTCTCACAGCTGAGGACCACACCTGCCGTGGGCTCCGCTGGCCCAGAGGCAGGGACGCGCCTTCTCTCCCTCCCGGGCTTCAGCCTCAGCCCCCGAGGCACCCCCTTTGCAGATGCTAATAGGGACAAACCTTCCCGGGACTGTGCAATGTATAGACAACTCTAAGAGCTAGTTATTATTTTGCTCGTTTTACAAATGAGGAAACTGAAGCCCCGAAAGTTTAAATTACTTGTTCAAAGACAGACAAGACCAGAGGAAGCTTGGAATGCAGGAAGTCTGGCCCCCCAGCTAGGGAGTCTCAATTAGTTGTTTTAACCGAGAGACCAGAGGGGCTGCAAAGGGCCTTCTGGGGCGCTGAAGTGGCCAGCAAGAGCCTATGGGTCTTGTCTCGGTTTTGCCCTTTCTACCCTCAACAAAGGCCACTCCACTGCTCTGTGGGTACCTAGGAGGGGCTCAGACACCATCAATGGCTTTCGACTGGGCTGGGGAACCCAGCTGGTCCCTGACAACATCTCACCCATTTGGAGCAAAATAAGTAAAATAAAGGCAATGTAGCAAATATTTTCATACAATTATTTATTTAACTTAAAGGCCTATTTTATGTCCTTAGATCTTGCTCTTTTCTACTTGTGTTTTTGGTATTAAAATACTCTTTCCTCTATGATAAGAAGTTCATGATTCTAAACAAAATCATCATTTAGAAAAATAAAAAGTTGGTCACCTTCTGTTGGTCTCCTGCATTTTTAAGAACTTTACTGCTGTTTGAATCCCAAAGCCTGGCAGCTCTGCGGCCTCACGCCTACTCCTAGCGCAGAGGTCCCGGAGGCTGTCATCCAAGGGAAGCTGGGACTGTAACCAGTGAGAGGATCAATGTAGGGAGGTGATCTGACCTGTGTGGGTCTCGGGGACCCAGGGAGTGAGCAAGTGGTAGCCGAGAGGCCGGGTTTGGAAACAGGACAATAATCAATCAGGAGGTTCAGAGACCCACAGGGAAGGGGAGGCGGGTGGAGAGGTAAGTCAGAGAGTGGAGAGAGGGAGGCAGGGACAGAGAGACACACACAGGGCCAGAGGGATGGGGAGAGAGGCAGAATCGGAGGGATACAGACATATACACCCCACCACCACCACCAGGCACACGCAGAAGCAGAGATCAGCAGGCAACACAGAAAGAAATGGAGACAGTCACAGAGACAGGAAGAAGCACATGGTGACATACATAGACCCATAGAAATAGACACAGAGGGAGACAGAGAAATAGACACGAAGGGAGAAAGCCACAGAAATCCAGGGAGCGACAGAGGACTATAGAAAGGGAAGCAAAAGAAAGGAGAAAGGAAAATGGGAAGACACACATTTAATGGGGAGGCATGATGGCCGACGGACAAGGGGGCAGGAGAGGGGCTGTGGCTGTGCAGGGGCGGGGTGTGGGTGGAGGAAAAGCCAGGGGGGCCAGGGCTGCTGGGACCAGATAAGGACGCCTGCCAGAGGGAAGTAGGGGAAGGAAAGACGTTTACTGATCCCCGGGGGAGAAAGCCAGGGAGGCTGCCCCAGGCCCCAGCGAACAATGGGTACTTGACTTCAGTGGGTCATTAATGTGACAATTAATGGAAAGAGTAACAGAGTCCTCCCCAGGGAGGCCTTGGAGAGTGGAGAAGTGGAATTATTGGGAAGGGTGTGCGGTGGTTCTGGTGGTGGGGGTAGGGGACAATCCCAGATGTCCAGGCATGTCAACTACAGATCCCTGGCCTGGGGCATGGGGCCTCCCTAGCTCCCCGCTCATGCCCTGTGCTCCTTCCACCCTGGACCCGTGCCAGCCTCCAGATGCGTCCTGGCTTTCCTATCCCCGGCCACCGCTGCTGCAGCTCCCTCTACCTGGAATGTCATCCCTTGATTATCTCCATCCATGGAAACCCTACCCATTCCAGGGTTAAATAAATGTGCATCTAGATGATGCAATGGTGAGCCAGGGCCACATCTTTCAACAAGAATAAAGCCGCCCAAACAAAATGGACCCTGGGAAGAGCAAGTGGAGTCATATGTACAGTGTAGCACCACTTCCATGAATTAAAAAATGAGTCTAAAAAAATTTATTTCTGACTCTGTTTTGCATTATAAAATTATTCTTTTAAGGTGGGGGTATGTGTGAAGGGATACTTACCAAATTCATAATGGTGATTGCTGTTGGGGAGTGGAGGTGAGGCTTAAAGTGCACCCTAAAGTCATTTCATATATATGTGTATGTGTGTGTGTACATGTATATTTTATACGTATATATAAATGTGTGTGTGTGTGTGTGTGTGTGTATTTTGTATACATATATAAAATATTTATTTTGGGTTGTGAAAATAGGAATGATAGGAATGGTTGTTACCTTGCTTTCTGGGTTTTTTTTCTGTGCTTTAAATTTTTTTTTCAGTGAGAGAGATAGAGAGAGATCCTACAGACCTATCTCAAATGCCACCTCTTGCAGGAAGCCTTCTAGGAATCTACCCACCAACCAGATATGGTCCTTCTTTTTCCTGGTATCAAATTCTCAGGACTCAATGTGCTTTCCCCCTTGTATTTCCTTTTGTGATGTTCATGGACTATCTTCCCCACTGGACAGAAACCCTCTGAGGACAGAAACTTCCAGTGCAAGGCTGGCACGGAGGTGGTATGCACGGCTGTCTGTGAGACGGAGCTTACCTCTCCACCCCACCACCGTGGGAGGCAACTACAAAAGCTCTGACCACAACTCAGATCGACATGCACCACCATTTTGCAGGGGAGGAGAGTGAGCTCCGACATTCAAAGCATGGCTTCTAGAATGGGAATCTGGGGAGGGGAACCACTACTATATCACAGATATTCAGGGGGGAAGAAGAGTCTTCTTTGCTGTGACCGGGAAGCTGACACTATGGCTGGTTAGCTGGTTGTTCGTGGCAGCATTGCTAACAAAGCCTCAAACTGGAGTCCCAGCAGAGTTCCCCTCACCCACCCCAGAGGGGCATTTAACTCCTTCCACTCAAATCTGTGTAATAAAAGAACCCCTGAATCCCATTAGCCCCCAGTGAATCCCAGCTGCTGGTAAAATCACTGCCATTGTAGGGGTGGAAGGAAGAGGGACATCCATCCTGGCCCATCCCTTCATAACAGCTGCTATTGACTGAGCATTTGCTCCATGCTCTGCCCTGAACTACCCTACCTGGTTTACTTCTACAATAGCCCGCTGGGCTTAGGTTTCTCACCTCTATTCTGCAGATGAGGACACAGAAAGGCAAATGACTTCCTCAAGGTCATAGGGTGGCGGTAAATATTGGAACTGAGACTGTCTGACCTGTCAGGTGGACGGTGTCACAGTGGGAGTGCATGGCTCTCCCTACCTTTAGGTAACTGCCCTATTGTACGAAAGGGGACACTGAGGCACAGAGATGGAAGAACTCATCTGTTCACAACAAGTGAGTGGCAGAGCTAGAACTTGAATACAGATTCTCAAACTGCTTCTGGCTTCCCTGGGTCCCCATGGAGTCTACCATACGGCAGGGCAGATGTCACCTTAGGAGTTTTTAATCCACTCGGCTTTGCCTTCATGGGACATAAAACTGTAGGGTTTGGGGAGCAGAGAGAGAATGTAGAGATCAGCTCATTTGGCTACCTCTTCATAGTGATGAGGAATTTTTTTTTACTGAAGCAACGTTAGTCTATAACATTATAAAAATCTCAGGTCTACAACATTATAATTTGCCATCTGTATATACTACCTTGTGCTCACCACCAAAAGTCTAGTTTCCACCTGTCACCATGCAGTTCACCCCTTTCCCCATTTTGCTCTCACCCTACCCCCTTCCCTCTGGTAACCACCAACCTGTTGTTTGTCTCCATGAGTTTGTTTTTGTTTTGTTTGTTCATTTATTTTGTTTTTATAGAGTCCACGTACAAGTGAAATCATATGGTACTTGTCTTTCTCAGTCTGACTTATCTCACTTAGCATAATACCTTCAAGATCCAGCCATATCGTTGCAGATGATAAGATTTCATTCTTTTTTCTATGGCTGAACAGTATTACATTTCATTCACACACACACACACACACACACATTCTGGTCAGAAGGTATCCAGCCATGTAATATGAAAAATAGAGACATTTGTTGAAGAAGATACAAGATACAAGAAACATTGTACACAGGACAATGACACCTCAGTCCCCTTCAAAGTAGGCACCTGGGGACCTCACACAGTTCTCCTAATTGCCACCAGCTGCCCCCCGTCATACTTTCCCAAATCTCATCGATGGTCTGAAATCTCTTCCCTTTCAAAGGTGTTTTTAGTTTTGGGAAAAGCTAGACGTCACCAGGCGCCAAATCTGGGCTGCAGCAGGGCTGAATCACCTGGGTGGTTTGATGTTTCACAGAAAAACTCTGCATGAGACATGATGTATGAGTGGGCGTGTTGTCGTGATGAAGTTGCCGATCACCAGCTGCCCATACCTGCGGCCTTCTGAGTCATCTGAATAGTTTCTGTGGAGGAATGTTCAAGCTTAATGCAAAATTGGATGCATTTTTTGCTCTACTTGCTCGGTCATTTTGAAGGCAACAGCCACACAGTACACATGCTCACTCAATAGTGTCTGCTGCCCCCACTGACCAGTACAGTGAATTCATAATTATTCACACATGAACATTCCAGTCCACTCTCCTTGGCTGCCAGGTTACATCAATGTACAATGGACTTTTTCTGGACAGACTATACACACATATGTATATATAGTATATACATATATGTATATATATGAAGGTCTCTCTGTATATCTCACATCTTCTGTATCCATTCATCTGTCAGTGGTCACTTATGGTGTTTCCATATCTTGGCTGATGAGGATTTTAAGGCTAAGGAAGGAAAATGACTCACAAAGCCCCTTTGATTGATGTCAGGAAGACCATGCCTGAAAAGCAGACTCATGATCCAGTCCCTTTAATGCTCAGAATCCATTGACTCTCGCATTAGATCCCATTTCAATAATAGGTAACTATGTAGCCAAACCCAGAGCAGATCGGAAACTAAAAGAAGGGCAGCTTCCATGCACACAGATCTGTTGAATGCTGAATGAATGAATGAGTAAATGAATGGGTGCCAGGCTGATTTCTCCCTCTTAGTTGATTTCCCTTTTGCTCCATCTCTTGCTTTCAGATGGATCACCTACATAGCGCTCCCCATTGCCCGGATAACTAGTACCTCCTAACCCATCCTCTGTTCCTTCATAGCTGGCCCTTCTGACCCGGTACCTCTTCAGAATGCAAATCATGCCACTCCCCTTGGAGACTCTTATCACCCCCAGGAAAAAGACCCAAATTTGTACCCCAAGGTCTTGACTGCACTGTTTGACTTGGACTATCTTTCCAACCTCATCTCACACTTCTGTCAGGCCTCTGCAGTGCCTGTCACTTAAAGGACTTTGCACACGCCCTCCCTCTGCTTGGGGCACTCCAGGCCTTTCTGTGTCTTGCTAAATCCTGTATATCCTTTAGCTCTCAACCTAATGCCATTGGTTCTGGGCAGCCTTCCCTGACCTCCCCAGATTGGGTTCCTACCCTCTGTTAACTGTCCCCACAGCCACAGACTGCCCCCAGCACCTCACCTGATTATATGTAACATCTTCAGTGTCTGTCTCCTGCCCTGACTCTGAGCTCCAGGAGGGCAAGGACTGTCTCATTCACCATCACGATCTGGATGACCAGAATGAAGCCTGGCACTCATGTGCATTCTGCAAGTATTTGCTGAGTCCCTGCCCTCATGAGCTCACAGTCTACTTGGAAGAGGCAGACATTAAACAGATAAATAAATAGCACAATGCCAGGCACAGCTAAGGGATATGAAGGAAAACAAAGTGGAGGTAAGGGAAAAGCCGTGTGTGTGTGTGTGTGGCCAATTTAAACTGGATAGTCATGGAATGCCTCATGGAGGAGGTGACATTTCAGCGTGGAGGCAAGGTTCTTGAGAGACACAGGACCCTCTTCCCTTTCAGGCTGGCTGGACCCCAGGCATGTCCAGGTATGACAGTCCCAGATCCCCAAACCCCGCTTCCTTCCTCCATCCCTCCTTCCCTTCCACAGCAAGAGCAAGGAACCCAGAAGAGGCCTTTGTCAGGGAGGCTTTGGGGGCTGCTGAGAAAGCCCGAAGCTGCTCTTCAGGACAGCTGTGATTGAGCCCTTTCTGCGTGGTGAGAGGCGGCGAATGCTTTGTGCAGTGAGGACTGATTGTGGCCCTGCGATTGGCACCCACAGACCGCGGCCGCCAGGGTTTGCCGCGCACCCCCAGCGCAGCGGCGGGCCGTGCGCAACGTGCCAGCCCAATCTCGCCTCCTATATTCAGAGTTGATTAGACGCTATTTCTGCCTGGATTTTCAGAAGGCTCAAGAGCTTTTTTAATCACTACAGTGGCTCATTACGGTTTTGCAGTGACACTCATGTCCTTCAGTTCTCTTCTCAGATTAGATTCTATAGTCAGATGAATATTGGATGATTTCATTACATACAAATGCAATCAACAGTTTTGCATAAATTTCTTCTCTTTTCTTGAGTTTCAATTGACCCCAGCACCCATGGTGGCAGGCACGATCCACATGCAAATGAGCTGCGTTTGCAGCCACGGAGAGGGACCCGGAGGAGGCAGGCACTAGCACCAGCTTGGGGAGGGAGCCAGTCTTGATTGCGCAGGCTTTGGGAGAGGCCCTTAGAGGAGGGGGTGCCGCTCCTGCGGGCAGCCGCTATGACCGAGGGCACCCCAGTGCAGAGATGATGCTCCTGCTGGTGAACTGCAGCTCAGAGTGGGGCAGGGTCTCTCTGGGCTGAGAATGGAATGTGGAGTTTCAGCCCGGGCAGCTGGGTCCCATGGCCATGTGTGCAAGCGGTATGTGACAACTGGTATGGACATGTTTCAATATTTTCACAACTGGTAGGGCCTTACACACTGCATTCCTGTTGGTTGTTAGCTCTAAGCCAATGAATGCTGTTGTTATAATCATCATCAACATCATCATCATCATCACCATCATCATCATCGTTTGCCCTGGAGGGCTCAGGGTTCAAGCCATGGCCATGAGGACAACCCGCCAAAGTCAAAGCCAGCCCAAGGCAAATGCCCTTACATCCCTTTTTTAATTTCCGCCCTTTTTTGGATGGAGAGGCAGGGTTGTCCCAGAAGGCCTCCCTGATCTGGAGACCAGGGTCTGTGGACAGGAGCGTCAGCCTGTGCTCGCTCTCCCCTGGGGCCGAGGAGCTCTCCCTGCAGCAGCCTCTTCTGCTCACTCAGCTCCTTGTCAAGAAGGCACTTCCGTGAGCCCCCGAGCCCTGAGCCTATGCCGTGTGGGGGCCCACAGCCCAGCTCTCCTCCCTCAGCCCCATGACACCCCCCGAGGCCAGAAGAGAGGACCGTGCTCTAAGGAGTCACCTTTCCTAGGGCTGTCTTCTAGGGCTGCTGCCTCCCACCTGGTCTGTCCTCCAGATGCTCCGGGTGGTTGTCACAGTTCACAGTCCAAGCTTGGACTCAACAGCAGGTACGGGGCTGGAAGATAATGTGGGAAGCAGGCTGAGCATGGTCAGGGGGCCCAGGGCTAGCAGCTGTGCACTGGGGATGGGGTGGCGGGGAGGGGAGGGGAGGACTTAGATCGAAGCCGTGTATCTGAGGTTTTACCAAGACAGGGGTCTAGGCTTCCCAAACCTCATTTCCCTTGGGCAGGTTCTTTATAAAATCTCCCCACGTAAAGAGAGACATGATGCAGTGTAGGATCAGGGACCCAGAGAGAGATGTGTGGATACACAAGGAGTCAGGGACCTGTTAGGGATGTGACCGCAGCCACAGTCATCATCATGGATGCGCTGGAAGTCTGAAGTGGGTGGAGCCAGAGCCACAGCCATGGGTGTGAAAGAGACACCTCAGGGCTGCCACAGCTCCTGGGTCAGGCTCCTGACTGTCACTGCCCTCAGGTCCCCAGATCAGAATCTGAAGGAAAGCAGGGGTGTCTGGGAGTGGCCCCAGGGAGTGGCCCCAGGTTGCTGGTGGGACCACTGAGGTCTGGAGAGGGGAGAATTGAGCACAGAGTCAGAAACACTGAAGTCAAAGCCTTCTGCTGCCATCTGGGGCTGTTCCCCCTGTCCCCCCACTACTCCATGGTTATTCTGTCTGCCTGTGTGCAATCACGGGATGCCTCCCTCCATGGCTGAATGGACCCGCTCTGCACTGCCTTCTGCTGCTTCTCAGCTTCCCCCCTGCTCCCCCTGCCCCCCCCGCCATGTGTCCCTGTGTGCATTTCTCTCCCTGTCACCATCCTTAGTCTGTGTCTCTGTCCCTGTGTCCCCTCCTCTCCTTTCTCCCTTTCTGTCCCTGTCCCTCTCCCCGTCTCTCCGTGTCTGCTCCTTGCTCTCAGTGCCTTCCTTACCAGAGCTGGCCTCCTATGGGAGTGGTAGATTTGGGACTTTGGGCTGCCCCCCTGGGAGCTCGGGCCCCCGGGGAAAAGTAGGTTGTGGGTGGGGATTGGCTTCTGAACTCTTCGCGCTTCCCTGTGGCGGCCAGCCCTGGGCCCTCTGGTGTCTCTCCCAGTCAAGGACAACAGGAAAGCAGCCATGTTTCTCCTGCACAGGACTGTTCTCACTCCAGCCTGGGAGAGCGAGTTGGGAGGTGGGGGTGGGCAGGGGTGAGGAAGTCTTCGTTGACCCCTCAAGCAGATGGAGGTCACCCCGTCCAGGCCCCTGTCTTCCAGCTGGGTCCAGACCTGCTGCCGTCCATGGCAGCCTCCCCCCGTGGAAGCTGCCAGCTCCTCCCAGCAGGATGGACCTGTTCTCCCCACCCAGTGGAAATCTGGTCTGCACCCACCTCCCTACCTCCTCTCCTTTCCCTCCTCACCTCTCCCTCACCCAGGCACAGAGGACTGCTTTCCTTGGGTTCGCCTGCTTTCCAGCCTCGGGCCATGGCACACGAAGGGCACACAGGGAAGAGCTGGGCTCTAGGGGCTGGCAGGTCTGTGCCGGATCCCAGCCCTGCCACTCTGCTAGCTGGGTCGTCTCAGGCAAGAGACTTAACCTCCCTGAGCCCAGTTTCCACCTGTGTAAATGCAGAAAACACTCCTTTCCTTGCAAGGCTGGCATGAGGACTGAGTGAGAAAACTTACATTAAAGTACCCGGTATGGAGTTGGGCACAAAGTAGACGCGTGTTAAAGCATCATTGCAAATAAATGAATGGGTAGATGAAGAATGAATGGCAGAATTCAGACCTGCCTAAACGGGGCACGGGGAAGGAAGCCAGCTGCCGGGAATGGCACAAGCAAGGGCATGGGGGTAAGAAACCTGAGAGAGGGCACAGGGAGCCATGAGCGCGCAGCCTGAATGCGGAGCCCAGAGTCCCCAAGTGGAGCCCAGAGTCTCAGGTGGTGGGCAAAGGACTGGTCAGTGGGTAAGGGCCTCTCTGAGTGTCAGCAATGCTCCAGGCAGCCAGGTGTAATTGTGGCAGCAGCTCTCAGGAGCAAAGGCCAATGCGAATGCTTTTATGAGCATTATTTCACTTAATCTTCACAACAACCCTCTGAAGAAGATGGTGTTATTATTCCCACTTTATAGAAGAGGAAATTGAGACGGAGAGAAGTAAAGTGGTTTTCCTGGGTCATACAGCTAATAATGACCCCAGTCAGGATTTGAACACTGAACTCCAAAGCTGGTCCTCAGTCCCCTTCCAAAGGGAGAATTACCCTCCTACACACACAATTACCACCCGCGCCCCCTTCTGCCCCGACACACAATTTCTGGGCTGGTGAGATCATGAGAATAAAATGGCTTAAAAACACTCACTTTGTGAGGGAGAGTAAAGAAAGGCATAATTGAAAGGTTCAAATATCAAGAAGATATCGCCTTGGCACAAAGAAATCAGGAAAGGCTTCCTGGAGGGAGCTGGCCACAGAGGCAGAGACATGACCCAGAAGTGAGGCTCAGACAGCCCTAGTGAGGGTGGAGGTGGGGTGCAGGCTGTCACCTGAGGTGACACTGGAGCACAGTGGCTCTGCTGCTTGACAGCCTGGGCTGGGGCTCCTGACCTTGATCTGCTTCTTACTGGGGTCCATTTCCCTGGCCCCACCTGGCCAGCTTGTGCCTCCATCTTGCCAGTCCTCAGAAAAGTGGAAAGGGCAGGTTCCTGGTGACTCCAGACCTGGGCCACATTCCCAGCTCTGCTGCCCTCTTGCTGCAGGACATGGGCCAAGCCAACTTTGTCCCCCTGTGAAATGGGGCTAACTGTGCTCACAAGCTGGGTGCAGCTGAAGGTCAGAGCAAGCAGAGCCAGTACAGGGCTGGGTTCAGAGCAAGCTCTGGGCAATGTCGGCTCCTCCCTTCCCCAGGGCACCTTACCCTTGGAGCAGGCCCAGACCACCACTTCAGAGCATTGGAAACCGAAAGACAGGACCCTGGCCAAGTGGCTCATTTAGGTAGAGCATCATCCCAGTATGCCAAGGTTGTGGGTTCAATCCCTGGTCAGGGCACATACAAGAATCAACCAGTGAATGCATAAATACGTGGAACAACAAATTGATGTTTCTTTTTCTTTCTCCCTTCCTCCCTCTCTCTAAAATAAATAAATAAATAAAATATTAAAAAAACAAAACACAAAAGACAGGATGTGTGTGCAGTGGTCAGACTCTGAAGCCAGACTACCCTACTCTTTCTTGCTGTGTGATCTTGAATGTTACTTAATAACCTAGTCCTATATGGTTTCCTCATCTGTGAAATAAAGATGACAATATAAGCCAAGTCCTTTATTTCAAACCTCTGAAGTCAGATAATTTCAGAGCTTCTCTGATTCTAAAGTCTAATACCCATGTTACACATAGTACACAGCCTTCCTGTGGAGTCTGGGGCATTTTTTATAATCAAACTTACATATATATATATATATATTTTTTTTTTTTTTTTCAATAAAACATACAATTGTTCATAGCAAGGAGTAAAATGAAGACCAAAAATAGCTTCTCCTGAGTTCGGGTCATTTTTGGCACCACATAGTTTGACACCAAACCTGGGTAAAACTTTGGTCACTTTTAGGATTTCAGCATCGTGGAGAAGAGATTGTGGGTCTGGAGTGTTTGTCTGACTGGGCTGACAGGTGGACAAAATGAGTTAGTACCCACAAGGCGTTCAGAGCCACGCCTGGCACAGGGCAAGGGCGCAAGACAGAGGCATTCTGCAATGGGCCGCTCCCCTGCTCACAGTCCCACGTGGCTCCCACATCCTCATTGTAAAGTGCGATCAACTTCAGGTGAGCCCTTCATGACTGCAGCCCTGCGCACCCGAGACTTCAGTTCCTCAGCTACACCGGGCTCTCTCTCTGCAGGCTGACGCACTTGCTATATCTTCTGTCTGAAATGCGCCCCCCCTTCCCAAGCCCCTTTTCTTAACTGTTTCATCCTGTAGGTCTCCCAACCCTCACCTAAGCACAAATCACATGCTAGGAAAGGTTCCCGTCTTCTCTCCCGGACTGTGATCTCTGGGAAAGCAATGGCCTTGTGCACCACTTTTTCTGGCATACAGTTGGTGTTGAATGAATGAGCATCCTCACCCATCAATGACATTGTCATTAGGTCAGGGACTGAATATGTGTTTGTTGAATGAATAAATGAAACACAGCTCTGGAAGGAAGATCCCACTGCCATATGCACCCCAGGAGAAGATTCTTGGAATGTTCTCTCTCTCCCTCACTCCCTCTCCAAATTCCTTAAGTGATTTTTAAAAAGGGGACCTAGTCCATGCAGGGGACCAGTGGGCCTCCAGGGTCACAGGGCCTGGGGGAGGTGGTTCCGTACATTAGGCAGAAACCACTTGTTCAGGGTTAGTAGAGGCCTCTGGGGCATGGGGAGCAGGGGGTGGGATGAGGGGGCCTCCAGCATTCTGGACAATTGCTATAAAATAAACTCCATAATCAGGTAAATGCGTTTGTGTGGGGGATGGTTCCCGCGCAGCTGTGGGCACCCTCCCGGCCGGAGGGGACCTGTCTAATCTCAGGGTAATGAAAACGTGGGTCCAATTACGATGAAGGGCCGAGGCCTGGGCTGGGCCAGAGTGGGGGAGCTGGGCCCCTGGCAGCGGAATTAGAACATTTAAGCTGTCAGGCCGAATCCGGGAGAAGCCTGATTACCTGGCCCACGAAGGGGCCACTTTGGTTTGGTGTCGACTATAATTTCCTGGCCGCCAGCCGTGAAGCCAGGGGCCACCTTCTCTCCCCTGCAATGGGGGGTCTAGGCCCTGGCTCTCTGACCTCCACCCCTCCCAGACCCACCCAGAGGGGTTGGACTGGGCCTCCCAAGCTGTTTGTGTGGGGTAGAAAGCAGAGCAGGTACATGAATGACCATGCTGAGTGTGTGTAATGCCTGGACACAGGTTAGGGCCATGTGTGAATGGCACATGCACAGAAGGTAGACACGGTACATGTGGTATGGATACCCTGGGAATGTGTCAGTGATATAAGACATATGTCTATGTGGATTACGTGCAGCTGATCCAACAATGGGGCGTGTGGGGAACTCATGCACATGGGCTATTTGGACAGGATTCTTGTATGTAGACAAGTGCACATAGCAGGGCCACGTGTACACAGGTTATATGTGGTGTGTGCTCACAGTTGTGTGTGTTGGTATGTAAGTGCCACAAAAGCAGGGATCAGGTCCTCTTTGCTGACTACCATACCCCCAGCACCTAGCTGAATGCCTGGCTGGGTGGATAGGTGCTGATTACATAAATGTTGAAAGAATTCACATCTATATGATAGATGCATGGCAGCTATGTGATGCATGCATTAAAGGTAGGAGCATATGGAGTCTGCATGGAATGGGCTGGTGTGTGTGTGTGTGTGTGTGTGTGTGTGTGTGTGTGTTTCTTGTCCCTTTTGTGTGATACGGGGGCCTGGGCACTGGAATGCTTCAATGACCTGAACACTGTGGTCACATAGGCCTGTGCCACTCAGAGACTGTGATCTCAGACAAATCATTTAACCTCTCTGAGCATGAGTCTTCTCATCTGTAAAATGGATAATAATAATACTCACAGCTCGTATTTACTGTGCACTTACTATGTGCTGGTGCTGTACTATATGCTTCTCATGCATTAATATCTCACTGACTTTTCACAATAACCCTAATAAGTATTACTATTGCCCCACATTACAGGTGGGGAGACTGGAGCTTTCAGATGTTAGAGAATGGTGAAGACAGGATTCAAACACAGGCCCTCCGACAGCGAGGAAAACTTTAAACTGCCAGGATACACAGATAGTGCCTGTTGCGTAGGGTTGTCCTCTGGATTAAATGAAATAATCTGAGTAAAACACCCAGCACTGTCTGTCACATAGTAAGCATGCTGTAAATGTTACTATTATCACACATGATACATGTATGTGGGATGTATAAAACGGGTACAAGGAATATGTGGGAAATGTACATGTAGTATGTTTGTGTAAGAGACACGCATGTAGTTGTGTTTGTGGGTGTGTATAAGCCATACATTATTTACACGAGGTGTATGATACATGTATTTGCAAGTACATATATGTGACATATTTTATATAATGAACACAAGATGTAAATAAATGTATTATGACACTGACAAGTAGCTTATGAAATTACAAAAATGCATGCTTGTAGTATGTGCTATATATGAGCCTACATTGGCCCTGTACTTGTGCATTAACAAATATATGCAGATAGGGGGATGATAGGGTTCTGAGGTGCATGGTCACCAATGCGCGCGTTTGTGTCTGCACAGAGGTGACACAGGTATCAATGCGCACGGAGTAGATATACACACCATCCACCTGCGATGCACTGTCTGTGGTCTGGCGTGTGCACATATATGTAAGGTGCTTGTGCATGGGGTATAGACGCACCGACAGTGTGTGTGTTTCTGTCATGCACATGCGTGGGGTTACAGTGTATATCCTTCTGGGGTAGTTTGTGAGTCCTATTGTCTTTGCTTAACTGTCACCATCTCAGTTAAAATATCCATAACCACCCTGTTGAAAACAGACCCAATTTTCCATGCCAGTCCTTCTTTATTTTCTCCCTCCAAAACTATCTCTTAAATATTCAGTATTGGTACTACGGAATTCAGTTCTTTGCGATGTTCATAGCTTTCTTCCTTTAGAACGGAAACTTCAGGGGGCCAAGCGCTGATCACAGTTTTGTTCACGGCTGACTCCCCGGTGCCCAGCACAGGGCCTAGCACCGTGGAGATGCCCACGCACGATGCGTGGAGTCCACAAGGGGACGTCCGCGCGCCTGCAGCGCTGCTAGCTGCACGGGCCCTATGCGCGGTGGAGCTGGGGCTCAGGAGCCCAGCAAGCCAGGCGGCTCAGCTCACGGGCAGTGCGACCCACCAAGGCGGTGGCCTGCACGCACGTACCCACGCGCCTAAACGGAGTGCTCTGCGCACGTGTCAGTGACAGACGCACACCGGCTGCCCCCGGCCGGCGCTGGGTCACCCCCGCCCCTGCCCGTGGCCCTGGGTCGGCACCGAGGCCCCTCCCGGCCTCTGCCGTCTCCCGGGACGCGACCCGGTGTACCGGCGCGGCCGGGCTCCGGCCCATTTCCCGGCGGCCCAGGGCGGGGAGCGGAGCGGGGCCGCGGCCGGCCGGGCGGCAGGAAGCGGCGCATTGTTCGCGGGCCGCGGCCCCGGGCAGGGAGTTCCCGGCCCCGCACGGACATAAAAGGAGAAAGCAGCGCCCGCGGCGCGGCCGCTCGGCCCGCGGCCTGGGCGGCCGGAGGAAGCGCGGCCCCGCGCTCCGCTGACCCCGGCATCCGCTCTGGGCCCGGGCGGGAAGGTGGGACGCGCCCCGCCCCTGCGGCGCGCTGGGCCCGGGTCCGAGTCCCCGGCTCGCCGCCCCCTGCGCCTGCGTTTCCTCACGTGTCAAACGAAAACAAGCCGCTGGAAGTCCCCGGCGGATCCCCCGGGCGCTCCCCATATCCAGCACCCCACTGCAGCTCGCTTGGCCTGGGAAAGCCCTAACTCGGCCTCAGCCCCCCAGGAGAGAAGGGACACAGTGAAAGCCCGGCCGCAGGGGCACAGCTCTTCCCAACTAAAGGGAACCCGCCAGTGTAGCTCGTGCAAACGAGGCGGCCCAGGGCGCAAAGTCCCACCTCCTTCGGGTGAAACTTTGCCTGCAGGCGCCCTTATGGACGGGGAAAATGAGGCCTGGAGAGGGAAGAACTTGCTCAAGGTCATCAATTACAGAATTGTATCATGCAGACATTTTACAAATCCAGTAAACTAGATCAAACGAACAAGGTTACTGATGTGATGTGTATCTTTTCAAACTGGCTTTACACTGTTACTCATCTTGAGATGGGCATGAGAAAACTGAGGCCTGGAGAGGGGAAGTGTCTTGCCCAAGCAAGTTGGGGGAGGGAGGGAGGTCTTCTCCCTAGAATGCTTTAGGAGATGTTAATTCTGACGACTCTGGCATCATAGCTTTGGGTGGGGATGTGTTCACATCAGGGTTAAGATCTAATCAAGGCACAAAAAAGTAAGGGATGAGCAAGCCCAGCCCACCCCAGCCTAGCCCCAGTCCACAGCGCTGAGCTTTGCCCTCCAGGCTCATTGAGAAGGCAAAGGCAGAATTTTTACCATTTCCACAGAGGCCCAGAGAGGTTAAGTGATTTGTACCAGGTCACACAGCAAAAGACTACTATGAAGCAGAGGCCCTCCACCCACAGTCAGACCTCCCCTCTTGGGGAGAACCCCTTCCCTGAGTCCTGAAATTTGGGGGACCTGTTTTGGGATGCCTTCACTGCTTGGCCAGGATATTCTGATTATAGAGAAATGGCCTTCCCTCCACCCCTGCCCCCGCCCAGCCCGGGAACCCTACACCGGGGGTAATTGAGATCAGATGCAGCTGTGACCCATGGAATGCTCCCCAGGAACCTGGAAGCATTTATTGTCTGGAAGGGAATCCAGGGCCCACTCTAGGCCGCCCGCCCTCCCTTGCTGTCTTCTCCCCAGGCGGCTGAAGGTAAATGGGGGCTCTGAGGAGCCTCTGGTGCTGCCTGAGGGTTAGGGCAACGGCCTTGATGAATACAACTGCTGAAAGCGCCTTCCTGGCTTCCTCCTTCCTGGGGATACAGTTACAGGGGCCAGACTTCCTGCCCAGCCCTCCCAACTTCACAGTGTGGATCTGCAGGCTCTCCAGGCAGGCGACTCCACAGCCCCCTGTCAGCTGGGGCAACAGTGGGGCTCCATCTCATTCAGAGTGCAGCTCAAATGTCACCTCCTCAGGGAGGCCCTCCCTGACCACCCTATATAAACTAGCCCACCTACTGGCAGTCTCTCCCTCTCGCGCTGTTTAATTTTCTTCATATGACTTATCTCCAGCTGGTTCAGCTGGTGGGTTCCTTCTTTTTTCTTTTTATAATAATGTTTATCTTCTGATATTCCCACTCCCCCTCGCCCCCAGCCCCCACCAAGAATGTGAGCCCTGTGAAGGCAGAGCCTTGGCCTTGTTCACTGCTACATTCCTAGAGCCTGGAACTATGCCTGGCACATAGTAGGTGCTCAGTAAATACCGAGTGAATGAACAAAGGCAGGAACAACTCCCCACCTTTGGCCCCTGAACTTGAAATATGACTTGGTATCTCTGCTCTGAGCTGAGGTTTACCATCCCTGATCGGCGCCCTGTCTGCCTGGATTTCACATTTCTGTAATAAAACTCCTGTTTCTGATGTGTACTCTTCTGTCTGCATTTTAGAGCCTCAAGTTCTCACCTAGGAGCTCCAGGCTGACTCTGACCTCACAGTCCCGATCCTCGCCTGGGCTGGGTGACTGTGGGGAGTCTCTTGCCCTTCCTGAGCCAGCAGAACTCTTCTTCAAACAAAGGCTTACACAGGAAGCCCAGTATATGAGCCAGATAAGAGTGTTAAGTGGGAAGGGGGCCTGATCCCTGAGTGCCTGGCTTTTCCCACATCCCCTAGTGTTGTCCCCAATACGCTTTTGCAGATCCCTACAGCTTAGAAGAACGTCATCTGAAAACCCCGGATCTGTTGATTTCTCTGTCTCTTTTAGCTCTGTAATTCCCCAATGCCATTTCGGTGAAGTCTGGTCTTAAGCATTCATTTAGTCATTCATTTACTCTCTTATCAGACGCGAATGGGCCACAGCTGTGTGCTAGGCTTTGCTCTGATCCCTGCTCTCGAATTTCTTGTGTCCACCTCATTCAACATGCAGTCTGGGAGCACAGTTCATGTGCGGGGGTCCCATGAAATCTCAGGTGAGGGTCAGAGGGGCTTCTGGCCAATCCCACACCTTCGTGTGACTTAGGAAAAGGCGCTCCCTGCTGGGCAAATGCAGCCTTTCTGGACCCTGGCTTGACCAGCAGAAAGTGCCCTTGAGTGGAGAGAAAGGTGACTATCTTCTTGGTGAACAAGCCCCACCTGGGAGCAGGCTGTCTGGCTTTAACACCCCTTCTTGTGCACTCACTTCGTGGTGGGGCTCCCGGGATGTGCAACTTACACTTGGTATAATGCGCTACTGTCAGTGTTTTGAAATTAAAAAATGTTTTTGAACAAGCGTTCACATGTTTTCGTTTTTCACTGGGCCCCGCAAATTATGTAGCCAGTCCTGACCCTACACACAGTGGTGGTTAGATGACAGCAGCCCCCATTATACAGAGGGGGAAGCCAGGCCCAGGAAAGGTGACCTATCTGCAGTGCAGCTCAGGGAGGCCTGGACACACTCAGCTATGGCGGATGGGGCTGCACCGGGTGACGACGCTCAGGAGCAGGAGGGAGAGATGTGCAGGGCCTATTTAGGACATCAGATCCGCGGAGCCAGAGGAGGCGCTGTTGGCTTGCTGAAGGGCCCAGCCACAGGAGGTGCTGGGTGACTGAAGGGTGGAGCAGAGCAGGGGAGGGAGTGACTCTCCACATAGGGCTTTAGGGAAGGCTTCTTGGAGGAGGTGACAAGGGGCTGGACATTAAGTGATGAGGAGAGGGGATGGAAGAGCCTCCCCAAGGGAAACCCAGCCTAGGCAGAGACAGAGGAGCGAAGAGTGTGGTGTGGATGGGAGAGTGGTGGGCGCGGGGGTTGGGAGGGGGATGGGAGAAGGCCCTGGAGAGGCAGGGACTGAAGGTCCTATAATGCCAGGTGAGGGGTCTGGACTTTATCCTTTGTGTAGGTGTGGGAGGCCCCCCAACCCCCCAACTTTGACTATAGCAGATTCATATAAATCTTGTCTTTGCTTTATACATGGGGGTGGGGTGGGGGTGGGGACACAGGATTTTGTTTGTAAAACAAGATATTGCCTCTACAAATATGTCTGAAAGCCATAGCTAATAGGGGTGAAAAGCCAGAGAAAGTCCCTTGCAAGGCTCACACTCTTTACAGGGGAGGAATCCTGAGTCCCAGAGAGGGACAGGAGCTGGCTCTGGGTCACAGGCAATATGTAGAAGCTAGGATTCGTATCTCCTAGATTGAGGCTCTTTTGATGCTGTAGCTGCAGGAATTCACAGGCCACTGGGGGAGATTTCCCTAGTGGGTCTGCATCCCCTGCTGAGAGGTCCATCTCTTCTTCCTCCTCAGCCGGCCTTCCTGGAAAAAGGTGGCCTATGCTGCCACCTGGTGGCCACTCTGGGGTAGGTGAGACTGCCGTCTCTGCTCTGGAGGTAGCTGCAGTTCTGGTCCAGACAAGAGACCCTGTGCCCTGCCGTGGAGGTGGCCCTGTTCAGGGGCATTCACCCCTTCGGAACTCTGAGACCATTAATGATGGTAGAGCCCACCCTGAATCTGCTCTTCCTTCTGTCTTTCCTGTCTGAAGGACTTAGTATTCTAATTGCCTTAGCTGGAAACCTGGGTGTTACCCCTATCTCCTCCTCCTCCCTTATGCCCTAAATCCAGTCTGTCCCCACATCCTGGAACATGTTCATTGCTCTCCACTGCCAAGACCGTGGCTCAGGTCCAGCCTCCCGCGTCCTCACTGGTTGGCTGCAGTGGCCTCACATCTGGTCTTCTCCCCACTTGGGCCTGTCTGCCATGCAGTCTGCGTGTGCCTCTAAGCGGGACCTTGCTGCGACCCACAGCTGTGCATGGCCTTCCCTGCTTAAACCATTAATGGATCCCCATTAACCACAGGAGAAAGCTCAGCCTCCTTCCTGGGGAAGCCCTCCGGAATATGGTCCCTGCCACCCCCCAGCTCCACCTCGCATGGCTTCCCCTTTGCCTCCCCTAGGCGGGCGGCATGCAGAGTGGTTATAGGCATAGTATCTAGTGCCTGGATGCCTACTTTCAAATTGCACCTCTGCCATTTGCCAACTGTGTGAGAATTAAATGAATGATCACAGAAGAAGTTGCATTATGCTGGGGCCACCTACAACGTTAGAGGGCACAGTCTACCCACGAGACTGCCTTCACTTCTGATGCCAACGGCAAGCTCAGGAGGTGCCCCAGACTGCCCCCAGTTTTGATAATTCTCTGGAAAGACTCACAAAACCCAATGAAATTGCTTACACTGGCAGTTATGACTTATTACAGGGAAAGGATAAAGATTCAGATCAGCCCGAAGCGATACAGCACAGAGTCATGGGTCTTATAACTAGAAGGTCTGAGGCAGGGCATGGGCCTTTTGGAGGAACTCTCACTTGTAGCCCCTGGAAGCGGTCATGAACATGACCACAGCCGGGCTACCTCTGAGGGGCCACTGGGCAGAGAAAGTCACCTGTGCCGTGAGGCCCAGGAGGCAGTTTCATGTGTTAGAACCCTAGTGGTGGGTGTGGATGTGTGGATGAGTCCGGCCCTGCAAGGTCCGACGCAGGGACGGGACCTGGCCCATCGTGAGGTCCCGGCAGGGGTTGAGAGCCATGAGAGCAGGGCCTCAGACCCCTCCTCCCTGTCTCGCACCAGCTCTGCTGGGCCCAGGGTGGGGGTGGGGAGAGGGGTGCTGGGGAAAGGAGAAGGAAGAGCAGAGTCAGTGGGGGGTGGGGGGAGGCAGCCGGAAGAGGGCAGGAGGCTGTCTGCCCAGGGCCTCTGGAGGGAGCTGGGATTCAGGCTGGGCTACTCATTCTGAGAAACAGGGCGCTCCTGGGGTTGTGGAGTGGAAATTTGGCCTCTTGGGTGTATGCAGCAGGCTCAAAAAGAACTCCACCCTGAGAGCCTACTGGGGACAGACCCCAGCAAGGGCCCCGGATTCCAGCTGTTTCTCTGCTCTGTGTCCTTGGGCAAACTCCTTCCTGCTCTGGGCTGCAGTCTCCTGCTCTGTTCCATGGAGGCTTGGGCGCAGTGGTTTGAGGCCCCTTCTGCAGAGAGGCAGGAAGCAGGGGGCTTAGAGAAGTGATGTGAGGGTACTGGAGGTCAGGCCAGGCCTGGTCCCCGTGGTGTCCGTCCTTGGGTCTAGAAACTAGTTCCTCCCTCACCCCACCCCCTCCCAGCTTCTCCTCTGCCGGCTCCCACAACTGACCCCAGCCTTTTCTTCTCCTTTTCTATTTTCAGACATCCTGGAGTTGTGAGGAAGGCCCAGGCCGGCGCCTGCCCAGGAACCTGAGTTGCTGGGAGAGACACCTTCAGAGCAGTTAGACCTGCAGAGTTGTGGGCTTAGAGAAGAGAGCTGGGTCTTCACTTCCGGCGGGAGCAGGGTCTTGTCCCTGGCCTGGCTCTGGCCCAGCCCGCTGGGGGCACTGGTTCCTGATGGAGCCCTGGCTGACCTGGGGGCTAGTGACAGGTGGGGCTGGAGAGGGATGCAGTCCTAGCCCTCAGCCATCAAGACTCAGCCCCACCAAGACCAGGAAAGTCTTGGAGGCTGAGCCTGGCTGGGAAGGGAGCCTGAGGCCAAGGGCTGCATGGCCGGGTTCTGGGCTCAGTCTGGCTGAAATGCCAGCCCTGCCCCCCAAGCAGCAGGCTCTGTTCAGGGTTCCAAACCCTGGCTTCCCACCCCTCCACCTGTGAGAGCTTCCCCTTGGGTGCTCAGAATCCTGCTCCCACCACACACTGGGGCCTGACCCCAAGACCCCAAGAGGTGGGAAGGATCAGGGTGAGTGGTGAACGACGGGCACCAAAGGGATACCCGAATGCTTGTCTCCCCCCGCTCCTGCCAACGCCCCCAGAGCACACACTTCACTGTGGGGATGGGGGGAGCACTGCTCTGGACAGCGTGGCAAGGCAGACACTTCCCTTGGCCATGGAGGTGGTCCCTGGGGGTGGACATCTTCGTTCTTCCACCCCTTTCAGCCAGCCTGGTACCCAAACCTTCCTTCTCTGGGTCAGTGTCTGGGCTCTCCACCTCAGGACAGCCTCATTCTCACTCCACTAACTCTGGGACTCAGTGTCCCCACCCGGCCTAAGTTCCTTCCCAGCTACGCCGTGTGTGATGCTGATTTCCCAATGGGGCCTCAGGCCTGGTTCAGGAGCCTCAGCCTGGCGCTCGGGCAGCCTGGGTGACTGTTGTTCCCTTGGTAGGAAAGAAGTGGAGGGGATGAAGGGATGGAGACTTCTCTGCTCAGGAGCAATAACCCCAGCCAGAACTTGGCACATGAAGCCGACTGCGCCAGGACTAGACACCACAATGGAAGGGAACACAGTCAGCAAGAGGGACAGAGCAACACAGAGAGAGTGAAAGAGGAAGACAGTGTCCCAGACAGAGATGAAGAGACGGGCCACCCATAGACTGAGGCAGAGATAGCAACAGAGGCGGAGAGAAAGAAACAGAGAGCCGAGACCAAGACAGAGATAAGAAAAAGCCGGGAATAGAGCTCTACCCCCTCCGAGGAAGGGAGGAGTCAAGCCAGATCTTGCTTTTGTCTGCAAGGTGCCCACATGTGGTGACCCTTCTGCTGCCCATTAAACATCTGTCCGTTGGGAAATGCAGGCAGCTGCAGCACAATCATCCAGGCATCCTCAGGGAAGAAGGACCTGAGCGTGAGCAACAGCCAGGGCCTGAGAGAGAGCGCCAGCTCAGGAGCCAGAAAAGCCCCCGAGCCAAAGAGCCCACCCTCTTCTTGTTTCCATTGGTTCTGGAGGCTTCAGCTTCTCAGCCAATCCCACCCTAGACTGCTTCCCATTGCCTCCTCCTACAGCCCCTCCTACTTCTCCCCAGGGATCTTAATCAGATCTCTCTGTATCACCTGTAGGGGTGGGGGTTGGTTAAGGAGAGCAAGGAGATGGGAAACCCAAAGAAAAATGTCTTGTCTTTCTTCGGATTAGGCACTAACTCTCTATCTCATTATTTGGGGAATGATAGAAAAATCTGGTGGTGGGGGAGGGTTGGGAGGCAGGTATCTAGCATTAGAAGGAAGAAGGAGATCTGGAAGGAGAAGAACTAAGCTGGATTTAGTTGAATTAAATTGACTGTTGTTGGTTTGGTTTGGGTGGAGTGAAGTAGAATTGTGTTATGTCGTGCTGGGGTGGGTGGGGTAGAATAAAACTTGGTTTGGTTGGATAGAGTGGTGTTGGATTTGTGCACTGGTTGGCCTTGAATTTAGGAGAGTTAAGCCAAGTTGGGTTGTGTTGAGACAGGTTAGGTTGTGTTGAGTGGAATGGAATTTAATTGAATTGGGTTAGGCTGGATTTGGGTGGATTGAGTGGAAATAAGTTGAGTTGAGTTGACTTGAGTTGAATTTAAGAGAACTGAGTTGGGTTGAGTTGCGCTGAATTAGGTTAGGTTGGTCTATATAAGAAAGTTTAAAAGATTCCAAGTACACAGGCGTAAGGAGGAGTCCAGATCCAGCATAATTAGGATTATGTTGCCAGGAAAAAAAGGCAGAGTAAGATATCAACAGGGAGAGCCCTGGTGAGGGGAGCTGTCCAAGACAGATATCCAGGCAGATCTGTGCATCTGAATAATTTGGCATATAAATGATCTAGTTCAGTGCTTCTCCATGTTTTCACCACTCCACACTTCCACTGGTGTGGAAACTCACTGTAGCTGTGATTTGCATCTTGGCATGGGAGGAAGGAAATACTAGAATCTCATTACATGCACATAGGTGCTCACGTGTGAGGGTATTCCTTCCCCATCCTTGGTCTCTGTCCCTCGGAGGCTCGCCCTCTTGTCGGAGAGCTCCTTGGGGGCAGAAGTCTCCGGCATCCCATCTGGAGGTTGGCCAAGATGCCATCTCACGCATCCCTGTGGGATGGATGGGTGGAGCGGACACGAAAGGCATCACAGAGCAGTGAGGTCATTCCTGTGCGCTGGGTGCTAGGTGCCCTGAGGAGACCCCCCAGTTTGGGTCCTGAAGGTGGCTTGTGGGAAGGGTCCAGGTTTGGGGGCTCTGGGGCGCCCACAGAGGCAAAGCTCCTCTCCTCAGAGAGTGGGAGGCTGTGGGCAGACAGCTGACCCGTCCTCACTCACCACTCAGTTCTTTCTTGTGGTCCTGTGGTCCTGGCCACACGGCTGGACCTCTCTTCCAACCTGTTGGTGAATCGCACGCACACATGCACACACACACACACACACACACACACCACAGCCCTGGACAGCTCCAGGGGAGCCCTGGGTTGGATAGAGAGGAGACTGCCCCCTCCCCCAAATGCCCTGGTCCATGCCCTCTGAGGGGTCGGAATCCCTGTAGCTCCATCACTCACTTGTTCATTCTTAGCTTAAGAATCTGTATTTGTATGGAAGGAAAAATGCAGAGAAGCCAGAGTCTGGACTTCTGAAGCCACAGCTGAACAACCGGAAGAGCTTAGCCAAGTGACCTCACCTCTTGGGTGAGTTTCTTCAAGTGTAAAGTGTGCCCAATGCTCTCTTCCAGGGCAAGGGGGCTGGTTAAGAAAGAGGACAAATATGAAGTCTTTGTAAACAGAAAGCTGACTGCGTGTGTGCATGTAAAGGAGCCGTCCATTCCCTGGCTCCTCTGTTTAACAAACACTGATACAGCGCTCTTGAAACATCAGGCAATGTCCTAAACATGTTATAAGAATTAACTCATTTAATCCTCATAACAACCCCATGAAGAGGTTACTACTGCTGTCCCTATTTTACAGATAAGGAAACTGAGGCACAGAAGGTTCAGCAGTTTGTTCAGTACCATAGAGCTAGTAAGTGGGTCCCCACTCAGTCCTGTCAACTTAAAAGTATCTTTCCCTTCCTCCTTCCTTTGGTCAAACATTTATTAAGTGCTTTCTCTGTGTCAGGCCCTGAGTCCACTGAAAGGAACCAGACGTGGTTAGCGTGCTGTGGTGTTTCTGACCCAGAGGCCGAGGTAGCCCTCGGAGGGGGTGGCGCTTGGAAATGCATGGGCAGTTTTTGGCTGTTGCCATGACTGAGTTTACTCGCAGCCAGCTAAACTTCCTGCCCCGTGTGGGGCAATCCTATACAAAATGTCGGTAGTGCCCCACAGAGAAATCGTTCAAGAACACAGCACATGTGTTGGAATCCTTCCAGACCGGACTGAGTCCCAGCCCTGCCGTTCCCGGACTTCGGGACTTGGACAAGTGGCTTTACCTCTCTGAGCTGAAGACACGGTGGGAGAGGTTACACCTGTGACGTACCCGGCAGCATCTGGCCTGCTTTGGTTGTTCCACAAGCACGAACATCTTTTCCTGGTCAAGGAAGTACCAGGAGTACAGAGGAGAAGCAGCGTGTATCCAGCAGCCCTCCAAAGCCTTCTCCCTCCCTCTGGGGGAGGCTCTGATGCCTGCTAGGCTCCAGACGGGCAGGGGTGCTCTCCGCCAGGCAGTCCTTCTCTCCACCCGGGCTCATGGCCAAAGGCAAGAGAAGCTCCCTCCTTACCAGCCCAGAGGCTTCAAGTCTTGTCTTCCTTGTCCCTCACATGGAGAAACAGAGCGCTGGTGGATATCAGTTGCTTCTGGCTGCTCCGCATGCCTTCCCTCTTCTTTTGACAACAGCACCCAGTTTTCCTTGGGGGAACACTCCTCTCCCATTCTCAGGTCACGTGGGCACACGGTGTAGGAATGGCCGGTCAGAATCAGGACATTCCATTTTCCTGGTCACAGTATTTCATTCGGAGATGGGCACATGAGCTAAGCCAGAGCAATCAGAAGTGCCCGGGAAAGAGGCGATCATCTTTCCTTTGCGATTGGGGCACAAGGACAGAGACCTTGGGGAGCACCTGCTGAGAGTGAAGCAAACAAGGGGGGGGGCGTGATGAGAGAGAGACAGAGAAAGGGAGGGAGACACAGAAGGAATCTAGCACCTGGATGCAGCCACACCTGTCCCAAATTTTTAACTTGGGAGCCAACATTTCTCCTTCTTTTGCCAAAATCAGTTGGAATTTGGGGTCTATTATCTGTAATGGAAATAATCCTGACACATTCAGGGGCTAAACACACCTACGTCAAAAGATTACTGCGTGGATCAAGAGATACTAATGCCAGTGAAAACACTTTTGTAAACTGTACGGAGACACCGAGTGACGGTAAGTTATTAATGAGGCGTTAAAGCAGGAACACACATTCCAGGCGAATGATGAGTCAGTCCAGCTCTGTTTGAAAGGCTCAAGAGAGTGGATTTTTAAGATTCTTGCCTGAGCATTAAGGAGTTGTTTGGAAGTGCGAATTCTAGCCCACTGAATGTTCGGTTCATTGGGTGTGAGTTTCCAAAGGATGAGATGTCCTCGAATTGGTGCACAACTGTTTCTAATGTGACTTGTTCCAAGGTCGCTCATTTTGTAAGAGGTCATAGTACGCAGAGGAAAGAAACTTGGCCTGTTTGGGCAGGTCTCTGCCTTGTTCTGAGTCTCTGAGCCTGTCACCTGAGGGGTGGATTGGACCTGCTCTTAGGGAGCTCCTGGCTCTGGGCGACTGTGGTCCTGCAATTCTCTGACCCTGTCCTGGGCCAGAGAAGGTCTGCTCAGCTCCGGAGTCTGTAGCTGAGTTGCTCCTGGAATCTCCGGAGAGCCACACATCAGAAACCACAGCCCACATCAGAGCCTGGCTCAGTCTCCATTTCCATCTCCCTGGGTCTTCCTGCCTCATCCAAACACTCAACTTCACAATCCCCTTTGCAGCCAAGTGGTTTCACATGTCACAGTCCCGGAGAAGCAGTTGTCAGAGGAACTCTGCTGGGGCCATGCCTGACGGTGAGGGGCAGGGAGACAGAGAGAGCCTGGCTCCCCTGAGCAGCCATGGAGGCCTGGGCTACTCACCTTGGGAGCTTGTCATTAGAGAAGAGGAATCCCCTTCCTTTTACTTTTGTTTACATTTCCATGTTTGGGCCCCTGTTACACGTAGGCCAAAGCATTCCCCATACTCTCAGCTAGCACTTGCCTATAACCATTCTCTCTTAAATTCTGTTTACGTATCTGGTCCAATTTTTTTTTTTAAAGTTTAAACTACTCTTTTTTTTTTCCCTAAGGTTACTTTATTTTATTTTTATTTTATTTTATTTTATTTATCTGTTTTTAGAGAGAGGGGAAAGGAGAAAGAGAGGGAGAGAAACATCAACGTGTGGTTGCCTCTCATGCGCCCCCAACTGGGGATCTGACGTGCAGCCTAGTCATGTGCCCTGACTGGGAATCGAACCAGTGACACTTGGTTCACAGGCCTACGCTCAATCCACTGAGCCACAGCGGCCAGGGCCAATGTTCTTTTTTGTACATCTAGGACCACACTGACGAATTAGATTAATTATATAGTTAGCAATAATAATAATTCCACCAATAATGGTCACTTACCGAGTGCCTCCTACATGCCAGGAATTGAGCTGAGTGATTTCATCCTCACAGTGGTCCCAGGAAATAGATATTATTGTTGTCCTTATTTTCATACGAGGGAACCGAGGCTCAGGGATGACACACAGCTGACTCCCAGTCATCCAGCTAGAATATTGAAGCTGGGCCCCAAACCCAGGTCCGCCTGCCTCCAAAAGCCCTACTCCCTGTCTTTAGCACATCTAATGAAGCAGGCTTATTTCACAAGTAGGGAAACTGAGGTTCAAGAGCATGAGCGACTTGTCCACGGTCAGGGAGTGAGTTCAGAGGTTTACATGACTAGAAATCAGATCTTCTGGGTCTCCGTATCAGGGCTCTTTCTATGACATCCTGCTGCTCAGTGAATGATGAGACTTGAAGGCCAGGCTAAGGTCTGGGGCAGTGGGAGCTGTTGAAGGTTCTGGGCAGAGTTAGGAGGGAAACAGCTCCTTTCTTCAAATATGGTGAAGGAGGAGGGGGACGCGAGGACTGACATGTTACCGCCCCAGCACCCTCCTGCACAGCTACTGTTCCTTAGCAAGACCTAATGGCTCTTTCCCAGGATCCTCCAGTTCCACTGTCACAGGTGGCTGGGCTCCCAGATCCCTGGAGCTGATGGCCGATGCTTTGCAGATTACACTGCTGGTGGTGGGGGTGGGCTGGGGAGGATGCCAGTGGCATGACCACACGGCCATCCTGTGTTGATCAGATGGCCCCAGCTGCCTAGTGGTGAGGTCTGTAGGACAAGGGACCCTGCAATGGAAACTCCCCAGATGAGCTTGGGGAGTCTCCACTCACCAGTCTCCTGCTTGTTTATCTGCCTTCTTGGCCAGCCTCCACCAGGATTTGGGTGTTTGTTTTAAACTTTCAGGGTTTGGGAGCCAAGAGAGCCAGGGATGAAGGTTAACAAAGGTTTACGCTTGTTGACATCAAACAGACCAGGGCTCAGATCCCCCCTCTTTTTCCTACTAGCCTGGGCCTTTAGCAAGTCGGCTGCCCTGTTTACATAACAGGGACAAGAAGACCTAGCTCATGGGTTGTCATGAGACATAGAGGACAGGACGCACCTAAACCCCTTAGCAAAATGCCTGCCCCACAGCAAGTGTTCCAGCAGCGGGTCTAACTCCTCCTCCTCTTCCTCTCTTCTTCCTCTTCTTCCTCCTCAATGCAGGAGCTAGGGAAACCTTTGAGCCTCAGTTTCCTCTTTTGCATGCTGGATATAATAATACTTTCCTTGGAGCTACTGTGAGGATTTCAATGAGAAAGGGGTATATAGATATTGTGTGACTCTCAGCCCTGAGCCTCTCAACTGAACTATGTTGTTTACATTGAACCCCGTTTCCCCACACACAGCTGACCACCACCCTGATGGTGTGTTTCTGTCTCCTTCAAACACTGGCCGGCTATGCTGGGGCTTTGGTATGTGGTACCTAGTATTCCAGAACAAAAGGTTAGTTGTGCCACCTTGAGCCAGTCATGTCCGCTCTCTGGACCTCGGTCTCTTTCTCTGTAAAATGGAGGTGAAAACAGGGCTGTTGAATAATTGCATGTGAAATACACAGCATTCTGCCTGGCATGCAGTCGGTGCTTGAGAAAGACCCGCAGTTACTATTCTTACCACCAATGCCCAACCCTAGGCTGGCATTGTGTAGGTGAAGAGAAGGAGAAAGGGAACTTGGCAGGAAACCCTCCTACTCAGGAAGGGGACATCGAGCTCCTTCTGGAGGCTGGATGTGCTCACATAGACCGCCTTGTTTCATCCTCCCAATGACTCTTATAAGAATGGGATTAACTCCAATTTAAAGATGGGGAAACTGAGGCCCAAGAGGGGCAGTTGGCTGCCTAAGGTCGTGCTGAGAGCTAGTCAGGAATAGGGGCGCTGGGATCTGAAGAGATGATGGGTTGATTCCAGAGCTTTCTTGCCTGGCTGGGAAGCTGCTTCCAGAGGTGGGGCTGGGTGGGGCTGGGTGAGCCTGGGTCCCTGGGTGATTCAGGTAAGAGTCAGCTCTGGGTTTCCAAATAGTGGGTGGGACCCGGGAGGGGCGGGATCTCTCCTGGGCCATTTTCCAGGCCCTCACTAGACCCTCGGTTGTATTGCCAGGAGGGTATGTGTAGTGGTGGAGTTAGGGTAGGGGTTTTGCAGAGAGAGGAGCTGCACCCCATGTCATCAATGAGGTATAGGGAAGAGGGAAAGAGGGGGTCCCTACTGTCTTTCCTGGGGGAGGGTCTCAGGGTCTAGGGTGGAACTGTGAGTGTTGGGGGTGCTGACCAATGGGCCCAGCTGGGGAAGGCAGGGAAGCTGAGGAAGGGCACTAACACTTCTGGGGGTGGTCACAACAGATGGGTGGGCCGGCCCTGGACCCTCACTCACTCAGGGGACACTGGAGCTGAATGGAAGTTCACCATCCTGAAGATTAGGAAAACTCACAGGATGTTGAGGCTATAGGCTTTGGAGCAGAGAAGCAAGGAAAGGTGACCCTGTGCTGTGTCCTTCCCCAGGGCTGGGGCAAGGCCAGCCAACACCTCGCGTCTGGCCTCTGCTGCTGAGATGCACCAAACACAACAAGTCCAGGTGCGACTCCACACACCCCCTCTCTGGTTCCTTCCCCAGGTATCATCACTAGCACCAGGCCAGAAACCTAGGTGTCCTCCTTACACCTTTCTTTCCCTGAAGGCCCCGAGCCAATCAGTCACCCAGCTCAGGCACTTCTCTGCCACCATTTCCCTCATCCTCCTCTCCCCGACTCCATTGTCCTGGCTTTGTCCTATCCCTAGAGGGCTACACTGGTGTCCTGCCTGCCATCTCTCTCTGGCCTTGCTTTCTCTGCCTCTATCTCGAGATTCTCAGTGCTGGTCACAGGGGCCTGGCCATAGCGAGGGCTTGATCACTTCATGCCGATCCTGTTCTCAGAGACCATCTAATATGACCTGTTGTTTAGATAGGGAACCAGAGGCCTGGAGTGTTGCAGAGACTTGTCTAGGGTCAAATCATGAAGAACTGAGACTTGAACTGTGTTCTCCTGACTCCCAGCCTAAGGCTCTTTCTCCCAGTGCCAGGGCCACGCAAGTGTTTGTGGGTAATTTGGGGTTAAGGAATAGGAAGAAGGTATGGATGGTAGTTTGCTGGGCCCCAGGCCCAAAGGGATGGAGGACCTGGGAGTGAAACATGCTCATTCAAGCATCTTCTCTCCCTTCTTCATCACCACAAAGTCCCCTTCTCTTTGGGTAGCTGGGCCCCCGAATCTTCCCCCTGACCCCTTTGACTGATAATCCATGCCTTACCCTATGTGGGTTGTTATCAGGGACTCTGGATCTGGTGTTGGAGGGAAAGCCAAAGCTTGTCCCAGTACCCCAGGGCCCTCTACCTGCCCCAATCCCTCCCCCATCTGCCCTGGCTTGCTCTGACTCCCTAGGGCAGCAGGTTTTTTCTCAGTAGGGCATGGGAACCACTCACGTGGACACAGAGACTGGGCTTCCCAGCAGGTCTGCTACCCACCCCACACCTGGTATGCTACCCACCCCACACCTAAGGATGCCAGGGAGCAGGGACCAGGCCTCGGAGCCCTCCTGCCAGGCCTTTCCTGCTGTGGGGCCCACAGCATAGCTGGGTGTGCTGGGGAAACCGAGGGAGAAAACCTGACCAGGAGACTCTGAGTGACTTAGGATGATCCCTTTCCCCTGCTACAATTGGTTTCCTCAGCTATTTAGAAAATAAAGTGAAAAAGAAAAGAGGAACTGGACACTGGGATTCTGTAAAGTCGGCAGGTAGATGTGAGACCAGCTAGAGCATCAACTCTGGCCAGCCCTGGAATCTGAATTAGATCTTTGGAAAACGTGCTTCCTGATAATTGAGCACCTACTATGTGCATGATACTGCATCAGGAGCTTTGGGTGCATTATCTCATCGAACTTTATAAGAACCCTTAGGGACGGTTCTTATTATTCCCATTTTATAGGGGACGATGCTGAGGACCAGAGAGAGGGTAAGTACCTGGCCCAGCGTAACACAGCCAGTGCTCCGTAGAGTCTGGACCTGGGCGCAGGTCTCCTGGACTTGGAGCCTGTGCTCTTCATTTTCTGGAGGCAGAGGTCTCAGAGGGCCAAACCCAGCCTGGGGGGAAAGTCAGCCATTCTTGTTGGGCCTGAGGATAGTGGGCTTTCATCCAGGAAGCCATGAGCAGGTCAGGTCAGACTGCTCCTTCTCCAGCCCCCTTTCATCTCTGGGCAGCAGGGTGTGTGGTTCAGACCAGCGGTTTCTGGCCTCAGATATTCCATCAGTTCTGCCCCAAAGCCCTGGGTGACCGCCACATCGCACCTCGTCTCTGGGGCCCCGTTTCCTATTTACCAGATGAACATAATTCTGGCACCACCGGGCTTTGAAAGCTCCAGGGTCTCCAGGATCTCGGGTGAAAAATTGCCTGAGTCGCTGGGGCCCGGCGTAGAGGAAGTAAGTGGGTGTTGGCCGAGGTGACAGCTGGCTGGAGCGGCGGGGCCTGGGAATGGGTGGGGAGGGGGCGGGCCAGGCAGGCGGGGCTGGCCGGGGCTCCGGCGCGGAGTTGGAGAGCGCGCAAGGTTCCGGCAGTTTGCATCGCGCACCCTGCAGCCGCGCCGCAGCACCATGAGCCGTGAGTTCCCGCCCGGTGCCCCGAGTCCTCTTTGCCTCCTCCTGGAGCCCTGAGTGACAGGCTCAGCCCTTCATCTCTCCCCCCGCAGGGCAGAGCCTTCCGCTCCGGTTCCTGCTGCTGCTGTTGACGCCCCTGGTCCTGCTCGCGGACCCCCGGGAGCCCGCGCCAGGTACGCGGCCCCCTCCCTGCCCCCGGAGAGACCCTGGTCCTGACCCTCTGGCCTGCCTCCTCTTCCTTCTCTCCCTTCTGGCTGGTCCAGCTTCCCCTTTCGGCTCGCGGTGCCGGGAGGAGGGAGGGGGCCCTCTGAAGACCCGGGGGGAATGTGGCCTGTGCTGAGGGTGGAGGAGGGGGAGGCTACAGGGTTCTTTTGCGGGGCAGGGCAGACTGGAATCTCGTGCCAGTTTGGGAGATGGGACAGTTCCTCTCCAGTCCCCTCATCTGTCCTGGGCCCCCAGCTCCCCAACAATACCTGTTTCCTGTGGGGGCCTCTTTCGGAGGAAGCATCGGAAACTATCGAGGGAAAAGGGGGCTGCCTAGTTCCCGTTCTCCAGCCTCTCACTTTCTGGGGACCCATCCAGATTCCCAGACCCAGTGAAGAAGTTCTCCTCTGGTGAGGGCCCTGGCGCACCACCCAGAGCTGGTTTCTTCCCGGGAGGTTTAAATCCTCTCGCATGAGGTCCCCACTGGGCAGATGAGGAAAGTGAGGCTCAGGCAGGCGCCATAACTCCCTCAAGCTCACGCAGTACACGCTGGGCTCAGGGTTTGAACCCTTGGATCTTTCTGACTTTAGGAATTTCACCAGCTCTTTGCACAGAGTCCCCCTTGCCCCCTCCCCCCTCAGTGAACTGGTTTCACCAACCCAGAGGTCATGGGGTGTCCTGTAAAATCCCCACACCCCGGCCACCACCATGCATGTCTGATGTCCCAAGTGAAAGAATTCAGATCCTCCCTCAGCCAACCTCCCTCTGCCAGTTTACTGCTTCTCTGTGTGCGTGTGCACGTGCGTGGCACACACGTGCGAGGCCTGGACATAGTTTTCCCCACCCCCGCCCTGTGGGATCCATCCCTCTCTGGATCTCCATTTCCCATCTGGACAATGGGGGTTTGAGAGGCTGGGAGTGGGGAGCAGGGTCTGAGCTTTCTGCTGTGATGCTACAGACTTGGTGCTCGGAAGAGAGAGGGCTGTGAGTCAGACCAGGTTTCCTGGGGGAGAGGGTTCGAGTGGGTGGCATTTGGGGAAGCCAAGGAGAGAATGGAGAGGGCTCCAGGGATGAGTTTGGGTGTAAGCAGAGGCCTAGTTTGGGGGAAGGAGAGGAGGAAGACTCATGTGGCCAGCTCTTGACAGCTGACAAAGCCCAGCCTGTGGATGTTCACTTCGGTACTTACAATAGCCTTGGGGGTGTGATAATCCCATTCTAAAGAAGGGGCTCTGGGGCCCAGAGGGGTGAACCCATTTGCCTGAGACCCTGAGCACAGTGCGGGGGCTGGTCAGGTCACCCCAGGGACCAGTCTTGTCAACTCCTGGGTCAGCCCTATTTCCTCGGAGACCCCATCCAGGGCCCTGGGGTAACCAGGGCTGGCCAGCCTGTCTTCCTGTCTCTGTTCACTAAGGCTCAGTGAGTCATGGTTTATGCCTTTTTTTTTTTTTTTTTTTTTTTTTTGCCTTTTCTACTACTTTATATCATTATATGTTTTAACAAAATGGGTTTTTTAAAATTCCATCCATAAATGTTCTTGAAAGTTTGCTTTCTGCTGATGTTCGGCAGGCGCTGAGACCCAGAGCTGGGGGGAGCTCACGGTCCAATGGGAGAGACAGAGATGCCAACAGGCTGCCATCCAAGGGGGTCAGGGCCATGGCTGCAGGGCGCAGGGAGGGAGCAGTTGCTTCTCAAGTGGAGGGAACCCAGGGAGGCTTCTTGGTGACGTGGCCTCTGAGGAGGTGGTGAATGGGGGGAAGTACTGTGAAGCTTTACTGTGAAACTCTGTGAGGGTCTTTTTTGTAGCAGCACAGGAGCTGAAGCCTACAGGTCTGACCTCTGGGAAGCAGACGGGAGCTTTGGGGGCAGTGGAAGGTGCTGGCTGCCAGGGCCTTTGAATGCAGGGCCTTGGGCCTGAGGGTCCCTGGCGGAGGGTTGGGTGGATGACTTGGGGGTGACGCTGGAGGCAGACACCATCAAGGAGGCTGCTGCAAGGGTCAGAGAAAGAATGGGTGACAAGCCGAGTGCAGGGCAGAAGGTTTGGGCTCTACTTCCAAGTGTATGAATGAATTGAGGTCCTAGATGCCTGCGCATCAGGCCTGGAAAGCTGAAGTCTGTATTTGTCCCCAGAGGGGCAGCAAAGGCTGATCCCCCATGAGATGAGGGCTGCGGACACACCTGGGGACAAGTGTCAGGGGCGAATGTTGCTTTTGCCTCTTGTATGGTGGCAGAGGTGGAGTCCAGGTTGGAGGGCAAGGCTGTGCTGGGGGACCCTTCATGCTCAAGTTCATTCCCTCCAGCTCCTGACATTGACTCAGTGGGTTCTCCTCGATTAGGCGTAGGGCACAACCTTGGTGTCAGGGGAAGATCCTTGAGACCAGCTAACCCTGGCACATGGGGTGGTAACCCAGCCTATACCGAGGTCTCCCTGCTACTCACCACCAGCCGCCTCCTATCTGTAGCTCCAGCTGGGTCTGTGGCTGCAGACCCAGATGTGGCTTCCTCTCCAGCTGCGCTCCTCCAGCTGCGGTCCAGCTGAGGGGCCTGGGGTGGTGGTGCCTGGCCCCTGGCTGCTGACCTGTCTGGGTGTAGGGGCTGGAGCCCAGGTCTGGCTAGTGGATCCTTTTATTCTCTATGGCTGCCAAGCCCCTGGAGTTTCTCTAAATATTATTCTTAGGGGATTTCATTCCAGCCTCTTGCTGCCTGGAACCTCTGCATCCTGGAGGACTTGGTGTTCCCCGACTGTGTCCAGAGCTCTGATTCCTGGGCTGAGGAACATTTCCTTGTCTGAATCCTCAGAAGGTTCTGGAGCCAGGCTTTCCAGGACAGTCCTTGTCTGTGGGAATGTGTGCCCTCTGGGCCTGCTGATCAAACTCACCTCTGGGGTGGCCTGAAGACCCAGTGAGGGCAAGTTGTAAGGTTCTCTGCTGACGGCATGGGAATCACATCAATGTGAATAATGAAGACAGATAGATTGTCTCCACCCAGACCAGAGAAGAAGGGACAGGGGGTATAAAAGGAAGTCTTCTCAGAGCCCATCTGCTCCATCCTCTGGGATACACAGAAAAATAAAGTTCAGAGGGTGGAAGGGACTTGCCCAAGGACACAGAGCCAGCAAAGAACAGCTACTCTCCAGCACGTCTCCCAGCACCTACTTGGTGCCTGGCCCTGCGCTGGGTGTGGGAACTCAGCCCGGGCATTCGACTTGGTGCCTGCATCTCCCCAGTTCTCTTTCTTGATGGTCTGTTATACAAGGTGTCCTCCACTGAGCCCAGAACTGGGCTGGCATGAAAGCATGCAGGATTCAAGGCAGACTGAAGGGAGGCCTTCCTTAGCTCTGGTTGTGACAGGGGATGGGGATCTCTCAGAGGTTTTTGTTTCATTCATTTAGGATTTTCAGGTCCACCTCAAAGGAAGGGTGACAAACCTACCCCCTGGGATCATTCCCAGCCTGTGGATCAAAGTGACTCTTCCTCCCCATCCCTTCTCCAAATCCGGGCCTGGAAACCTCTAGGAGGAGGAAGGGAAGGGAAGAAAAGGGGTTCAAGTCTTGGCACTGTGACTTTGAAACAGAGGGCCTTGGGTGAGCTCCCGCCTCTGGAGCCTCAGCCTCCAGCCTCGCATTCCTCTTGTGTGCAGTAGGGAGGTCTCACCCCCCCTTTCTAGGGAGTGCTAAGCCGAGAAACCTGAGTGGTGAATGTGCAGTGAGAGCCCTGGCTTCCTCGACCTACCGAGACAGTCCAGCCGTGGTCGGGTTCACCCCTGGGAAAGTGGCTCCTAGTTTCTTCTCTGCCCACCCTGACACCCCAAAGACTACTGTTGTCCTTGCTGGGGAGAACTTTTCCTCCCCTGGGGCAGCTGCTGTTTATGGAAAGATCCGGAGAGGAGGAAGGGAAAGTTGGACAGCCGGCCTGGGGGGAGGAGCCTCGGTTCTCACCCGGCCTCTCCCTGCAGGATAGGCATTTTTCTGCTCCTGCCGGGGCAGGACTCAAGGGCTACCAGGAAGCTTGCAAGCTCAGTTCCTAGCCAGCGGCCCTGGGCTGGGAAGATGAAAGGTCTCTTTGGCAAAGTTTGAGGTAGCATGTTTCCCAGCTTCATTTTATTAATTCCACAAGCTTTTGTTGAGATCTGGCCAACCCATCTGGATCCCCGGGCGGCTGGATCTCTCCAGGACGTGGGCTGAGCTCCAGCTGTGTGTCTGCAGGAGAGAGTCGGGGAAGGTGTGACCTCTTCTCTTGGGGGCCTGAGGTGGAGAAGAGAGGGTTGGGTCGGCACAGGGAGCCAGGGTGAGAGGCAGTGGGCGAGTTACTTTCAGGGGAGGTGTCCGATGGAGGCAAGTTGTGGGCCCAGTTGGGAGGGGCAGGTAGACCTGGAGGGGATTTGCTAGGGAGGAGTGGCAGTCTGGGCAAAGGAAGGAGAAGAGCTTTTGACTTTGGAACTAAGGCACAGGGCTGCCACAGAATGAGCAGGAAAGAACTCTTGAGATCCTTTCGAGATCTCTCTTCGGGGAGGAATGGGGAAACTGGCCCACTGGGTGGTGGAAGGACCGGGGCTGAGACTCCGGAGAACCGAAGCAACAGCCTTTTCTGTTTTCTCTCTCCCCTACCAAGGGTTGAAGGAAGGGATCCATCATTTTTGTTCAGGGACACCAGCTCCCTCCCCTAAATCAGGCTGAGAAGGAACCAGCCAGCTCTTACTTCCTCCTGGTTGTTTTTCGTTCCCACCCTAGTTAATTTTTTTTTCCCCTCTACCTGCTCCCTCTGAAGCCATTTTATGAACTGTCATGTGCCACCTGAGCCTCCAGTAAAACCCAAAACAAGAAAAAAAAAAAAAAAAAAGGCAGGTGAGCAGTGTCCTAAGCAGTGTCCTGAGCAGGAGGGACCAGTGAGGAGAGTTCCGTACCCCTGGGCCTGCTTGGCTTTTCTGGGCCTGTGGTTGTGGGAGCGGGAGGCTGAGTCCTGCCAGGTTCCTGCCCTGGGTTCTGCCCTCCAGTCTGCCTGTGTCCTTCTGATAAGGCCTTTTGTCCAGCCTTCTTTCCTTTCCATAGGCCCCTCCTTTCTGTACCCCTGCAGGGGTCACAAAGGTGCCATTGTGGGGAAGTGGGGAGTCGCCAGGTTTTAAGCAAAATTATTTGCATGATTCTTATGATTTGTTTCTTGCTCACTCGCTCCGTGTGCACTTGTGTGTGTGTTGGGGGGGAGTTGGGGGGTGGTGGCGCTGGGGGCCCTCTCTGATGTGGGGGCCAGGAGGACCCTGCTGCCCAGGCCTCATGCTGAGAAGTGAGGAGGGGTCAGGCCGTGCCAGGGTCATGCCCTCTAATCACAGCACCCCGAGCTGACTTCCCCGGCTTCTCCTACCTTTTGTTATCCTCTTGACCCCTATAATCAGTTGTACAAAGAATGCAAGTTCCCTGTAACATTGGCTCTGGGTCCAGATAAGAAAGTATGTTTGCAGAGGGGAGCCTGGTGTTTTCTCTGGGAGGCCGGGGAAGGAGCTCCTGCCAGGAGCCAGGAGCCAGGAGTCCTGGGTCTGTAGGAGGGCCCTGCTCCAGTCTGTGTCCTTGGCCAAAGCTCTGCCGAGCTCTCTGAGCCTCGGGGTCCCTGGCTGAGCAGCGAATGAGCAATGTGTGAGCTCTAAGGAGTCTGACTTTGCTCTTGAAGAATTGTTGAAGCAGTGATGATTCGAGCAAGGGGACTGGTGGGTGAGACCTGGGTTGGACACAGGAGGGACTTCCTGGAGAGGTTTTCTCCAGGAGGCAGGGGTTGATGCCAGAGCTCCATACTCACCCCCTCAGTAGATTTTTTCAGCCACATGTCTCCTTTCGCCTGGTCCCTGACCTACCAGAAGATCCTAGAGCCCAGACCCACCTCCCTTCTCCGCCACTCCCCACCCTCGCCGAGTGGGCCAAAGCTGGGCCTGTCAGGAATGGGAGCTGAGAGAGCTGAGACTCCCCTCATACCTGTACTCTGTCTGCAGGGTTCTGGGAAATGTCTTACCTTGATCTTGATTGCTGAGTCTGTGAGGAGGGCAGGCAGTGAAGGGATGGGCAGTTGATCTGATGTGACTTGCTGGGTGACCCACCTGGGTTTTCCCTTATCTGGCCTGTTCCCCATCTGCAAGTGAACATTGTGATAGCTGCTTGTTTTCTCTTTTGCAAAAATAGAGGGCTGGTGGGCGATCTCATTCTCCTAGTGTCCAGGTGCCCTGAAGTTGGGGGTGGGTCTGGGAGAACCCCCGCTTCCTTGCCCCTTTCTGAATTCCACAAACCCTGCCCTGGGTGCTGGGCTTGGCAGGAAGTGAACTCTCTAGAAGCCTGTGGCTGCAGGGTCTTATCAACTATTTCCTAGCCTTCAGTGCTGCAGCCTGGGGCCTGGGCTCATCCCCTGCCCCTCTGCCCCTCCTCCCCTGGCAGTTGGTGGCAGCAGGGAAGGAGGGGGGAATTCCCCTGGGGCCCTGATGGGGGCCACATTGGAGACCGGGAGCAGGGCCTAGAAGCAGCAAGGCCAGGGGCTTTCTGCTCAGAGCTGTGGGAACAGAGAGGGCCTTTTGGGGAACACTGAAGTCCAGTGAGCTAGGACAGAGCTGCCACTTGAGTCCATGCCTCTGGCTCTCACGAGAGGTCACCCTAGGGCAGTCTCTGATCTCTGTTTCTCATCCACAGTGAACCCCTGTTGTTACTACCCATGCCAGCACCAGGGCATCTGTGTCCGCTTTGGCCTTGACCGCTACCAGTGTGACTGCACCCGCACCGGCTACTCCGGCCCCAACTGCACCATCCGTGAGCTGGGCCTCCAGCCCCGACTCCTTCTATCTCGGCCCCTCCTGCTTCCCTGGGCTCGTCCTCTGAGACGCCCACATCCTGCCCTCATTACTGGCCATGGTCTCATTCTCTTTCCTTGCCTGGTTTTGATATCTGACACCCCCCTGACCTCAGTCCTCACTCCCTGGTTCTGGGCTCTGTGCTGAGTCTCCACTGCCCAGCCCCAGCCTCATTCCTTGGCCCTGGCCCCGGCCCCTGTCCTCACTCCTGGTTCTGGCTCTGTCATGTGTCCTCACTCCCAAGTACTCATCCTTGTTCCCACCCCAGGTGTTCTACCCTGTGCCATCCTGGCCTTTGTTCCCAGTTCCCATCTCCCACTCTGGCTACGCCTGGTCCTGCCAGGAGGCTCCACTGAGTGTCTCCCACTACCCCTACAGCTGAGCTGTGGACCTGGTTCCAGAGTTTATTGCGGCCCAGCCCCTCCTTCACCCACTTCCTGCTGACACATGGGCGCTGGTTCTGGGAGTTTGTCAATGCCAGTTTCATCCGTGAGATGCTCATGCGCCTGGTACTCACAGGTGGGTGGGGGACAAGCAGCCCCCAATCTGGGGGAGCAAGAAATCCTGCCAGTTCTTGGAATTCTTGGCATCTGATAAGGGCTGTGGGTGGGGAGACTCTGTGATGCCAGATAAAACAAGTCCAACTCAAGAGAAGGTGGGGCAGGGGGTATGATGGGGGGTGGGAACCCCCTTGTCACTATTATCTTTGTCCTTTACAGTGCGTTCCAACCTTATCCCCAGCCCCCCCACCTACAACATAGCACACGACTACATCAGCTGGGAGTCCTTCTCCAATGTGAGCTATTACACGCGTGTTCTGCCCTCCGTGCCCCAGGACTGCCCCACTCCCATGGGGACCAAAGGTAATGGAGGTGGGGTTAGGGGGCTGGGGATCGCAGGAGTTGCTCAGTTCTGCTCTTTGAGAAAAAGCATAAAGAAGAGTTATTGATCCATTTCACAGATAGGTGGACCAAGGCAAGACATATGACATATACTCAGAACCAGGGATGAGGACAGGGGTGGAGAATGAGAACAGGGAAGGGTGGTGGAGGGTCTCATCTGAGGTCACCTGGGAAGTCACTGGCAGAGTCAGACGAGTGTTACTGTGTCTCTAGGGTGCCTCTTTGCCCCAATCTAGTCTACTGAAGGGGGAGAGGGGTCCTGCTGGGATGGGAGTGACTTAAGAGTTTAAACAGAGGAGGGAAGTAATAGTGTGCTTTTTATTTGGTTCTTCACTAATATAAATAAATAGCTTTACATGCTTTATCAGTGCAGTTTACATATAAAGTCAGCTTTTTTTTTTTTTTTTTTTGGTTTTTTTTTTTTTTTCAGATTTAATGTGTTTTATTGATTAAAATATTACATTTGTGCCAATTTCCCTTCCCTCTGCTCCCCTCCACCCGGTGGCCCCCCTCCCTCCAGCTGTCCCCCCCTTTTAGATTATGTCCATTAGTTGTGCATACAGTTCCTCCCAACCTCTCTCCGTCTATTCCATTCCCTCCTACCATGATCCCCAATTCCTATATCATCTCCCTCCCTCTCCCCACTCCCCCTCCCTGTTGACCTCCCCCCACTATGCTTCCCTTACCCACAGTTCCTTTTCCACTCTCGTTGCCTATTTAGTTTGCCTTTGTTTCATCTCCCTAGCTTCTGTTTTTTAAACCAGTCCCTTTAACATCTCATATAACAGTGGTTTGGATCTAATGAACTCTTTCAGTTTTATTTTGTCCTGGAAACACTTTCTCTGTCCTTCTATTCTGAATGACAATTTCGCTGGATAGAGTATTCGTGGTTGTAGGTTTTGGATTTTCATTACTTTGAATATTTCTTGCCAGTCCCTTCTTGCCTGTAGGGTTTCCCTTGAGAAGTCAGCTGATAGTCTAATTGGGACCCCTTTGTACATAATTCTTTTCTTCTCTCTTGCTGCTTTTAAGATTCTCTCTTTATCTTTAATTTTTGACATTTTGATTATAATGTGTCTTGGAGTGGTTCTCCCTGGGTCCAGTCTCTTGGGAACTCTCCTTGCTTCCTGGACCTGCAAGTCTATTCCCTTCCCCAAGTCTGGGAAGTTCTCCTTTATTATATTTTCACTCAATTTTTCAAGTTCTAGTTCATCTTCCTCATTCTCTGGCAAACCAATGATTCTTATGTTGGGCCTTTTATAGCTGTCCCAGAGGTTTCTGATCCTCTCATTGTTGCTTCCCATTTCCTCTCGCTGCATTGGTTGACTGCTTGTTCCTTCTCCATATTCCAGTTTGTTGAAATGAACTCTGGATTCCTCACCATCTGTCTCGTATGTGGTTTTGTTCCTTTCGTTATGAAAGTTTTTCGCTTCTTTCATATCTTTTTCCTGCTCTTTTGTGAATTCTGTAAGCCACCTGTTAACAATGGCCCAGAACTGAGCCTCTGACAGGTTTCTTATCTGTTCATCTGTCAGGTTCTCTATCTGCTGCCTGGTGAGCTGTGCCACCGGGATCTCTATATTTGTCTGCCTCATTTTGACAGATGCGTTTTGTTTTCCTGGGCCAGCTGTCCGGGGCGGTGCCTGTGTACGCGTCACAAATTAGCGACCGACCGGTGCCTGTCTGCGACCTATTTCGCAGCCCTGTGGTGCTTTCTTTGGGGGCGGGGGTCCAAGATGGATTCACACAGTTATTCAGCTAGGAGACCGGGATCCGTCTTCCCGCCCCCCTGGGCCTCACTGTTCAAGGCGATGCTGCGGCTGCTCCCCAGCGCCCGGAGTCGCGCAAGCCAGGGGCTTGATTGGAGTCGCGCACGCCAGGGGCTTGATTGCCTCCAGGATTTTTCGCCGCCCCGCCCGCCGCTCCGCAAACAGCTTTGCCTTCTTTAACTCTTACCTGCCCAAATGGCACCGCTGGTTTATAACTTCATATGTTGGGCTTCCGTGTAGTTTTATTTTCTGGAATTTCTAGTTATCCTTTGTTTTGAAGTAGTTGTATTCCTCTATAGTTGTAGAGGGAGACCTAGCGTGTCCGTCTAAGCCTCCATCTTGGCCGGAAGTCAAGTCAGCTTTTTTTTTTAGTTGCCCAAACCCCTTTCAGTCATTGGCAGGGGTCTTTCTTCTAAGACCTTCTTCCCACTCCACTCCTGACTGTCCAAAACCTGAGAGTTGACCCAGTTCAGAGCCATCATTTCAGCTTCAAGTACAGAGAGGGCAAGAGAGGCATCAGTCCGCCACTGCCATCACTCCAGTTCCCACCACATGGTGTCGCTGTTGAGCCCTGGTCCTGCGCAGCCCCAGGGTTGGGTGCTTTCCCAGGTTCAAAACGTGCAAACGCATAGATGCCCTTGCCTGGGCCTCAAGGGCACTGTGCCGATGGTTTGCACTTGTGTGTAACTACCATTCCCCAGGCACGACCATTCTGCCAGTGCAGCTGGGTCTCACAGAGCTCCTGGACTCTGCCAACACTTTGCTGGCACGTGTCCAAGTTCCCTTTTGGGAGTGCTCAATATCCTTTCCTGCTAGAGGAAGCCAGTCAGCCATTTCAATCCAAAGAACTAGTCTACTGGTCTTGAATCTTTAACACTGAGCCTCCCATGAGGTGTTAGGAAAAGATGCCTTTAACCAGAACACAAAAATTCAATTATTCCTTTCTGCGAGGGCATTGGGTACCAACTCATCTGATACCGTTGTAATTAAGGAAGGCCTCTTAACATTTACCCTCATAATGATAGACTTGCTTCGTAGTGACTGTTGTCTTTACTCCAGATATAGACAGACTGGCATCATTTACACTATGTTGGCAAACTCCAGCCTGCAGGCCAAATCCAGCCCAACCCCTGTTTTGTAGATGAAGCTTAAGTGGAACACAGTCACACTCATTAAGTATAGTCTGTGGCTGGTTTCCTGCTACAGTAGCAAAGCTGTGTAGGTGTGACAGAGACCGTGTGCTGGCAAAGCCTCACATAGTGTCTATCTGGACGTTTTACAGGAAAGGTCTGCTGACCCTTGATTTAAGAGATCCCACCTCACCAGTTCTCTGTCATGCTTACATTATCTCATGCTCTCCTCCAACCTGTGTGTAAGACAGGTGTCATGTCCCTTATGTTAGAGAGGAGGAAGCTGAGGCTCAGAGAGATGAAATGACTTACCTGTGCTCGCATGGTTTGTGAATGTCCTAGCCAGTTTCAAACACAGGGCTGGGGAGTCCAAGTTCTTTTGTTTCTTTGTTTTTTCTTTCTTCCTCCTTTTACATTAACTTTTTCAAAATTTCAGACATACACAAAGTTAAGAGGAAAGTAAAATGATCTGTGTAGCCGTCTTCCAGTTTCAAGACTTGTCTACCATTTGCCAATCTGATTTCATGTATCTTCTCTCACGTTATTTTTTATGGGGTATTGAGAAGCAAATTCCAGATACTGTGCCACTTCACCCAGATATACTTCTAGGGTCTCTTGGTCGGGAAAGTGCAAGGGGCCATCTGGTGGGAGGGAGGTGGTCCTGTGGAAGGCGCCCTGGGCTTCCTCCATGGACCAGTTCGGTCTGGTGAGCCCAGAGACCCTGGAGGAAGATGCCAAGAGGAGGCAGCAACTGTTCTTCTCATGGCCCCAACCAGGGAAGAAGCAGCTACCAGATGCCCAGCTCCTGAGCCGTCGCTTCCTGCTCAGGAGGAAGTTCATACCTGACCCCCAAGGTGCCAACCTCATGTTTGCCTTCTTTGCACAACACTTCACCCATCAGTTCTTCAAAACTGCCGGCAAGATGGGTCCTGGCTTCACCAAGGCTTTGGGTCATGGGGTGAGTATCTAGGAGGGGCTCAGGGCTTCTCAGGACCTAACCTAGCATATGCAGATTGTCAGCAGTGGGGCAGGACCTCCTGATAACATGAGTGGACCCTTTCTCCATCCTCAGGTAGACCTCGGCCACATTTATGGAGACAATCTGGACCGTCAGTATCACCTGCGGCTCTTTAAGGATGGGAAACTCAAGTACCAGGTAGCAGTGGGCATGGGGATGGGGCTTTAGGAAGGGCCTTCCACTGAGGTCTTCCCTGGCAGGGGCTGTTGGGGACCCTGGGGAGTGTCCTGAGAGGGCCAGCTGCAGGAGCTGGAGTGTGGGAGAGGAGAGGCAATAAATCCTGGGAGAAGAGGCCAGGCCAGGGATGCAGACAAGGAACAAAAATGGCCTCCGTGTCCTCCTGGGAGGTAGACTTTAGGGCTCAATAGGAGATGTGTATTTCCAGCGTGCCTTTGTTCATTTAATTTTTTCAGCATATTAACTGGGCACTCGATGTGCCTGGCACAGGTTATAGAACAGTGACCATGATAATTATGGGCCCTGCCCCCAAGGAGCTCACAGCCAGTCGGGACCACAGACATAAACACCGGTGCTAGTTCCGTGAGGACTTTCTGTCTGAACTAGCACCGTCCAATAGAAATATGATGTGAACCACAGATGTGATTAAGACTTTTCTAGTGGCCACATTAAAAGAGGTAAAAAGAAATTGACTTTAACAATATATTTCATTTAACCCCATGCATATCCAGAACATTATCATTTCAACATGAAATCAATACCAAGATTAACAAAATATCTCACATTCTTTTTTATGCTAGAACTTAGAAATCTGATCTATATTTTATGCTTACAGTACATCTCAATTTGGCTGCCAAATATTCATTGGGGAATCTCTGATTTGTATTTAGATTTCATAAAATTTACGGTTGAAAAAGTAGATTCACATGTTCTAGTTGTTCCAAGTACACATAAAGATTTTCCTAAATTTAAATCTAAATTATGTAAAATAAAAAAGTCAGTTCTTCATCCACACCAGCCACATTTCTCGGGCTTGGCAGCTACATGTGAAGTGCCTACCATATTGGACCGTGAAAATTGAAACAAACAAACACCAAACAGAAAAGTTCACAGCTGACACTTTAGGGCTAGGAACAGTACTTGGCGCATAGTAGGTCCTCGGTATATAATTACTGAATGAATGAAGAAACTACCGTGTAATCGATTACACTGTTGATAGCTGCCGCCAAGGGGAGGCCTTGAGAGTGCTCGCAGGACAGGGAAGTCTTCCCTAGGGAGTCCCGACTAAGCCAAGAGTTGCGTGAGGTGTGAGGGGAAAGGGGAAAGGGCTTTCCAGGTTAGAGTGTGCCCAGGCTTGGAGAGCGCCTTGGAGGGAGTGAAATTAGGAAGGTGCTCCCAGACACCTGAGCAATTGCAGGTGAGGGTGGAGACGGTTGCGGGGCCGTGTGCAGTATTTCTGATTTTTGCCAAGAGCAGAGAGAGGGCTTGGAAGGGGGTTAAGCCAGGGTGTGATACAAGACGTGGATTTTTGAAAGGATTGCTCTGGCTACAGTGCTGAGAGTGGACTGTCTGGGGACAGGAGGAAGAGTAGGGCCACTTGGGGAGGAGACAGGGTGGAAGACGAGGGTGGCTTGGCAGCTGACAGTGGTAGTGGGGATAGGGGGAAAGTGACCCATCTTAGGAGAGATTTAGGAGGTAGAATCAGCAGGGCTCGGTTGGGGAGGACGAGCAAGTGCCCCGTGTGAGACGCACAGCTTTAAGCCGGAACGGAAGGGTGTCAGTTGTGGTAGGTGCAGGTGCCCTGCCCCATCCCCAGGTTGCCAGGTGGCCCCATCCTGCAGATGCTGGACGGAGAGATGTACCCACCGTCGGTGGAAGAGGCGCATGTGCTGATGCACTACCCGCAGGGCGTTCCACCCCAGAGCCAGATGGCCGTGGGCCAGGAGGTGTTTGGCCTGCTTCCGGGACTCATGTTGTATGCCACGCTTTGGCTGCGTGAGCACAACCGCGTGTGTGACCTGCTGAAGGCTGAGCACCCCACCTGGGGAGATGAGCAGCTCTTCCAGACGGCCCGCCTCATCCTTATCGGTGAGGACTCCAAACCAGCCCTGTCCTGGGAGGTTGTCGTCCCCTCTGTCCTGAGAAGCAGGAGGTGGAGGGAACAGACAGCTGGGATTAGAACCCTAATCTTCTGGTTTCTAACTGTGAGACCTGCAGCAGACCCCTTCCCCTATGCGAGCTTTGGTTTCCAAATCTGGACACTGGGGAAAATGATGGTTGTAAGGACTTGTTGCTATAATGAAAGGGAAAACACTCAACACATAGTAGGCCTTCAGAAAATGAAATGGATGGCTGTGATGGCTGATTATTGGCTGTGTGACTCGCAGCCAATTACAATAGCCATCCCGAGTCTCAGCTTCCTCATTATACTGTACACAGTGACATCCCCAGCTTGTGCAGGTCACACTCTGGCTTCTCTAGCCTTCAGAGATCCTCATATTTCCTGCCCTGCATGTATTTGCCTTCCTGGAGTTTGGTAGATTCTAGGTGACTCAGGGATAGAATATTTTTGTGTCCCCTACGGGGGCGAGTCTGCAGCCTAAAATGTCAGATGGTTTCCTGCCTGGGAGCTTGGCCTCTTACACCCCATCCAGACCGTGTTCACCCTGAGTCACCAGTAACCCCCTCCCCCACCTCTGGCCTTCCGTGGGCATGGCTGGTCCCAATTATAGTGCCTGATTCAATGGAACCTGGAAGAGCCAGGCACCAGGAATAGGTACAGCCTAAAGAAGAAGGAGGGGCTGGTTCTGAAGTCCCAGCATTGCAGAGACCTTGACCAGAGCGGGCATCTCTGTGGCTGGAGGCTGCCCAGCATATTGACTGGTGATAAAGCTGTGACCAAAGGGAATGAAGCTGTATATCCAGCGCTTCATTTAACCCTTCCCGACAACCTTATGAACCAGATACAATTACTCTTATGAGCAATAAGATTCAGGGAGGTCAACTGAATTGTCCAAGACCACTCAGGAGAGGAAGACTTGAACCAGTCTGGCTGCCCCTAAGGTGTATGCTGTTCCCACCGCAGCACAAGGGGAGCTCGTTCCCGAGGGGGGCGGGGTTAGGGGCGGGGTTGGAAGCCTTCGTCTGATCGTTTGGTTTGCGAATGTACGAGTGTGGGGAGGCCATGCTCCGTCACAGCTGCACGTGGCGCCCCTGCTTCTCCCCTATGTGAACGGACTCCCTGTTATGCCAGGCCCTGTGCCGAGCAGTTTCGATGCTTTTATTCTCTACTCCTCCCAAGGACCCTATGCATATTATCGTGCTGATATTATAATATACACGTCACAGGCAGGGCAGGTGGAGTTCAGAGAATTAGGCAACTGGGTCCAAGCGCAGGTGGCTAGGAATGGCGAGGCCAGGATTTGGACCCAGGTCTGCTGACTGAAAATCCAGTGGGTCCCGATCAATGTGCTGAAAACCCATTTGTCTAAGGGCCGATTGGCCACAATATTCATTTCTTTTAATATCTAGATGCCTGGTTTTGATTTTGTTATGGAATGTTCAGTTTGTTTCTTCCCTGGCTCTTTGCTTTGTAGCTGGTTACTGAGGGAGCAGGGGACGCTCTATGCATAGACATTCTGATATATGTAAGACCATGTAAGGACTATGTTTGGGACTAGACTCACCTTTGACCCTCAGTGTCCCTTTCTTGCTGCTGCAGCTTCTTTCACAGGGGTCTCTTCCAAATCCCCCTCCACACCCGAGCCCCGAGAGCCCACACTAGGTTAGCCTCTGCTTTGACATTTCCTGTGGCCTCGCCAATTGCCTTTATTGGGCTGTGGGAGGCTGGTCACCCCCGGGTCACAGAACCAGTCCTCAGACCCTTCTGTGCATGCCCCGGTTACCTGGGCCCACAGACTCCCTTTGGCACGTAGGAGCAGCTGGCCAGTCTTATCTTGGGGCATCGGGCCAACCTGAGACAGAATTCCACTTTCACACCCTGTACCAGGCAGGCAAGGGAACGTAGCCAAATGAAACTCAGCAACAATAACAGCAATAAACAAAATGCAAGCACTTTTCATGAACTGGGCTGCTTCCCAAGCCGGGTGGCTAACTCACTGTGCTCCGCTGACCTTTCTCCAGGAGAGACCATCAAGATTGTGATCGAGGAGTACGTGCAGCAGTTGAGTGGCTACTTCCTGCAGCTCAAGTTTGACCCTGAGCTGCTGTTCAGTGTCCAGTTCCAGTACCGTAACCGCATCGCCATGGAGTTCAACCAGCTCTACCACTGGCACCCGCTCATGCCCGACTCCTTCAAGGTGGGCTCCCAGGACTACAGCTATGAGCAGTTCCTGTTCAACACCACCATGCTGGTGGACTACGGGGTCGAGGCCCTGGTGGACTCCTTCTCTCGCCAGAGCGCTGGCCGGGTAAGCCTCAGAAGAGCCTTGGTGAGGGGCAGGCGGGCTCTGGGCTCTGACAGACCTGGATCCAAACCCCAGTTCTCTTTTCTGAAAAATGGGGACCGTGTCACTCCTACAGGGCGACTGTGAGCCTTCCTTCGTTCATTCTCTTGTCCTTTGTTCACCCAGCAGTACCAGGCATTGCTCCAGCTAACATCATCTGAGCACTGAGTATGCGTTAAATCCTGTGCCAAGTGCTTCTCTGATGTGAATTATTTAAAAAGAAAGAAAGAAGGAAAGAAAGAGAGAAAGGAAGAAAGAAAGGAGGAAAGAAAGGAAGAAAGAAAAAAGAAAAAGCATGTTAGGAGCCACAATCCACAAAAATCCATAAAGCCCACAGTGCTCTGGGGACTCGGAGAGGGGCTTCTGAGCCAGAGGTGGGGACTGTGGATAAATGAAGTCTGAGCAGAGATCTGAAGGATGGATAGGGACCTCCCAGGGAAAGAGGTAGTGTTGATGGCAGGGATGTTGCTTTCCAGATGGAGGGGACAGCATAGCAAAGGCCCAGAGGTCAAGGGCATGGCGATTTGAGGACCAGGAGTACATTCAGAGTAGGGTAATACACGTGAAGGTGCCTGCACATATTAGGTCTTTGTTAAATCATAGGCCACTGTTACGGGCTAAATGTCCTCCCCACCAAGTCATATGTTCAAAGTCCTAACCCCTAGTATCCCAGAATGTGACTGTATTTGGAGACAGGGCCTTTTTAAAAAGTATATTTTACTGATTATGCTGTTACATTTGTCCCAATTCCTTTTCCCTTTGCTCCCCTTCCCTCCAGCAGTCCCACCCCCTTAGTTCATGTCCATGGGTCGTGCATATAAGTTCTTTGGCTTCTCCCTTTCCTATACTATTCTTAACTCCCTCCTATCTATTTTGTATGAACCAATTATGCTTCTTAATCCCTGCACCATTTCCCCATTTCTCCCCCTTCCCCCTCCCCACTGATAAACCCTCTGAATGATCCCCATACCTATGATTCTATTCCTATTCTGGTTGTTTGCTTTGTTTTTGTTCTTATTTTTTAGGCTCTGTTGTTGATAGTTGTGAGTTGGTTGTCATTTTAATGTTCATAGTTTTGATCTTATTCTTTTCTTAAATAAGTCCCTATAATGTTTCATATAATAAGGGCTTGGTGATGATGAACTCCTTTAGCTTCACCTTGTCTGGGAAACACTTTATCTGCCCTTCCATTCTAAATGATAGCTTTGCTGGATAGAGTAATCTTGGTTTTAAGTCCTTGTTTTTCATCATTTTGAATACTTCTTGCTGGTCCCTTCTTGCCTGCAAAATTTCTTTTAGCTGATAGTCTTATAGGTACCCCTTTGTAAGTAACTGTGTTCTTTTCTCTTGGTGCTTTTAAGATTCTCTGTCTTTCACCTTTGGCATTTTAATGATTGTGTCTTGGTGTCGTCCTCTTTGGGTTTAGCCCGTTTGGGATTGTCTGTGCTTCATGGATGTCTATGTCTATTTCCTTTGCCAAATTTGGGAAGTTTTCCTTCATTATTTTTTTGCATAAGTTTTTGATTTATTGCTCTTCCTCTCCTTCTGGCACCCCTGTGATTCAGATGTTGGCACGTTTCAAGTTGTCCCAAAGGTTCCTAAGCCTCTCCTCATTTTTTCAATTCTTGTTTCTTCATTCTGTACAAGTTGACTGTTTATTTCTTCCTTAGGTCCCAAATCATTGATTTGAACCCCACTTTCCTTACCTTCACCATTGCTTTCATGTGGATTTTCCTTCATTTCACTTAGCATAGGCTTCACTTCTTCCCTTATGCATTTGCCGTACTCAAGCATATCTTTCAAGTCTGTGAGCATCTTACAGTGTTTTGAACTCCGCATCTGTTAGGTTGGCTATCTCCTCATCGCTTAGTTCTCCCACCGGAACCTTGATCCGTTCCCTCTTTTGGGTCATATTTCTCTGTCTCCTCATCTTGACAGGCTCCTGTGTTTGTTTGCCTCTGTGTCTTAGGGTAGAGCTGTCGCACCTGATATGTTGTAAGGGAAGGAGCCTTAGGTATTCATCAGTACAGAGTGACCTGTTTCACCACGTTGTGGTGCTATGTGTGGGGGAGGGGCCTGAGAGGGAACAATGCTGCTTGCCCAGCACTTACCTCTTTTCCAGGCACTTCTCCCACTTGCTGTATGTGACTGGCACTTCTCTAGCTTTTGCCTTGGCCGTGGGTCTGCGGATGTTCTAGGACCACGGGGGCCTCTAAACAAGTGGACTCTGCTGAGAGACCAGCAGTTTCTGCCTCCGCCCCAACCCCCACTGGTTTGCACAGTCAGAAGCAATGAGGCTTGATTTTCCCTGGCGCTGGACCCGTGAGCTGTGCGGTCTAGTCTGGTGCTGGGAGCACTTCCCAGGTGTCGATCTTTAATTTATTTAATGTGTGACTGTGCTTTCCACTGACTGGCCACAGCTGCTATCACCGCTGCCACCTCCACACTGCATCCTCTCTACCCCAGCTCCACCCCTCCTATCTGTCAGGATGAGTATTTCTTCTTTATATCTTTGTTTGTTGGACTTCCATGCAGCTCGACTTTCTGGAACTTCTGGTTGTCTCCAGTTTTGAGGTGGTTGTACTCCTTCTTAGTTGTGGAGGGAGACACAGCGTTTCTACCTACACCTCCATCTTGGCTGGAAGTCCCTGGAGATAGGTCTTTAAAGAGGTAATTAAGGTTAAATGGGGTCAATGGGTGGGCCCTGGTCTGATTGGTGTCCTTACTAGAAGAGGAGATATGCACAGAGGGAAGGCATAGGGAGAAGATGGCCATCTCTGAGCCTCAGAATGAAACCAACCCTGCTGATACCTTGACAATGGACTTCTAGCCTCCAGAACTGTGAGGAAAGAAGTTTCTGTTGTTTAAGTTACCCAGTTGGTGGCAACCTGTTATGGTAACCCTAGCAAACTAATATAGCCGTTTCCTCTGGAATTTCTCACCAGCTCCCTCCTGAATCTCCTTGTCCCCAGGTCTGAAAGCTCCCATGTCCTTCATCTCAGCTCCTGTCACCCTCTGTTTCCCTCTAGTCCTTGTCCCTAAGCCCTCTTGTGAAGTGTGGCACCATATGGATTGTGGTTTCCTCCTGGTAATTTGACTGAAATCAGCATATGCTGCCACCAGCAGGCAGCTGCTGGCTGCTTTATGGCCCCTCTTCTCTGTGAGGACCCAGACATGGACAGAGACAATAGCTCTTGTGTGGGGCTGCATGGTTCCCAAAGAATTGTTAAGGAATGACGTGACAAGGCATGTGAAAAGCCCTGCTGTGTTGTGGCACAAGGCAGAAGGGCAACAGAAGCATGTTGACTCTCAGGATATTAAAGAGAGTGTGAGAAGCGATAAAACCAGGCTTCCCTTAATAATCACCACACAAAGCTACAGCCTGGGGTTACCACGGGATAAGTGCTTTGCATACTCTGTCTCGCTTACTTCACAACCATAAAAGGTGGATGCTCTTACCACCCCCATTTTTGTGTAGGAGGAAACTGAGACTTAGTTTCAGTAATTTGTCCAAGGTCCCTGTATTAGTTTCCTAGGGCTGCAAAAGGACCACAAACTAGGTGGCTTTAAACAGCAGAAAGGTATTCTTTCATAATTCTGAAGGCTGGAAGTCCAAAATCAAGGTGGTGGCAGAGCCACATTCTCTCTGAAGGCTCCAGGGGAGACCCTGCTCCCTGCCATTCTCTCAGCTTCTGGAAGCTGCCGGCAATCCTTGTTATTCCTTGGCTTGTAAAGGAAGCATTGCTCCAAAATGGTGTTCTCCCTGTGTCCCTGGTTTTTCTTTTTATCAGGACGTCAGTCGTTGGATTAGGGCCCACCCTACTAGAGTATAACCTCTTACATACGTCCATTGCCAAATAAGATCACATTCCTCATGGCTCTGCAGGTTAGGACTTCAGCATATCTTTTTGGGGCACTAAGCCAACCACAGCGGCCCCACAGCTTGTAAATAGTCAAGCTGGGATTGGTACCAGTTGCTTCTAGCTCTGCTCCAAGGTGTGTGACTTCACCCAAATGTGCTTTTCCTTTTTCCCATCCAATTATACTCATTCAACCTGAATGGAACCTTTCTTAAGCATGAACATTATCAGTTCGTCTTGAACAATAGAGCTTTCTTTAGACCAATGCTCCTTAATAGTTATGAATCAGATTTCTTTTTTTTTTTCTGGAGCCTTCTTTACCTCGCCAGGTAACCTGGGCTTCACAGGATACCATATCACCCCAGTGGTCTTGAAGTTAAACTCCAAGGTTAGTTAAGCTAAATTTGTTGATACATCACAGTTTTCATGGCAAAGATTGCAGCCCTGCCCTCGCTAGCTTATGACCATTGTCTTCCCAGAAGCTTGGCCGAAGGGAGAAGAAATAGCTGCAGTCACCTGCGTTCCTGTCAGTGGCTTTATCTGGTCTGGAAGCAGTGACTTGATACTCCGTCTTCCTGCTTTCTAGCTCTGAGTCCTGGTGGTGGCTGGCTCCTAGGGGTTCAGTTTTTCATCCTGGGTGCTTAGTAAATTTCGTTGCATCTCAATACTAGGAAAGAGGGAATGGAGAGCAATAGAAATAGGTTCCCTGGCAGAATTCCTTAAAAGATGAAACATCCCTGCTTATCCTAGATGAAAACTGTCTTATCCTAGTTAAGGACTGATTGGGAGGGTGACAGACACAACGTCAGTTCTGCCAGGTGTAATTTGAAAACTATCTTAGGAGAGCCCTGTGTGTTGGCCTCTGAAGCTAATAGTCATCCATCCTTCTCTTTCTAACCATTGCAAGCTCCGAGAGCCTTCTGTCATTTCCAGAGAGAGACTGCCTGTGCCTTCTTCTTGAGCTCTAGGCTCATACTGGCCATCTCCTCTGCGAAGTCCTAGTTACTGAACCTAATAGTTCCAGAACTTTCCTTAAGAAGATGTTGGGGGTTCCTACCTAAATTCAAAGGGTTGGGGAAGAATGTGGCTGGTGAGTTACTACAGGGGTCGTCCTGACCCAGTCAACATTTTAAAGAGGAGGAAGCTGAGACTCAGAGGGGGTCCCTGAGGAAGGATGGCAGTGGCACCCCTCGCTTCAGGTCCCCTGCGTGGTGAGGACTGGGCTGAGCTGTGCTCTCTGTCCTCGTTCAGAAAGGACTCCTGGCCTGAAGGTCTTTTTCAGGACACTGTGGCCAGGCTCTCAGACCATAGCTGTGTTTGTCTCTCGGCAGATCGGTGGGGGTAGGAACATAGATCACCACGTCCTGCATGTGGCCGTGGATGTCATCCAGGAATCTCGGGAGCTGCGGCTGCAGCCTTTCAATGAGTACCGCAAGAGGTTTGGCATGAAGCCCTACACCTCCTTCCAGGAGTTCACAGGTGAGCAGCTGTTTCTGGACATGGCCCCTGCCCTCCATGAACCTGCACTAAAATGAGGAAGACACTGAGGAAGCATGTGGCCAGCACTATGACTGGGGTGACAGGGGGGTGGGATGGCCAATAACCCCACTGGGGGAGAGAAGGTGGCTTCTGAGCTGTGTTTGAAGGATAAATAGGGATTTTCTGGGTAAAGAATAGAGGGAAGAGCATTCTAGGGAAAGGAACAGAGAGTAAAAAGCGCAGAGGTCATAAACAATGTGTCTACTAGGGAGAACAGTCAGGTGTATGGCTGGAGCAAGGAGCTTCTGTGGGGGTGGGGCAGGGGTGGTGATGGGAGGTTGGGCCCAAATTGTATAGAATCTTAGATTCCATGCTACAGATTTTGGGTTTTAATCTGTCTAGTGGATTCTAAATACTCATTTATGGACCAGCTACCTAAGAATCACTTAGAAAACCGATTTAAAATACCATGTACTGGATGTCTCTCTGAGAAATTCTGATTCAGTAGGCGTGGGGGTGCCCAAGACTCTGTGTGTGTGTATGTGATTATTGTGGTTTCTGATTCCAGCTATTGAGCAGCCAAATTTGGGAACCCTTGTCACAGATAATGGGGAGCCAGTGAAGGGTTTTGGTAAGGGTGTAACATGACCCATGACTATTCACTAGTGCCCTAGGGAGGGTGGATTTGGGGAAACAGGTAGGGAAGTTCAGTGTCTGTCTCCTGTGACAGTCCAGAGAGACAGAAATAACTCTATCGCTCAATCTCTGTGTGAGCTTGGACAAGTTACATTACATCTCTGAATTCCAGTAGAATGCAGGATCTTAGGCCAGGATAAGGCCTTAAAATCTGCCTGTGAAGGAAACAAGATGGGTAGCTTCTCCCTGCTGTGACGATCAGGTAATTAGGGCACAGAGAAGTAAGATGAGTTGCTCTAGGTCACACGCTGTTTTGTGGCAGAGCCAGGCCCTTGACACCTTCTTCAGTAGCAAATTCCTTCTCTGATGCAGCCCTGGAGAAAGGTCAGGCAGCCAGGCCAGGTTTTAGGACGTGTGCTCAGATTCTTCTTTTTCCCCAGAAAAAGGTGGACCTAGAAGATCCTCCTCCCCTCCAGAGTAACCTTAACGGAGGGCGTCGTGATTCTGACTCCAGCTTCTCCCCCTTGTAGGTGAGAAGGAGATGGCAGCTGAGTTGGAAGAGCTCTATGGAGATATTGATGCCTTGGAGTTCTACCCGGGACTGCTTCTTGAGAAGTGCCATCCAAACTCCATCTTTGGGGAGAGTATGATAGAGATCGGGGCTCCCTTTTCCCTCAAAGGCCTCTTAGGGAATCCAATCTGTTCTCCAGAGTACTGGAAGTCAAGCACATTTGGTGGCGAGATGGGGTTCAACATTGTCAAGACGGCCACACTGAAGAAGCTGGTTTGCCTCAACACCAAGACTTGTCCCTACGTTTCCTTCCATGTCCCCGATCCCCACCAGGATGATGGAGCTGGTGTGGAGCGGCCATCCACAGAGCTCTGAGGGGGCAGGGCAGCAGCATTCTGGAGGCTAGAGTTTTGCACTGGTCTTTCCAGAATGCTGAGGCCAGGGTTAATAGTCTTAAACATTAGGTTTCTAGTTTGGCGTCAAGAGAATCAGGGTTGACATTTAGAACTTGTGTCTTTCACCCATGATCTGGAATGTTGTGGTCTTGTTTGTCATTCTAGAATACTGAATTCCTGATTAACCATCCAGAATGTTAGCAGTGGTTCTCACTGGCATGCCAGAAAACTGGGTTCTTGGTTGACAACCTAGAATGTCAGATTTCTGGTTGATTCGGAATATATGCATTCTAGAATGTGGAGCTCCTGATGAAACCATGTAGAAAGGTACACGGTTCTTACTTTGCATTCTAGAATTCTGGGGACCCCCCCCCCAAGAATGTTGACTTTCTGATTGACAATTCAGAATGTTGTGTTTCTGGTTGCTGATCCAAAATAGTAGTTGGTGTACCAGTTCAGTCCTGATGTGAATGTTTAGAATGTTGATTTGAGTCATTTTCCTGTTCAGGGAGATACCCACAGAGCAGGAGAATCTAATGTCTGACAGGAATGCATTGCCTGAATCTGCTCCTGCACTGAGGGGGCAAGGAGATGGGTGTTCTTTTGGGGACCCTCAACTTAGACCCTGGTCTGAGGACACAGAGAGAACAGGTGGACTCTTTCCAGGCCAGTGGTTGGAAGCTACCAATGCTCTGTCTTCATCCAGGTCTTGACTCAGGGCAGCTGTTTCTCATGAAGTGAATAAAATTCTTTTTCCAAATGGCCTGCTAGGTATCTCTTTGAATCCCATCCCCAGAGGCCGAGGCAATGCTGAAGTGACCTTTCTCCTCCCCACAAGCCAGATAGCCTGGAGGTTGCAGCATGGGGCTTTCCACTGTGGCCTGTCACTGCCTAGATCTTCCACCACCAGTGCATCATTTACCCCATGGCTTAGGCATCACCTCCTCCAAGCTGTTCTCCTAGAACACACAACTCCGCACCCCCAGGAGGTGGAGCATTCAGCTCCCACCGTCTGATGGAAACAGCTTCCTCCCTTACAGAGCAGACAGCAGAGATGAAGGGCATCTGGGTAGCAGAGCACTCACTGGGTGCCAGTTTTACCTGTTTAATTCTCATAAAGGAGATGGTCTAAAAATCCCCATTTCAAAACTGAGGAAACAGGGACTCAGGGTGATCATGGGACATGTCCCCACAGGTGCCAGAGCCCTGCTGGGACTCAGGTCTGGCTGAGCCTAGAGCTATGCTCTACCTCCCCTCCCCTTGCCCTCGCCCGGCTTCCTCTTGTTTCCTGGTTTGGACTCAGTTCCAGACTTGATCTCATCTGTTGGCTCAGAGTCAAAGGCAGAAGATGGGATATAGCCTCCAAATTGCTTGCATGCTATCCATTCAATCACACATATTTGCTTTCTTAACTGTTTACCCCATGCCGATTATTGTCATGGGCTCGGGGCTACTAGAGAGATCAAAACAGACATGGCTTCTGCCAGCATGGAGCTCACATTCCAGTGGGGGTAGAGTGAGGATAAATAAGAAAATAAATGTGATCTCCCTTCTGACTCACTCTGCCCTCCATTGCTTGACTCCTGAGCACATAGACACCCTGTCCACAGCCACACAGAACCCCGTGGCCAGCAAAGAGAGAGAAGAGGTGCATGGGTAAGGTAAGAGGTTAAGAAAGTTCCTTTATGTTCTGTACTCTGGGCTTTAGAGATCCAAGGAGAGAACAATGACCTAGAAATAACGGGGCAAGTTGGGGTCCAAGCTGAGGGTCCTTGGGTCTGGGTCTCTTGTCTTATGGTCCAGAAAGCCCTTGTTTCTCTTGAATTGGCCGGAGCTGCCTCTGTTCCCTTCTGGCCCTGTTGACTGCAGAGGATGCAGTCTTTCCCTACTTTCCCAGTTACTCTGATCTGGAAGGATCCTTAGGGTGCTGGTCAGTGGTCACCAAGGGCTGTTTCTTGTCTTACTTGTCCGTATCTATTTCTCCACTTCTGTGAATACCTCTGCTTTGCCTGAGAATCTACCTCTCTCTTGTTAATTTCAGTCTTGGTGGCTCCAACAGTGACCCCCCCTCTCTCTCCTGGCTGAAAGGTGGACCTGTGAATCAATCCTGGCCAATCAAGCACCCACTCCTGATAAACTGGCCTTGAGGGGAGTTACATGGGGATTGAGATGCCTGACTCTGACTCATCCCCACCCGATAGTTCCTGCTTCCAAGATCACCAGGGAATCCTGAACCTCAAGACTTTAGCTTTTCCTTTCCTCCTTGGAGCTGCTCTTTGAATCCCTCTTTCACTGAAATTGGTCAGAGCTGAGGTCTGTTACTTGCAACCAAACCTAATGGCCACTGACCAGAGGTGACAGAGCACTACAATGGCTCTGGAAGGAATTTTAATCAGTGGAGGCACAACCATACCAGTGTTTTAGGAAGCAGGATGGGAGCAGTGTGGGAAGAACCAGAGGCCAGTAGAATGGAGAGGAGGCTGTGGCCATGGTCCAGCTGAAGACGATGGCCAGGGTTGGGGGTGGGGGGCACGTGGAGGGCTATGGGATGGGAAGATGGGACAGGTTTCAATGACAGTCTTTCCTCCCTCCCTCCTTCCCTCCCTCCCTCCCTCCCTTCCCTCCTTCTTTCCTTCCTTCCTTTCTTCCTTCCTTCCTTCCTTCCTTCCTTCCTTCCTTCCTTCCTTCCTTCTTTCCTTCCTTCCTTTCCTTCTTTCCTCACCAGAGAACATGCTTATTGGTTTTAGAGAGAGGAGAAAGGAGGGAGAGAGAGGAAGAGGGAGAGGAAGAGAAACATCAATGTGAGAGAGAAACACTGATCATTTGCCTCTCGTACATATCCAGACCAGGAACTGAACTGGTAACCTAGGCATGTGTCCTGACCAGGAACTGAACCCATGACCTTTTGGTTTACGGGATGACGCTTCAACAACTGAGCCACACTGGCCAGGGCATTACAGTCTTTTCTTGAATGCTGCTGCCTAGATTGGATAGACTTTGTTTTGTATGGAAAACTGTTTATGATTTTATTTAATTTTTTTTGCAAATGGAAACTTAGGTCAAATACACCAAGAAGGCTTCTTCAGAGTAAAGGATCTTAATGCTTAGAATATGAATGCCCATTCTGGAATTTTGATTTGGCAGGTATGATGGTTAGTATTATGTCAACTTGGCTGGGCTACAGTTATTTAACCAAAACCTAATCTAGATGTGGCTATGACTGTGTTTTGCTGACATGGTTAACATCTACAATCAGTTGGCTTTAAGTAAAGGAGATTACCGTTTATAACATGGGTCAGCCCTATCTAATCAGTTGAAAAACTCTTAAGAACAAAAACTGAAGACTTCCGAGAGAAGAAGAAAGTCTGATTCTTCAAGATTACAACATCAACTCCTACCTGAGTTTTCAGCCTGCTGGCCCTGCCCTATGGATTTCAGACTTGCCAACCCTGATAGTCATATAAGTCAATCCTAAAACTAAAGCCGTGTACACACGCACACAAGTGTGCGCGTGCGTGCGCACACACACACGTCCTATTGGTCTGTTTCTCCAGAGAAGGCTGACTGATACAGTAGATGATTCATTCAGGGCTCTCAGCACAAACCACAGAACGTCCTCCAGCCCACTTCAGCAGAAAGAAATTTATTATAGGACATTGCCTAGCTTGTGGGGACACTGACAGGACCCGAGGGTTAGGCTCGGAGGTTTCATGCCAGGGAGCAGCAGCTGTTGCTGCAGTGATGATGCCTCTGCTATTGGTAGCACACACTGGCATCTCCGCTCGCACCTCTGCCACCCAGCCCCCGTTACTGCTGCCCCTGAAAGCTGGCTGCTTCTACAGCCACCCTGGCCAGAAAACGGCTCTGCGTGGCGTCTGCTTCCCCACCTTTGTGTACTTGGAACAAAAGTCAGTTTTATTTTGCATCTGATGGACAGAGCCTAGCATACATGCCATCGTTCCTGCTGCGAGAGAGAGTGAGAAAGTGAGCGTTCTGGCCTGCACCCTGGGGACAGTCTCCATATGTGGGAAGGCTGGGAAACATGGATAGTCTAACTCAGCGAATCTATGTTTTTAGTTCTGTTTTGCCTCTGTGGTCCTGCGGTCACAGTGGCATCACCGTTGACCTGGCAACAGGTCAAAATAATTGCAAGCAGCAAAGAACTTCAGAAGTCGGGTGATGGAGGTACAGAATGGCAGTGATGCCAAGACTGTCAAGTACACGTAGTCCACACCGCTAATGATATTTGAGTAGAAAGTGTCAAAATGTTAGGCATGCCTACAGCCCACTCCTCTACTTACCATTGTTTTCCTATGAAAATGGACTTGAAGCTAAAATAGCTTTATGTGCATGACAGAGGAATATTAACACTTCAAAGATGCTTTGACAGGGCCTTATTAAGGGAATGACAGTGAAACACTGTCACTATCTTACCCATTATTCATGTTTGATTTCCTCCCAGGCTAGGTACAAATACTCCTTTTTGCTCTCAATCTCTATACTTCTGGTCGAAAGAACTTCTGAGCCATCTGCACCACTGTGTGCTATTTTGGGTTTCGGGACCAGGTGGCAGGACGTTTTGCAGACTTCCACGGCAGGTCTCTCCTGCCCCTTGGAGTATAACGTACGACAAGTGCATGTATTTTTACATAAAAAGAAACTGAAGTAACCACCAAAGAAATCCAAGATACAGAACATTTCCAGCACTTGAGAAGGCTTTTATGTAACCCTTTCCTGTCAAAAAAGCCCTGCAAAATATAACTGCTATTCTGATTTCTGACGCTGTTGAATACTGCTGACGACCTTTGAATTTCATTTGAATAGTCAAACAGTACGTCTTTTTTTTTTTTGCATCTGATTTCTTTTGCTCAACATGTCTGTGGACACCCATGTTGCTGTGCGTATCAGCAGTTGGTCCTCATTGCTGTGTAAATATTTAATATATACCATAATTGATGTATGCAGTCAACCATCAATAGACATTTGCTTGTTTCTGGTGTTTAACTGTTATGACCAAAGCTGCCTCTTTGGCAGATTTTAAACCCTTATAATAGGAGTTCTATGTAAAACATCATCTTTTATACACATTTATTATGAGAAATGGTTGCTGTTCTCCATTCAAAATTTCCTGCCGTGTCTTCTCTTGCTTTCTGGGTTCACAAGTGTGACACACACCACTGATCGCAGGGAAAGGGAATATGTATTTATTAAGAGCCTACTCTGTGGCCTGGGCTTGACCTGCCTATTTCATGAACTGTCATACACAGCCCTATGTATAGATTTTCCTGTCTCCCAAAGGTGGAAATGGAGGTGCTGAAAATTAGGTGACTTGTCCAAGGTCATAGAGCTATGTGAGGTGATGGGAGGCAGCAGTGAAATTCCAACATGTGGCCACTTCCCACCAAGACCCCCAGAGGCCGAATCACAGCTGGGATGGGGGGAACAGAGGGTGTGGGGCTGTGATGGGCACAGGTGATGTTAATACACTTCCAGATGATTCTGTGAATGAGCTTCGGGTGGAGACCTCGACACCATGTCGTGCTGCCTCTAGGTCATTCTTTTCCTCCCTAGATGAGCGATGTTTTCTTTCCTCTCTCATGACTCACTTTTTCCACGCTTGCTATCCTTCCTCTGATCTATGTCTTGCCCTCTGAACACCGCGACGATGTTCACTGAGAACTGGTTGCCTCAAGTCTGAAAAGCTGTCCCCCTTTATCTCCCCATCTGCCTCTGGCTTCCCTTATCTGGCTCCCCTCTAGCCACTCTCAGTGAAGCTCCAAACCCAAGCTCCCCCATCGCCACCGCAGAGATACTCAAGGGTGTGTTCTTGTCTTGGGTTTCAGTTCTTGCCCCCACGAGAGGGACTCAGGACAGAACCTAGTTTCCACCTCCTCCCCACTCACCCTAAGGGGTGGACTAGGGGGTCTGGCTTTCTTTTTTTAATGTGGTAAAATACACATAACTTGGAATTCTTCCTTGCATTTCACAGATGAGATGCTGGAAGCTCAGAAGAGGTTGCTGTGAGGTCATAAAACCTGCAAATGGCAGAACCTACAGCTGTGTCCAACCCGTGCTAAGCAGCCTTTCCTATGATGAAACATGGCTTAGGTCACGGTGACGCCTGCACTCATGTTCTTCCCATTCTGAAGGTCAGCAGTCACAAAAATATGTAGTTGGCCCTTGCCCAAATGACTTAGGCTCTAGGAATCTTCCAGGATCTGGGATGCTGGTGTGATGACAAAATCCCAGATAATGTGACCCGAGACACTGTCAGTTGCCTCAGTAAGCCCTGAGGTGGCATGCGAGGCAGCAGAATAAGAAGAAATGGACTCCCAATGTGCCTCAAGTGCAGGGGCTCGTGCGGGGAGAGGCTCTGATAAGTGCCAGGTGCCTGGTCCTGGCCCATTGGTCATTTAAGGGCTTCTCTTCCAGAGCTTGGGCTCCTGGCTCCCAGGACCACATAGACAGACTTCTCTTGTGGTTCAGAAAGGAAAGAAGCAATCGTGTCTCCTTGTTCACACACAAAAAGGGGGGGCTTTATTATGTGTACCAGAAAAGTAACAATATGGCATGTAAGCAAGGCAATAACTTTCTGGCCTTCATGCTGTTAAGACAAATGTTTTTTGAATACCTCATTCCACAGAATACCAAACATTAAAATGCATCAATATTCCCAATTTAATATAACTCACGTATCTGTCAAAGTGCCTTTTAGTTGACTAGTTGATAAATTGTATTTTGTAGACATTTCATTAAACATGTATAATTCCAATTTTGTAATTTTATATATTTGAGTATTTTGGACAATACATTATTTCTCCCAAGTCTCAAATAATTCCATAAGCCCTTGAAAAGCTCAGTGGCCATGAGGCGATGTGCCTGTGGGTTTATTGAATAACCTGGCGTTGTGGCCTTTCTGGGTGGTCCTGCATCATCACTGCGGAGGACCCTCCTTCTCCTTGCTCTAAATCTGACCATTGTTCTCATGCAGGCAGACAAGAGATCAGAGGTGGGTTCTCTGCTGGTTTGGAAAAATATGGGCATATGTTTCCCCACTAAGTGTCTCTAATAAAATATTTTTACGTATCCTGCTTTAAAACATAGCTGAACTGGTAGCTGCCATTCAGAACAGCAGCTGTATCTTATGCATTAGCTGGTCTGGACGCTTCTCATTGCTGTCAAACCAGGGAGAAGGCAGGGAATCACATCATTAGATTGACTTCAAGCAATGGAAAAGTTTGCAAAGTGTAGGAGTACGTGTGCGCATAACCTTGCTAGTGGAAGAGCAGGGATAGATAATCACCTGTAATTACTATTCTGACTTCCAGTACCATAGGTTAGCTTGTTCTTTTTCCCCCCTTAGTTTATTTATTTATTCTCACTTAAAAAATTGAGATATAATTGACATACAACATTATATTAGTTTCAGTTATACAGTATAATGATTCAATTTTTGCATATATTATGAAAATCTGGGTTTTGAACTTCATACAAATGGCATCATATTACACATACTTTTTGTTTCTGGCTTCCTCTGCTCAGTGTAATGTCTTGTAAGATTGTCAATGTTTTGTGTTTATCAATAGTTTGTTCTTTTTCTAATCTCGGTAGCTTTCTGTTGTGTAAATATACAGAAATTTGTTTATTCTTTTGCTTGCTGATGGACATTTGGACTATTTCTAGTTCTGGCTAGTATGAATACAACTGTTAGGAACATTTGATACAAGTCATTTCTGGATGTATGTCTTCATTTCTCTTAGATAAATATTTGAGTAGAATTTCTAGATCATATGGTAAACATGTACTTATCTTTATAAGAAACTGCTAAATAGTTCTCCAAAGTGGTTGCACCATGTTGTACTCCCATCGGCAAGGTATGAGAGTTTCGTTTGTCCTTCATCGTTGGCAACATCTGATTATTATAAGTCTTTTTAATTTGAGCCATTCTCCTGGTGGGAATTAAGTGGTGTCACACCGTAGTTTTAACTTTCATTTTCCCATGATGATTGGTATTGAGGATTGTTGATCTGTTGCGTATCTTCTTTTATGATGTATCCAAATGTTTTGCCCATTTTTTATCATGTTGTTTGTCTTGTTATTACCACTATAAGTTATAGATATTGTAAGTATTTTCTCCTCGTCTGTGGTTTGCCCTTTCATTTTCTTAATACAATTTTAAAGAACATAATTTAAAACATCATGATCAAGTCCAACTTACCATTTCCCCCCTGATGTTTAGTGTTTTGTTTTGTTTTCCTTATCCAGGAAACTTTGCTTACTGAAAAGTCAAGAAAGGTATTCTCCCATGTCTTTCTGGTCTTTCTAGACTTTATTCTCTGAGAGACTTCATGTAAGTCTGGTATTATATTATCTTTAAATGTTTGGTACACTTTATCAATGAAGCCATCTAGGCTTGGAGGTTTTGCTTTGGGCAGGTTTGAAATTATGGATTCAACTTTTCAAAGAGATTTAAATTATTTAGAGCTGCATTTTCATCTTGAGTCTGATTTTGTAATTTGTGACTTTCAAGGAATTTGTTCATAGGTTGTTGAATTGAGCAGCATAAAGTTGTTCATACTTTACTGCACTTTGAATGTCTGGAGGACATGCAGTGCTGTCCCCTCCGGTGTTCTCCATATTGACATATGGCTTTTTGTTGGAGGTTTAGCCTCCTTGCTTGGTGAAATCTGTAGAGGGCTCTCAGGAGAAAAGCTCATTAAATATGAATCTCTGTGTGGCTCCTACTTGTAAGGTTAATTTATTTCCATTTTCTACCTGCTTTTGCTTATTCTCCAGTGCCTTCAAACAAATGTTTTTTCTCTTATATTTCCTTTCCAATAATTTACGATTATTAAGTTACGAGGGTCTGTCTGAGACAAGCTGCTTTGTCATTATTGAAATCAGAATTCTACCATCTTGCTGTGTATTCTGTTTGTTCTGTCTTTCTTTATCTTCTTTGGATTAGTTATTTTTTAGTATTCAACTTTTCCCCTCATTGTTTGCTAGTTATAGATTTTAAATTATTCTCTTAGTGCTTACCTTAAACATTACACATACATCTTTTACATATTAATGTCCAATATATTAGTGTGTGTGTGTGTGTGTGTATATATATATACATATATATATATGTATATATATATATGTATATATATATATATTTACCATATTCTGGTAAATGCAAGAACCCTAGAACAGTTGAACTCCATTTTCTTTCCTCTTGCTTTTTGAGCTATAGTTTTAATGTATTTTAATGTATTTTGAATACCACAAGACATCCTTACTATTCATTTAAATGGGCAATACTCATTTGAATTCACCCATACCTGCATGTCATTTCTTCCTGCATTTTGTGCTTCCATCTGGGGTCATTTCCCTTTCCCTTTGAGGTTTCCTGTTAGTGCAGAACTTCTACTTGTATGTGATTATGCTCTTCTCTTCACTGATTACTTACTCTGCTCTCAATGCCCTGGGCCATTATGTAGCTGAGGCCCCCCTCTACCCACCCCACCCCCCGCCCGGCATCTGTAAGGAAGAAGGGTCTCTCAATGTTTTGTTTTGGCTATTCATACAGGTTCTATTTTTTGTCTTCCCTATCCCCCCTGAAAATGTCTCTATCCTTTGTGTTTACCTGTTCCCACCTGAGCGTCACCACTAGCCGCTTCTGTGACCTGTCTTCTCAGCCCTCCACCAAGAGCTTCTCTCTAGAAGTTGTTCCGGCACAGCACCCCGATTACCCAGATCAGTGCAATACCTGCAATGACAAGCTGATGTTAAAAGCACGGTGGAGAGAGTTGTTAATCCCATTTGGACGCAAGATAAGGAAAAATACTAAGAGAAATCTATAGAGGAGAAGTCAGGCCTTGAAGGATGATGACTAGGCATTAATTAAGTGGAGATGAGAGGCAAATATAATCACATACGAAACACGGAGGTGTGAAGAAGTGTTAAGTATCTGGGGACCGCAGCATGGTTCGGGATTTGGTAGAGGGCATGGATGGTGAACACATACAGCCGGCATGCTACAATCTCCCCCATTCCCCATCCACGACAGACATTGTTAATCTATCACAGAGCATTATTTCTCTCTAGGACTGAGCTTTGAATCATTCTCCAATTACCACTGCAGGCACTTAATTAAATCACTGGTAGTAAAAGAGATGAAAACTATCTGTTATTCTGGGAAGGGGAGAATGATAAGTCATGAAGAGAAGTGCGGCTAGGGAGTTAGGCAGGACCAGACTGGAAAGATGCGTTTGATAATGGTGTTGGTGATTATAATAACCCCCAGAGGAAGCCAGGAGGCTTTGAGTGTGAAATACCAGAAAAGTTTCAGTGCCCTTGGAGCTACTTCTCTGGGGCCTGGTCTCTTCCATGATCTCGTTAATGAGGCCCCAGGGAAACACCATTTGAGTAGCTCTTGTCTACATTGCTTTAGCGCTAATTAGCCACTCGGGGAGGTTCTTTGTGGTTTAACTAAGTGACATCTCTGGTTAAAAGTTTGGCTTCTCCTAAGTGAATGGTGATTAGGAAATAAGCACAGTCTCTCAGTGGCTTAGTCCCTTCCTTGGAACCGTAGTCTCTGGCCGTCACAAATTCCAAGTACTGCAGGAACAGCGTTCCTTTCTCAGGCCAATTCAGCCCACTTCCCCATCAGACAAGCAGGGCCATCAAGGGTCTGGTCTGGAATTACACCCAAAACGGAAGCACCATGTTGGTGGGTGGGTCTTGAATAGTCAGTCATGCCTAGTAATTTCTTTTGTGTTGAAGCAAGTGCAGGGGAATAAGCTGGGACCCGTGAAAGCTCTGAGGCAGAAGTGTGCCGGGTGTGTCTGAGGAATAATAAAATGGCTAGTGGACTGAACTCAATGAGCAGAGAAAGGCAGGAAATGAAGCCAGGGGGTCAGAGGGCCAGTTTACGTGGAATCCTGTAGACCATCGCAAGGATTTTGGCTTTAATGCTGAGCTGGCTTTATCAATATTTTCTTGTCAATACATTTTGATCTTATTTAAAAAAAAAAACCATTTCCCTAGCCCAAGGTCTAAAATATAACGACATTTATTTTCTACAAAGTATTTTATTTCTTAAAGTCAGGTTTTATTATACATAAAGTGTAATTTATGTACAATAAAATTTATCCACATTGAATATTCTTTTCGATGAGTTTTGACAAATGCATGCTGTAATGTAACAATCATAGTCAAGGTACAGAACATTTTCATCACCCTGAAAATTTCCCTGCTGCCCCTTTGTCGTCACTACCAGTTTTCCCACCCTGAGCAAACACCGATTTCCTCTTTCCTGTTTCCTGTTCCTGACTGTCATGTAAATAGAACCATAAAGTCTGTAGCCTTTTGCGTTGTTGTTTAGCTTCTTTCGCTTCGTCTACTGCTTTAGAGAGTCATCCAAATTGTCGCACATATCAGTAATTTATTCCTTTTTATCGCTGAGTAATGTTGCATGTATGGATATACCGCAATGTATTCATCAATTATCAGTTGCTAGACTGTCTCCAATTATTGGCTACTATGAATAAAGCCGCTATCAACATTGGCCCCCAGTTCTTCGTGTAAACATGTATTTTCATTTCTCTTGGGTCAATACCTAGGAGTGGAATTGCTGGGCTGTTTGGTAGGTGGATGTTAAATGTTTTAAGAAACTTGTTAAGCCATTTTAAGTAACTGCCAAAATGGAAAGCGGTTGTTCCATTTTGCCACGGATAAGATTTCCAGACGCTCCCCTCACCAGACCTAGGTATTGTCAGTCTTTTAAATTTTAGCCATTTTAGTGGCTGTGTACTGGGGTCTCATTGTGGCTTTAATCTGCGTTTTCTTAATGACTAACAATGTGGAACTCTTTTCATTGGTTTACTTGCCATCTGTATGACTTCGTTCAGATCGTTTGCCCATGATTTAATTGGGGGGGGGTTTGTCTTTTTGTTAATTTTGAGAGTTCTTTACCTATTCTGTGTACAAATCCTTAGCAGACATGTATTTTTGCAAACACTTTCTCCCAGTCTGTAGTTATCTTTGCATTTTCCAAAGTGTCTTTTAAATAGCAGAAGTTTAAATTTTGATAAAGCTGAATTTATAATTTTTTTCTATTGTGGTTTGTGCTTTTTATCATTAAAAAAAAAAATCTTTGCCTAATCCAAGGTTATAAATATTTTCTCTATTTTTTTCCTAGAATTTTATAGTTAACTTTTAAGTTTAAGTCTGTGCTCCATTTGAATTAATTTTAAAATACAGTGTGTTAACTTTTGAAGTCTTTTTTTTGACCGTATGGATATCCAATCGTTCCAGCACTAATTGTTGAGAAAACTACACTTTCCTTATTAAATCACCTTGGCGCTTTCATCAAAAGTCAATTGACCATATATGTGTGGATCTATTTCTGAACTATTATGTTTTATTGATTTATAAACTCAATAGCAAACTGTCTTGATTATTAGAAGTTAGTAAGTTTTGAAATTGGGTAGTATAACTCCCCTTTCTTTTTTTAAATTTATTTTGGTTCTTCTAGATTCTATGGCATTTCCATATAAATCTCAGAATAAGTTTTCAATTTCTACAAAAAGACTTGGGTAGAATTAAAAACTATTTTTGGCTTTTGATATTTTATTTATTTATTTTTGATAAATAAAAATGACATACATTTAAGATGTACATTCTTACAATTCTAATGTGATAGAATTTTGATTGAGATTGCTCCAAACCAATAGATCAGGGGTTGGCAAACTCTGACCCATGGCCCAAATCTCTCCTATCCCTATTTTTGTACAATCTGCAAGCTGAGAGTTGTCTTCTACATTTTTAAAAGTTAAAAAAAAAATCAAAAGGAGACTATTTTGTAGTACATAAAACTTACATGAAATTCAAATTTCAGGGTCCGTAAAGTCTTCCTGGGACACAGTCATGCTCCTTTGGTTCTGGATTGTCTATGGCTGCTTTTGCACTACAGTGGCAGAATTGACTGGCTGTGACAGAAACCATATCACCTGTAAAGCCTAAACTATTTAGATATAGCTATTTACAGAAAAAAAATTGCTGATTGCTGACTCCTGCAATGGGTCAACTAAAGGATAATTGAAATCTTAACAGTTGGGTCTTCTGATCCACTAACATGGTATATCTCTGTGTTAGTCAGAGTTCCTCCAGAGAAACAGAATCAACAAGATACAGAGATATCTTTAAGAGAGTTTTTTTTTTGTTTTTTTTTTTTTTTTAATTTTAAGGAATTGACTCACATGATTATGGAGGCTTGGTAAGGCCCACATCTGTGAGGTAGGCAGGCAGGCTGCAGATTGAGAAAAGTGTTGTCATTTCCATTCCAAAAATGGAATTTTGGGTGCAATTTCTTCTTGCTTTGGGGAGGCCAGTCTTTGTTTTCGTAAGATCTTCAATTGATTGGATGGGGCCCACTCATATCATGGAGGATAATCTGTGTTCTTCAAAGTTCACTGATTTAAATGTTAATCTCATGCAAAAATATCTTCACAGACATACCCAGAACAATATTTGACCAAATATCTGGGCACTGGGGCCCAGCAGAGTTGACACATAAAATTAACTGTCACATTTCCCTTCCTTACAAATGTCTCTGTCTTCACCTTCAACTCCACTGATGGACAACACTTCTACCAACATTCCAAACAAACAACATTAAGTAGAATTTTACAGTTTGTAATTTAAAAATGTATTTTTGTATTTATAAAAGAAACGTTTATGGTCAGAGAGCTAGGCCCCTTTATGAAGAAGCAAAATTTTAAAATCTGTGCTCCTACTACCCAGGAATAGTCTCTAAATTTTGGTAGATTTCCTTCTTTGACTTTAAATTATTCATTCTTATACAAAGTCTTATTTCTGGAGAAACATTCAAGATACAAAATAAAATAAACTGAAAATGATATTAGACGAGGGAGAAAAGAGGGAATAAATAAGGGTGGGGACATAAAACTGAGCCAGAAGTGACTATGAAAATGCAGATTACAATGGCCCTTGTTGTGGGTGGGCCTCAGATTTGGTTCCAAGCTTTCTGGTCAGTCACCGAGTTCACAGGGAACAAAGATAAAAATAAATGGGTTACTTAGGTGAAATAGTAACATCTGTGTTCTAAGAACAGACACATTGCATGGGATTTCTTTTCATCAGGCTCATATAGGCTTTTGGCCATGTTTGGTGCATAAAAATTCACATAAGCAATAGTTTGTATGTCTCCAGGGACCTGGGATGATATGAATGGGGTTTTTGATCTTTAGGACAGTTAGGATGGGTCGCATGTCCTTGAGCAATATTCCCTGATTAATTTTTTCCTTTAGTTTATCAAGTTAGTTAAACTCGATAAACCTTAAATGTCAATATTATTCTCTGGTTGGTGCTTTGACTATGACTGGTATTTATTGTTAATTACGTATAGATGAGCCCTATTTTGAGTTGGCAATCAGTTAACATATGGAGGGCAAGGTTTGGGTCAGACAGATGTTGCAAATCCTAATTCCATAATTCTACTAACTGTTCATAAGCAAGTTAGAGAATTTAACCATGTCTCAGGGTCCTCATGTAAAATGGGAATAATGTTAATATTGATCCTGCAACATAAAGTATTGAACAGAATTAACTAGTGTGTAGTAAGTGCTCAATAAATGATAGTTGTTATTATTATTATCATCATCCTTTTATAAAGCTGATGAGCTTAACAAGGACTTGTGCCTAGAAAAGAATGCCATCAGACATTTGCTTCAAGGTGAGCTGAGGTAGCCTCCTCCAAATACGCTTCAGGACCAAAATAAAATCTTAACCTCAGACTTCATAGCTTGTGAACCACCTCCGGTCCCAGGGTATGTGTCCAAATTTCCCTCTTCTTCTAAGGATACCACGGGATTAGAACCCACTTAAATACAGTGTAATCTCATCTTAACTTGATTACACCTACAAAGACCCTATTACCAAATAAGGCGACATTCTGAGGTTCCTCATGAGGATGAATTTTGGGAGAATGCTTCTCAACCCAGCACAAAGTCCCTCTTCATTTAGCATTTGTTGAGTCCCCCACTCCTCTCCAGCCTCCCCTCAGGCTTATTTTCCTCAGGGGATTCAATTAGATCCTCAGACATGTCAGGCTCTTTCCTGCGTTGGCTCACAGTGGCCCTTGTCCTGCATACTTTTCTTCTCTCTTGTCCTTTGGAACTCAGCCCGGCCAATACTTCTCTGGATCAGGTCACCCTGTTTTATGCCGTCACAGAACTCTTTCCTTCTTTTACAGCACTTACTACAATCTGTAATGATTCACTTAGTGAATCTGTAATGATTCATTTATTTATATAATTAGCATTGGTCTTCTTGACATATAACACAGCCATCCTGTTTCCTTCACCTCACCGTTATATCCCCAGAGCTTGGTAGTGTCTGACACATTGTGAGTGGCCAACAAATATTTATGGAGAAGATGAGATCACACCAACGTGAAGCTGGGGGCACCTCAAGATCAAAGTCAGACTGGGTGACAAGCTAAAGGTGGGGACTCTGTGGTGGGTCCCTATGTTGCCTGAATTATAGAGCTCATGCCTGTGATTCCCAATGGAGTGGATGAACAGACTTTGCCCTAACCACGTGTTTATCTGAGCTACAAATACAGACCAGGCACTGCCCTTGATTTCTCATTTCCTCTCATTTCTCAACCTATGATGACATCCTGGGGATTTTACATCTACAAAACCCTGCCACCCTGCCAACCTCTCTCTGTCTCTGCCATCACTGCCCTCTCGGAGACTTGGTCACCTCCTTCAAAACAGTCTCCTTGCAGCCAGTCTTGTTCCTTTTCGATTTATTTTCCACACTGTAGGCAGACCAAATTTTTTAAATGCAAATTTGAATAAGCCACTGACCAGTTTGCTAGCTAACAAAGCACCACAAACTGAGGGGTGTCACAAAAATTTATTATGTCACAGTTTTGAAGGTGAGAAGTCCGCAGTCAAGATGTCAGCCATGTTGGCTCCCTCTGAGGGCTGCGAGGGAAGGGTCTCTTCCACGCCTCTCTCCTTGGCTTGGGGACCACCTTGGTGGTCTTCTCCCTGTATGTTTCTATGTCCAGCTATCCCCCTTTCATGAGGACATCAGTCATGTTAGATTAGGATCCACCCTAATAACCTCATTTTAACTTGATTACCTTGTGAAGACCCTATCTCCAAATGAGGTCACATTCTGAGGTACTGAGGGATAGGACGCCAATATATTTTTGGCAGGGGCACAATTCAACCCCCAACAGTCACTTTCCTGTGGTGAGAGCCTCCCATTACCCACAGACCAAAGGCCAACCTCTTCCTGTAGCCTACTGAGCTCCCATGATGGGCTCCTCCGGGGCTATGTGGCCTCATCTTGGCTCCTCCTTTCCCTCTTGCATTCCACGTTCCAGTGGTAAGATATTTCTTTCTTCTTCCTACCTTAGGGACTTAACTCTTCCATCTGCCTGAAATACCCATTCTCCCTCCCTCTCCCTTCTGTCTGCTCTGGTGATAAATTCACACCCTTCAGGCTAAGAATAGATATCACATCCTTTTAGAAGTCCGGTCAACTGTTCTTCCACCAAGCCCTAATCACATACGCGATATGGAACCGCCTTAGCAGTGACAACCGTGTCTTCTCCACTAGACTCTGAGCTGTCCAAGGATGAGGACTGTGTCTGGTTCTCTGTTACACCATCCACCCTGGCACGGTGCCTGGAACAGAATAGTCCCTTGATAAATATTTGTAGAATGAAAGAATGCCTGGATGGTCATTTAGGCTTCTGAACAGACGTAAGGAGGAAATGTAGTCAACCTCAGGCTGCTGTCTAAAGAACAACACTTCATCTCATTCACCTCGGGTGGGGCAGATACCTGCCAGGAATGGCAGGAGTCTTCTCTCCCAAAGGTACCTCTTGCTTTCCTGTTGCTTTAGCTCTAAAATGACTCACAGAAATTCTGAGCAGGAGAAACTCCGAGAGACTATGTAAATTAACCCCTTCATTTTAAAGAAGGGGATAATTGAGGACTAGTGGGAGGAAGGACCTTACCTATCATGATATTTTATTGTTAGAACCAAGACAGGAAGCCAGGCTCCTTGGCTTCTGCCTGAAGAGAGAAAACGCTTTGGCTGTTACAGAGGCGTCACTGCATGGAGACTAAGAGCATGGCCCACTTTCTAGGTATGGGTCCTGTCCCTATCAGGTAAGTGGTCTAGGGCAAGTTACTTAATCTCTCTGTGATACAGTTTCTCCAACCACGAAGTGTGCATGATGGGAACACCCATCTTACAGAGTTATCGGAAGAACTCAGTGGACTAAAGCATGCCAAAGCACTGTGCCTGGCAGGTGGCCGGCATCCCTGCCCCCAAACCTAGTTGTTTATGCTGTGAGGCAGAGAAAAATATTTTGGTAAAGTAAGAAGCCCGTCATGGCTAAATCTTGGAAGTATGCCTGTCTGCACTTAGGTTAAGCAAACATTTGAGAACCAGAGATTTAGTCATAGTGACCACCCATTCCTTTTTGTACACACAGATTGCCCTTGATTTTGTTCGGTGGATTTGGACAATGACATGTGGATAACCCTTTTCTGATTCACTGATATCTTCTCAAAATGCTCAAAGTGATTGCTGACAAGGTTTGATTCATGGACGCGTTGGAACTCCCTGTTCTCAGGCAGCAGGCCCGGAGGAAAGCAAATCTGGTACGTGTGGGCTGTGAACGAGGGGGATTTAGTCCCAGTTGCCTGACATCCAGACGTTTTCTCTCCACTGCAGTCTCTCCAGATGCAGAAGGCTTTTCTGTGCCATGTCTGCAAATTTATTCAGAATCCACACTTCAGCTAAAAGCTCCAGCCTCCTTCCATCCCCTTACGCCTCACCTCTGCAAGAGGAATCCAAAGAAAATAAGGAGGGCAGCACGCACAGTCAACAGGGGGAACAGAATTCCTTTCTCATTCCCACTTCTGGTCTCCAGCCCCATCTGGACCTCTCATTTCAGAAGACAGAGTTACCCAGAGTCACTTCTCCAATCCCATAGCAGCTTAATCTCCATTCACCAGGTCTCCTTGGGGTTCTTTGTGCTCCGAGGGAAAAAGTTGCTCTCTCTCCCTGCTCTTCCCTCAGAGAACTAACTCTGCCCTGTGCCTTCTCCAAGTTTAGAAAGCAAAGCACAGCCCAAGGTTTTGGAGAATGTGAGGTCCTTCCCACTTGATGCTGAGAATATTCCCAGAGCCTCCTCAGAGTCATGGTCACAGCTAACAGGTGTAACTCAACTTTCCCCTTATTAGGTGATTCAGGGTTGAGAAACAAAGGTGGGTATTTGGGAAGAGAGGGATGTCAATAGATAGAAAATGTTGTAATTTTTTGTGTGGGGATGGGCTAGATTAATATGGGGAGACAACAGTTTTCAGGCAATTGAAAGGCGGGTGTGTGTGTGTGTGTGCCCATGGGCATGCTAATCCAGGGACAGTGAAGAAGGTAGACAGAATTTTATGTTGGTTTATGAGATAGTATCAGCTTATTTAGGTTCCAGTGCTGATGTCAGGGGCTCCTTAGTGTTGGGTTTTCAGTATGGAGTCAGAATAATGTGGTTTTTATGTGCTTTATTCCTTGGGGAAGCTCTTAGAATTGTTCCAAGCTGCAGCAGTGGCCTAACCGCTCCCTCCAGCTACTGGCCTCTATTAGCTGACGTGAGGTCACCTGTCCTCTAGGGAGCAGCCCTGGTTCTTGGGTCAAGGGGGTGAATGCAGGCCTCGCCAGTGTGATGCTGAGAAGCATCTTCAAGAATTTTGGTCCATATCAAAGGAGGTGGGGGCATGTTCATGGAGATTAGACTTTCCGTTAATCTATTTTAGATTCTTGAACGTTATACTCTGAGATACCCCAGATTCACATCTGAACAACTAGTCAAGTTTTTGCTGGGTGGGTTTCTTCCCCTCACTCCTCTTTTCCGGGCTTGCTCTCTCCTTCCCTTCCTCCTCTTTTTCTTCTTTTCTCTACTTTATTCCCTTCTAAGAAAGAATGAGGTTGTTTAGAAAGATAGATACAACAAACAAGATAATAAAAATAGCCAAGGGACAAGAAGCCAAAAAAAAAAAAAAAAAAAAAAAAAGAAAGATGTGAGGAAGATGATGATGATGATGGTACATGTGAGGTGAGTACACACAATCAGTAGGAAGTTCTGATAACTTGGTCAGCAGTTCATTTAACTCCAAGCTTCCTAATAACCAAAGTGAAGAGGGAGAACAGGTCATTTATATGGCTCTCAGGATAAATATGCCTCTCAGAGATAAGGGTAAGGCCCCTATTTAGGAGAACTACTACCAATTCTGGCTCTGTTATCTGAGAGAAATATCTCTTGTGGGTTTTCATGAAGATATTACTGTGCAACACAAAGAAAAGCCTCCTTAGCAAAGTCCTCAGAAGAAACATAACAAGTTCTCCTGAAGGTCCTCAGTGAAAGCCTGGGGGACATTCTGCCAAGATCCAGTTTAGTCCAGGTGATCTGATGGGGACCCATAATATATGCAGGTATGCAGCTCTGATGGCCTGGCTCACCTCAATGTTAGTCTTTACTTAGGTCAAGAATTGCACCAGACCTGGAGTCCCTTTGCCCTTTATATTCTGATGATCATGTAGCCATCTCAGGAATGTATTTCTAGCCCCTTTATTTCTGTGCAGCTGCCCCTTATTAATGACTGGTTACCCAGTACACAATCTTGATGAACAGGCACACATGCTGCTGGTTCCCTAAATAGCAGGATCCTAATTTATCTTAGACCTAATTTATTCTTTACTATGCCATATAATTGGGGCAGATAGATTAAGTAACATTCAACCTGTCCACATTAGTTATATAACCTTGACAATTTCCTAGCCTTCTCTGCAAAAGTATCATTTTCTCATACACTATACATTTCTCATAACTGCTGTAATTACTAAAGGTCATTGCTCAGTGAACTCTAGGTTCCACCTGGTCTGGGGGTGTACAATACTCCAGACAGCAAGGAACGAGTTTTATATTAACTCAGGATTCAGGTACAATGGTACACACTGCCCACTTGTCTCCCATGGGGACGATCTGAGGTTGACCCTTGATCCGTTCAAACTCTACCGGTTGTATCACAAAGATCCAAAAATCCTTTACACTCTTTTGACAATGTGGTTCTAAGAGAGTATCAGCAAATATTGTGCTTACCAGTAGCATCTTGACAGAATTTAGCTAGCCATAATGATCCCACAAATAAACCTTTTATCTAACTGGCCGTGGCTGTCTAAACATATCAGATGCTCGTGCTATCAACACGGCACATGCTCCTTCCTGGACGAGGGCATGTGTTCTCTCCCAGGGTCAATGACAAGCAAGATGTTGAGTCCATTTAGCAAATGCATGGTCCATTCAAATGGCTTCAACCTATATCTGGGGCAAATGCTAAGTTTAACCATTTTCCTGGAAGAGGCCTTCCTCTAGTGACCATTTAGACTAAATGGTAATTCTCTAGGAAACTACTTTCTCCTTGATTCAATAGACTTCATCAAGCTCCCAGCTCCCTCAGTATCTTTTAGTCCTCTAGCCCAATATTACATGATCACAACCATTGTTGCCGTGAACCTAATTCAAGTACGCTATGTGCACTAAAAAAGTATTGTGTTCCTCAAGAGATTGCCAGATGAGCAGATTCCCTTGGTAGGTGCAGTTCAGTTCAAGTATCCCAAAGGCTTCCCATAATCATTTTTTGGTAAGTTCTAGAATGACACCACGTAGTGCCAATATTGCCCTCTTGGAGCTCATGTGATTCCTTGAATGTCTGCTGGTATAGTTTTCCATCTACATTCATATCTGGTGCAGTCAAAAGAGCACATTTCAGATTGCAATGTACTGGGTAGAGTCTCCCTCATACCCAGGGACTTGCTTCAACCAAAACATTGTCCTGGTTTACAGAAACATAACATAGCATTTGTCACTTGCCAGTCATGTCCAGTGAGGTTCAGAGGCAGGAATCCTCTTAGGGGTACAGAGAATCAGCATGATAAATAAAACAACAAAATGTGACTAAAATGATGATCCTAATCTACTGTTATCCAGGTAGACTATCCAGGAACTCTGGTTGATGTGTTCTCAGGAAATTGTTGCAGGCTGGCTTTGGTCTAACTCCCCTTCTCAGAGAAAAATGAATCCTGGGGCATCTTCCTGGATTGGCCGTCACTCAGCCCCACGTATGAGAGAAACAGCTCAGAATATTATTCTCTTGCGCTGAGGTAGTTTCTTAAGAGTGGAAACTCCCTTCCTTGCCATTATTTCCCATTATGTGATCTCTTTCAACTGCCCTGGTTCTCCCCCTTTTTCTAATGACTACCTACCTGTTTGACCCAGACTGGGCTTCTCTGGATAGACGTTTCTGGTACAGCTATACTGCCCTCTACAGGCATGCAGCAGCATTAGGCTCTCCAGAGCTGTGGCTCTTGCCCATTTCTAGGAAGGAATAGAAAGACCAAGGATGCTGGGGACTCCAGTATCTGTACAAGGAGCGAGTGGGGCATCACTTACAGTCAGTCTTAATTTAGCTCCACTACACAAAGCCACTCTCCAGCCCTTTTCCCTTCAGGAATATGAATGGTCAAATTTAGAGCAATGTAAATCGAATTCTGAGCAGACATGTCTCCTGTCTAGACATGCAAATGTTAGCATGGACTCAAATCAATGGGATTCACAAGACAAAGAGAAAATTTGTGAGGTGAAGATAATTCTTTGAGGTGATAAGTAGCATCATGAATCTCTCATGCCCACTCTGCACCTCCCCGAATTCCCAAATATATTCCCTTTATACTCTCCCTTAGACATAGATGAAGCCCCATTTGCCAGGTATTAATCTATATTGTGCATCTGTGCAGAGTGGTCTCCAGAGCCTTTGCTCATCATCCTCAGGCCATCCAACTTCTTTTAAAATTGAAGAATAATTTACATATAGTCAAATGATTTAAATCTTAAGTGCATAGCTTTGTATTGATGATTTATTTATCTATTTTCCTGTTGATGGACATTTGGGTTGTTTTTAGTTTGGCTCATTATGAATAAGGCTGCATGCTTAAAAAAATAGATATAAGGTAGTTGCATGTTTCATTTTATTAGGAACTGACAAAATCTTACTCAGGATGATTCTATAATTTTACATTTCCACCACCAATATATGACAGTTTCAGTTCCAAAATCGACCAAAATTTTGTATTATCTTTTAAGTGGTGGCCATGATTTTAAGTGTGCAGTGGTATTGCACTGAGACTTTAATTTACATTTCTCTGATCAGTAATGATGTTGAGTACCTTTTCCTGTGTGATATCAGCCATTTGAATATCTTCTTTTGTAAAATGTCTGTTCAAGTTTTTTGCCCACTTAAAAAAATTGAGTTGTACATTTTTCCTTAATGACTTGCATGAGCTCTTTATATATATTCTGAATGTATCCAGTTTAGCAGATATATGTACTGTGAATAGTTTCGTCTTTTCACTTTCATAAGGGGTCTTTTGATGAGCAGAATTTTAAATTTTGATGAATTCCAGTTGAATAATTTTTCTTTTGTGGTTAGTCCTTTTTTAAAAGATAACCTATCCATAAGGCAGGGCAAATTTCTAATTACTGAACATCTTCTTTCTATTGTCCTATGAATGACCTTCCTCCCCTCTGAAGACCCAAGGTGCTTTATCTCATCCTCAGCTCAGAATGTCATATATGCCTCATTTTTCCTTTCTGTTGCTGAACCTGTCATGTATGTAGGCTCTCACTCATGTATGTAGAGTTCCCATACACACCTATGCAATTTGGTTATTTTCTCTTGTTAATCTGTATCATGCTGATTTAATTACTAGAGCAGCAGGAAGAACCCCGAAGAACAGTTTCTTCCTCCCCCACACTAGTAATAGCTCATCTGTTTTTAAAAATAATTTTTTCATATGTGCTTAGTCCTTTGTGTTTTTTGACCAAGAAATCTGCAGTCATTTCAAAATCACAAATACTATATATATACACACACATATATAAAATCTACATGTATATATACAATCTCTATGTATAATATGTAAGATATATAGTATATGTAATATTGAATATATTGATATATTTCTATATAGATGCATTTTCTTCAAGAAATTTTATATTTTTGGCCTTCACACTTAGCAAGCTACTTTTAATTAATTTTTGTGGATGATGTGGGGTAAGGCAAGGTTTGTTTTCTGTGTGCATGTCCAGTTGCTCCAGCATAATGGATTGAATGGATCCTCCTTTCCCCATTAAATTACATTGGCATTTTTGCCAAAAATCAAGGGACTGTATAAATGAGGATATACTTCTGGGTTCTCTATTGTTACATTGCTCTATTTATGTATTCTTATACAAATGCCACACTGTCTTAATTACTTTAGCTTTGTAGTTAAGTCTTGAAATTTGGTAAGGCGTGTCCTCCAGATTTGTGATTTTTCTTTAAGATTGTCTTGGCTGTTTGGGTCATTTTCATTTCCATTTAAATTTTAGAATTGGCTTGTCAGGTTCCAAGGACAATGATCAAGCTCCAGTGCCCAAGTCTGGAGTAAAGCGGGCAGAATTGGTGTCCACATACCCAAAGCCTATGCAGTGGCAGCGCGCCCGTGTTTGGCGTAGAATATCTATAGACTGTGGTTACAGGCAGGGAGCGTAAAGGGATGCAAAATGACCTCATTTCTCACTGAACACAGCTGATGCATTAGGGCAACACAGAGATGTCTTTAAAGTCCAAAAGTTTTGGTAACTAGAATTCCACATCCCATCAATTTATGATTCAAGCGAAAAAAACAAATAATGATGCTTCTCAGATATGCAAGCTCCTAGACAGTCTCTCTTCAGCTGGCACCTCACAAAAAAGTCTTTCCTCATTGCATTTGTCATCTAATTTATTAATGGTTTTAAGTTCCATGAATACTTCATTCTACATCTTGGTTTTTCTACTTAATAGTTTTTCAAGGAATAGAGATCCATTCAATTCTTTGAACCTGCGCCTATTATTATTTGCTATCCAATTAATCATTATTAATTTTTCCATCTCCTGTTGATAGGATTTTAGGATGTTGCCAGTTTTTACCTGTTATTAACTTGGATTTTATATACATGTATATATACATTCAATATACATTTATGATAATATTTCTGTAGGTTATATTTCTAAGGATGGTAGTTTCTAGAATGAAGTATTAAGTCACATATTTTTAAACATATAGCTTTAGGGATGGAGTGAAGAAATGTTCTAGCCTCCCCACTGTGAAATGGATAGTTTTCATGTTATCATTCTTGGTTCTTGTTCTTTCTGGCCATTAGCATTTTTTTAACTGCATGGTAAAAATAATGAGAAAATTAAAAATAAAGCCATCAAAATATAATAAAGGAAGAGTAGACAGAGGAATGGTGACATGAGAGGTTTTCTGCATAGAAAAATACAAGTTTTTAGAAAGAGCACAATAAGAAATTATAAACCCCAGCTGGTGTGGCTCAGTGGATTGAGTACCAGCCTGCACACCAAGAGATCTCTGGTTTGATTTCCAGTCAGGGCACATCAGGGCATGTCAGGGCATGTGCCTGGGTTGTGGACCACATCCTCAGTTGAGGTGTACCAGAAGCAACCAATTGATCAATGTTTCTCTCTTTGGGGTCTTAGGATGGAAGTTAGGACACTTTTGGAGATAGGAATTGTTTTTTTCCATGCTCCAAAGCAGCTGTGTTTACCTGAGTCATCTTCTAGTATGGGATGGTGAAGAAGAAAAGTAAAGAGAGTGATGAAGGAATAAATGGAGAAAGTGGCTTCTCAAAAAACAGTTATGAAAATCCTCAAAATGATAAAATTAGCTAAAACGTAATCTTCCTTCTCCTTTTCCCTATCTCGGTTCTTTCCCTCATCAAGTATTTGCAAACGCATTCAACAGTTATAAATTATCTAACTGTTTTCAGCAATATACCGAAATGTGTTTTGGAGTTTGTCTTAATAAAAAGAAAGAAATTTGTTCAGAAAATATTTTTGGGAAAAGAATTAAAACAGTATTTGGAAGATGAGAACGTGATGAGTCTTCATGGGGGAATAGAGGAACAATGAGGAAAGAGACCATGATGTAAGCAAGGCAGGGCCAATGGATGGGGTTGCTGTCAATGGATGTAAGTGCCTACAATAGCCTTGCTACTCATGGTTAAAAATGCTGACCTCTAACAGTTTGACTATTCACTGAGAGCCAGTAGAAACCAGCAGATTCCAGTGGGTTTGTCAAGAGGGTGCTGCCTGGGATTTCTCCTTGCCTATCAGCTTCCTCAGGCCCTGTTTCAGGTCTTTGTTTCTCAGGCTATAGATAAAAGGATTTAGCATGGAGGAGAAAACTGTGTAGACGAGTGTTGCTATATGGTCCTGGACACTGTAGGTGGAGAGGGGCTGTAAATAGATATAAAAAATGCTTCCATAAAAGAGTATTACCACAGTGAGGTGAGAACCACAAGTGGAGAAGGCTTTGCGTTTCCCGGCTGCTGAGGGGATTTTGAGAACTGTGGTGAGGATTCGCATATAAGAGAAGGTAATGAATAGAAAAGGGGTCACCAAAACAAGAGGTCCTTCTGTCATTAACACAATTTCATTGACAAATGTAGAGGAGCAGGACAATTTCATCAGAGGGCTCAGGTCACAGAGAAAGTGATGGATAACATTGGAGTCACAGAAGGTGAGCCGATTCAGTAGAAGTATGTGTAGAAGAGAGTGGACATGGGTAAATGAGCAGGAAAAGGCCACCAGCACAACACAGCGGTGATGGCTCATGGTGGTGACATAGTGGAAGGGATCACAAATGGCCACATAGCGGTCAAAGGCCATGACTGCTAGGAGAAAACTGTCAGTATTGCCCAAAGCATAAATAAAATACATCTGAGTCAGACACCCAGCATAGGAGATGGTCTTCTCTGACAGGAAGTTAACTAGCATTCTGGGGACGATGGTTGTTGTGAAGCAAATGTCAGTGAAAGACAGGAAACTCAAGAAGAAATACATGGGGGTGTGGAGTTGGGAGTCAGAGTGAATGGCCAAAATGATGAGTAGGTTCCCCGTTATAGTGACAAGGTATATGATGAGGAATAGGATAAAGAGTAGCTTCTGGTCCTCGGGCCGGGAGGACAGTCCCAGGAGGATGAACTCAGAGATACTGCTGGTTTGGTTGACTCTTTCCATTGACTTGGGTCTAGTTATATATAAGAAGTTTTGTTATTTTACATGCTCCAATTCTATAACCCAAATCATTAGAACCCAGCAAAGTCTTTGTTTCCTCTATTTAATCACAATTAGCTGCTATGCAGGCACAACTTGTCAACCTCATAGTCCTTGATATGGTCTTCTCTTTCCAAGTCCATGGGCATCACAATGTCTTTATACCAAAAGCTGGAGGGACAAAATAAAAGTTTTCCTTTAGAAACCATCAGAGATAGACCTCTCTGATCCATGGTCATTCATTCTTATTCTTTGAAAAGTAGTATTTAGCTGATAGGGACATAGCAATATAAACAGATCCTTGGGACTTCCGGCCAAAATGGAGGCCTAGACAGACACTCTGGGTCTCCCTCCACAACTAAGAAGGAATACGACTACCTCAAAACTAGAGATAATTAGAAGTTCCAGAACACCAAGCTGCATGAAAGTCCAACAAACAAAAATATAAAGAAGGAATACTCATCCAGACAGGTAGGAGAGGCGGAGCCAGTGCAGAGAGGACACAGTGTGATGGTGGCAGCAGCAGTAGCAGCAGTGGCGGCAGGCCAGCAGAAAGTGCAGTTACACATTTTAAAAAGTCAGGAGGGACACCTGGGGTGCGTTCCCAGCTCCTCATCAGACTGTGCAGCTCACAGTCCCAGCGCTGGAGAAAATCAAGCCTCATTGCTTCTGACTGTGCACACCAGTGGGGGTTGGTGCGGAGGAAGAAACTGCTGGTCTCAGCAGAGTCCACTTGTTTAAAGGGCCCCACAGTCCTAGAACATCCGCAGACCCATCCACTCTGGGAACGATGGCCAGGGCAACAGCTAGAGAGGTGCCAGCCCTATATGGAAGTGGGGGAAGTGCCTGGAAAAGGTGTGAGTGCTGAGCAAGTGGCATTGTTCCCTCTTAGACCCCTCCCCCACATACAGCGCCACAATGTGGTGAAACGGGTCGCTCTGTACTGACGAATCCCTAAGGCTCTGCCCCCTTACAATGTAACAAGAATGACAGCTCTACCTAAGACACAGAGGCAAGCAAACACAGGAGCCTGTCAAGATGAGGAGACAGAGAAGTATGGCCCAAAAGGGGGAACAGATCAAGGTTCCAGTGGGAGAACTAAGTGATGAGGAGATAGCCAACCTAACAGATGAGGAGATAACCAACCTAACAGACACAGAATTCCAAACACTGGGGATAAAGATGCTCACAGGCTTGACAGATATGCTTGAGTACGGCAAATGCATAAGAGAAGGAGTGAAGGCTATGCTAAGTGAAACGAAGAAAAATCCACACAAAAGCAATGGTGAAGGGTCTTCTGGCCAAGATGGAGGCATAGACAGACATGTTGTGTCTCCCTCCACAAGTAAGAAGGAATACAACTACCTCAAAACTAGAGACAACCAGAAGTTCCAGAAAATCAAACTGCATAGAAGTCCAGCAAACAAAGATATAAAGAAGAAATACTCATCCAGACAGGTAGGAGGGGCGGAGCTGGGACAGAGAGGACGCGGTGTGATGGCAGAAGCAGTGGTGGCAGCAGCGGCAGCAGCGGCAGGCCAGCAGAAAGTGCAGCCACACGTTTTAAAAAGTCAGGAGGGACACCTGGGGAGCACTCCCGGATCCTCGCTGGACCTCGCAGCTCATGGTCCCAGCACCAGGGAAAATCAAGCCTCATTGCTTCTGACTGTGCAGACCAGTGGGGGCTGGGGCGGAGGCAGAAACTCCCATTCTCAGCAGAGTCTGCTTGTTTAAAAGGACCCCATGGTCCTAGAGCGTCCGCAGACCCACCCACTCTGGGCACGATGGCCAGGGCAGCAGCTAGAGGGGCACCAGTCCACTACAGAAGTGGGAGAGGTGCCTGGAAAGGGGCGAGTGCTGGGCAGGCAGCATTGTTCCCTCTTGGACCCCTCCCCCACAACATGGTGAAACAGGCTGCCTTGTACTGATGAATCCCTAAGGCTCCACCCCTTACAACGTAACAGGAGCAACAGCTCTCCCTGGGACATGGAGGCAAACAAACACAGGAGCCTGTCAGAACGAGGAGACAGAGAAGTATGGCCCAAAAGGGGAAATGGATCAAGGTTCCAGTGGGAGAACTAAGCAACGAGGAGTTAGCCAACCTAACAGAGGCAGAATTCCAAACGCTGGGGATAAAGATGCTCACAGGCTTGACAGATATGCTTGTGTACGACAAATGCATAAGAGAAGAAGTGAAGGCTAGCTAAGTGAAACGAAGGAAAATCCACACAAAACCAATGGTGAAGGGAAGGAAACCGGAGTTCAAATCAATGATTTGGAACATAAGGAAGAAAAATGAGGAATGAGGAAGCAAGAATTGAAAAAGATGAGGAAGACTTCCCAAATTTTGTAAAGGAGATGGACATACAGGTCCAGGAAGCACGGAGGGTCCTGGGCAAGCTGGACCCAGAGGGGACCACACCAGGACGCATCATGACTGAGATGCCAAAGGTAAAAGATAAAGACAGAGCCCTGGGGGCAGCAAGAGAGAGGCGGAGAGTTGCCTACAGGGGGCTGCCTGTAGGACTATCAGGTGATTTCTCAGAGAACACTTTGCAGGCAGGAAGGGAGGCAAGCAGTATTCAATGAGATGAAAGGCAACCTGCAAACAGGATTACTCTATCCAGCAAAGCTATAATTTAGAATTAAAGGGCAGATGAAGTGCTTCCCAGACAAGGTGAAGCTAAAGGAGTTCATCATCACCAAGCCATTATTATATGAAATGTCAAAGGGACTTACTTAAGAAAAAGAAGATCAAAACTATGAACACTGAAATGACAACAAACTCACAACTATCAACAACTGAATCTAAAAAATAAAAACGAAATTCAACTAAGCAAACCAGAATAGGAACAGAATCATAGGTATGGGGATCATTTGGAGGGTTATCAGCTGGGAGGGGGAAGGGGGAGAAATGGGGAAATGGTGCAGGGACTAAGAAGCATAATTGATTGGTACAAAATAGACAGGGGGAAGTTAAGAATAATATAGGAAAGGGTGAAGCCACAGAACTTATATGCATGACCCATGGACATGAACTAAGGGAGGTGGGATTGCTGGAGGGAAGGGGGATACTGGAGAGAGGGGAGCAAAGGGGAAAAAATTGGAACTACTGTAACAACATAATCAATAAAATATACTTAAAAAAACAGATCCTTGCCTTTGTGTAGCTCATGTTCTAGTTGGGGAGATAGAGCATAAACAAAGAAAGTATATGATATAAAGTAAGAGTAAAATCCATGAAGAAAAAAGAGCAGTATTTAAAGGAATGGAGATGGATAGTGAGTGTCGAAGGAGGTGTTTTATATAGAAAAGTCACAGGACACTCAGTCCCTGTCACAGCAATTCAGTCGTGTCATTCTAAAGTTCACCTTTGCACTGTCTTGGAAAAAAAAAAAAGGGGGGGTTTCCCAAAATAACTTAGAAGGAAAAAAATCTAAGGAATGTTGAGGCCAGTACCTCTGTGTACAGAACGAGTTGTTCATCCTTAGCCTGTGGCATTCTATCATCATCAATTTGTACATCGCCCCTTTTTTAGTGAACTGTCTTTCTTTTCCTTAATCCCCTGCCCTAAATTACATTTACACAGGAGGGTCAATTGTCCAGTATTCAATTCATGTTTTAAAATTTTGTCTTTCAGAAAGGTATCTAAAAATACCTATAAGAAACACATTGTTAAAATGCATGTGTTTTTTCAGTCATATCTGGCTACATGGATGGATGTCAAAGTGGCTTCCATTTCTCGCTCCCACAGAAAACTCTGCAGTGAGAGATCTGGTATCAGCAAAGGGTTTTAAACCAATTTTTAAAGAGTTTGCATATTCATCCAAACCTTCTGAATGGACATATTACATAGGGACTTTCCAACTTTTTGAGACATTGGTTATTTATATATTTTTGGTTACAATAAATATCTCTATAGTGAACATGCTTTATCACCAAAGAGTTAAAAATAATTTCTTTAGGGGCATATTTTTTTTTCACATATTTTAAATGGGCTTATTGCACTGAAATTTTTATGTATTTAAAAAATCTTATATTCTATAATAATGTATATATTAACATATTCACTTAACAATTAAATGCTGTCATTTCATTAATAATTAAGTGATGCAATGTACAACCCAGTTAATAATACTGCATTGCATATTTGAAAGTTGCCGAGAGAATAAAACAAACAAACAAACAAAACTTACATCTTAGTTGTGAGATACTAACCATCTTTAGACCTCAGTTTCCTCCTGTGTGATACTGGACACAGCTCTCCACATTCTCATGAGGATCTAGTGAGGTAATGCGTTTAAAGCACTTAGAGAGAGGCAAGCCTATTGGAAACACTCAAGAGAAGCTGCTGGTCCTCATCAGTCCCAGCATCACCTTCCCTTCTCTGTTGTTCCTAGATGTCCTCAAAATCAATTAAATCACATGCTTAAACTATCATATCCCTCACTGCCAAATCATCAGGCTAATCTCATGATTTTACAAGATTTTCTAGAAGGAATATCTATTTATGCAGTCAATGATTTGAGTGAGTCAGTAATTAAAACCTGTACTTATTGACAATTTATTACATGTAAGCAAGCTTGTGCTAAGCATCTCATTAAATTCCATGACGAGGGATTATGAGGTGTGCATTGTTACCATGAGAGGCTTACAGAGGCAAAGTGCTTTGCTCAAGGTCCCTAAGGAAGTGAGGAACCATCAGGATTTGAACCTCAAGCTGACTCACTCTGAAGCTCATGCTCTTAACCCCGAAGCTCCACCTCCTCATATTTTGGTATATATGTTGTTTTCCTCACTGTGATCATTTCCTCATAAACTACACTTCTATCTCCCTTAATTGACAAGCTTTTGACTCCCATGTTCAGAATCTATCCTTGTAGTTGCCAGAGAGGTGACCTATCTGTGTTGTATAGATGGTCAAATTTGCAAATTGGAATATCCATGATTATCTGGCCAAAATCGAGTGGAAAATATTGATCATGCATAGCTGGGTGTGTCTAGTGTGTGGAGATGTGCTCATGCCCTGGACTTAAGACAAAAATGGGGATTTGATTTGTCTTCCATCACTTGTTCCCAAGCTGGTGCCTGATGTTTTAAGAATAGCAAGTGTGATTCCTTGTCTGAAAAGCAGTTTGTGAAATACAGGTCAATTCCAAAATGAGTCATTCGTGGAAGGGCTGCCTGGGGACTGCAGAATACAAAAAATTGGTGGAGACTTGGGTTAATTAGTGATGTTGGGTGCTCCAGATCATAAACCTGAGGGGTCACCCATGCTTATGACTAGATAAAAGGGAAGGTTTTGGATCTGAGAATCAGGGAAAACAGTTCTAAAGGCACAAGGCATGTAGATGAGGCTAAGAATACAACAATTTTTTCCCCCTCATGATAGGGTTTTGCTTCCTACAAATCAACCTGGATGGACTTAAAAGAAAAAAGCCAGATGGAAGTCTTAGTTACCCCCTATGACTTTTTAATCCATAAAATATTTGAAACTCGTAGGGAGGAGAGAACAAGCACCAAACTGAGCACCTAGCTTGCTGAAGCTCACCTGCACATCCAGATTCTTCTCTTTTCCTTCCCAGTTTCTCCGGAAGCTGAGCTGCACCGCAGCTGCTAATCAGCTCCCAGTCTGCTTCTCAGCCAGAACTCAGCCCCCTCATGCTTCTCCCAGGAAATCCTGAGCTGATTGTCAAGGAGAGGAATCAGAAAAGGAGAGAGGAACGGATACATTACTCTAGAGGGATAACACAGCTCCCTCCCCTGGCCTCAAACGCCCATTTCTTTCCTAACATCTGATCCCAGCTCTCCATCTCAGAAGGCAGAGGTGCCCTGATTCAAGTGGCCAGGACTCTTTAGATTGTGGAAGCCCAGCCAGCTTCTCATGAATTTGAGCTTCACTCTGCTGGCCTCTGGGGCTCTTGTTAGGGGGGGAAGTTGCGCTGTGATCACCTCTCAGGGGAGTTTGTCCTGTGATCTCTCTAAGGCAGAGAAAGCAGAAAGGGAGTCTGGGTTAGCAGAGCTGACCCCAAAGGGGGAAGGGGAGCCCCAAGGCTTCCTGTTTAGATGTTGGGGCTAATCTCAGAGCTTCTCAACCTCCTACCATTTCAACAGGGTGCTTCAGTTTCCTCAGCTATGGGCTGTCAAGGGTGGACAGATATTTCTGTGGCTGAATATTTTTATGTTTGGGGATTTCCGTTAGGACCAAGGTGTATTCCCGAATCAGGCAGGTCCTAAGTGAATATAGGGAGGTTGCAGGATTCAGGGGATTTAGTGAGGGTAGATCAAAGGTGCGTATATGTGTCTCAGTGTCTAGGGAGGCATATGAATTAGACTTTTTTCTAAGTGGGATGAGGCTAGTTTATGTATGTTTAAAGCACACGGTCTGGCAAAGGCTAATATCATATTTAGCAAAGGAGCTTTGGAAAAATAATGTGCTTTCAGAGTTCAGGCTCTGATCAGTGTTTTGGGGGTTAGAGTTGAGGAAAGGAGATATTTATTAGCCTGCTGGTAATAAGCATGGTTGTTTTTAACAAGTTACTTAATATCCATGAGCCTCAGTTTCTTCATTGGAAAAATAAGGATAACAACTATTCCAGGCACTGAAACCAGAGACGATTTTCTTTTGAATTTCATATAGAGGATATCACGTATTCTGGTAAACATCATCTGCACCAATCTTATAGGAAATAAAAACACACTCTTGTATTGCCTTCGGTGCAAACCACTGTCTCACGCAGTGCATGTACGTCTTTTTCCTTAGCCTTGAGTTTAATTTTTAAATGCTAATCTACACGTCAAGAGTGAGTATCACAGAGACAGAAAGCCCTGGTTTGAGTCATGCCTCTTCTACTTACCATTCATGTGACCTTCCTTATTTCCATTCATTCACTCAACAAATATTTATTTCCAACTTTATTGAGACAGAATTGCCGTATGACATTGTGTAAGTTTTAAGGTGTGCAATGCAATGATTTTATATATATATATACACACACACACATACATATAATATGTATATATATATATATTGCAAAAACCCTGGCTGGTTTGGCTCAGTGGATTGAGCGTCGGCCTGCGAGCTAAGTGTCGCTGGTTCGATCTTCCAGTCAGGGCACATCAGAGAAGGAAAACTCTGACTCCAAAAAACCTCCGCTGCCTTGCGGCATACCTCTTCAGGGGAAAGGCTAAGGGAGTAAACCCCGACAGAAAATCCGGAGCCGGAGTCCCTAAGGCGGTTTGACGTTGTAGTCGACACCGGCAACTCCTGCGGCGCACCTGAAGCCAAGCTGTATTGACTCCGTCTTTCCCTTGGACCCTTCAGCTGCGAAGAGAGGGGGGGTCTGCTGCATGGGCAACAGCAGACCCTCCATATCACCCTGCCCAGGCTCTGTAGCTTCAGCTCCACTGGAGAGGACACTCCAGCGTCATCGCAAGATGTCGATTCAACACGGGAAGAGACAGATACCGTGTCACTCCCGAGTCGGACTGCACAACCATTCTCGGCGGTGCAGATAGACTCTTAAGAAGCTACACCATCGTCTCTTGAGACGGACGGCTGCCGACGACGATATATTGCAAAACGGTTACCACAATGTTAGTTAACACAATATCACTTCACATATTACAGCTTATTGTTATGGTGAGAACTTTTGAAATCTATGCTTGTAGCAACTTTCAAATATACAGTACACCCTCATAGTTAACTGTAGTCACCATGCTGTAAGTTACAATTTACAATTTAGTCGTTTTACACCTGTAAGTTTGTGCTCTTTGACCGCCTTCACCCAGTTCTCCCATCCCCGCCTCCTTGCTCCTGGCAGCCGCCAACCCGTTCTCTGTTTCTATGAGCTCTGTTTCTGTTCGTTGCTGTTGTTGTTGCTTTTTGGATTCCACATATAAATGAGATTATATAATATCTGTCTTCTCTGTCTGACTTATGTCACTTAGCATAATGCCCTCAAGATCCATCTATGTTATCGCAAATGACAGGATGATTTCCTTCTTTTTCTATGGCTGAAATAGATGAACGATCGATAAATTGATCTATGTATATGCTGCATTTTCTTTACCCATTCATCTATTGATGAACATTTAGGTTGTTTTCATGTCTTGGCTATTTAAATAAAGCTGCAATGAACATAGGGGTGCGGGTATCTCTTCAAGATACTGATTTTACTTCCTTTGGATGAATACTCAGAAGTGGGGTCACTGGACCATAGGTAGCTCGATTTTTAATGTTTTGAGGAACCTCCATACTGATTTTCGTAGTGGCTGTACCAGTTTACATTTCCACCAACAGTGCACGAGGGTTCTACTTCTTCACATCCTCGCCAACACTTATCATCCCTTGTGTTTTTTGATGCTAAGCATTCTAACAGGCATGAAATGATATCTCATGGTGGTTTTGATTTGCATTTTCCTGATGATTAGTGATGTTGGACACATTTTTGTGTAACTGTTGGCCACTTGAATATCTTCTTTGGAAAAATGTACGTTCAGGGCCCCTGCCTGTTTTCAATTGGATTGTCTGGGGGCAGGGGGTGTTAAAATATATTAATTCTTCATATATTTTGGATATTAACCCTTTATCAAATATGTGGTTTGCAAATACTTTCTCTCATTCTGTAGGTTGTCTTTTCATTTTGTGGATCAATGTTTTGCTGTGTAGCAGAAGCTTTTTGGTTTTAAGTAACCCCACTTGTTGTTTTGCTTTTGTTGCTTGTATTTTGGGTGTAATATCCATAAAACAATTGCTAAGACCAATGTCAAGAAGCTTTTCCCTTGGGTTTCCTTCTAGGAGATTTATGGTTTCAGGTTTTAAATTTAAGTCTTTAATTCATTTCAAATTTTTTCATGAGTGGTATAAGATAGGGCCCAGTTTCATTGTTTTGCATGTGAACATCCAGTTTTCCCAGAAGCATTTAAAATTTTTTAAAATCTGTTTATTGATTTTAGAGAGAGAGGAAGAGTAAAAGAGAGAGAAAGAGAAATATTGATGTGAAAGAGAAACATTGATTGCTTGTCTCCCATATGTGCCCCGACCCAGAGTCGAACCTGTGATCTAAGTATGTGCCCTGGCCAGGAATCAAACCCCTAATCTTTTTGTGTGAGAGACAACACTCCAACCAACCGAGCCAACCAACTCAGCCTTTTTTTGAAGAGACTGTCTTTTCTCCATTGAAGATTCTTGGCTCCTTCATCAAATATTAGTCAACCATGTGTGCATGGGCTCTCTGTTCTCTCCCATTGACCTATGTGGCTATTTCTGTGCCAGTAACATACTGTTTTGATTAGCCTTGTAGTACAGTTTGAAACCAGGAAGAGTAACGCCTTCAGCATTGTTATTATTATTATTATTATTTTAGATTGCTTTTGTTGTTGTGGAACTTTGTGTCCCTTTGTAAATTTTGGGATTTTTAAAGTGTCTGTATCATCGGGATTTTGATGGGAATAACATTGAATCTGTAGATCCCTATGGGTAGTATGGATATTTTAACAATATTAACTTCCAATCCATGAGCACAGGATGTATTTCCATTCATCTGTGCCTTCCTTGATTTCTTCCTCAATGTCTCATAATTTTCAGTATACAAGTCTTTCACCTCTTTGCTAAATTTATTCCTAAGTATTTTATTGTTTTTGATGTTATTAGAAATGGGATTACAGGAAACTAAAGAGCAACACAAACAAACGAACTAAATAGGACAAAGAGTAGAATAGTAGTCAGTAGGCGGGGGAGAGAAGGGGCATAAGTAAGGGAAGGGTCAGTCAAGGAACGTGTATAAATGACTCATGGACATGGACAAGGGGGAGGGATATGATTGTGGGAGAAAGGGTGGGCTGGGTGGGGGGGAGCAATGGGGGAAAAATGGGACAGCTGTAATTGAAAAACCAAAAAATAAAAGAAATTAAAAAAAAAAGAAATGGGATTACTTTTTAATTTACTTTTCAGATAGATTTTTGCTTATAAAAAGATATATCTTTATGAGAAAAGGGGATGGATTACACTAAAACAGTAGAAATAAGTAGCTCTTTTGTGCAAACATATGATTTCCCAGAAATTATTCTCCTTATCCTTAAAGAGGTCAGAATGAAGCAGCATTCAGAAGCCCAAGAGAAAATGCTAAAGAGCTTAGATGAAGATGGTACATGGTCATGGCTAAGGGGATGGACACGACCTGGCTACTGTGAATTTGAATCCTCAATTAGCATTTACCTCTGAAACATCTATGTTCTTACTTAAAGAGTGAAAACTCTTTTCCCCCACTATTTTTCTTTTCATTTCACCATTAGTTCAATAATTTTTTGTGCCCTTTAACTCATGAATATTAAACAACCCAATCTGGAATAATTAGATCTTCAAAAAAAAAAAAAAAACTGTAACGAATTATGACTCAGAAATTAAATGAGAATCATGAATTCATAATAATATATGAGGTTTGTTAAGAAGGTATCCAGCCATGTAATATGAAAAATAGAGGCATTTATTGAAGAAGATACAAGATACAAGAAACATTGTACACAGGACAATGATACCTCACTCCCTTCAAAGTAGGCACCTTGGGACCTCACACAGTTCTCCCAATTGCCATCAGCTGCCCCATTGTATTTCCTTGAATCTCATCAATGGTCTGAAATTTCTTCTCTTTTAAAGGTGATTTTAGTTTTGGGAAAAGCCAGAAGTCACAGGGTGCCAAATCTGGGCTGTAGCAGGGCTGAGTCACCTGGGTGATTTGATGTTTCTCCAAAAACCTCTGAACAAGACCTGATGCATGATCGGGTGCGTTGTCGTGATGAAGGTGCCAATCACCAGTTGCCTATAACTGCAGCCTTCTGAGTCATCTGAATAGTTTCCACAGAGGAGTGTTCAAGCTTAACGCAAAATTTGATGCAGATTCATTGTTCTACTTGCTTCGTCACTTAGAATGTGACAGCCACACAGTACACATGCTCACTCAACAGCGTCTACCATTCCCACCGACTAATACAGTGAAGTCATCATTGTTCACGCATGCGCATCCCAGTCCACTGTCCTTGGCTGCCAGGTTACATCGATGTCATGCAAACTGTTCTCATTATATTAACAATGGCTGGACTTTTTCCAGACAGACCTCATATTATCTATACCCGTGTATGCTAGATATTCTCCACTGCCACCCCCACCCCCACCCCCAGGTCCATTCTCCAGCTTTCTCCATCGTGTTCTGCCTCAGGAGTCTGACCTTCATGGGTTGCATCGAGTGTGCTCCCTGGCCCTTTGGATTAGGCCAACAGAAAACACAAGCAAAAGATCAAAAGGCAGGAGAGAGAGGTTGGGGCATTTATTCCCTTGTCTTCCCTGTTGGACCATGAGGTGACAGTGACTGTCTACAGCTCCTATTTAGGGGTCCCCTCTTTGAAGTCTCACCAGATTCTGGTGACCACTCCCTTCTCTTGCACCTGTTCCCCACTGTTGCTAGGTACCCCTCCCCATGACAGTTTCCCTCAAACTTGCCAATACCTTTCTAAACAAGTCGTCATTACAATCTCTCTTTAAAAATCCTCTGTCCCAACTGGAACTATGTCCATGAAGAAAGGCATCGCTGGCATCAGGAGCACTGTTCTCTGGGACTTCAGTCCCCTCTGGTCCCAGACACACAGCTCCCCAAAGGGCAGGCAGAAATAGAACAATTAGCCTGCAGTGGCTTCTCCATGACCCAGAAGCTAGGGGACTTTGTTTCATTCCTCACATTGGTAATTATAATGTTACCTTTTTGCTCATTGCTCTGGAGTTGTTTAAGAAACATGAACATCTGTAGAATCACTGAGGCCACAGATGTTTCTTCTTTTTGCCTGGGTACTGAGTCTCCAGAAGAGAAGCTGAGGAGTTGGGCAACAGTCTGGAGCAGAAGGTCTGTGATCAGCAAGGATGAGCACAGGTCAGAGGAGCTGTAACTGTGAATTTGACTATGGATCTGCCTGTGGGCTTGTGGATTTGTGTATAAGACTGTCTGTGTATATTGTATATGTTTGTGTACATGTCATTTTGTAGTTTCATGTGTGTGCATGTGCTATGTATCTGACTCACAACCTGACATTTTTCCTGAGTTAGACTTAACCTGGGCCCTGTTTTAGCACATGTAGACCTGGTTATCAGCCTCCTGGCATGTGATCCGGGACTGCTGACTCATGCCTGTGGTCAAAAGGACTTGTGTCACTGCTGAGCATCAGGGGTGACACTGTTGGCTCTGCTGCTGAGCAGGAAGATGTCTGACCTCACAGGAGCCAAGGTCAAGTCAGAGAGGGCTCACACCTCCGCTCAGCAGTGTGTGCTGCTGCATGGGCGAGCTGTGTCTGTGGGTGACACACTGGTGTGTGAGCAGGAAGGTGTATTGTTTGTTTGTTTTCTGTATGTTACCATGTTGTGTGACATGTACAAAGCGTGTTGGTGGTGGTTTAACAAGTGTGCCTGTGACTGAATAGGCTGACGGCCACATGCTGCCTGCCTTCCCCAGGATGGGGATGGGTCAGAAGGGGTGGAAGCAAGCCTCTCATTATTAGTAGGAGTGAGTGTGATGCTTATGTAGTGAGTGTGTGGCTGGGAGTGTAATACATATATATTTTGGAATAAATGATAATGAATATAAGGGTCTTCTGTCAATTGGAAAACAGGTCAATATAAATGAATGGAACTATCTAGGATGGGATATAATAAAATATTGAACTACTTGCAACCCTAAAGTAACCCAGGGTCTCGCAATGATGGTGGAGTTTTCCACGGGTACTAGCTCAGAGCCAAGGCTCTGATCATGCAGATATAGTAGACTGACCTGCATATCTGATAATTTTTTCCTTTATGTTTATTCTTATTATAGTTGATATACAATATGGTATTATTCTGGTATGTAAAACATGGTGATTCAACATAAAATAAATATTACCACAAGAAGTCTAGTAACCACATGTCATAATAAAGTTATGATGATAATATTGACTTTATTAAAAAGTATTTGATATTCTTAACCTATAGAAAATGGCAATACATTCAATTTATATATACATGTAAGATTTGTATCACTTATGTTTCTATTCCCTAGCATCTAATATAGGGGGAAAAGAACATTCATTCTTACTATAGGTGTGAAGAATTTTTTAGCCCGGGAATGTACGGCCGATGTTGGACTTAATTATAAAAGGTAGATAAGCCCTTAACTTAGTGTTCAACACAGTGTTTATGACCCCAAGATGGTCAGCATTATTGTGAAAGATAGTTTGTGGGCTATTCTGATTTCGGAGCTATTTGGAATCAAATTGCTTTAAATGGTCACCCATTTCTCGAGTGTCCCTGACTTTACAGCTAAAAGTCAATGGAGCCTGGCAGATTCACAGGCGGAGTGTGGCATCACTCCAACAATGGCGCCTCAGCACTGGAGTGTCACGTTACTTTAAGGCACAAAAACCGATCGCAGTTTCTGCCACAGTGAATTATTATGGTCTGGCTCTGGACAGGTGTAGAAATTATCCCTCATGCTCATCAATTCTCAACTCCCATAAGAGGGGACCTTGCTTTTCTTGTTCCTGCTGCATCTCAGCCCTCAGTAGAGTTCCCGACATAGACTTGATGTTCAATGAATAATGGCTGAATGAAACAATGAGTGCCTCCCTGCTTCTGTGCAATGAAGATTTGTTGGCTCCTTTAGGGGTGCAATGCTCTCCCGGAACCAGACTGGGATAGACTGAGGATGCAGGCATCCACAGGTGTGAGAAATTAATGGGGGAAAGAAGGAGTGGGAAAAAAAGATGAAGGAATTAGCTAAAGAACACATTTGCCTGACCATGGTGTAGTGATGTCCTGAGGGAAGAAGGAGGAAGGAAAAGCGAAAAACATGGAAAACTGTAATACTGTAAATAATAAAAATTAAAGGAAAAAATTCATGGTTTTCCCACAGTATGAGATGTGATGGTCCTGGCTGTGTTTCTAGGATCCTGAAGATTCCCAAACCTCCTTTGTCCCCAGCTGACAGAGGAGGACCATGAGGAGGGACAACCAGAGCAGCGTGTCTGAGTTCCTCCTCCTGGGACTCCCCATCCGGCCGGAGCAGCGGGGTGTGTTCTTCGCCCTGTTCCTGGGCATGTACCTGACCACGGTGCTGGGCAACCTGCTCATCATCCTGCTCATCAGGCTGGACTCTCGCCTGCACACGCCCATGTACTTCTTCCTCAGCCACTTGGCCTTCTCTGACATTTCTCTGTCATCTGTCACTGTCCCAAAGATGCTTATGGACATGCAGACTCGGCAACGATCCATCCCCTATGTGGGATGCGTTTCTCAGTTGTATTTTCTCATATTTTTTGGCGGTCTTGATGACTTCCTTCTAGGTGTGATGGCGTATGACAGGTACGTGGCCATCTGTCACCCTCTACACTACACCACCGTCATGAGGGAGGGGCTGTGTGTGTTGCTGGTGGCTGCCTCCTGGATTGTCTCCTGTGGCCATGCCCTGTTGAACATCCTCCTCTTGGTCAGACTGTCCTTCTGTGCTGACAATACCATCACCCATTATTTCTGTGACCTCACTGTGCTTCTGAAGCTGAGCTGCTCAGATATCTCCCTCAATCAGCTGGTCATCTTCACTGAGGGAGGAATGATTTTATTCTTGCCTTTGGTTATTATTTTAGGCTCATATTTCCGCATAGGGACCATCATCCTAAGGGTACCCTCCACTAAGAGACTTTTGAAAGTCCTCTCTACCTGTGGCTCCCATCTCTTTGTGGTGTCTTTATACTATGGGACAATTGCTGGTGTTTACTTCTTGCCCTCATCATGGGATTCCGAATACATAATTGCTTCGGTCATGTATATGGTTGTTACCCCCATGCTGAACCCCTTCATCTACAGCCTGAGGAACAGAGATATAAAACAGGCCTTAGAAATGTTTGTCAACAGGGTTAACTTCTTTAAGTGGCAATCACAAAATTCTCTTACTACAGGAGCACAGTGAGGTACATGTCCCAACATTATTGTGTGGTTGACATCTCCATAGAACTTTAATAGAATTTGCATTCTGTTGTCATGTATAAGTGCTGTTAATGTCAGCTAGGTCCGGTTTGCTGCTTGGATTGTTTATATTCTTTATTCCTAATTAATATTTTCCCTTGTCCTTTATCTCTTATTATATGCAAAATCGTTTGTGAAACATGTTGTATAATTATAATTATGAATTTGTCTTTTTTTCCATTGAGATATGACCATTTTTACTCATGTATTTTTATGCTGTGTTATGAGGACACACTGGTTTGGCATCATGATCCACTCCTGGTGAACTTCCTTTTCTTTTGAACTGATTCTTTTATGTTAGCTTTTGTTGGCTTCACACTGATTGCGTGCACGTCTTCTCAACTCACATTCAATGACATCATGTTGGTGCACTGCAATCAGCCATGATCAGAATAATTACACTATGAAAAGTTGCATGTGCTACAGAGCAAAACTTTTAACAAAAGAGAGACAGACTTTAAAAAAATGCATTTAACAGCACACTATTTCATTTAAAATTAGGAGATATTTCTAGCAATGTGTCCTGCCTTATAAATTCATCTACTTCTCATATTAATGTTGATGCCTTATATCTGTATCTGTAGACATAGATGTATATACAGATATTACTATAGGATATCTAGTAAAGATGCACATTTCCTTGTTGAATTTTATATGGCATTTCTTTTCTGTCACTTTAGAGTTTTCTGCATCTACAGTGTCAGTGAGGTGTCCTTTGTTAAAGTGTATGTAAAGTTGGATTTTGTTCTTTTTATGTATAGCAACAATTATTATTTTTCTGGAGCTATTTATCTAGTGACATCTAATGTCGTCGGCAGCCGTCCGTCTCGAGAGACGATGGTGTAGCTTCTTAAGAGTCTATATGCACCGCCGAGAATGGCTGTGCAGTCCAACTCGGGAGTGACACGGTATCTGTCTCCTCCCGTGTTGAATCGACATCTTGCGATGACGCTGGAGTGTCCTCTCCAGTGGAGCTGAAGCTACAGAGCCTGGGCAGGGTGATATGGAGGGTCTGCTGTTGCCCATGCAGCAGACCCCCCCTCTCTTCGCAGCTGAAGGGTCCAAGGGAAAGACGGAGTCAATACAGCTTGGCTTCAGGTGCGCCGCAGGAGTTGCCGGTGTTGACTACAACGTCAAACCGCCTTAGGGACTCCGGCTCCGGATTTTCTGTCAGGGTTTACTCCCTTAGCCTTTCCCCTGAAGAGGTATGCCGCAAGGCAGCGGAGGACATCTAATGTAATCATAATATATTTGAATTTATATTTTCCATATAATTATGTGATACATCTGTTTCACATTTATTCTCTCATGTCTTCCTCCCTTTGGAAAATTATATATACTGTTATTTCATTATTCCTCTATTATGAATCACACATTATTATTATTTTATAATTCTTGTCTGTGCTATATTCAGAGATTACTTTTACTTTCTTTTTAAAATATTAAAAGATTTTATTTATTTATTTTTATAGAGAAGGGGAGGGAGGGAGAGAGGGAGAGAAACATCGTTGTGCGAGAGATACATCGATTGGTGGTCTCACACATGCCCCAACTGGAGACCCGGACTGCAACCCAGGCATGTGCCCTGACTGGGAATCAAAACTGTGACCTTTAGGTTCACAGGCCAGTGCTCAATCCACTGAGCAATACCAGCCAGTGTTCTTTTTAATTTTTAAGTCACAGCTTAAAATACAAAACATGACATTGACCTTTGAACTATTTGAGATACACCATTCATGACATTTAGGAGACTCATCACCAATATTTCATTCTAGGACTCCTAAAGTATACTCTATAGAGCATTACTGAAATAGAGTATTTTGCAACTGTGAAAAAAATAAAAACAAAAATATATATGAATTAATACAGAGAAACATCAGGATATATCGTTTAATGGAAAAAAGCAATGTGCACAAGTGCACGTACAGCATTTACATTTATATAAAAATGAAGGGAAAATAAAGTATGCATTATCTGGCCGTTTGAGCAAAAAGAAACACAGGACGACTAAATCAGACACTAATGAGATGGTTTACCTAGAGGAGGTGGATAGAAAGGATAGGGAGATGAGTATAATTATTAGTATAGTTATGACTATGTTGTCTTTTGCCAACATAGTTGGTGCATAAAGCAAAATAGGGTAAAGAAAACAAATGAACCTAACTGTATCTTAAATTAATACCATAATTAGACTAAAGAGAAAAGTAAAATAAGTACCCTAGTAATTCTTGAACTCATAATTTTGTCTATATACTCTCAATTAAAAATAAACTGGAAACAAAATCTTAGGATGCATGTAGTTAATATGTCACTAACAGTGGTAGGAGTTCAAGATTCTGAAACTTTTTCCCATGTCCAAAAATTCAGCAGGTAAGTAAACATTAAGGAAAAGGCAGTGACTCCTCACTGTTGTGGGAAAGGGACTGTGTGTTGGAAAAGAGGAGCTGCAGAAAATTGTATGATGTCAGACTAGACCTGGAGATATCAATTCAAACCCATGAGTTTTAAAATTATAAATAGATGGAAATTTATATGTTATATATCAAGATCTATACTGTTCCCACCCCCCATTCTTTCTTTCCCACTCCTGACCCACCCCCATGATTAAACATTCCTTTAGTTTCTTAGTTTCTAGTTTTTACTTCTTGTCTTTCTTTTATCTATATTCTCCATTGGCTTCTCTGATATTATTTAGAATGCTTGTAAACCATAAACACGCCTAAAGCTTGAAAATGAAAAACTGTAGGAATGGATTATAACTCAGAGATTAATAAGTAAAAATCCAGGAGTTCATAATTATATAAACAAGTAGAAAACAAAGAGTGGGGAATAAGGGCGACTCCTTTCTTATGAGAAAACACAACTAGTAGACATAGGAGAAATAACAGAGTTAGAGAAATTACCATTTCACTACTACATTTGGGATAATTATCCCATATAAGAATCACCAGTGTGGTCAAGATGGTGGCATAGGTATACACGGCTCCCCTCCTTGCACAACCACATCAAAATTACAACTAAAATATAGAACAATCATCACTCATAGTTGAGACTCGAAGTCCATGACTGTGTGTGTGTCTGCATGTATTGTGTATGCTTATGTATGTGCTCTTTGATAGTGGCTTATGTGTGCACATATATGTGCTATGTATCTGACTAACAGCCTAACTGTTTTCCTGAGTTAGATTTAACCTGGACCCTGTTTTAGTGCATGTAGACCAAGTTATCAGCCTCCTGGCATGTGATTCAAAACTGCTGATTCATGCCTGTGATCAAAAGGACTTGCATCACTGCTGAGCATCAGGAGTGACACCGTTGGCTCTGCTTCTGAACATAAATTGAGTTGGATATAAGTACAACTGCAGAATTAAAGAAAAAACATACATAGACTCTTAGAAGAGGCAGAGATGTGGAATAGGCTGGTCCCACATCCACGTGTAGGAGATAAAAATTTGGGAGCAATATCATAGGAGGGAGGAGTCCAAGCCTGACACCAAGTCCCCCAGAACAGGGTTTTAGTGCCAGGAAATAAGTCCCCATAACTTCAGGCTGCAAAAACCAGTGGGGATTAAGTGAGGGAAGAAACTTCTGGAGTCCCTAGAATGTCCTGTTAAATAACTCCCACACAGTCTTAGACTCACTCTCTCTGAGCTGCATCACTGCGGTAGCAGATTGAAAGGCACCAGTGACATACAAGGAGGAATTGAAGTGTGTGACACCAAGGCAAGAGTTGGGGGACAGCTTTCTCCCAGACAGAAAGGTAGGCAGAGATCACTGTCCCTTTTCTGAGCCTTCTACCCACAGAGCCAGAGATCTGGGAAGGCGGTGCCGTATCTGAGACTCCATCAACCTGCCTAATGCTTTTTTTCCCTGCCCTGGAAATCCCTTGAGATTCTGTTCCACCCTACTTATGGGCCACCCCAAGCTGTTGACAGTTGCTTTTCCATATGAATGGCTGGTCGTGGTTCATGCTTCACAACTTCCTAAATCCATTCAAACAAGCAACAGCTAGCCTCACTGAGCACGCACCACCTATACCTCTTGCTAAGTGGCCCCAAGCTTGGCACTAACAGCAGCCAGCGTAGGTTCACAGCTTGATTTTTGTGGGAACCTCCAAGCCCAGCACAGGTAGCAGCCATGTCAGATTGCTCTATAACTCATGCAGGGTGGCCCCAGGAAGAACACGGGTGGTGGCTAACTTTGTCCTGCATCATCTGAGAAAACCCAGAGCCTGCACACCAGGTGAATGGCTACAGACCACATCAGAGCATCATCACCCTGTTCCTGCTCAGCTGATCCTCCAGGAAGTTGGTGGTCAGTGTTCACAGCCAGCCCTTGCAGCTGATTGGCCTTGGTAAATCCCTCCCAATGACCTGTCAACAGAAATCAAGGCTCAACTACAAGTGGAGGGTTTACTCAGCCACACGAAGGGTGCACCTCAAATACCCAACTTAGGTGATATGGGGGGCTGTGCTATTGGGCCTTACAGGACACCTATGACATTAGATCACACTACAAAATACAGAGTCAAAAGAACTCTACCTAAAATACAGAAACAAACCCAGGAAGGCTGTAAAAATGAGGAGACAAAGAAATATGGCCCAAATTAAAGAACAGATAGAAACTTTAGAAAAAGAACTAACCAAATGGAGATATGCAATCTATCAGATGCAGAGTTCAAAACACTGGTTATAAGGATGCTAAGCAACTTAGTGGGGATCTCAACAGCATAAAAAAGATTCAGTCTGAAATGAAGGATACACTGATAGAAATAAAAAACAATTTACAGGGGAACAATATTAGAGTGGATGAAGCTGAGAATCAAATCAATGATTTCGGACATAAGAAAGCAAAAAAGAACAAGAAACAAGAATCCAAAACAAAAAAAAAAAAAATGAGGGTCGTGTAAGGAGCCTCTGGGACAACTTTAAGTGTTTCAACATTTACATGTGGGGTGCGAGATGAAGACGAAATTGCAAATCTGTTATGAAAAAATAACTTTAAAAAATTTCCCTAATTTGATGAAGAAAATAGACATGCAAGTCCAGGAAGCACAGGCGTCCCAAACAAGATGGATGCAAAGAGGCCCACTCAAAGACACATCATCATTAAAGTGCCAAAGGTTAAAGATAAAGAGACAATCTTAAAAGCAGCATGAGAAAAGAAGTTAGCTACCTACAGGGGAGTTCCGTAAGAGTGTCTGCTAATTTTTCAGGACAAACTTTGAAAGGTAGAAGGGATTGTCAAGAAATATTCAAAGTCATGAAAAGCAGGGACCTACAGCCAAGATTGCTCTACCCCCAAAGCTATCATTTAGAATCGAAGGGCAGTTAAAGAGCTTCCCAGACAAAAAAAAAATAAAGTTCATCATCACCCAACCATTATTATATGGCATGTTAAAGGGACTTATTTAAGAAGAAGAAGATAAAAACTATGAACAATAGAATGGCAATATTTATCTAGCAACAGTAGAATCTAAAAAACAAACTAAGCAAACAGGAAGAACAGAAGCAGAATCACAAATATGGAGAGCATTTTGACGGTTGCCAGATGGGAGGGGGGTGTGGGGGAATGGGTGAAGAGGTGAGGGGATTAAGAAGTACAAATAAGTAGTTACAGAATAGCCATTTCCTACAATATAGGAAATGGATTAGCCAAAGACCTTATATGCATGACTCATGGACATGAACAATGGTGTGGGCATTCCCTGAGGGAGTGGGGTTGCTGGGTGGAGGGAGGCAGAGAGGGAAAATTAGGACAACTATAATAGCGTAAACAATAAAATATAATTTTTAAAAAAGTAAAAAAAAGGAATCACCAATGAATGTCAAATACAGTGGGTGAAATGTTAATAAGGAAGAAGTTGCAATTATATATTATCAAAATATCTACACAAATGATACCCAGTATTAACCAGGTTGAAACATTAACTTCAAAAAAATAGTAACTTTACAGTAGAGAACCTGGGAGACAGCACTATAGTCAATTGATCAAGGATTCAAACACCAGTAAATAGAAAAATTAATATCATATGTCTTCTAATAATATGCACTGGGGTATATCTGCTGAAAATATAAGCCTGACACATACATACATACAAACAATATGTACATACACACAGAAAGTAAACATATTAAAATGTTAACCATTGGGGAATCTCGTGAGGCCTTTCGAGAAATTTCTTTTTTAAATAATCAATTAATTAGTTTGTTTGATTGTTTGTTTATTTATTTATTTTTAGAGAGAGGGGAAAGGAGAAAGAGAGGGAGAGAAACATGGCTGTGTGGTTGCCTCTCACTTGTGCCCCCAACTGGGGACCTGATGTGCAACCTAGTCATGTGCCCTGTCTGGGAATAGAACCAGCAACACTTGGCTCCCAGGCCAACACTCAATCCACTGAGCCACAGCAGCCAGGTCAGGAATTCTTGATATCATTTTTACAACATTTCTATATCTTTAAAATCATACCAAAATAAAAATTTGAAAAACCCTTTGTCCCAGCTGGCACAATGCCCAAAGAGAAAGACGTCCAGGGCATCAGTAGAATCAGGAATATTGTCCCCTATGACTCCACTCTCTCTGGCTCTTGGACACACGGCTCCCCAAAGGGCAGGCAGAAATTAGTCAGAAGCTTAGGGACTTGTTGTCAGTCCCTTATTAGTAAAAAGGTGTTGTCTTTTGAGTCATTTCTCTGGCGCTGGTTAAGGAAAATGAAAGTCTGTAGAAGTGCCAAGGCCCCAGATATTTCTTCCAATTGTGTGGCTGTGAGACGTCCTAAGGAAAACCTAAGGAATTGGGCAACAGTCAGGAGCAGAAGGTGTCTGAACTCACCAAGGATGAGTACAGGTCAGAGGGGCTGGAAACCTGCACGTGGGGACGAATTTGCCTGCATGGTTGTTGATTCATAGATGAGACCAACGTCCGATTCATAGATGAGACTGATGTCCATGACTGTGTGTGTGTGTCTGCATGTATTGTGTATGCTTATGTATGTGCTCTTTCATAGTGGCTTATGCGTGCACATAGGTGTGCTATGTATCTGACTAACAGCCTGACATTTTTCCTGAGTTAGACTTAACCTGGACCCTGTTTAAGTGCATGTAGACCAGGTTATCAGCCTCCTGGCATGTGATCCGGGACTGCTGACTCATGCCTGTGGTCAAAAGGACTTGCGTCACTGCTGAGCATCAGGAGTGACATTGTTGGCTCTGCTGCTGAGCAAGAAGATGCCTGACCTCACAGGAGCCAAGGTCAAGTCAGAGAGGGCTCACACCTCTGCTCAGCAGTGTGTGCTGCTGCATGTGCAAGCTGTGTCTGTGGGTGACACACTCGAGTGTGAGCAGGAAGGTGCATTTTTTGTTTGTTTTCTGTATGTTACCATGTTGTGTGACCATTACAAAGCGTGTTGGTGGTGGTTTAACAAGTGTGCCTGTGACTGAATAGGCTTGACCGCCCCATGCTGCCTGCCTTCCCCCAGGATGGGGATGGGTCAGAAGGGGCGGAAGCAAGCCTCTCATTATTAGTAGGAGGGTGTGTGATGCTTATGTAGTGAGTGTGTGGCTGGGAGTGTAATACATATATATTTTGGAATAAATGATAACGAATATAAGGGTCTTCTGTCAATTGGAAAACAGATCAATATAGGTTTAGGTAGGGGTCTATGAAAATATTGATCTACTTTGCAACTCTTATGTAACTCACGGTGTCCCCAATAATGAGAGAGGTTTCCATGGGTACTAGTTAAGAGCTCAGGCTCTGATCATGCAGACATAGTAGACTGACCAGCATATCGGATAATTTTTTCCTTTAAGTTCATTCTTATTATAGTTGATATACAATATGGCGTTAGTTTCAGGTGTATACAACATGGTGATTCAACATTTAAATAACTATTACTGCAATAAGTGTAATAACCATATGTCATGATACAAAGAAATGATGATATTATTGACTCTTAAAAAGTATTTGATATTTTTAACCTATAGAAAATGGCAATACATACTTTATATATACATATAAGATTTATATCACTTATGTTTCTATTCCCTAACAGCTAATACAGGGGGGAAAGAACATTCATTCTTACTATAGGTGTGATGAATTTTTTAGCCTGGGAATGTAAGGCTGTTGTTTGATTTAATTACAAAAGGTAGATAAAGCCCTTAACTTAGTGTTCAACACAGTGTTTGTGACCCCAAGACGGTCAGCATTACTGTGAAAGATAGTGTGTGGACTATTCTGATTACAGAGCAATTCTGGAATCAAATGGCTTTAAATGGTCACCCATTTCTGGAGTGTCCCAAACATTGCAGCTGGCAGGTTCACAGGCGGAGTGTGACCGCTCCAACAATGGCGCCTCAGCACTGGAGTGTCATGTTACTTTAAGGCACAAAAACTGATCCCAGTTTTCTGGACTCATCTTCCACTTCTGCCACAGTGAATTATTATGGTTTGGCGCTGTACAGGTGTAGAAATTATCTCTCCACGTTCATCAATAATAAACTCCCAGAAGGGGAGACCTTGCTTTTCTTGTTCCTGCTGCATCTCAGCTCTTAGTAGAGTTTCCGACACAGACTCGATGTTCAATGAATAATGGCTGAATGAAACAGTGAGCACCTCCCTGCTTCTGAGCAATAAAGTTTTGTTGGCTGCCTTAGGGGTGCAATGCTCTCCTGGAACCAGACTGGGATAGACTGAGGCTGCAGGCATCCACAGGTATGAGAAATTAATGGGGGGAGGGAAGGAGTGGTAGAAGAAAGGTGAAGGGATTAGCCACAGAACATATATGCATCACCCATGGTGTGATGATGGCCTGAGGGAAGAAGGAGGCAGGAAAAGTGAAAAACATGGGAAAACTGCACAAGTGTAAACAATTAAAATTAAAGGAAAAATTCATGGTTTTCCCACAGTATGAGATGTGATGGTCCTGGCTGTGTTTCTAGGATCCTGAAGATTCCCAAACCTCCTTTGTCCCCAGCTGACAGAGGAGGACCATGAGGAGGGACAACCAGAGCAGCGTGTCTGAGTTCCTCCTCCTGGGGCTCCCCATCCGGCCAGAGCAGCGGGGCGTGTTCTTCGCCCTGTTCCTGGGCATGTACCTGACCACGGTGCTGGGCAACCTGCTCATCATCCTGCTCATCAGGCTGGACTCTCGCCTGCACACGCCCATGTACTTCTTCCTCAGCCACTTGGCCTTCTCTGACATTTCTCTGTCATCTGTCACTGTCCCAAAGATGCTTATGGACATGCAGACTCAGCAACGATCCATCCCCTACGTGGGATGCATTTCTCAGTTGTATTTTTTCATAGTTTTTGGCGGTCTTGATGACTTCCTTCTAACTGTGATGGCGTATGACAGGTACGTGGCCATCTGTCACCCTCTACACTACACCACCATCATGAGGGAGGGGCTGTGTGTTCTGCTGGTGGCTGCCTCCTGGATTGTCTCCTGTGGCCATGCCCTGTTGCACATTCTCCTCTTGGTCAGACTGTCCTTCTGTGCTGACAATACCATCACTCACTTCTTCTGTGACCTTTCTGTGCTCCTGAAGCTGAGCTGCTCAGATATCTCCCTCAATCAGCTGGTCATCTTCACCGAGGGAGGAATGGTTTTATTCTTCCCCTTGGTTATTGTTTTAGGCTCATATCTCCGCATAGGGACCATCATCCTAAGGGTGCCCTCCACTAAGAGAGTCTTGAAAGTCCTCTCTACCTGTGGCTCCCATCTCTTTGTGGTGTCTTTATACTACGGGACAATTGCTGGTGTTTACTTCTTACCCTCATCATGGGATTCCGAATACATAATTGCTTCGGTCATGTATATGGTTGTTACCCCCATGCTGAACCCCTTCGTCTACAGCCTGAGGAACAGAGATATAAAACAGGCCTTAGAAATGTTTGTCAATAGGGTTAACTTCTTTAAGTGGCAATCACTAAATCCTCTTACTGCAGTCAGGAACACAGTGAACTACATCTCCTAACAAAATTGTGTGGTTGACATCTCTCATACAATTGTAATAGAATTTGCATTCCATTGTCATGTATAAGTGCTATTAATATGTCAGCTAGGTCAGGTTTGCTGCTTGGATTGTTTATATTCTTTATTCCTAATTAATATTTTCCTTTGTCCATTATCTTTTATTATATGCAAAATCATTTGTGAAGCATACTGCAGGATTATAATTATGAATTTGTCTTTTTCTCCATTGAGATATGTCCATTTTTGCTCATGTATTTTTATGCTGTGTTATGAGGACACACTGGTTTGGCATTATGATCATTTTCTGGTGAAGTTACTTTTTTTTTGAACTGATTCTTCTATGCTAGCTTTTGTTGGCTTCACGCTGATTGTGTGCACGTCCTCCCAACTCACATTCAATGACATCATGTTGGTGCACTGCAATCAGCCATGATCAGAATAATTACACTATGAAAAGTCGCATGTGCTACAGAGGAAAACTTTTAACAAAAGAGAGACAGACTTTTAAACAATGCATTTAATAGCACACTGTTAGGAGGTATTTCTAGCAATGTGTCCTGCCTTAGAACTTCATCTACTTCTCATATTAAGGTTGATGCCTTATATCCATATCTGTAGACATACATGTATATACAGATATAGATACTGATATTACTATAGGATATGTAGTAGAGATGCAGCTTTTCTTGTTAAAGTTTACATGGCATTTCTTTTCTGTCACTTTAGACTTTTCTGTGTCCACAGTGTCAGTGAGGTGTCCTTCGTTAAGTGTATGTAAAGTTGGATTTTGTTGTTTTCATGTATAGCAACATTATTATTTTTCTGGAGCTATTTATCTAGTGACATCTAATGTAATCATAATATATTTGAATTTATATTTTCCATATAACTATGTGATACATCTGTTTCACATTTATTCTCTTGTGTCTTCCTCCCTTTGAAAAATTATATATACTGTTATTTCATTATTCCTCTATTATGAATTACACATTATTATTTTATAATTTTTGTCTGTGCTATATGCAGAGATTATTTTTACTTTCTTTTTAAAAATTTTAAAACATTCATTTATTTATTTTTATAGAGAAGGAGAGGGAGGGAGAGAGGGAGAGAAACATCGCTGTGTGAGAGATACATTGATTGGTTGACTCTCCAATGTCCCAGCTGGGGATCTGGACTGCAACCCAGGCATGTGCCCTGACTGGGAATCGAACCTGTGACCTTTAGGTTCACAGGCCAATGCTCAATCCACTGAGCCACACCAGGCAGGGTTCTTTTTAATTTTTAAGTCATAGCTTAAAATACAAAACATGACATTGACCATTTGAGCTATTTGAGATACACAATTCATGGCATTTAGGAGACTCATCACCAGTATTTCATTCTAGGACTCCTAAAGTATACTCTATAGAACATCATTGAAATAGAGTATTTTGCAACTGTGAAAAAAATAAAAACAAAAATATATATGTATCAATATGGAGAAACATCAGGATATATCGTTAAGTGGAAAAAAGCAATGTGTAAAAGTGCACTTACAGCATTGAAATTTTATATAAAGACTTCCGGCCAAGATGGAGGCATAGACAGACATGATGCATCTCCCTCCACAACTAAGAAGGAATACAACTATCTCAAAACTAGAAACAACCAGAAGTTCCAGAAAATCAAACTGCATGGAAGTCCAGCAAACAGAGATATAAAGAAGAAATACTCATCCAGACAGGTAGGAGGGGCAGAGCCCAGCTGAATAGGACACGGTGAGGTGGTGGCAGCAGCGGCAGGCAGGCGGTAAGTGCAGTCACACATTTTAAAAGTCAGGAGGGACACCTGGGGAGTGTTCCCAGTTCCTCACCAGAGCAGCTCACTGTCCCAGCTCCAGGGAAAATCAAGCCTCATTGTTTTTGACTGTGCAAACCAGTGGGGGTTGAGACGGAGGCAGAAACTGCCTGTCTCTCTGCAGAATCCACTTGTTTAAAGGGCCCTCACAGACCTAGAACATCCTCAGACACACCCACTATGGGAAAGACGGCCAGGGCAGCAGCTAGAGGGCTGCCAGTCCAGTGCAGAAGTGGGAGAAGTGCCTGGAAAAGGGGCAAGTGCTGGGCAAGTGGCATTGTTCCCTCTCAGACCCCTCCTCCACACACAGCGCCACAACATGGTGAAACAGATTGCCTGTTACTGACAAATCCCTAAGGCTCCGCCCCTTACAACATAGTAGGAGCGACAGCTGTCCCTGGGACATGGAAGTAAACAAACACAGGAGACTTCCGGCCAAGATGGAGGCCTAGACTGACACACCACATCTCCCTCCACAACTAAGAAGGAATACAACTACCGCAAAACCAGCAATATCCAGAAGTTCCAGAAAATAAATGGAAGTCCAACATATGAAATTATAAAGAAGTGATGCTCACCCAGGCAGGTAGGAGGGGCGAAGCCATGGAGGAGAGGTCAAGCTGTGCTGGCTGCAGCAGCAACAGTGACGGCAGCAGGACAGTGAAAACGCCACAGCATGGTGAGATGGATCTCCCGGTTGTGATGAGTAATGGGGCTCTGCCCTCTATAGCGTAGGAGGTGTGACAGCCCTGCCTAGGAAGCAAAGGTAAACACAAAACTGTTCAAGATGACACAGATTATGATAGAGATCCCAGTAACGCAGCTGACCAGACAGCAAATTTCTAATCTAACGAAGCAGCAGATAGGAATTCTTTCTGAGGCACAGTTCAGAGCTTTGGTTATAAAAGCACTTACAGACCTAACAGCAGATCTTAAACAAGACAGGGAAGGAATGAAGGCTAATCCTGCTGAAATGAACAAAAATACATACGAAACTAGTGGTGAGGGCAAGAAAACCAGGGATCAAATCAACAAACCGAAACATAGGGAAGGAAGAAACAGTCAACCAGTGCAGAAACAGGAAATGAGAAGTGAGGAAAATGAGAAGAAGAAGTACTAGAAATGGAAAAATTATGTGAAGAAATAATGAAGCAGAACTTCCCAAACTTGGGGAAGGAAATAGACTTACTGGTCCAAGAAGCACAGCGAGTTCCAGAAAAACTGGACCCAGGGAGAACCACTGCAAGACACATTATCATCAAAATGTCAAAAATTAAAGATAAAGAGAGAATATTAGAAGCAGCAAGAGAGAAGAAAAGGATCATGTACAAAGGGGTACCAATAAGACTGTCAGCTGATTTCTCAAAAGAAACTCTGCAGGCAAGAAGAAACTGGCAAAAAATATTCAAAGTAATGAAAAGCAAAAACCTACAACCACGATTACTCTATCTAGCGAAGCTGTCATTCAGAATAGAAGGGCAGAAAAAGTTCTTCCAGGACAAAGTAAAACTGAAGGAATTCATCAGATCCAAGCCACTGTTATATGAAATGTTAAAGGGACTTGTTTAGGAGAAAAGGGATCAAAACTATGAACATTAAAATGAAAACTGTATCACAACAACCAACAACAGAAGCTAGAGAACCGAAACAAAGACAAACTAAGTAGGCAATGAGAGTTGAAAAGAATTATAGGCATGGGGAACATTATGGGGGGAGGTCAGCAGGGAGGAGGAAGAGGAGAAAGAGAGGGAGATGGTACAGGAATTAAGAAGCATAGTAGGAGGGTGTGGAGTAGACAGGAAGATGTTAAGAAGAACTATATGCACAACCAATGAGCATGGACTAAGGGGGGGGACAACTGGAGGGAGGGATGTCACTGGGTGGAGGGGAACAAAGGGAAAAGAAATTGAAACAACTGTAACAACATAATAAAGCATATTTAAAATGTTTTTTAAAAAGAAATTTTATATAAAAATGAAGGGAAAATAAAGGATACATAATCTGCCCATTTGAGAAAAAAAAAAAACAAAAAAACTCAGGAAGACTAAATCAGACAGTAATGAGATGGTTTACCTAGAGGAGGTGGATAGAAGAGATAGGGAGATGATTATAATTATTAGTTTAGTTATGACTATGTTGTCTCTTGCCGCTAGAAAATAAATAGACGAGGTGGTGCATAGAGCAAAATAGCGTAAAGAAGGCAAATGATACTAACTTTATCTTAAATTAATACCATAATTAGAGAAAAATTAAGTAAGTACCCTAGTAATTCTTGAACTCAGAATTTGTCTATATACTCTCACAAGTAAAAATAAACTGGAAACAAAGTCTGAGGCTGCATGTAGTTAATGTGTCACTAACAGTGGTAGGAGTTCAAGATTCTGAAATTCTTCCCATGTCAAAAATTCAGAAAGTAAGTAAACATTGAGGAAAAGGCAGTGACTCCTCACTGTTGTGGGAAAGATACTCTGTGTTGGGAAAGGAAAAGCTGCAGAAAGTTTTATGATGCCAAACTAGACCTGGAGATATCAATTCAAACCCATGAGTTTTAAAATTGTAAATAGATGGAAATTTATATGCTATATATCAAGATCTATACTGTTTCCATCCACCATTCTTTCTGTGCCACTCCTGACCCACCCCATGAGTAAACATTCCTTTAATTTTTTAGTTTCTAGTTTTCACTTCTTGTGTTTCTTTTATATATATTCCCCAGTTAACTTCTCTGATATTATTTAGAATGCTTGTAAACAATAAACACGCCTAAAGCTTGAAAATGAAAAACTATAGTAATGGATTATAACTCAGAATAATAAGTAAAAATCCAGGAGTTCATAGTTATATAAACAAATAGAAAACAAATGAGTGGGGAATAACGGTAACTCCTTTCTTATGAGAAAACACAACTAATAAACATAGGAGAATAACAGGGTTGGAAAAATTACCATTTGGCTACTATATTTGCGATGATTTTGTCATATGAGAATAACCTGTGTGTTCAAGATGGCAGCATAGGTATACAAGGCTCTCCTCCTTGCACAGCCAAATCAAAATTACAACTAAAATATAGAACAATCATCATTCATAACTGTCAGAAATTGAGTTGAATGGAAGTTCGACAACTGCGGAATGAAAGAAAACACATCCATCCAGACTGGTAGAAGAGGTGGAGATGTGGAACAGGCTTGTTCTACATCCACATGCGGTAGATAAAAATTTAGGAGGGATATCATGGGAACGAGGACTTCAAGCCTGACACCAGGGCCCTCAGCCCAGGGTTTCAGTGTCAGGAAGATAAGCCCCCATAACTTCAGGCTGCAAAAACCAGTGGGGATTAAGTGATGGAAGAAACTTCTGGAGTCCCTAGAATGTTCTCTTTAAAAACTCCCACACAATCTTAGGCTCACTCTCTCTGAGCTCCAGCACCAGGGTAGCAGCTTGAAAGGCACCAGTGACATACTGGGAGGAACTGAAGTGTGTGATGCCAGGGAAAAGCTGTGGGACAGCTTTCTCCTAGGCAGAAAGGTAGACAGAGGTCACTGTCCCTTTTCTGAGCCTTATACCCACAGAGCCATAGAGCTGGCAGGTGGGTGCCATATCTGAGACTCCATCGACTTGGCTAACACTTCTTTCCCTGTCCTGGAGATCCCCTGAGATTCTGTTCCACCCTACTTATGGGCCCACGGAAGCTGTTGACAGTTGCTTTACCATATGAATGGCTCGTCTTGGCTCATGCTTCAAGATTTCCTAAATCCACTCAAACAAACAACAGCTAGCCTCAGTGAGCCCCCACCACCTATATTTTTGCTAAGTGGCCCCATGCTTGGCACTAGCAGCAGCCAGCCTAGGTTCACAGCTTGGCTTTTTGTGGGAACCTCCAAGCCCAGCACAGGTAGCAGCCATGTCAGATTGCTTTATAACTCATGCAGGGTGGCCCCAGGAAGAACATGGGTGGTGGCTAACTTTGACCTGCACCATCTGAGAAAACCCAGAGCCTGTGCACCCAGTGAATGGCTACAGACCACATCGGAACATCATCATCCTGGCCTGAAGTTGGTGGTCAGTGGGCACAGCCAACCCTTGCAGCTGATTGGCCTGGGTAAATCCCTTCCATTGACATGCCAACAGAAATGAAGGCTCATCTATAAGAGAAGGGTGTACTTAGGCCACACGAAGGGTGCACCTCAATAACCCAACTAGGGTGATAGGGAAAGCTGTGCTACTGGGCCTTACAGGACACCTACGACACTAGGCCATGCTACCAAGACAGGGAGTTATAGCAGCTCTACATAGAAACAAACACAGGGAGGCTGCCAAAATGAGGAGACAAAGAAATATGGTCCAAATTAAAGAACAGAGAAGAACTTCAGAAAATGAACTAACCAAGTGGAGTTACACAATCTATCAGATGCAGAGTTCAAAACACTGGTTATAAGGATGCTAAGGAACCTAGTGGGGACCTCAACAGCATAAAAAAGATCCAGTCAGAAATGAAGGATATACTAATTTAAATAAAAAACAATTTACAGGGGAACAATATTAAAGTGGATGAAGCTGAGAATCAAATCAATGATTTGAAACATAGGGATGTAAAAAACAACAAGAAGAAAAAAGAATCCCCCCCCCCAAAAAAAAAAAATCACGGTTGTTTAAGGGGCCTCTGGGACAACTTTAAGTGTTTCAACATTCACATGTGTGGTACCAGAAGAAGACAAAGAGCAAGAAATTGCAAATCTATTTTGCAAAAACAACTCAAGGAAACTTCCCTAATTTGGTGAAGGAAATAGACATGCTAGTCTAGGAGCACAGAGAGTCCCAAACAATATAGATGCAAAGAGGCCCAATCCAAAACACATCATAATTAAAGTGCCAAAGGTTAAAGATATAGAGAGAGTCTTTTTTAAAAAAAATGTTTTATTGATTTTGCTGTTATAGTTGTCCCAATTTCCTTCTTTCTGCTCCCCTCCACCCGGTGGCCCCGCTCCCTTCAGTTGTCCCCCTTTTTTAGCCCATGTCTATTGGTTGTGCATATAGTTCTTCTCAACCTCTTCCCCTCTATTCCATTCCCTCCTACTATGCTTCTTAATTCCTGTATCATCTATCTTCCTCTCCCCCTTCCCCCTCCCTGCTGACCTCCCCCCAGTATGTTCCCCATACCTATAGTTCTTTTTCCACTCTCGTTGCCTATTTAGTTTGCCTTTATTTTGATACCCTAGCCTCTGTTTTTGGCTGTTGTGATTCAGTTTTCATTTTAATGTTCATAGTTTTGATCCTCCTTCTTCTAAAGCAGTCCCTTTAACTCTCATATAATAGTGGTTTGGATCTAATAAACTTCTTCAGTTTTATTTTTTTCCTGGAAGAACTTTCTCTGCCCTTCTATTCTGAATGACAGTTTTTCTGGATAGAGTATTTGTGGCTGTAGGTTTTGGATTTCCATTACTTTGAATATTTCTTGCAAGTCCCTTCTTGCTTGCAGGGTCTCCCTTGAGAAATCAGCTGATAGTCTAATTGGGACCCCTTTGTACATGATTCTTTTCTTCTCTCTTGCTGCTTTTAATATTCTCTCTTTATCTTTAATTTCTGACAATTTGATTATAATGTGTCTTGCAGTGGTTCTCCCTGGGTCCAGTTTTTCTGGAACACTCTGTGCTTCCTGGACCTGTAAGTCTATTTTCTTCCCCAAGTTTGGGAAGTTCTGCTTCATTATTTTTTCACATAATTTTTCAATTTCTAGTTCTTCTTCTTTGTTCTCTGCAATCCTATAATATGAATGTTCGGTCTCTTATAGCTGTCCCAGAGGTTTCTGATCCTCTCCTCACTTTCCTTACTCTTTGTTTCCTCTTTCTGCATTTGTTGACTGTTTGTTCCTTCCCTGTATCCCGGTTTGTTGATTTGATCTCTGGATTTTATTTCCTCACCACTTGTCTCATATGTGTTTTAGTTTGTTTCAGTGTGAGCGGCTTTCATTCCTTCCCTGTCTTGCTGAAATCTTTTGTTAATTCTGTAAGCCACCTTATAACTATAGCTCTGAACTGAGCCTCTGAAAGTTTTCCTATTTGTTTGTCTGTCAGGTTCCTCATCTGCTGCGTGGTGAGCTGCGTTAGCAGTATTTCAATTGTTGTCTTCTTAATTTTGACAGATTTGTGTTTTGCTTTGCTTCATGGGCAGGCTGTAGGGGGCGGAGTTCCATATACTAGTCACTACCCGGTGACCGGCATTGGTCTGCAACATTTTTCGCCGTGTTGTGGCCCTTTGTGTGGGGGCGGGGGCCCAAGATGGATTCCTGCTGTTATTCTCTGCCGGGAGACCGGGATCTGTCCCCCCACCCTGTGGTCCTCTCCATCTGAAGCAATGGTAAGGCTGCCTTTCTCAGGGTTGGGGTCGCGAGCTGTCGGGACTCGAGTGCAGCCCAGATTGCTCCCCCTGCCGCGCTCCCCACTGCTACCACAAACAGCACTGCCTGATTTTTCTGTTCCAGTTCTGATTTTGCCCCGCTTACCCGTCCGGACAAGCACTGCTGGTTTATAACTTCATACGTTGGGCTTCCATGTAGTTTTATTTTCTGGAATTTCTGGTTATCTTTTGTTTTGTGGTAGTTGTATTCCTTTCTAGTTGTAGAGGGAGACCGAGTGTGTCTGTCTAAGCCTCCATCTTGGCTGGAAGTCTAAAGAGAGAATCTTAACAGCAGCAAGAGAAAAGAAGTTAGTTACCTACAGGGGAGTTCTTGTAAGAGTGTCTGCTGATTTCTCAGAAGAAACATTGAAGATTAGAAGGGATTTTCAAGAAATATTCAGTACTGAAAAGCAGGGACCTACAGCCAAGATTGCTCTACCCAACAAAGCTGTCATTTAGCATAAAAGGGAAGTTAGCTTCCCAGACAAAAAAAAAAAATAAAGGAGTTCATCATCACCCAACCATTATTATATGACATGTTAAAGGGACTTATTTAAAAAGAAGATCAAAACTATGAACAATAGAATGGCAATAAATATTTATCTATCAGCAATAGAATCTAAAAAACAAACTAAGCAAACAAGAAGAGAGACAGAATCACAGATACAGAGAGCATTTTGATGGTTGCAAGATGGGAGGGGGTGTAGGAAAATGGGTGAAGAGGTGAGGGGATTGATAAGTACAAGTAAGTAAAGAATAGCCATGGGGATGTAAAGTACAATATAGGAAATTGAGTAGCTAAAGACCTTATATGCATAACTCATGGACATGTACAATGGTGTGGGGATTCCCTGAGGGAGTGGGGTTGCTGGGTGGAAGGAGGCAAAGAGGGAACATTAGGACAACTATATAGCGTAATCAATAAAGTATAATTGTGAAAAAGAAAGTAAAAAAAGGAATCACCAATGAATGTCAAATACAGTGGGTGAAATGTTAATAAGGAAAAAGTTACATTTATATATTATCAAAATAACTACCCAAATGATACCCAGTATTTACCAGGTTGAAACATTAACTTCAAAAAAGTAGTAAATTTACAGTAGAGAACCTGGGAGACAGCACTATAGTCAGTTGATCAAGGATTCAAACACCAGTAAATAGAAAAATTAATATCATATGTCTTCTAATAATATGCCCTATGGTATATCTGCTGAAAATACCGGCCTGAAACATACATACATACAAACATATGCACATGCACACAGAAGGTAAACATATTAAAATGTTAACCATTGGGGAATGTCGTGAGGCCTTTCCAGGAATTCTTGATATTATTTTAACAACATTTGTATATCTTTAAAATCATATCAAAATAAAATTTGGAAAATCCTTTGTCCCACCTGGCACAATGCCCAAGAAGAAAGGAGTCCAGGGCATCAGTAGAATCAGGGACACTGTCCCCTAGGACTCCAGTCCCTCTGGCTCTTGGACACAAGCTCCCCAAAGGACAGGCAGAAATTAGCCAGAAGCTTGGGGACTTGGTGTCAGTCTCTTATTAGTAAGGAAGTGTTGTCTTTTGAGTCATTTCTCTGGAGCTGGTTAAGGAAAATGAAAGTCTGTAGAAGTGCCAAGGCCCCAGATATTTCTTCCAATTGTGTGGCTGTGAGACGTCCTAAGGAAAACCTAAGGAACTGGGCAGCAGTCTGGAGCAGAAGGTGTCTGAGCTCACCAAGGATGAGTACAGGTCAGAGGGGCTAGAAATCTGCACTTGGGGATGAATCTGCCCGCGTGGTTGTTGATTCATAGATGAGACTCGAAGTCGGTGACTCTGTGTGTGTGTCTGCCTGTATTGTGTATGCTTATGTATGTGCTGTTTGATAGGGGCTTATGCGTGGACATATGTGTGCCATGTATCTAAAGCCTGACTTTTTCTTGAGTTAGTCTTAACCTGGGCCCTGTTTAAGTGCATGTAGACCAGGTTATCAGCCTCCTGGCATGTGATCCGGGACTGCTGACTCATGCCTGTGGTCAAAAGGACTTGCGTCACTGCTGAGCATCAGGGGTGACACTGTTGGCTCTGTTGCTGAGCAGGAAGATGCCTGACCTCACAGGAGCCAAGGTCAAGTCAGAGAGGGCTCACACCTCCGCTCAGCAGTGTGTACTGCTGCATGTGCGAGCTGTGTCTGTGGGTGACACACTCGAGTGTGAGCAGGAAGGTGCATTTTTTGTTTGTTTTCTGTATGTTACCATGTTGTGTGACCATGTACAAAGTGTGTTGGTGGTGGTTTAACAAGTGTGCCTGTGACTGAATAGGCTTGACTGCCCCATGCTGCCTGCCTTCCCCCAGGATGGGGATGGGTCAGAAGGGGCGCAAGCAAGCCTCTCATTATTAGTAGGAGGGTGTGTGATGCTTATGCAGTGAGTGTGTGGCTGGGAGTGTAATAAATATGTATTTTTGAATAAATGAAAATGAATGTAAGGGTCTTTGAAAACTGGAAAACAGATCCATATAAATGAATGGAACTATCTAGGTAGGGATCTAAGAAAACATTGAGCTACTTGCAAACCTAAAGTAACACAGGGTCTCCCAATGATGGGAGATATTTCCATGGGTACTAGTTAAGAGCACAGGCTCTGATCATGCAGACATAGTAGACTGACCTACATATTTGATGATTTTTTCCTGTAAGTTTATTCTTATTATAGTTGATATACAATATGGTGTTAGTTTCAGGTGTATACAATATGGTGATTCAACATTTAAATAACAATTACCACAGTAAGTCTAGTAACCACATGTCACAATAGGGTTACAATGATATTGACCCTCTTAAAAAGTATTTTGTATTTTTAACCTATAGAAAATGGCAATACATACAGTTTATATATGCATATAAGATTTACATAACTTATGTTTCTGTTTCCTAACAGTTAATATAGGGGGAAAAGAACATTCATTCTTACTACAGGTGTGAAGAATTTTTTAACCTGGGAATGTAAGGCTGAAGTTGGATTTAATTACAAAAAGTAGATAAAGCCCTGAACTTAGTGTTCAACACAGTGTTTATGACCCCAAGATGGTCAGCATTATTGTGAAAAAGACAGTTTGTGGACTACTCTGATTTCTGAGCTATTCTCAATCACATGGCTTTAAATAGTTACCCATTTCTGGAGTGTCCCTGACTTTACAGCTGAAAGTCAATGGAGCCTGGCAGGTTCACAGGCGGAGTGTGACATCGCTCCAACAATGGTGCCTCAGCACTGGAGTGTCACGTTACTTTAAGGCAAAAACACTGATTCCAGTTTTCTGGACTCGTCTTCCGTTTCTGCCACAGTGAATTATTATGGTTTGGCGCTGTACAGGTGTAGAAATTATTCCTCATGCTCATCAAGTTCTCAGCTCCCAGAAGGGGAGACCTTGCTTTTCTTTTTCCTGCTGCATCTCAGCCCTCAGTAGAGTTTCCGACACAGACTCGATGTTCAATGAATAATGGCTGAATGAAACAGTGAGCGCCTCCCTGCTTCTGAGCAATAAAGTTTTGTTGGCTGCCTTAGGGGTGCAATGCTCTCCTGGAACCAGACTGGGATAGACTGAGGGTGCAGGCATCCACAGGTGTGAGAAATTAATGGAGGGAGGGAAGGAGTGCTAGAAGGAAGACGAAGGGATTAGCCACAGAACATATATGCATCACCCATGGTGTGATGATGGCCTGAGGGAAGAAGGAGGCAGGAAAAGTGAAAAACATGGGAAAACTGCAGTACTGTAAACAATTAAAATTAAAGGAAAAATTCATGGTTTACCCATAGTATGAGATGTGATGGTCCTGGTTGTGTTTCTAGGATCCTGAAGATTCCCAAACCTCCTTTGTCCCCAGCTGACAGAGGAGGACCATGAGGAGAGACAACCAGAGCAGCGTGTCTGAGTTCCTCCTCCTGGGGCTCCCCATCCGGCCAGAGCAGCGGGGAGTGTTCTTCGCCCTGTTCCTGGGCATGTACCTGACCACGGTGCTGGGCAACCTGCTCATCATCCTGCTCATCAGGCTGGACTCTCGCCTGCATAAGCCCATGTACTTCTTCCTCAGCCACTTGGCCTTCTCTGACATTTTTCTGTCATCTGTCACTGTCCCAAAGATGCTTATGGACATGCAGACTCGGCAACGATCTGTCCCCTATGTGGGATGCGTTTCTCAGTTGTATTTTTTCATATTTTTTGGCAGTCTTGATGACTTCCTTCTAACTGTGATGGCGTATGACAGGTACGTGGCTATCTGTCACCCTCTACACTACACCACCGTCATGAGGGAGGGGCTGTGTGTTCTGCTGGTGGCTGCCTCCTGGATTGTCTCCTGTGGCAATGCCCTGTTGCACATTCTCCTCTTGGTCAGACTGTCCTTCTGTGCTGACAATACCATCACTCACTTCTTCTGTGACCTCTCTGTGCTCCTGAAGCTGAGCTGCTCAGACATCTCCCTCAATCAACTGGTCATCTTCACCGAGGGAGGAATGCTTTTATTCTTGCCCTTGCTTATAATTTTAGGCTCATATCTCCGCATAGGGACCATCATCCTAAGGGTGCCCTCCACTAAGAGAGTCTTGAAAGTCCTCTCTATCTGTGGCTCCCATCTCTTTGTGGTGTCTTTATACTATGGGACAATTGCTGGTGTTTACCTCTTGCCCTCATCATGGGATTCCGAATACATAATTGCTTCGGTCATGTATATGGTTGTTACCCCCATGCTGAACCCCTTCATCTACAGCCTGAGGAACAGAGACATAAAACAGGCCTTAGAAATGTTTGTCAACAGGGTTAACTTCTTTAAGTGGCAATCACTAAATCCTCTTACTGCAGTCAGGAACACAGTGAAGTACATCTCCTAACAAAATTGTGTGGTTGACATCTCTCATACAACTGTAATAGAATTTGCATTCCATTGTCATGTATAAGTGCTGCTAATATGTCAGCTAGGTCAGGTTTGCTGCTTGGATTGTTTATATTCTTTATTCCTAATTAATATTTTCCTTTGTCCATTATCTTTTATTATATGCAAAATCATTTGTGAAGCATATTATAGGATTATAATTATGAATTTGTCTTTTTCTCCATTGAGATATGTCCATTTTTGCTCATTTATTTTTATGCTGTGTTATGAGGACACACTGGTTTGGCATTATGATCATTTTCTGGTGAAGTTACTTTTTTTTTAACTGATTCTTCTATGCTAGCTTTTGTTGGCTTCACGCTGATTGTGTGCACAGCTTCCCAACTCACATTCGATGACATCATGTTGGTGCACTGCAATCAGCCATGATCAGAATAATTACACTATGAAAAGTCGTATGTGCTACAGAGCAAAACTTTTAACAAAAGAGAGACAGACTTTTAAACAATGCATTTAACAGCACACTGTTAGGAGTTATTTCTAGCAATGTGTCCTGCCTTAGAACTTCATCTGCTTCTCATATTAAGGTTGATGCCTTATATCCATATCTGTAGACATACATGTATATACAGATATAGCTACTGATATTACTATAGGATATATAGTAGAGATGCAGCTTTTCTTGTTAAATTTTACATGGCATTTCTTTTCTGTCATGTTAAACTTTTCTGTGTCCACAGTGTCAGTGAGGTGTCCTTCGTTAAGTGTATGTAAAGTTGGATTTTGTTCTTTTCATGTATAGCAACATTATTATTTTTCTGGAGCTATTTATCTAGTGACATCTAATGTAATCATAATATATTTGAATTTATATTTTCCATATAACTATGTGATACATCTGTTTCACATTTATTCTCACGTGTCTTCCTCCTTTTGAAAAATTATATATACTGTTATTTCATTATTCCTCTATTATGAATTACACATTATTATTATTTTATAATTTTTGTCTGTGCTATATGCAGAGATTATTTTTACTTTCTTTTTAAAAATTTTAAAACATTTATTTATTTATTTTTATAGAGAAGGGGAGGGAGGGAGAGAGAGAGAGAAACATCGCTGTGTGAGAGATACATTGATTGGTTGACTCTCCAATGCCCCAGCTGGGGACCTGGACTGCAACCCAGGCATGTGCCCTGACT